>NC_065452.1:5851466-8251466 GCF_917563875.1 Diabrotica virgifera virgifera | reverse complement strand
AGAGTGCAGGAAGAGTCTATAGCGGTTTCGGAGATCTTTTTCCCCTCATCAGTAAACCCATATCCTCTTCTCTCCACTTTAACCATTTACTATAGCTTGGGCCTTCCCGAATTGCAAAGAAAGAAATGTCACGGATGAACTAGGGCCATCTATCGAAAAACAAACTAAGTTATCAATCGAAGTAGCGCAGAAAACGACAATAAATATCGCCTCCGTACCACCAGATTGACAACAGGTGGAATACTTTCTTTGGTAACACCTCCTGAGATTTTCAAAATTTATAAATCATACAGGGTGTCGAGGAAATTAAGATGAGAGAATTTTAAATAATTCACAACTCATCTACTCAGCGTGGTAAAGCTCCAACAAGAAAGATTCCTTAATAATCAAACAATAGAGTAAATGAATTAAAAATGTATAAACATTCTCAATTTCTTTGCTAAACGAAAATGCAGCAGCTGCATAATACTCTGGTTAAAGCGGAGAGTGCAGGAAGAGTCTATAGCGGTTTCGGAAATCTTTTTCCCCTCATCAGTAAACCCATATCCTCTTCTCTGCGCTTTAACCATTTACTATAGCTTGGGCCTTCCCGAATTGCAAAGAAAGAAATGTCACGGATGAACTAGGACCATCTATCGAAAAACAAACTAAGTTATCAATCGAAGTAGTGCAGAAAACGACAATAAATATCGCCTCCGTACCACCAGACTGACAACAGGTGGAATACTTTCTTCGGTCACACCTCCTGAGATTTTCAAAATCTATAAATCATACAGGGTGTCGAGGAAATTAAGATGAGAGAATTTTAAATAATTCACAACTCATCTACTCAGCGTGGTAAAGCTCCAACAAGAAAGATTCCTTAATACTCAAACAAAAGAGTAAATGAATTAAAAATGTATAAACATTCTCAATTTCTTTGCAAAACGAAAATGCAGCAGGTGCATAATACTCTGGTTAAAGCGGAGAGTGCAGGAAGAGTCTATACCGGTTTCGGAGATCTTTTTCCCCTCATCAGTAAACCATCCAGTAAACCCTCATCTTTCTTGTTGGAGCTTTACCACGCTGAGTAGATGAGTTGTGAATTATTTAAAATTCTCTCATTTTAATTTCCTCGGCACCCTGTATGATTTATAAATTTTAAAAATCTCAGGAGGTGTGACCAAAGAAAGTATTCCACCTGTTGTGAATCTGGTGGTACGGAGGCGATATTTATTGTCGTTTTCTGCGCTACTTCGATTGATAACTTAGTTTTTTTTTCGGTAGATGGCCCTAGTTCATCCGTGACATTTCTTTCTTTGCAATTCGGGAAGGCCCAAGCTATGGTAAATGGTTAAAGCGGAGAGAAGAGGATATGGGTTTACTGATGAGGGGAAAAAGATCTCCGAAACCGGTATAGACTCTTCCTGCACTCTCCGCTTTAACCAGAGTATTATGCAGCTGCTGCATTTTCGTTTTGCAAAGAAATTGAGAATGTTTATACATTTTTAATTGTTATCTCTTTTACATTGTATTTTACATTGTTACACTTTTTTAAATGCATGCATAACTTAGTTACATATTACTAAAATCATTAAAGTGTAATTTTTGTGAAATGGTCAGACCGTATACTTGTATGTATTTTTTATGTTGTATGTATTTTTAATTATACATCATATAAAATTAAGGTAGACAATTCTGTCCAAAAAAAAATAAAAAAAAATGTCAGGGGGCAACCTCTTTTATAACTTATGGGTCTGAAAAATAGATTAAAACCTATCCTTAGTCCTATAGGTTATAGGTGTAAAATTTCATAAAAATCGTCCAAGCCGTTTTGGAGTAGTATGGTAACTAATATTGTTACAGGAGAATTTTATGTCTATAGAAGTAAATGTGAATTAAATTATAAAAATCGCTAACTTTGGCCATAATTAACCTAGGCGAAAGTATATTTTTTTTAATTTGTGTAAAAATACCAGCTTTTGAAATCCCTAAGTAGATTCACTCGACAATCAATATTAACAAAGTTATTCAAATTGTTTATTAGCCAAAAATGACTCTACTTTAGTAAAATGTTTTCGGAGTGATATAAATGACTTTGTGACGATTTTTTTAAATACATGACTACTTCTCTTTCCTGTTGCTTCCACGGAATTGCTATATCATTATTATTTTCTGAACAATAATATTGGGAAAAAAAATCTCTGTGGGATAAACAAATTGAAAAAAATTTAAAATAATTGACAAATCATCTTAAAACTTTTTGTGCATTATATTAACTGTTTGACTCAACTTTTTGTGTAATATGAAAATCTTAAAGTCATTTTCGCAAAAGTTATAGCAAATTTTTTATTTTCGAAATTTAAGTTTTATTTTGCAATTTCCGAAGCAACAGATGATCGGATTAAAATTCAAAAACTGCCATTTAAACCTTGGCTCATCTACTAAAAGTAGGATACTATAAATAAGATATTTAAATACCCTATTTTTACCTGTGGCGATTTAAACGAAGAAACTGCCATTTTTGACCCTTATTTGTTAATAACTAAATTTCTCGTCCGAACTGTGACGGGAATTTTTGTATTTATAATGTATTAGGTAGGGGTCATTCCATTTCAAATCACTCAATTTTGGAGCAAAAAAAATTTTGGACCTCCGATTTGTCTGAAAATTTGTATATAGCTTCTGCGGGACGTAAAAATAAGATATTTAAGGTCAAAAAATCTTCTTCTTCTTTTTTTCTCAAAATGTTATTTTTTGCGATTTTACAGTAATTTGGTGTTTATTTATACAAATTTACATTTTCTATCGTAAAGTATCAATGGAAAACATAATATTTTAATAGAAGGGACTCAAAATGTCATTATATGGCATTATAACAAGTTTCTTTGATTTAAAACAGGCTTTTGATCAAATTTTATAGTGTAGAAAACGTTAAAATACCATTTTTTACATTTTTCTCCATTCCCAAAATACATCATAATCGATTTGGCTGAAAATTTGCCCACATATAGAAAAAACATAGGACTTTAAGTGGTAAAAAGGATTTGAATTATATTACAATACCAAAAAAGTTACATGCAATATTATAGTCAAAAATATAGGCGTCTACTCTAAGTACAATTAACTCGAAAATATCGACCTCACGACAAAAACTGTTAAAAAGAAATTGTAATAATTGTAAATATGATTTATTTGGAACAATTTCAGTTCGTACCATTTTTGTCGAAAAGTTAAAAATGGCGGAGATATTTAGCAAAACAGGTTCTCCTTTAAAATCAAGATGGCGGCTAACGTAACGGAGGAATTCATTCGTGATTTTAAATTTAGGCTATGTTGACTCCGCTAAAGATCAGAAAAATAAAATTTTGGGCAGCTGGGCATTCAAGGTCAAATGCTATCCCGACTGGACTAATTATACTTTTGAGTCTGATATTACTGCATGTAACTTTTTTGGTATTGTAATATAACTCAAATCCTTCTAACCTCCTAAAGTCCTATCTTTTGGCTATATGTGGGCAAATTTTCAGCCAAATCGATGTTGATGTATTTTGGGAATGGAGAAAAATGTAAAAAACGGTATTCTAACGTTTTTTACACTTTAAAATTTGATCAAAAACTTGTTTTGATTCAAAATAACTTGTTATAATGCCATATAATGACATTTTTGAGTCCTTTCTATTAAATTATTATGTTTTTTATTGATACTTTACGACAGAAAATGCAAATTTGTTTAAATAAACACCAACTCACTGTAAAATCGCATAAAATAACATTTTGAGAAAAAAGAAGAAGAAGATTTTTTGATCTTAAATATCTTATTTTTACGTCCCGTAGAAGCTATATACCAATTTTCAGACAAATCGGAGATCCAAAATTTTTTGCCTGAGTGACTTGACATGGAATGTACCGTATATATTGCCCAAGAAACCCATTTGCAACCTGTCTGCTCGAGTGTCCCGACAAAAACCTTATTTCTCTGGACTTATAATTTAGATTGAATGATTCACTGATTACCATGAAACTTCATTAAACGTTCGGTACACTAACTAATATTTGAATAAACACAGAAACGTCGTGATTCGAAGTAACGGAGAATGTATCAATAACATGAGATATGCAGTTCTGAAGGCCTCCAGGAGTTAATCAATAGAATCAGAAGTAAGTCAGAGATATGGACTTCATCACTGAACATTACGAAAAAAAAAGGTATGATTTTTGAAGGAACAGCAATTTGGACGAATCAGTGTAAACGGTCAACAAATAGAAAGAGTAAAAACATACACCTACCTTGGTGCGAACATTAATGAGAATTGGGAATTATTTCCTAGAACTCAAATGAAGGATAGAGAGCGCAAGATCTGCATCTCAAAAAATGGCTAATCTATTCAAATGTCATGATGTATCAATAGGTACTCATAAAAATCAGGTTACTACGATGTTATATATTTCCTATATTGTTGTACGAAATTGAGTCGTGGACTCTCACACACGCCATCTGCAAGAAAATTGAGGTTTTCGAAATATAGCTTTATTGTCGAATCCTGAAGATATCATATACCGACCAAGTTATTAATCAGGGTTTTAAACAGCCAAAATCGAATACCTCGGTGACATCATAAGGAATAGCGAGAGATATGGATTGCTGCAACTAATCTTACAGGGAAAAGTAGAATGAAAACGAGGACCTGGAAGGCAAAGAATTTTCTGGATGAAAAATCTACGTACGTGGTTCAACAAAACAACCACAAATCTTTTCAGAACAGCAGTGTGCAAAGTACAGATTGTCATGATGGTCGTCAACATCCAAAACGGGTAGGCACTACAAGAAGATGATAATTTCAGAGTAAATAAAACTACCGCTTCGATGGGAGCGTACACTCAACGAAAAAAGTGCCTAATATTAATAAAAATAAGACTAAGTTTTCACCCTAATGGCATATAAAACAACATAATGCTATTCTACATCCCACCAGAATGAAAACAATGGGAACCTTCTCTGGTTACACCTCCGAGGCTTCTACAATTTGCAAGCCATACGGATGCTGAGACTAAGGAAGATGAGGGAATTCTACAATTTACAATTCACGTCCCATCTGCTCAGCGCGGTAAATTTCCAACGAGAATGGTTCCCTTCATACTCCACACAGAGTAAATGTAAATAAAAAAAAAATAAAAATAAAAAAAAAAAATAAAAAATAAAAAAAATGGTTGAAAATGGTTATTCATTTTTTATTAATAAAAATGTTAATTCAGACAACAATACCAATACTTAAAATTTGTCCAATTCTTGGTTTTATTGGAACAACAAAGCGATGTTCATAAATTCATTATTTTCGTTAATTGATCCAATGTATTACGTTTATTGAATGAATGAACATCCATTTGTTAATATATAATACTTTCATTTTGTATACCATAATATCACTTTATTGATATTACGAACACTGTTCACTGAGACAACGAACATTATTCATTGAAACAACAACGTCGTTAATTGACTGACGAAGACTATTCGTTGTGTCAATAACAGTGTTATTTCTCCTAACGTATATTGCTTCATGCATCCAATAAATTTCGTTTATTTCTACAATTATTTCCGTTTATTCTTACAATTAATTCCGTTCATTCCCACAATAAATACGGTTATTCTTACAAACAATTCTATTCATTCCTACAGTCAGTTTCGTGCACTCCTACTATGAACGTAGATATTTTATATTAATAATTACTGCATGCATTAGCTCAATGTATGATATTAATTGATTAATAATAATTTTGCAAATCCCCTTTTTTGTCCTAAACCTAATGGACTTTACACTGTGTGATTTCTCATATGAGTTCACTTATACAGTGCGCTGGAATAAGTGTTACCTCCCCCCTTATTAACTTATTTATTTTTAGCACATAAGCAAAACGCTCAGACAGACCGATTTTTAAAATAATCAAAGTATATTACAACATCAATGTGACAGGCACAACTTTGATTTTTTTAAATGAGAAAGTACATCATTTAAAAAAAAAATAGCAAATTAGAAAGTACATTTAAAAGGGTTTGAAATAGTGATTCCAAAAATGTATAACACTTTAATCCTTTTTGAAAGCGGAGGTGCAAAGTTTCGATCGAATTCTTTTTAAACGCATTCATTTTTTTGGAATCATGAGAAAACTAATAAGTATTTTTGAAAAATTTAAACGCAGAATAAAAGATTACATTATTACCGAGAGCTGAAAGTCCCTTGGAATAAACAAAAAGTTTCTTTTAAATGGTATATTTAAAATTAAAAATCGTACTAAATTTTGTCTTTTCCAACCCTGTGATTTATTAAAATAATCATTATAGAAGTTTTCAGGGACTTTCGACCCTCGATACTGTAATATTTTATTCTGCGTTTAAAGTTTTAAAAAATACTAATTAGTTTTCTCAGGATTCGAAAAAAATGAATACGATAATAGACACACGAAAACTTCCTTCCAGTACGGACTACATTTTTGGAAACGAAATGAAATTATTCGGCACTTCGGCAGAGATAACAGCATTGCTTAGCAAAGAATTATTTTTTAAACAATGGTAACACAGAGAAGCTCGGGGTATCACGATAAGGAAAAGCCGTTACATTTCAAATGATCAAGCAAAATATTTATTGTTTCAACAACTGGGTTTTTGTTACTATGAACGCATTGATTGTGGTTATTCAGCGCAGTAGTAGATTGATTAATGCATTCGTTGTCACAACAATCAGTTGCATCTATGGAATAATCAAATATTACTTTATAATAACAACATTTGTACATTGTTTTAATGAAATCTGTACGTTGTCACGATAAACGAAGATAATTGTTTATCATCTACGAAATCAAGAAAGTGGTTTGCTGCCAGAATTACCATTACTTATTAAATATACGAAACTAACTTATTGGCTGAATAAATTGAGTGTTATTGGTTAATGTACTCTAGTTATTTTCACAATTATTATTTAATCATTGTGACAATAACCAAATACATTCATCAATATGTAAAAGTTCGTTGAAACAAAAAATTAAATTGTTGTTACAACGAAATACTATTCAATAATCATTGTTAATCAATATTACGAACTAAATTTTTTTGAGTGTATGACTCATGCATGTTAACTTATATAGGTTTATAGGATCTTTAATCTGTAAGTCCTTTATCTGTATTAGTAATAAAATCAGGAGATTATGACAACAAATCTTAAGTACTAAATATTTGTGTCAATCTCCTGATCTAAAACGATATAAACATAACGAATATTCGAATAGGCGAGGACTCATATCCTAGATAACTACGGTTACAGGAGTCTACTAAATAATTCAAAGAAGAGACCATATCAGTGAATTCCCTTGAGCTCCAAGCCCCAACCCATCGATCTTTAGCCCACGGACTCAGTCACGTGTGCCATTTCGTATTGTCTACCACCGTTAAAACACAAAACTGTAAAAGATTAATAGCGTCATTTGAATTTTTCATAACAAGAGATGACCCTTCGACATCTAAATATGAGTCGTTATAATGCATCACTGATTTATTTATGACGGCCGCTGATATCGCACATATTTTACGGGAAATGTTGCTTCAAGGGAAAAATTGGTCATTTTCTTTTGGTCTCTGATGTTATTTGTGGTAGCCTGCCACTTTTTTCATCATTATAACAAAAACTGAATTTATGTGTAAATCTGTTTAATATTGAACTAGGTCATTAGAACATTCAGTTTAGAAAATCTTAGAAAGTTTAGTATAGTAATCATTAAAAAATAAAAAGGAAATATAGTGAAGGCATCATAAATTCAAAATATTGAAATAATCATCATCCAGGTTTTTACATTTAGTTTCTGGGTTTTCTCCTTGGTTTTTTAGTTTCTTGTTTCCATCTGATTACCTTCATGTAGATCGTTTTTCTTTCCCTCTATGTATACCAGCCATCTCTGACATAGTTTCTGCGGTTAATAAATCTAACTACGTATATCTTCTCCCTTTATTATATCTCTTATATCACAGTTCAATCATTTTCTTGTTTCTCCGTTTTCGATTCTTATAGGGCCTATAATTCTTCTTCTTTCGGATATTTTTTATTTTTTTTAATCTATCACATTGTCTCAGCTGCGTAAGTAATGGCTGGTCTGATTGTCACCATGTATATTCTCAATTTTGTATTTCTGGATAAGTTCTTGTCCTACATTAGCCTATGGTATCTTGGTATCTTGAGTATATTTTGTTGCCTGGGAGTACTTATTTTCTCCGTTACTTCTTCACTTCTCTTATTTTTGCTATTCACAATTACTTCCAAATATTTAAATTGTTGAACTCTTTCAAAAGTTTAGATTTCCTTTGTCAATTTTCTTTTGTCATTGTCAATTTTAAACACTGTTCTACATTTTCTTTGATTAGATTTTAGATATCCAAATAGTTTAGCGCTGTCATTACTATTCTGTTCGAGGTCCTTTAACAAACCCTTCTATCTACTTTTTGCCTTTATAACATTGGTGTCTGCTACTGTACTTTTTCATTGTTTCATGTCGATGATGTCCTTCAGTGCCCGATTTACGGGGAGGAAAAATGGGAAAATTTCCCCCCTATCCCCTAACAAAATTATTGATACATAAAAATATACTAGCTGACATGAAACTTTAACCACAGACAGACAAATTCAACCCAATAAACACGCTAGTTAAAAAATTTAAGGGAACTTAATGCATATAAGTTATTATTTATATATTTTATGTAGTTTCGGTTTCTCTTTTGTATATGTCTTTTGGTTGGTGTTTCGTTGGAAGTTACCCCCTAAGGCATCCGCCTCCCAAATTTCCCCTCCCAAGGCAGTTCTCTAGATCCGCCACTGTCCTTCTTTGGTTGATACCCATTTATTTATTGCTTGGTTTTTCTGTTTGATTTTGCTTTTACATTCTGTATCGAACTATTATTTCCTCCTCTTTATTTCTTTCTGTCTTATCACCTCTTCAGCTGAATTTAAAATAGTTTCTTTTATATTTTCTTATATTTCCTCTATGTTATTTGCTTGTTAGGTTTTCTTTAGAGTTCTCTTACCTTCTCCAGATTCCATCTTCTTCCGTTTTGAATTGTTCTCCCTGTTTTAATTACCTACATTTTTTTTTCTATTACCATAAAGTGGTCTGCATCCGCACTTGTTCCTCTATATGATCTGGTGTTATACATTACTGTTTTCCATTTTTAGTATGTGACCTATCTATAAATTATATATCTGAACGTAGTACTGCACCAATGTTGAGTGCTTAGTCCTTATTTATTCTCACTCATTTTGAGGTTATGTACACTTAACCTACTGGCCTATAAAAAATAGACATGTTTTGAGAAATCCTAAACTATGCGTGTAAATATTTGAAAATTTTAAAATTTATAGCATCACACCTAAAAAAATAAAAACGAAAAAATTACTTTGTTGATTGCGTTGAAGGGTAGGGGGTAGTGTATTAAAATTGAGCTGAGTATTATTTTGAATTACATAGAATGTAAACAAAATTGAATTCTGGGAGTGAGGGCATTTTGCCTATTTTTTTAGGGTAGGGGTACCTTAGGGGGGCGGTACCTTTTAATTTATTTATCCGATCTCTCGATAAGTGTACAGTTTGATTTTCCACCGTCGACCTATGTGTGCCACTGAAAATTGAGGGCATAAGCGTATAAGGCCCGGCGCAAATTGAACCTAAGCGAGATACAACCTGCGTCGGCGAACTGCGTAGACAGTATTGTGCATCCTACTATCAGTTCATCCGTTCGCAGGTCTCGCTTGGGAACGTTTGTCATCGGCGTACAGTTTTCTTGGGCCGTGGGACGCGTGACTTACCGCCAGATGTTTATTTTTGCGTGTTTTTGTTTGCGAGATGGAAGTATCTGAAATGAATACGGATGGTACCTAAGTACAATTTATTATGATAAATAAAAATATTAGCATACTCAACACCCCGAGTGAAAACTGGATTGTCTTTGTCATTAAAATCTGATAACTTTTGGTAGACTAAATAAGCGGCGATACAAAATTAATAATCAAAGTTATGCTTTTACAAAATCACATTATTAGAAAAATAAGGTGAGAAATTATTCATGTTACTTAAAACCGTGATCGATAAAAATATCCTATTACCCTCAAATTCAACTTGTCGGCATATTACATTTTTGTTTATTACATCATTTAGTTTTTATTATTATTACATCATTTTGTTTATTTTCATCATACAGATAGTGTTATTTTTTATGACCGATCAGTAGCGGAGGGATTATGAATTATTATGACCTGCAGTAATTGTAAATGATTGTGATCCGAGCAGTAAATTGAGGAATATGAATTATGACCGAGCAATAGAGGAGAGATTATTTTAAATATGTAGGTATTATATGTGCAGAAATAAAATACTCAGTGTAAGATATCTTTTTATGCACCCGCTTATGATCAAATTCGATGTTTTCAAAAGTCATACCGCTACGACTACTAGGGACATGTAAGATATTTTTAAAACGTTACTAGTTACAAGTACGGAAATACCGATTTTAAGTTGCCTACTCAATTCAGTACAATGATCAGATACATCAGTATTTTGTAATTAGTATTTGTACTCAGTACCGTTACATGTCCACACTGATTTTGCCCGTCTCTATTCGCCACGTCTATGGCCAATGGTTGGGTTGGCTTGTGATCAATATGCGGTGCGCTAGAAAAATAAATGCACGGGTCACCTGACCCGCCTAATGCTCATACGTTTTCTTTTAGGTTCTACTACTTAAGTTACAGACTCTGACCATGCCTAAGATGATTAGCAAACTTTTCCCATACGGCTTTTAGTTTAGTTTACAAATTCCGTATTTTGCTGTCTGTTTTTATGTTTCGGAGATGGTAGATCGTAATTCTTTAACATTAGGTATAAAAATAAAAACTAAAAATATACAAAATTTTTAAATAATACCTGTCTAATATAAAAATTACTTCCATATTGGCTGTTCTTCGATTCTTTACACCATATTCCTCCCTCTACTTTAAGTTCCATCTTCTATCGAAGATTGGAAATCATCATGGCCATATTCAAGCATCATCACCATATTCCTATTTTGTTCATATTCTCCACAAATCCTCTTACCCTTATTTTTTCTGATACTTCTTTGTAATTAGCAAAACAATTTTGTTGCATTTTATATTCATATCCATTACCCTTGAGCCATTCTTTGCGTTAAACTTTTCTCTTCCTTTCCTATCGTCATTTATCTTGTTATTATTGATGTTTATTTTTCTCTTTTATCCTTGTCAGAAGGCAACCGTACAGTCCTTTGGTAGTTTTGTATTGCATTAATTTATTTCATTAGCATTTATATTCATAAATATGTTTTTTTTTTGTTTTAAGATCTTATATCTGAAATAAATTTCTTTACTACATATATGTTTTTACTACTTTTAGTTATAATATTAATTCTATGCTTTCTTTTTTTATCTCTCTGATACCACTTGTGTAATTTTAGTTGTTATTACTATAGTTGATGTTAACACCAAGCAAAAAATGCTTCTAATACCTACAATTTAAAAATCAGTAAAACTTTTCAAATAAAGCTCCTCCCTTTCCAAAAAATGTTGTCTTGGTTGTCAGTCCTCGAATAAATAAAAGTAATTAAGTTCAATTTTGCACGTAATTGAAATCCAACAAAACTTTTTGATTGGCTTTGTAATTATGGTATCAATTTTAATTGGCAGCTCGATGCTGAAACGTCGTGGCTCACGCCGTCTTTGCTCTTTATATATATTCTACCCCTGCGTTGCTAACTTGTAATTGCTGCCACGGATTAAGTAATAGATGATTCTAAATTATTCATTTTAATTTGTAGATCCTACTCGAAGACTTGAATTATAAAATATTTTGGGTCTCACGACAACAACATCTTTACGAGAAATTAGAGGTACTTTAGTTGTTGATTAATTATATTCTCCACTTGAGATTTTGGAAACAATCATACGGGATTTCATTGCAACTGTAAATATAGTTGCAGGAATTTAAATGCTTCAATTAATAGGAAATTTACTCAAACACTCAAGACAATGAGTTAAATATCGCTGTAAAATTATTGAAAATGGAAAAAAACTTAATGTACCTTGATGGGGGCAAGCAAATAGGTTTGTAAAACTATTATCTAGAAGTTTCTTCAATAAATTAGCAAGAAACTTTAAATTAACAACTGTCCTTTCCACTGGATAGTCACTTCCAGCCTCACTAATATTGAAAATTCAGACAGTGAGAATTGCAATATCTCTTACTACATCACTTCACAGAGATCACCATAATAAGATGAGCTGAGAGTTAGGAATGTTATTTATGATAAAGTAAACAAGAAACGACAGAACCCATATTATGTGACTGGGCTGAGAAGATATAGACTGCGAGAAAACCTAAACTAAGCAGCTTACCGGTTAAAATAGAACATAGTAGTATAATAAATGAAACTAGCGATGCCGAATGAATGATGATTTCTAACCATATGACATCCAAATACAAGCCTGAAGTACCTTCCCAAGTGGACATTATCCCACGAGAGGGATAGGAACAGAGGAAATTCTCCACCCAGACAGAGAAGACCAGAGTGGAATCAGCATGTGACGAGAATGGCCAGTGAGTGAATAGCCCGTATATCTATTTGAAAAAATAATGACAATTTGCTCTATAAACATATGTCCGCAAATGCTCCGTTTCCGAGATACGGGGTATAGAAATTTTTCTTACAAACTGATGACTTATTTATTGCTCTAAAATCGGTTGAGATGGTTTATTTGGTGGGTTATAAAAGGTAGTTATTGTGAAATTTTTGACATACAATTAAGAATTGTATATTCACCATTGGCGCACATATGGGTAATTGTCTGAAATTTTTTATAGAAAAAAAATAGTACGCCCCTGATATATTTCAAATTAAAAACAATTTTTGAATTCCTCGTTCACTTTGTGACAAAAAATATATCATCCTTTTTTTTTCATACGATGCGTCGTTTTCATGCAAAAAATAAAACATCTTAACGCCTGCAAAGTATTCGATGTACATAAGTATAGAGCGGAATATATGCAACACAACATTACCAAAATATGCGCATATATATGCATTACTTTTACTACAAATATGCAGGTATTTTTTCTAAATTTGTCTAAATATGCAAATGCATATTAAAAATACTCAAAAATAAAACAATATATTAAGTCGTAAGGTCTTCAAAAAAGTTGCCTTCAAAAATACGTACAACTTTCCTCAAACAATCGAAGCCCTCATTTTTTTCTAAAACATCTTTAATTTATTTCTAATTGTAGTCCCTGTATTTCCGCGAATTTTTTGACAATGAGCAGAAAAAGTGTTAACAAGATTAACCGAATCATTTAATTGTAAATTCCTTTGTTCTAATGACTTTATTAGATCTGGTAAAAAACTAAAATTAACTTTTATGAACATAAGTTCTTTAGCAATTTGTACGTTACTTAAAGAACAAAGTACAAAGTACGTTACTTAAGCTGAAGAACAAAAGCGGAATTGTCTACAATTTGATGGATTTTTGTATTTTGATGCTTCTCTCTATGTCCGTCTTTATAGAAGTAAAAGCGAATTTGTCGAATAAAAACACTCTTTCCAGAAAAATTTTTTTTGTGGGACATGATGCTTTTGTTTGTCAGTTCCTCATTTAAAAAATGAAATGTGAAAAGGAATGTAACTTACGATTTTGGAACAGGCCTTGCAAAATACTTTGTCTCCACTTAGCTTTAACTCGGGAAAACACTTTATCCAAGCACTTTTTTGAATGGTAGACATATTTAAATTTAATATATACCAATCACTTTAAAAACACTAAATACGATACAACGTTTACTTTAAATAAATGTTGGCCGGAAACTGACAAAATAATTATTAGACCCTTAAAAGCAGGTAGGTACCTACGACTTGCTACGCTAATAAAATAATATTTTTTTCGGAACACCCATAATTGTTAAATTCAGGTAGTAATGGGAAAGTCCAGATGAGCGATAGATAGATAAATAACGAGCTCGTTCATATCGAAGTTATAAAATTCCAACTAAGAGAGGAAAAGTTTAAACTTTTATATAATTTATTTTTAAAATATGCAAAATAAATCGTGTTTAGCTTAAATATGCAATGTTGTGTTTGTTGTCTGAAAATATGCAATATATGCATCTACATGCACTTTGCATATATTCCGCTATCTATACATAAGTTACTGTATAAATGTATAGATATAGAATCTTATCCTTTTATTTGTAAGAGTTAAGATATTTTTTGCATATAAACGGTGCGCCGTATGAAAAAAAGGGAAGATATATTTTTTGTCACAAATTAAACAAGGAATTCAAAAATATTTTTAATTTGAAATATCTTAGTGGCATACTATTTTTTCTATAAAAAAATTCAGGCCATTACCCGTATAAAATGGGTGGCGCCAATGGTGAGTATATAATTCTTAATTGTATGTTAAAAAATGCACAATAATTACCTCTTATAACCCACCAAATTTAACTTGCATATCTCAACCAGTTTTAGATCAATAAATAAATCGTAAGTTCGTAAAAAAAAATTCAACACCCCATATCTGGGAAACGTAGCATTGGCGTACATATGTTTATCGAACAAACTGTCATTATTTTTTCATGTAGAATTACCCCTTAAAATTTGTCATACTTAGAAACACCCTGTAAATATAAGGGGCGGAATTTCGAAGACTTGCATCATATTGAAAAGATGTACCGCACGGCTCTGCCCGTATAGCCAGGGATTCGAAGCCAACAGGCAAGAGACCAATAGGAAGGCCCTTTAAAAGGTGGCGAGATAGCTGGCAATCAACATCACAGCTACGAATACAAGCTCAAAATCGGTTAAGAACAGCCCAAGAGGCTAAGAAGAAGAAGAAGAAGAAGAAGAAGAAGTAGAAGAAGAAGAAGAAGAAGAAGAAGAAGAAAGTTACATGGGTGGATTTACTCTCATTTGACTTTATCTTCGATTTTTTAAGCCCTCGTTTGATATTCTTAAGGTATTTTTGAAGGGTTTTGAACGCTGTAATTGGATCATGGTGAGAGGCTAGTACAGCGGTTTCATCAGCAAAAGTTATACACGTTGATCTATTACTTGTCGGTAGGTCAGCAGTGTAGAGAAAGTACAAAATTGGTCCCAGGACAGTTCCCTGTGGTACTACTGCTTTATTGGTCGTAGGCTTGTGTATTTATTATCCTTTGAAATATAGCTTTTAAGGATTTGGTAGAAAGTATGGGAGGGGTTTTTCTTTAGCTTTAATAGGAGACCAGCATGCCATACCTTGTCAAAAGCCTGACCAATGTCCAGGCATTTAGCTGAACAATACCTTTTATTTTCTAGATCACTTCTGATCTGATATGTTTTACTAGTCACTTGTTCTATTATTCCGTGTTGTGTTTTGAACCCAAACTGGTTTTGGGGTATTAGTTTTCCATCTTCTATGATTAGGGATAGTTGCTTAAGGAGAAGTTTTTCAAAGATTTTTGATAAAACCAGTAGCAGGCTTACTGGTTTGTATGACTACATACAATAACAATAATTACAATTAATGCAAGCATACTTTGTAACGGGTAGTTCTTTCAATGACGACAGACTCAGTAAAACACAATTTAAAAATAAAGTAAATATATTAAAGATTATTTCATTCATAGGAGATTCTGACCAATAGAAAGCTACAGAAATCTGAATTAAATCGATAATTTTTGATAATCTCCCGTCGATAAGTATATTACGTCAGATGCCCTTCGTTGCTACGAAAAAATACATTCAGTGACATTAATGACAATTAATGTTTTAAAAATTATAAAAGTGATGACTTTCAATCGTCAAATATTTATAAAAACTGTGTGTTTAATGGTACTTACATAAATAAATTACAATAAAATTTTGGTTTTGAACAGTTTTATTCGTGAAATAATCGCAACAAATTGCACTCGACCTCTGAAATTAATATAGAATTTCAGAGCTCTTGTGCAATTACTACTGATAATTATATACAGTTTAAAACAAATAAAATAAAATATAACTCCGTCTTCTGCAAAGGAAAAACAATGTTAAACTTTCTTATAGTTATCCGATGATAATAGCAACATTAAAATAATACGATAAATAGCATATTTATATCCAATAACAATCTCGCTACGTTAAATCAACATCACAGCAACACAACAGCCCTATATTCCGATCCGGAGATCATTCCTCGCTACTACCGCATACTGCGATAACGGTCATGGCAAGACTCCACGTCACTACTGTGGCGTCCGCCTAGGCATAGTCCCACCTCACATACGGTGAATCTATTGCCAAGCCATCTAATGCTCGTTCAATACGCGAGCAGCAGCTGTTGAGCCATGGTTAGTTCAATTCGCTAGCCATGGCTGATTTTCTCATTCTCCTAGCTCGCCTTAAATATGCGATACCCTCTCCTTCAGTTTCCCCCAGTAGTGCTATGCGCCAACGCTGACACTCCTCCGGTTGTCTCTGGTAAGGCAGCTCATCGCTTGTCGAGGTATCATATCGTTACAACTTTACTAATTTTATTCTTAAATTGTATGCCTATGTCCAGCAATATTCAGACACACTTGTCTGGAATTTTTTAATCCGTTTGGAAAATTTTAATTTTATCAATATATAATAATATTATAAATATAAAATATACCACTATACATTAGAAGTTGTATATTTCAAAGATATACAAGAATACAACAACATATAAAATATCTGCTGAATAATAAACTTAATGTCGGGTCTATTTGACGAACAATTTTTCGATATATTTGCCCAAAAATTATGTGGATTAAAGGTTTAAATACCTTCTATCGTTAATGTGTTTAAAGGAGAAGATAAACTTTATATAATAAGTTTGTTTTCAGTCGAGTTGAGCAAAATAAACAAGGGGTTCCTGATTCATAAGACTTAAACTTAGCTCGAGATTTTGATATTGTCTTGGAGACAGCGACTAATAACCGATCTTTCGGGGTTCGTAATGTTAAGCAAACTTCAATGGCTTGGCAAACACTGTAATGAGATGTTCCTTCGCAACAAAGGTGGGCTTGTTACGTTCTCAGTGAAGTTATTTTTAAAATAATTAAATTGAGCAATATTTTTCGCTAACGAAAAATTTCACAATAATTATCTTTATAAAAACATATCGTAGAAATCTGGTTTTGATTAAGTATAGACTTTTCCTTCCTATTTCTACAAATCCTAATTAGCTCAAATCAATGTTGCTACAGTATATCTTTTAAATTTATGCCATCTAACTTGTAGCCTGAATCTTTTTGGTTTTTATCGGTAAAAATAGTAATAATATCTAACTAAAGCCTTATCTCTCTTTCTTAATATCTAATCTTTCACCTCATTTTGAGGACTCGTGCTTCTTCCATTTCATTTGAGCCAGCATACGGTGCAAGACGATTTATAACACCTTTTTGGTTTACCTTCTGGCAACTTTATTCGATATTTTTAATTTCGATATTTTTTTTATTAACTCCATTGAGTACACGTTTACAAACGTTTTGGAAGAGGGTTGACTCAAAGTTTCGCCCTTGGTCGGAGTGAATTTACAAAGGAACACCAAATCGGCTGAATAATTGTACCTCTGCAACGGTAGCAGCTTCTTGATTTGATATCGCATAGGCCTCGGTCCGTTTCGTAAAATAACCCATGGCTACCAGGATATACTTGTTTGTTTTTTGGTTCCAACGTAAGAAGTATTTTGATTTTCAAATCTAAGGCTTCTCGTTGTATTATTAGTAACTGAAATTATTGATTTAAAACACTAGAAAAGTAATAAGAAAAGTACTAAGTAACGCAAAAAAAATTTTTCAAAATAAAACGTTGTTCAAAAAAGAAAAAAAAAGGAAAAACAAAATTGTAATGGCCCACAGTTAGTTGTTCTTTAAGTTCAGTATAAGTATTTGCCTCACCAACATCTGCGGAGGATTTCAATACGCCTAGACCTACTTTCAATAATTTTCTGAATTTATTCTTGCGGTAAATGTTTTCTCCCATTCATCCTTCAACGCTATTTTCAGATCTTTAATCGTTTCTAGCAATGTTTCTAGTTAAATCTTTCTTCCTAAAATTTCGCATAAATGTTCAAATGAATTCAGGTCAGGATTAAAAGCGGGTCAATCCAAAACGGAAATTCGGGCAGTATTTAGGTAGTCCATGACGATTCGCGCGGTATTTGGACGAGCATTATCCTGCATAAATAAGAAATTATCCTCAACAAAAGGGGCGTAGGGGACAACATTGTCCTCTAGAGTTTCGTATGTATCCGTTGCAACCGGTGCATCCATTGAAAGAAATATCCGCCCAAACCATAACACCTCCGCCACGAAACGGGATGAAATACCGCAAGGTGCAACTCATTTTCCGGGTCTACTCCATACACATTTGCGTCTTAAAGTTCCCTCTCCTATCGGAGGTTGGATATGATAATGGCTATGGTCACTTTGTTGGCTGCTGCTCTGAATAGTTGTAATGAACTAAAGTTAAACCATTCTGTAAGGTTCCTCAGCCAGGAGATGCGTCTTCTTCCTATGCTTCTTCTTCCTTGGATCCTTCCTTGCATAATAATTCTCAGCAACTCATATTTTTCTCCTCTGGTAATGTGACCCAAATATTCCAGTTTTCTAGTTTTTATACTTTTCATAATTTCTAACTCCTTATTTAAACGTCGTAGCACTTCAACATTGGTAATCCTTTGAACCACTGAATTTTCAATATTCTTCTGTAACACCACATTTCGAACGTTTATATTCTTCTTATGTGTTGTCTCTTCAATGTCCAAGCTTCCATTCCGTATAGCAATATAGAAAATATGTAGCATCTTAGAGCCCTCAATCTAAGTGGCAACTGAAGGTCTTTGTTTGTAAGCAGTGTCTTAATTTTTATAAATGCTTGCCTTGCAGTTTCAATTCGGACTTTAATTTCTTTGCTTTGGTCATTTTTGTCATCAACCGAGGTTCTCAGATATTTGTATGTCTTAACTATTTTTATTTGAGTTTGCTCTATCATTAACCCTTCATTTCCATGTTCTGTTTTTGAGACAATCATAAATTTAGTTTTTTTCTTGTTTATTTTTATCCGTATCGAATGCAATATTCGTTAATTCTATTTAGCAATTCTTGTAGCGATTCCAGGGTGTCTGCCATTATAACGGTGTCATCAGTGAATCTTATGTTATTTACTATTCTTCCGTTTATATAGATTCCATCACTTACCTCCGCTATCGCTTCCTGAAATATGGCTTCACTGTACAGGTTAAACAGTAGCGGCGACAGAACACAACCCTGTCCTACTCCTCTCTTTATATCAATATTCTCGGATTCTTGTTCTTCTATCTTTATATTGGCCTTTTGATTCCAATACATATTGATGATAATTCGTAAACCTCGTCTGTCTATATTTCTGTTTTTCAATAATTCTATTAGTTTTTCATGTCGGAGAAAACATTATAACACTCCATTACTGAACAGTCCATTCTCTGTAATCATTCGTAAATCTCATCGCCTGTTAACTAGATGAGCTGCTATTAATTTAGGGCATGCTGCTGGCTTATGCAAACATAAACCAATTTGATACAGGATTCTTATTGCAGTTTGTGCAGAAATATGAGTTGCTTCAGCTTGTAACAAACGACGAGCGAAAACATTTATCATTAAAGAGCAGTTCCCTAATACGGGAATCTTTAAAAAACGTTCATCACCCTGATATCTGGACCATTCTCAGCCTGATTCTGGTGTTCTTGTGCATTTTCCAGTCTAACTATACTTTGTAAGAGCATCATCATTCTCTTTGCTTTATCCCTATGCGGGGTCGGCTTCCCTAATTGAATTTATCCACACAATTCTATCTTGGGTCATATCAATATTAATCCCCTTTACCAACATGTCCTGCCTTATCGTCTCCCCCCAGGTGTCCTTTGGTCTTCCTCTCCTACTCCTTCCAGGAATCTGCACTTCAGCTATTATTCGTATTGGGTGATTACGTCTCGACAAAGTTTGAACGTGACCAAACCATCTTAACCTATGCTCTCCCATTTTGGCATCAATTGGTGCCACAACTAGACTTCCCCTAATATACTCATTTCTAATTTTATCTTTCTTTGTCACTCCACTCATCCATCTAAGCATTCTCATTTCCGCCACATGCATTCGTTGTTCCTCTTTCTTGTTCACTGCCCAACATTCAGTTCCGTACATCATAGCCGGTCTTATGGCTGTTTTATAGAATTTTTCCTTCAGCTTCATTGGAATTGTTCTGTCACACAACACACCACTCGCTTCTTTTCACTTCATCCATCCAGCCCTAATTATACTGCATGCATCTAGATCTATTTCTCCATTACTCTGTAATACCGATCCTAGGTACTTAAAACTATTGTTTTTCACAATCATTTCACCATCCAAAGATACCATTTTATTTGTAGTAACTCCATCTTTAAATGAAAATTTCAAATACTCTGTTTTTGTCCTACTAAGTCTTAAACCTTGTTCCTCCAGAGCTTGTCTCCACTGTTCCAGTTTTTGTTCTAGTCTCTTTCACTATTTCTTATTAACAGTACATCATCAGCATACATTAGGCACCATGGAATGCTACCCTGTAGTTTCGCTGTTATCTGGTCCAAAACTAATGAGAATAAATAAGGACTAAGCACCGAGCCTTGGTGCAATTCTACTTTCACCTGAAATTTATCAGTCTCTCCCATACCTGTCCTAACACTAGTTGTTACTCCTTCATACATATCTCTCACAATCTTTACATATTCGCCAGGGACTCCTTTCTTATTGAGTGCCCACCACAGAATCTCTCGAGGAACTCTATCATATGCTTCCTCAAGATCAATGAATACCATATGAGCGTTGGTCTCTTTATTCCTGTATTTTTCCATCAGTTGCCTTACAATGAAAATTGCATCTGTTGTTGATCTGACCTGCATAAAGCCAAATTGATTATACTTTGTAACAGCATCATGGACGGTAATTTTGGCAATATCCAATATTCCAATGATTTGCAATATAAAGCATAATGCGATCATGTTCATGTAATGCCACAACTTTTGCATTGTTTTCGGGAGTCGTACTAACACGGTTTAAAAAAACACTAATGAATAGCAAATGATAGGAAGAAATGGAAGAAATCCATTGAAGCCTTAGGCCTCCAGGGCCAAGACCTAGAGGCCAAACTTATCTTAAATTCAATAAAAAATACAAACAATCTGTTGTTAGTAAATAAGATAAAGTTTTTTTTTGCAAATCTTAAGTAATGGTAGTAAAAAGGAAACAGTAATAGGTTGGAGTTTTGCAGCAAAAATTAAACAAAACGCCAATATACAGCTCAAAATTTTAATGAAAAAGGTAAGAAGCATGCTCACAGAAGATTGGGTTCACGAGCATACTGCATTACAACTGCTTCCAACGAAACTTGGAAATTGTAGAAATGAACTTTGATAACATTTTTGTTTAGGATAATAAATCTCGGAAGGCTACATAAGGCTATCTGTTTTTTAGAAAAATTTGAATGCAACGATTTAGTCCTATACAGCTGAAATATAGTTTTATTTGGGTAATTGAGTTTTAAAATGTCCCAACTCTCTTTTTCAGTACAGAGATGCATGTTTCACAGCAAGCTTCGGGTATGGCTAGTATCCGATTCATCAAATTATGTATGCCCTTTGAGTCTTTTCTCGTCTGAGACGTCGGCCGGGAGCGTTAGAATTTTC
Organism: Diabrotica virgifera virgifera; assembly: GCF_917563875.1. Classification (NCBI taxonomy): domain Eukaryota; kingdom Metazoa; phylum Arthropoda; class Insecta; order Coleoptera; family Chrysomelidae; genus Diabrotica; species Diabrotica virgifera. Next base: position 8,229,699 of record NC_065452.1, on the reverse strand, counting down.
GGTTTTCTCCTTACACATTTCGCTTCACCTCCTCTTATATATCGGCACATCCCTTGAGTTTGGCATGAAATATCCAATGACAAGACATTTTATTGTAGTTATTTTCAATGTACTTGGATCAAATTTGTGGAGTTTTGAAGCAGAAGGAAAATAAAAAAATATGAAAAAAATATTTTTAAGAAACGCTTTTCTTTAGATACGAGTGACTAAAATTAAACATATAAAAAATCAACTAAAAAGCAAAGAATAAAAAATTTTTTAAAAAATCTAACACATTCTTCAAAAAAAGCGTGGCGGGTATTCATCGAATAAACTGTTTTCGCACCACGCTTTTCTTTAACCAATGTGTTAGATTTTTAATTTTTTTAATTTTTTGCTTTTTAGTTGATTTTTTTATAATGTTTAATTTTAGTCACTCGTAACTAAAGGAAAGCGTTTCTTAAAAATATTTTTTTCATATTTTTTATTTTTTACTTTTTAGTCTTACACTTTTCAAACATTAAAATATATCGTCATGTTTATTAAAATATGTATAAAACATACGATGTACAAACATGAAAAGTAGTCGGAATTAGCAAAAAATTTGAAACTTTATTGTTTATTTGTAAAGCATAACGTAAACAATTAACGTAAAAAGTGAAATTATGTATAGTTCATACAATTAGCTACAGTCTGTAAAAGTTTCAAGTTTCTTCATTGTAAAAAACAAGAGAATTTAAGCATTTTCCGTTAAAATCGTTTTTTTAAACAATTAATAAACAAAAAAAATTTTTATTGATTATTTGTGTATTGTTCCGGCGAATGCATATTATGTCTGTAAATTTTTAGTCATTTGCATTGAAGAAAAGGCAGTCAAATTAACGTCCAAAGATTTGATCCAAACGATTGAACTAAAGAAAAGCGTTTAATTAATATGACACAACGAATTCTAATGTTAATTGTAGCACAAAACGTCTCTACCGGTGGTTTTTCTAAAACTACGATAAAAACAGGAATTTTTTGAATTCAAGTTTTGGTTCGTATCGTATTGAAATTTGACACGAATAAACGCCGATTTATAATTACAGCGAGAGTCTGTAATTTGGAATAAATTCAATAACTCAATTACTAATTGTTTTTTTGAAAAATGTTCAGACCCGTCGATTAGTATTTCAAATTGTCCTCTTTGACATACAATAATAATGTATACAGGGTGTCCCAATTTAGAGATATGACGTCATCGTTGATTTTATTAAATGGCAACACTGTCATTTTGATAGCTATTTTGATAGGCTGTGTAAAGTTATACATAACCGCTAAATATAAAAATTTCATTTTCTACCATTTACAAGATATTAAAAAATAACAAAGTTGTGTCTGTAATTTGGAATAAATTCAATAATTCAAATATGAATTGTTTTTTTGAAAAATACTCAGACCCGTCGATTAGTATTTCAAATTGTCATTTTTGACATACAATAATCATGTATACAGGGTGTCCCAATTTAGATATATGACGTCATCATTTATTTTCTTAAATGGCAACACTCTCATTTTGATAGCTATTTTGATAAGGTGTGTAAATTTATACATAACTGAAAAATTTTAAATTTTTATTTCCTACCATCTACAAGATAATAAAAAATAACAAAGTTATGAAAAACAAGTAATCAAATAATAATTGAATTATTTAATTATTTCAATTTAGCAAATGCTCATAATGTTGCCCTTAATTATTGTCAAATAGTCAATGGGCAACATTATGAGCATTTGCGTAATTGAAATAATTAAATTCAATTATTATTCGATTACTTGTTTTTCATAACTTTGTTATTTTTTATTATCTTGTAAAAGGTAGGGAACAAAAATTTAAAATTTTGCAGTTAAGTATAACTTTACACACCCTATTAAAATAGCTATCAAAATGACAGTACTGCCATTTAAGAAAATCAACGATGACGTCATATCTCTAAATTGAAACTCCCTGTATACATTATTATTGTATGTCAAAAATGACAATTTGAAATACTAATCGACGGGCCTGAGCATTTTTCAAAAATTCAATTATTATTTGAATTATTGAATTTATTCCAATTTACAGACATAACTTGGTTATTGTTTATTATTTGTAAATGGTAGAGAATAAAAATTTGATATTTTGCAGATATGTATAACTTTACACACCCTATCAAAATAGCTATCAAAATGACAGTGTTGCCATTTAAGAAAATCAACGATACCGTCATATCTCTAAATTGGGACACCCGGTATACATTATTATTGTATGTCAAAAAGGACAATTTGAAATACTAATCGAAGGGTCTGAGCATTTTTCAAAAACACCATTAGTATTTGAGATATTGAATTTATTCCAAATTACAGACTCTCTCTGTATAAACAAATATATGAGCGTTCAAAATTTGAAACTTTATTAAAATCGTTTTTTTTTATTTAAACAATTAATAAACATAATTTTTTTTTATTGACTATTCGTGTATTGTTCCCGCGAATACATGTTATGTCTGCAAATTTTCCTTTATGTGCTTTGAAGAAAAGTGAGTCAAATTAACATCTAAAGATTTGATGCAAACTATTGAATTAAAGAAACGCGTTGACACTCTCCTTCTTCCTATACTCATTCCTCCTCTTATCTTTCCATGTATTATCAGTCTTAGATTTCATATTGCAATCCCCTCATTACATACGTGTAACTTTCTTATTTTTGTTGTTTATTATTTCGTATTCTGTACCCATTTCTAGCAAATACTTCAGTGTTAGTTTTCCTCTGTGTCCATTCTATTCTAATCATATTACTGTAACACCACGTTTCACATGACTGTAACTTATTTATGTGTTTTTGCTTCAATGTCCCGCTTTTAAGTCCATATTGCAGTATCTAAAACACGTAGCACCTCAAAGCTCTTACTCTTAGTTCTAGTCTAAGGTCTTTGTTGCAGAGAATTGTTTTAATTGATTTGATTTCTGTTGTTTGATCATTACTGTCTGAAGTCCAGGTTTCTAGGTATTTGTATTTATTAACCCGTTCATTTTTAGTCCATATTCTTCAGAGAAACAATGTGTTTTATTTAGTAGTAATTGGAGTTGTTCAGCAGAGCTTGCCATAATCACGGTATCATCTGCATATCTTATGTTGTTAATAGATCCTCCGTTAATTATTATTCCTTCACTTTGAGATAGTAATGCTTTCTCAAAAATGGCTCCACTATATACATACACTAAATAGCATTGGAGACATAATACATCCCTGCATAACACCTCTCCTGATTTCAGTTTCTTGACCGGGTTCGTTATCTTTATTACAATTCGTTATTACAATTTGTATTCTTTGATTCCAGTAAAGGTTTGTTATTATTCGTAAGACCAGCACCTAAACTATTCAAAATATATTTGAATGAAGCGCTCTCAGTGTGGAGAAGAAAGTGCTACAATATGTGTGGTCATCCCAATCGAAGACAAAAGATTGTACACGATAAACTTCGCTGATGACCAAGCTATTCTAACTGAAGAAGAGAGTGATATAGACTATATTGTTAGAAAATATACAAAATGTAGAAAATACACAAAAAACCGAGTACTTAATTGCAGGAGAAAAACCAGTAAGCCTACAGTTTGAAATGAGAACTATAAAATCAACTTAACCTTTCAAATGGGACTCCAAATAACATCAAAAGCAGTGAGTAACGAAGAAATACATTCCAGGATTCGCCAAGCAAGATAAGCCACTATTATTAAATGTTGTTGCGTTGATACTAATTCCAATAATACGTTAGTCAGCTTTGACAGTCAGCAACTTACCAGTGGAGAAAACTAAAAATAATAAGAGGCACACTAGAAAGGGATAATACATTGACAACAAAAACTAAACTGAATGTATGAGCAATAATGGAGCTATTAACACTTTGCACAGATAACACTTATTTTCAACTATATAATGACTTTATAAATAATATTTCGGACTAGCTGTAGGCCCTTCTGTATCTCCATTATTAGCATTCAGAGGAGCTTCTTGGAGAATATCAAAGTGGTTTTAGGCCTGGTCGATCAACAACAGACCTGATCTTTGTGCTAAGGCAAATACTGGAAAAAACCAATGAATTCAATATCGACACATACCATCTTTTTGTAGATTTTAAATCTGCCTATGATAGTGTCCTAAGAAATAATTTGTATGAAGCCATGAATGAATACCACATCCCTGATAAACTGATAAGATTGGTTAAGGCTACAATGCGTAAAATCGTTTGCAAAGTCGAATTACAGGGCGAACAATCACCACAGGCATTTGAAACGAATGTTGGGCTGCGACAGGGAGATGCGCTGGCGTGTCTCCTCTTTAACATAGCTCTGGAAAAGGCGGTCAGAGATGCCCGAATAGACAACAGAGGAAATATTTTTAATAAATCATCCCAAATTTTGGCATATGCAGATGACGTGGACCTAGTTGCCCGCACAACACGCAAACTATAAGAAATGTATACCACCTTCTCAAATGCCTCAAAAAATATGGGCCTGAAAGTAAACGAGGAGAAAACTAAGATGATGGTATCAACACCCAACAATAGAGCCAGAAACATCGGTCACCAATTTACTGTTGATAACTCTACCTTTGAAGTGGTGGACAAATTCACATACTTCCCTGATCACCAAGGAGAACGTCATGACGGAAGAAATCAAGCAAAGAATAATCCTAGCGAACAAATGCTATTTTGGACTGAGTAGACATATGAGAAGCAGAAACTTAAGCAAAAAAACAAAAATAACCATATACAAAACCCTTATACAACCAGTGTTGACATATGGATCGGAGACATGTACCATCTCCAAGGCAGATGAAAACCTTCTGCTTATATTTGAACGAAGGATCCTGAGAGCAATATTCGGTGGCATCTGTGAAAATGGTATTTGGAGGAGGAGGTACAACTACGAGGTACACCACAGATATAAATATATATTTGGTGGTAAAGACGTAGTATCTCTTATAAGAATAGGAAAACTAAGATGGGCAGAACATCTAGTAAAATCACAGCATAACAACCCTTCTAGAAGAATCCTTATGTCACAACCTGTGGGAAGTAGAAATAGGGGTAGGCCAAAACTTAGATGGAAAAATGGTGTAGATGAGGATGAGAGAAATAAGCGCAGCATACTGGCAATGGTTGGCAATGGATAGGACTGACTGGCGTAATAGACTTGAGAAGGTCGAGGCTCTTTCATAGGGCTGTAGCACCATTGATGATGATGATAACATAAAACTCCAGGCGACGACTTCCACACTGGGCATCAGGTACCTCGAAAACTGTCGCCGTCATGAAATTCGTGGTCATCGACCCCCAAAACCGCCAAGTAATGGTTATTGACTGATTTTGAATGATTTTAACAGAAAACTCCAGGCGACGAGTTCCACCATGGGCACCAGATACCTCGAAGACGATCGCCGTGATTGAGTTCGTGCTCATTGATCACCAAAACCCTCCGCGTAATGGTTATTGACATATTTTGAATAATTATAACATAAAATTCCAGGCGACGAGGTCGACCATGGGCACCAGGTACAACGGAGACCATCGCCGTCATGAAATTCGTGGTCAGCGACCACCAAAACTACCGAGTAATGGTTATTGATTGATTTTGATTATAACATAAAACTTCAGGCGGCGAGTTTCCCCCTGGGCATCTTCGAGTCAACGCCGAGATGAAATTCGTGTTCAACGACCTCCAAAACCGCCGAGTATAAAAATTGAACTCATTTTCGTCAGTCTTTCCTGAGTTATAAACTTTTCATTTTCCATCTCTTCGATATGCATTTTGAATGCATTTTTCTTATGGAAATTTTCATTTGCCGGAGATCAATTTAGTTCGCAAACTTTCCTGACACTCTCCTGAGTCGAATGCAAAAAGTTGCATGACGATTCATCTTACTGCACAAAATTCCTAGGTGTAATGCTTCGTTTCCTCGCCTATTAACTGAAAATGTAATTTTAATTATTACATCAATATAATTGATGCTCATTCGGACTCAATCCCATATAACCATAAAACGTAAATATTTTATAGTACCTATTATTTATCAATTAGACATTAAGTTCGCCCCTCGTATAGCATACTTTAATATTTGAAAATCCAAATTTTAATTTTCCTGAACTATTATTTAATAAGATGACGTTATTTCATTATCCTAACTTCCAAAGTTTACTGACAACTCCTGAAAAAATGATCTCGTTAAGAACAACTGTTAAGATGCGCGGCAAAGTTCTCCGGTAGAGAGAGCAATATGGTAGGTATAGGGTATTTACGGAAAAAGCAGCAAGGTGAGAGCGAAAGGATTTGATGCTGGCAGGACTCTGGCATTTTCATTCTCCCAAGGGGCAGCAGGAATATAGCAGGAAGTTACGGAGCTGAAAGGCAAGGGTTAAATACTAATACAAACGCAGCAAACCCCCCAGAATAACAATACAGACTTCCGCTCAGTTGTATGGCTCTCCCAGGAAAAAGCTGTGAATATTTATCATAATTAACAAATTTTATGTTCATCTTCCAAAAGAAAAAGAGTAAAGCGAACAAAAAGTGTGATTAAAATTACTAAAATACCCGTCATTATCCACAGCAAACTTTCATTAGAATTAATAAACTTCGCTCGTTTGTTGATGCCAAACTGTTGTTTTTTTTTTTCAATGTGACCCCTTTGTTCCCTCGTATCCCTACGCTACATTGATCATTTTAATGTATAATTAGGATTTTTAGACGGACAGTTATAGGGTCAACTAAGAAAATTAGGAAAAATGTATTTTATACTAAAAGAATAATTTTTAAAACTCTGCAGGCGTTAGAAGATCGCTTTTCAGAAAAGAGGTAACATAATATGGAACATTTTGGAAAACATATAAATAGGACTTTACAGATAAAACACTTCGAGTTACATTTAGTTTAAAAAATTTAGTTTAAAAATTCTAATTCAACTTAACCCGGGAACAGTCGCGCTCTATTCTGTTACGTCATCGGTCACGCGTTAGATGTTGTCTAAGAATACGAATTTAGATGCGAATTTACAACAAATCTTTATGTTATAGTATTTTTATTTACTTGTAATGTTAGAAATATTATTTCTAATAATTATTAAAGCTAATTTTTTCTCACCAAAGCTATAAATTCCAAAAAAAAGAAGAAGAAGAAAAAAGCAAGAAAAAAAAGGTAAAAACAGAAAAAAAAAGCCTACGCCTTACTACACCCTTCCTCGAGGCACTTACTAGTGGAAAGTTTTGTTGCAAAATTTTTCATCAAATTATCACGAAAACGGATAAAATGTTTTTTTCTAAGATTTTTTCTAACGGCGTGACTGCTCGTGGTTTAAAGCAAATCCAAGGGCAGATCCAGGGCCATGGGAGCCATGGCCCCCTCCGAGAATTAAGAATAATATAAATTTAAATATTTGCAGTTCAAATGTTTTTCATTTCAAACACACATATATGTACAAAACAGGGGATAAATACGTTTTCTGGACTAGAATTGAAAAAAAGAAGTAACGGAGAAGCTTCAAGAATGACTTTTGGGTTTTTTATAAATCAAAATGTTGATAATTTTACAGAGTGCCAATTATTGTTAGAACGATCTTCACAGCCATCAAAATCGTATAAATTTCCATATTCTATACACGCAAAGAATAAAAAAGAAGTGAAGCGTTACTTGGGTAACTAGCACTTAGAACAAAGGAGTTGGTTGGTACTTTCGCAAAGTCAAACGGAATTGTTTTACAAATATTGCGTTTCATTTTTCTGATGAAAAATGTGGTCACAATAACGGGATGATAGCCCAAAGCCTTGTCACGAAACCTTTAACATCTTTCGTCAAACTAATGAGCAAAGACGGAGTCATAAGTCATATAAACCCATGAAAAAACATCATACCACAAGGAGTGCGTTCAGGTTGAGCTGGATTTTCTAAAAAGTTATCGCAACCCTCAAAAGTCAGTCATTAACCAGATAGACTCTCAGAGGTCTAAACAGAATCAAAAATTAAAGAAAGACTACGACCAATAGTAAGGTCTATAGTGTTCTTAGGTCGACAAAATATTCCTCTAAGAGACCATCGTGTTGATGGTCTTAGGACGAAGATGCTGGACCTAGGCATGAGGGAAATTGCTGTGGTACTAAGGCAAAACTCGATATGTCAAAAATTATCGATTTTTCGTTTTTAATGCCAATATGTACATTGAGCGATGAAGAATGTGGTGACAAAACCCTACATGGCTAAACGCATCCATGTAACCAGGAGATAATAAAATTGTTTCCGATATTTCCACTATTACAACAACACCGCGAACTTTTAAACTCATCTGCTGCAAAATCACGTTTTTTTACATATCGGGTTTTGCCTTAGCACCACAGTGTTAAGGTTTCAAATCGCATCAGGAGATAAGACTCTTAAATAACACCTATCCACAAAATCAATTAATAACATGTTGTGGTGAAGAAATAATTGAAAAAATAATATTTGACGAAATACCTGACGTATCCCACGTGGAACAGCTTTCTCTAAATTTGGTATACATACACAATAACAACATTCGTGAAGACTTTGTCAAATTCATTGACGCTTATGAGAACCTAAAAATAATTAGTGAAAATCAATAAAGAGGGAAAGAACAAGGCCTGGCAGGAGAAGCATTGGAAAAAATAGTATTAAACTTGTTGAAAGAACTGCACTTGGATCCGAAGAAATGTGTTGGAATCGGTACTATGACAGGAATGGTGAGTTTTAAGGCACTTCTCAAAGTGTGTGAAAAGTGACTTAAAACTCACCATTGTATCCCTAATTTTTAAAAATTACACCCCGTACTTCTGGTACACCTTCCCAAAAAAGTTTATGGCCCCTACCGAAAATCGGTCCTGGATCCTCCCTTGAGCAAATCTTAATAAGGCATGCCTTTTTTCAGTACGTGAATTTACAGAATATTTAGCTGAATTTATGTAGAAGATGTCCAATGACTGGTGAATTTCTATTTTTGTATTTTAATATGATTTACAATAATTGTTAGCAAGTTATTTTTTATTTGTTTTGTACTGTATATTACTTTTGATTATAACTGTATTACTGTAATGGTTTATTGTCATTTTTGACATACTCTATGCATATACAGTATGGTGCATATGTTTGGAATAAATTCGATATTTCGTAAAATGGCGTCTCTAAGAAAAAATCCCGAAACAGGTCGATTTTTATTTTTAAATTACGATATTCTGGCATATATTTCATACGAGTGACGTCACCATATGGATGTAATGACGTTATCGATGATTTTTTGAAATGAGACTAGGGGTCATGTGATAGCTCATTTGAAAGGTTATTCAATTCTGTATTTAGTAATATAAATAAAAAGGAAGAATGTATGTAATTTATTTAATTCAAAAACATTTAACTATTGTCAGAAAACTGAAAAAAATGTTTATTTTACAAATAAACATTGTTTTCGCAATTCAATGTTCAAACCAGCTCCCGCCAACAACCTTCCTCTTGGAAGTTTGAACATTTCATTTAAGAGAAAAGCAATGCTTATCTGTCAAATAAACATTTTTTTTTTGTCTGTTTTCTGTCAGCAGTAAAATGTATTTTGAATTAAATAGATTACATACATTCTTCTTTTTTTTGTCAATTAATTTAATTTAAAAAATTTTTTGGATACCCTGTACAAACAATTATGTTAATAGTTATATTACTGAACACAGAGTCTCATTTAAAAAAATCATCGATTACGTCATCACGCCAATATTGATGACGTCACTCGTACGATATATATGCCAAAATATCATAATTTAAAAATAAAAATGGACTTGTTTCGCGATTTTTCCCAAAAAGTAGCCGGTTTACAAAATAACGAATTTATTCCAAACATTTGCACCATAGTGTGTGTACAGTATGCGAAAAAAATAAACAGTACTGAAATGAATATTGAAATGTTTATGATTATTTATATATCTACTATACATGATAATAGCCTTGCAGATCATATTCACGATGACGATTCCCGATAAAACAGATGTTAAGCATGCTCTCCGGCCAGTTTCGAATCTACGGGGAGGGAAAATGAGGAAAGTTCCTCCCCTAACAAGGTAAAATTAAAGAACAAAAATTGTTCAAACATAAAAATATATTAGCTCACATGAAACCGACAACACAGAAAGACAAATTCAACCCAATAAACACGCCAGTTAGGAAAATTATGAAAATAATTTAATGTCTATAAGTTATTATTTATGTCTTTTATGTAATATGAGAGTATCTTTTTTTGTCTTTTGGTTGGTTTTTCGTTGGAAGTTCCCCCCTAAGGCAAATTTCCTCTCCCAAGGCAAATTTCTAGATCCGCCACTGCCTCTGGTACGAAAAAATCTTTAATTCTAGTCCACAGCTCCGAAATGGCAGACGGTGGATCTGTATGACTCCTTGAGCATTCCCCATATGTACTCATCTAGTAGCGTTAGTTCTGGTGAGTGGCAACTCCCAAAATGATCGCGCAGTATTCGAAGCGACTCCCTGGCGGTGTGACAGGTTGTCCCGTCCTGCTGAAACCATTGTTGATTTTAAGCTTGGACCGTTTTCGTGACCTTTTCCGTATGACCGAAAATAGTACTCCGCCATAAAAAAATTTTCTGCAAAACTGAGAACACTTCTGAAGCACCTAACATTATCACGACATTCACATACGTTATAACGACGTTCGGAAACCACTCAGTACGTTTGAGTGCATGGCACATACAAATTTGAGGCATACGAATTTCAGTACTATTTATTTTGCCACATACCATATATACCAAAGGGTCAATAAAAATATCTATGTATCTATCTACATAGAAGTATTTAGCTTATATTTATGTATAGTAATTTTTTTATAAATTATTATAAAATAGACCTAATATTTAGCTCACGACAGTTTTTACTTGTCAAAATTTCAGTCTAGTTTTATATGTATACATACATTTTTAACGGAGAGTGGTGAGTAAATTTAGATGAAAATAATTGTTTGTCTTCTGATATTTAATAGGAATTATGTATGTTTGTTTATCTTTAGTTCATTTTTTGCTGTCCACAAGGGACAGCTGCGTCCTCACTCATATGGAGTGTAGTAGTAAATCAATTTCTATGTGATTTGACAAACCACAGCATATCCTGCTAACCATAATTGCAAAGCGAAATTTCAAACACATTTTTTTGACATAATTAATAAGAAAGAGGGAAGAATATGGCACATAAGGTCCACCGAAACCAGCTTTCAGTATTTACGAAGAAAATACTATCAATTTAAACTCAGCATTAAAAGCATCATAATAACAACGCACCACCTTAAAAATGGGTAATTCTTGATGTCTTGAATTTCCTAAACCTGTCGTCCGATTTAAGTAGCTTTTTTAATATGTTTTAACTTTATTCTTTAATAATATCGCTGTAATAATATTGTTGCTAGACAGGTAAATTGTCATTGAAAGCCAGGTGTACCTATCAAAGGGCATAGCTAGTTGTTAAAGAACCTAAATTTTTTATTATCGAACATATGCGAATGAGTCAAATAACAAAATGTTAAGAAAACCTGAGGCTACAGTTAGGTTTTAATTTCAGTATTTTCTAAATACGAGAATATTCCACAGGGCGTGGTGAACTTTGAGAAAAAAACACAGTTTGATTGGTAAACCCGGTATACAGTGACAACTTACCTGTCTAGTAACAGTGTTATGACAGCGATATTGTTAAAGAATAAGGCTATAACATATATTATTCAAAAAAACAATTCATTCGGAGAACAGGATTAGGAAATTCGAGACATCAAAAATGACCCATTTTTAAGGCGGTGCGTTAATTTGTTGGAGCATTGTAGACGAAAGCAAAATTAGGTATTAAATAGATTAGAAAGGCCTAGTTATAGATAATAAGCTTTTCTGGAACAGACCTTGAAAAAGATAATCGGCAAAGCTACAAAAGCTCTAATGATGTGCAGTAACTTTACAGTAATAGCCCGATCAAAGAACAATCTGACCCCAAAAAAAATAAAGGAAGGATGAAAGTTTGGAAATAGGTAGTTGAAATTGTCTATTATTATATAAGAAAAAGTTTACAATTCTACATCCCCCCATTTTACAAAAATTGAGGGAATACCCCCCTCTCGAAGGTGACAAATATACATTCAAAATAAGTCCGGAATTGGATAAAATGGCTAATTCTAAGCAACTTTTGTTCTATAGAGTTTTTTCCCTAAGTCAATACTTTTCGAGTTATTTGCAAGTGAATATGTTCATTTCTAACAGAAAAAAACATGTTTTTTATGGTTTTTCGGAGATAACTCAAAAAATAAGTATTTCAGCGAAAAAAATATTCTTAGTAAAAATATAGCTTATAAAAACTGAAAAAAATGGTGTATTCTTGAGGTCTGTAGACCCAGTAGAAGCAGAGTTGTAGCTAATGAAAAGTAGGTTCTTCTTCATCAAATTCCAAATCGAATATTTCAATGTGAAGTAACTCAAAAACGGAGTACTTTTCGGGGAAAATTCATTTAAACTTTTTTAAAGTGTTTAAAAAAATGTTTTTTTTGGTAAAAAAAATGCGAAAATCACCCCCTAATTAGCATCCCCAAATAAATTTTATCATTACCACTTCACAAGTTGCTTTGCTTATGTATTATTTATATGATCTGTAAGTTTCATCGGTTCAAAGTGCTTATTTTTGAAAAAGCTGCAGTTAAAATGGCTTGAACGAGTAACTAATCACGAGTTTAAGCAAATTTTGAACAGCCATAGCATAACCAATTTTTCTCTGTCAAGGAAACAAAAAAGCAAAAATATTTAGAAAAGCAAAATGTACATTTTATTACTCTTTAAGATTTTTGGTATTACTAATAATTTTTAAGTTAGTTCCATGAACAATTCCATTTTTTTTTTCAAAATTAAAAAATATGTTTTATTTCAAACACAATTTTTTTCAAAAATGAGCACCTTGAACCAATGAAACTTATAGATAATATAAATAATACATAAGTAAAGTAACCTGTGAAGCGGTAACGATTAATTTTATTTGGGAAGCAATTAGGGGGTGATTTTCGCGATTTTTGTACCAAAAAATAAAAGAGACCAATAATATTTTGAGCGTAACTCACTTATTTTTAATGTTAGAAGTTTTTTCGAATAACTCGAAAAGTATTGACTTGGGAAAAAACTCTATAGAACAAAAGTTGCTTAGAATTAGTCATTTTATCCAATTCCGGGCCTATTTTAAACGTATATTTTTTTCACTCCCGAGAAAATATTTTTCACCCTGTATTTCCCAATTTTTGTAAAATGGAGGGGATGTAAAATTGTAAACTTTTTCTTATATAATAATAGACAATTTCAACTATCTATTCCCAAATTTTCATCATTCCTTTATTTTTTTGGAGGTTTTCGTAAAATTTTGTGTTCCCTGATCAGGCTATAAACACTTTAAGATGTCATTAAAAATCATATGGTGGATGTAGATGGCAATAGTGAGACCCCATCTCCACTTACGCGGTAACTCACAAAGCCTTGGCAAAATTTCAGCCGGAAAGTCATGATATTGGAAGATACGCAAAACTTCTGTTATCAACCGGTCGTACTTCAGCCAATTGGCTAATTGTATGTCTTCATACCCATTCCAGAATTCTGAAACTCAGTAATAGCTTTTCCAGTTGTAGTTGTAGTGGATAGGTATCGTATGATTTTAGAGTCAGATAATAGTCTTCAGAAAGTGTTTTCTGGCTGACATCTAATTCCTCTCATGAAAGATATGGTTGTGTATTGCAGGTTCTCTTCTACAAAGTCTGTAGCTTAAGTCTCCATGAAACAGTCCCATTGTACTGGTGCATGTCCTGTAAAGAAGCCTGTCAGGATTCTGGACTGACACCCGCTTATGTTATGCAGTACTTCAGCCCTATTACCGCATATCCATCCAATATACATTTTGCTATGTACTTGACCGGGTATACTTACTCAGTAAGAGTTAAGTTATGTTCGGATCCAGGATTTTTTCCTGCTGCGGACTGTGATTTTTGGCACTCCTACTATTGGCTCTGGATCTAAGTAAGTATTTTGTAGTTGACCCTCTTTTGTAAAGTCTATCAGCACTTATATTACGAACTAAAGCTGATACAGCGATACTGATACTTGTTATAGAAATCGAATGACTTGTTACTGAGACGTATCTATCATATCATTGAATTGTGAGCTCTCCTGCCAAATCATGAACTTTTTGAGAGTAGGGATGGCGGTTGTTGACAAAACACCGGTTTTCGATTATACTGGTTTTTTTACCCACGGTTTAACCTACCAGTTATAACCGGTCAAAAAAACCGGTTGTTTAAAAAACCGGTGTTTGGTTTTTTTAGTCACAGCCAATACCCAATTCAGTTTGCGATACTCCATTCGAATGGATATCAGTCCATATCAGTATAGCAATCAGTCATCAATGTTGTGAAATAGGTTTCGTTCAGCTTAAAATTTCTTAGTTTCGCTCGGTGGGCGAAAAAATTTCACATTTTTTCTCTGAATTCAGTGTTTTTTCCACTTACCCGGTTTTTCACCGGTTATTACTTTAAAAAGAAAAAAACCGATTATAACCGTGACAAAAAACAACCGGAAAAACCGATTACTGCAGAAGAAAAAAAAAACGGTTTTAGGTTATAACCGGTAGGTTTTTCACATCCCTATTGAGAGTATATCAGTACCAGTACCACAATATGGTAAGTAATTTGTTTATGTACAGAGTTAAAGTTAACTTAAATATACGACTCATAACATATTTATGTATATCATCATACCCACAATATTTCGTCTCATATACTTTTTGTCAGTAATTACAGACCAGCTGTAATTTGTAGTAAAATACAATTATTGCAGTGTATTTAAAACTGTCATTTCTACACGTAATTTATTCAGTAATTTGTTTTATATAGGCCCTTTTATTCGAGAATTTGATTTATTCAATCTCCAGGGTCATCTCGAAATCTCTTATACCAGCAATCTTGGTGTGTCATATGTCGAGTTAAAGGAAAGTTACACAGAACGTTCTTTATACTGTCGCACAATAGAGATATTGTGTTTAATATTGTGATGTGTCACAGCGATGCATGTTATGCAACAGTGTTACTGTCACAAAACGATGGACGACAATCCTGCAACACAGTGGTGTACGGAAATATTTTAGTTTTTATTTTGTATTCTGTTGATATACCGTAAACTTGATGTTCAAATCGAACAACAGTAGAATAAATTATCGTTGAAGTTAAAAGTTCAACGGTATGAGAAACAAAGGGTAAAACATAACTAATAAAATTAGACAAACTCCTGCTTCAAAATTAGTTAAAAAAACCATAGTGTAAGTTTAATTTTATTAGCATTATGGTTTACACATATGTACAGAGTGACTGGACGATAACGAAACGGAGGCTATATCAGGAACTACGTCAAATTTTTCAAAAAACCCAGCGAGAGGTCAATTTTTGAGGAGAAGATGGACACATTTTCCGGTCTTGTCGATTATTTTACTTTTACTCTAAGCCAGGGAAAGAATCAGCTCGACATTTTGCAAAGGCACTTGGGATAAAATAAGATATCGTTTTGAAAGTCGTTGCAAGTTCTTATCATTAGTCTTTAATGGCCGGTATTTCCAACCTCACTTAAGCCAAAGCTTACTTTAAGCCTTTGCTTAAGCTTAGATGCCTGTATTTCCACTTCAATTTGAGGCTTAAGCCTAGGCTTAAACCAAATAATTTTAATCTCGCGCGGGAGTTGGTGTAAGCCTTTGCTTAAAATTTGTTTTCTGTTTTTTGAGGTTATTTCTATAGACTATTATTAGAGAGTTATTTTGAAAACCAACGTTTGAGTAATAACGTTATTATTAGATTTTTAAATAATAATCTATTAATCTATTAATCGTAATAACGATTATTAAAATTCTTACTACTTTTGGAAGGTGTAGGCACATGAAAATTGTTTATTTCGACAATGTTTGGTAGGTATATTTATTTTACAAAAATAAACTTACATTCGAATTTGACATTTTAAGGAAGATATCCAACAAACAAAATTACAAAGACGGATCTATTGCTTATTCAAAATAACAATAAAAATATAACCAGAGAAAATATAGACAATAAACTAACAACGCATGTACCATGTACACAAAATTAACCCGCCACTTGCCACGTGGGGTGCTACCAGCACCCCATAACACATTTTTATCAAATATTTGGTATTTCAAGTTTGGTAACGGAGCTGTGCGTCATAGTAGCTTTCAATAATATTATATAGCATAGATGTGTTACATAATGTTTGAAGTGGTTACTTAGTGTCATTCTGAACTTATAGCTCTAAAATCGCATTGGGGTGTCATCATCTAGCACTTTAAGTTTTAATTTTTTGTTGTATTTTTGATAAACAGGTCAAATTTACATTTTTTATTGAAATAACTGATTTAAATTATTAATACAGACGCTATACTCACTAAATCTTAATTTTTTTAGATATTTTACTAGACTTCATTTATTATGGCTTGGTACTTGCTAATTTGCTTATAACACCTTTTTCATTTTATTTTTTAACTTTTATAACATATTAGTGGCTAATAAGTTAATAAAACATGTTTTTTATATTCTTGTGTTACTCAATACATTATTTTGTTTTTTAAACAAGTAGATCACAGAAAATTTTTAAGGAGTGCTGTGAGCACCCCACGTGGCAGTTGGCGCCTTGCAAAGCCACGTGGCAGGTGCCGGGTTAAGTGAAGTAAATGACATTGATAAAATGACAAGATAAAATTAAATGTCAACAGTAGTGGTTTTTACCTCACAGAACAGTTAGTTCTGGCATTTTGACGTATTCAGAGGTACCAAACCAATTAAATTTACAGTTGAGCATCAGTTTAGTTAAGGAAATGATGGAAATACGGCACCCAGCTTAAGCTTCTCCTTAACTTTTGACACAGGCTTAGCTAAGCAAAAGCTTAAGTAGCTATTGAAATACCGGCCCCTTAATTTTTAAATTCGATCCAATACTTTGTGATTTATTTAAAAAACTATATTTTAAAATTAATATTTTTAGCTAGTTACTTATTTCTTAGTAAAACAAATGGTGAAAGGGATGACCTCCGGTGCCCATTCAATGGTAAAAGTTTGTTCGAAAGGTTCCTTCATACTCCGAAGTATTTGGGGAGTGATTCGTAAGCATTCGTTGACAAGTCGTTGACGTAAATATTTTAACTATACGAGTGGTGTTCTGTAGATTTTACTTTTTAAGTAACCTTACAAAAAAATTTGGGGAGACAAATCTGGTGACCAAGGAGGCCATTCGATGCTGCCTCTCCTTCCAATCAGATTCCGTCAAAAATTTTGGCCTAAATATTGACGAAGAAATAAAGAATAATGCGGAAGAACACTATCCAGTTGAAAATCCAAATGCTCTTATTCATATCCTTGATCATTTTTAACAATATCAGCCAAGGCAGGATTAAGCACGTCTTCAAGTAATTATAAATATATTTCTCCAGTCAAATTGCCAGGTAAAACAATGATCCCATCAGTCGATCATAAAAAACTCCAGCCCATACAATTTAATTTATGGGAAGAAAAAAATATTAAAGCGAAGCTGTGGATTTGGAAAAGTTTTTTCCCACATACCTCTACCGAAAGTATACTTTTACGGACCTGACTGTAGGGAGCAAAGTCGTACTTTTCCTCCGTAGGGAGTAAAAGTAAAAGTGACGTCATGGTATGTCATTGATGATATAACTTATTGACGCCCTATACAATATTCTATTATCTATTACGTAAGTATCTATACATTTACGCGTTTGTTTATAGAACACCTTATATTTTGCAGAATGGTAAAAAACAGTAAACTGTTATTTTGATTTAACAATGTTTACATTAATAATATGACTTATATTTGACAGTTGACAGTTCTGCTGTTGCAGTTAGTTTTAGTTTTCTAATAAATTGTGTTAGTTAGTTACATAAATAAATTATTTAAAAATGAAAAAATGACATGTTATTTGAGGAAGGTGGAAAAATCATATGTATAACATGGGAGTAAAGTGCATTTTCCTCCCTTGAATAATGATTGCCCTCTGCTAAGCGTTGGGCAGTAAACTTCATTCTCGGGAGGAAAAATAGCACTTTCCTCCCTTGTTATACAAATAGCTATTACAACATATTCAATATACGGTATCTGAATCTCCGTAAACACGAATATGGTATTAGATTGCCATTTCTTAATGTTTCACTTTCAAAAACAGTGGGATATCCTGGGTAGGATTGGAATATCCCGGTTTCATGAATTTGGAAAATGGAATAAAAACCTGTACATTTTGGAGCTCTATAACTCAGAAAAATTTCTTTGTAAGTCTCGAGGCACTGAGAACTTTGATTCAGTATGACCTTTCTGCAAAGTTTCAATTGTTTTGCATAACTAAATAAGAAATACAGTATACTAAATCTCAAGAAGACATGCACTGCATGTAAACAACGATTGTTGTTGTTAAAGGTGTTCAAAATGTATCTACTCGTTCCATAGTAACAGTATATTATTAACATCACCTGATCACTTTTTCTCTTTTCTCGATTATTAGTTCTTATTGCATAGTATATAAAAAATTGTAATCACTGAATACATAAATAGTGAAACAATTTTTTATTTAACATGCTCTACAGACCTTGGAGGCCTAGGGCTTTACAACTTAACAATAACAATTTTACATAATACAAATAACAATATATACTAATGTCTTATATTTATTATATAATTTGATTTAATGACTATGTAAAAATTGCTGCACTATGTTTCTCCACTGTATCCTGTTTTTCGCTTTCTCTTTCCAGTCTGTAATTTCCATCGATCCTATATCTTCTTGAAACTTTTCGTGCCATCTTTTTCTTGGTCTACCTCGTCTCCTTGTCCCAACTGGTTTTCTTAATAGTATCTTCTTTGGCATTCTTGACCTATCCATCCTCTCGACATGACCTGCCCACCTGATTCTTTGTGCCTTTGTGTATCTTGTTATAGTTGGTTCCTTGTAAAGCATCCTTAATTCTTCATTAGTTCTTCTTTGCCAACCATCTGCCGTATTTTTTCCCCCGAAAATAGTCCTCAGTACCTTGCGTTCCCATCTCTCTATCATTTCTTCTTCTGTTTTGTTTAGTACCCATGTTTCACATCCGTAGGTGACTGTTGCTCTTATTACAGTTTGGTATATTCTAATTTTCGTCTTTCTTGATACGTAATTTGACTTTAATAATTTTTTTAAACTGCCGACCTTTCGGTTACCTTTAGCTATCCTGTGCTTTAGTTCGTTTTGCTCGTGTCCTTTTTCATCTATAATGGCACCTAGATATGTAAAGTGATTTACTCGTTTAAATTTATATTCTTTTCCATCGAACGCTGTTAACTTTAGCATATCTACAGGTTCTCTTTCTGTGTTGCCTAGCACCATATACTTCGTCTTTTCTTCATTTATTTCTAGGCCGAATTTTTTTGCCTCTCTGACTAATCTTCTCATGATTTTCTTTAATTCGGTATTAGTTTTTGCTAGCAGTGTAAGGTCGTCGGCGTAGGCCATGCATTGATGTTCGTTACGGTAGATCGTTTCTTGTGTTTCTATTCTGCTGTTCCTTACAATTGTTTCCAAAACTAGGTTAAATAACACAGTTGATAGAGGGTCACCTTGTCTAAGTCCTTTTTTGACTATAAACTCTTCCGATTTGTGACTGTTCCACACTATTTCGTTAGATGTCATATTTAAGGTAATTCTTATTAACTTGATTAGCTTTTCTGGTATTTCCATTTGCCGTAGGGCTTCATACATTTTTTTCCTATTAATTTTGTCATAGGCCTGCTTAAAATCTATGAATAGTGCATATAAAACCATTTTATGTTCGTAGCAGCTTGTTTGGATTTCTTTTATGTTAAATATTTGCTCTGTCGTCGATCTATTGTTTCTAAAGCCTGCTTGGTATTCTCCTATTAGTTTCTCTGCGTATACCTCTAATCTTTCTTTTACAATCCTAGCAAATATCTTATAGCACACGTCCAGCAAAGCAATACCCCTGTAATTCTGCAACATCGTTGCATCCCCTTTTTTATGTAATGGGATTATCCAGGCTTTGGCCCACTCTTCAGGCATCTTTTCTTCTTTCCATGTAAGTTCTATCAGTTCATACACCTTTTCCAGTAGTTTTCTTCCCCCTGCTTTCAGCATTTCTGCACTTATTTCGTTTGGCCCTGGACTTTTATTGTTTTTCAATTTGCTTACAACTCTTTGCACTTCGTCTTTGGATGGTTCGGCTATTCTTATATCTGCACCCTCTGTTCTGTCTTCGTCCTCTCCCTGATCTTCATCATCACTGTTTAGTAACGTTTCGAAATACATTTTCCATTCTTTCATAACTTTTCCCGGCTCACTTACTAGCTCTCCTTCTCTGGTCTTTATGTAGCTTGTTTTGCTTTGGTAACCTTTTTCTACTTTTTTTACCTCTTGATAAAATGATCTTATTTCATTGTTTTTAAATTTTTCTTCTATCTCCTGCAACTTTTTTTCATTGGATTCTCTCTTTTTCTTCCTGCAACTTTTCTTTAACTGTTTTCGTACGTGGTTATACTCTTCTCTGTTTTTGTCGTTAGGGTTGGTCAGCATACGTATTCTTAACTTTTTCTTCTCTTCTGACAGCTCTGCACACTCCCTATCAAACCACTCCTTAGTTCTTGTCTGTTTTTTAATTCTGGGTATCAATTTTCTGCTTACTTCTTTTGTAATGTGTTTTATTTGTTCCCATCTTTCTTCTACATCTGTGGCTTCATTCTTTGTTTCCAAAAACATTTTTTCTATTTCTTCTTGATAATTTTGCCTGGTTGTTTCTTTTTTCAGTTCAGCTACTTCGTATGATTTTGTTCTTTTTGCATCCTTTTTTACAACTATTTTTTCTTCTACTTTACTTTTACATTCAATTTTTACTAAAAAATGGTCTGAACTGCAGTCTGCTCCTCTCATACTTCTGACATTTGTAATAAATTCCGCGTGTCGTTTTTCTATCATTACATGATCAATTTGGTTAACGGTTTTTCCGTCCGGAGATGTCCACGTACCCTTATGTATCTCTTTCCGCTGTAGCTGTGTACTTCTTACCACCATATTTTTTTCCATTGCAAAACTTATCAGTCTCTGTCCGTTGTCATTTGACTCGTCGTGTTTGCTATGCTTTCCTACTGTATTTCTGTAGATTGCCTCTTTCCCCACTTTTGCATTTACATCTCCCATTATAATTTTGACGTCATGTTTCGGTATCTTTTCATATTCCATCTCCATTTTTTCATAATATATGTCTTTTATCTCTTCATCTTTTTCTTCGGTAGGGGCGTGTACATTTAAAATGCTTATATTTCTTTTTTCCCCTTTTATTCGTATATAACACATCCTCTCCGATATGGGATTAAAACTCATAATCTTTTCTTTTAGACCTTTTCTTATAATAAAACCTGTTCCCAACATCCTATCTGCTCCTCCACTTTTGAAAAAAACCACATTTTCTAATTCCGATATTTCTGACCTCAATTGTTTTGTTTCTTGTACCGCTACAATATCCAATTTATATCTCCCTACTTCTTTTACTAATTCCTTCATGGCTCCTTCCTCATAGGTGCCGCGTACATTCCATGTTGCCATTCTTATTTTCTCTTTTTTCCCTTTTTCCACTCTTCTTTTTTCTTCACCCATTTCTTTACCTTTTTCATCATTCTCTACGTAGTCAGACTTTTGGTCTCTTGGCTTTTCTGACTTATGGTTTTGTTTTGCCTCGTTATCTTGTTTATACTTCGTATTATCATTTTCCAATCTCATGTACTTGTCCGTTGCTTTAGTCGTTATACTTTTTGTAGTCGTTTCTGCATTCCTTTTTAGTTTTTTGGGAGTCCTCTCTGGCTGTTCTGTGTGCTCTCTGTCAGTTTACCATTATCCTTATCCCATTTCATATCTTTTCCATTAATATTTAGCTTCATATACCCTATTTTTGTTGTATTACCCTTATCTTTTTCCTCCTTCGCTATTTTCCTAATTATAGCCTGTATCTCTCTTTCCATTTTTGTCATGTCAGACTCTATATATACTCCTTGTCCTGTTATGTTTCTAAGTTTACTTTTGTTCCTTAATACCGAGATTTTATCCGTCATATTTTCCATTTCTGCCAGAAATGATTTATCACCAATTTTATTTCCTTCCCTCAGTTTAACCTTTATTAGTGAAACAATAATCTTAATAATTAAATTAATGAATAATTTACGCAACTATACAAGTAACTGTTATCCAAAAATATTCAAACACTGAACCAAATAGCCATCTCGTTCGTTGCTGATGACGACATCGCTATCAACTACTGTTGGCTTCTAGTACATAAACCAAGCACTATAAACTGTATACTAAAATCACAATAAAGATGCACTAGAAATAAACAAACCAAGACACGTGGAATATTCCGAATCATGATTTACAATGTATAAACTTTGTAAATCATGATTTGGGATTTACAATATATATACATTGTAAATTATAATTTGGAAGTGCTCCTCGTAACATTCAACGTGTCTTAGTTTGTTTATTTATAGTGATTGTAATATATTGTGATTGTCGTATAGAAATATAAATGTACGAATACAACAAACTTGTTCTTTTGTTTCCTCAGGTTTTCTCTTTTCAGAGGTCGATGTTCCTTTCAAAGCCCAACAAATTTCATTTGCATATCTTAAACATCCTGTATTCCGGATTAAGAAGCAGTTGCGCAAATATGTCCTATGTCCATATAGCAAACTGTCATTATTTTTTGTGCGCAATATCAACAACATTACATATCTGGTCTGCACGACGAAGCAAACGACGTAATGACAAAATACACCGAAGAATATGGTAAAGACCTATTTAGCGAAATTATGGCAGAGATAGGGCACATATTGCAGTAGATACTGAGCGCCTTAAGACAAAAACGGTGGAGCGAGACATTAACCTTCTGATGACCAACCTTTTTTTTTGCACGGATGACCAACGGCGGTCAAAAATTACCCCCAGTCAAAAATGACAATTGACAGGAAAATGAAGTTGTTTTAAGAAATAAAATAATGTATTCGTAATTTTAAAGCTAGTATTTTATCAACAAATGATTAATAAACATTAGTAAAATACATTTTTAATTAAACTGAACAAAAACATTAGTAAAATACATTTTTAATTAAACTGAACAAAAACTGAATCATTCTGAACTTAGAATTAAAGAAATTTGAAAATGTACTCTAATTTACGTCACCAAATGTATAAAAAACTTTTTTTTCAACATTGAAATGTTTATTACAGACAAAATGTTTGCATTTATCACATTTCGATGTGAATTTTCTGTTGGATGATCGATTGCACTGCAATCTGCATCTTCAGATCGGCTCTACATCTTCAGAATCTTCTGAAAATTTTGTTAGCACCATATTTGGGCTGTTTGAATGTGTCTATATAAACCTTAAAGCGGTCGGAATTATATAAAGGGTGTAACTAGTTCAAGGGTCAAATCTTGGAGCAGGAGCTTCCTTCGAAAAGATTTTCATTTTTCGTAGTCTTCATATTTGTATCTATGTACGTACAGGGCAAAGGCAACAGGCACAGTCTAAAAATAGATTTTGATAATGCGCAGTGCCAAATTACTCAGAATTCCACATAATAGACGGTATTTACTTATTATAAAATTGGAACATGGAAGGCCAAGAAGGGTCGTCTTTAACCCCAAATTCAGAAAATATTTTTTATTCCTAAAATATAGTGAATTTTTTTTAGTACAAAAAATGAGGGTATTTTGAATGATATTAAAGTAAGATAAGAAATAATGAGTTCAAAATTGAAATAATTTCTTAATTTATAAAAAAAACATACATTGGGGTCAAAATTGACCCCCTCGGTCATCCGAAGTTTAAGTAAAATGAATAAGACGCACAGCAGTAAGCAAGCTTGGACTATGTTTAAAAAACTTAACGGTGATCCCACAGAGATGGAACAGCCATGTACAATAACGCCAAATCAATAACTGCCAAATTAGAAGCAGTTGCCCAGCAACTGCTTCTAATTGGCAAAGCAAACTATCGCTGCAAAGCATCAAAGATTATAATAACTTAAGAACAGGAAACAACTCTCTTGCTAAACCCATTTACCATCGAAGAGCTTTAAAAAAGGTGTGATTCTACATAGAGTGTCGCTCCGATAAAACAATTCACTTTTCAAAAAGTCAAAAATTGCTTACTTCTTTTTTCTGTTAATTCCCGATAATTTATTCCCATACTGTTAATTATAACTTTAACGACTTCGGTAAAGGTAATTTTAATTTTGTTGAAATTGCAGTTCTGTACATAACTTTGTAAAATTTGTATCCAAATTCTTACTCATTTATTATTGCTGTTAATTATTTTAGTTTTATTAAGTAAGTTTAGTTACTGTTTAATTATTACCATTTTTATTTAAATTTTTTATTACTTATTTTATTTGTATATAGAAATTAATGTCAAGAATAATTTCTAAATATTTATATCTATAAATAAGCATCATTAAAAAATATCGATACCAAAATTAATTTATTCACATCGTGAGGTATAAACAAAACTGAAATGAATATTAGCCTAAATCTCATTTGTCTCTATATAATCTTCTATACATCATTATATTGTGTCATATATTTTTAGTCCCATCGGAACACTATTAAAGGACATGTAGACTCATCAATATAAACGACCAACTAAGGAGAGGGAGAGATTGTGTAGCTTTGAGATGAGTGTTTGATAGGTAGACTGCTGTGAAGAATACGGTCTAAAAGAACTTGTTTTTAATTATTAAATAGGACTTTTAAATTATACCAAACGATTATTAATACCTACCTTAACACTGTTTTGAGTTATATAGGATAATTTATCATATCATCCCTGGTTGCTTTAAAAAATAAATAAGGTCAGATAAAGTTTCATAATTCAGAAATAAAACAACGCATTATTAACAAAAAAGACAGATGTCTTTTTCCAAAGGTCACGTATGCCCATAAATAGTTGCACATTTCTTTTCATGAGACGATCCAGGCGCAGATGTCTTCTCATATCATAGTCTATTAGTTGCAAATATCAACATAATACTCAAAATTAATAATTCATAAGAAAATTAGGCCCAAAATAGATATAAAACAACTGGAAGAAAATAACATCAAGGAAAAAGTAAAAACAGAGATTAATAAGAATTTTGCGAAAATACTTGAAGGCACTACTAGCGGCATAGATAGAGTTACACAAGTTTAACTTGAATGTTTGAACTTGACTTGAGTTTAACTTAAGTTCAATTCGAACTCAAGTCAATCTCTCTAATAAATAATTCAAGTCAATTCAAACTGGTCAATCGTACAGGTCTGAAAATTCAAACTGTTTGTCAAACTAGTTTGAAAGAGTTTGAAAAATAATTTATTTCGTAAATATATTTTTTGTTGAGATAGACATGTCAGTTGCCAATTAAGATAAGAAATTTGATAATACATTGATTGCCATATAAATCATCCTTTAGTTCCAATAATTTTAATATTTGTTTCCCTCTACTCATTTTTAAAAATCATGTACAATAGAACACTGAGACCTTCACAGTAAACTATTTTAAGCACGCACAACAAAATTAAATAAAAAAGTAATAAATCAACAATTTTTGGTATAAATGGGATCTAGCTAGTTTCATAATTTTCTGATTTTATAACCGATAACAATAAACACCGGCACCGTCTTCAACGACAGAACGAAAGTCATGAAAAATGGTTTAGAAAAGTTAAAAAGGAAGAAAACAAAGAACCTCAAAAATCTGTTTTCGTACCAACCCCATTTTGTGCATGTTAATTCCTTGAAATTTTATGGTCAAATTTGGATTATCTACATTTTTTCAATACAAACGCCCCAGAATCTCATAACATGTGGTGTGTGTACTAAAAGTATAAGTCAAGCTGCGTAAGTGAATGCGGAAGGTACTAACAGTATAAGTTGACTTGTACTCTTAATACAAAGCAGACTTTTGAAATTAAAAGTTGTACTGTTGGAATAAAATCAATATTTATACATGAAAAAACAGGCTATTGACTTATACTCTTAGTACAGAAATGATTAATAAACATTCAAAATTCAAAATATAAAAGAATCCCGAAAGGTCCATTTTATGACTTATACTATACTCTTAGTACATAACACGTTAGATATAATATAGAGATTTTGTATAGATTATTTGTATTTTTCAATTTAATTATATATAAACACAACATTTTCACTTTAAAAAAATTCCATTATTTTTTGACCGAAACTTCAAAATTAATGTGTACATTAACTCTCGTAAGGCGGTGCGGGGTGCAGCTGCACCCCAGACCTCGTTTTTCTCACATATCTTTTTTAATATTTTTTTTTATTTTTGTCCATTTT
Organism: Diabrotica virgifera virgifera; assembly: GCF_917563875.1. NCBI lineage: Eukaryota > Metazoa > Arthropoda > Insecta > Coleoptera > Chrysomelidae > Diabrotica > Diabrotica virgifera. The sequence continues at coordinate 8,203,210 of NC_065452.1, read as the reverse complement.
GTTATTCGTATTAAATTCAATTCTAAACGTATTCCACCCATTACAGCATTTAAAACTCTTTGCGTTTACGTGCTTTAAAAAAAATGACTTTTGGGTGCAAATGATGAAAATTTCTTATCCTGAATTGGACTTCTCTGATGTTCCACCTGGAGTTTGTCTTATGACGATAATAAGTTTTTTAAGAAGAAATGAGTACTTTTTGTAAAATTATGTTTCGTACTATAATAAATAAATCCTATTTATCTTTCAAATTAATTTTCCCGACGTTCACATATAAAAAAATGGATATACAGATGGGATGCAAATGCACCCCGCACCGTTGTTTACGTAAGAATCTAAGCACCGCCTTACGAGGGTTAATGGAGACAAAAATGTTATTCTGGACAAACGCTTAGTTTAGCATAAACAGACCAAAGACGGTTAGTCGGCGCTTAGTCTACAATTGCGAAACTGGTATGAATGACAGTTATGAATATATGGCAGTTATGAATGGTAGTTAAGAATGGCAGTTATGAATATAGTCTTGTTATGCAAAACTAAAAACCCTTAATAGACAGAATGTCGCTTGGTTTATTTTTGTTTTCTTAGTAACCGTTCAGGTGACAATAACAGGGATTTTTCCAAGATAGTTTTAGCTATGTGTCACCAGAATCCGCTGTTATCTCGATTTTAAAGAAATTGCGCTTGGTCGAGTTATGCATAACGCCGTCCTTTTAAAGAATTAGTTCACTGTTTGTGATTTTATAACGCTGTTCTTTATTTTTATATAATAGAAGTATGTATGCACTTTACAATTTTCATTGTTTTGAAATCACCTGCCGCAACATCAAATAAATCAGTATATTTATTTTTCTTAATTAATACTGCTTCGACTACAGATTAATCTCTTAATTTTTGCAGTGGGAATACCTTCAATATCAGACTCAATTTGTCTTTCAAGTCAAGTCTGTCAAGTCAAACTTTTGTACAAAAAAGTTTGATTTTCAAGTAAAGTCAAGTTTGTTAAATAAAATTAAACTAGTTTGACTTGATGCATCTCTAGGCATAGAAAAACAGTAGAACGAAATGACACCTATTATTACCAAATCTTCGCATAAATATCTTAAATAAAAAAAAGACAAGAAGCAAGAATGGACAGCTAAAATATTGCAGATAATGGAAGAGCGAAGGAAATAAACAGGTGGAAATGACAATATAAAAGGTTGCATCAGAATATATACTAAATGAAATAAAAAAAGAGCAATAAACAATGGCTGATGGAGAAATGTACGGAAATTGAAACACTACAACAGAAACATGACGATCCCCATATGCACAAAAAGAGGTATACAGGTGCAGAAAATAATGTAATATAAGGCATAGTTGTAGAGATCGAAGGAAAGATTTTGATCACACTTGAAGGTAAATTAATAAAATGGAAAGAATACATGCAAAAATTATTCGATACACCAAGAAGATTGACTGAAATAGATAATCGCTACGGCCCAGAAATAACAAACGAAGAAGTAACTATGGCCATTAATCGGATTGAAGATGGGAAATCACCAGGACCTGATGAAGTGCACGGGGAAATTTTAAAGCTATTAGAGGCACACCAAATCACAGTTCTTACGAAGATATTCAACAACATATATGAGACTGGTCAGTCACCAAAAAACTGGCTACTATCAATATTCATTCCAATTCCCAAAAAACCCACGCTAGGAAGTTTTCAGTTTGCAAGTTCTAATATAGGAAACCAGGGATGATGTCAACTAAGAAATGTAGATTATTGATCACTGTGTCGAATTTATGCTTTTTAAGACAAAATTTTCTTGAACTCGTTCGATGTTTTGTATTGAGTTTCTTAGAACAGTTTTTATATAGGTTTATACTAAGGATTTCCACAGTTTTCACTATATATTCCTTCACTCAACCGTTCTCTCCACCTATTTCTGTTTTTCCAGTAGATTTCGTCTCTCTCTTGCTTCGTCAATTTCATCTCTGAAGGATCGTCGGGGTCTGCACTCTGCTATTCTATTTATCCAACGATGTTGGTCTACTTTTCTGACATGTCTGTCGTCTGTACCAGATTAATCTTTTCTGTTCGATGTAGTCTATTATCTGAGTTTACTCCCATTCTTCTCGTAATATCTATGTTATTTATTCTATCTCTTCTTGTTACTGTGCAACTTCTCCTTAGGGATTCCATCTCTGTTGCTTTTATTTTGATTTTGGTTTTCTTATTTATTGTCCAATTTTGACACCCATAGGTGAGGATACTTCTTGTCATGGTATTATATATTCTTCTTTTGGTTTATATTCTGATGTTCTTATCCCACAGTATCGGGTTCAATTTTCGTATGCAGTTTCTTGTTTGTCCTCGTCTATTTTTTATATCTTCCTCAGTTGTTCCTTTGTTTGATATTATAAAACCTAAATACTTGTATTTATCTGTTCCTATGATTTGTTTACCTTCGTCTATTTCCAGTTGTTTTATTTCTGTATTCTCCGTTGTTAGGTATTCAGTTTTCTTTAGGTTTATTTCCATCCCATTCTTTGTATATTCCTGTTCTATTTTCCTCATCATAAAACTGAGGTCATCTTCGTCTTGTGCGATGACTATTTGGTCGTCAGCAAAACTTAGGGTATATAGATACTCATTCCTTACTGGTATACCCATTTCTTCGCACTTTCTTTTCCATGGTTTCAGGGTCTTTTCCAGGAATATTTTGAATAGGGTAGGGTTTGTGGAGCAGCCCTGTAGTAGTACCTTTGTCGTCTTAAATGGACTGCATATTCGATTGCCCATTTTGATAGCTACTGTTTTATTTTTGTAGAGTGCTTTTACTGCTTTTATTAATCTTCGTGGGATTTCGATGTCTTCCATTGCTAAATATCCATATGTTATAAAATATCCATGGTTACAAAACTATTTGTTTTCTAAACGTCTGCACTCAGCTTACCGTGTACCGGTAGCTTTATAGCTTATTAGAGTGTTTTACGTCTTTGCGATTTCCCGAATACTAGGTTTTTAACTTTTGATGTCAGATATCTCTGGTTCCTTAGATGATAGAAGGTCCAAATTTTTACAGTAATTGTATCTAGTTCCGCGTAAATTTTTATTGAAAAATGTACAAAAACAAGTAAAATAAAAAATAAAATGTTAACTTTTTTGGGTTTTCTTTGTAAGAGTATTTTAAAAAATTTTAAAATAAATGTTTCTTTCACTCTTACTTTACAAAAATCTACGCGGGACTAAAGAATACATGTAGTTTCAAAATAAAACAAAAATTAGGTCTCTAAGTGCTTTGGTTACAGAGCTATATGACATAATGTTAACATTGTCGTTAAATGGGCCTTTGGGTGCCCTTAAGTTAAAGTTGATTTCATGGAATCGAATGAATTATCTTTCAATAAAGTCGTCCCAGAAATGTAGGTAACCCAAAATTATTGACAATATCACTTTAGAGTTAACTACTTTAGAATGTATCATATATGTCTGGTATTGGTACAATTAGGGTGGCAGTGAATAAAATTAAGATAGCTATGATGGTAACCAATGTTTTGAAAGTATATGGTACATGACGAAAAATATAGGTTTGAATCGGAGTAACCTAGTTGAGTCCCAGAATTTATAATCCGTATTTCTAATAGCCGAATTGAGTCCCGAAGATGGGTAAATTGAGTCCCGTAGATGGGTAAATTGAGTCCCGTGTCTACCTGGGGCTTAGTCGGTGTACGTAATGATTTCTAGGAATTAGAAAACAATAATTTATTTTAGAGCATATAATTCTATTACAAAAATGTATACCTACAATATTTACAAAAAGCAATATAAGGTAGAATTACATGCTAATTCATTTATTTAACTATTCTAAATTTTTCATCTACACTTTTGAGGTAATCAAATTTTGATATTAATCTATTATTTAATTTTAAAATTTGTTCATCTACAAATTTTTTTGATGTAAGGGTTTGTGCAGAATAATTTTTTTTTACTTTTTTTTACACTTCTAATTTTAACATACGTTTCACTTTGAAAGTCTATTAAAACTGTTAAAAATTGAAAAATATGAGGATGAGCAAAATAAAATGACGAGTTAAACCTGGAATGAAAACTCTCACATGCGTTCGTCGTCCGTTGTAAACTGCTTGACATCTCCGCCCATATTTCTGGCGGGAACTTCGCCGATTCTGAGACATAATTATCGACCAGATAGTCCGTAAATTCTACTATTCTATGATTTTATGGCTGTATTGATGATAAAGCTTCAACAAAACAATCTCCTACATCTTCTGGGTTGAGAAATGGCATTCCAAAGCAGTATGTTAAATATTTTCCTACATCACTTTCTTTGTCTTTGCATAAGGATTAGGGATGGGAAAAACCTACCGGTTTAAACCTAAAACCGGTTTTTTTACTTCGCAATAACCGGTTTTACCGGTTGTTTTTTTGTCCCGGTTATAACCGGTTTTTTCTTTTTAAAGTAAAAACCGGTTATTTTTTTTCGGTGATTAGGATTAGGTTAGGTATTATTTTGGATCCCAATCATAATTATTATTCTCTAGTAATTATTCCAAACAAAACCATAATTCAAATTTTATTTTATAAAATACAGAAACAAACTGAAAGTGCAATCTCACATCAGCCAGAAACAATTATTAAGTTTTATTATAATATTTCCTTGAAAAGGTATTTGTAATCATAATATTTACATAAGAAGTGATCTGGTTGAATTAGACGCAAACATCATCTATTTTTCACACTTAACTCTTGACATTGAAAGTGGGTGAATGACTATTTCTGATTACCAAAAATAATGCTCTGACTATGAATATCGAATTACTGATTACGAATATGAATCTCCAAGAATTTCGCTACGTTTTCAAAACGACACACTCATACAGGAAGTATTAAATGAGTTAAAATTCTACAAGTACAAATATACAAACGTGTTAAAAGTAATACATGTTCTTTCGACTTTCGATAGTACTAATTATGATCATATTGATATCGAGTCTAATGGAGTATCGCAAACTAAAGTGTATTGTAAATGTAACTTTGTAACCTATTTAATTAAAAAAACCGAAAACCGGTTTTTCCAAAAACCGGTTTTTTTTGGCCGGTTATAACCGCCAGGTTAAACCGTAAGCAAAAAAAAAAACGGTATAACCGAAAACCGGTGTTTTGTCAAAAACCGCCATCCCTAATAAAGATGTTAAACCTAGTGCCTGAATTTTGCGCCACCTGAAAAAAGAAAAAAACATCATTAGAATTACAACAGTATGACATATGGAAAATAAGTAAATAACACCGGAAAACAAAAAGCATATATACACATCATCATCATCAAAAATACAATTCAAACACTCGTATGTTAAATATGACTACTTATCAGGACCAGGAAAATTACATCAACGTGGCATATGGGAAATCAGTAGAAAACACCAAAAAACAAAAAGTTTACATACACATCATCATCAAAAAAAAGATTCAAATATGTCAAATATGACTACTTATCAGGACCAGGAAAATTACAACAGCGTGGCATATGGGAAATCAGTACAAAAAAAAACCAAAAAACAAAAAGCACACATACACATCATCATCATCATTCAAAAAAGTATTCAAATATGACTAGTTACCAGGATTGTCCTAAATGGAATCGGCAGCCCTTCAATGAAACATTAGTCCACACTTCAGTGACACTTTGCTGAATTGCTTCTTCAAAATCTGCAAATACCGTTCTAAAGCGAGTTTTTTATTGCATTTCTCAACTTGTTCTGTTAGGTATTTAAGTGCCAGTGTATATGTATGTTTTTGTTTATTTGGCAATAAGAAGAAAACCAAAGGTATATAATGATCTTCTTTTAGACCATGGATGGAGAACATTTGCTTAAAAACTTTGGGCAATATTCAAAAGTTTCATCTATATAAAAGGTGTCCAAATTTGCTAAAAACTCTAAATTTCTGCTACAGGAAAACATAATAATTTGGTTTTCTATGTCGTTCACCATTAGAAAATCCTCGTTTTTGTTAATTTTGACTGGAAATGTTTTTAATATCATGAGCTTCCTCCATACTTTTTGGTAATTTAGGCAGAAGAGATCGTCGGGCGTTATACATATTTTTTCGAACCAATGCCACGTCTTTGGTAGTCAAGGTACTAATATCTCCATTTCGTAATTCCTTTTGCAAAATTTTCATAGGTCTTTCACCGATGTCTTCTACGGCCTTTCGTTTTAAGGAGTTAATTAACATTTGACGGTTAAGTGCACCTTCGTTTAATTCGCTATGGTTGTGTTCATCCCGAATTTCCGTCACTACGTTGTCACCTTGGGTTTTTAAAAATGCTTTACATTTTTCTCTCGTCTGCGCACAACACATCCAACGCTTGTCGTTATTCTTTAAAGATTTGTGAAAACGATATTTGAAGCCATTTAACACAATCAATTGTTTTCCTTTTTCACTAAGAACAATTTTCACTGCACTCATTTTGGCAATCAACTTAACACCGTATCGTATACAGATAGATTGCACCATACTAAATATTTTGTAGGATATTGCTTTTTTATATTTGATTACCATAAATGCATAACCAATAAAATCATTTCATTCCTCTATTGTTATTCCAGGTAATAACAATATTTCTAAATATGCTTAAGTACAAATTAGAAAGTACTTACAAATTAGAAAGCTATTAAAAGGTAATTAGAAGGATTACGATGCCCGGGACTCAATTCGACCATCTAAATATTTTTACCCTTCTTAATTCAGGTATATGGGACTCAATTTCGGCGTTATCGAAATGCCTCCCAGTTTTTCAGGTAAATATTTTCATACATGAAATGCCTCCCAGGTACAATCGAAATGCCTCCGTTTCGTTAATTATTTAGGCTGATACTTTCTCTATGTAATCTCTGTATAATGACACAATGTTGCCAAATCATAATCTAAATAGGTTCTATCTATTTCGATTTTTTTAATTCTTAATGTAATTTTCTTCTACATCTTTGGGCTGAGTACTCTTCATCCTTACAAAGAACCACAAACCCATGCAAAAGTTTTCATTACAAGTATAATTCTTCTTTCTGCTGCCCTCATCCTAACATTAATAATTTTATTGATATAATTTTACATTTTCAAATAAATACCTACATTAAAATGAATTAAAATGAAAGTGCAGTAAAAATAATTTTTCTAAATGAAAAAAAAATTAGAATTAAGAGAATGTAAAATAAATAGATTAGAATTTGTCAAAGTAGTATCATATAAATTTAGAAAAAATATTTTGTAATTTTATATTTCTATACACATTTTGTAATATTTTCCAAATAAGTTTTTTGTTATGTTATTTTTAATAAATCTATAAAATACTTATTATGTTTTTGTATTTTTTGTCAAATTATTAATAACAAAAAGTAATGAGTAAAATTTAATAAAAAATTTTTGTCCTGGTAAAAGGTATATTATTTTAAAAAGACCCTATAGGGCTACAAACATAGAAACAAAACGTTTTCGCTCTGTAATAAGAGCATCATCAGTGTTACAAGAACATGGTGAGCTACCCAAAAATACAGAGGTTGAAACCTTTTATAAATAGACTAAGTCTCATATAAATGTAAAACATCGTAAAATCCGAAGGATGGATAAAATTCCTATGGATGTGGCTTTAGGGCAACATATGACTCCCATCACTTGCCACGTATGAGGGTCATATGTTGCCCTAAAGCCACATCCATAGGAATTTTATCCATCCTTTGGATTTTACGATGTTTAGATTTATATGAGACTCTTAGTCTATTTTTAAAAGGTTTCAACTTTTGTATTTTTGGGTAGCTCACCATGTTCTTGTAACACTGATGATGCTGTTATTACAGAGCGAAAACGTTTTGTTTCTATGTTTGTAGCCCTATAGGGGCTTTTTAAACTAATATACCTTTTACCAGAACAAAAATTTTTCATTAAATTTTACTTGTAATTAATGGTATACAGCCAGATACAGGAAATTCTTCCTTGTGGAAAAAAATAATGGTTATTATATAATGGTTATAAAACTAATTATATATGTATAAGTTAGTGGAAATTTATAAATACTGCCTAGTGTCAATAATGTTTAATACATAAAGGTTGAAAATAAAATAAATTAAATAACAAAATACCAATTTTGCCAAAAATTTACAAAGGGACGAAGATGTGGCAACGTCTCACCTTCACATAAAGATTAGAAGCATGTAATTTATTTAAAGCTTGGGAGGCAATTCTTACGTGACCATTTTAGCGACAGGTAAGAAACCCTTCTTCGGGAGGCATTTCATATGCGCCCCTCAATTTACCTATGCCCGTTTGAATTGTCATTGTCAATGTGAATGAGTCAGATAAAATTAAATTAGGAGAATTTTTCCAAGGAAAAATAACAAAATTTGTTTAGCAAGGTTTTGAAACTGTTTTCTTGTGGCGTGTTTAATGGGATGTTTAATGGCATGTTTATACGGGATTGAGCCGCAATTGTTGGTGTAATGAAAATTACATGTCCTAATTAACTATTGATTGACGTTTCGATTTCCACTTGTGAAACCGTCCTCAGAAAATTAAAAACAAAATTAAGTTTTAAAGTTCGGGGAAAATTTTTAAAAAAATGATCTTTTTTGTTATGTGTACTTTCCATATAAAATTTCAACTGTCAACAATGGTTGATCTAAATGTGGCAAAATTCAACATTTCCCTAAATTTTGGTTCACCCTTTGTATAAAACAGTCTTGTTTTAAGTTGAAAACATATAATCAATGAGGAGAGACATTTTACAAGATTGAAAGTAAATCTTCAAATGCGATTGTAACTATTCACTTCTGCTTAACTGATTTTGCAACGGTTTGTTACTCATTTAATTAGCATCAATTTAGAGACAATCTGTAACCTCATCTATCTACGATTCAATCTGTTTTTTGCGGAATACGTTGTTACGGACAAGAGAAATACGGTTAGAAGATACGAAGAGTAATCCTGAGAATTATAGCAATATACTCGAATTATTGCTGTTCTTAATGTAGGAAGCAATGCCTTTAAAATTGGTATATGTTCAAAGTTTTAATCAGCCTACGGCTATTTTACTTTTTGCAACTGAAGTATGTGAAGTGTTTAAAACCACAAATTAGAAAAATATAAATAACGGGTAGAAAAACAAAGAGGGAATAAAAACCATTTATATAAAATATTTAGTACGATTCTGAAATTGTTCTCTTGTGGAAGTTAACCCTCTAACCGTTATTTTTTTAAAAGAGTCCAAAATATATGATAATTTCTAGTTAGGGTAATTTAAGTGTTAGAATTAATTTCATGTTTATACTTTTTTAATATTTATTATAGTTTGACCTCCAGATGTGAAAGAAAGTACACCGTCTCTAGACGGTCATAACGGTTTAGGTGTAAAAAATTAGAAGAGGTATTATTTGAATAGACTAACTAAAGGAATCATTCCTATTGTTGAAATAAAAACAAAAACGTAACAAAACATTAAAATCAGAAAGTAAAACAATACACAAAATAAAAATAGAAAAAAAGTTAATTATCTATGATGCAAATTATAAAAACATTTTTTCTGGTGTAATACATAAATTGAGATTGCAATTCATGCAATACACCTGAGAATCAGACTTCTTCAAGGGATATTTATCTGCAAAAACATAATTAAAAATAATTTTTCTCCAAAAAATGTTCTACAAAAAAAATTATGGAAACTGTTACGACCCTTTGTAGACGATCATCAATAATTATAACGCTAAAAATTATTGTAGCTTATTTATAGATAATAATAATATCTAATAATGCACTTTGAACTAGACAAGTGCCGTGTTTTAAATATAGTCAGAGGAAAGGTACACCCCGGTGGATTAGATATGCAAAATGGCCAGAACATCGAGGCCATGGGTGAACAATATATACAAATATCTTGGAGTAAAGCAGGCGCGGAAAATTGACCATAAGCAAATGAAAACTGAGATAACTACTGAGTTTATACGAAGGATAAAACAGCTGCTTCGTTCACAGTTTTACAGTAAAAATTTGTTTAAGGCACTAAACACCTACGCTTGTTCCGCGCTTAGCTATTCATTTGGTATTGTTAAGTGGACAAAAACGGATAAGTATAGAAAATCTTCAGCGAAAAGTACGAACACACCTCACGATAGCACAAAAACACCACCCTAAAAGTGCAGTAGAACGAACGACATTACCGCGGTATTTAGGAGGAAGAGGACTTAGGTGAGCAATTAGATAAACAAATTTCTAATTAAGAACAAATTTTCAGATGCAGGCTGAGACATCTACTCTACACCGCGCTATTTGCGCAGTACATGACACAACACCGATCAAACTGAGGGAACCAGAAATGCACATAAACCACCTTAATAAGGACGAAAAATGCGCACCTGGATGGGCAAACCTCTGCACGGGCGACATCCGAATGAGATCAGCCAAGAGTATGTCGACAATATGGCGTCGAACTATTGGTTGACATCAGGAAAGATGTAACCTTAAACAGAAGGTTCATTATTGGCCATTCAGGATCAGGTTATACCAACTAAAAATTACCTGAAATATATCGTCAAAGACCCTCAGATCCAGAACGACAAATGCCGATATGGATGCCGAACCCAAGAAACCATCCAACATCTTACAGGGGGCTGACAGGCATTTGCTGCAACTGAATACAAGGAACGGCATGACGCAGTGGGAAAAATCCTTCATCAATAGATAGCGCTCAAGCTGGGACTTCTCCAAACAGACCATCTCCCATATTATCAATACGGCCCTGAGAGTATGCTTGAGAATGGCAACTACAAGCTATACTGGGACCGCACTGTGCTCACAGACCAAACAGTGGCACATAATAGACCATATCTCGTACTAGTTAATAAATTAACAAGACAAACAACACTAATTGATGTGGCGATACCTAACAACAATAATCTACGTACTAAATTGACTGAAAAGATCGCCAAGTACAGAGATCTGGAAATTCAAATAAGAAGACAATGGAGAATGCAAAGTACCCAGACGATACCTATTATTATGTCTTCTACTGGAGTCATTCCGAAGAACCTCCTCGAAAGCATAAAAAAGCTGGGTCTAAATGAACAACTTTACAAGACCATGCAGAAAGCTGTACTACTCATAACGGCTAGATGTATACGAACATTTTTGGGAGTTACACCTGCATACCAAGTCACCTAGGGCTCGATAACACGGAAAGAGTCATACCAGAGCTCAATCCTTTTGATACCGTAGGTATCTGGGATGAGTCAATTTTCCCCTTAGAGGGAGTGTGAGCCGTATGGCTAAATCTGGATAAATATATACGTAAAAGATCCATATTTACCCTACACTGCAAAAATAAAATGAAAAATAATTTTGCTCCAAAAATCCGTTACAAAAATATCTTGACGTAAACCGTTATGACCGTGTCTAGACGGTCATCGATTATAACGTTAAAAATTATAGTAGCTTATTTAGGTTTCTAAAACCAATAATGTATTTTAACAATAGATGTTATTATGTACTTACAGTAAATGTTGCAACAAAATATAGACGTTACAAACCACTTTTTCACGAATATGAAATTTCTCGTCAGATTATAATAATTTATACGCCCATTTTGACGGATGGCTCAAAGCAACTGCTTGTACCTGCTAAACGGAACGACAAGGAGTGTTCAAATGCTTATCAATGTACACCTATAAGATCATTTAAAAGCAAAACATACCATAGGTACTGGCTATAGGTACTGGCAATTCTGAATGTAACTAAAAGGAAGTGAACACCGTCTACAGACGGTCATAACGGTTAGAGGGTTAACTATTATGTTTAGGTACATGGTATTAGCCACAGTTGATTGTAATGACATGCAATTACATGTTTACATTAAAACATGTGACGTTTATGACGTTTAGATTTCCACTCCAGAAATCGTTTTCAAAAATTATTCTTATTTAAGAAATTGTGTTAAAAATAGTGATGGAAGAACTCAGGTACTTGCGTATGCAGACAACGTAGTATTAATAACAAGAACAAAAAGAGAACTGCTTAGATTATTTAACCGGTTTGACAGAAAAGCTAAGCAGTACGGTCTGACTATTAACGAACACAAAACAAAATTTATGGAAATGGAAGATACACTAAATGAAGAACAGGTTTTGAAAATTAGAATAGATAACGATGGAAAAGAATATTGTTTTTAGAAAGTAAAAGAATATGAATACCCAGGGGTGACAGTAACGGAGAAAGGAAATAAAGTTCCAAAAACTGAAGAAATAAAGGGAAGGCAAGCGGTTCGAGCATTGAGCAAACTTTTAAAAAGTAGTCTCATCTCAAGAGCAGCAAATTTACGGTTATACAGGGTGTTTCATTGGGAAACGGAAATACTTTAATGGTGAATAGAGGTCACCAAGGCGGTTCTAGGTATACTACACTTTTTGCCCTACCGACTTCTATATCCGAGTTACAGGGTGTTTTATCGATTTTGCTCATTTCTTTCCTAAGCGATAACTTTAGAACCACCCTGTATATTTTTTTAATATTTGGTACACACATCTCTCATTCAAAACCCAAACGACCGACATACTAATCGCAAGAAAAATCCAAGTCCGTATTAACAAAAAATTACAAAATATTTGTGACCTTAAAACAACACCCTGTATATTGAAATTTTGAAAATCTGTTTGCATATTTGAAAAGAGCACAAAAAACTAAGTCTAATAGTTTGCTTCGATTTTTCGGCCAGACAATTTTTTGACTTTAATTTTGAAATTATATTGAATTTTTTTAAGATTTCCATATTAAAAAGCAGGTATTATGAACTTTTAATTATAAATTATTAAATTTATTGAATAAATACTCATTTTAAAATGAATCAATATTTATTTACCACATTGGAAAGACCAATTATTAATCACAAGAACAATCCAGGTCCGGATTACCTAAAAACTTTAAGTAATTGTGACCTTGAAACAACACCCTGTATATTGACATTTTCAAAAATTGCTTGCACGTTTGAAAAGACCACAAAAATTCGAGTTTATAAATTTACTTTGACTTTTTGTGCAAAAATTTATTAACTTTAATTTTGAAATTAAATATATTCAAATTTTTAGGAACCCTGAAATTAATAAGCAGGTTTTTAAAGCACTTTTATTAATAAATCATTCAAATTAATGAATAAATACTATTTTCAAAAATAATCAGTTATTATTTGCAGCATTAGAAGGACTTACTTACTAATCACAAGAAAATCCAGGTCCGTAATAACAACAAAATACAAAGCACTTCTGACCTTGAAAAAACACCCTGTATATTGAAATTTTTAAAATACGTTTACACACCAGAAGATAGCACGAAAAACTAAGTTTAATGTCCCGCTTTAACTTTTTGTTCAGACAATTTAATGTCATTACTTTTGTAATTATATCGAAATTTTTATTATGAGTTCCCTGAGTTCTTAAAAATTTCGACATAAATTCAAAATTAAATTCATTAAATTGTCTGGCCAAAAAATTGAAGCTAACGATTAAACTTAGTTTTTTGTGCTCTTTTCATACCTATGTGCAAACGGATTTTGAAAATTTCAATATACAGGGTGTTGTTTCAAGGTTAAAATTACTTTATATTGTTTTGTTCATCCGGACCTGGATTTTTGTTGTGATTTGTAAGTGGGTCATTCGAATGTCGTAAATAAGTATTGATTATTTTTAAAATGGGTATTTATTTAATAGCTTTAATAATTTATTGTTAAAAGTGCTTTAAAAATCTGCTTTTTAATTTCAGTGTTCTTAAAATTATCAATATACCTAATTTCAAAATAAAAGCCATTAAATTTCCTTCACGAAAAATTAAAGCAAACCGATAAACTCAGATTTTTGTGGTCTTTTCAAATATGCAAACAAATCTTGAAAATTTCAATATACAGGGTGTTGTTTCAAGATCACAATTACTTTATTTTTTTTTTGTTAATCCGGACCTGGATTTTTCTTGTGATTAATAATTGGGTCGTTCCAATGTGGTAAATAAGTATTGATTAATTTTAAAATAAGTATTTATTCAATAGCTTTAATAATTATTTATAATTAAAAGTTAATAATAATGTCAGAGTTCTTAAAAATTCAATATAATTTTAAAATCAAAGTCATAAAATTGTCTGGCCGAAAAATTGAAGCAAACGATTAGACTTAGCTTTTTGTGCTCTTTTCAAATATGCAAACAGATTTTCAGAATTTCAATATACAGGGTGTTGTTTTAAGGTCACAATTACTTTATAATTTTTTGTTAATCCGGACCTGGATTTTTCTTGTGATTAGTATGTCGGTCGTTTGGGTTTTGGATGAGACACATGTGTACCAAATATCAAAAAAATATACAGGGTGGTTTTAAAGTTATGGCTTAGGAAAGAAATTGGCAAAATCAATAAAACACCCTGTAACTCGGTTATAAAAGTCGGTAGGGCAAAAAATGTAGTACACCTAGAACCGCCTCAGTGACCTCTATTCACAATTAAAGTATTTCCGTTTCCCAATGAAACACCCTGTATATACAGTACGGTGATATGTACAACCTACAATACTGTATACTTAGTAGTGAGTGTTGGGTTCTGAATAAGAGAGAAGAAAATGCATTGGAAAAATGAGAACGGAGCGTACTGAGGAAGATTTTTCTTCTTCTTCTTTTTCTTTTTGTATAGATATGACTCTGTCGCTTTTTTCAATGTGCCTCTCGTAAGTTGTCGTTTCATCGTTTTCGTGTGGTCTTCCCACTGATCGTCTTATGTGTTCATTCCATTCTATTTTTCTCTTTCTTACCCAGTTATTAATGTTATCCACCTTGCATATCCGTCGATATCTGTACATCTAGCTCTGTCCCATAGAGTCTTACCATCGATTTATGGAAGGGTTTTCATTTCCGCTGTTTCGAGAAATCTTTTTGTCCTCTATGCGTTGGGTCGTGTTTCTGCCGCGTATGCCATTATTGGTCTGATGACTCTTTTATAAATTCTGCCTTTCATTTCTTTTCCGATATTTTTATTTCTCCATATTGTGTCATTTAGGTAACCTGCGGCTCTGTTTGCTCTATTCACTTGATCTTCCACTTCTGTTTCGACCCTTCCGTAGCTAGATAGTGTGATGCCTAGGTATTTAAACTTCATCACTTGTTCTATTATCTGACCTTCCAGCTCCAATTTACATCTTATTGGATCTGCTGTTATATCTTTACTTTGAAAGATTAGTATTGCATCGTATGCATAGCAGATTATTTTAAGTTGTTTTTCTCCCATTTGGTATAAATTTTTCGGTGGTGTGAAAGTGGGAGAGAACGAATGGAGAAGTCGGATTAATGCGGAAGATTTTTTTGGGAAGCCAGTAATCAGCCATATGCTTTGGGAAGCCAGTAGTCAGCCATATGGTTACAACTAGAAGAAATCTCTGGCTTGGACATGTGGATTATTGTTGATTTATATATCCTGGTTCTCGTTTCCGTTGTGAGGTATTTGTTTCTCCAGATTGTGTTGCTGAGATATCCTGCTGCTCTGTTCGCTATGCTCATTTGTTTTTGTACTTCTTCTTCCACTTTTCCGTAGCTTGACAGTTTTATTTCCAAGGATTTCGTTTCGATCACTCGTTCTATTATTTTGTTATTTACGACCAGTTTACATTGTCTCGGTTCCGCTGATATCAGTATCGATAATCTTTGTAGGTCATCTTCATTTTCGGCTGTTATTATGGCGTCGTCGGCGTAGAATATTATCTTTATTTCCTTTTCTCCCATTCTATATCCTCTTCTTTGCTTTTTTTTTATGATTTTATCCATTATCAGATTACATATTAATGGGCTCAGTGAATCTCCTTGTCTAATGCCAGTTTCATATTTGATAGCTTGCGATAGTTTTCCTTTACATCTTAGCATAGGTAGCTATGTTATCTTTATATATAAATTCTCAATGGTTTTTACTAAATCCAATGATATTCCCTTTTCATATACAGTGCGCTGGAATAAGTATTACCCCCCATATTAATTTATTTATTTTAGCACATAAGCAAAACGCTCGGACATGTCGATTTTTAAAGTAATTATAATATATTATAGGGTCAATTTTCGAACTTTACGCAATCCCTCTTCAGGTGACAGTCATAACTTTGATTTTTTTAAATTGCAAGAAGTCTCAACTTTTTGCAGTCTAAACTTCAAAGTCCCTAAAAACTTCTATAATGTTTATTTTAATAAGCTACAGGAGTAAGTTTCATCGAAGAGAAAATTTAGTATGATTTTTAATTTCAAATATATCATTCAAAAGAAACTTTTTTATTCTAAGGAACTTTTGGCCCTCGGTAATAATGTAATCTTTCATTCTGAGTTTAAATTTTTCAAAAATACTCATTAGATTTCCAGGATTCGAAAAATGAATGCATTTAAAAAGCATTTGACCGAAATATGCCCAAGTATTATACATTTTTGTAATCAGTATTTCAAAAGCTTTTAAATGAGGTGTCACATGATTTACTTTCTCATTTAAAAAAATCATAGTTATGACTGTCACCTGAAGAGGGATCGCGTAAAGTTCGAAACACTGATATTAATATACTATAATTATTTTAAAAATCGACCTCTCCGAGCGTTTTGCTTATATACTAAAAATAAATGAGTTAATATGGGGGAGTAACACTTATTCCAGCGCACTGTATAACGAAACACATTGATA
Source organism: Diabrotica virgifera virgifera (assembly GCF_917563875.1). Lineage (NCBI taxonomy): Eukaryota > Metazoa > Arthropoda > Insecta > Coleoptera > Chrysomelidae > Diabrotica > Diabrotica virgifera. Next base: position 8,186,486 of record NC_065452.1, on the reverse strand, counting down.
ATAAATCGACGCTGTCAAGCCAAATCGGCATAAACGACATTAACTTGATTTTTCAGGAAACACAAAAAACTGATTATTTTTATTTTTACCAATTCTGCTTATCTGCACAGTGACTCAAAAAAATTGGTGATTTTTTTTCAAATTTTAATATATTGTGAATATTAATGTGGCTGAAAATACTGTCTGAAATAAATTAAAAACTATAAAATGGCGCTTATGTCCAATCAAGATATAACATTGGTGAATATGCCAAACTTACCTCTGGCGTTTGTGTCGATCGCATCGTTGTAAGGTTAGTCAATATGGCGCTTAAAAGGGATATATGCCATTAATGAAAAAAGAAACGAAAATCAAAAATTGTCGTTTATGCCAACAAGATAAATGATGAAATTACGAAGATTTTTGATAGGGTTTATTTTTTATTAATCAAAAATACATCTTAAGTTAAAAACAAAACTTTAAATTCTTTAAACATGTTTTGGTGCTAGGATGAAATACTTAAAAGTAAATATGGAATACTTAAAAGTGGATATCTGATAATAAGTGGTGGATTCTAATTCATCATCACTGTCAATATTTGGTTCAACATCCGTATTGATTTGATTGTATGTATTTTCCTTATTTTGATCGCTACTTTTACCGGCATTCAAACCATTATCTGCTGCAAACATGATGTGAGATCGTGACTAAATATTTCTTCTTCTACTGCAACGTCTGGTGGTTCCTCAAAGATGATAATGTCATTGCTAAAAGCTTCTGCAATGTTGGCATCCTTCTATAGGTACTATATCTTCTATTTGTTTTTGGTGTCTGCGGTATAAATAAACCTGTTTTTTCGTTGACCCTACGCGAGACATATTAAAGTTGCCTGGATTTTTTTAATTACATTGAGGTAAGTACACTCCAGTGGTTCTTATTTTATGAATTCCATTAATTATTTCAAATGTAATTTTAAGTTACGAATGTTTTTGTCTGCATGCCATTTGTTCCTAATATTGCCATAGCTAATATTTCCTATTATTGCCAGTGGCAATATTAGGGACTAGTGGCAATATTAGGGACTAAATATTAAACTTTTTTGCAGAATGCTAAGAAAACGAGCTCAATGGTCAGAAGAAGATCTACGCTCGGCGCTGCAAGCCATAGCGGACGGAATGTCCATCAAAGGTGCTGCCAAGAGTTACAACATTCCTCGCTCAACGCTAGGTCTTCATCACAGAACGCAAAATCCAGTAAAAAAGCTTGGAAGATCACCGGTGTTATCTGCAGCACAAGAAAATGATCTTGTGGAAAGGATTTACAGATTAGCTGAGGTAGGAATGCCTATTACTAGCAAAGTTTTAATGAAAAGTGTGTTTTCTTTCGCTATAACAAATCGCATTCCAAATCCATTTTCTAAAGAGTCAAATAAAGCTGGTAGAAAGTGGCTTAAGTTATTCTTGTGCAGGCATCCAGAGGTAGCTAGGCGAAAAGCTCAACAAATGAATATGGCTCGAGCCCAAAAAATGAATAAAACAATCGTCGATGACTACTTTCATAAATTGAGAGATACCATAGAAAAGCTAAATCTATTTGACAAACCTGGTAGCATATATAATATTGACGAAAAAGGGTGCAGATTGACAATCCATAAGCAACAAATTGTTTTTGCTAGAAAGGGAGCAAAACGGGTACATTTAACCGCACCCGAACACGGAGAAAACGTGTCAATTGTAGGTTGCGGAAATGCACTTGGTCAAGCGATACCACCTTTTGTGCTATTTAAAGGGCAAAGGTTTAAACCTGAATGGTCTGATCACTTGCCCCCTGGCTCAAAAGCTATTGTCACAAATAAAGGTAGTATGACATGTGAAGCATTTATTTCGTGGCTTGACCATTTCTCTTCATTCAAAAACCCTGGTCCTACCCTACTAATATTTGATGGAGCTAAATGTCACCTAGATATTTCCATAGTTGAAGCAGCTAATCGCATGGACATAACTTTATTTTGTCTTCCTAGCAACACATCACACGAGCTGCAACCTATGGATAAATCAGTGTTCAAAAGCTTTGAGACATTTTGGGACCAAGAAGTCCTACAGTTTTTAACAACAAACCCTGGCATGGCTATCACCAAAATGAGATTTGAACACATTTTTACTCCAGTATGGCTAAAAGCAATGACACCGTCAAACATTATCTCCGGTTTTGCAGCCACCGGTATTTATCCGTTTAGACCAGACGCTATACCTGAAGCTGCCTTTGCACCAAGTTTGATCACCCACAGAGAAGAAGACATAGTAAACCACAGTACTTCCCAAGATTTAGCAGATGTCGTTAGAAGTTCTAGCAAGTCGATTGAACCCACAGATAAAAACGAGGCGAGTACAAGCGGATATAAAGTACCAGAAAAAACTAATAACAAAAAAAAGAAGCACAGAGAAGAAGACATAGTAAACCACAGTACTTGCCAAGATTTATCAGATGTCGTTAGAAGTTCTAGCAAGTCAATTGAACCCGCAGATAAAAACGAGGCGAGTACAAGCGGATATAAAGTGCTAGAAACAACTAATAACAAAAAAAAGAAGCGCTTAATTTCTGTCTCAAGTAGTGAATCATTATCAGATTTTAGTCTTCACGATGACTCACTTGATGATGTCTCTAGTGAAGATGAACCTATGAAAAGATCTAAAAGGAGCAGCAGCTCTGAAGATGGCAGTCCACTAAGAGAATTAAAATATAAACAGACCGGCAATACGGTTACAAAAGAAACAAAAAAATATATTCCGGGGTCTAACCAAGTAACAACTTCTGACTCCAAATGCTTAAACAGTTCCTTTAAAGATACAGGATTGCTGATAACACCGGAAATTAAATTACCCACCGTGAAGAGGAAGCCCGCTTTAAACAGCAAAGCCCAGCAAGTTACCAAAGATTTGTTCGCACCAAAATCAAAATTGGTTAATCCAGTTAAAGTTGTCAAAAAAACAACAAGCGGTGTGCCAAAAATATCAAGAAAAGAAGAATCGTGGTTTTGTTTCCTTTGTAAAGTCTGCAGTAAAGAAGATATGCGCTTGTGCATAGTGTGCTGTCGCTATGTTCACGAGGCCTGTGTAGGACTAACTAAAGAGGACAAAGAAAACTTTATTTGCCCTCATTGTTCTTAAGTTATATTTAACAGACATGTTTATTAAGTTTATATTACTTAATTGTCTTTTTTTTTTTTCGGAAAAATGTGTTACTTTTAACTGCAGTTCTGCAGTGCATAATATTGACATGGGTGGCAATAATAGGAGAGCTGTAGTCCTAATATTGCCATTCGTAACCTCAATAAAAAAGTATTCTTTATTTAGATTCTGTTTAGTTTTTTGATATAATTAAACTATATTGTTAAAGGCAATACATTTCTTTACTACTACCCAAATTTGTTTTCATTTATTAATAAAAATGTATGTTTTATTTACGACCAAACGTTAAGGTGGCAATATTTGGCTCACTTACCTTAATACACTTTAAAAGACCAAAAATAAGCAATTTTGAAGATTTTTTTCTCAGAATCTTTATTAAAAATGAACATAAAACCTTTTACATATTAATATCTAACTCTTAGAGACTACAAGAAATTTATCTTCTTTCATTTACGCACGTTCACTAATATTGTAGAGGGCGCCAAACTCGAGGCCTCAAAAAAAAGTAGTTCCGATGGCGGACAGTTAATCTCAGGATTGGGATCTCTGAAACAAAAAAATCGTACGGCATTTAAAAAAAAAAAGGTTTCTTACGTGACAATTTACCACCGTTAGTGAAAAATTCTGCAAAAAAAGATTTAACAGAAATTTGAAAAAATCGCCCGTTTTTCCTCAGTTTTTCATGGTTAAAAATTATTTATTTTTTATTTTTTGGTCAAATTGTGGTAAATTGTCACGTAATAAACCTTCCTTTTTCAAGTGCAGTACGATTTTGTTATTTAAGATATCCCAATCCTGAGATTAACTCTCCGCCATCATTTTTCGAGGCCTCGAATTTTGCGCCCTCTACAATATTAGTGTACGTGCATACATGAAAACAGATATATTTTTTGCACTCTCTGAGAGTTAGATATTAATATGTAAAAAGTTTTATGTTCATTTTTAATAAAGGTTCTGAGAAAAAAATTCTTAAAAAAATTATTATTTTTGGTCTTTTAAAGTGTACTAGTATTTTAAGAGACAGACAAAGCAACAGAAGTATACGAGAACGATGCAAAATTCAAAATATTAACAGGTGGATAAAAACAAGAAAGAAAAACAAGCCGTATATCAGAAGACCCGTTGGAAGGCCGCCGAAAAGGTGCAAAGACAATGTACAGTCAACAACAACTGAAACAGAATAAGAGGCAGACAAACAAGTGTAATCCTAGTCGCACGAAGAAGAAGAAGAAGGAACCTGGATGATACCTGGTACTAATAAATTTAATCAAAGTCGAGATGTTATAGATCTTACGCTTTGTACCGGGTGTCCCAATAAGAATGGCGCTCGGCCATATCTCAGGAAACGTTTATAGTATAGCTTTGGGAAAAAAAAATTTATAAGAAAAGTTGCCTCGAGAAAAGCCTGGAAATTATTTTCATAATTGTAAGTCCACCGTTAAAGGGCGTAATTGAATATCAAAAATTAAAAAATCGAAATTTGCCTAATGAAAGGGCACTGGAAATCCGATTATCGTATTCTTTATAAAATTCTGCGCATATTTTATTTCACAAGTTTAAGTCTACCTGTGCAAATAAGAGGTGGGGGTGAGTGGGAACCTTGTTATGGAAAAATCGCTGTAAGTCCGGTTCTGCTTAATCGATTTTTGCAAACTTGGTCTTGTTGAAAACAGCTCCTTTTCATCAATGTAATAGTTATAATTTGAAAACAGCCTATTACGTAATATGCCGGCTAGGAGGCGCTATTTATTTTCTTTTTAGAAATCTAGTTTTCTTTGGAAAATATTAAATACAAGTATGTATTTTTTTTCCTGTATTACAAAATTAGACCAAATTAGCAACAGAATACCGAGAACTGCATGTCTATACCTTTTTTCTATCTCGAGATATCTTAAGAAACGAGTAAATTTTAAACATAACTGTTGCTGACATATAAGTGGAAATATATAGAAGCCGTAGCAGTGTGCTATGGAAAAAAACAAAGAAACATTTTCCAGATGTCACCGTATATAATAAATCAAAACAAAATATGAAAAACTCTACTACTGGGGTGACGTCTTTGGGGATATTTCATTGCGTATATTCTAGCCGCAACAGTTGCATTTCTTATGCATTCAAAGAATGTGGCTATCATGTCAAATGCTTCTTAGTTTGTAAGAATCATCTTGAATTTCACTCTGTATAAATTTTATATAAAATTTAATAGAAACAAACCGCAACAAACCATCAATGCACAATTTTTTATGTTTTACTTATTTGACACATGATGACTTCTTGAAGTTAATACTTCTAATAGTTCTATTTTTTCCATAGCACACTACTTGTTTCCACTTTGACTTCCTTAACTTAGTTTACCGGTGACAATAACAGTTATGTATTTATCTTAGTTGGAAATAGGATAATTGTTATTAAAATATAATGAAATAAAAAATTAAAAATTTGTGTAGAAAATCTGACGTTTTTACATTTTCTACGATTCATCAAGAGAAAAGCAAATGCGCGGAGGCAACAATTAATAAAAATTTACATATTAACGCTATTTTTTGGTATTATTTTAAGTATTAAAATTAGTGTAATATTTAAATAAAAATAAAATTAAACTGTTTAAAATATATTTATTTCGTTAAAATCATAATAATAGAAGTATAACTTCTTACTCGCTTACAAAGTACACACACTCTTTTTTTGTTATATTTTATAGTGTTATTTGGCTTATTGTTGTTTTGATTCATTATATACGGTGACATCTGGACAATGTTCCTTTGTTTTTTTTATAGCACACTACGTGCTTCTATATATTTCCACTTATATGACAGCAACAGTTATGTTTAAAATTTACACGTTTCTTAAGATATCTCGAGATAGAAAAAAGGTATTGACATGCGGTTTTCGGTATTCTGTTGCTAATTTAGTCTAATCTTGTAATACAGGAAAAAAGAATACATACTTTTTGTATTTAATGTTTTCCAAAGAAAACTAGATTTCTAAAAAGAAATAAATAGCGCCTTCTAGCCGGCATATTACGTAATACGCTGTTTCCAAATTATAACTATTACATTGACGAAAAAGAGCTGTTTTCAACAAGACCAAGTTTGTAAAAATCGATTAAGTAGAACCGGACTTACAGCGATTTTTTCATAACAAGGTTCCCACTCACCCCCCACCTCTTATTTGTACAGGTAGACTTAAACTTGTGAAATAAACTATGCACAGAATGGTATGAAGAATACGATGATTGGATTTCCAGTGCCCTTTCATTTTTTTATTTATCATATTCAATTACGCCCTCTAGCGGTGGACTTTCAATTATGAAAATAATTTCCAGGCTTTTCTCGGGGCAACTTTTGTTATAATTTTTTTTTCCAAAGCTGTAGTATAAACGGTTCCTGAGATATGGCCGAGAGCCTTTCTTATTGGGACACCCGGTACATATGAGCGCGGTTTGCCAGCGGTTACGTCGCCTTTTTACCTGTTTAAAAGAGGTAAACCTCGACGTCGACGTTGGCAAACCGCCCTCATGTGGACGCGCTTTTACAGAGGCGCAAATTGAGATTCGGCCCATTTCTTGGTTATATCGAAGATAAAACAAAGAAAATGGGATACTTACATATTGGTTTAAAAATCATAAAAATAATGATGAGTACCAGTAGAAAATAAAAGTAATATTAAAGGAAAGAGGAGAACAAAACGACATTGAAGAGGAATGGAATGTCATCCAAACGACAATTACGAATACAGCAAAGGAAACATTAGGCGAAACCTCAAGCAAAAGAACCGAGGAATGGTTTAACTAAAATTGCCAACAAGTAATAAATATCAAAAATATAGCTAGACAGAAATTCTCGATTGAATAGAATGGCACATAAAAAACTGAAAAAAGATGCAAAGAAAATGTGTAGAAGGAAATAGAGAAAAATGTTGACAAAGGGAATTACAAATTACAGATTATAATATCAGAATAGAGACTAGAAAATTTTACAAAGAAACAAATCAATACTCACAAGGATATATGACAAGAACAACAGTTTTCAAGGACAAAAATGTGGCAATTATCAGCGAGAAAGAGGTACTAATGAAAAGGTAGAAGAAGCATTTTCAAAAGCTTTTAATCTTAGAAAAAGAACAAAACCAAGATATAGAAATAATTCGCCACACAGCAGAACAACTAGTTGAGCAACCAACATTGAAAGAAATTAATAAACGTCATAAAACATCTAACTAACAAAGCACCTGGCACAGATAGAATAACTGCCAAACTGATATAGAATGATGGACATGAGATATGGAATATCAATAAACTAATCTACCGCATATGGAACCTAGAAGTCATCTCAGAAGACTGGAAAGTAAGAATCATACTTCCTATATTAGACCAGGGCGGATCTGTAAAAATATTAGTACATTTGGACGTTGAGAGGTGACTCAAATTTTTTTGCAGAAATTGCTTGAAAATAAATCAAATAATAATATTTGAGTTATCCTCCCTCTCAAAAAGGTCCGGAACATTGTTTAAATAATCAAAATATCAAAAAATTAAGGAAAAATTCGATGTTTTTCTTGGTTTTTTGATTATAACTTTATAAGTATTCATTTCCGCGAAAAGTTGTACTGACATAAAAGTTGCGTAATGAAATTTACTACAATATAAAATTGGTCAATAATTTAAAAAATAGTCACCCTTGTTGCAAAATAGCAATAATTGTGAAAAAAATATACAAAAACAAGTATTCGCATTTTACGTTTTTCAACCATTTATGCTACACTTAGGACCTTCATGTTTTACCCTGAAAAACTTTATGATACAGTAAAACAATACTGTTAATTTCATTAGGATCAATTCAACAGATTTTGCAAAATAAATTTTGCAATCCAGCTTTCGTAAAAAAAATTAATTTTTTCAAACTGTTACAGGACTGAAAATAAAGCAGATAGCAAGTTGACAATTTTTTTACTTATAGAAGTGTACCGTACCTTTCATTTGCAATTTTGCAGATTTAAAATCGATTAACACCACGGCGTCAGGAATTTTTTTAAATAAACATTAATTATTGATGCTACGCGCAGGACAGCTGATACTTTGCTCTGATTGGGCATTCCAATGACCTTTGATAATGATTGATACATTTTAATTTTTATTATATTTCGATATAAATAAATAAATTTGTTTATTGCAAAATAAAAACACATGCTCTATCTTTTGAAATAACACTTTTATTAGCAAAAACTTTCTTTGTTCATATATTTTAACTTAAATAATAATAGTTTATTATTTTTAAGCATATGCAATTGTTTAAACAATATTTCACAAACAATAATAAAATTAGTTTGATTTTTGTGGAATTAAAATATTAAAATACAACAAAATATAGAGTAAGAAAATAATATGTTAGATAAAGATTGGAAGAAATTTTGGTGGAAATCAACTTGTGTGAATCGAACACCGCTGTCCTGCGCCAAAAATTATTGTTTATTTCAAAAAATTTCTGAAGCCGTGATAATTAATCGATATTAATTTTGAAAATTGCAAATGAAAGGTACAGTACACTTCTATAAGCAAAAAAAATTTCAACTTGCTATCTGCTTTATTTTCAGTCCTGTAACATTTTGAAAAAATGAATTTTTTTTGCGAAAGCTGGATTGCAAAATTTATTTTGCAAAATCTATTGAACCGATCTTAATGAAATTTGCAGTATTGTTTTCCTGTATCATAAAGTTTTTCTGGGTGAAATATGAAGGTCCTAGGTGTAGCAAAAATGGTTGAAAAACGTAAAATGCGAATACTTGTTTTTGTATAATTTTTTCGCAATTATTGCTATTTTGCAACTAGGGTGACTATTTTTTAAATTTTTAATCAATTCTATATTGTAGAAAATTTAATTACGAACTTTTATGTCAGTACAACTTTTCTTGAAAATGAATACTTTTAAAGTTATAATCAAAAAACCAAGAAAAAAATCGAATTTTTCCTTAAATTTTTGACATTTTGGTTATTTAAACAATGTTCCGGACTTTTTTGAGTGGGAGGATAACTCAAATATTATTATTTGATTTATTTTCAAGCAATTTCTGCAAAAAAATTTGAGTCACCTTTCAACGTCCATCTCAAAACAGATGCGCCCTGGACTATATATAAATACAAGGGGGGAGACAAACGACTCTGCGAGAATTAGGGACATAACAATTTTAAATTTCGTCTACAAGAAATGACTGGTGAATACCAATGTGGTTCAGACCAAAGAGGTCTACTATATAGACAAAAATAAAATAAACTAAGAGGTATACATGAAAAATGTGTTGAATATAACATACCAATTTACAAATTGTATATCGATTTCAAGCAGGAGTTTGATGTTGTAGATAGTTAAAAGATGTTAAAGCAACTATATATGTTAGGGATACCCAATAAGTTAGTTAAACTTATACGAATAACTTTTGAGTGTTCCAAAGACATGGTGGGAATGGATGGAGCTGACAGACGCATTTGATATTGAAAATTGAGTTAGGCAAGATGGATGCCTTATCAACAACACTTCTTAATCTAACTTTGGAAGATGCTGTTAGAAAATTTAATATGAACTGCTGTATTATTACAATATCTATGCAAATATGCGCATATGCGGATGATCTTGCCATAATAAGCCGCAACAAAAGGATATTAAGCGAAAAATCTATAGAGCTGAAACGGGAAGCTGCTACGTTTGGTCTATATCTAAATGAAAGTAAAACAAAATATCGAGTACACAAAGTCGAATCAACATAAGAATCTAAAGATAGACAACCATACCTACGAATATGATGCCTCACTTTTCCCTACCTAGGCTCAATAATAAATGACAACAACACCAGTCAAGAAATACAAGCACGACTTCTTAGCGGTAATAAGTACTTTTATACATACAACGTCTTAATGAAAATTAAGTTACTGAATCGTGAGTCTAAGCCCAGAATCTACAAAACAGTAATTAGAGCAGTGCTCACATATGGATGTGAAACGTGGACTCTCTGAACCACTGATGAAAATTACCTGAGAATATTTAAGCGCACAATACTAAGGAAGATATTTGGACCAACACATTGCAGCGATGATTCGTGGAGAATTAAAATGAACCACGACCTGGATGAACTAATGCAGAGCGCAGATATTGTTAGATTTGTAAGGTCACAAAGACTAAACGGGCTTGGTCACTTAGGAAGGATGCCAGGTAAGTGAGCTGTAAAAGTAATCCAGAGATGGAAGCCCCAAGGAAATAGAACAAAAGTAAGGCCCGGTAAAAGATGAAGAGACGACGTAGAGGAAGATCTTAAAACCATGAACACCAGGCAGTAGCGAAGGAAAGTATCAGAGAGGGCAGAATGGAAGAACATTGTTAAGCAGGCCAAGACTCGCAAAGGTTTGTAGTGCCATTAGAAGAAGAAGAAGAAGAAGAAGAAGAAGAAGAAGAAGAAGAAGAAGAAGAAGAAGAAGAAGAAGAAGAAGAAGAAGCAGAAGAAGAAGAAGAATGCATGTAAAATAAATCAGTATTATTTGTGAATTTTTCTTAAAGTTGTTTTTCTCCCATTTGGTATCCTTTTTTAGTTCTTACTTGTTTTATTATTTCGTCCATGATCAGGCTGAACAATAAAGGACTCAAGCAATCCCCCTGTCTTATCCTATGGCCGGCTTCAATTGGGTCAGTCAGTTTATCTTCTACTTTTACTTTTGCAATTTAACTTATAGTATATAAATTACTAATATCTCGCCGTAGCGATGACGGTCGCTAGTTCAATTATTTTTCCTCATCCAAAAAGAAGTTCTATACCTATATTATACCGGATGGTGAATTAGAAAACGGGCCATAGGAAACTCAATGTAAAATTCTAAACTGTTGAATTCCTGCTTCCCTAATTATTTTACATCAAAAGACATTAGAAACTATTTGTAGAGGATTGAAATCTGTATTGAAAAGAACTGTTAAAATTGTTCTACGAATTAAACATATTACAAAATTTTGTAAAAATGTAATACATTTTTAAGTTCTTCAGTCCAAAATTAGGCCACACACAGTGCAAGAATGTTCACAATGAAGGTATTATTTTCACATTTTTGAACTGTTTATCAATTATTGTTTAAAAACAATACAGTTGATAAAATACCCAGAGTATTGTATATATAAAGAGTTGTGACTGCATAATCTTCACTGATGATGCATAAGGATGCTGAAATAGTTACTATTGGAGATGGTAGTCCAACTCTGAATCGAATATAAACAAAACCTGCCTTGAACCCTTTTTTATCTTTTTCATTTTTACTCAATTTGTGAGTATTTAGAAACTGTCTTTCGGTCCTTTTCCTAGACGAAGAGAAGGTAAATGCGTGGCCTAAGTGTCCTCTATTTGCTTTCTCCTATTTCGTCGTCTCTATGTGATTATATATTGTAAAATCCGGAGATATGGGATGCAGCCAGAAAGCAGTTTATTAACGAAAAGTCTTGGATTTAAAATATTGTTTATTATATTTTTATTTCAATTATTCTAATTGTTTAAAAAGTAGTAAACTTTGTATCTAGGGCTTTTCGTTTTCCTCGTAAAATACCCTCAGTTTCGCAGAAAGTATTAATAATAAAGATTTTTTATTCAGTCAATGGTGTGAGCACTGTCAGTTAAATAGTAACGTGTGGCCTAACTTTTACACATATACCTACACTGTAGCAAATGTATTATATTTTTCAAAATTTTGGAATGCGTTTAAATCGTAGAACAATTTTAACTTTTGACTTTAATACAGATTTCGATTCTCTATAAATGGTCTCTCATCACTTTTGATGTAAAATAATTAGGGAAGCAGGAATTCAACAGTTTAGAATTTTACATTGAGTTTCCTATGGCCCGTTTTACGATTGACCACCCGGTATACGCGTTGCGTACGTCTTGTGCTATTTATACAGGGTGTCCCGGAAAATAGTGCGTTCCTTTAAGGTATGTAGAGAATACACAATTTAGAACAAAAAAGTCCTATACCATTCTTTTCTGAAGTTAACCGTTTCCAAAAAAAAAGATAACATTGTTTTCCATATACCTGTATTTTAATGTTTAGAAATTTTAATAAACCGGCAACATCGTACGCACTACGGAAATAACAGATAATAAGAACTCGTTTGTGATTGTGATTTATAGTATTTAAATCCAACCTAATAGTATTTATGTATTTGTTTACTAAAATTTTTTTTTAAATGTATTGAAATACCTATTGCATAATTTTAAACGAATTACACATATTTTAACATAAAAACACATCTTTTAACTGAACTAGTATTATGTATTTAGTAAGCTTTAACCCGGCACCTGCCACGTGGCTTTGCAAGGTGTCAACTGCCACGTGGAGTGCTCACAGCACCCCTTAAAAATTTTCTGTGATCTACTTGTTTATAAACAAAATAATGTGTTGAGTTACACAAGTATATAAAAAAAACATGTTTTATTAACTTATTAGCTACTAATATATTATAAAAGTTAAAAAATAAAATTAAAAAGGTGTTATAAGCAAATTAGCGAGTACCAACCCATAATAAATGAAGTGAAGTAAAATACCTAAAATAATTAAGATTTATTGAGTATAGAGACTATATTAATAATTTAAAGCAGTTATTACAATAAAAAAATGTAAATCTGACCTGTTAATGTAAATCAAACCTGACCTGTTAATGTAAATGTAAATCAAAAACACAAAAAAATTAAAACTTGAACTGGCAGATAATGACACCCCGATTCGACTTTAGAGCTACAAGTTCAGAATGGCACTAAATAACCACTTCAAACGCAAACAGATCTATGGTATATAATATTATAAAAAGCTACTATGACGCACAGTACGGTTAACAAACTTGAAATACCAAATATTTGATGAAAATGTGTTATGGGGTGCTGGTAGCACCCCACGTGGCAGGTGCCGGGTTAAATGTGTTGAATGCTGAGGCCTTTAACTGAATTACATAGTTTACAGTGGAACTTAAATACTAGTACCTGTCTACAAAAACAAGGAAGATATACAGCAGTGTACAAACTACAGGGCTATAAAACTGCTTAGCCACACCATGAAAATATGAGGGAGAGTAATTGATAGACGGATACGTGAAGAGACCGACATATCCGAGAATCAATTTGGCTTTATGTAGGGCAGATCAACAACAGACGCAATTTTCATTATAAGGCAGTTGATGGAAAAATACAGGAGTAAAGAAACAAACGCTCATATGGTATTCATTGATCTTGAGAAAGCATATGATAGAGTTCCTCGAGAGATTCTGTGGTGGGCACTCAATAAGAAAGGAGTCCCTGGTGCATATGTAAAGATTTTGAGGGATATGTATGAGGGAGTAACGATCAGTGTTAGGACAGGTGTGAGAGAGACTGATAAATTTCATGTGAAAGTAGGATTGCACAAAGGCTCGGTGCTTAGTCCGTATTTATTCTCATTAGTTTTGGACCAGATAATAGCGAAACTACAGGGTAACATTCCATGGTGCTTAATGTATGCTGATGATGTCGTGTTAGTAGGAAATAGTGAAAGAGACAGAACAAACACTGAAACAGTGGACACGAGATCTGGAGGAAAAGGTTTAAAACTTAGTAGGACAAAGACAGAGTATTTGGAATGTTCATTTAAAGATGGAGTTACTACAAATAAAATGGTATCTTTGGATGGTGAACTGATTGTAAAAAGCAATAGTTTTAAGTACCTGGGATCGATATTACAGAGTAATGGAGAAATAGATGGAGATGCATACCGTAGAATTAGGGCTGGATGGATGAAGTGGAAGGAAGCGAATGGTGTGTTGTGTGACAGAAAAGTTCCAATGAAGCTGAAAGGAAATTTCTATAAAACAGCTATAAGACCGGCTATGATGCACGGTACTGAATGTTGGGCGGTGAAAAAGAAAGAGGAACAAGGAATGCATGTGGCGGAGATGAGAATGCTTAGATGGATGAGTGGAGTGACAAGAAAGGATAAAATTAAAAATGAGTATATTAGGGGAAGTCTAGGTGTGGCACCAATTGATGCCAAAATGAGATGGTTTGGTCATGTTCAACGTCGAGACGTTAATCATCCAATACGAAGAGTAGCTGAAGTGCAGATTCCTGGAAGGAGTAGGAAAGGAAGACCAAAGAAGACGTGGGGGGAGACGATTAGGCAGGAGATGTTGGTAAAGGGGATTAATATTGATACGACCCAGGATATAATTGTGTGGAGAAATGCAATTAGGGAAGTCGACCCCGCATAGGGATAAGGCAAAGAGAATGATGATGACAGTGGAACTTAAATACACCAGATAATGTCTCAGTAATTTGTTTACTTGTGAACTGAAATAATTAAGTTGTACTTACTGGAAAATAATTATTATACCGAATAGACGTTCAAAGTATCTCACTTTCACAAACACCATTCATACGACGAGAAATACCGGCAAAATATTTTGAAAGAAATAATTATAGTATGCCTCTCCATTCAGTGATCTGCCATAAATAATCAACATAATAAACATAATAGGTAATACACTCACGATTCGAAAACATTTTCGGCATTGACACTAAACAGGATTCTTTAAAACTATCTGTTTACTATCTGTCTTCTATCTACATGGGACTGCCTATGCTTAAATTTGCGTACCTCACATAGTTTTCAGATTTAAATTTGCATACCAAAATGTATTTTAATTTTTTGGTCAAACTGTTGCATTTAGAAAAAAATGTTATAAGAGTTTTTTCTTCTACATGGTGCCTTTTACCATACCTTTAAGGTATTTTCCGGGACACCCTGTATATACATACACATAATATATATGTATATACGTACAGAATTTATTTCAGCGAAGTGATGACGGTCATAAAGTCAATACTTTTTACCAATCCAAAAAGTGCGCAACGTCGCTAAAGAAGTTCACTTCAAGTGAGACAGGAATGTGCTTTCTTCGTAAGCTCCTTCGGGTACACACTCTCTCCCTCCTCCACCCATTATAACTTCTGTCGAACTTATACGCATTTCACCCTATAGTCTATAGTATATAAATTACTAATATCTAGCCCTAGCAATGACGGTAGCGAATTCAATGCTTTTCCCCATTCAAAAAGTGCACAACGTTGCTAAAGAAGTTTTCACATCCCAAATACTTTAAACACTAATCAGTAAATAATGATTGGAGTAAGCATAGTGTGGGCTCTTATTCAATTGATTCGCAAGCTTCTTCGGGTACACACTCCAACCCCCTCTAACCATCAAAACTTCGGTCGAACTTATAAGCAATTCAACCTATAGTATATAAATTACTAATATCTCGCCGTAGCGATGACGGTCGCGAATTCAATGCTTTTCACCATCCAAAAGGTGCACAACGTCGCTAAAGAAGTTTTCAATAAATACTCTTTATATTATACATAGGTATACATAACATACACAAATGTATGTACGATATATTGTTGTGATCTTGATTATTGATATGAGATAATATTCTTATATGTCATTTAATTTAATCAATGCATTAATCATAATCTAATTAATTTACCAGATCACATATCAATATGTTTTCAATCTCAGGGCGAATTATAAAATTAATTACTTACTCTCGTGGCTTCTAAGTATTTCTCAATGGTTCCTAATCGGGATAGGAAAGAAAAGAGTAAAATAATACACACATATGGGTTACAATTATAATCAAAATATTGTTTATTTTATTTAAATGGCAATCACTGTTTAATATGTGCTAGATCTTATTATTCTTAAACATAACATTTACAAATGGGAATCTTATTTCCTTTTGGTTTCCAATTGAAAGTTTTTATTAACATTTAACTATTAGGATTTATTTGCAACAATTATATTTAAGTTTGATGAAGCTTTTCTGATATTATTGATTATGTTCTTCAATTTATAATGTAGTATTTAATACGAATAACCCATACATTCATGTCCAAACAAATGAGACTGACCTTTTTCTGGTGAACTGAGAATGTCTTCACACAAGACCCGTTTCCTGCTATCCTTGGCTGCGATCAAAACCTCGTCCTGGCTTTCAGTAATGTTCTCCTTTGAAGATTAGCTCGTATAGCTCTCGCTCCTGCTTCTGTCGTGATGCTGTGTTCTACCTTTTTCGAAACTGCAATCAGCTACCGGGACACTCTTGGCTCAAGGAGGTTCTTTACTCTCAACCTGGCCTACCTCTCGTTCCACGATAGATCTCCACACTCACGGAACTACACCGGCTTTCTCACTCTCCGTACACTACCGTCTACTACTCGACTTCACTTCTCGACAGCTCAAAACATTCTGATCTCTCTTTTCAGTCATTCACCTACTTTCTAAATATCCCTTCCAGATTCACAAATCAACCTTCCACCACCAACTCTCATTCGCAGTATTCCTCAAAACCAATTTTTAATCTTTCTAAATATACTTAATGGATTTCCAAAAAAAATAGTTAATTCCCATTCTAAAATTACTTTCTACTATTTACAAAATTTAATGACCTATTATCTACTTCAAATGAGTCTTATTTAGCATAGGCTAATGATCGAACCTTCCACGAACAACGATAATGACCTATTATCGATTTCACTTGAGTTTTATTTAGCATAGGCTAATGATCGAACCTTCCGCGAACAACGATAATGGTACGCGCCATTCACTTTGTTTATTCTAAGCGCATTGTCCCGAGTTTCGTTTAATCACTTCTTAAAATTAAATATAACAATTTATTGTATACAGGTTGTTCTAAATTTATATGCCCGTGGTTGAGAAAATTGAAAATATTTTATATTAAATTGAATTCTGCTTATAATTATCAAAATTTAATTTTCAGATCAAATAGAAATATAACAATATGGACCGTGATGACGGTCGGAATTTAATACTTTTTCCCCATCCAAAAATTGTACAACGTCCCTAAAGAAGTTTTCATTTCAAAAATTTATTTTGCCGAAGCGATGACGGTCGCTAATTTAATACTTTTTCCCCATCCAAAAAGTGCACAACGTCCCTAAACAAGTTTTCACTTCAAAAAAATTTTTGTCACAAACTTATTTAAACTGAAAACCTTGTATATTTGTAATAATTTCATTTCTAATCAAGATTTCATAGAAACAAATCCAAAAAATTTGGACTGTTGAGAGAAAAAAGAAAATTGGCTGAATAATTGAAAGTTAAGACTAATGATACTAAAACAGATAAAGGGGTATAAATATAAGGAAGTAAGTTAACAGTTACCAACCATGTTAGAGCCGCGATCTCTGAGAAGATAGTTATTCTATCTTGTCAACGCGAGGAGAAGCAATTAATTTTCAACACGGTGAGAAATACTATAAAAAGTGGTTTGGAAATAGGCTTAATTATAGATTGATAGATTCCACCATCGCAACTAAGGCAAGAAATAGGTAAATATCATGAATCTTTGTGTTTCACAGCAGGAGTCGCCAGTCTAAAATTCGGAGGCCATAAATGTTTTACAACGTTGTCGGTTTTATAAACACAACTAGATTACTTGAAAATAAAAATTTCTGTCAATTTGGGTTTAATCGTTGTTTTAATAATTGTTTAATAATTGTTTTTTCTAGTTGTTACACCAAGAGCCCGTTCACATGACAGGCGTTTCACGCGCGTTTTAATAACTCGCGATTGTAACTATGTACATACATTTTACTTGAGACCGTTCACATGCTAATGCGCGTTTAAAATCATGAAAACACGCGTTGGCATGTGAACGGCCTCAAATAAAATGTATGTAGTTGTAATCACGCGTTAAGAGCCTGTCATGTAAACGGGTTCTAAAAGTTTTGAATGTTTTTTTTGTTGCAATGTTTTTTTTTTGTTTTTTGTTTCAATGTTTTGCTTTGCTATGGTAGACCCCCGAAATGAAACAAGAGATCTCTTTCAGAAAGTAAAGTTACTGGCCCGGGAATTCAAACCCAGAAATTACGCTATAGAGGATGAGACAGGTAATATGGTAAGCGATATGGATGCGGTTCTGCAGACTTGGAAGAAATACTGCACAGAACTCTATAAAGCTGAAACCTCTAACATTAATCTGTTAATGTTAGAGGCAATCTGTGTAATCTAATAGCACTGCAAGTCTCAACAACAACCCTAGAACCAGATATTCCAAGGTCTGAAGTAGATGAAGCCATAAAACACCTTAAAAGAAATAAATCACCTGGTTGTGATGACATTACGGCAGAACTTTTATAGAACATGGGTGAACATGGTCTCCAATTAATGTGGAGACTTTGCAATCATGTATGGAGAATCGGCAGATGGCCCAGTGATTGGTGTACCGCACTATTTACTCCCATTCATAAGAAAGGCGTAACCACAAAATGTAGTAACTACCGAACCATCTCACTAATTTCACACCCAAGTAAAATTCTGTTGAGAATCATCAAGTGTCGCATGCAGACATACCTGGATAGACAAATACCACAAGAACAGGCAGGCTTCGTGAAGGGTAAAGGCACAAGGAAGAAAATTCTTAATATGAGACAACTCATTGAGAAAGCACGAGAATTCAAAATTTCGATCATCATCTGCTTTTTGGATTATCAGAAGGCATTTGACTGTGTAGACTGGACAGTTTTGTGGAAAGTTCTACATGAGATCGGGGTTCCTGATTATCTGTCAGCTCTGGTGAAAAGCCTATATAAGAACAGTGAAACCAGAATAAGAATTGAAAACCATAAGTCCGATCCTTTTAAAATAGAAAGATATGTCCGTCAAGGATGTATTCTATCTCCAAGTCTTTTTAATTTCTATGGGGAATATATAATGAGAAAAGCACTCGACAAATGGAATGGCGGTATTTCTGTCGCAGGAAAGAAGATCTCAAATATCAGATATGCAGATGATACAACATTAATAACTGCATCTGAAGAAGAAATGTCCAGCCTGCTGCAGCTAGTGGAAGCCGAAAGCAATAGATGTGGTCTAAAGATCAATAAACAAAAAACAAAAATTATGATAGTAGATTATTCAAATTCACTTCAGACAACAGGAGCCTTAAACCGGTTTGAAGTGGTTAACGAGTTCAATTATCTAGGATCCTACATCAGTAATACAGGATCTTGTGAAACAGAAATATGTACGTAGGAGAATAGGCATGGCCAAAAATGCTATGAGTCGATTATCAAAAATCTGGAAAGATCGCTCCTTGTCGAAGAACACCAAAATAAGATTAGTACGTGTCTTAATTTTTCCCGTATTTAATTACGGATCCTAAACATGGACAATGAAATCGGACGACAGAAAAAGGATTGACGCCTTTGAAATGTGGTGCTGGAGAAGAATGCTTCGGATCTCATGGACGGAACACAGAACAAATCACTCAATCCTCCAAGAGCTTAATATTCAGACTTGACTTTCCTCTATTTGCCTCTCCACCGTCTTAAAATTTTTCGGCCATATTGCAAGAAGAAATGATGATAATCTTGAGAGACTTATAATTTCGGGAAACGTTGAAGGGCGCAGAAGTAGAGGTCGCTCACCTACTCGATGGACGGATCAAGTACAGAAAGCCAGTGGAAAAACATTCTCTGAATCCATGAGGGAAGCTCAGGACAGAAGCCAATGGAAAGAGATAGTTGCTCGTATTATAGGGAATCACGAAACTCAGTAATGAGGAAACGACTGAGGAGGAGGAGGAGGTAGCCCCCGGTAACTATAGACTATACTGAAACTGTAACTGAGCACTATACTGAAACTCACAATAAAAATACTGATGGAGAAAATAATGGCGTGCATAAATATATCGGATGAACAACAAGGATTTAGAAGTGTAAGATCATGTAACGTTGCAGTTTTTGTGATAAGGTAAATAGCGGAGAAATCGTCAGAATTGTAACAAACCAGCCTTTCTCTGTTTCATAGACCTAGAGAAAGCGTTTGATAGAATACAATTAAAAGATGTTGTACACCTACTATATGACAAAAATTTACCACTGGATATCATAAAACTAATAGAAAACATATATGTAAGAAATAAAAAAGAAATGAAAGTCAATGGAATAATAAGAGAACCCATAGAACCAAACACAGGAATCAGGCAAGGAGATTCGCTAAGCCCTCTAATGTTTAACATAATGTTGGATGCAGTAATAAATCAAGTGAAGAGAAAAGAGGGTACAAAATGGGCGATGTAGAGATAAAAATACTCTGTTGCGTTGATGACACCGTGTTAGTAGCAGAGTACGAAGACGACCTACAAAGATTACTGCACGAATTCAACATTAACGCAAAAGAAATGAATATGAAAATATCAGCCCAAAATACAAAAACTTAGTAATAGCTAAAGAACCAATAAGATGCAAATTGGAGTTATATAATAAGACGTTCAAATTATACAACAAGTAATGACTTTCAAATTTAATTAATATATTCTTTTTATCATCCGTAACTTCTATGTGCTCTTAAATAGACGCTATTGTGTAGGTATGTACTTGCTACTGTCATTTCGGAGCCGCGATGGTATTGAATATAATATTATATACTCCAAAAAAATATTAAATGTTTTCAACATGGAAACAGAATACACTTGCGTGCTTAAAATAAATTGTACAATTGATACAGATACTGCTGTGAAATTAATTAGTGTAAAGACATTGAAAACTGCAAAAGAAAAATTAAATATTATTAAAAATTTAAATTTAATTATTAAATTATAATCCTAACTTTATTCCCGAAATTCCTTTGAAAATTACTCTGCTAACTAATTTCAAAATAAATATACAGGGTGTCCAGAAACTCTACCGACAAACGAAGACAGGAGATTCCTCATATAATTTTAAGACATTTTAACCCTATTCATTTAGTCCGAAAATGCTTCCTAAGGGAGCTAGAGCTCTTTGTTTGAAGATGGCGTCCTGTAATTAGTTTTTCTTAAATACCTCCAGAAGGCTTCTATTTAGAAAAACAAAAATTGGTGCGCAAATTTATTTTCCAGAGATAAATCGATTTCATCCATTGTGAATTTCTAGTACCAGTCATAGGCGTCCATTTTGGGTATGGCAACGGTTAGTTTATCGCATAACTTTTTTTGTCTTTAATTTTTCAGCATTTTTGATACTGGATTATTATATTGTGAGATTTTCTAGTATGTACTAAAAGATACTCTTGATTTAAGTTGGTTGGACACACAGTTTTCTAGAAAAATCGAATAGAAAATTTTTCGTTTTTTGAATTTGAAAAAAAAATTGAGAACAATTTTCAAAAAAACGGTGTATTTTACCAACTTATAGCGAGAATAACTTTTAGTACTAGAATCCTTCATAATTTAATAATCTAAAGTCAAAAATCCTTAAAAGATTAAGACAAAAAAGTTATACGATAAAATAACTTTGACCTACCCAAAACGGACGCATATGACCAGTATTAGAAATTCGCAATTAATGAAATCGATTCATCTCTTGAATATAAATAAACGTACCAGTATTAGAAATTCACAATCTATGAAATCGATTCATCTCTGGAATATAAATAAACGTATCAGTTTTCGTTTGTCTAAATGGTTTTTTGAATTTTTTTTTTTGGAAATTAAATAAACGAAAAATTTTCAAATCTACTTTTCTAGAAAGCGGTGTGTTCTACCGACTTAAAACAAGAGTACCTTTTAGTACTAGCATACCTCATAATTTAATAATCCAGTGTCAAAAATTCTTGAAAGTTAAAGACATAAAAGTTATGCGATAAAATAACCGTTGACCTACCCAAAACGGACGCCTATGGCCGGTACTAGAAATTCACAATAAATGTAATCGATTTATCTCTGGAAGATAAATATGCGTACCAATTTTCATTTTTCTAAATTAAAGCATTCTGGAGTTATTAAGAAAAACTAATTACAAGACGCCATTTTCAAAGAGCTCTAGCTCCCTTAGGAAGCATTTTCGGACTAGAAGAATTAGGTTAAAATATCTTAAATTTATCTGAGGAATCTCCTGTCTTCGTTTGTCGGTAGAGTTTCTGGACACCCTGTATAAATAGCGTGTATGTTTTAATTTTCACTTTTTCCTAAAAAATTCGAAAGGGTTCTCTTATTTTCATCATCACTTGCTTAGCTTTGATGTTATCAACTTCATCTGGAGCTCACTTCATAGGTATTCTGTGAGTACTTTGACAAGTGTTTAGTAAGTATGTATATTTTATAAAATGCATCGTTTTCCCGTTATTTAAGCTTGAATACTCGTACTGAGATTTGATTACTAGCCGAAAAAAAATATATATATATATATTCAATCAACTATAACTCACTTTTAATTAATTCTAAAAGGTCTTTCACGTAAAGAATCTATTCGATTTGTTATTATCTTCAATTTTGGTACATAATCATAACTATTTTGTTAAAATTTACAGTTTTTGAAATATTTATGAAAAACCGATTTACACCATGCATTTGTTTTACGAAAAATTCAAATTTTTGCTCTTTAATAACTCAAAAAGTATTGATTTATTTTAATAACATGATATAACAAATTTTGCTGAAAAGGGCCTAGCCGGGTAAGATGATGAAAAGTGCCCCCAACTCGATTCGAATTCCATATAGGTCACCGTTTAGCATATATAGTGAAACTAACTTTCTGAATTTTTCAGCCCCCTAGGTGGTCATGTGACCCACCTAGAGCCTAATTAGTCTTTTTAAGTTTTTATTTTTTATCTCAGCCACATCGAGAACTAGCGAAAAACTTTAAATAAAAAAGTTGTAAGCTTTAAAAAGCTCTGTCCGAAATTTTTTTTTTTTATTTTTGGCGGGAAATTTAAATTTTAGAACGATTTTAAAATTTTAAATGAGTATAAAAAATAACCAAGACATTCGCTTTCACGAAAAACATATATAACGTGTATTTTTGCATAATATTTCACCCTGAATTTTTTCCAATTTTTAAAATTGGTGAAACGCACCTTTAAAAATAAAAACCGCATTTTTTTGGTTTTTTTTTCGTTCTTTTGATACAATTTTATGCATTTTTTTCAAAAAAGGTAATACCGTCACTAGAATAGGTAAAAACTGAAAAATAATTGGGGTTTGCTTAATAAAAATTTTTTGTAATCCCATCCCTTTTCAATATACAGGGCGTTGAAGAAAACAAAATTTTACACATTTTCTACGATTTTGCCGAAACTACTGGCAACATTGTAATAAAATTTGGCGAGTTTTAAGAGGTAGTTGTTGTGCATCTTTTGATATACAATTTAGAATTTTATATTTATGATTGGCGCGTATACGGGTAATAGTGTGAACTTTTTAAAGAAAAAATATAGTACGCCACTGACATATTTCAAATTAACAATCCTTTTTAAATTCCTCGTTTAATTTGTGACAAAAAATCTATCCTCCTATTTTTTCATACGACGCGCCATTTTTATTCAAAAAATAAAACATCTTAACCCTTACAAAGTATTCGAACTTCTATTAGTAGTATCTACATCTACATACGTAAACTCGTACGTCCATTATAAAAACTAATTCGAATACTTTGGAAGCGTTAAGATATTTTATTTTTTGCAGCAAAACGGCGCCTCGTATGAAAGAATGATAAGATAGTTTTTTTATCGCAAATTGAATGAGGAATTTAAAAATTATTGTTAATTTGAAATATGTCAGTGGCGTACTATCTTTTTTTCTTTGAAAAATTCAGACCATTACCCCTAAGCGCGCCAATGATGAATATCAAATACTTAATTGTATGTCAAAACATGCACAATAACTACCTCTTAAAACCCGCCAAGTTTTATTACAATCTTACCAGTAGTTTCGGCAAAATCGTAAAAAATGTGTAAAATTTTGTTTTCTTCAACGCCCTGTATCTTGAAAATGGATGGTGTTACAAAAAATTTTTATTAAGCAAACCCCAATTATTTTTAAATTTTTTACCTGCTCCAGTGACGGTGTTACCTTTTCTGAAAATATGTATAAAATTGTATCAAAAAAACGAAAAAAAAACCGAAAAAATGCGGTTTTTTATATTTGAAGGTGCGTTTCACCAATTTTAAAAATTTGAAAAAATTCAGGGTGCAATATTATGCAAAAATACACGTTATATATTTTTTTCGTCAAAACGAATATCTTAGTTATTCTTTTATACTCATTTAAAATTTTAAAATCCTTCTAAAATTTAAGTTTCCCGCCAAAAATTAAAAAAAAATTTTTTCGGACAGAACTTTTTAAAGATTACAACTTTTTTATTTAAAGTTTTTCGCTAGTTCTCGATGCGGCTGAGATAAAAAATAAAAACATAAAAAGCCTAATTAGGCTCTAGGTAGGTCACATGACCACCTAGGGGGCTAAAAATTTCAGAAAGTTAGTTTCACTATATATGCTAAACGGTGACTTATATGGAATTCGAATCGAATTGGGGACACTTTTCATCATCTTACCCGGCTAGGCCCTTTGTCCCTATATCGATTTGTGGGGTTATTGTTAATGAAATAGTTTTCACCCCCGAGAAGGGGCGGTATCCTCAAGAGTAAAAGTGCAAGTTGGGACCAAATCAGTTTTGTTTCTTGAGGTATGCTCTAACTAGTCAACAATTTTAATGCAAATCGATGGAGGTTTAACAAAATAGGAGGTGAAAATCTTTAATGACTGCACTAACTTTCCCCTTTCATCCCTTATTGCTACTTCTTGTATCCACTGAGGTGTCAACCTGAAAGGGGTCATAATTGTCAATATACATTGGACACATTTCACAGGAATAACTCCATATTACTTTTGACGATGATTTTTCGGCTCTAGCTCTCCGTCTAGTAGGTATTATGAGTAGGTAAATAATTGTATAATTTATATATCCTTTAAATTTATTCTACCATTTACCAATTACCGTTAATTACCAGGTACATTATTTAACTAATAATGGTCACTTGGATGGTGTATAATATACATTCGACTCAGCCTCTCACATAATGTTCCTGTTAAAATATAAAAGTTGACACACGTGTACGAAAATGGTAAAAGACTAAAATAATTGGATCGAAACGAAACATGACCATTTATTTTGTTTATCGTTTTTACTCGTCGAAAAGAGTATAAAAATGATGGTCATTTTTTTTATATGGGTAAATTGTTGATGTACTAATAAAATATAAATATTTGTAATGTCGACCTATAAGCTTTATTAACTTGGGTTTTACAGATCACCTTAACCGTTATCGAAAATGCCTTCATTCTACCCCGGTAGAGGTCGCTATTAGCATACCCTGATATAGTATTTTACTAATGATGGTCACCTGGATGGTAAGCGCTGGGTCAAATCAGCCTCTCACACAGCTTTCTCGGTTGAAACTTAAAGTTTAGACAGGAGTAGGAGAATGTTGAGAGACTCAAATCGAATCCAAACATAATATAATCATTTGCATATTTTTAATTAAGCATTAAACCCTTTCTAGTTTAAACAGTCTGGATACTTCTGCGCTGTATTTATCTATCCAGTAAATAAATGCACTGTAAAGGTATCCAGAATTTAACTACAAATAATAATGTGCTAAAACAAAAATACTTTTTTTGTGATTGCTGTTTTCAGATTGAGATATGTTCCCAGATTCTGAAAAGTAGCCAAAGTCATTACGATCGCCTAATCAGGTAAACCTTCCAATGAAGTACTTAACATCATATCGATCAATATCACTGTTCGCTGTGATGTCAAAACTATTTGAAAAACTTCTATTGAAAACATTAAAATCAGTAATAGAAAGAACAAATCTGATACCCAATCATCAATTTGGTTTCAGAAATAAACATTCCACTATAGATTGACATAAGATAGATTCATACTATAGTATAAGTTCACAGAATAACGAATATAATAGAATAAACATTAGAAGAAACTAAAGTCTGCTCTACAATCTTCTTGGACGTAGTACAGGCCGTTGATAAAGTGGGGTATGAGGGTATAAACTATAAGCTAGGAACGTTAATACCTAAACAGTATTCCTGGAAAAAATCCTAGAATCATCTTCTTCTTTTGGTACCCATTCGTTTCGAATATTGAAGATCATTCTGGTTATAATTATTTTATTAACCGATATTTTAAATTCATTAGTTGTTGTTGTGGAGAACCATTTCGTCAGGTTTTTTAACCATGTTTTCCTTCTTCTCCCAATTCCTCGCTTTCCGAATACTTTGGCTTGAAGGATTATTTTCAGTCATATGTGTTTAGTGCCGTTTCACATTATGTGCCCGAGATATTCTAATTTTCTCCTTTTAATCGTAAAGATCACTTCTATTTTTACCCCATTCTTCATAGTACGGTCTCATTGGTTATCTTGTCGGTCCATGATATCCTTGGGATTCGCCTGTATAGCCACATCTCGAAGGCTTTAAGTTTCTCTCCATCGCTCAGGAAGTGTCCAGGATTCAACTCCGTAGCATGATATTGAGAAGATATAACATCATAAGAGCCTTACTTTTATCTCCAGTTAAAGTTGTGGATTTAAAAGAGTTTGTCCATGTTGTTGAACGCACTCCTAGCCTTCTCTATTCTACATTTTACTTCTTATCAGTGATCCCATTGTCCGTTTACTATTGTTCCAAATAGGCAAAATGTTTTACTCGGCCCATTGGTGCATTCTTTTAATCTTGATAAGCACTTGGGCATCTCTAATTTTATTTTTACTGATGACCATCGCACACATCTTATGGAAAATATAATGTCACTCAAATTCAATAAAATTTATACGAATAAATTCGTTTTAAATTAACGGTCAAATTTTATCATTGCGCCAACTCCATATTTTCAATAATAAGAGCAGAAATTTATAAAAATAAATCTGAAATCAAATGGATACGTACATAAGTTAGAGAGAGAAAAAATATTTTATAATACCCAAATTGTCGGTACTCCATAAATCAGCGGATTAGTTTCACTAATCCGCTTAGGCCCAGCGGGGTTTAAGCTCTTTTGAATAGCACCCAGAGCAATAGTGATTGTAACTGACACTTTTACTGACTAAAAAATTTGATTTCGATAAACTTTAATTGCAATTTGCGCCGTAATTAATCATAATTAAGAGTTGGCGCAATGATAAGATTTGACCGTTAATTTAAAACGAATCTATTCGTATAAATTTTATTGAATTTGAGTGACATTATATTTTCCATAAGATGTGTGCGATGTCCTTTAGTTTTTATGTTTACTTGTAGTTTAAATCTTTCACTTATTTCATTTACTTTGTTTATTAGCAGCTGTAAACCGTTTAAATTGTCTGCAAAAGTAACAGTGTCATCTGCATCCCGGACGTTGTTTGGGCGTTTTCCATTTAGGAGTATTCCAGCAATTTTCCAAGGCTGCATTAATGATATTGTTATTCTTTCACTACAGTCTTTAGCGTTTGTGTTTTTAAGGATCGCGCAAAAGTTTAATTTTATTGTTTCATTATGTCCTGTTTTGTATATTTATTGTGCTAAACAACTATACTATTATAAATTATAAAGTCTAATGTTTCATCATTTATATATCTATTTTAAGATTTCTGCTGGAATTTGGTCTGGACCTACTGCTTTGCCATTTTTTAAGTTTTCAATGCCATTTTGTTTTCCACTTTTAACATCTTTATAACCACAGAATCTTCTATTTCTACTTCTATTAGTTCTGTTCTATTGTCTTTGAACAACTCTTTCATGTATTATGTATTAATCTGTCAGACGTTGTCTTATGCGTGGGTTCCTTAATTTACTTGTATTGATTTGTGCATATAAACAGATACAGCAAAGAAGAACCCGAGAAAAACAACAAACATATAAAGACCTAAGTATTCATAGAAGAAAAAAGAGAATTTATAAAAATATAATACTGGAAGAAGTTGAGGCATTAAAACAGGAAAATCAAACAAGAAAATTCTATAAAACTTCGAATAATGCAAGAAAGGAATTCAAACCAAAACTAAGCCTATGTAAGGATAAGGAGGGGCACATACTCAATACAAAAGAAGACAAATTGAAAAGGTGGGTGGAACACTATAAAGAACTACTTAACATCGAAGTAGAAGATCCAAATCAACCAAACCCAAGAGCAACCAACAATACACCATTAGAGTCTCCATCAATTCAAGAAGTACGGGATGCAATAAAAAATAATAAATCTCCAGGAAGTGCTGGTATATCCGCGGAAGTTATTAAATATGTAGGCGCTACTCTGACTAATCAAATATATAAAATAATACTGTGAGCCAGGAATGAGGAACAAATCCCGGAAGAGTGGTGTATTGGAATCGTTTGCCCGCTACACAAAAAGGGTGATCAATTGGAATGTAGAAACTATAGGGGCATAACCCTCCTTAATACTGCTTACAAAATATTTAGAGTATCTTTTATGGTCGACTAAGTGCACATTCAGAGGAGCTGCTTGAAGAATATCAAAGCGGTTTTACGCCTGGTCGATCAACAACAGACCAGATCTTTGTGCTAAGACAAATACTGGAAAAAGCCAATGAATTCAATATCGACACATACCATCTTTTCGTAGATATTAAATCGGCCAATGATAGTGCCCTAAGAAATAAATTGTATGAAGCCATGGATGAATTCCACATCCCTGATAAACTGATAAGATTGGTTAAGGCTACAATGCGTAAAGTCGTTTGCAAAGTCGAAATACAGGGCGAACAATCACAGGCATTTGAAACAAATGTTGGGCTGCGACAGGGAGATGCGCTGGCGTGTCTTCTCTTCAACATAGCTCTGGAAAAGGCTGTCAGAGATGCATTAATAGACAACAGAGGAAATAATTTTAATAAATCATCCCAGATTTTGGCATATGCAGATGACGTGACCTAGTTGCCCGCACAACACGCAAACTAGAAGAAATGTATACCACCTTCTCAAATGCCTCAAAAAATATGGCCTGAAAGTAAACGAGGAGAAAACTAAGATGTTGGCATCAACACCCAACAATAGAACCAGAAACATCAGTCACCAATTCACTGTTGATTACTCTACCTTTGAAGTGGTAGATAAATTCACATACTTAGGCTCCCTCCAAGTAGAACGTCATGACGGAAGAAATCAAGCGAAGGATAATCCTAGCGAACAAATGCTATTTTGGACTGAGTAGACATATGAGAAGCAGAAACTTAAGCCAAAAAACAAAAATAACCATATACAAAACCCTTATACAACCATTGTTGACATATGGATCGGAGACATGTACCATCTCCAAGGCAGATGAAAACCTTCTGCTTATATTTGAACGAAGGATCCTGAGAGCAATATTCGGTGGCATCTGTGAAAATGGTATTTGGAGGAGGAGGTACAACTACGAGGTATACCATAGATATAAACATATATTTGGTGGTAAAGACGTAGTACCTCTTATCAGAATAGGAAGACTAAGATGGGCAGGACATCTAGCAAGATCACAGCATTACAACCCTCCTATAAAAATCCTTATGTCACAACCTGTGGGAAGTAGAAGTAGGGGTAGGTCAAAACTTAGATGAATGGATGGTGTAGATGAGGATGAGAGAAAAATAGGCGCAGCAAACTGGCAGCGGGTGGCAATGGATAGGACTGACTGGCGTAATAGACTTGGGAAGGTCGAGGCTCTTTCGTAGGGCTGTAGCACCATTGATGATGATGATGATGATTTGTGCATCTGTTGTTCTTCGTTTTATTATTTTGGTTTTGAGCTTATTTTTGGTCACACTTGGGTTGTAATCTGATCCTATGTCGGCACTCGGATGTGTTTGTGCTGATATAATTGCAATCTTGTATCTTTGTTTATCTTCTTGATCCGCTGGTGACTTACACGTATATAGTCTCCTCTTTGGCAGTTTAAACAAAGTATGCACTATAACAAAAATATTGTTTTAGCAAAATTGGATAAGCCTATCACCCTGTTTCACAGGTCGTATCCTCCTGTGCATTCTTCTACGTTTTCCTTCCTGACTTCCCTTCTTAAAAATTTCACGAATAGTTGAAGCAGATCCATCAACTGTGTTAAGTTTGAAGGAGGTGGTCAAATGATGAGACTTATCGGTGTAGTGGAGGGTCAGGACGTACTAGAATATTGCAATGCCGTGATTTGCGTCACCTTAGACTTCTTGCTCTCAGAATAGATGGGACAGTGTACGCCAAGTAAGAGATGATTTAGTTACTGCTACATGAAGGGTAGTCTCAAGAACAATAGTTATTGAGAGTGAGAGCTTACCGTCTGCATTTGGCCTTACCTTTGACACCACAGCATCAGGCTCGACGCTTCGAATGGTGCAAAGCTCAGCAATGCTGGAATGGCCAATGGAACTTTTTCTGTTTCAGTGATAAATCATGGAGTCTTTTCCAGAAATGTAGTATAGAGACTTCGCCTCAAGATAAGTTCATTTGTCACCCATCGAACAGGTGTGGAATGTGGTAGGTCGAAACGTAAATCGATTATTACGTCCTCCTTAGAAGAACTATGATATGCCATAAGAAGAATCTGGATGAGTATTCCGCAATATGATATACATATATTACTTATTTCTATCAATGTCCCATAGAGTAACGGAGTGTATAGAAAATTAAGGAGGCGCCACCCATTAATTTTTTGACGAAAATGTTGCAAATTTGTTTATAATGTTATCAAATAATAAGAATACTATAATGTATATCTACTTCCATGAATAAATATTTTAAAAAATAGGAAAAAATGTCCTTGTAGGAGTTGCATTTTTTTGGCCATCCGTATATTTTGTATATCGCTCTTACTCGACGAAACAAGTATAAAAATGATGGTCATTTCTTTATATGGGTAAATTGTTAATGTACTAATTAAAAATAAATATTTGTAATATAGACCTATAAGCTTTATTAACTTGGGTTTTACAGCTCACTTTAATCGTTATCAATACTGCCTTCATTCTACACCGATAGAGGTCGCTATTATCATACCCTGATATACTATTTTACTAAACTAATGATGGTCAACTGGATGGTAAACGCTGGCTCAAATCGGCCTCTCACACAGTTTTCTCGGTTGAAACTTAAAGTTTAGACAGGAGTGGGAGAAAGTTGAGAGACTCGATTCGAATCCAAACATAATCATTTACATATTTTTAATTAAGCATTAAATCTTTTCTAGTTTAAACAGTCTGGATACTTCTGCTCTGTATTTATCTATCCAGTAAATAAATGCACTACAGAGGTATCCAGACTTAAAATAGAAAGAATAATGTGCTAAAACAAAAATAATTTTTTTGTGATTGCTGCTTTCAGATTCTGGAAAGTAGCCAAAGTCAGTACGATCGCCTAATCAGGTAAACCTCCCAAGGAAGTAACATCATATTGATCAATAACACTGTTCGCTGTGATGTCAAACCTATTTGAAAAACTTTTGCTTATTGAAAACATTAAAATCAATAATAGAAAGAAAAAATCTGATACCCAATCATCAATTAGGTTTCAGAAATAAACATTCCACTATAGATTGACACAAGATATAGGTTCCTATAAGTTCACAGAATAACGAATATAATAGAATAAACATTAAAAGAAAAGAAAGTCTGCTCTACAATTTTCTTGGACGTGGTACAGGCGGTTGATAAAGTTTGGCATGAGGGTTTAAACTATAAGCTAGGAACGTTCATGCCTAAACAGTACAGTACAACCTCGTTTAACCGGACTAACTGGGACCGGAAGCGATCCGGTAAATCGAAATTCCGGATAATCCGGAAATATAATAAGGTTAATAAAACTACATGTGAAATGATAACTTACTATATTTACACCCTATATGATTTACGCGAGCATTAGTTTTTATTCACAAAAAAGTCGTTGATCTTCCTTTGTTTTAATTTTGTGTGACGTTTCAATGCTCAATGCTTTCACGTAAACGTTTCACCATCATTAGTTCAGTTGGATTTTCATTTTTTCAGCTATTTTTTCATTTCGGATTGATCCGGATAATCCGAACATCCGGATGAACGAGGTCCGAATTAATGAGTTTGTACTGTATTCGGAAATCCTAGAATCATCTTCTTCTTTTGGTGCCTATTCGTTTCGAATATTGGCGATCATTCTGGATATAATTATTTTAATAACCGATATTTTAAATTGATTCATTGTTGTTGTGGAGAACCATTTCGTCAGGTTTTTTAACCATGTTTTTCTTCTTCTCCCAATTCCTCGCTTTCCGAATAATTTGGCTTGAAGGAATATTTTCAGTCATGTGTGTTTAGTGCCGTTTCTCATTATGTGCCCGAGATAATCTAATTTTCTCCTTTTAATCGTACAGATCACTTCTATTTTTACCCCATTCTTCATAGTACGGGCTCATTGGTTATCTTGTCGGTCCATGATATCTTAGGATTCGCCTGTATAGCCACATCTCGAAGGCTTCAAGTTTCTCTCCATCGCTTCAGGGAATGTCCAGGATTCAACTCTGTAGTATGATATTGAGAAGATAAATAATAAATTTCCTAAAATTTATAAATCTCCAGGAAGTGATGGTATATCCGCGGAAGTTATTAAATATGTAGGCGCTACTCTGAATAATCAAATATATAAAATAATACTGAGAGCCTGGAATGAGAAACAAATCCCGGAAGAGTGGTGTATTGGAATCGTTTGCCGGCTACACAAAAAGAGTGATCAATTGGAATGTAGAAACTATAGGGGAATAACCCTCCTTAATACAGCTTACAAAATATTTTCGAGTATCTTATGTGGTCGTATAAGTGCACATTCAGAGGAGGTGCTTGGAGAATATCAAAGTGGTTTTAGGCCTGGTCGATCAACAATAGACCAGATCTTTGTGCTAAGGCAAATACTGGAAAAATCCAATGAATTCAATATCAACACATACCATGTTTTCGTAGATTTTAAATCGGCCTATGATAGTACCCTAATAAATAAATTGCATGAAGCTATGGATGAATTCCACATCCCTGAAAAACTGATAAGCTTGGTTAAGGTTACATTGCGTAAAGTCATTTGCAAAGTCGAAATACAGGGCGAACAATCACAGGCGTTTGAAACAAATGTTGGGCTGCGACAGGGAGATGCGCTGGCGTGTCCCGTCTTCAAAATAGCTCTGAGGAAGGCGGTCAGAGATGTACGAATAAAGAACAGAGGAAACATTTTTAATAAATGATCCCAAATTTCGGCATATGCAGATGACGTGGACATAGTTGCCCACACAACAAGCAAACTAGAAGAAATGTATACCACCTTCTCAAACGCCTCAAAAAATATGGGCCTGAAAGTAAACGAGCAGAAAACTAAGATGTAAAACACCCAAAAATAGAGCCAGAAACATCGGTCACCAATTCACTGTTGATAACTCTACCTTTGAAGTGGTGGACAAATTCACATACTTAGGCTCCCTGATCACCAAGGAGAACGTCATGACGGAAGAAATCAAGCGAAGGATAATCCTAGCGAACAAATGCTATTTTGGACTGAGTATACATATGAGAAGCAGAAACTTAAACAAAAAAACAAAAATAACGATATACAAAACCCTTATACAACCAGTATCGACATATGGATCGGAGACATGTACCATCTCCAAGGCAGATAAAAACTGTCTGCTTATATTTGAACGAAGGATCCTGAGAGGAATATTCGGTGGCATCTGTGAAAATGGTATTTGGAGGAGGAGGTACAACTACGAGGTATACTATAGGTATAAACATATATTTGGTGGTAAAGACGTAGTATCTCTTATAGGAATAGGAAGACTAAGATGGGCAGGATATCTAGCAAGATTACAGCATAACAACCCTCCTAGAAGAATCCTTATATCACAACCTGTGGGGAGTAGAAATCGGGGTAGGCCAAAACTTAGATGGAAGGATGGTGTAGATGAGGATGGGAGAAAAATAGGCGCAGCAAACTGACAACGGTTGGCAATGGGTAGGACTGACTGGCGTAATAGACTTGGGAAGGTCGAGGCTCTTTCATAGGGCTGTAGCACCATTGATAATGATGATGATAATGATGATTTGTGCATCTGGTTTTCTTTGTTTTATTATTTTGGTTTTGAGCCTATTTTTGGTCACACTTGGGTTGTAATCTGATCCTATGTCGGCACTCGGATGTGTTTGTGCTGATATAATTGCAATCTTGTGTCTTTGTTTAACTGACACATAGTCTATTTGGTTTATAACAATTCTCCCTTCTTGATCAGCTGGTGACCTATACGTATATAGTCTCCTCTTTGGCAGTTTAAACAAAGTATGCACTATAACAAAATTATTGTTTTGTCAAAATTGGATAAGCCTATCACCCTGTTTCCCAGGTCGTATCCTCCTGTACATTCTTCTACGTTTTCTTTCCTGACTTCCCTTCTTAAAAATTTCACGAATAGTTGAAGCAGATCCATCAACTGGGTTGAGTTTGGAGGAGGTGGTCAAATGATGAGACTTATCGGCGGTGGAGAGTCTGGACGTACTAGAATATTGCAATTCCGTGATTTCCGCCACCCTAGACTTCTTGCTCTCAGAATAGACGGGACAGTGTACACCAATTAGGAGATGATTTAGTTACTGCTGCATGAAGGGTAGTCTCAAGAACAATAGTTAATGAGAGTGAGGGCTTACCGTCTGCTTTTGGCGTAACCTTTGACACCACAGCATCAGGGTCGACGCTTCGAATGGTGCAAATCTCGGCAAAGCTGGAATGGCCAATGAAGCTTTTTCTGCTTCAGTGATAAATCTAGGTTTTGTTTGGGTGGCCCTAATGGGTGCATAAGCGTAAGACTTTTTCGAGGTGAGAGATGAAATATAGACGTGGCTGTTGAACGTCATACACAAAGACAACCATGCATTATGGTATGTGTGCTATATTCTTGGGAAGAAGATCACCTCTAGTTCTTATTAGCGGCATTCCGGCAGCTCGACGACATATTAGTGGAATACTGCAACCGGTTTTACAGTCCTACCAACAAACCATCTCAATAGTACCTCAAATTGTCCGTGAAACCATGGAGTTTTGTACAGAAATCTAGTATAGAGACTATCAAAATGAGTTCATTTGTCACCCCTATCGAATATGTGTGGAATATGGTAGGTCGACACCTAAATCGATTATCACGTCCTCCTGAGAAGAACTATGATATGCCATAAGAAGAATCTGGATGATTATTACAATATGATATAGACTACTTGATTCTATCAATGCCCCATAGAGTAACGGAGTGTATAGGAAATCAAGGAGGCGCCACCCATTAATTTTTTGACGAAAATGTGACAAATTTGTTTATGTTATCAAATATTAGGTATATTGTATACCTACTTCCATAAATAAATATTTAAAAAAATAGGAAAAATTGTCCTTCTAGGAGTTGCATTTTTTTGGCCATCCTTATATTTTGTATATCGCTCTTACTCGATGAAAAAATTATAAAAATGATGGTCATTTCTTTATATGGGTAAATTGATGATGTACCTACTAATGGAATATATCGAATTATTATTTGTAATATCGGCCTATAAGCTATTGGGTTTTACAGCTTACTTTATTCGTTATCGATACTGACTTCATTCTACCTCGCTAGATGTCGCTATTAGCATTCTTTGGTATATCATTTGATTAATTATGCTCACCTGGATGGTAAGCGTCGGGTCAATTCAGCCTCTGACACAGTCATCTCGGTTGAAACTTAAAGTTGAGACAGGAGTAGGAGAATGTTGAGAGACTCGAATCGAATCCAATCATAATCATCTACATAGTTTTAATTAAGCACGAAAGCTTTTCTAGTTTAAACAGTCTGGATACTTCTGTCCTGTACTTATTTATCCTGTAGATAAATACACGGCAAAGGTATCCAGATTTAAACTAGAAAGAATAATGTGCTGAAATAAAAATACTTTTTTTGTAATTGCTGCTTTTAGATTGAGATAAATATGTTCCCAGACTCTGGACAGTAGCCGAAGTTATTATGATCGCCTAAGCAGGTAAACCTTCCAGTGAAGTAACATCATATCGGCCAATAATTGTTCCCTTTTAAATCAAAACTATTTGAAAAACTTCTATTGAATACATTAAAGTCAATAATCTTCTTGTTCTGGTTCATATGTTGCGGCTCGAAACAATTCCATTGAGGTTTTCATAAACTATGTTCTCAATTTCCGCAGCCATAATATTCTCCTTCTACCGGGTCCCCGCTTACCTTTGACTTTACCTTAAAATATGCGGAGAGTAACGGTGCTGATTTCTCATGTGTCCCAGATACTACAGTTTTGTGCGTTTGATGGTACATAAACACAATCTCGGGTTCCTTCTTCATTAAGACTTCCTTGTTCGTAGAGATGTATCAAGTCAAACTAGTTTGATTTTATTCAACAAACTTGACTTGACTTGAAAACCAAACTTCTTTTGTAAAAAAGTTTGACTTGACTTGATTTCGATATCTTTAGGTTTGACTTGAAATCAAACTTCTTCAAACAGTTTGAAGTTTGAATATCATATTGCGCAACGTGTTTATTTCCATTTCTAATTGAGAGGGTACCTACCTACTGACTTTTGTTTTGACTTATATAGACAATACTCTGTCTGTTTTTCAATGTGCCTCCAGTAAGTTGTCATTCCATCATTTTCGTGGTCTTCCCACTGATCGTCTTCCTATTGGGGAACCGTCTCTCGCCGTCCTTACTACTCTATTTGTTGTCATTCGGCTTATGTGGTCGTTCAATTCTACTCTTCTGCTTTTCACCCAGTTATTAATGTTATCCACCTTGCATCTCCTTCGTTTATCTGCACTTCTAGCTCTATCCCACATCGTCTTACCATCGATTTTTCGCAATGTTTTCATCTCTGCTGTTTCTGGCATTCTTTTTTACTCCAGGGAAATAAGGTTTTTGTCGGGACACTTGAGCAGCCAGGTTGCAAATGGGTTTTTTGGGTACTATATACCTAATACATTATACATACAAAAATGCCCGTCACAGTTCGGACGAGAATTTTAGTTATTAACAAATAATTGTCAAAAATGGCAGTTTTTTCGTTTAAATCGCTACAGGTAAAAAGAGGATAATTAAATATCTTATTTATAGTATTCTTCTTTTAGTAGATGAGCCAATGTTTAAAACGGCAGTTTTTTAATTTTGGTCCAATCATTTGTTTCTTCGAAAATTGCAAAATAAAACTAAAATTTCAAAATAAAAAATTTGCTATAACTTTCGCGAAAGTGATCTTACGACTTTTATATTTCACAAAAAGTTGAGTCAAAAAATCCGTATACTGCAGAAAAAATTATAAGACGATTCGTCAATTAGTTTAAATTTTATTCAATTTGTTTATCCCAAAGAGCTTTTTTTTGTAATGTTATTGTTCAGAAAATAATAATTATATAGAAATTCTGTGAAAACCGCATTAAACAACAATAGTCTTGTTTTCAAATTATTGAAGAAAATCATTAAAAAGTAATTTTTGTCACTACGAAAACATTTTACTAAAGTAAAGTCATTTTTGGCTTGAAAACAATTTGAATAGCTTTGTTAATATTGACTGTAGAGTAAATTTGCCTTGGAATTTCAAAAGCTGGTATTTTTACACAAATTTTCCAAAAAAAACTTTTCGCCTATGTTAATTACGGTCAAAGTTAGCCACTTTTATTATTTAATTCACAGTTACTTCAATATACATAAAATTCTTCTGTAACAGTGTTAGTTACCATACTACTCCGAAACGGCTTGGCCGATTTTTATGAAATTTTACAAGTGTATCCTATGGGACTGAGAATAGTTTTTAATCTATTTTTCATACCCATAAGTTATAAGGGGGGTTGCCCCCTGACATTTTTTTTTATTTTTTTGGACAAAATTGTCTATCTTAATTTTATATGATTTAGGATTAAAAAATACATACAACCCTTAATTTACACTTTTCCATCACCAACCCCTATTTGTTAATACGCTCCGAGCGTTAACAAAGTGTCAAAGCAAAATCGACCGACCTGCTCATGGTGGCTGTTTTTTTAAATTTTATCAGGACGCTTTGTGTATGTTCCAATGAGACATTTAAAAGAAATGCCGTGTCACGCTAGTGATATTATGTATTAATATAAACAGAAAATAAAAACGCAACTAATGTGATATAAATTCTTCACTTTCCAATATTGATTATCAGTTTGATTTTGTATACATAACCTCACTATCGCAGTTTATGTCATAGAGGTATATATTAACATAGAGGGAGCCTACCTTCCGCGCTTCCTGACGACAAGATCTCAGGGACTGGTTTGCTGCATCTCCTTCTAACACATTGTATCGAGAATCTATAATGACTTTCGGTGTGAATATAAGCACGGAAGAGGAGGACAACTGTAGCAGCTTTACTATGCGTAAGAGTGAAACAGCACTAATCCAAATAAAAAAGATGGTGTCGTCACTTCGCTCTGAATGACACTCTCTCTATGCTAATATTTAACTCTATGGTTTATGTCAATAAATATTTATTAACGAAAAAGAAAATATTTTGTTGCACTATAAATTACATTATAAATTAATAACTAATGAGTTCTAACAATTGTATTCGGTTATTATCACTACAAAGTAAAATATTTAAGTTTAACAAAATAATCCCATAAGACTCAATGTTAAAACGTCCTGACAAAATCTGACAGCGTGTCACGTAGCCAATACGCATCTATATATTTACATCTATAAAATTCTCCTCTCACAGTGTTAGTTGTCATACTCCTCCGAGACCGCTTGACCGATTTTTATGAAATTACATATGTATATTCGGTAGGTCTTAAAATCGGTCGTAATCTATTTTTCATCTCCCTGAGTGATAAGGGGAACTCCCCCTAACATTTTGAAATGTTAGGTGGGGATTTACGTACATAACGTACTCTACAAGACTACGAGTAAATACAATTTAAAAAAATTATGATCAAAATCCATCAACAAGCTCTGGAGATATTAATCGCAGCATATGTTTGAAGAATCAGTTTCATTTTTTGAGTGCACGGATTTTAATAGTTCATTTCCACCGACCACAAATCGATTTCGTTAGAACGATATTTTTAAAGCTTTATTAACAACTCTGTTGAAGTTGAAAGTTTACTCAAATTTTACACATAAACTATATACCTTCAGCTTCGAAATGGCACTAGTTTGGTTGCTTAATTATTATAAACAAAGTAGCTGTCAATTAAATAAAAAAAGTGGCTAACTTTGACTGTAATTAACCTAGGCAAAAAGTGCTTTTTCGAAAACTTGTATAAAAATACCAGCTTTTTAAATCCCAAAGCAGTTTTAATCTACAGTCAATATTAACAAAGTTATTCAAATTGTTTATGAACTAAAAATAACCTTACTTTAGTAAAATGTTTTCGGAATGATAAAAATGACTTTTTAATAATTTTCTTAAAACGATTATAAATCATGACTTTTCTTCTTTTATGTGGTTTTCACAGAATTGCTATGACATTACTATTTTCTGAACAATAATATTGCGAAAAAAAGCACATTGGGATAAACAAATTGAATAAAATTTAAACTAATTGACGAATCATCTTAAAAATTTTTATGAATTATATGGACTGTTTATCTCAACTTTTCGTGCAATATGAAAGTCTTAAGGTCATTTTCACAAAAGTTATAGCATTTTTTTTATTTTCGAAATATTAGTCTTATTTTGCAATTTCTAAAGCAACAAATGATCGAACTGATCATCAAAAACTGCCATTTTAAACCTTGGCTCATCTACTACAAGAATAACAGTATAAATAAGATATTTAATTACCCTATTTTTACCCGTAGCGATTTAAACGAAAAAACTGCCATTTTTGACACTTATTTATTAATAACTAAATTTCTCGTCCGAACTGTGACGGGCATTTTTATATGTATAATGTATTAGGTATATAGTACCCAAAAAACCCATTTGCAACCTGGCTGCTCAAGTGTCCCGAACATGGTATATTTTTGCCTTATTTCCCTGGAGTATTTGTCCTTTCTGTATCAGGTCGTGTTTCTGCCGCGTATGTCATGATGACTGTTTTGTAAATTCTGCCTTTCACTTCTTTTCCGATGTTTTTATTTCTCCATATTGTTTCATTCAGGCAACCTGCGGCTCTGTTTGCTTTATTCACCTGATCTTCCACTTCCGTTTCGAGCTTTCCGTAGCTGCATAGTGTGATGCCTAGATATTTAAACTCCATCACTTGTTCTATTATCTGACCTTCCAGCTCCAATTTACATCTTATTGGATCTGCTGTTATATCTTCACTTTGAGAGATTAGTATTGCGTCGTCTGCATAGCAGATTATTTTAAGTTGTTTTTCTCCCATTTAGTATCCTTCTTTTGTTCTTACTTTTAATAATATCTGAACCTGTATATTTTTGGGCGCAGAACAAGTACCAGATCAAGTTGAGTCTGATTTTGAAGGTATCTCTTCTCTTCCACTGCAAAAATTAAGAGAAAAAATCTGTAGTTGAAGTAGAATTAATTAAGAAAAATAAATATACTGATTTATTTGATATTGCGGCAGGTGATTTCAAAACAATGAAAACTGAAAAGTACATACTTTTATTATGTAAAAATAAAGAACAGTGTTATAAAATGACAATAAGTGAACTAATTCTTTAAGACGACATTGCAAAGTCGCAAAAAAATCATTAAAGCTAGTCTATCAAAAATATAATATTTTGTTGTTCCTTCATAAATTTTTGTTAAAGGGGCCGTTCAAGTATTATAGTAACACAATTTTACAACCTCTTTATCCCATCTGTACCTTTTCATCTTTTGTTGTGAAGAACGGTCCAGCTACTTATTGCCAACATGTGTTACTGTGCTTGATCTTTTAGACAAATTTTAAGATTTTTTCACTTGAATACTATTGTCCTATTGATACATGAGCGGAGCGTGAGGGGGCAATATAATACAATCCAGGGGTTCTATGTAAAATATAAACGAAAGTTGAAAAGTAGGGAGATTGTGATTCCGTAGTTTTTTTTTATTTAAGTTAAAAAACAATGTTATGTAACGCGCTGCTCGCAGCTCGACAACCCTTTTTGGGTCCTGGCTTGTTCTAGAATTTTCCGCCATTCTGTTCTGTTCCTTGCTTTGTTCTTCCAATTGGTAATTTCAAGTGTTTTCAGGTCTTGTTCCATGTATCTAAGTTTGGTTCTTCCCTTTGACTTTCTCCCTACTGGTGTTTGCCTCATTATATGTTTTGGTGATTCGGTCTCCAACATCCGTTTAACATGGCCCATCCAGCGCAGACGTCCAATCTTTAAGGATTTTATGACCTCGGGTTCGTTGTATGTTGCGTATATTTCAAAATTATATCTTCTGCGCCATAGGTCATTTTCTTCCACCCCTTATAATCGCTTTTCGACAGTGTCCATGTCTCTGATCCATATATAAGGACTGGTTTTATCAGGGTTTTGTATATTTTGCATTTGGCTTTTCTCGTGATGTTGTTAGATCTTAGATGTTTAATTAGTCCATTTACTAACTTGCGTTACCCTCCCCCAACTTGCGTTACGTAATACTTTAAAGCTTCCAAAGTAGATAAAATTACACTTGGTATGATAAAAAAACTATCCAACGAATTCTTTGTTTTAATCTAGTGACACTCTAATATAAAAAAGTTATATTGATAAAACGGAACTTACCAGCAAGCAATTCTAAGCAAACATACAGGAATCATTTTCAAAAAATTTACCTTATTTGATTATAATCGCTTCCTGTATGAAGATACTTTTAAGTGGCACTCATTGTAATATTAATTTTCTTATCTTAATTAGCAACTAACATGTCAATCTCGACAAAAAACTATATCTACTAAATAAATTATTTTTCAAACTCTTTCAAACTAGTTTGACAAACAGTTTGAATTTTCAAACCTGTACGATTGACCAGTTTGACTTGACTTGAATTATTTGTCAGAAGGATTGACTTGAGTTTGACTTGAAATTAAGTCAAACTCAAGTCAAGTTCAAACATTCAAGTCAAACTTGTGCAACTCTACTTGTTCGTGATCTTTGCTGTCCATGATATTCTCAGAATTCTTGTATAAAGCCACAAATCAATAAAAATCTGAGACCCAATCATCAATTTGGGTTCAGAAATAAATATTCCACTATAGATCAAGTTCACAGAATAAAAAATATAATAGATTAAACATTAGACGAAAAGAAAGCATGCTCTACAATCTACTTGGACGTAGTACAGGCGGTTGATAAAGTATGGCATGATGGTTTATAGCAGTGGTTCCCAACCTTTTTCGGCCTACCGCCCATTTTTCCAAAAACAAAATACTTAACGCCCCCCTTAAAAAACTCTTCCATTCTTAAAATTAGTAACGCACTTTCATTCACAATTGTTTTACCTTTTTTTGGGTCAAAGGCTACCTTAAATATGATTCGACGGCCCCTTAACTAATCCAAGCAACAACAAATTAAAAAAAAATGTTTTATTCAAAAATATAGTATTCATGTATTGATCAAACTTTAACTTAAATACATATCATAAAAAACAATATAATAATAATATAACATTTTTAATGAGAAGGCTGAGCTTGATGTAATGATAGTAATCTGTCAATATTTGGTTCCATACTTGTCATCAGCAATCTTAAATCGCCGCGCTCCACTATGGGCAGTCTATTTCTCTTCTTTGTTAATAAATTGCTGACTATGCTAAATCCTCTTTCGGCTAAATACGATGAAGGAAAGGCAATGAAAAACTTCTTTGATGCAGCCCATAAAGCTGGATATAATACTAAAATTTGACATTGCTACCAAAATTCTTGATATCCATTTTTAAATTTCACTTTTAACTCTTCATTTGTTGACAATTCTATCAATTCCTCCTGTAGTGATAATTCTGCTGTTTCTAAACTTGAGAACGGTTTCTAGCACCCAATCTGGAATAATCAGACCAAGGATATCCTGAAATCTATTCCTAAAATCTTCTTGAAGGGCTTCCAAGTGCTGGCAATATACCAGAATGTCTTCATCTTTGTCTCCACAGAGGAAAGATTTTGAAACTGATGAAATTGTCTCCGACCCAAATTTTGCCTATACAAATTAAGTTTTGACACGAACGAGGAAATAGTTCCTTTTGCTTTGATCAAATTAAAATTATCACCTTGTAGCTGTAGGTTTGTTTCATTAAATTTATCGTATAAATCAGTTAAATAAGCAATATCGCTCTTAAATTTTAATAAATTGTCTCTCAAAGAATCATCTTTGCTTTCAAAAAACTCTAAAACTGAGTCAAAGAGATCATAAAATCTTTTTAGACAGGTACCCTTCGAAAGCCATCGAACTTCTGTGTGCAACAATAAACGATTAAAATTCTCGTCGTTTTCATCACACAGTTTTCTAAACAATCTATCATTGAGAGCACTGCTTCTGATCTATAGTAAGTGATATAAATGCCACGTAGATACTTACCTTTGTGACAAATATGTATTACAATAAAATATATTTCTAATAAATGCACTGCAACTTTCTGCAAATAACACACAGAAAATTCACCACCCTGCTTTAGCGAAACAATCTCGAATGATTAAGTTATGCCTGACCATGCCGCTGCGCGAAGGAGGAGCCAAAATTCACTTAAAGCAGAAAGGTTCTATTGGAAGTGGAATTATACTAACCAAACTGAAACGTTCGACTGCAACGTCGAAATTGTTGCAGTGTTGGACTGAGTGATAAATAAAAAATTGCACGGTGCATAACCACAATGCATTTTGTGCATTTCGTTTATATTTTCGGATTCACCTTCTCTATTTCTGTGTGAGAAGCGAAAAGCAAAGTTGTTAGAAGCAAAGAAGCAATGAGTTACTTTAGGGGGGCGGCAGCTGTTCCTCAACGCCCCCCAAATTTTCCTTGGACCCAAAAAGCCCCCTTATCTCTCTTCAACGCCCACCGGTGGGCGGTACCGCCCCCGTTGGGAACCACTGGTTTAAAGTATTAACTAGGAACGTTAATGAGCTATTCCAGATCAAATCAAAACACTTTGAATTAATTTTTTCCTGAGCTATTTAGATTTCGTTAAAATTTAGAGTATTCATAGTGGATGATTAAGTGAAGAAAAATACAAAATTTTAAATTTGTATCTCAAGCCGTTTCCGAAATATGGTTATGTAAAATTTTCCAAAAAGGTCCAAAACACAGCGACAATACTTCATTGAAATGGTTGTAGAAGCTGACCTGATTGAGCTAGAATGCTCGGAGAGGTGTTATTTTGCACCATTTTTAAAGCTCTTTACTGTGATATATACAGCATGATGCTACGATAAACAAGTTTATCTCAAACAAAAAAATATATATTTTGATTAAGTTTTTTTGCAAAAAGTACATGATTTAAAATTTTCATAATATTCCTACAAATACATAGTACTGTTGTTAATAACATATAAAAGTTTTATCATGGGATGGTGATGGGTTCAACATAAAAAAAAATAAATTTCACCATACAGTATGGTGC
Organism: Diabrotica virgifera virgifera; assembly: GCF_917563875.1. Taxonomy (NCBI): domain Eukaryota; kingdom Metazoa; phylum Arthropoda; class Insecta; order Coleoptera; family Chrysomelidae; genus Diabrotica; species Diabrotica virgifera. Next base: position 8,141,947 of record NC_065452.1, on the reverse strand, counting down.
AAATGACAGGAAAAAATTCGTAATGTCGCAAGTTGGCAACTTTAAGGGAAAATCCCGAAACAGGTCGATTTTTATTTTTAAATTGTAATTTTTTGGCATATCTATCATACTAGTGACGTCATCCATCCGAGCGTGATGACGTAATCAATTATTTTTTAAATAGGAATGAGGGTCATGTGGTAGCTCATTTAAAAAGGCGTTTAATTTTCTATTTAGTATTATAAAAATTAATACCATTATTTATACAGGGTGATCAAAAAAAATTTTTTGAACCAAAATAATTGACGCAAAAAGAAGAATGTATGTAAGGGACCGTTCAAGTATTACCGGTAGCTCATTTAAAAAGGCGTTTAATTTTCTATTTAGTATTATAACCATTAATACCATTATTTATACAGGGTGATCAAAAAAAAAATTTTGAACCAAAATAATTGACGCAAAAAGAAGAATGTATGTAAGGGACCGTTCAAGTATTACGTAACGCAGGTGGGGGGGGGGAGTCAAATATCTTCCAAAATTGCGTTACGTAATAGTTAAACTCCCATTAGAGTGCGTTACGTAGGGGGGGAGCGGGGTCAAAATCGCGTTACGTAATACTTGAACGCTCCCTAATTTATTTAACTCAAATTGCTATTGCTGTCACAAAATAGAAAAAAAAGTTAATTTGGCAAATAAACATTGCGTTTAGCTTAAATTAAATGTTCAAACTGCCAATTTGGCTGTTTGTGATTTAATTTAAGCGAAAAGAAATGTTTATTTGTGAAATAAACTTTTTTTCTATTTTCTGACAGCAGTACAATGTATTTTGAGTTAAATAAATTACATACATTCTTCTTTTTGCGCCAAGTAATTTAATTCAAAAATTATTTTTTTGGCAACCCTGTATAAATCATGACATTAATGTGAACGCTCTTTCAAATGACCTACCACACGACCCCTATTCCCAATAAAAAAATTATCGATTACGTCATCACGCTCAGATATATGACGTCACTAGTATGAAATATATGCCAAAAAATTTTAATTTGAAAATAAAATTCGACCTGTTTCGGGATTTTGCTTCAAAATCGTCCATTTTAGAGAAAATGAATTTATTCCATAATTTAGCCCCTCTCTGTATAATCTACTATAAAAAATCTTTGATGTCATCCATTTATTTAATTATTGATAAATAATTACTTTCCTAAAATTTTAATTGAAAATTGCAGATTTTTTTGGGAAATCTCGGATTTTCTGAGTAAAATTTTTGTTGAAGGAAATCGGAAAAAAAATAACTTTGTGCAGAACTAAATTACGATGAATTTTTATTTGAGTGTTTTTCGCTTAAAGGAAAACTCTTAGGAGTTACAGAGCACTAATTGAAAAAAAAAGAAGATTTAGGAGTGCTAATTTGTTTATAAATAAAATAACACACTTTATGCGGACTTGTGATACCCCATATTACTAATATATGCAATCCAAATCGTCAATTTTAGAGAAAATGAATTTATTCCATAATTTAGTCCCTCTCTGTATATCAGGAGACCGGCGACAATATAACCAATAGTTTAGCAATAATTAAAATGTTAATTAAAAAATTTCGGTTGAAATATTAACCAGAAAGATTATGATAAACCAGAATAACTATGATTTTCGTAAAAAAAGCACTATACCTATTCAACGTACTTTACAGAATTGAAATTGGACTATTTGAGCGGTCTCAGGAATGTTGTAAAGAAACAATTTTTTGGCTTATAAACAAATATAACTCCTCAAAAAAAAAAAGATTAAATTAAATTAAGTTAACGCTGTTGAAAAGGGCACGGCTTCTGTGCCCATTTCGAAGAAAAATAATTGAATTGCGAGGAGTGGTTCCAGGTATAACCGGTCAAATTTGACCGGCATTTGCGACAGAGTTATAAACAACAATATTTCAATCTTTGAACCATTACCTTTTTATTCCGGTCCTCTTTGTACATACAAATTTTCATATCTTCAAGACACTCATAACAAAACAGATTTATATCACCAAGTTATTAATTATTGATAAATAATTACTTCCCTAAAATTTTAGTTGAAAATTAAAGATTTTGTTTGGAAAACCCGAATTTCCCGAGGAAAATTTCCGCCGAAAGAAATCGGAAAAAAATATCTATGTGCAGAATTCAATTACAGTGAATTTTTATGTTCGTGCTTTTGGTTTAACGTTAAAATCTTCTGAGTTACAGAGCAATAATTGAAAAAAATATTTCGGAGCGCTAATTTGTTTATAAACCATATAACACACTTTCTGCGGACTTTGCATAGCTATATTACTAATATATGAAATCTTAAGATTTGATTCCAGTACGTCCAGCAATAAAATAGCTGGTACATAATTTTCCTTGTTTTATACTAATTTTTCTAGATGATTACCTTACATCTTTCATTAAGTTGATAATTCACATTGTGGAAATTCTCAATTATTATATTTATTATATTTCTAATTTAATACTATTCTATCTAATTCCTCCAAAACCAGCAAATTTCCATAAAACAAACAAACAAAACACATTAATGTTTTATAATGAAATTATAATATCAACCACTTTTTTGAAGTCGCTATTAATTTCGATAGTCGCTATTTTATGACGTCATTTCGTTAGTTCAACTAAAATCCACAAGGCTCGCACAGTTGCATTTCAACGTCGCCATATTGATTGCGACTTGTTTTCAGTCGAAAAATGAATTAGAATCAGGGCCCAACTTGTGATGCAACTCTCAAAGATTTTAATTATTGTTGTTTCCGACATTTCGTTTGTTTGCCAAATTCTATTTAAAGCGTTGAATGCGTGTTGAGCCCTTATTATTCTTGTCTGTATATCCTTTTTACACCACTCGCTCCTTTCCATGACTGATCCCAGATATGGAAACTTGTCTACCTCTTTCTACTTCCTTACCGTTTATCATTATTTTATATTTTATTATTTGGATGGTTATTATTTTTTAAAAATTTAGTTCTCTCTGTGTTTATTCGGAGTCCTATCGTGTCGGTCTACTGTGCCAATTTTTCAATTCGTCAATTTTTTCAAATGATATAAAAATTGAACAAAAAGTAAAAACCGTCACAGATTCAAGTTTGTTTCAGAGACTTTTAAGGGAACTGTTGACGTTTGACGGCACTGTAAGTAATTTTCTGACCCTTGAAGATTAGACGGAGCACAACAGGAGGGCCGTTTCTTCTGGACCACGTATTGTGTCTCTCGCTCGTATACCTCGTTCGATTTATATTTTAATGTGTTTTCCCCAAAACAAATGGATGGCCATTGTCGGAACTTTTGAGTCCGATACATCGGTGTTGGTTGTCGGTATAGCCGATTGCCGAAACATTATTTATTATGTGTTATGAATGTTGAATGTCCAACTGTTTAATTCCGACTATAAACACTATTATTGATGGTTTGGATAAAGTACTACTACTAGTATATTTATTGTTTCTTTTTTATTGTCTGCGCCGTATTATTTTATGTTATTTTACAACTGTATTTTACAGCTAGTGACATGAAACCCAGAGAAAATTGTCAACAAACAAACTCAGAACAAGAAAATCATAAAGTCATAATTACTAATAAACGGAGCTTACCTCTGGAGATTACGAAAGTATTTGTTTCAATTTTTAATGTCCACACTTTTGCACTATACAAGAGTACAGACCAAACATAGCACTTAACCATTCCCTGTTTTAGTTCTAACCTGAGATGATTATTGCAAACTTTGACTTTGTCATATATTTTGTTTTTAATATGATCGGTCATAATACCCGTTTGCACACTAATGGTGAATAATAAATTCTTAATTCTATGTCAAAAAATGTGCAATAACTACGTCTTACAACCCACCAAATTTAATTTGCGTATCTCAACTGGTTTTAAAGCAATAAATAAATCGTCAGTTTGTAAAAAAAATTGAACATCCCGTATCTCGGAAACGAACCGTTTGCGGACATATGATTATAAAGCAAACTGTCATTATCTTCATGTGTTAAATTCTCCCTTAAAGTTTGCCGCACTTATTTCGAAACACCCTGTACTGATGACGAACATGGCCAGTTGTTAAAGTAGCTAACTTTTTTATTATCCATCATAAGCGAATGAATCTAAAAACAGAATGTTAAGAAAACCTGAGGCTATAGTTGGTTTTTATTTTCAGTATTTTATAAACTCTAGAATAGTTCACAGGGTAATGCGAACTTTGAGAAAAAAAACAGTTTGATTCGTACACTCGGTATACAATGACAGTTTACCTGTGTAGCAACAATATTATTACAGCAATATTGATAATGAATACGGCTATAACATTGTAAAAAAATCACTTAAATCGAACAACAGATTTAGGAAATTCGAGTCATCAAAAATGACCAAATTTTCAGTGGATCGATTTTTTTACACCCGACTGTATATAGTCGTCTCTCGGGTAGTGTGCACCAAGTGTTTGCAATGATCATTTCGCTATCTTTACAAAATTCATACAAGATCTGTCCTCGATCATTAGGTTGTTCAAGACCATAAGTAATGTCTAGGATTTGATCATAGAACGTGTTGACTTCATCATCAAATTTCCTACCTGCAGTCGGGGCATAGATTTGAAGTATATTGGTTTTGAATGGTTGAGTATTTATTTGGAGTAATATTATTCTATCTGAGACTGGTACAAAATTGGTCACATATTTACTCCGTTTTAATGATACTAAGTAATATATCTACACCATTTTTGTGATTCGGGTCTTCTGTGCTTATACCGGCATAACATAATACACTGTCCTTTTTACAAGTTCCTGACTCTGGCCATCTCAGTTCGCTTATTCTGTGGACCTAGTTTCATTCATTTCGTTTCTTGAATTGCGTTGTCAAGTTTCCCAGCCGCAGATATACTTCTGACATTCCATGTGCATATTCTCAAATCAAACTTTCTTATTTCTTATTTTTCTTCACGAGGTTTTTGCATGTTTACGACCTAAGAGGCCTCGTGGTATAAATATGTTTCTCCTCTCCTGCCGAATCTAGGCCTCCGCTTCTCATGATTAGTAACGGTTTGCAATAATTGAATTGTCAATTCAATAGTGATCTACCTGAGCTAGAGTACTCTATGAGTCTTTAAGGCAGTGCTGTTTCTCATTGCCTTCTGCATTTTTATGCCGTTGACCATTTGTTAATTCATCCTCCTTTGGGGCCGATCTCTTGATTTCTATAGCTTAGAAGAGCAGAACATCAATATACCATCAAAAGAAAGAGAAGAGGTGATCCCTAATATAACATGTCATAAACACAGGACATAAAATAAACTGAAATGAAACAACGATGCTATCCAGCATTGAAAATAATACCAAGCATCTATTCAAGGAAGCTATAGAAATTGAAGAACATCCAAAAGTTTTATATACAAGAGAAGATGTCTCAACAGTCTCAACTGCATGGAAACCAATTAGAATACGGTACAGAATACCGTAGAAATTAAATTAGCGAAAAAGACCATACCCATACGCATGCGTACAGGACCGATAACAAGAAGCGCTGCAAGCTATGCAAGCAGCGGCCTAGATCTCAACGCGAAGTAAATTCAAAAATTTCATATTAATTAATCATTTAAACATTTTTCCTATTTACCTTCAACTCACTGACAATTAAATTCTGGATAGAACCTTTATATGAACCAAGCCCTTTCTTCACGGACCACCCTCTGAAGATGAAATCAAAGAATATAGACCTTATAGAAGGATACTGCCCTGTAACGTTTCAGCATAGGATTTTATGCACCTACTAAGTAGGTGCATGTGGCCTGACAATGGCTACGGTATTTTCAAGGGACAAATAAACGTGACCATCTGTTCCATTCAAACTCTTCTTCTAGGAGAGTATATCGCACCCCTAATAATAAAGTGGCACAACTCAAAAAATTCGATTTTGCAGAAAACGCAAAAAACGTTTCTATAATTAGGGTTATCTCTTTTGTATCGTTGTTAGTGCCGAACCTATAATACTTCTGAGACAATATATTTCACTGAAAGGAACCTTGTAGTTTTCAGTGTAATCTGTGCAAATTTCGTGTAATGTAATACTTTTGTTATAAATGAAATTTTGATATTTTTAGTAAAAAAAAAACTTGTGTCACTTTAGTACTAAAAACTTTTTTAATATGAAAGTATTATTAACAAATGTGTCAATTTATGATTTAAAGTAAAGCTACAACATAAGGACGGTTTCGAAATACTGCTGTTTATTATTTTAATTTAAAATTATCTATTGTTATAAAATATAATGTGTCAGTTTACTACTACATCAATGCACTAAAATTAATGTTAGGTTTTTAGTACCTACAAAAATTAATAAAGGTTTTATCATAGGTGCATGAAATACAAGACGAAAAGGTTAGACAAACAAAAATTATTATTTCTGTAGACTAAATAAACATTGGGCATCCACGAAAGAAGTGTGTACAAAAAATTGGCAACAGTAAAAAAATTGATTTAAGCATAAGTTTGTCAAATTCTGCATAATAATTTGGAATCAGCTTCTTGGCAATTAACTCTTGGAGATCTTTCTTCTTATTTTCACCTAATCTTATTTCTCATATGCGCGTATTGGAATTATATCCATCAAAAGAGGCATTTTCTTTCTTTTGTTTCGTACGTTAATTTCAAGAAAAGTATCCTGTTTATACGACGTTTTATAAAAATTGGCTAAATGGATTTCCTTTTTTAACCAACAGGACCTTAATATCGTTCCACACTACGGTATTTCCTTGAGTATTAATATTGTAGTTGTATCCCCATTCTTCTTGAAGCTTTTTTAGATCCATAAATGACTCAAAAGTAAGCTCATGAACTGTTAATGGAGGACTTAATTTTTTTTGCAGTTTTAATTATAGACACGTACTGATGGGGCGAATATATGGGGCCAGATTTTAGATTCCTTTTAATCTATTTTTCAATTAGACTATGCACATTGTCTATGACCCTTAATCAGAAACTTATGTGTTATAACTTTAATATTTTAGAGTTACTGCATATAAATATAAGGTGGCAATAATTTTATTTTTATTTTGTCCACAGCAGTTGTCCGAGAAAAAGGTTACTTCCGGTTCTCTCTCTGAAAAGTTGGCATTTTTGGATATTTCAAAATACTTCATTATAGTATAGAAGAAGAACCGATTTCACTGCAACCACGTTTTGCATCTCTTTCGTTCCAATAGAAACAATGAACATCACTATAGGCTTGCTTATTTTTCATTATTTGGATCTATTTTATTTCGTTCAACCAAAGTAAAATTATATGCTTTAAGTTTCGACTTGTAATAAAACGCAGATATATCACCCCTTGGACACGAAAGCACTACCTACAAGTCATAAATAACAACTTTTTTTATTGTCTTCTATATGAAGGCGATCAATATATTTTTCTTTCCTACACAACTCTTTTTCTTCAAGATGTGTTTCGTATTGTTTAAGTATGTTTTGTCTTGCTTCCTCATTTGTATTATTATAAGAAAGACACAGACCACACTGATCTTTCTTGGGCTTAAAAAACCCTATATTAAAATGAGTCGTAAAAACCTTAATGTACAGTATTTGCCAAATGATCTATTTTTCTGTATTTGACTCTCTTTAAAGTCTCTGAAAAGTTCTGCTACACTTTTCCCCCATCGATATACTCACGTGAAGTATTAGTTCTGAGATAGTGGGATTCGATACATGGTATCGAATTAATGTGATCTTTTATATCTTGTACAAGTTTTCCACTAATTTCGGTATGACTGCCATGCGTTCCTCGGTTATCATCTTTTATGAAGCCATGTTGGTCTACTTTTTTAAAAGTTGTTCGTACCATAAGATCCGTAATGCTCAAAATATTTAAAAAAAAGTTTACATACTTTTCTTTGTTCGTCATCAATAGTAAAGAAAAATGCCTTATTGTTAATTCTTGGATTTGCAGCATTCGTATATTTGAACCTTGGTATGAGATCTTTAGTATTAGAATTAATAAATAATCTCTGTTTATTACCTAATATCTGTCAGCTCCCAAAATTTGTTAAAAATTATATTTCTTGCATCCTCACTGATTTTCTTCCTGCACTTTAGCCCACATTTCTCAAGGCAAGGTGGTTTAATACTTCGAGCCTCAACAACTCTTTTATATTTAGACATTGAAACATTAGACTTACCAGAATTGCTTAATCTTTTTGCTGTATTCTGTTTCCATTTACTTGGTTGGCGAATGCGCTTTTTACTCTTTATGCTAAATATTTGATAATAAACTGACATAATTGGTAGAAGTTCTACCATATTTAAAGGATTTTGAGCAATAAACTGATACAACTACGAATATCACTGTTTATGATTAAAATAAAAAAATTACGTACCTTAACTTTAAGTAATAAACTGACACAATTCTGAATATTTCAACGATCGACGATGTTCTTCCTTTCGCTGCTGAAGTAACTCTAAAACCGATCAGTTTATGACTGAACCGCCAAAGTGAAACAGTGCGGTACTAAACTGACCCAAGCAGAAATCTACCTACAGGGGTGTCCGATTTTAACATGTGTTAGCATTAGATCAATAGAGGGCACTATGTTCGGTCGTTTTATGACTAAAAATCAAAATTTAAGAATTTTGAGTTGTGCCACTTTATTATTAAAGGTGCGATATATTCTTTGATGAGACTTTTCTTAGATCTAGTTTGCAATTTTATTTTCAACAGGATTAGGTAAGTATCAGGTATTATTTTTAATTTACATTCTTGTAAATCGTTTTAGCAAAAAAAATGTTCAATAAAGTAAAATACGTTATATTGTGTTAAAATATGGTACCTTTTTAATAAATAAATACTTTTTAGAGTTTCATTATAAGTCAAATTATTTCAAGATTTCTTGATCTCTTGACAAGGAATCTTGGTATTAACATGAAATTTCTTGTCTTGTCTTGAAATCTAAAATTACTTCTTGTCTTGACCTTGTCTTGAAATTAAGACAAGATCAAGACAAGATCTTGAAATTTTCAAGAACTTGGAGACCCCTAGTTAATGCTAGCAAATCAGTAGAAATTACTTTTACAACAAGAAAATTTGCATGTCCCCAATAATACCTCGATTCCCATGAATCCAGTCGTCAAATACTTAGGATTGCATCTGGATGAAAAACTCATATGTAAAACGCACATTAAAACTATACGAAAATAATTAGATCTTAAACTAAAAAATATGAACTGCCTACTTAAAAAGAGGTCTTTATCTCTTGAAAATAAACTGCATCTGTACAAAGATATACTCATACCAGTTTGGGCATACGGAATAGAACTATGGTACAAATTATTTTTACAACAAGAAAATCTGCATGTCCCCAATAATACCTCGTTTCCCATGAAACCAGTTGTCAAATACTTGGGATTGCATCTGGATGAAAAACGAAAATAATTAGATCTTAAACTAAACACATGATCTAAATATTAGAGATGGGAAAAACCTACCGGTTTTAACATAAAACCGGTTTTTTTACTTTGCAATAACCGGTTTTACCGGTTGCTTTTTGTCCCGGTTATAACCGGTTTTTTCTTTTTAAAGTAAAAACCGGTTATTAGGTTTTTACGGTGATTAGGATTAGGTTAGGTTTTATTTTGGATCCCAATCATAATTATTATTCTCAAGTAATTATTCCAAACAAAACCATAATTCAAATTTTATTTTATAAATACAGAAGCAAACTGAAAGTGCAAACTCACATCAGCCAGAAACAATTAAGTTTTATTATATTTCGTTGAAAAGGTATTGGAAATCATAATATTTACTTAAGAAGTGATTTGGTTGAAGTAGACGCACACATCATCTATTTTTCACACTTGACTCTTGACATTGAAAGTGGGTGAATGACTTTTTCTGATTACCAAAAATAATGTCTATTCTAGTATAATAATCTTAATGTAAGTATTCTATTAATAATAATTAATAGAATAAAATGGTTTTATTAAAAATTGTGTTTTATTTATATTGATATTGATGTTCTTTCGATAGTACTAATTTTGATCATATTGATATCGAGTATCGAGTCGAGTGGAGTATCGCAAACTAAAGTGCATTGTAAATGTAACATTGTAACCTATTGGAATAAGAAAAAACGAAAACCGGTTTTTGTAAGTCTATGTTTCTTTACTTCATTTAAAATGAACTCACATATGCCACCCATTCAACATTTAAAAAATATGAACTGGCTACTTAAAAAAAGGTCTTAGTTATCTCTCGAAAATAAACTGCTTCTTTACAAAGTTATGCTCATACCAGTTTGGGCATACGAAATAGAACTATGGGGCTGCAGTTTAACCTTCAAATACGAAAATACTCCAAACATAATCCAAAATACTCCGTATGATAAGTAAAGTTCCATGGTAAGTATCTAACCAGACACTTCACAATGATCTAGCTAGACATCCCACTAATCAAGAACATAATAAAGAATCGAATCAACCCTTTTTACAGTTGCGTCACTCTTCATCTAAAAATTTTTAAATATTTAAAATAGTGATTAAATAAAGCGTAACCGTCCGGAGCATCGATATGGAGTTTATTCTTACAATGATGGCTTTTAGTTTTATCCCTAGTGGTTCGAATTTCATTATCTTAATTTAATTACCCCATTTTCAACCCTATCTACAGTTGAGTAGTTCTTGATAAAATTTTTCTGTAGAAAAAACTATTTTTAAATAGTTTAGCTATTGGCTAAACACTGATGATGGATTACTTGTTAATCCGAAAACGTTTTGTTTTGTGATGTAACCCTTATTGGGGTATTTTAAATATACCTTTTACAAAGGATCTTGTATTTTTTGTGATTTATGGTATACAGCCAGCTCCAGGAATTTTATTTTCCTCGTGGATTTTTATTCTTAAATATTTAGTATGCCGTTTATTCTTACAGCGATGGATTTTATTTTCATCCCTATTCGTCCGAATTTCATTATCTTAATTTAGTCCCCCCCATTGTCAGCCCTATTTACAGTTGCGTCATTATTCATTTGAAACAAGGTCTAAAATGGTGCGTATTTCAATAACGACGCAACTACCCTGTGGTGCCTCAGCACATAGTTACAGTTCTGTCGCTTTTGTATCATCTGTATACAGTATTTTAGAAGTTAATTACAAATTTTGCAGTTACGTCATTTGTATTCCGGGCCGGCGATATATTTATTTATTACCATTGTTTAAGAATTTCTTAAACAATTCCACGAGGAAAAATTTCCTGTAGTTGGCTGTATACCATTACAAAAACATAAAATCCTTTATAAAAGGTATATTTGTTAAAATCCCTATACAGGGCTACATCAAAGACAGAACTAGTTTTCGATCGGTTGACCAATCATCATCAGTGCAATCCTAAAATGTGTACAACCAGATAAAATGATGCAAAGTATTTAAAATTTTGACTAAGGTTATAAAAAGTTATAGGTTATACTCACTTACATAGAATCTACATGCAAGCCACCAAAGTAAAAATAACAGGGTAAAAACCCTTTACAATTGATCCGTCATCGGAACATATGACAAAGATGTGAATTATAACATGGATGATTAAGATATCCGATGTTTTTCGCACGAGGTACCAATGAGCTCTATCTGACAAGTTCACATCATGACTGTACGGAAGCAAGTGATTTTGATAACGGAAATTCTGAATGGTGACATGACAGGAAAGACAGTTCCACAGGAAGTTATAATTTCCCTGTTGTTTTGTGGTATTTATTGTAAAATTTGTTAAATTAATAACAATAAAAACAGTCGTTCCCACTGTGGTAGATAGTCTGTAAAAATGGAAATAGACTTGATGTAAATGTTAAAATATTGTAATGGAGGAAGTAGGCAAACCACATTACACATAATACAGAAAACTTAGTAAACATTATCAAACCCTTTATATGTGATATCTAGGGCTTAGAAAAGCAGTTGTGTGTTTATTTAAAAGTTATCAATTATATTACAATAATTGGAAGTTGTTATAGTATGGGGAAGTACCATAAAAATCGCTGTGTGGGTGACAAAGGTGTAGAACTGTTTTCTGATCTGGGAGGGATATATAATACAAGCTAAGATACATGCCACCATTTCTCAAGATCCCTGCATATCGCCTAGAACTCTAAGGGTTCGACAAAACAGACCAATATATGAGATAGCTAACATAGGGGAGAGGGGTGGTGTTATAAATTTATGAGAATATAATTAAAATGTAACATGAACGGGACCCAGAAAGAGTAGTGAGACTATTAAATTTAGTTGCAGTATGATTATATGGGGTGGATATAATTAAATTATTGATGAAAATTTAAAGATGAAACGGTATGTATGTGGGTGATGATAGCAGCTATTGGTTAGTGTGTGTGTATAATTGGATAGTGATAGTGGTTGATGGATAGAGATGAATAAAGAGAGAAAATCATTATGAATTGTGTCAAATCAACTGTAAATGTGGCTATGTGAAAGCGATAGAGTAATAAAGAGGTGAAAAGTTAAGAAAAAAGTTGTCGATGAAGTGGATGGAAGTCCCGGTTAAACGAAACATGGCGGTTGACACAATTTGGGCTTTTTTGTTTTTCTCTGACTATTTCCAGGTCCTCGTACAAGTCCAACTTCAGAAAGTCTCTTTGGGGGATATTGTGTAGAAGAGAAACATAATCTGGGATGTTCAGAGTATGATTTTTCCCTTTGAGATGTTGTGAGAAGGTAGAGGTATTCTCTCTTCTGATGTGTTCAAGAGAGCGAGAAGCAAGTGATCTACAAGTTCTTCCTATGTAGGTGGCATCACAGTCAGAACATTGTAGTTTGTAAACACCACTACGATTCATATAGTTGATAATATCTTTGGCGTTAGATAGAGACTCTCCTATGTTGTTGGATACCTTAAAAGAAATTTGGACGTTATCTACTGATCTTTTTATAATATTTGAAATATCCCCAGATAGTCGATCTTCGTGAAAAGGTATGGAAGCATAAGTAGGTTTGGTTGTCAAACCCATAGGGAACGCGGCATGTCGTAAGACCCTGAGCTGTCTTTTATGTATGAGCTTGCTTATGATGTGTGGATCGTATCCGTTGTTGAAAGCAATTTGACGTATTATATTTAATTCTTTAGTGTAGTTGGATTGTGATAAGGGGATGGTTTCAAGACGGTGTATGTAACTATGAAAAGCAGCAAGTTTGTGTGACATTGGGTGGTTGGAAGATGCTGGGATAACATGGTCGGCCTGTGTTGGTTTCCTGTAGATACTGAATTCGAAGTGGTTATTCGAAATGGTGGAACAATGTTATTAGGTTATTACTTTATACTTATATAATATCAATAAAAAAGTTATCAAGTTTGTAGTTATTTATGAATAATAATTATTGTAATGTTTTTTTTTAATAATAATTATTTGCTTGATACAAAATTCAATAGATTGTTTCAAAATTTTCCAACTGACTGTTTAATATTGATTTATTATATTAGCGAACCATCTTATACATTAACTAGTATCAAAACTTTTATTTCCAGTAAATTTAGTAGATAATTGACGAACAAAGTTCTTGGAAAATATGATTAAAATATTCTAAAATTCTCGGTTCAAAATTTTCTTAGCATTCTATAGATCTACTTAACATTGCCGCTGACAACTCTTTCACATAAAGTTTATTCTCTTGCCTCGGGAAATTTGCTTATACTCTGAAGCTTTCTTAAAGGAACTTTTGCATCGCATTTAAGCATTATGTTGGTAGGGCTTCACTCTTATGGCATATTTATCTTACAGTTCTTCCTGAAAATATTGGCTTCCTTCCTAATTGCCGTATTTTTATTAGTTCATTCCCTGTTTTTAAGTTTAAGACCGTTATTTTGTATTTTATTTTGTTACGTATAAAATATAAAAAAATATATAACCATTATCATTAACAAGCCTGCAAATCAAAATAACCAGGACATTTTAAATAACTGGTATACAGGGTGTTTCATTAAGAATTGTCCATATAGTAACTGGAGAAACCGTATCGCAAAATATGAAGATTTACTCTTCGAGATTTTTGATATTACTAATCATTTTTAAGTTATTTTGAAAAAAAAAATGATTTTTTTTAAATTAAAAAAAGTATTTATTTTAATACCAATTTTTTTCAAAAATGTACACATTGAACCAGTGAAACTTATACATCATATAAAAAATACATAAGTAGGTACCTAAAATACCATAAGTAAGTACCTTTCTGCTTCTCTCCAGCCAATATTTCTTTTTACGCAAGCCTTTCCAATATTTGCGTTCCACGTTCTTGCTGGTCTGCCTCTTCGTTGTTTGTTGTCAGATGCCGCTTTCCATACCCTCTTTACAGTTCTACCTTCACTCATTCTCGCCATATGTCCGAACCACGATAACTGTTTCGTTTCAAGTCTGTCTAAGGTCCTTCCAACACCGCACCTTTCACGTATGTCTTCATTTCTTATACGATCACGTCTGGTCACCCCGGAAACCGCACTTAAATATCGCATTTCGCATGCTTGAATTTTACTACGGATGTTGTCGTTCACTGTCCACGTTTCACTACCGTAGAGTAGTACCGGCTAGTATACAGTTTGAAATACTTTCATTTTTGTTTTCAGACTTACGTCTTTCTTCCTAATAAAACTTTTATTTAGTGCATAGTATAATTTTGTTGCACTAATTACCCTGTTGTTTATTTCTGGTTCTATATTTCCTTGTCCATTCGTTCGGGTTGTCCACAGTGCCGGATTTACCACTAGGCTGACTAGGCTACGGCCTAGGGCCGCAGCGTTTCGTAAAAAAAACTTTTTTTGGTAAAAAAATTTTACTAAGTGAATTGAAATCAGTAAACAATTTTTCAAATAAGAGAACGGCTATTCTACGAAACACGTGGTACGGTACGGTATTTTATAACGTTTTAACAAGAGTAGTAAAACATTAACTGCTACAGACTTGAATGTGACTTGCAACATACAAATCTCTAAAGGAGTATGCATTGAGTCTGAGAGACAACTTTGATTCCTATTAAAAAAGAGGAAAAGAGTTGTCTAAAAATGAAACCTATATTCTTAAAAACGCCCGAAAAGAAAACCTCTCCCTGGCTAAGACAAAGAAGATAAATCCATTGAACCCCACTTTAATGGCAAAGAAAACTTAAAGATTCAATGTTGTAATTGACACGCTTTATTCAGAATTGAATGAAAGGTCCGAAGTTTATTTCAGTATTAATGAAGAATGTGGATTTAAAACAACTTATCATCAATTTCCAATGAAGAAATGGGGGTAAACGTTTCTATTTTGACTAAAAAGTATCGAATCGATATAGATGGCGACTTACGAAGAGTGTGTACAGTTCAAATGCTTTGTTGAAGGTATATTTGATGAAAAAAGAGAACCTTATGACAACAAGATTACCAAGCCTCCGAGAGTACACTTTTGGAGTATCTGAAAATTATTCATGAAAATCAGTTAACAACATTATTTTCGAATATGGACACGGCTTTGCGCATTCTACTAGGCATGATGACATCTAATGCATCTGGAGAAAGATCATTCAGCGTGTTGAAAAGAATCAAAAACTACTTGAGTAACTCGACTTCTGACGAAGATTTTAGATTTTCTAGTTCGGTCAGTTTTGTTTCAAATGCTGAGCTTTTTCAAGCCTTAGACTTTAAAAATTTGATCAAAGATTTTGCAGCCAAAAAAGCTAGATAAGTGAGTTTTTAGAGTTTAGATCTGATATTTATTATAAGAGAATAATGAATAATGAATTGAGCGATCTAGAAGTTTATTTGTTGTATTCTTATGCCTGGTTGCACCAACAGACCTTAAGCTTAAGGCGTGCATTAACGAAACATATGCGTTGCACCATTGAGTCTTAGATCAATTTTTAGCTTGCCGTGGATTGCATTGATAAGAATTGAAAATTATGGTGCAACGTATGTGACACTTAAATCGGCCCTATCTTTAGGCATTAATATTTTTAGTTTTCAGTACCGTAGCCTATTACTAGTACAGTTCATATTATTTTGCTTGTTATTTTACTTATAATGTCTTTTCAAATTTTTTTAGCTTTTGTTGTCATCTGTACTTTTCCCTCCGAATGAAACAAATGGTATTTAATTTTAACAATTAACTCAATACTAATTATTTATAATATAATCATATTAGCAATATTAATACTCGTAATTTTACAATTATGGTCCATTCCACGAATATACGACTGTTTTGGATTATCGTGACAACGCATATTTTAGTGGGCAACATAAGAAGTACGAAAGTAAATGGCTCTAATTATTATTCCAATAAACAAAACAACAATGTAATTTGCAATTTACTTTCGTTCTTCATATTTTGCAAAATAAAATATTCGTTGTCGAGATAATTCTACACAGTCGTATGTTTGTGGAATAGTGATAACTGCTGTTTGCTAACATTTTGAATTATATATTTTCTATCTTCTTCTTAAGGTGCCTTCTCCATTACTGAAAGTTGGCTATAACTACAGCAAATTGTAGTCTATCTTGAGCGGTTCTTAGTATCGAATGTGTGTCCATGCCTGTCCAGTCTCTCACGTTCTTCAGCCAGGAGCATTTTGTTCTTCCTTCCACTTTCCCTTCCATTATGAGTCGTAAAAAGTTGTATGTTTCTCCTATGTAAATTATTTCCTAGATAACTCGTTTTTCTGTTTTTTACAATATTTAGGAATTCTCTCTCAGTCTTCATTTTTCTCAGCACCTTGTTGTTGGTCACGTGGTCTGTCCAAGAGATCTTCAGCATCCTTCGAAAAACCAACATCTCAAAGGTTTCTATGAATATAGAATACTTTCTATAAATTTTCTTGTTCGAAATTCCTATAAATATAGAAATTTTTAGAGCTGTTTTGGAGTTTACGACAAATTTGCAAACCAAGATTATTTAATTGGTAAATACATTTCAACATACACTGAACCAAAAAAGTACGTAAATATAATGAAAAAAAACATTGATTCAAAAACGGGGAGCATTAATTTTCGTACAAAGATCAGTATCATTGGTCCAATGTAAGTAGATACATTAACTAATGCTCAAAAACATTAATTTTTATGACTTACTACGTTCATTCAATGTACTTTCTAGTTAAGAATCAATGTATCGGTACATTGAATCAATGTATCGGTACATTGAATCAATGGATCGGTACAATGAATCAATGTATCGGTACATTAATTCTTAACTAGAAAGTACATTGAATGAACGTACTGATTCATAGAAGTTAATGTTTTTGAGCATTAGTTAATGTATCTACATACATTGGACCAACGATACTGATCTTTGGACGAAAATTAATGCTCCCCGTTTTTGAATCAATGTTTTTTCATTATATTTACGTACTTTTTTGGTTCAGTGAATGTCATCTTCATGTATATTTGTATATAACATACAAATAGCTAATCAGTAAACAAAATGACGACTTAATATCTACATAAATATTACAAATATAGGTTGAAGCAACGATTTTTTGCCGATTCTCAAACTAATGTTAAGTATCTATAAGTTTAAAGAAAAAAACATATTTTTAAATAACACAAACAACTTTTTATAATGTAATTTGGAAAAAACTGAATAACTAAATATAACAGAAATTGATTTTTGTTATAAAATATATTTACATTATATAAAAAATGTATACCTGATATCGTGAAAATAAATACATATACAATAACATATCCATAAATACAACATCTCTCTGGGATTAATTATCACCACCCATACAAAAAACAAATGGTTGAATGGCATTTTTCTTTGATTTCAAAAATCTAATATGATCTTCGACTTCTTGCTGGGTCTTCCCGATGTAAGAATGATTACTGGAAATCTCTGATGGTATATTTTATTATATATTTGGATGTCCATTAAGATCTTTTTTTAACGTTTTATTAGGTCGTACAAAATATCGATGTAGAACCCAAAGAAGAACTGCATGTTAGCCATCTACAATTTATATTAATAATTATTATAAAAAAATAAATCTAAATAGTGAACATCGTTGTATTTTTGGGTATCACTTTTTTTATAGAAACATTTTAATTTATCCTGAAAAAAATTGCTAGATGTTGAGATGTTTATTTTTACTTTGATAGATACAACCGACTGCAAGATTTAATAATATTTTTCAATTATTTAAGGTTTGATCACCTAAAGATTTAATTTATTAATCTTTTATAAGATTATACCATTTAGAAATATTTTCAAATGGTTCTTATTTTATTTTACCTATGTGTCGAATTAGCTTTTGAAAAAATTTACAGAGAACAAAAATTAATTAATACTAAATATGCAGGATTGAATAATGAAATAGGTACTTTAATTCTGTAATGTCTTCATTCATGGGTAATCTTTTCAAATAAAAATTTATTTGTTTTATCCTTGATATGACTTTCACACCAAAGAAAGGAAGTAATTCTTTCGAATTTCGAAGTCCATTTCCATTTACAAATGTCACTCCAAAGTCAATATCAATATGCAAAAGTGGAAATAGAAGTACAACTTTTTTTATAGAAATCCAACAAAATAATTTATAAATAGTTAAAAATATATGTAAATACACACCTAAGAAAACTCAACCAAATCACTAGTGCCAAACACCGCTCCCCAGAGTCTGCAGGGTAACTGTCTGCTAGGAGGCTGCAACTATTGTCACGTGATTTTTTACACCAATAAAAACACTTATAGAGTTTTAAGAAATGTATCGGTTTATGTACAAGATTAGTGCTACAATGTATTGATCATTGATTCAGGTATATTACATTAATACAATGATTGCGTTAAATCAAAACAATGTATCGAGTTATTAATCAAAGTCGAAAACCTTGATTTAATTTTACGAAAACATTGATTCAATAAGCGAGTTCGTAATTTAAAGAATACTGTACATTAATGCAACGTTTTATATTCATTAATTTAACCGTATAATCCTGATGTATGGTTTCATATATACAATGAACAAATTATTAGTATTTTGGAAAAAGTCATTGGATAGATAAATCGATTCATTGGATTAATGATTCTATTCATTATTTTTTAATTAATATAATTACATTGTAATAATGAATATGGTCATTACTTAATAACTACGTGTTTATAGTATTAACGAAATTTTCATTGAATCAATATAAAAAAAGTCAATGATTGGCGTTCATTGGTACTATGTACAATATTTTTTTCAGTGTATTTATGTCCGTATTCAAATAAAACATTAGATGCATTTCTACTCATTTGTGTTATGCTTTGTATTACGAATTTTAAAAAGTAAAATTAAAATAAATGTTTTAATTATTATTATTATTA
This sequence comes from Diabrotica virgifera virgifera, assembly GCF_917563875.1. Taxonomy (NCBI): domain Eukaryota; kingdom Metazoa; phylum Arthropoda; class Insecta; order Coleoptera; family Chrysomelidae; genus Diabrotica; species Diabrotica virgifera. Next base: position 8,122,620 of record NC_065452.1, on the reverse strand, counting down.
AGTCTTTATGCTTTAATTACATGATCGTGAAGTGCTCGGAGGCCGATCGGGGTAATTTGGCCTAGGACCGCAAGCCGCAAATACCCTATATTCGGTAATGGTTGTCCAGCGCGAACAAAGCTAGTAAGAGTTGAATCAAATTGAATCGAAACGAAACCATGTACATTTTGTTGTAATTCTCGACAAAAACAGTAGGTATAAAAATGGAGGTCATTTATTAGACCAGGGCGCAACTGTAAAAATATTAGTACATTTGGACGTTGAGAGGTGACTCAAATTTTTTTTGCAGAAATTGCTTGAAAATAACTCAAATAATAATATTTGAGTTATCCTCCCTCTCAAAAAGGTCAGGAACATTGTTTAAATAATCAAAATGTCAAAAAACGAAGGAAAAATTTGATTTTTTTCTTCGTTTTTTGATTATAACTTTAAAAATATTCATTTCCGAGAAAAGTTGTATTGATATAAAAGTTGCTTAATTAAACTTTCTACAATATAGAATTGGTTAAAAATTTAAAAAATAGTCACCCTTGTTGCAAAATAGCAATAATTGCGAAAAAACCATACAAAAACAAGTATTTTACGTTTTTCAACCATTTATGCTACACTTAGGACCTTCATATTTCACTCAGAAAAACTTTATGATATAATAAAACAGTACTGTAAATTTTATTAAGATCGGTTCAACCGATTTTGCAAAATAAATTTTGCAATCCAGCTTTCGCAAAAAAATTCATTTTTTCAAAATGTTACAGGACTGAAAATAAAGCAGGTAGCAAGTTGAAATTTTTTTGCGTATATAAGTGTACTGTACCTTTCATTTGCAATTTACAAAATTTAAACAGATTGACTACCACGGCGTCAGGATTTTTTTTTAAATAAACATTAATTATTGGTGCTACGCGCAGGCCAGCGGATAGTTTGCTCTGATTGGGCATTCCAATGACCTTTGATAATGATTGATACAGTCTAATTTTTATTACATTTCGATATAAATAAATAAATTTGTTTATTGCAAAATAAAAACACATACTCTATCTTTTGAAATAACACTTTTTTAGTAAAAACTTTCTTTGTTCATATATTTTAACTTAGAGAATAAAAGTTTATTATTTTTAAACATATTCAATTGTTTAAACAATATTTCACAAACAATAATAAAATTAGGTTGATTTTTGTGGAATTAAAATATTAAAATACAACAAAATATAGAGTAAGAAAATAATATGTTAGATAAAGATTGGAAGAAATTTTGGTGGAAATCAACTTGTGTGAATCGAACACCGCTGTCCTGCGCGTAGCACCAAAAATTAATGTTTATTTAAAAAATTTCCTGACGGCGTGGTAATTAATTGATTTTAATTTTGCAAATTGCAAATGAAAGGTACAGTACACTTCTATAAGTAAAAAAGATTTAACTTGCTATCTGCTTTATATTCAGTCCTGCAACATTAAAAAAAAATGATTTTTTTTTTGCGAAAGCTGGATTTCTAAATTTATTTTGCAAAAACTATTAAACTGATCTTAATGAAATTTACGGTGTCATTTTACTACATCATAAAGTTTTTCTGGGTAAAATATGAAAGTCCTAAGTGTAGCGTAAATGGATGAAAAACGTAAAATGCCAATACTTGTTTTTGTATGGTTTGTTTCGCAATTATTGCTATTTTGCAACAAGGGTGACTATTTTTTAAATTTTTAACCAATTCTGTATTGTACAAAATTTAATCCATCAAATATGGACCTAAAGTTTTAATTAAGCGGCTAAGACAACTTTTCCAGCAATGCTTGAATAACCATGAAATACCTAAAGAATGGATAGAGTCACATCTGAGCACTATCCACAAAAAGGGAGATAAATCAAAACCTGAAAACTATAGAAGAATTGCAGTTACTAGTAGTATCAGCAGAATATATGGAAAACTTATTAAAAATCGAATAGAAGAAGAATACCAAAATATGGAAGCCGAAGAACAGGCTGGTTTTCGCGCAGGTCGATCTACAATAGATCATGTTTTCTCCATTACTCAGATAATTGAAAAGAAAGTTGCTCGTGGCCAAGAAGTCCATCTGATGTTGATGTTTGTAGATCTTAGAAAAGCGTATGATAGTGTCCCGCTGGTTAAATTATGGGAGGCACTGGAGAAAACAAATGTAAATATAGAATTGGTTGAAGCCCTAAAAACGTTGTACTACCAACAAACAACAAGAATTAAAACGGGAAATCTCATAACACCTGGATTCACAGTAACTAAAGGACTAAGGCAAGGATGCTGTATCTCACCAACACTATTCAAAATATACCTCGAAGCAGCACTCAACAAATGGAAGAAAAAATGTACGAATATGGGCATACCACTAACGGACTCAACTTTGTACACGCTGTGCTTTGCGGATGACCAGGTGATCATCGCACAGGACTCTGAAGATCTTAGTTACATGATGCGAAAACTATTAGAAGAGTTTACAGAGTGGGGCCTAGAGGTGAATATGGAAAAAACTGAATACATGAGTATCGGAGGAGACCAACATAGCCTCCGAGTAGAGGAAAATCAAGAAATAAAATTAGGTGAAGACTACAAATACCTGGGAGTAAAGATCACTCAAGACGGAAAATTAGATGCAGCTATTAAGGAACGAAATATACAGGGGAGGAAAGGCATATCCTTACTAAACAGCGTACTGTGGGATAAAAATATTTCTAAGGAGAATAAAAAAAGAATATATAACACTATAATAAAAAGCATCACAACATATGGATGCGAAGTTTGGCCCCTAAAAGACAGAACAGAGAAAATGCTTAGAGCAACAGAAATGGACTTCTGGCGCCGTTCAGCGGGAATATCTAGACGCGACAGAATAACAAACGAGAGAGTCCGAGAAATCATGGGGGTTATACATACTATTGTTGACGACATCAGGACGAAACAACTCAGCTGGTACGGACACGTAAGGAGAATGCCGGAGAATAGAATACCAAGACAAATCCTCGAATGGCAACCAAGAGGAAGGCGCAGACCAGGAAGACCTAGAAGAAGTTGGAGAGAAGGAGTTGATAGAGAAATCAGGGACAGAGAACTCGAGGACGATCTATGGAATGACAGAACGAGATGGAGATTGGAAATCGGAAGACTTCGAAGAACGTTGTAAACCGATATTATATATATATAGAAAATTTAATTACGCAACTTTTATGTCAGTACAACTTTTCTCAGAAATGAATAGTTTTAAAGTTATAATCAAAAAACCAATAAAAAAATCGAATTTTTCCATCATATTTTGACATTTTGATTATTTAAACAATGTTCCGGACCATTTTGAGTGGGAGGATAACTCAAATATTATTATTTGAGTTATTTTCAAGCAATTTCTGCAAAAAAATATGAGTCACCTCTCAACGTCCATCTCAAAACAGATGCGCCCTGGACTATATGTGGGTACATTGTTGATGTACTGTTGGAATATAAATATTCGTAATATCGACTTATAAGCGTGATTAACTTGGATTTTACAGCTTACTTTAATCGTTATCGATACTGACTTCATTTTACCTCGCTAGGGGTCGCTCTTAGCATATAGTGATATAATATTTTACTAATAAGGGTCACCTGTATGGTAAGCGCAGGGTCAATTCAGCCTCTCACACAGTCTTCTCGGTTGAAACGTAGTGTTAAGAGTATTGTACGAGAATGTTGAGAGACTCGAGTCGAATCCAAACATAACTAGGTATATATTTATTTTATATTTATTTTCTAAATTAGTTAATCAAGTGTTGACAATATTTTTTATAAAAAGAGGAAAAAATAAAAATAACTTTATAAATAATATGGCTCTGATTGAACCATTGAATGAAATTGATTATTAATTACAAATATTTTTACTGTAGAAGTAAAAAAGACTTCCTTTTGTAGCTGGTGTACCTATAAACTAAATAATACACACCTACATGTATAAGTAGGTGTGTATTCTTTGATTATACCTATATAAATTTTATTAAAAAGATCCAAGTTGGTAGAAGTATAAAAGTTAAAAATTTATCGAATGTACGTCTTCTTCTTTTTCTTCCATGGTGTATCCTTTCATCTGGAAGCAAAGATGAAGACATTTGATAAATTTTTAATTTTTAACCTTCTAACTAACCTTCTAAATATACAATCAAGATGCAGTAGAAATAAACAAACCAAGACACATTAAATTCTACTAGGAGCACCCGCGAATCATAATTTACAATGTATAAACTTTGGAAATCATGATTTGGGATTTACAATGTATATGTTACAGTTCAAGTTGATTATCCAGTTGGAGTTGACTTTTACTAGTTCGAGTCAACTCTAACGGCTGGTTTCAGTAAAAGTTGATTATAAATATAAAATGAAGATTTATGTTCAACATTTACTAGTAAAAGTAGACTCCAACTAGGAAAACTATACTCTTCCCAATGCCATTTAGTAAAAGTTGATTCTGATTCACACAAACAGCCGATTTTATAAATTAAATGTTACTGAATATGTTCAAATTAGTCTAGGCTGTATCGTCGCCCCCGTTAGGTAAATTACTCCGATTCTAATTTTTTGCACAAACTTACTTAAAAAGAGGGTGCCTTATAAAAAAACTCCTTATAACAAATCTACTGGGTGCCAGGCAGTACCTTGATCGATAAATTGTTTAAACAATTTTTTTTAGACAAATTCACAAAAATAATTTTTTCACTTCGAATAATTTTTTTTTAGATCATTTGGGTTATTCTGTGCAAAAAAAGGTATTTTGTGATTTTTCTCTAAAATTGATTGTTGTCGAGTTATACGCGATTTAAAATTTGAAAAATGCGAAAATAGCCATTTTCAAGGCTTAATAACTCGGTTAAAAGCCATTATTATGAAAGTCAGAAAGTGACCAAATCAAAGTTTATAGCCCCTCTACAAGATCCAGCAGAAATTTTTGTCACTACTTTATTACTAAGCTGTTATCTTTAATTATTAACAATGAGCGCTAAGTGCGTCGCTAGGCGGCCGTCAATGGTGAGTGCTAAAGAGATGCACCATTCCGGCCGTCCAATGGTGCATCTCACTCGCACTAACATTGACGGCCGCCTCAATAAACGCTTAGCGCTCATTGTTAATAATTAAAAATAATATCTTATTAATGAAATAATGACAAAAATTTCTTCAGGATCTTATAGAGGTAGCTTTAATCTTTGATTTTTTTTAGTTTTTGACTTTCATAATCTATAATATCGTATGGCATTTTTGCCGTTCGGACAGTTCCGGTGCCATTTACATCTTTAACCCTGTTTCAAGTAACTAGTGTCGATGTACACTAGCCCAGGGGGACCGACGGCTTAACGTGCTCTCCGAGGCACGGTGAGACAGCTCGTGTCATTATTGGAAATGAAAATGGTTTGTCTTTGGCAGGGCTCGAACCCACGTGCACTGGCGTATGAGGCCAGCGATTATGCCGTTACTCCACGGCCGCTCGCTAGACTTTCACAATAATTATCTTTAACCGAGTTATTAAACCTTGAAAATGGTTATTTTGGCGTTTTTCAAATTTTAAGTCGCTAATAACTCGACAACAGTCAATTTTAGAGAAAAAAAGGCCCAAAGGATCTAAAAAAAATTGTACGAAGTGAAAAAATTATTTTTGCGAATTTGTTTAAAATCATTGTTTATCGCCAAACGTCACTAAAATCATTCATTATTGTACTCATTTGCCCTCATTTTCGGCAGTAAAGTAACACTTTGTTGTATTGAAAGAAGAATGTTACTTTACCTGCCGCGATTAATCAAATTAACCGAGATTGAATGTAAGTGGTCAATGGCAGCAATCGATTATTTATTTGAGTGAAATTAAAATTTATTTACTTTAATTATTAAAAATATTGTACAAAATTTATCTTATTATTAATAAAATTTATGTCAAGAAGTAAAATTCTGTAGTGTTTCGCAATTTTATTCATACAAAATAAATCAAAACTTTACAGATTTAGTAATTAGGTAGGTATACAATATTGATAACTATCGATTAAACATCAAAACCGGCCATCATGCAAAAGTCATCTGTCATTACTGTCATACGAATTTTTTATTTCGTCTAAAATTAAAAAAAAAATTCTCAAAGTTGTAAGTAAGTGTTAATGTTTTTTATGATTGACGATACAATTTTGTACGCACCACCTCAATACTCTTTATCGAACGCGTCTGTTGCTCGCTTCGCTTCCTCTGCTCGTAATATCAGACTCGTTCGATAAAGAGCCACTTTACTGACTTGGTACATAAATAACTATTAAACAATTTTTTGACCGCGGTACCGCGTGACACCCTGTGTATTTGTTATAAGGATTGTTATACGGATGTATTTCTTTGAGTAAGTTTGTGCAAAAAATCGAATCAGAATAATTTACTTAACGGGGGCGACGTTACAGACTATATTAATAAGTAGTTAAAACGGTCAAAACAAAGAAACGCACACTCGTCAAAAATGCACTTGAGATTCTTGTATAATCAACATTTACTGAATCGATCCAGGAAGAGTCAACTCCAACTAGTAAAAGTTGATTTAAATTTTTAAAATTAACTTTTACTGCTCGTTTCAGTTGGAGTTGACTCCAACTCTAACTGAGAATCAACTTGAACTGTAACATATATACATTGTAAATTATGATTCGGGAGTACTCCTAGTAGCATTTAACGTGTCTTGGTTTGTTTATTTCTACTGCATCTTGATTGTAAATTTAGTATAGAGTTTAACCTAATAATGATCTGATAAGACCGAAAACATGCATTAATCTCTGATGTATAGGTTTTGTCCAACTTGGATCTTTAAAAAAAAATTGAATAACATTTATATCTACCAGTTAATACCAGCTACAAAAGGAAGTCTTTTTTACTTCTACCGTATTTTTGCTATGGTGTACAGCCAATTAGAGGGGTTTCCGTTTATATGTTGAAAAATATTTTTAATTTAGCACATAATTTAATTCAGAAATCTATACAAGAAGCTGTTTGGTATGCTACCCCTGACTGCTACAAAGCAGAATTTAAAGAACATTGCCCCACTGTATTAAAGGAAATGATTACTAGAAAGAGAAAAATAAAGGAGGAGTGGCGAAGAAAAAGAATATCTGAGAACAAGACGAAATTAAATAAAATCACCAAGGAAATTAAATTACAATTGCATAATATCAAAAATAATAAAATACAAGAATATCTTACAGGTTTATCAGCAAACGCAGATAGTGAATACTCCCTTTGGAAGGCCACGAGAAAAATCAAACACCCGAAACAACAAATACCACCAATACGGAACCAAGAGGGAAACTGGTGTAGAAATAATAAGAAAAAAGCCGAAGCATTTGCAAATCACCTCACTAATTTATTCCAGCCACATCTCATGGAAGATGGTGACACAGAGGAAGAAATAAATGACTTCCTGGAATTGCCCTACCAGATGGACTTACCTATACAAAAAATCACCACTAAAGAAGTTAGAAATATTATCCAGCATGAAATCAGTCCAAAAAAAGCTCCAGGGTATGACCTGATCAACGTGAAAGTACTGCAACAATTGACATGCAAAGGTCTGAAATTGATAACGCAAGTATTTAATGCAATATCTAGGCTAGGTTACTATCCAGAACAATGGAAAGTTGCTCAAATTATTCTCATACCTAAGCCAGGGAAAAATAAAACTCAGGTGACTTCATACAGACCAATAAGCCTGCTACCTGTTCTTTCTATAAAAAATCTTGGAAAAACTTCTAATTAAACCAATTATCCCCAGTTATAGAAGAAAGGAAACTAATTCCCCAACACCAATTTGGGTTCAGAACACAACACGGAACGATAGAACAGGTACATAGACTGGTAAAACACATCAGAAGTGATCTAGAAAATAAAAAGTATTGTTCTGCTGAATTCCTGGACATTGGTCAGGCATTCGACAAGGTATGACGTGCTGGTATGCTCTTTAAACTATAGAAAAACCTTCCCCATCCGTTTGATCAAATCCTAAAAAGCTATATTTCCAACCGACATTTCCTAGTCAAGCAGGATAATGAATACACAAGCCTAAGACCAATAAAAGCCGGAGTACCACAAGGAAGTGTCTTGGTACTGATATTGTACTTGCTTTACACTGCTGACCTAACTACAAGTAACAGAACAACGTGTGCAACTTTTGCTGATGACACTGCCTCTCTTCATGATCCAAATGCAGCATCCAGAACCCTTCAGAAAGACCTTGATAATATACAAAGATGGCTTAAAAAATGGAAGATAAAGGCGAATGAGAGTAAATCCACCCATGTAACATTCACCATGAAAAGACAAACATGTCCATCTGTAACACTAAATGAAACGTAACTCCCACAAACCGATACTGTGAAGTACCTAGGAATCATCTTGATAGGAGATTAACTTGGAAAAAGCACATTTTTACAAAAAGAAAACAATTAGAAATAAAATTCCGAGAAATGTACTGGATCATCGGTCGTAAATCTCAACTATCTTTTAAAAACAAACTGCTATGACGAAAAAAACAAACTGAGCTATGGTATCCAACTTTGAGGGACAGCCAGTCAAAGTAACCTAGAAATACTGCAGAGATTCCAGAATAAAGTCCTTAGAACGATGCTGAATGCCCCTTGGTACGTGCCAAACTATGTGATAGAGCAAGACCTAAATGCGCCACCCATAAAAACAGTAATAACAGAATATAACAAAAAATATTCTAAGAGACTAGAATCCCATCCAAACGAGTTAGCCAGCAAGCTCACTGATGACCACAATGATGTACGCCTGAAGAGATTCAAAATAGTGGACCTATCAAGAAGATTCGAATAATCTGTGATAACTAAACTTATGTTAACTTGTTTTAATTTAATTTATGTAAAGAGGGTGATCACTGGATCTCCCTCTACAGGTCAAATTTTCAATTTTTGTCAAATAATTTACCTATTGTTCTTAAGTTAAGGACAGATTGTAAATATTACAACATTAAAAAAAATTTAGCACATCTTATCCTTTCTAGTTGAAGTCTGGAAACTTCTGCCCTGCATTTATTTATCCTGTAAATAAATCAGTGGCGTAGCGTGAGTGTCTGCCGCCCGGGGTGGAAGATAATTTTGCCGCCCTCTTATTTAGGTACATATTTTAATTTAATGTATACTGTATACTACACATTACATACATTAATTATTATAGATATAGAACTTTTCGGCGAGAACAGTCATCATTATTTTGCATTATACAGGTTAGATTTTAAATAAAAAAGTTTATCTAATGTCCATTGCGCCAACCTGTAAACGATTGATTTGGATTGCCCGTTTATTTTAAAATATAATTGTCCAAAAACTGTCAAATTAAAAACAGAAAAAGTTTTTTCTATTTAATCTAAAAAGCTACTGCGCATCCCCTAGTAAAAATATTCCGATTCGGATTGTTTACACAATCTTGCTCAAAAAGGAGTCATTTTAACAAATTTGCATGTTGGCAGGTCCAAAAATGGGTAAAAATTTTTTTAAACGTTTTTTTTTTGTTTTTTTCCTAAACTTTTTTTTTGCATCTAACAAAGTTTTTTTTTGGTTTTTTGGATCATTTCAAACAGAAAAGGTCTTTAGTAACTTTTCTCTAAAGTTGATAGTTTTTGACATATAAGCGATTAAAAATTTAAAAAATGCGAAATCGGCCATTTTAACCCTTAGAAACTATGTGAAAAACGAAAAATATCGATGTTACCAAGGTAAGAAGATATTCTTTGAACATCTATTGATGAAATACCAAAGAGCTTTTTGCAATACAATATCGAAAACCCCTTTGTTTTTTAATTGCCAATCAAGCGGGCACTTGATTGGCAACCGTTGCATGTATATGTAACATGCGTAAATATACGTGCGGAAAAATAATTCGATTCAATTTTTTTTTCACCATCTTGCTTGAAAATATCCCCTCTTAACAAATTTGTATGTTGCCAGAATCAAAAAGTCAAAAAAATTTTTAAACGTTTGTTTTTTGTTTTTCCTAAAACTAATTTTTTTGCATCGGACAATTTTTTTTAGGTTTTTTGGATCATTGTAAATAGCAAATATCTCAAGCGACTTTTCTGTAAATGTGATAGTTTTCGAGATATAAGCGAATGAAAATTTAAAAATTGCAAAATAGGCCATTTTTAACCCTCAAAAGTTATGTAAAACACCGAAAATTTCAATGTTACCAAGGTACGTAGATATTCTAAGAATATCGATTGATGAAGTCCCGAAGAGTTTTTTGTAATACAATATCGAAAACCCCTTTGTTTTTTTTTTAATTGCTAATCAAGCGGGAGCGACACTATTTTCAACCGTTGCATGTATACAACATTGTATGTAATATGCGTAAATATACATAATATGTGCGGAAAAATATTCTGATTCAATTTTTTTTTCACCATCTTGCTATTAACAAATTTGCATGTTGCCAGGGTCAAAAATGTGTCAAAAAAAATTTTAAACAATTTTTTTAAACTTAAAATGTTCTCCGATTACATATACACATGCAACGGTTGAAAATACTGTCGCTCCCGCTTGCTTAGCAATTAAAAAACAAAGGGGTTTTCGATATTGTATTGCAAAAAGCTCTTCGGGATTTCATCAATAGATATTCTTAGAATATCTACTTACCTTGGTATCATTCCAATTTATGGTGTTTCACATAGTTTTTGAGGGTTAAAAATGGTTGAGTTTGCAATTTTTAAATTTTCAATCGCTTATATGTCAAAAACTATCAACTTAAGAGAAAAGTCACTAAAGACCTTTTCTGTTTGAAATGATCCAAAAACCTAAAAAACTTTGTTCGATGCAAAAAAAGTGGTTTGCGATAAAAATATAAAATGGTTCCAATATTTACAAAATATTTTTATTATTTATTGTTAAATTTTGCCGCCCCCTAAAAAGTGCCGCCCGGGGCGGGAAGCCCCTGTCGCCCCCACTACGCTACGCCACTGAAATAAATACAGGACGTATCCAGACTAGAAAGAATAAAAATGTCTACACACGCTCTAACCAAACCACCTGGGGGCTGAGACAACGTTGGGTGTGACTGATGTAGCGTATGTGCAATAAACTAAGTGCTAGTGATAAGTGAAATAAACTCAGACTTCAACTATTCTGTTGGTATTTATTTCTTCAGAGTTGTACCTATATGTATGTTGTTGTTGTCTTTTTTATTATTGCTTTTGATTCGTTGTCCGTGAGTTTCAGCAGTTCTGCTTTTATATTATCCGGCCCTGCTGCTTTGTCATCATTTACGATTTATTGGAGAACAAATTTCTTGTTGTAATATTCTTGGTCCATAATTAACCTCTTCTCCTAGCTCAAAGGTCTCTATCTCTTTGATCTTCAAATAGTTTCTCTTCTGTTGGTATTTATTTCTTCACAGTTGTATATGTATGTTGTTGTCTTTTTTATTATTGCTATTGATTCGTTGTCCGTGAGTTTCAGTAGTTCTGCTTGTATATTATCCGGCCCTCCTGCTTTGTCATCATTTACGATTTATTGGAGAACAAATTTCCTGTTGTAATATTCTTGGTCCATAATTTACCTCTTCTTCTAGCTCAAAGGTCTCTATCTCTTTGATCTTCAAATAGTTTCTCTAGGTATTCCTTTCATGTTCTTATTTTATTCTGTTTGTCAAGATGTTTCCGTCAGAATCAGTAAGATTTCCTGTACATTTTACACTACTGTGAGCTTGTTATCTTCCATCTTCAGCAACTTAGGAACAAGTACTTTATTTGAAACAGTTCTGTTTGACGCACTTTTAAATTTGAATTAAAAGGCATTCGAACAATTAGAACAAGTACGCACGGGGCCAAAAGTTTGGAATACTGAAAAATAATATATGTATCTACGCCTACGCTGATAAAATTGTTATTGATATTTATTGTAGAGCGTTTTTAATTGAAAATGATAAAAAATTTGAATCGTTTTTGTATCATTTTGGTTACATTCAACTGATTAGCGTAATTACACATTATTTCAGTATTTGTTTAAATTTGATTTGAGCCGTTTAAAAATGTCTAGAAATGTGATATCTCATTTTGACAGATCTAGAGTAATTGCTTTGTTACAACAGAGATGCATCAAAGTGATATCGCCAATATTGTTGATATTACTGAACGTGCTGTATCGAAAATTAAAAAAAAAATTGAATACAAATGACGTGAAGGGTCGCCCCAGCAGTGGCAGAAGTCAATGTAAAACAGCAGCACAAGACCGGCAGATAACATTGATAGCTCGAAGAAATCGTTCGGAATCTACGATGGGCATTTCCAGAGAAATTGCTAGGCTTCAAAGAGTGAATATTACATGGCTTTTATCCATTTCCGGACTTATTTTACACGGATGTTTTTCACCCCCGAGAGTCATCCCTTTCGCCCCACCCCCAAGTAAAAACAACCAACGACACAAGTCCAACTTTGAAGTTGAAGTTTAAGTAGAACCAAAATCCAAATTGTCAAGCAAATCCGTCGTAACGCTGATAATTACACTCCAAAACGGCCATTTACTGGGCTAAAATAATATAAAAATAACACATTTTCCATATATTAGACGACAAGATGCGGCCCCTGACATATTGAGGCCCCCCGCAAGCTTCATGCTGTGAGGGCCTCTGTTCCGCCCCTGGTCGACCGCCTGCAAGATGGACTGATTATTTAAGAAGGCTGAATAAAAATGGATGAGAGTCGCGCAGGATAGACGGGGTTGGAAACAAGAGGAGGAGGCCTATGATCGGTAGTGAACTTTTCAGGCTCGATGATGATGATCAAAATTAACATTACCAATGACTGTTTTAAAAGAGATTAGTGCTGCATTACGTTTATCCAGTAATTTATATTTATTTCACTGTTCATAGTCACTCCCTTTTTATGAATTTGGTAATTTTATTATCCTGCAATAAATACTTATACTTCTGACTTATTCATCTTATTTGTTTATCTATTAACTCTACTTTTATCATTGATTCTATGCATATAGTTCTCATTCTCTTATGTGACCTTCTTCTTCATATTTTTATCATGCTACTCTATTCTTATTTGTTTTTCTGCATCCATTTTAAATAAATTTACTTTTTTGAATGTACTTTTTTGTATATTAGTATACTTGTGGTCATTTTTTATCGCACTAAATATAAATGTATTTGTTTCATGGATATTCGGCCAAGAAACGTTGCAAAACATAGAGTTTATCTAGGGTTTAGGGACGTTATATTCAGACAGCGCCGGGAGCATATTTGAAGTAAAGGGTGAGCCAGATATGTTAATTGAAACCTTTTCTAGGACCCTTCGATCTTGCATCGACTACGGACGTAGTTGGTAGCCCCCAGGTCCTCGCAATTTAGAATTCACTGGGGAGAAGAAACTAGATTCGACGACCTCGTTACATATTTATGTATTCAGTAAATCAAATCAAACAAAACAATGTTTATTAATTATTATATGGACAATGTATCGTTAAGTGGATAAATACACGACGTTTATATCGTGTACAGTCCCTGGCCAAATTATTAGACGCACTATAAAATTTTAAAAAAGTGTTTTAATTGTGAGGTGATACTAAACAGGGTTTTTGTATGTAGCAGACACAAGCTAATAGAAGAATAATATAAATGGGGTTTCGAAGTCAACGAATAAATCTGAAGCCATGTGTATTGAAAGGACAAAGCAGTCCATTACATTAGATGATGGGATAGAAAGTACCTGGGTATGAAAATAACTCAAGATGGAACACTCGATGCTGGTATAAAAGACAGAAACATACAGGGTAGAAAATCCATATCCATGATGGACGGCATTCTGTGGGACCAAACAATACCTAAAGCGAACAAACAGCTCAAATACCATAACAATACCATACTTAAAAATGTTACTAGTAACACAAATGGACTTCTGGAGAAGAGCAGCAGGCAAATCAAGAAGAGATCGGATACCAAATGAGAGAATACGAGAAATAATGGGAGTCACATACAATAATTGATGTCATAAAAACAAAACAACTAGTATGGTACAGCCATGTACAGAGAATGCCAGATGACAGGATCCCTAAACATATTCTGGCATGGACACCACAAGGACGAAGAAAAATAGGAAAGCCGAGAAGACGCTGGAGGGAGGGAATTGAGAAAGAATTAGAGGAACGAGATATTCCTCCAGGTCTATGGTTAAACAGAGAAGAATTGCGGTTAGGAGTCGGAAGGCGTCGGAGAACGCTGTAAGCCGATAGTAGTAGTATGTACCAGACACAATGTATGATATTTGGTTGTCCATTTAATTGTCTATATTTTATCACACTATTAGAGAACAAATATGTATTTATCGACTCTTGAAGGAAAACAAAAATAACGACAATTAAATGTTGCAAGGAAACATGGAGGGAATACGAGGACCAGGAAGGCGAAGGATTTCCGGGCTGAAGAATCTACGCACATGGTTCAACACAACAACCACAAATCTTTTTAGAGCAGCAGTGTGCAAAGTACAGATTGCCGTGATGGTCGCCAACTTCCAAACGGATAGGCACTACAAGAAGAAGAAGAGCCACCTTTAGCCACTATTAGAGCTTTAATTCTGCGCGATATACTATCAATGCAAACCTGTACTCCTGTACCTGTGGAAATAAAGCTCTAATAGTGGCTAAAAGCGGCTCAGCAAAATATTAACATTTAATTGTCGTTAGTTTTGTTTTCCTTCAAGAGATAATACACACATATTTGTTCATTAATAATGATGTTTTATTTATGATAAAATATAGACAATTAAATGGGCAACCAAACCACATACATTTTGTCTTGTTCTTCTTCTTCTTGGTGTGCCTATCCGTGACGAATGTCACGGATAGATTTCCTGCTTGACTGGATTTTCGAGCCTGTGAAAGGATATGCAACTTGAGAATTTGCACCCACTTTTTCAACCTAAGAATGATAAACATTCACTGCCCAACAGAAGAACAAGAGCAACATACAAAGGAAAGCTTCTACCAACAGCTGGAGATAGTATATGATAGTGCGCCAAAAAATGACATCAAGATTATAATGGGTGATATGAATGCTAAAATAGGAAAGGAGCCGCAGTTCTATGGCACAATAGGAAAACACTCACTGCACAATGAAACAAGCGAGAATGGGGAGTTTTTGATAAATTTTACCACCAGTAAGAACATGGTTATAAGTTCCACATGCTTCCCACATAAAGACATACATAAAATGACATGGATTTCACCAGATGGAACCACAACAAATCAAATTGACAATATGCTGATAGACAAAAGGGCAGCCAGTAGTATCTCCGATGTGAGAACACGAGGAGGAGCATTCTGTGGATCAGACCATCTTTAACTATAAACCAAATTTAGATGTAGAGTTAACAGGGAAAGAAACGAAAGACAACAAAGGACAAACAAACTGGACCTGGAAAAACTGAAGATCCAGAAATGTTAAGAGAAGTTCGAACAAGAAGTCGCAAATGAGTTAAGGACGCTAGAACTGCACTCCATAGAGGGCAAATAGACTAATAACAAAACAGCAGTACTGACAGCAGCAGCGTCCACCCTGGGAAACAAGAAAAAGGAGAGAAGAGGAGTATGGTTTGATGACGAGTGCAGACAAGCAATCGAGGAAAGAAATGAAGCACACAAAATGTACATAACAAGAAGAACACGGGAAAGACCACCATTATTTGAAGTCGCAAGACGGAAAGCAGACAAGGTATGTAGAAAGAAAAAGAGAGCCTATGAAAATAGACAAATAGAAATAATGGAAGAAAATTTCAAAAACAACGAAATTAGAGGGGCTCACGAATACCTAAAAAAGATAAGAAGTGGGTATAAACCTCAAACAAGTCTATGTATGTAAATATGAAAGTGGGCAAATAATCAGTGACCAAAAAAAATCACAGAAACCTGGAAGCATTATTTTCAGACCCTACTTGGAACACAAGTAGACATTAAAGATGAAATGGGTATGAACTACGTAGAAGAGAATGAAGTAGGTAATGGAGTAGAAGCTCCAACTATACAGGAAGTTCTCGAAGCTATTAAGACCAAGAAAAACAATAAAGCTCCGGAAGTTTACGAAATACTAGCAGAACTGTATAAGGTAGGTGGCGACCACCTAGTAAGTCATATCCACGCACTCATCAGACATCAAAGGGAAAATACTCGACGACTGGAAGAAAAGTATAGTATGTCCGATCGATTTTCCGTTTGACTGGATTTTCGAGCCTTTTATTTATTCCTTCCTCTAGTCTGTTTACTACCTGTTTCTCTTAAAGGCGATCTAATTGGTAAATTAGTCCTTGTCTATAGTCTATTTTTATGACCGAGAGAGTAAATTATGTATAAAATTTTAGTTAAACTTATGCTATAT
The DNA here is from genome assembly GCF_917563875.1 of Diabrotica virgifera virgifera. Taxonomy (NCBI): domain Eukaryota; kingdom Metazoa; phylum Arthropoda; class Insecta; order Coleoptera; family Chrysomelidae; genus Diabrotica; species Diabrotica virgifera. The sequence goes on along the minus strand of NC_065452.1, from coordinate 8,106,229 downwards.
TACTCTCTCGTCATAAAGATAGACTATTAGTCCAGGGTAATAAGGATTTTCTGAGGACACTTAAATATCCACGTAGCTGACTACTTTTTTAGTTACTGTAGACCTATAGGAAGAAGACCTACCTGTTTCCTGCCTAGAGTTGGGGGCCGTTTTTTAATTATTAACAATTTACTGCAAAAATCGCAATTTTTTCGATTTTTTGCACCCTATTCAAAAGCTAAATAATTGATATAAAACTACAAATTTAATTTTTTAGAACATTAAAAAACCTTCAAAATACCGATTTTTGAAAGTTAAAAAGTTAATTTGTTGCTTCACAAATTGCAAAATAAATGAAAATCGATATTTGTTAGTAACTTTTACTAAATCTAACTTAGAATTTTCGGGTTTCACCGAAAATTGGTTATTCTCGTACTTAACAAACCCTCAAAATTTGAGACTGATCCATTAATTAGTTTAAAAGTTATTCTATTTGTTTATCCCAGAGACATTTATTTTGCCACAAGACAGAAAATAATAAACATTGGGCAATTCTGAGTATGCCAAACGAAAGTAGAAGACTGATGCCAAATGATGCCATCCTAATGCCAAATTTTTGAAATTTTGTAGTTTATAAACATTTAGAATAACTTGACAAATATTGTCCGTAGGAAAAATCTTTTTATATATTCGGAAAGCTAGTATTTTAACACGAATTTTCATATAAAAAAATTTAGCCTGGGTTAATTAGGGACAAAGTTAGCCATTTGTTTTTTTTAAATTCATAGCTAATTTGTTTATAATAATTAAGAAATTTCATTGATGCCATTTTAAATAATGGGATTTGTATTTTTTGTTAAAAAATTTGCATAAACATTGTATCTTCACAGCACCCTCTACGATTTTTCAAAATTGTAGTTCAAACGTTTGCTAGGGGGAACCTACCAATCCACCGAGTTAAAATACCGAAAAAGCAATTTCCAACTAATAAAATTTTCTGTATCTCCGGATCAACTCAATGGATGTTCATCTTTCTTTTTTTTTAAATTGTATGCAATTTCTACGTACATTACAAATATGTAATTTGTTTGTAAATTTATTAATTAATAATCAGTCTAATTTGTTTAAACAATTCTTGAAAAAATATTTTTTTACAAAAATCTATTTTTTTAATCATAGTATCATTAATGATCATACAAAACGTTAAAGTTCACTTTAATAAATAAATTACTTTTATTAGATAATTATTTATTGAAGATCATTTATTTATTTAAAAGTACAACTTAACTTTTTTTATGATTAATAATGATAGTCTAATTAAAAACATGGATTTTGGGAAAAAATTATTTATTCAAAAATTGTTTAAACAAATTAGATTGTTTATTAATTAATAAATGTCAAATTACAAATAGACAAATTACATTTACATACAAATTAAAAAAAGAAAGATCAAAATATATTCAGTAGATCCCGAGGTATAGAAAATAATACCTAGTAGTTTTAAGTTGCCTTTTTTTAGTTTTTGAACTCGTGCATTTGTCGGCTCCCAGCTCCCCCTTCACTTACCATGACTAGTCACCAACTGAACAACATTTTTAAAAATTCGTGTAGAATACCAACTTCTCGAATATGTAAAATGATTTTTTCTACGGACAATTATTTTAAAATTGTTCTAAATAATTATAAACTACAAAATTTCAAAAATTTGGCATTACCATTTTTGACTATATTAGATAAATTTTTTATCTTTTCTTAGTACATTTTGATAGTATCACTTTTCTACTTTCATTTGACATACGCAGAATTGCCTTATCTTCATTATTTTCTGTCTTATGTTATTGCAAAATAAAGGTCGCTGGGATAAACAAATATAATAACTTTTAAACTAATTAATGAATCGGTCTCAAATTTTAAGGGTTTGTTAAGTACCCCAATATACGGGTCTAGGACATTTCGCCGTCGCCGTTTCGCCGTCGAGTCATTTCGCCGTCGCTGTTTCGCCGTCGAGCCATTTCGCCGTCGCCATTTCGCCATTTCGCCGTTGTTAGCATTCGTACTTATAATTTCGGGATGATCGTTACTTGTATATAAGTTTTGAATGGTTTTCGAACGTTTTGCATAATGAAGGTTTTTATTTTTGATACGGTAAAAACAATTGAAATTGAAATCCCTTCTCTCAATATTGTTTATTTCCGGGAATCTGATAAAAGTCATATTTATCTATTTAATGATGTATTCTAATTATTATACTCTTGTTTATTGTCCTTAATTTCCTAGAAATAATAGACCGTTCTTGTAAACTTAACTAATGCCGGGATGTCGACGGCGAAACGGCCGACGGCGAACTGGCTCGACGGCGAAACGGCCGACGGCGAAGTGGCTCGACGGCGAAACGTCCCAGTCCGCCAATATACAACTTTGGGTGAAACCCTAAAGTTCTAAAGTAGTTTTATTAAAGGTTATTAACAAATAACGATTTTCACTTATTTTGCAGTTTGCGTAGCAACAAATTAACTTTTTAACTTTCAAAAATCGGCATTTTGAAGGTTTTTCAATGTTCTAAAAAATTAAATTTTGTAGTTTTATGTCAACTGTTTAGCCTTTGAATAGGGTGCAAAAAATCAAAAAAAATCGCGATTTTTGCACTGAATTATTAATCATTAAAAAACGGACGCAAACTTTAGGCAGGAAACAGGTAGGTTTTCTTCCTATAGGTCTACAATAACTAAAAAAGTAGTCAGCTACCTGGATCTTTGAGTGTCCCGAACATGGTCTATTTCCAGCTTATTACCCTGGTCTATATAACAGGTTTTGGAATTTTTGGTAATTATTGTTTTATTTTGACTATTACTATTGTATGCTCACTGTTGGTATCTGTTCCTCTAATTCCTAAAATCGACTACTGCCTTATCCTGTGTGTTTTGTATAATATGTACATGATGTATCTGATTTTTAACTTCTTTCTCAATTAGGGGAATTCCATGTTACCTTATGAATGTCTTTACGATCAAAATTTGTGCTAGCTATTTTGATTTTGCTTTCTGTAGCAAATTCGATTAACATTTTTTTATTTTTAAAATAATTTCTTTTTTCATTTGATTCTTTATGCAAACTTCATCTTGCTGTTATTCTTTTATACAGTTTATTTATTCTTCTATACTGTATATCAGTTTAGTTCAGCTTTATATAATCAGTTGGAATCGTTTAACCCTTATCCGGACAAGGTGGGTCCAATGGGCCCGAGACGCCAATTCTTTTGTCATAAACTGATAAAAAAAATTTTATTGAATTTTATGCATCACTGAATTTGTTTAGAAGTATATTTCCTTCAACATAATCATGAGCTATTCAAAATATTCATTATCATTTTTGAACTTATTGCGTCAAAAGAATTGTGTCACGTAAAGGGGCAACACGGGCCCGTCGGACTCTATTTGTATTTATACCTAAAGTCTAAATATTTGTTACAGAAGTTAATCTGGCAGTCAGATAATGTTTTTGTGGATTATCTAAACGACTTTTATGATTCCGGAAATCCAATAATAAAGTCTAAACGTTGTAACAAATAATATAAACATCAAAGAGATGCTTACAATAGGTGTTATATCTATTCTAAATGAATTTTAAAAACTGATAATAATTGTTGGTGTGCAATAATATTTTTAGGTAGGTACCTATACATTTTTTGAAATAAATAATGCATCTGTTATCAGTCCTTTGATATCGATGTTAGTGTCTACAACTAAGCTCCTAAAATTATATTGAATTACAATGAAAGTAAATAGTGCGAATAAAAGGTCCCGAAAACCATTATCAGCTACAGAACTGCAAGATATTTATGGGATTCCGATGATGAAGAATCTTCTGAAGTAGGTGGCATTGAAAGGAACTCTGAAATTGAAGATCATCTTTCAGAAGCAAGTGAAGAGGATGATCAGCAAGTAGTATTGAGTGATAATGAAGAAGAATGTGTAGCTACAAATTCTCAGATTTCAGAATGTGTAATGTTTGAAACTAAGGATGAGATTAACTCGAAAAGTCAACCACAACCGACAGGACGTATGCGATCCTGCGACATAATAAAAAGCAAAGTGCACAAAGTAATGTTAGCCCCTGGTCAAAGTGTAGATGATCCTGTTGATTCCTTTTGTTTATTTGTGGACGAAAAAATTGTGAACGAAATAGTGAAGTGTACAAATAAGGAAGCCAAAAAAGTCCTGGGGATAGATAACTGGAAATATTGCGACTCTGCAGAGTTATATGCCTTTATTGGACTACTACTAACTGCAGGGCAGCTGAGTGCCAACATCTATAATGAAGATATACTTTGGAGTAAGTTTTATGGACCTACTACATTTAAAGCTACCATGGGGTTAAAACGTTTCAAAAATGTGCTACGATTTGTTCGATTTGACGATAGAGACACGAGGTCTGAACGAAGAAGGAACGACAAATTAGCAGCACTACGCGATGTGTGTAATCAAGAAACTTTCAAGAATACTATTTACCAGGAAAAAACATAACGGTAGATGAGCAACTTGTTCCGTACAAATATTTTTACTACAAAAGTTTTCTTGCATTTCATTATTTTGTGCAAATCCTTAAGGTAGATCGCACCCTCGAGGTAGACCGCATACTATAGAAGCCCTTTTTTTAATCTAGACAATTTAAATTTAACTTTAATTAAAAAATCAGAAAAGAATATTAGAAATGTATGGGTAAATATGAATAGTACATTCAAGAACAGTGGTGGGCCCAACGGACCCGAGTTGCCCGGTTACGTAAGTAAAATGTGTTGCCCGGATAAGGGTTTAAAGAAATACCCTTCAATTAAAAGACATCATAAAAGATTAAAACTTCAACACAATATCAATATAAAAGGTCACAGCATGGGAGATGGTATGTGAAACGTAGACTAAATTTGGATTAATATTTAATAAAAAATAATAAATAACCCTAAATTACATATACAAAATGTTTGTTTTTTGTTGCCGACGAGAGAGTTGATTTATACTTTCGACGCCGAGATAACTCCCCAAATAAAATTAGTCATGGGACTTCTGCTGTTTGTATAATAAATTATCCCCTGATACTTTTTTACAAATTTTCATTTAAAACGTCAGACATCTCGTGGTCATTAAGACTGCGTAGTTTGAATATAATATACTATATTTTTTAATAGGACACTAGCACAGCGTATTAGGTACTGTGCCTTGGTAATACTTGGTATTAAATTATGACAAGAACTTTAAATTTCCCTATTTCGTACAATACAAAACCTTTTAATTTATTAGATATTTACGAAAATTTTTAAAATACACTGCGCGTCAGAAAAAACGGGCACCCCCAAAAATGGGTAGTTTTTGATGTCTCGTATCTCCTAAATATCTCCTGTAATAGATAAGGAAGGTAATTTAAAGAGCGATACTGATGAAATATTGGAAACATGGCGAAACTACTGTGGCGAGCTATATAAAAATAATCAGGTATCAGCAGAAAATCAGTGGCCTTCTGACTACCCTAGAGAACCTACTCTCTTACTCGCTGAAGTCAAAGATTCAATTAAATCACTAAAGAGAAATAAATCCCCAGGCATTGATTCAATATCATGTGAAATACTACAGTTACTAGGTAACAAAGGATTACATATCATCCATTCTATCTGTGTCGCTGTTTGGAATTCAGGAAAATGGCCATCTGATTGGTGTACCTCAATTTATATCCCACTACATAAAAAAGGAACTACTACCAGATGTGAAAACTACCGCACACTGTCACTAATAACACATGCTAGTAAAATCTTGTTGCATATCATCAAAAACAGATTAAAAACCTATCTACATTGCCAAATACCTCAGGAACAAGCGGGGTTTGTAAAGGGTAAAGGTACAAGGGAACAAATCCTGAACTTGAGACAACTCATTGAAAAGTCTGGAGAATTTCAAGTACCCATGATTATATGCTTCGTTGACTACCAAAAGGCATTTGATTGTGTAAGCTGGATAAATCTGTGGTCAATTTTAATAGAAATGGGCGCACCAATGCACCTGCTGACACTTATTAAAAATCTGTACCAGTCTTATATAGCGACAGTACGACTAGATCAGAAGTTCTCAAACCAATTCAAGACCGAGAGAGGTGTTAGACAAGGATGCGTGTTGTCACCTGACTTATTTAACATTTATGGTGAACATGTCATGAGGATGGTTTTAGAAGGATGGGCCGGTGGAGTGACAGTAGCTGGTAGAAAAATCTCCGATTTAAGATTTGCTGATGACACTACACTTATAGCAGCAAATGAGCAAGAAATGTTTGATCTTCTGCGAAGAGTTGAGTACGAAAGCAATAAAGTTGGTCTGAAAATCAATAAAGCTAAGACAAAAATAATGGTGGTCGACAGATTTGACACTATTCAACTGACTAACATATTACAGGAATACCAGATAGTAAACACCTTTGTCTATCTCGGGTCTAGTATAACTAACGATGGTAACTGTGAAGCAGAAGTTCGGAGACGTATTGGTATGGCAAAAAATGCGATGAGTCGCCTAACTAAACTTTGGAAAGACAGATCTCTCTCTCAAAATATCAAGATGAGACTGGTGAATGCCCTTGTACTCTCAATATTTCTATACAGAGCAGAGACTTGGACTCTTCGCGCATGCGAGCGCCAAAAAATTGATGCCTTTGAGATGTGGTGCTGGAGAAGAATGCTGCGTATACCTTGGACAGCTCATAGGACAAACGTTTCCATTCTAAACCAACTCAATATTAAAAAAGGCTGTCCACAATATGTCTGCAACAAATTCTGCAATTCTTTGGTCACGTGGTTCGCAGAGGTGACGACAGTTTGGAGAGATTAATTGTTTCTGGAAACGTTCCGGGGAGAACATCAAGAGGACGATCACCAACTAGATGGTCTGACCAAATAAAGTATTCAGCTGGAAACTCATTCTGCGAAGCTCTTAGAGCAGCTGAAGATAGAGACCAATGGAGAAACATTGTTAGGAAAAAACACAGTTTGATTATATAAATGCAGTAAAGAGTAAAATCAACGAAGCAGATCGAAGGTAATTAAGACGCATTATAGTAAAAAAACGACGCGCAACTTATTTAGATTTAAGTGTTTTGTGGAGTAACCTCGTTGGAAGACACGTTTCTAGTTCAACATATCACCGAGAGGCCCACAAATTAAGATTGGCTTACTTACAAATTAATTGATAAAGTTGAAAAAATCAATATGAATTGTTTTTGAAAAATTTCATTGTATCTCAGACTAATGACAATCCAGTCTTAACATTACAACACAAGAAAAATAGGTTAAAATGGTCAAAAGGGCATTGAGGTTGGACAAATTCACTAAGGCATGCAATACGATGGAGTTATGAATTCAGATTTGAAGTGTGTGCTGAAGTCGAATTGGAGACAGTAGGAGTCGAGTTATTCGCAGGAATAATAAAGATTTTCAGCCTTACTCTCTTAACAGAAAATTCAAATTTCTTACGTTTATCGTGGTCTGGGGCAGCATGTCGGCGAAAGGTGTGAAAAAGTTGCATTTTATCGATAGAATTTTAAATACGCGCAAAGAATATTTGAAGGTTTTAAATAATCTCTTATCGATTTTGGAACAAAGTCATTTAAACAAGTTAAAATCAGCGAAACATTTTGTCTCCCAACGGGATGGCGTAGGTTGCCATATCTCAAAAGAGTTTAAACTGGAGTGGAGACCATGATATAGCTACTACTTCTTGAATACGTTTTTAACAGTCCTAAGTTTTCCCTGAGAGAAACTTTCGCGCCTCTTTGTGAGGCGAAATAAAAAAACATTGCGGAAACATCCTTCTAGATCCGTCAAAGAATAGGGAACTTGCAAAAAATTTTAAATATTAAAATGATATTAAAAAACATAAGGTAACATGATCTTAAAACGCTTGCATGCGAAAAAAACAAATATTTTTAACCCGTACGCTAATTACGACGTTTTGAAAATGCTATAAAATTCAAATATCTTAGGAGGCTCTTGAACGTCCTTCTATTGGTTCGACGTCACCGGCCACGGTGAACCGGCGGAAACAACGCGATTAAGGTAGGTATCACGGGTATATTACATTTTAATCGTCTTTAATGAAAAATTCCTAGGTATTATTTATGTTCATCTTATATATTGTAATAAGTAGTTCCCCAATCAGCTTAGTTTTAAACTGAAATTGATAAAGTTGAGTGCTACCTTGTAAAGAGTTTAAAACGCATAATATGACGGACGAGGGTTTTTCGAAAGGTCAATCTGACTAACTTACCTACCGTTGATGTCTTCATCGTGGCAACTTTTATAAAAAGTAGTAAAAGCTATTCTATTGGAGAAATGCGAGATGTCAAGTCAAATAAGTAAGAGTTATTAATAAGCATGTTTAAACCGTTTATAACAATAGTTTGGTACCATTATATTATAGTACTTATACGGTTTACCCCGTGGGTTTGATCTACCTACCTCTAATCGAAGGATTTCGTATATCCTGGAAAAGATTACGGTGTAATTTGCATTATAATAAAGATTATATTTTATTGTAATGTTTATTAGTACCTACTGGAGCCTTTCATTATTGTGTTCAAAGCCTTCTGGGAAAAGATTATGGTGATTAGGAGCAACAAAATCCTTCTTTACAAAGTTAATAATACGCATAAATAAGAAGAATCATTATTGTAATTTTACAAGTTAATATCTTTATCATCTCAGCTTATACTTACACCGCATCCCTCGGTAGACCGCAAGCTATAGTAGAAACCCGACTGTAGACCGCATACTATAGTAGCACCAATACTTTTTAGTTACTCTTACTTTTATTACTAAAAGTTTTGTTTATTTTTAAGTTACTTGTTTCTTCTTTGTTCTTCAACACAAGAAACGAACAAAGTAATTTCATAAAAAAGAACTTTTTGATACATGTCAACAGAGATAAAATGTTAATATTTTGCCTGTCACAGAAAAAATCATTTTTGCCACAGAGTAAAACAAGATATTTCAACTATATTATTTATCTATGGGCAAACTGCATTAAATGCAATGGCCCACCCGAACGAACAAACGATACGAGTGGCCTGTGACGTCAGACCTCAGGTCTCGCTATTGAAGTTGTTTAAAACGGAAATTTTAGGCGCGGAACTTTGATTAGATGTTGTACGTACACTATTCATTGTTAAGACGTAATCGTTTGAATATAACATTTTAAAACATAAATTAACAATTTTATGCAAAAAAAATTTTTAGTGCAAGTTCCCTATTGAAGTAAAACTTACAAAAAATGTTGGAATCCTTTAAACCAGAGTGTTGCCAGAACTTTGTAAAAACTATGCCTCGAAGAATTTTGAATCTAATTAAAAATAAAAGGGATGTCACTCAGTTGTAAACTTTCACATTTGTTTTGTTAAAATTAGATATTGTTTACGTTTATTTTAATTTGTTGTTATTCTGTTTGGATTTTCTTTTCAATCTGCATTGGGATAACTGATATGGAAAGGGGTTGTACAGATCTTACTATTTACTGACTTAAGACCTAGTGACCACAACTTTTCTATATCTATATTTTTGTGTATCTACCATTGAAAGTGATAGTCAGAGAGATAGAAGCGGATTTTGTGTGTGATAAGTAATATGGGAAAACTATACGGGGATATGTTTAATTAGTTGTGTACATGACTTTCCCCAACGGGCGGAAACCAGAGTGGGGCACGAGGGTAATTATAAGGGGTCAAAGTCACGGTTTTTATTATTTTTTTTTGTGCCGGTCATGATCGAGATAGTGCACCAAAATTTGGGAATAAGTAGACCATGACATAACTAAGTAAAATCCACAGAGGCGGAAACCAGAGTGGGGGACGAGGGTAGTTATAAAGGTTCAAAGTCGCGGTTTTTATTATTTTTTTTGTGACGCTCATGATCGAGATAGTGCACCAAAATTTGGTAATAAGTAGGTAATGACGCAACTAAGTAAAATCTCCAGGGGCGGAACGCTGCGTGGCCGACAAAGGGGTAGGGGCAGGGTGAATATAAAAATTATAAGGGATTTTTTGTGACGTTCGTGATCGACATAGTGTACCAAAATTTGGAAGAAAGCAACTAAGCAAAATCTCCAGGGACGGAAACCAGAGTTGGGGATAAGGGTAGTTTCAGGGGGTCAAATTCGCAGTTTGTATTTTTTTTTGTGACGCGTCACAACATTTGTCCCCCACGCAGCGTTCCGCCACTGGAGATTTTACTTAGTTATGTCATGGTCTCTTTATTTTGCCTCAATTTGCCAATACAACTAAAATAAAAAAGTGATGTGCTGAAAAATAGATAACTATTTAGTAAGTAATTAAAATATAACTAATGTCAATATTATTATTCATTAGTAGCCAAAACTTTTATTTTTCGGTGTATACACAATATTTTTATAAAAACATTTACCTATTGATCAAACAACCGAAAATAAAGTAAGATCAGCAAGGCTTATGTCAAGACATATGCATTCTAGATCATAGCAGTTATTCTCCAATATATATGTTACAAGAGACGTAAATTGACTTAAGTCTTATTGGCATACCATATTGAACAATCATGTTTGTGACCTTCATATCATCGTGAATAACTTTGAATTATAATGTGGTAGACTTAAACCGTTTGTACCAATAAAAAGAGCTGATTTTTTTGGTCCACAAGACATCAAAAGATTTTTTTACAAAATTCTGACTTAGGCCCTTTTTCCCAAACATCAAAGATATAGTAGTTAGCTCAAAGAACCTTATATTAGCGCAAAGTGCCTCTACACGGTGCTCCGATGAGGGTAAAATTAAACCCTCAATACGTATAAGCACATACCACATACATAGTAGATACCCTATTTTGTAATCAAATCTGAATCATCTTTACTTTTCATATTATATAGTAGTTCGGACGATCATGGCAGAAATGGAGTAGGTGTTGTTTGGAACAACGAGTGAAAGGAACATTTTGTAAGGGAATCAGAAGAAGTATTTAATGGAATAATGAGTATCCGACTGAATGCAGGAAATACCAGCATGAACATTATATGTGCCTGTGCCCTACAGGTAGGGTGTGAAAACCAAGAAATGGGAAAAAATTGTAAGTGCCCTTGATTACGAAATACTCGAGATTCCTGTAGACAAAAATCGTTTTATTGGAGATGATTTGAAAGGATATATTGATAGAGAAAGGGTGGGAATAAACAGAGCTCATGGAGGTTATGGGATGGGAATAAAAATGATGAAGAAAATAGTGTGATTGATTTTGCAGTGGCCTGGGATTTGTCTGTGGTTAATACATTCTTTATGAAGACTGAATGTCTTCTTTCTTGAATAATGTCTAAATAGTATTTTATCAGTCATCCAATCCTTTTTCTATATTGGGTCTTTTTCTAGTTTCAAAACTTCGTTTGCTATGGTGACCATGGCGGAATTCATGATATCTAGATTTTGAGCTATATTTTCTTGTTCAGATCTTTCTAACTGTTTTTTAATCTCACGGTTTATCTTATTTCCGAACTCATCTGCTATTACATCATTTCTTAGGAGTCGAGTATTAGGTTTCTTCTGCGTTGTGGGGGCTTTTATTCTTTTTAGTTTTAGTTTGAATCCAGCACAGAGCAGATTATGGTTAGTTGCTGCGTCTGCACTTGGGTATGGTTTTGCAGATGTAATACTGTTTCTAAACCTTCTATTAATGATAATGTAGTCAATTTGATTTCTGAGTATCTTTCCCTCTTGTATGTATATTGTATAGTACAATAATAATTGAATTCTCACAATAAAACACTAAAAAACGTTTGTTTTCTATACTTCCACAAAATTTATTACAACTATGTTATTACTACAGCTGTTTCGGAAAAGTGCCTTTCTCAAGTGATATATTTTACAATGTGTTTGCCTTTTTAAGTCTTTAACTGAAGAGGTTGAGGAGTGGGGAGCTGTTTGTCTCGAGTTGGTCATTCAGAATTATATCTGTATTTTTCGATTTATTAATTTCCATTGATTCTAAAAGTGATAGCTTAAGGCCTTTATTTTGAATATGTAGAATTTGAAACTCTTCATTGAAAGAATGATTATGACCTAGAAGATGAAGTGCGTATGTAGAAGTGTCTGTTTTTCTATTGTTGAAAGCCCTTTTGTGTTCTGCTATCCGTTTGTCAAAAGTTCTGCCAGTTTGACCGATGTAAGTTTTCGGACAGTCACCACAAGTTAGTTTGTACACACCACTCTGTAGTTGCTTTCTCTTTCGGCTTTGCAGACTACCACAGACACCAAGGGTAAGTACCATTACTATTCAAAGGGATACCATTTTACGTAACATTTTTGTAATTTTTATATAGATATATAGCAATAGATTCTGATCTATTAATGGCGCCCAAAAAAATTAATAATTTCTTTTCTTTAGCTTAAATATTGTTGTAAGAACCCACACCCTAAATTTTCTGAGACTAGAGCTATTCGGAGCATTAATAAATTATGTAGCACGAATTTTGTCAAGTTTATGTATATTATTATGTTTAGCTATATTGTCGTGCTTCACAGTCACAGCAATCAAAATTAAATAATACGACCGCAGCAGCCTCTGGCCATTTTTTTCTAAATGATACCAGGCAAATAATACAAGCTTTTGCGTCAAATATAAGTCTGGTGTATGTTTATTGACAAGAACTGTTTGAATTGTTCCGAGGGTATTGTTTTTTACCCCTTATATGTAGCCAGAGCCGACTCTTTTAAAGTTAACAATGCTGTTATGCTCTAACTTTTCTACGTAATTTTCATTTATCACTCCCAACATTATTTGTACGCTTAAACAAAGCCACTCCAGTCATTTTGAAAAGATATTTGGGAATGTCTTTTCCATTATAAATTAAATTCCCAGAATAATTAACCTCTATACCGCTCTCTGTAATTATTATTTGTGCACTCACCGGCTAAATGAACACATCTAAAATTGAAGAAAATCTTCTGTGTTAAAGGTATATTTATCTAAAATGTTACATTTTGATATAAATTTCGTATTTAAGTAAAGAAATTTATTTAATAATTTTTTTTTTTGGTAAAGACAATAGAAAAAACCAAAATATGAAGGTTCTACGTAAAAAACTTGAAAGTGGGAAAACAAATAACGAGGGTTGAAGACAAACAGGGAAACATATTTGTCTACAACAAATAGAGAACATAATATCCTAAAATAGTTGAAGATTTCTACCATTTACTGTATAAAAGTCAAAAAGAATTTAATTTAGACTCGGCTGCTGAACCAGATATACTAAAAACTAAAAAGATTATTGTAAATCAAGGATCTGAAAAAAACAATAAATCCCCTGGTGAAGACCTTGTGGTGGCCGATGCATTTAAGATTGGTGGTAACTATTTACTTAAGAAAATAAGAGATTTGATTGATCTCTGTCTTTTTAACAGCACTATACCAGACAAATGGTATAACACCTTAGTGATACTAATCCACAAAAAAGGGGATACAGCTGATTTGGAAAACTACCGACCAATTAGTTTACTGAGCCATCTCTATAAACATTTCACAAGAATAATCACCACTAGACTGGAAAACAAATTGGACTTTTACCAACCAATACAACAGGGCGGTTTTCGTAGTGGATTCGGAACAAATGACCATCTTCAAAGTGTTAAGACGATAATTGAAAAATCGATTGACTACAATAGGCCACTTTTGTTCTTGACTTTGTGGACTTCCATAAGGCCTTTCATACCGTTGAGCTGGACACAGTCTTGAGTGCTGTAAATGTATGCCATATCGATTAATTATCGATATACTAAGCAAATATACAACATCTATAAGAACGCCACAATGGTGGTGAAGCTGCACGATAATACCAATCCCATACGAATTGGCAGAGGAGTACGGCAAGGTGATACTATGTCACCGGAGCTGCTTATCACTGTTCTGGAATAAGCCTTTAAAATGCTTGATTGGAGGGAGAAAGGTCGAAATATAGATCAACAAAATCTAACAAACTTGCGTTTCGCAGACGATGTAGTTCTCCTCCTCGTCAGTCGTTTCCTCATTACTGAGTCATAGAAATTCATTGCTCATTCTTTCCTGCGACAGAAATACCGCCATTCTATTTGTCGAGTGCTTTTCTCATTATATATTCCCCATAGAAATTAAAAAGACTTACAGAGATAAAATACATCCTTGTCGGACTCCTCTACCTATTTTAAAAGGATCGGACTTATGGTTTTCAATTCTTATTCTGGTTTCACTGTTCTCATATAGGCTTTTCACCAGAGATTACAGATGATCAGGAACCCCCAGCTCATGTAGAACTTTCCACAAAACTGTCCAGTTTACACAGTCAAATGCCTTCTGATAATCCAGAAAGCAGATGATCATAGGAATTTTGAATTCTCGTGCTTTCTCAATGAGTTGTCGCATATTAAGAATGGCTTGTGTTTTATGGCTTCATCGACTTCAGACCTTATAATATCTGGTTGTTGAGACTTGCAGTGCTGTTATATGATTAATATTAGAGCTTTCAGCTTTATAGAGTTCTCTGCAGTATTTCTTCCAAGTCTCCAGAACCGCATCCATATCGCTTACCATACTACTTGTCTCATCCTCTATAGCGTAATTTCTGGGTTTGAATCCCCGAGCCAGTAACTTTACTTTCTGAAAGAGATCTCTTGTTTCATTTCGATGTAAGTGGATTTCTACTTCCTGGCAAATATTAGACACATATTTGTCTTTATCTTTCCGGCAATTTCTTTGAATTTCTCTTGATAAGCTTCGATAGTCGTTTAAATCAAAACTGCCAACTTTAAGTTGCCTTCTTTGTTCTATAATTTTCCATGTTTGGTCACTGATCCATTGTTTACGACTGTTGGTTTTTATGAGTTGGCGACTTTGCTTAGCTGTATCTAATATATCTCTTTTGAAACCTCCCCAGAAAGTCTCGATATCATCTATGGGGGTAGTACTTGTCTCAGTTAACACTGGGTTTAGTATTTCTTTGAAAGTTAAAAGTTCAGTCTCTGTAAACCTGGGAGTTCTAGGAGTGGGCTTGTGTTTGTTTCTAAAACGTATTCGGAATACAGCTACAAAGAGTTGGTGATCGCTTCCACAATCTGCACCTGGATAATTTTTTGCGTTAGTAACTGAAGACTTCCACCTTGAATTGATCATTCATTGATCATTGATATAGTTCTACTGGCAGACAATGTAAAGGATATTAGCATAATGTTGGAAGATATTCAAGAAGTGTGCTCTCAGGATAGGTTAAAAATTAACATATCTAAGACAAAGCTAATGAAAAACCTGGTTCCCAGTGAAAATATTGTCATTAATTACTGCGAAATGGAGTTTGCCGAAAAGTACAAATATCTTGGTCATGAAATACGAATCACGACAGACACTCAAACGTGTCCGGTAAACTCAGAGACGTATTCAAAAGTGATCTTCTAATCTGCTTGAAACAGAAAGCCTTTGACCAATGCGTTTTGCCGTTTATGACCTATGGTGCTGAAACTCTAACATTAACAACCGCATCTGCTAAGAAGCTAAGCGTTGCTCAACATAAAGATGGAAAGGTCGATGATTGGTGTGTCATTGGGGGCATTTTTCTTTTCATTTTGGACTTTTTAATTGTCTACAAGCAGCAGGACTTGACCACTACGATATAAGACTGCTAAAATACTTACATTACAATCAAGTAGCATCTATCCAAGTTGGAGATAGTCGTACTGAAAAACTAACCATCAAACTTGATGTGCGACAGGGTTGTGTTTTGTCACCCAGTCTCTTTAATCTCAAACTGGGGCCTCATAGTAGACAGAATCGTCGAATTTGGGGCTCCAGATTATGTCTCCAACATACTAAAGGACTATCTGTCCGAGAGAACCGTATGCATATTAAAAAAAAGAAGATGGAAATGACCGCGGGAGTACCTGGGTTCTAAGTTTATTTCTTATTAACATTCAGTCCTTAAGACACAAAACTGATGAATTACTTCTATTACTAGAAGAGCTAAATTTTCCTGAGATTGTTGCCATAACTGAACATTGGTTAAATGTTGATGAACCTGTGTTTATTAAAAATTACACTATTATATCCAGATTTAACAGGAGTAGATTATCTCATGGGGGTACTTTGATTATGTCTACACAAAATGACTTTTCAGCAGTGACCAAATTTGATAATTTATTAATTGAAAAAGTTTTTGAATTCTTCATAATTTATCAGAAATCTTCTGACCTCTATATTATTTGTATTTATAGAACTCCCGATGCGGATGTGCAGATTTTCTTACAACAACTACTTAGCTTGCTAGAATCTATTCCTTCAAAAAGTAAATTAATTCTATGTGGCGATCTAAATATTGACTACTCCAGTGTGTGTGCTGCTCAAGAATCTCTTCATTCTATCTTTGATTCCTTTGGTATAGGTATGCATGTAAATTCTCCAACCAGAATAACTAAAACTAGCTCTAGTATCATTGACTATGTCGTATCGTCTTTAGCTCCAAATTCTACTGACTGTACTGTTTTCAACTCAGGTTTCTCTGATCATGAAGCAGTATTGACTACATTTTGGTTAAAATCAAAAAATAATAGTGAAAACACGCAACGAAAATTGTTCCGTGTCTTTGGAGAACAAAATTTTCTAACATTTAAACACCTATGTCAAACAACTGACTGGGACTTCCGCTCTGTTGATGTCGACATCGAGTTTTCTAGATTCATAAAGTTATTGTCTGGTCTGGCATACGAATCCTTTCCTCTTAGGCCCATCAAAACTAAACATCGTAAACCCTGGTCAACTAGAGGTCTACGTATATCTGCAAAGAACATGCGCTCATTATCGTACCTAAAAAAATTCTCGGACAACATATCCTTCCATGATTACGTTAGGCTTTACAAGAAAATTTACCATAAAGCCATAAAAGCCGCCAAGGAAATTTATTACAATGCGAGGCTGGCTAAATCAGGTAATGTTGCTAAGGAAACGTGGTCTATCGTAAATGAACTGAGAGATAAGACTTCTTCTCCCACCATAATCCCGACTTCTACTGAGACCCTGAACAATTACTTTGTAAATGTGGCAAAAAATTTAACAAATACTATACCTCCTTCTCAGGATCCGATTTCATATCTTTCTCATAGGAATGTAAATAGTTTCTTTTTTACACCCATAGTATTAGGTGAACTACGCTCTACAATAAATGCCATTAAAAATAAATCGTCATCTGGGACTGATGGCCTGACTCTTAAAACGTTTTCTGCTCTACCTGATTGCACTTTAAACCATCTTACTACCTTAATAAACAGGTCATTCGAAACTGGAGTTTTTCCAAGCTGCCTTAAGACAGCGATAATTATTCCTATACATAAAGGAGCCGATAAAGATCTTGCTTCGAATTATCGCCCTATTGCACTCCTGCCCACGTTGTCGAAGGTAATTGAAAGTCTGGTAAAAAAAAGAATCTTATCTTTTCTGTTGAAATACAAATTGCTTACTCCACATCAATTTGGATTCCTGAGTGACAAATGCACGAATGATGCTATGTTCTTCCTTTTCGATCATGTTTACTCCAGTCTAAACAACCATCACTCTACAGCAACAATTTTCTGTGATTTCTCTAAAGCATTCGATTGTGTAAACCATAACATCTTGACTGACAAATTACAGCACTATGGATTTAGGGGAAATGCTCTTAAATGGCTTAAACCATATCTTAATAAAAGAAGTCAGTTTGTAAGGGTTGACACGAATACGTCTTCTTGCATGCCATTAGAATGTGGGGTACCTCAGGGTTCAGTTCTAGGCCCTATATTGTTTCTGATATACATAAATGACATCTCTAGTCTGAACATTAAAGGTAAAATATGTCTCTTTGCAGATGATACTAGTATTACTTGGAGTAACACGGATATTATGGATCTTCGCAATACCATAGCTACAGACCTAGTCACCATTAAATCGTGGTGCGATTCGAATCTCCTGTTATTTAACGTTTCTAAAACCAAAGTCCTACCTTACAACAGTATGATGCAACCTTTAGTACTTAATAACAACAGTCTAGAGGTAGTTGAATCGGTGAAGTTCTTAGGGCTTATTGTGGATAAGTCTCTAAAATGGAACTTGCACATTGATGCCTTACACAAAAAATTAAGTTCTGCTTGTTTTGCGCTAAGATCAGTTGCTACGGAAATGAATTTGTCAACATCTAGGACCGTTTATTATGCCCTTTTTGAGTCTCATCTTCGGTACGCGCTTCCATTCTGGGGTACGTGTTGTGCGACTCAATTTGAGCGTATTTTTAAACTACAAAAGAGAGCTCTTCGTTACTCCCTGAGACTCAATAGCAGAGATCATTGCCAAGAATTCTTTAAAAAATTTAAGATATTAACTCTTCCTTCTTTGTTTGTTTTTGAATCCGTTTGTTTAATCCGCAAACATGCATCAGAAGGTCCAGAGAGACCCACTCATAACTATCCCCTTAGAAACGTGGATCATAATCTTTATCTGCCAACCCCACGGTCTGAGCTGGTTAAGTGCTCTATACTATACAATTCGAGAAAAATGTACAATCACCTGCCATCTAACATCAAATCTATTGCAGCATTTCCCGCTTTTCGCAAGGCCTTGAAAGCTTATTTGCTGGAGAAAGCTTTTTATACAGTGAATGACTTTTTTATAAACGATTTGAATTCAGCAAATTGACTTGTAGGATTATTACTTTCTACTTGTGTACATATTTGCAGCGGCATAGAACTTTTGATTTACTTTCCCTTTCCCCTTTCCTCGTTTGCCTTCTTTTTGCTCTGACGTTGTATACATATTGTTTGCAAAATTTTTAATTTTTTAGTGTGTACTTAATAACTGTAAAATTATATTAAGTAGTATAACTCACGCCATTTACTTGGTGTCTGTTTCTGTTTTTGTTTTGTTTGTAGTTTTTTACTATTTTTTGTTTTTTATTGTATTTTTTATTTTGTATAAGCTTTGTCCACAAATTGCTAAAATTTTTTGACAATAAAGCATACCTTACTTACCCCAAGGGTCGGTCCTGGGACCCACACTATGGAACATACTATACAACGGGGTACTAGAAGTAAATAAGATGAGAGGAGTAAGAGCAATTGCATACGCGGACGACCTGGCTCTACTAGTAGAAGACGACATGAATTGGGGTATAAAAGAGAGAGTAAACAAATCAATCAAGACAACCGCGGAATGGATAGAAAGAAATGACCTAAAGCTAGCAGTAGAGAAAACAGAAGCGATAATCTTGAGGGGACCGAGAGATAGAAAAGATATAGTATTTGAGTACAAAGGCTCCGAAATAAGACCCCAGAAGACAGTTAAATATCTAGGAATTACTTTTGATGACAAACGGACATTCGGACCACACGTGCAAGAGGCATGTCGGAAAGCGGAAGAAAGGACCTCCACGTTAAACAAGTTAATGCCAAATATAGGGGGTCCTGGATCTCATAAAAGAGCGGTGATATTGCAATCAATTTTATCCATCGCACTGTACGGGGCCCCAGTATGGCACGAGGCCCTGGAGAAGAAGAAATATAAAGACATGCTTCTTAGAGTACAGAGAAAACCTCTGATCACGGTGTGCAGCGCGTACAGAACCGTATCAACTATTGCCTTACAGGTTGTGGCTGGTTCTGTGCCGGTGCACATTCTGGCCAGAGAAAGAGTCCGAATGTATCAGAGGGGTAACGGGGCAATTGGTTCAGGACCTCAAGAACGAAACAGAAGTTTAAAGATGTGGCAGAGGGAATGGGCAGCCGAGATCGAAAAGGCAGCCTGGACGAGATCTCTGATTCCGGATGTAGCAAGGTGGTACGAGTGCAGGCACAGGCGCGTCAATTACTACTTTACACAGTTCTTGACGGGACATGGATCGTTCAGATCATATACCTATCGTATAAAGAAGACCGCGGACGATCTATGCCCCGAGTGTGGAGTGGTGGATGACGCGCAACATGTCGTATTCGTATGCCCGGCATACCGTGCGGTGCGTACCGAGCTGCAGCTGGGTCTGGGGTCTCCTCTAGGCGAGCCTCACGAGCTTATGGATAAAGCTATTAGTAGCAAGAGTGACTTCGACCTGGTCATTGCCTTTGTTACAAAAACAATGAAGCACAAAGAGGAAAAAGAGAGGCGACTGCAAGCAGGATGACCCTTATTATTTATTTTATTTATTTTTTAACGTGTTTGTGCTGTAGAGGGCAGCCAGGGTGGGAGGACCTTTTACATCCAACCTACGCTGACTGCTTTATCATGTTATTTTACTTTATTTTATTTATTTGTTTATTTAATTTTATTTATACAAATATTTTATCGATTTTACATTTTAAATTTTATTTATTTTAAAAATGAATAACCATTTTCAATTTCCGGTAGGGGTGCTTGCGGCACTCTCTGATTGGACTAGAATATGGTTCGGCTGTGTTTTCGTTTTGCAACGAAATTGAAAATGTTATTCATTTTTGATTTACATTTACTCTGTGTGGAGTATGAAGGGAACCATTCTCGTTGGAACTTTACCGCGCTGAGCAGATGGGACGTGAATTGCAAATTGTAGAATTCCCTCATCTTCCTTAGTCTCAGCATCCGTATGGCTTGCAAATTGTAGAAGCCTCGGAAGTGCAACCAGAGAAGGTTCCCATTGTTTTCATTCTGGTGGGGTGTAGAATAGCATTATGTTGTTTTGTATGCCATTAGAGTGAAAACTTAGTCTTTTTATTTATTTTATTTAATATCGTACCATAATTTAATCCATACAAAAATTTTTTATAATCGTTTTTCATTATTTCTCATAGGGAAGTCTATTTACGTAATAATTTATAAGGTATGAGTGTGAGAGTTAATGTGAGTGAATGCAAACATGAATGCTTGGAGTTACTCGTAATTGCCGACTGGTATCTTCTTGCTAGTTTCATGCTGGATGGGGGGCACCCCGGTTGCCTCACCCACACATGGGTTGCACGGGACGGTCGTCTTCACTGACCGGTCTTTTGCGAGGTGGGAGGTCACTTAGTCTGCGGAACGCACGCGAAAAGTGCCAGGGGGGGTTAAGAGTAAGGTCGACGGGTCAATGTATATACTCGCTAAGAGTGGTCCCGGACCCGTCGGCTGGAGAAAGAGGAGGTGAGTTTAGTTGGTAGGCGATCCGGCACGGTGAAGCGTGGCGGATTGAATCCAACACACCGGGGACACCTTCCCAGACGGTCTTTAGAAGATTCTCACCTCCCAAAAAAAAAAAGTCTTTTTAATCTGTACTCTGAAGAAATCTTTAGGGAAACTTTGGACGACAGACAAGAGTAAGACTGGGCGGAGAAGTAATCAACAATATCAGATATACTGACGACACAGCCATTCTTGCAGAAAATTTAGAAGATCTCCAGACACTAGTAAATCTAGTCAGTGAAGCAAGTTATCGGAGAGACCGAAAAACCAATATTTCAAAGACAAAGTGGATGGCAGTTGGAAAGATAAATGTAGATCAAGGAGTGCTTTCTCTTAATGGAGAGGAGATAGAACGAGTAAACCATTTTAAATACCTTGGCAGTTGGTTAAATGAAAATGTTGCGATTGTGATGAAGAGATAATAACCAGGATTGAAATATCACGTAAGGCTTTTATGACCTGGAAACGAGTTTTATTTAACTGAAGCCTGTCGATGAAGATTCGCAAGAAGGTCTAAAACGTTACGTGTGGTCTATATTATTGTATGGTTGTGAGGCATGGACGTTAAAAACCACAATGCTAAATAAATTAGAAGCATTCGAATTGTGGTGCTATCGACGAATCCTAAAGATATCGTGGGTTTCG
Organism: Diabrotica virgifera virgifera; assembly: GCF_917563875.1. Taxonomy (NCBI): domain Eukaryota; kingdom Metazoa; phylum Arthropoda; class Insecta; order Coleoptera; family Chrysomelidae; genus Diabrotica; species Diabrotica virgifera. The sequence continues at coordinate 8,084,397 of NC_065452.1, read as the reverse complement.
CACACTTCCAATGAAAATGTTCTCCAAATTATGAATTCAGAACGTCTACTCATAAACATCATAAAGAGGAGAAAAACAGAATACTTCGGCCATATAATTAGAGGCCCTAAATACCATCTACTTCGCCTTATAATACAAGGAAAAGTGAAGGGAAATAGATGGAGTGGTCGAAAGAAACTTTCATGGTTACGTAATATTAGAAAATGGTGTCGTTCCACGGTAGAAGAATTATTTCGCGCAGCAGCCGATAGAGAAAGGTTTCAGGAACTTGTAAACATGATGACAGCCAACGTCTGAATACGGACAAGGCACCTGAAGAAAAAGAAGATACTCTTTTCACACAATTCTGAATTAACCTTTTTTGAAACCGATTTCCGGAGCCGAACTCGAAATGTCAGGTTTAAGTTAAAAATCGACGGTTAAACTGCAAAACCTCGTAAGTCAGTTTTAAGTAACTTTAGAGGAGAGACGAAAAACATGTTGGCTTCTTTATGTAAGATTCGATTTTTTCGTTTTTTGTGTGTAGGGTTCTTTTAAGGTAACGATTCAATTACCATTAAGTAAAATTCAGTAATATTGTTTTTTTGTCAAAGAGCGACTTACGAGGTTTTGTAACTTAAAATCTTAAACTATCATTAAACTTACGAGGTTTTGTCTCATAAAATTGCTACTTACGAGGTTTTGTAACTTAAAATCTTACTTACGAGGTTTTTATAGATGTCGCTAGTACCATTAAATTTAAATATTGACTTTCAAGCTTTCGTAGTTTAAAAGATGTGTAAAAGCATAAACCAACAAAGTATAAAAGTCATAATGATCCAAAAATCGACTTACGAGGTTTTGCAGTTTAACCGTCGAAGTGTTATTATTGTGGCTTAATTCCATATAAACACAATATTTATATGTAGCATTTTATTAAAGAATTTTTTAATATCTTGTTAGGTCCCAAAACATAATCAATTTGTATTTTACGTGTAAGTAGAAATCAGTCAAAATGATCAGTTTTCAAATTGATTTAGCTACATTTGAAATAAAGTTAGGTGGCTTATATTAAAGTCTAATAGTAACAGTAAAATTTTTCTCTTGGTACAGTATCACTCGAAATCGAATTATGCGTGGGGCAGGGGCTGTTGCCAATGGAGTGTTTCTCTTTGATGAATATTTTTTGAGCGGTATGTGTAATCGTCAACAATTTGCATTGTATTAATCGTAGCTCTGGTCTGGACATTCCTCGCGACGTACACTGTGATCACGAAGCGTAAGATAATCGCTACTCGAATGATTAAATTTCAGCATAATTGTTACATGTTACAGCAGCAAAAGGGGCAAAGGGGAACGACTATCAAAGTCAATGGTTACTGCTCTTGTTGTTGTTTGCTATCTTTGATATTTGTGCATTCCGCCCTATGCCCGATCTTATGAGCTCTGTTATGTGTACTATGTGTGTACATGTGTTGCCCAGAGGTGGATTAACTTTTAGTTAATAATAATTCGATTATATATATTGTTTGAAATATATTTCATAAACACTGTGCAATGTAGTTAATACATAGTAACCTTGTAAAGTCATTAATATCAATAGAAGTGAAAACACTTTGTGCTAGTGGATAATCCGTAAACTGTCTTTAGTTGACAATATTAAATCTTAGATAAGTACACTACTCCAAGAAATTAATTAACGCACCACCTTAAAAATCGCCTACTACAAAAATTTAAAATAACCGCCGAAAAGTATAACCTGGCACTATCCACAGAGACAATTCAATCGATGGTAATATCCAAGAACACAATTACATGTAAATTAGTAGTGGACGACCATATTTATAATCGAACAGGTAATGGATTGTAGATTGTAGATACTTGGGTGTGGAAATATCTAGCGACAGGCACCTGTGGCAAGAAACAAAACAGCAGGCAACGAAAGCAGCGAGAATATCTGGTTTCCTGAGGGATATAATCTGACGGAATAAATATATGAGCACAGAAAGCAAAGCCCGCATTTATAAGACATGTTAGACCCGTACTGACATACGCAGCTGAGACAAGGGCCGAGACAACAAAGACCAAACAAATAATGAGAACAACAGAGATGAAAACCCTAAGATCCATAAGAGGTATCACAATCAGAGATAGAATATGAAACGAAGAAACATTGAGAGAGCTAGGAGTTCAAGACATAGTGAGATGGACAAGAGCACGACAACGCATGTGAAGAGACCACGTACATCGGATGGGCCCTGAACGTATGGCGCATTGGGCGAAAACACAGAACCCCAACACCAAGCGACCCATAGGAAGACCCAAAAAACGATGGTACGAGAGATGGAGCTCCGGATCGCAGCAGACAATAAAACAGAAGAAACAGGACATAGTCCTCTTACAAGAAGAAGAAGAAGAAGAAGAAGAAGAAGAAGACCGTAAAAATCGGCCAGTTTTGATGTCTCGAATTTACTAAACCTGTTGTCCGATTTAGTGATTTGTTTAATACGTTATAGCCTTATTTTTTAACAATATCGCTGTAATAATATTGTTGCTAGACAGGTAAATTATTGTCATTGTATACTGGGTGTACCAATCAAACATTTTTTTTTCTCAAAGTTCACCACAGCCTCTGGAATATTCCAGGATTTATGAAATACTGAAATTAAAACCCAACTATACCCTCAGATTTTCTTAACATTCTATTTTTGATTCAATCGCTTATGTCGGAAAATAAAAAAGTTGGGTACTTTAACAATTAGCCATGTTTTTCATCAATACAGGGTGTGCGACAAACTTTAAGGGGTAATTCTGCATAAAAAATGACAGTTTTCTTTATAAAGGTATGTCCGCAAATGCTTCGTTTCCGAGATAGGGGGTGTTGAAATTTTTCTTACAAACTGACGATTTATTTATTGCTCTAAAACTGGTTGAGATGTGCAAATGAAATTTGGTTTTAAGAGGTAGTTATTGCGCATTTTTGATATACAATTAAGAATTTTATATTCACTATTGGCGTGCATCCGGATAATATGACCAAGTACCAACCGGGTATGTGTATCCAAGAATGATCTTAATTCTTCCTTCCTATATGGTTATCTTTACCGTGTTAAATCCCTGGAACAAATATTCATCAAAGGCAGTATTTAGATAGATTATCAGGTAGGATAATTGTTACATGTTACAGCAGCAAAAGGGGTATAAAGGGGAACGACCATCAAAGTCAATGGTTACTGTTCTTGTTGTTTGCTATCTTTGATATTTGTGCATTCCGCCCTATGCCCGATCTTATGAGCTCTGTTATGTGTACTATGTGTGTACATGTGTTGCCCAGAGGTGGATTAACTTTTAGTTAATAATAATTCGATTATACAGATTGTTTGAAATATATTTCATAAACACTGTGCAATGTAGTTAATACATAGTAAAACTGTCTTTATTTGACAATATTAGATCTTAGATAATTACACTACTCCAAGAAATTAACGCACCACCTTAAAAATCGGTTAGTTTTGATGTCTCGAATTTCCTAAACCTGTTGTCCGATTTAGTGATTTGTTTAATATGTTATAGCCTTATTTTTTAACAATATCGCTGTAATAATATTGTTGCTAGACAGGTAAATTGTGATTGTATACCGGGTGTACCAATCAATCGTTTTTTCTCAAAGTTCACCACAGCCTCTGGAATATTCTAGCATTTATAAAATACTGAAATTAGAACCCAACTATACCCTCAGATTTTCTAAACATTCTGTTTTTTATTCAATCGCTTATGTCGAATAATAAAAAACTTAGGTATTTTAAAAACTAGCCATGCTTTTTATCAATAAAGGGTGTGCGACAAACTTTATGGGGTAATTCTGCATAAAAAAATGACAGTATGCATTATAAATGTATGTCCGCAAATGCTTTGTTTCCGAAATACGGGGTGTTGAAATTTTTCTTACAAACGGACGATTTATTTATTGCTCTAAAACCGGTTGAGATATGCAAATGAAATTTGGTTTTAAGAGGTAGTTATTGAGCATTTTTTACATAAAATTAAGAATTTTATATTCACCATTATCGTGCATCCGGGTAATAGGACCAAGCACCAACCGGGTATGTGGGTCTAAGAATGATTTTAATTAGATCAAACTCAATGGTTACTGCTCTTGTTGTTCTTTGCTATCTTTGATATTTGTGGATTTCGCCATATGCCCGATCTTATGAGCTCTGTTATGTGTACTATGTGTGTACATGTGTTTCCCAGAGGTGGATTAACTTTTAGTTAATAATAATTAGATTAAATAGATTGTTTGAAATATATTTTATTTGAAATACTATGCAATGTAGTTAATACGTAGAAATCTTGCAAAATCATTGGTATCAATAGAAGTGAAAACACTTTGTGCTAGTGGATAATCCGTAAACTGTCTTTATTTGACAATATATTAGATTTTACACTAAATTCAAATAAGACATGCAGTGCACGAAAAACAAAGATGATAGTTGTTGAAGGTGTAAAAAAGATCTACTCGTTCCATAGTAGCAGTACCTATATTATTAACATCACTTATCACTTTTTCTCTTTTCTAGATTATTAGATTTTATTGTATATCATATAAGTTAGTAGGGCCGGCGTAGCGAAGTGGTAGTGTGCTTGGCTCGCATGCCGGTGGTCCGGAGTTCAAATCCTACCGCGCCGGCAAGAACAACTAGACATTTTAAAATGTTTATAGGCCCCAGGTCGACCCAGCCTGAATAAAATGAGTACCTTTGGTAAAACCAGGGGTAATAATAGGCGGTTGAAGCGTAACACTGGCCCTGTTACCTTCCTTGTATGTATACCGTAGGCCCTAGATATAGCAGACTACCCTGCTATACTCCCAAAGCCACAGCGGTATAAAACGGGAGACTATTATTATTATTATTCGTTGTAACAACAATTTAATTTTTTGTTTCAACGAACTTTTAGATATTGACGAATGTATTTGGTTATTGTCACAATGATTGAATAATAATTGTGAAAATAACTAGAGTACATTAATCAATAACACTCAATTTATTCAGCCAATAACATAGTTTCGTATATTTAATAAATAATGTTAATTCTGGCAGCAACTCACTTTCTTGATTTCGTAGATGACAAGCAATTACCTTGGTTTATCGTGACAAGGTACAGATTTCATTAAAACAATGTACAAATGTTGTTAATATAGAGTAATATATGATTATTGTATAGATGTAAACTGATTGTTGTAACAACGAATGCATTAATCAATCTACTACTGCGTTTAATAGCCACAATCAATGCGTTCATGGTGACAATAAACGTAGTTGTTGAGACAATAAATATTTTGCTTTGACCATTTGAAATGTAACGGCTTTTCCTTATCGTGATACCCCTAGCTTCTCTGTGTTACCATTGTTTAAAAAAGAATTCTTTATTAACCAATGCTGTTACCTCTGCGGAAGTGCTGAATAATAATTTCATTTCGTTTCCAAGTGTAGTCCGTAGTAGAAGGAAGTTTTCGTGTGTCTATTATCGTGAAATTTCGGTCGAATTATTTTTAAATTTTTTTTGAATCCTGAGAAAACTAATTAGTATTTTTGAAAATTTAAACGCAGAATAAAATATTACAGTATTATCGAGGGTCTGAAGTCCCTGATAACTTCTATAATGATTAATTTAATAAGTCACAGGGGTGAAAAAGAGAAAATTTAGTATGATTTTTAATTTCAAATATCCATTCAAAAGAAACTTTTGTTTATTCTAAGGAACTTTCAGCCCTCGGTAATAATGCACTCTTTTATTCTGCGTTTAAATTTTTCAAAAATAGTTATTAGTTTTCTCAGGATTCCAAAATATGAATGCGTTTAAAAAGAATTCGATCGAAATTTGGCACCTGCGCTTTTAAAAAGGATTAAAGTTTTATAAATTTTTGAAATCACTATTTCAAACGCTTTTAAATGACCTATCACATGATGTTCTTTCCCATTTAAAAAAATCGAAGTTATGCCTGTCACCTGAAGAGAAATTGTGTAAAGTTCGAAACATTGCTGTTATAATATACTTTAATTATTTTAAAAATCGACCTGTCCGAGCGTTTTGCTCATGTGCTAAAAATAAATAAGTTAATAAGGGGTGGGAGGAGAGTGTAACACTTATTCCGGCGCACTGTATAAGTGAAATCTAATATTTAGTCTCTCATCTAATATATTCATCTCTCTCTCATATATTCATCTAATTTCTCATATTATGAGAAATCACACAGTGTAAAGTCCATTAGGTTTAGGACAAAAAAGGGGGATTTATAAAATTATTATTAATCAATATCATACATTGGGCTAATGCATTCAGTAATTATTAATATAAAATACGTTCATAGTAGGAATGAACGAAACTGATTGTAAGAATGAATATAATTGCTTGTAAGAATAACCGTATTTATTGTGGGAATGAACGGAATTAATTATTGTAAGAATAAACGGAAATAATTGTAGAAATAAACGAAACACGTTAGGAGAAATAACACTGTTATTGACACAACGAATAGTCTTCGTCGGTAAATTAACGACGTTGTGGTTTCAATGAATAGTGTTCGTTGACTCAATGAACAGAGTTCGTAATATTATGATATACATAATGAATGTTCATCCATTCAATAAACGTAATACACTGGCTCAACTAACGAAAATAATGAATTGATGAACATCGCTTTGTTGTTCCAATAAAATCAAGAATTGGACAAATTTTAAGTATTGCGTTTGTTGTCTGAATTAACATTTTTATTGATTTTACGTACCCTTTTCGTTGAGTGTACTTTACGCGATTATACAAGTAACTGTTTTTCAAAAATATTCAAAACCTGAAAGGAAATAGCCATGTTACCGATGACGACATCGCTGTCAACTAATGTTTACATCCAACTGCTAACCCTCAGTTGAACAATTCTTCGTATTGGGTGATTTTGGCATCCCTTGATGCCTCCCCTAGATTTCCTATAATATACTGATTATTAATTATATCCTTTTTATAGCTAATCTTATGGCTATTTCATAGAATTTTCCCTTCAAATTCATTGAAATTTTTCCATCACACAACACTAGTGTTGCCCAAAATCGGTCTTGGTCTTGCGGTCTTGGTCTTGTTCTTGCATTTTCTCAAGACCAAGAAAAAGACCAATTCCAAGACCGCCTTACTTTAGCAAAACCAATACCAAGACTGACCGTGCAAGACTTGAGCAAGAACAAGACTAAGCCTGCGAGACTCTTGCGTCTTGCAGTTAGAATTGAGGGTCGTTTTATTAGTTCGACTATATTCTTAGATAGGTAAAAAAAAATTGTAACAAAAATTTTGACTTATGCGCATTACGAACAAAGTATCCATTTAAAGAACACTTCACACATTTAACACGTAATCAGAGGTCATTATTACAATGTAAAAATAAAATGTATTCCTTCCCAGCAGACGACTTCTCTGAAATTAATTGTCTGGGTTATGAGAATAGTCGCCTTCTTCTAATCATAACATAACATTCTTGCTTTGCGACGCCGATAGTAATATCGAATATCGTATCCAAACTTTTTAAAATTAGCTGATAAAAAATATACCTAATAAGTAATTAATGTTTTTCATTATTAGTTTTCCAGGAATTTAAACACACAAATCTTATCGGTATATAGTATATAGGATAGTATGACTATTATGTATTGTTTTTGCTGAATGTGCTATGTGGCCGCTCGGTTAAACAAATTTTGCCGAAACAGCTCGTATAATATTTAAAAATATTGCCAGATGCCCTAACAAAATACCGAAATATTATTTATTAACGATATACACTTCTCCAAAAAATTTACGCACCACCTTATAAACGGGTCATTGTTAATGTTTCGAATTTCCTAAACCTGTTGTCCGATTTAAGTGATTTTTTTAATATTATGTTGTCTTTTTTTATAAATATCACTGTAATAATGTTGTTGCTAGACAAATCAATTATTGTCATTGTAAGTACACCGGGTGTAGGTACCAATCAAACTGTGTTTTTTCTCAGAGCTAGCATCACTCTGTGGAATATTCTAGCATTTATAAAATACTAAAATTTAAAAGATAGCCTCTTATTTTCCTAACATTATGTTTCTTTATTCATTCGCTTATATTGGATAATAAAATACATAAGTTTCTAATAAATTTTAGTTAGTTAGAACACAGGCACGGATCACTTAGATCGTGAGTTCAAACCCCACCCAGTGTCAATTGTCTAGATCAGTAATTTTCAATATTTTTGAGTCATGTAGGTACCCCAAAATACTTTTTATTATTTTTGTTACCACCTAACTGATCTAATCTAATTAACTATAATAATTGTGGCTGATTTTGGCTGTTTTTGCATTATTTTTTGTACCACCGCAAATAATAATATGTACCACCAGTGGTACATGCACCACAGATTGGGAACCGCTGGACTAGATATTTATTAATATGGCTGGTCTTTACTATGGCTATGATATTGCAGCTTAAAATGTACCTATCTGTTACGTTGTTCAAAAGATATGCAATAGGCTAATAGGCAACTGCGAGACTTACAAGACTCTTGCTGTAAGACCAAGACCAAGACCGGGAGCGCAATACCAAGACCAAGACCAACACTAGATGTACTGGCGCAAGACCAAGACCAAGACTGTCTAAGTCTCGTCTTAGTCTTGTATTTGGGCAACACTACACAATACACCACTCGCATGTTTCCATTTTATCCATTTAACCCTAATTCTAGTGCAGGCATCTTCATCTATTTTCCCATTAGACTGTTGTACCGATCCTAGGTACTTAAAACTATTATGTACTTATCATAATTATTTCACCATCTAAAGATATCATTTTATTGGTAGTAACTTAATCTTTAAACAAACATTCCAAATATGTACCTACTATGTCTTTGTCCTATTAAGTTTTAAAAATTTTTCCTCAAGTGCTTGTCTCCACTGTTCCAGTTTTTGTTCCTAGTCTTCACTATTTCCCACCAACATCACGTCATCAGCATACATTAAGCACCACTAGTTTTGCTGTTATCTGGTCCAATAAAATAATCGATTCGATTTTTCACTATCTGTTGGAAAGTATCATGAAGAGATTTCCATAATATAAAGACCAATCGTAATAGGTATCCTTAATATAAATAGATCTTCCATTCAAAACTGTATCGACATTTTTTCTCGTTCATTATTAGAGGAAAGAAATGCGTAGTACAGATCATCCCAAACGCTTTTATTAGTGCTTCACAGATTATCGAATTCTCTCTAATTCATTACAGTTGAAAGTGATAGAAAAAACGTACCTCTGTGATTATTATACATTGAACTTAGAAAATTATGTATTCCTTGACGGGTATTTGCATATTAAAATAACTTATACTTACAGGTGTATAATTGGTTGGCGATTACAATACTCTAAATAGATAACCAATCAATGATGCGAATAAAGATAATTTGACACAAAAGTAATCGATCGTGACAGTATTTTCACAATATCATATAGTAGAATGACAATTGTAGTTTCTAGGTTAGTATTTTTCAGCGACGTAAATATAAATATTTTATGTCATTGGTATATTCCGACATTATAATATATGTAGTGAAATTTGATTTTATATTTTTATTTATTTCTACATTAAAATATTTTAAATATTAATATTCTGTCAAATATTTGTATAAATATTGATGTTTATATAAATATAAATATAAATACATGTAAATATAAATATTCTGACATTTGTCAGATTTAACTCAAATGTCATGTAATGATTTGCGACATTCTTAATGACGTCCATATGACGTCAAAATGAATGAAGCACTGAAAAAAGGGTTTGGTATCCACTGTACCTACTTTTTAAAGCTCCAAGAACCAGTGCCGGTTTATCCACTGGGCGCTTGGGGCGGGCGCCCAGGGGCCCGGGGCCCGAAGGGGCCCGTTCCTTTTAATTATAAAAAAATAAAGACGCTAAATAATCTACATCTTCTTTTTATGGTGCCTATCCGTTACGGATGTTGTGACACTAACATGGCTATTCTGACTTTGTTGACTGCTGCCCCTTAAAAGTCCGGTAGTGGTTAAGTTAAACCATTTTCGCAGGTTATGCAGCCAGGATATTCTTCTTCGTCCTGGACCTCTTTTCCCATGCACTTTACCTTGAAGTATGGTCCGAAGTAGGTCATATCGTTGTTCATTGCGCATTATATGGCCCAGGTATTCCAGTTTGCGACGTTTTATGGTTACGACTAGTTCGCGCTCTTTACCCATTCTATGTAGAACTTCTTCGTTGGTAACTCTGTCTATCCAGGAAATCTCCAACATGCGTCTATAGCACCACATCTCAAATGCTTTGAGTCTCTTCAGTGATGCTTCAGTTAAGGTCCATGACTCCACGCCATATAAAAAAACGGATAATACGTACCATTTTAGTAAACGAACTTTTATTTCCAATTTTATATCGTGGCTGTTAAAGATTTTTTTCATTTTGACGAAAGCTGATCTTGCCTTCTCGATCCTTATCTTAATTTCCGTCGATTGGTCCCACTGTTCATTTAAGTTTGCACCCAAATAACAAAAGTTGGTGATTTGTGTTATAGGTTGTTAGTTAACTAGTAATTGACCAGGTGGTATCCTATTTTTGCTTATAACCATGTATTTGGTTTTTTTGATGTTAAAATCAAGCCCAAAGTGTCTGCAGACCTTCAAGACTGTCTGCAAAAATGACAGTATCATCAGCGTATCTTATGTTGTTCAATCTTTCTCCGTTTACAAGTATTCCCTCGTCTATGTCCGTTAGCGCTAGGTTCAAGTAATCTACATATTCTCCGAAAAAAATCTCATACGCAGATACGCCAATACACTGCAAAAGCCTTGTTCTATTGTTAAATCTCTTCACGCCTATACACAGTGGCGTAGCCTAGCCCCACAGGGGCCCCGTGTCAGTGTTTGTGGCGGGGCCCTTTTTCAAAAACTACAGGAAGTTGTCAGATTTAGCTATGTCTCGAGTTGTATCCAAAATAATCGCATAAACGGAGTTTTTTTAGTTTCTAATAATTTCATTTTGAATTGTGGGGATTAAATAATAATAGGCATATCTCACTTTTCGGCTTTAAAATAAATTCTTTTAAAATAGGAACAAAATATAAGTTCTTATGCCAATACAGAAACAATAGGTACACACTCTTTCAAACATTCAAAAGTAAAGCGATTAAAAAATTGCAATTTGGCATTATACAGTGGCCTCTAAGGCTAGCACTCCACTTGCGATTTGTAGTCGCGGCGACAAAAAATCGCTGTCGCAGAAAATTTAGAGTCTAGAAAATTAGTCGCTGTTTTCAGAATCGCGAATTGAATGCTACAAGGGTGTGACATCAGCTTTTAGAAGTTTCTTTACTCTAGATAAAGAAGAAGTTAAGACGTCAATTAATACTTTATGCGAGAAACAATGTTGAAGAAACCAAAGAGAACTTGCATAATAAAATTACCCATTTTGTAAGGGTATGCCAAAATTTGAATAAACATATAATTTATGAAAAATTTGATGTCATCCAAGATGTAAAGGCAACTTTTCCCAATATCTTAACTTTACTGCAAATTTATTTGACGCGTCAGGTGAGCGGTCTTTTTCGCCTTTAAAAAGAATAAAAACATATTTAAGGTCAAATTTGGGTCAAAAAAACCTAGAGGCATTATCACTATTGTATATAGAGAATGAAGAACTGGAGAAACTGAATTGTGATAATATTACATGGCAGTTTGCGAATGCCAAGTCAAGAAAAAAAAATGATCTAATTTTTGTCTTTATGTACTTTTTGTTTTGTATTTATGCTTTTAAAAGTATTTTGTGGATTATTTTTTACGTTTGCTATTCTTCTTGCTTGTTTAAAAAAATTACTTTATGAATTTTACAACAAACCTTTACAGTTAATGCATGTGTTTTCTTGTTAAAAAACTGACAACGCATAGCAATGAAGGGGGCCCCTAAACCTCCAGCGCCCAGGGCCCGAAGTTAGGTTAAACCGGCACTGCCAAGAACTATGTAGATACTACTCGACTTTAGAACTACCAATTAAAGAAAGTGTACATAGGAATCAAACTTGTCTTGTGAGCTAATCAAACAGTGTTGAACATTTTAAAACATAAAGGCTTTTCGCAAGAAAGGCTATGTTTTGCCATTGTCATACACAACTAGTCCAGAAAGCCACTGCGCATCCGCTAGGAAAAATATTCTGATTCGGATTTTTTGCACAATCTTACTCAAAAAGGACTCCTTTTAACAAATTTGCATGTTGCCAGGACCAAAAGGTGGTCAAACATTTTTTAAACGTTTTTTTTTTTGTTTTTTTCGTAAAATTATTTTTTTTGCATGGAAAAAAGTTTTTTTAGGTTTTTTGCATCATTCCAAACAGAAAAGGTCTTTAGTGACTTTTCTCTAAAATGATAGTTTTTGACATATAAGGGATTAAAAATTGAAAAATTGCGAAATAGGCCATTTTTAACCCTCAAAAACTATGTGAAAAGCTGAAAATTTGAATGTTGCCAAAGTAGGTAGATATACTTTAAACATCGATTGATGAAATACCGAAGAGTTTTTTGCAATAGAATATTCAAAACTCCTTTGTTTTTTAATTGCTAGTACACCCTGTACACACCCTGTATAAATAATTATGTAAATGTTTACATTACTGAATAGAGAATTAAAGAACCTTTCAAATGAGCTAGCACACGACCCCTATTCTCATTAATTTAATAAAATCATCGATTACGTCATCACGCCCAGATGGATGACGTCACTAGTATACCATATATGCCACAATATCATAACTTAAAAATAAAAATCGACCTTTTCGGGATTCTTCCTTAAAGTCGCCGGTTTACGAAATAACGAATTTATTCCTTTCATTTGCACCATACTGTCGGTGGAAAATAGTGTCGCGTACGCTTGATTAGCAATTAAAAAACAAAGGAGTTTTGAATATTGTATTGCAAAAAACTCTTCGGGATTTTATCAATCGATGTTTAAAGAATATCTACCTACCTTGGCAACATTCAAATTTTCAGATTTTCACATAGTTTTTGAGGGTTCAAAATGGCCGATTTCGCAATTTTTCAGTTTTTAATCGCTTATATGTCAAAAACTATCATTTTTAGAGAAAAGCCACTAAAGACCTTTTCTGTTTGGAAAGATCCAAAAAACCTAAAAAAACTTTTTTCCATGCAAAAAAAATAATTTTAGAAAAAAAAAACAAAAAAAAAACGTTTAAAAAATTTTTTACCACCTTTTGGTCCTGGCAACATGCAAATTTGTTAAAAGGAGTCCTTTTTGAGTAAGATTGTGCAAAAAATCCGAATTAGAATATTTTTCCTAGCGGATGCGTAGTGGCTTTCTGGACTAAACGTAAAGAACATTTTTATTGCAAAAACGAAATAGTTCTAAACGTGCCGATTTACATATCTACTTAAGCAAAACGTAAGTATACAAAAACTATAATCGTGATAAATTTGTTTTTAGATTGACTTTAAAATAATTTGACAAACAATGACTAGGTTAATGGGAATATGGTTCGGTTCTCTTAATGATTCCTCCGTCTTCGTTTTCTTTCTTACGTAACCGTCCATTAATTAAAGTAATTATAGAGACACAAGTGATGCAATCAGCATTTTTTTCTCCATACAAGCCATTGAGAACGGTGCCCGAAGGCAAAACACTACAAAAGTTAATTATAGACCGAGTTAACGCTGGTCGAGGTTCGAACTCGGTGATTTCGTCTAAAGCGACATATGACAAATGGATAGTGTTCTCCGTTCTCCCAACTCGGACTCGCTTGATATCTTTGACATTGGCTGATCTCTATTGAAAACGACAAACACGGACGTGTCTGATTTACCAAGCAGTGACGTCTCACATTAATTTCTACAGTCAAATTTAATAGAATCGAGTTAAATTCGTATATTTTTGCCGATGCTCAAATAATTTTAGCGATTTAGAAATAACGACTCCATAAAACAAACAAATGAATACAAAAAAATACAGGACCAGATAAAACTAATATATCTAATAAATAAAATAAAAAAACGAAAGACAATCAATTTATATGAAGTGGCGATATTACAAGCAAAACTAAAAGACAAATCTTTAAAACAATAGTCAAAGGCGGGTTCTCATTAGTCAACCTCATTGATCAATAGCGCTGATTCTATGCAACTGAACATAGAATTCTAATTCACACTATCTCAAGGATATTGAATTTGGTCTACAAAATACTAACTTTAAAAATGGCCGTAAAGAAGAAAATTATGCATGCTGGCGTTCGCATTGTGTGTAAATATTTAAAAAACGTAATTAAAAATAGGAAAACAAGAACATCTCTGAATGTCTTTTGAAACGGAAACACCTCTAACGTTTTGGTTCGGCCAATTCGCTTGGTCGAACCAAAACAATTTGGGTTTATGGTTTATACAGATCATCCGTTCCTGTATCACTTTTATTTGCTTTTAATATTTTATTCAGTTCAACCTTGTAGGTTGTCCGGATACTTTTAATTTTATTTTTAATATCGTTTAGAGTCAGGGTTTCTATTTCCATTCCAAAACGATTATCTTCATAGCTTTTTCCCGCTTTATTATATTTTTATATTGTTCACTCCTAATATTCCATAGCACTCCTCTCTCTGGTATAATTATAGAAACTTGCAGATATGGTTGTCTCTCCATTTAAAATTTGACATTTTTCACGAAATTATAATACATCTATGGTTTTCACAAATAATTTAACCTCATCTATATGCTTACTATATACATATTTAACTCCACAAAATACAAGTCAAGGCAACTGAACGCTAGTTCTCATTGTCAAGCACTGTTCTATTTGATATAATCATTTCCATTGATTTATCAAAAGTAGGAAGGCTTTTCACTTTTATTGAAATACCATATGATAGAACAATATCGCTGAATTGATGTTCATATAAATCTATTTTTCTTCTATAGCATAGAATCAATGATATTGATCAATGAGAGTGACTAATGAGAACCCGCCTTAAGCTGCTTACTGTATGGCTCAGAGACGTGGGTGCAAGAATATCTTAGAAGTCCATGCAAATTCACCAATCCATATTATTTAGTTCTAATTACTTTAATTATTACTTTCCTCGTAGTTCAATTAAAACAGATTTCACATTATCCATGGTTTGCCATATGGAGCTCTTGACTTTTGTTTTCTCCCTGTCATATCCCAGACCCATCCAATAAAATATAAATTCAAGAAACCACCAGGTACAACTTGTGAGCAAAAGTGTGTTGCTGAAAGGGGAAGTTTACTCGGATATATTTTTATGTAGCTTGTAGCAGAACATCTATACTTAAGCCAGGGTAGTAAGGCAAAAATATACTCTGTCCGTGACACTTCAACGGCCAGAGTTCTGAAGAGATTTTTCGAGAGATAACACCTATAAGAACAAATTGTAACTATTTCCTGCGTAGCATCTGGCGGCCATTTTTATTTATAAACAATTTAGTGTCAAAAAAGGCTTTTTTCCATTTTTTTTCAAATCAATGGAACACAGTAAAACTTATGGTTTTTCAGTATAAATATCTTCGAGAGCATGGAAAAAGCTTTAAAATGGCATACCTACTATAAAGGTTGATATACTCATTTATTGTTAATATAATTGCGGAAAAAACTCTAAATTGCAAAAAAATTAATTTCGCAACAACTTATGCAAAAATTAGTTAAGGCTTTGAAATTTCTGTCAAATGATGGTTCTTCGGTGCTTAATACGTGATACAAATTCAATTGTTTAAATTGTATTCAAATTGTTTATCCCAGGGAGCTTTTTTGCAATAACATAAGTGAGAAAAAAATGATTTTGTCAAATGAAAGAGCATGAGCTAAACTTTCAAATTGGTTTAAAAAGTGAATAAAAATGCACTTATTAGTAATAAATAATTATGTAAAAGTATTATCAATTTTTCCTTATAAACTTTTTGAATAACTTTTTTCTAAAAAATCTATTATTTTACCGTGATTTAAGTGCGCAACTACTAAGTAATTATTATGTATATAATAATTAGTAAAAAATTGTAATAAATATGTATAATGTATTATATAAAAAATAATACGTTTATAAGGAAAAATTGACGATACACTTTTGTATAATTATTTATTAATAATGCATTTTTTATTCACTTTTTTAAACCAACTTGAAAATTTAGATCATGCTCTTTCATTTGACACCTGTAGAATGGTTCTAACATCAGTTTTTTTGTGACTTATGTTTCTGCAAAAAAAGCTCTCTGGAATAAACAATTTGAATAAAATTTAAACAATTGAATGAATCGCTTTGAAATTTTTGTCACATATTAAGTACCAAAGAACCCTCATTTGACAACAATTTCAAAGATGTACACGAATTTTCACAATAGTTATTGCGAAATTAATTTTTGTTGCAATTTCGACCTTTTTTCGTAATTATATTAACAATTAATAAGTATATCAAACTTTGTAATACGCTATTTTAAAGATTTCTCCATGCTCTCGAAGAAGTTTTTACTAAAAAAACAAGTTTCGCTGTTTTTCAATGATTTGAAAAAAAAAGAAAAAAGGCCGTTTTTGACACTAAATTGTTTATAAATAAAAATGGCCTCCAGATCCTACGCAGAAAATTTGTTCTTATAGGTATTACTTATCGAAAAAACTCTTCAGTACCCTGGCTGTTGAAGTGTAATGGAAAAAAAACGTGTTACTGTGGACTAACTGTACAAATATGTATATGGCTATACTGAGCCTTTTCTCAGGCATCTTTGTTTATTATAATGGCAGAATAAATTATAATCGCGAGTCTTATATCACTGTATACTTAAACAAAATTAGGCTACTTAAACAAAATTAAAAACAATTTGTCAGTAAATAATTGAAAAAACTCTCTGTTTTGAGCTGTACAGGGGTTAACTCATTATTATTTTTACATATAAGCGATGATATCTTTAAGATAGTAAAATCCCATCTTACCGGAATTACATACATAGAATAAAATTTTTAATATATTTTGAGGAAATCCAATATGTACAGCCACTGGATTGTCGTTGTAATTTAGTAATTTTTTTTTCTATTAAACTTTGTTTATTTCTTAAGTAATAATTATTTGAGATAATGAACGCGTAATTTTTTATGGGATAATGGATTTTGATTTACATGAAACTAATTACTTTAAGTAATAACTGTTATTCATCACAAATGTTATTGTAAGAGTAAGGTGTAAAATATACATCGCGACTCAATTAGACTTCAGTTTAAAAATAATAGAGATCTAACTATACTGTGATAGGTATACACTCCTGACTTATGTAAGCAGCTAAGTCAGTAAGCTTTAGAGACTCAGAAGATACAATTCGAAAGGCTTTTAAAGTGAAATTGACAGGCAGAAGGTAAATGATGACGGCATTGCGGAGAACCTGCGTAGAGGACGGCAACAGAAAATCATCTCAATAAATATTTTTTTAAGACCGACCAGTAAATGTACACTTTCTGGATAATTTTTTTCAGAAAATGTGGGTTTTGTCGGTCAAGCCCGGAAAGTCAACATTAGGTACCGCCAAAAGCGTTTCCCGACTGTATCGTCGCCTCCGTTAGCGAAATTATTTCAATTAGATTTTTTTCCACAAAGTTACTCAAAAAGAGGTCCTTGTAACAAATTCACAGTGTGCCGTGGTCGAAAGATTGTTTTTTAAGGAATTTTTTTTTAAACAAATTCACAAAAATAATTTTTTCACTTCGAACAATTTTTTTTTGATAATTTGGGTCATTATGAGCAAAGAAGGTCTCTTTTGATTTTTCTCTAAAATTCATTGTTGTCGAGTTATACGCGATACACTTAGTTATTAAGCCTTAAAAATGGCTATCTTCGCATTTATCAAATTTTAAATCGCGTTAACTCGACAACAATCAATTTCAGAAAAAATGACAAGAGACCTTTTTTGCTCAGAATGAACCAAATTATCTAAAAAAAATTTGTTAGAAGTGAAAAAATTATTTTTGTGCATTTGTTTTAAAAAATGGTTTAAACAATTTTTCGACCAAGGTACCGCCTGGCACCCTGTGAATTTGTTATAAGAACCTCTTTTGAGTAAGTTTGTGCAAAAAAATCGAATCGGAATAATTTCGCTAACTGAGGCGACATACAGTCCGCTCTATTTTTTCCTGCTTTTTAAAGTTTACCTACTTAAACCGAAGCCCTGTGGTTTCAACACTTGTTTATAAATTACGATCCTAAATTTAGTGAAGTGTAATCGCGAGGTTCGGTGACTGAATTTAGTGTCCTAAATCGTATCCTGAATATCTGATCCTGAATTTAGGATAATGTAATACCCTCTTTAACCAATTTACCCCAGACCACATCTTGGTACGTGAACGGAACCATATGGTACCGGTACCACACATTAAAAAGAAAGGTAAGGGTAAGATGGAATGAGCACATTGGAATCAGCCCTACCAGTACCACAGCATAATAAATCTCAAACAGCAGAGACGTTATTCGCCTTCGAGAGTGTCACTGCTGAAGGTACCGGATATCGTTTTCTAATATCTATCTATCTATCTATCAGCGAGGTTCCTACAGCCTCTGCCGCTTCGCGCATTTCGACCGCCATCGCTTTCTGTCCATCCATTCGTCTTCTTTGATGGCTCTATCTTTCATGATGTGCCGTACATTTTCTTCCCAGGCAACTGAAGGTCTTCCCCTTCTTCTTCTTTGGTGTGGTATGTAATTTAAAGCTTTCTTTGGCCATCTATCTTCATTCATTCGTTTCACGTGACCATACCACACTAGTTGTCTAGTTTCAATTTTATCTACACTGGAATATACAGTATGTGTCCTCCTTCTAATATCTTCATTCCTGATGTGATCTTTTTTAGATATACCACACGCTCTCCTTAGATAATCCATTTCTACTACTTCTATTCTTTTCCTATCTTTTTTTGTCATATGCCAAACTTCTGCCCCATAAGTCATAATAGGCTCTACCAAGGTGCGATAGATTGTCAATTTCGTTTCTTGCCTTATATCTTTAGACCACAGTAGAGAGCTCAGAATGTTTACCGCTTTTTTGCCCTGCTGCGTTCTCTTTTCGATGTCTCTTTTGGTAGTGCCTTCTTTAGATATTATAGATCCGAGATATTTATATTCATTACATCTTTTCGTGGTTCTAATTTCTAACTCTGGATCTTCTTCATCATCCCCTATTTTAAGATACTCTGTCTTTGACATATTCATATTAAGGCCCCATTTTTCATATTCTTTCTTTAGTTTTCTAAACATGTAGTCCATGTCTTCCTCATCATTCGCTACGACTACCTGATCATCTGCAAAAAACAAAGTTGTTAGACATTTACCACTGCCTATGTCTATTCCCATTCCGGATACTTGTTTCCTCCACTGCTCTAGCGATGATTGAATATATATTTTAAATAAAGTCGGAGACAGACAACATCCTTGTTTAAGCCCCTTTGATATAGGGAATGATTCAGATATAAAGTTTCCTTCTTTAACGACACTTCTTGCATTTTTGTATATATTTGCGATAGCATCCACATACTCTCTACTGAGACCTACCTTCGTCAATGTTTGAAACAGTTTTTTCAAAGGTACCGTATCGTATGCCTTCTCCAAATCTACAAACAATAGGTGGGTAGATAGATTCCTTGCCTTCCGTTTTTCTATTACCTGCTGCAGAACGAATATATTATCAGTGCACGATCTTCCTGCACGAAATCCACTTTGTTCTTCCATGTCTTCGTATTCTGATTCTATTCTTTTCTTTATTATTCGACCGTACAACCTCCCTACTGAGCTGGTAACAGTTATTCCTCTATAGTTAGAGCATATGCGTTTATCCCCTTTCTTGAATACTGAGCTGATGTATCCAACATTCCAATCATCAGGGATATTTTGTCCTTTTAAGCATTTATTAAATAGTTGAACCAACATCTCATGTAATATGTTTGGTCCGTACTTTACCAACTCAATTGGGATGTCTCCAGGTCCTGCTGCTTTACCGTTTTTAGATCTTTTGAGGGCTTCGCTTAACTCTCCGGTTGTTATCTCAACTATTTGTGTATGTTCGGCTAATTCTTCCAGTTCGATCTCTTGGAATTTACATCTATCTTCTGTCAGTAAAATCTCATATTGGTGTTTCCACTGTTTAAGATCTATTAACTTTATGTTAGATTTTTCCTTTCCTTCCCTCTGGAGAGACTTTATTACCTTCCACGCTTGCCCAACTCTTGGTCCTCTTGTTTTCTAATATCCTCGTCAAATAGGACTCTGCTCTCATTAGAGCTGTATACAATTACTTCCCGACGGTCTCCTGCTTTTTGACATTTTCCTATCTCCGTCAATTTTTCTTCCACTTTTTTGGCTTTTTCCATATCGAATTTTACCGCATTCTTGAATTTTTCTTCCACCATTTCAATTTTCTGGACCTCCTCAGCAATCTGATTTACCTCTTCCTGCTTTTTCTCTAAATAAACCTTCATATCTTCATATTTTTCCATTCGGTTTTGAAGTTTCAAGAAATTTTCTTTTTATTGTTTCATTATATTATCTCATTTTGTTTTACTGTCTGTTCATTTTGTTGCTTTTCTTTTAAATTTTTTAAAGCGAATAAAAAATAAGGTGATTTCAAAATTTTCTTGTGTTGGTCAACTAAAATATCAATATCTAGGTTCAAGAAACTTCAGCAATAGAATCCATTAAAATGCGTTTTCAAGGGGTTACATATCGAACATTTTTCCGGACCCCGTCTTCCACTGGGGCCCCCAGATCACCTTTGCCTCGGGGCCCCTAACATCGTAGTTATGGCCCTGGGGCAATAACTTTAATTCAAGAAGGTTACTCAAGATGTCTTATAGCAGAAATGTTAAATGTTAGTCGTGTTGCAATAAATAGAGCCTGGACCAGATATGAAATGTATGGAGTTATTAGAAGATAACCTCATACGCACCTTATATACAGTGCAAGGACGACTATAGCAGCTAGAGAGCATGGACTTTACAACTATAAGCCGCTAAAGATCGTCGAAACACTGCCCGAACGCTAAAAAATGAGTTACAAGAGTAAATACTCGAACTATACGTATTCGGCTTCACCAACATGGGTTGAATGCAAGAAGGCCAGCTAGAGTACCTCCTTTGACCCCTGCACATCGTAGAGCCACACGCTTGTTTGCGGAAGAACATTTGAATTTGACCATCGCACAATGTCAATGGTGTAACCTGATGTTTACTGACGGTCCAGATTTCGTTTAAATTATGTTGATAGACATGGACGTGTTAGACTCTGAAGAAAACCAGGCGAACGATTTTTGGGTTCCACAATTCAAGAAATTCAGGTTTTTGGCAAAGCTTCAATTATTATGAATTGGAGTGGAACAACTTTAAATGTCCGTTGTGACCTAGTAGTTATTCGGTGACGGGCGATGAGGGCAGAGCGGTACATACATTAACGAAGTTCTTGAACCACATGCTATCCCATTGGCTGGAAATATAGGTCCATAAGTTATCCTTTAGCAAGATAGGTGATCAGGATAGTGCAAAATTATTTCACTGCCCACAATAGTCAGATTATGGGGAGGCTAGCGAGGAGTCCAGATTTAAATCCCATTGAACATATTTAAAATACACTTGGGAAGCGCTTTGAAGGATCGTCAGCCACTAAGAAACCTACAATAATATGTCTAGGAAGTTTTCGTGGAAGAATGAAAACAACTAGATCAAGAAACTACTCGAAATGTGATTGTAAGCATGTCTGGACGTTGTACAGAAGTTAGTCGAGTTAGCTGATTAGTTTTTTTAATAATTTTTAGCAACGCTGTTACATATTTCGAATTTTTCACATTTATCACTTTGCTATATTGATAGCGAAAAACTTTAGATATAATTAAATAAAAATAGGCTCTGAAGAAAATGAAAAATAATTGAACCCCAGGTGAAGATGGAATAGTATCAGAAGCACTAAAAATTGGAGGAAATATACTACTTGAAAAAATTAAACAACTTTTCAATTTTCAAACAACGCCAATATTCCAACAGACTGGAACAACGCTACTATGATTCTATTACACAAAGCAGGAGACAAAGCCAATTTAGAGAATTACAGACCGATTAGCCTCCTCAGCCATTTATATAAGTTATTTACGCGAATAATAGTTAAGAGAATGGAAAGAAAGTTAGAGACTTATCAACCAAGAGAACAGGCAGGATTCCGAAAAAATTACGGAACAAATGACCATCTACAAAGTATAAAAACCTTGAGAGAAAGTAGTGGAATACAATAAACCCCCTAGTTCTAGTTTTATCGATTTTCATAAAGCCTTTGACACAGTTGAACTTAGCAAAATATTACAGGCGCTTAAAGCATGCAGGCTAGATTATAGGTATACAAAATTATTACACAAAATATACTTACAGGCAACAACCACTGTCAAATTACATACTAACAGTAATCGCATAAAAATAGAACGGGGGGTTAGACAAGGAGACTCAATGTCACCTAAACTTTTTAATACGGTCTTAGAACATGCTTTCAAGAGTTTGGATTGGATGACAAAGGGAATAAAAATAGATGGAGAATACCTAAACAACTTACGTTTCGCCGATGATATAGTCATAGTAGCTGAGGATCTAGGTATGGCAAGAGAGATGGTACAAGAACTCGTTGTAGCTACAGAAAATGTAGGTTTAAATATAAACATCTCAAAAACAAAAATAATGACAAATTTGGTACCCAACCAGAACATCAGTATTGGTGGGAAGGAAATAGAACTCGTAGATAGATATAAATACCTAGGACATGAAATTACGATTGGCAGGGATAACCAGACTCATGAGCTGAAGAGAAGAATCGGTCTTGGGTGGGCAGCATTTGGAAAACTGAGAGAAACTTTTAAAAGTGAGTTACCCACATGTCTAAAGAGAAAGGTATTCGATCAGTGCGTCCTCCCAGTCTTGACGTACGGATCAGAAACACTTACCTTAACTAAAGCCTGGGCTACCAAACTAAGAGTCACGCAGAGAAGAATGGAGCGGTCAATGTTAGGAATAACTCTGCAAGAACAAAATCAGAAACGAAGAAATCAGGAGAAGAAAAAAGGTGACTGACGTCATCGAGAGGATAGCCAGGTTGAAGTGGAGATGGGCAGGACACGTAGCCAGAATGACAGATGGGCGATGGACGAAGAGGTTATTGGAATGGAGGCCAAGAGAAGACAAGAGAAGCGTCGGTCGACCGCCTACAAGATGGACTGACGAATTAAGAAAGGTAAATAAAAACTGGATGAGGGCGGCGCAGGATAGATGGGGTTGGAAACGAGGGGAGGAGGCCTATGTTCAGCAGTGGACTTTTGAGGCTGGATGATGAGAAATAAAAATAATATAATCATACAAAGAATTGATGGATTCGACCGTTACTTGATGGAAGTTCATTTTATCTAATTCTAATTTTATCTAATTCTATCTAAGAAATTGGTCAAGTTGTCTGTTAGCTGTCTATCATACATTAATTCACTTCATAGTAATATTGAGTTTACAATAGAAACAGAACAGAATAACTCCATAAACTTTCTAGATGTAACGATTACCAGACTACACAACAAACATGAGTTCTCCGTATATCATAAACCTACCCATACTGACACAACTATACACAATTCATCATCCCATTCTACACAACACAAATTAGCAGCCTACCATAGCATGATACATAGACTGACAGAAATTCCTATGACAAAAAATAACTTCGAGATAGAACTAAACATCATTAAACAAATAGCAGTAAACAACGGCTATAACGAACAAACAGTTTACAAAATTTTAAACCAAGAACTCCATAAGAAAGCCCTTAAATTAGTGTATCCACCACCACAGAAAGAACCCAGTACCTTCTGCTCTCTCACATATACTGGCAAGATAACAACAAAAAGAGCCAGATACATAAAAAAGAAAGGAATAACACCAGCTTTCAGAACTAACAACAACTTAAGCAAATATATTAAGAACAATAAAAGCCGAAAGAGAAAGCAACTACAGAGTGGTGTGTACAAACTAACTTGTGGTGACTGTCCGAAAACGTACATCGGTCAAACTGGCAGAACTTTTGACAAACGGATAGCAGAACACAAAAGGGCTTTCAACAGTAGAAAAACAGACACTTCTACATACGCACTTCACCTTCTAGATCATAATCATTCTTTCAATGAAGAGTTTAAAATTCTGCATATCCAAAATAAAGGCCTTAAGCTATCTTTTTTAGAATCTATGGAAATTAATAAACTGAAAAATACAGATATAATTCTGAATGACCAACTGGAGACAAACAGCTCCCCACTCCTTAACCTCTTCAGTTAAAGACAAACACATTGTAAACTATATCATTTGAGAAAGGCACTCTGCCGAAACTGCTATAGTCACATAGTTGTAATAAATTTTGTGGAAGTATAGAAAACAAACGTTTTCAGTGTTTTATTGTTATACAAAGAATTATTTCAAAACTACGAACATCTTTATAAGTGGCACCTCTTTTCCGTGTTGATCAGTTATATATGATTTATGTAATCTGATAATAAAATTTTTTATATAAATAATTACATACAAATTACTATTCCATATTTGCGGCTTTTGTAATTATGCTATATTTTAATAACCTGTCCCCAGCGAATAAAAACGTCTATTACATTAAAAATGTGTCAAAGAAAAAACTGTAAACTGTTGTTTTTTATGCGTTATATAATTAAAATGTACCGTATCTGTCGGTATAGCAATTTCACGGGTAGTGCAGCCAAAAACAGCACTGGTCATTTGTTGGCTTTATCAAAAATCTTTATTTGGTTTTGGGTACGCAATTATATCAGAAACGGTGCTCACGAAAATTTCAAGTCGTCAAATTAGATGGTGAACAAGATTACCAAATGTCGCAATAGAATGAGTTTGAGAAGAGTCCACCGGCTACTTTTATCATAATAATTAGACCATAATTTGGAGGTGTAATCATAGAGCCACATGTTTCGAAGATGTCACGACTTCGAATCCACATCGACATTGGCATCGAGATTGGAGATTGCTGGTTAGGCGACGATACAGCCATTCAAACAAGAAATTCGATAATAAATCATCAACTTGAACATCCACATTATACAGGGTGCTAAGAAAAAATCGGCCGTTGTATTTATATTTATCGATCAATTTAAATCGTGAGATTCCATTCGAATTACCTGTAATTTATTGTTAAACCCAACGATTGATACTCTACAGGAATATTCAAATATTTTTTTATAACTGAAGACATGCGTGGATAAAGATGTCATGTTACATTTTTTTTTGAAAAAATCACTTTTTACAATTTATGAACTTTCCTTACATATGATATTATTTTCCTCTCAATATGATATTATAAATCCTAGATTTATGAACCTTTTGTGATGATAATGGCGCCATGTCACACACACAGTATATATTTTTAGTAGATAAAGGTCACAGGTGGACACAGGTCCAGATATGATACCAGCAGAAATGCTCAAAGCCACAGAAGAAACTGGCGTAAAACTACTTCATCTACTCTGTAACCAAATATGGCATTCAAAACAATGGCCTGAAGACTGGACAAAATCTACAATAACCACAATTCATAAAAAAGGCAGCTTCCATAAATGCGACAATTATAGAACTATTTCTCTTATATCACATGCCAGTAAAATAATGCTACATAATATAATCAACGAGAGACTAAAAGCATTCCTTCAAAGAGAAATTCCACAAGAGCAAACTGGATTTACCAAAGGTAGGGGTACTAGAGAACACCTGTTAAATATAAGACAGATAATCGAAAAATCTACGGAATTCAATAATCCACTGTACATATGCTTTATAGATTATCGTAAGGCGTTCGACAGGGTCAAGTGGAGACACTTATGGCAAATACTAAAAGAAGTGGGCGTACCCCAACACCTTATTTCGCTTATAACTGAACTACACGAACACACTACTGGATGAGTTAAAGTGCTTGACACACTTTCAAAAGAATTTCATCCAGAACGGGGTGTCAGACAGAGATGTATACTATCGCCAAAATTATTCAATACATATGGAGAGCATATTATGAGAAGAGCACTTGAAGGATGGGAAAAGGCATCTCAATAAATGGTCATAAACAAAACAACCTATGTTTCGCAGATGACACAGGCCTTCTTGCAAATAGTCAAGCAGAGCTGATTGATCTTATACGACTGGTTGAAGACGAAAGTCAAATATTTAATCTGCAATTAAACATATCAAAGACAAAGATCATGATAGTGGATAGACTACATCACAATCATCCACATATAACCACAATTGATCGGTTTGAGGTTGTGAACTCATACTTATATCTGGGATCATTAATCACAAACACAGGGTCACTACAGGAGGAAATAAAACGTAGATGTGATCTAGCAAAAGTCGCCACAGGAAAAATGACCACAATATGGAAGGACTGTCAAATTTCAAGAGCGTTAAAGATGAGGTTGATCAACTGCTTAATATTCCCAATACTGACTTACGGATGTGAATCTTGGACCCTGAGAAATTCGGAAAGAAGAAAGATAGACGCCACTGAAATGTTCTGTTGGAGACGAATGCTACGAATTCCTTGGACCGACCATAGAACAAATAATTCGATTTTAAGAGAGCTAAAAGTTAGCCAACGGCTCTCCAGTAAAGTCCATCTCCAACCATTAAAATACTTTGGACATGTTATGAGAGCCAACACAGAAAACATGGAAAGACTCATTATACAAGGAAAGGTGGAAGGCCGAAGATCACGAGGAAGATCCCAACAAGATGGATCGATCGGATTACAGGAATATGCAAAAGACCTATGCATGAGTTAAAAGAGATTACCAGAGACAGAGATCTTTGGACGGGCAATACACGACATCACGTCGACCACTACACTCCCTCCGGGGGGTCAGGATTGAAGAGAGAGGAATAAAGGTGTTATGTTACATTTTTGATACATGAAACCTTTATCCACTATGCAATTCGCAAGGTTTTATTGACGCAATATAAATAACAATCGTATTGGAATCATGGAAAGTAGAGGTAAACGAATTCTAATACAACTAGTGTAAAAAGAAAAAGACGAGAAATCTTATTTTTCCAATCATGGTAGGTAAGTTATTTTTTGTTGTAAAAGTTAAGTTAGTGCATATTAAGGCATGCCTCTTTTTTCTTCTTTTAAGTTTCTTTGTCAGCATTTGCTCGTAAGATTTTTAATGGTTTTTGGCCATGTCTAATCATAACCAATTTGGTTTAAGACCTTAAAGCAAAGATGAAGATGTGACATATGGTAGTAAATATTCTTCTTCTAGTGATGATGACGTTATCAGCAAATCGCTTACAACCAAGATATTCAGAAGGGTTTCTGGCAATATTAAGAAAGTTATTCACAAAGAGCCACTAACGAAGAAGAACTAAGTAAAAAGAAATTGAAACTAGTGAAACAGAAAGAGGACATATCGACGTTCCTTCAAATATTTTTGAAAAAGGAAATATGGTACAACCTGGCACTGGTGAAGGCTTAAATATTATTATCTCAGAAAACGCAAAATATGTGCCAACCAAAGTGTCTAAAAATTCACACGAAATCCAGGTAAGTGGAAACGTAAGAAAGCTGCAAAGGAACCAAGGACAAGATAAGATATATCATAAACGAGAAATGTTATGAAAAACATAAAGATTGGAGTGCTCTGGAAGAATAATTTTAGGAAAAGTGTACAGATATATTCGATAACTAAGGAGGACAATCACTCTTAGCCCGACCGCACATCAAAGAAACATGAAACGTAAATTACGTTTCATGGAAATAAACCACTGCTAAACAAATATACGTCCGGCCATTTATGAAACTCTCCGAAAATAAAAATGTGTCATGAGCATGAATCACACTCGTTTCATTGGTAGGCGGACTTTGAGATTTGTTTAGCAGTGTTTTAGTTTCATGAAACATGTTTTTCGTTTCATGTTTCATGTTTTTCGTTTCATGTTTCTTTGGTGTACGGCTTGGCTTATAGAAATTTTATGAATTATATGTAAATCCATAAATACTTTAATTTTTAAAATTATTGAAATTTTTCTAGTTTATCAGCATTAGGGGTTGCCAACTTCTTCAAAATTTCAAGATCTTGTCTTGATCTTGTCTTGATTTCAAGACAAGATCAAGACAAGAAGTAAATTTAGATTTCAAGACAAGACAAGAAATCTTATGTCAATACCAAGATTTCTTGTCAAGAAAACAAGAAATCTTGAAATATCTTGAATACCTAATAATAAAAACTAGATTTTATTTTAAATAACAAATTTAGCATATTTAAATCGGAATTGATAAGCCATGAATTAAGGCAGATAACACTTCTTATGGAATCAAAGCCTAGCTGATTTCTTGGCTTTGTTATTGTTAAAGTTGCTCTTGAAAATAGCATTTCCGCAGGTACAGATGTTGCTGGCGGTCCGAGAAAATCTTTGGCCATTTTCGATAATGACGGGTAGATATTTTCGTGTCTTCTCCATCAATCAAGTGTGCATATTCTCAGAATCTTCTGACCTAGGCTCATTTAAGTATTTTTCAATTTCATACTTCCAAGATTGTAAGTTATCATTATCAGCTTTCTTAAATAGGTCTTCTTGTTCTTAAAGTTCCAACTCCTATCGGATATCATATTGGATATCATAATGGCTATGGTCACTTTGTTGGCTGCTGCTCTGAACAGTTTTAACAGTCTTAACAGTGATAATTTTTAATTATTACTCATTTCCAAATACACTGACGTCACTGGCCCGTTTTAGCCAAGTCCCATACTAATAAAATATATTTATATGTAATTCATAATTCATATATTGTAATTTTAAAACATGTATAATTATCCATTTGAAAAAATAAATGAATGTTTTTGTAATATTTATATTATAATTTAAAAAAAATAAATCACTTGGGTTGAGAGAAGGGGCCGATCGCCCCCATCGCCCCCCTGGATCCGCCACTGACTGACTCAGATTATTTCATGTTAATAGCAAAAATAAAACAAAAAACATGCAGGAGCAAAAATAAAAGCAAACAAACGAAATGAACACTGAAGAACTAAAAGAAGAGCAAGTAAGAAGGAAATATCAGGAAGAACTGGAAAATATCTAACAATGGATGACAATCAAGAATGTGTTGATGTGAAACGGGTGTGGAGCTGCATAAAAGACGCCATACAGGAAGCAACAAAAAAAACAATTGGCAAAAAGAAGGAGAAGAAAAAAATGGTACAGTATCGAATGTCAAAAAATTATGGAAAGAAAAGTGGAAGCGGGATTAAAATGGATAAGAACGAACACGTCAGAAGACAGAGAAAACTACGAATCTATCTATTGTCGTTAAGATATGTGTAAAGATGCAGGAAATAGAGAACGAAAAATTCAACAAAAATTCAAAAAAAATTCTATAATAAAATAAAAGAAAACAATAGAACATTCAAATGTAAACTAAAAGGAATAAAAAACAAGCACCGTAAAATTGTAGAGGAAGAGAAGGAATATAAAGAAATATGGACAAATCACTTTAAAGAATTACTAATTTAACCAGTTATAAATGATGAAATAGAAGAAGCGGACGAAGAAGAAACGATCACACAGGAACCATCATTAGAAAATATAAAAGACATTATAATGAAGGGGAATAATCCAAAGACACCTGGGAAGGACGGAATAAATCTAGAACTAATAAAATACGGAGGGGACATTGCATGAAAAAATAAGTGAATTGATTAAAAAAATATGGAAAGATGAGACAATGCCGAACGAGTGGGAAATTGGACAGATTATAACGATCCCTAAAAAAAGGAGACCAGCATGAGTATAAGAACTACAGAGGTATTACACTATTATACGTTGCCTATAAAATATTATCGTCAATAATAAAAAAAAGATTAACGGATAAAACAAAAAATATCATAGGACAATACCAATGCGGTTTCATAAAAGTCAGATCAACAACAGATGCAATAGATACCATTAAACAAATCATGAAAAAAGCACACGAACATCAGCGTGAAATAGAAATATTATTTTTAGACTTTGAAGAAGCCTTTGACGCAATAAAGAGAAAGGAAATAATGAATGCCCTAACATAATTATAAAGGAATAAGTAAAAAACTAAGAAACCTAATAAAAATGTCAATGAGCAAATCAAAAGTCAGTATTCTAACACAAAAAGGGGAAACAGAAAAATTCGAAATAAATTAAGGAGTGAGACAAGGTGACTTACTGTCAGCAACACTATTTCTCTTTCTACAGGGGTTTGGTTGATGTAGAGTTGACCTTCTGTTATCTTTTTCTTACTAATTATAATAAGCTTTGTCTTCATCACGTTTATATTGAGTCCATAATGTTGACTGTAATACGTGATTTTGTTCGTGAGAACTTGTAGGTCTTCTAGGTTGGCGAATTCGTTTTTGGCAAGAGCCACCAAGAGCTGCACAACTAGCACATGCTCGTCTCATACTTCCTTTCGCTGGTGACAGTGTTATGTTTTGGGCCATTATTATGACAGGTGGACGCAGGGAATTTGTGGTTATTGACGGCAATTGAGGACAAAAATATATAACATGGATTTTAGAACCTCATGTGAAATTATGACGAGGAGCTGTGGGTGAAAATTTTGTGTTTATGGATGATAACACCCGACCACATAGAACTAAAACGGTTAATGACTATCTTGTGACAGAAGGTATTCGCCGTTTGGAGTGGCCTGCGATATCTCCAGACACGAATTCCATTGAACATGCATGGGATGTGCTCTTCAGAGCTGTTCATGCCCAAAGGATCCTCCTAGAACCCATCATGAACTTACAATTGTCTGTAGAGATAAATGGAATAATCTGCCACATGAAATTATTGATCGACTTGTTAGCAGTATTAAAGCTGGTTTAGACGCTGCAATAAATGCGATCGAGTTGTTTCAATTTATCGTCGTGTGTGAATCCAAACTTGCATCGATGTCCGTGGTGGAAATACATGATATTAAAATTATCGTTAAATACATTTTAATTAGAAATAATTTTTTAGTTATTGATTTTTTGTTTATTAAAAAAACAGTATCTTTTTAAAACAAAAAAATATCTGTCAACGTTATGATATTTTTCTATAAATGATCTAAATCAGTAGTTTCTGAAAATAGTTAATAATAGCGAGAATTTTGGGTAATGCATAACTTTTGAAACTATGTGTATATAAAACATCAACATGTAAAAAATAACAACTGAATGTGAATTAATTATTATATTTTTGGTGTAGACAAAAGGTGACTTCGTAATTGAGCACCGAAGATGTGCTTTATTGCATTCGTCACAGAAGAGCACGCCAATGTTAAGAAAATATTCAACAAGTGGATGTCACACAGCGTCAAGGACAAAGTGGCCAGATAAAAACAAAAAACCAGTATAATCAAAGCAGCTGAGGAAACTTGCGGGAAGCCAAAAATAGCAAATACTAACATGAAGAGAACGGAATGGTGGACGGGCGAAATACGAGAGAAAATAAAGAACAAAAAACGAAAATGGAAGAGATACCTAGCACAAAGCACCCGGAAGATTAGGAGGCATATAATGAAAAAAGGAAAGAAGTTAAAATAGCGGTGAAAGCAGGAAAGGAAAGGTCATCGGAGAGGCTTGGACGAAAAATGACAAAAAATTATAAGGAAAACCAAAAACTCTTCTACGGCGCATTAAAGCAACTCAGACAAAAGAGTGAGCACACGATGCCGAATATAAAAGACAATAATGGAATGTATACTAACAGAAGAAAAACAAATAATGGAAAGATGGAGAGAACATTTCAGAGAGCTAACACATGCAGACATCGACAACACAGTGGTGATATAAGAAACGAATGAGGAACAACAAGTGAAAACCATAACAAGAGAGGAATTAGAGAAAGCAATAGAAAGAGTAAAATTAGGCAAAGCACCAGAAAAGGATCATATCACACCGGAAATGATAAAATTCATGGGAATAGACGGAATGTACAGCATGAAAGAACTAATGAATGATATCATAAATAGAGCAGAAATACCAAAGGCCTGGAAGAAAGACATCATATTTATCACCAATACACAAAATGGGAAACAAGAGAAACTGTAATAATTACCGATGTATCACCATATCAAGTATCCCTGGAAAGGTGTCGGCAAGAATAATAGAGACAAGAATAAAAACCCAAATAGAAACAAATATGGAAGATACACAGTGTGGATTCTGGAAGGATAGAAGCACGCAAGACCTAATATTCACAATAAGACAAGTAAGTGAGAAGGTAATCAATAAGAATAGAGATACACATATTATATATGTATAAACATTTTCAATTTCTTTGCAACACGAAAATGCAGCAGCTGCATAATACTCTGGTTAAATCGGAGAGTGCAGGAAGAATCTTTACCGGTTTCGGAGGTTTTTTTTCCTCATCAGTAGTCCCATATCCTCTTCTCTCCGATTTTCCCAGGTACCATGCTTTGAGCCTTTCCGAATTGCAAAGAACGAAATGCCGCTGATGAACTAGAGCCATCTACCGAAAAACAAAATAAGTTATCAATCGAAGAAGCACAGAAAACAACATATCGTTCTTATACCATCAGATGGACAACAGGTGAAATACTTTCTTTGGTTACAACCTCCCGAGATTTTCAAAAATTATGAATCATACAGGACGCCGAGGAAATATTATATGCTTCATCGACAGGAAAAATGCGTTTGACAGAATCCGAAGCAAGTACGTATGCAAAACACTAAAAGAAAGGGGAGTCGACAGACACATAATAGAAGTAATAAAGGATATGTTCAAAAATAATACACATACAGTAAGAACCAATAACGAGGAATCCGGAGAATTTACTACAAGTCAAGGCGTTAAACAGGGATGCGTGTTGAGTCCACTGCTATTCTCAGTGGTACTGGATGAAGCAATAAGGAAAGACAAGAGAAGAATGAGAAAACTAACATGAGGATACTGCCAAATGAAACATACTCAACTATCGGAGCTACTATTTGCAGACGACATGGTATTGATAGCAGAAAACAGAGAAGACTTACAGAACAATCTTGAAATCCTAGAAGAAGAACTATCAAACATAAATATGAAAATTAATACAGAGAAAACAAAAACAATGATAATTTCAAATAAAAGCAAGACACACGAAATAGAATTAGACGGGAAACAACTAAAACAAGTGGAATATTATAAATACCTAGTAGTAATAATTGAATCAAATGGTAAACAAGACATGGAAATAAACGAGAGAATAGGACGAACAGGAAGCTTATTTAACACTATAAAAACAACATTTTTGGGGAAAAAGGAGATACCGACGAAAGTAAAAACGGCAGTGGTTAGATCAGTAGTTACACCAACAATGATGTATAGCAGCGAGACATGGACATTGACGGGGAGACAAAAATCCAGAGTCAATGCTATGGAAATGAGGGTCCTGAGGAAAATAGCAAACAGAAAGAGAACAGACAAAATACGAAACAGAACAATCAGACAAAACCTAAAACTAGAACCGATCAATGAAAAAGTAGTAGAGGGACAACTTAGATGGTTCGGGCACGTGTGTAGAATGTCGAACGAGAGATTAGCAAAACCAGTATTCGAAACGAGAGTGCAGGGGAAAAACAAAAGAGGAATACCAAGAGTCATGTAGGTAGATGAAATAACGAAAGAAGTCGAGAAGATAGGATTGACATTGGAAAGTGCAAGAAACCTAACACAATATCGGAAAGCATGGAGACTACAATGCCAAACTCAACTCCACTTGCCTTACACCTAAAGGTAGAAAGGCTTAGGACTAAGTAAAGTAAAAAAACAGTGTTCCTTTTAAAACAAAAAATATTTTGTCACCGTTATATTCTTTACAAATGATCTAAAACATAGTTTCTGAAAATAGCGAAAATTTTAGGTGTTGCATAACTTTTGAAACTATATGTATATAAAACATCAAAACAAAAAAGAACAACTGAATGTGAACTAATTATATTTCTGGTGTAGACAAAAGCTGACTTCGTAATTGAGCACCTCAGATGTGCTTTATCGCATTTGTCACAGAAGGGCACGCCAATGTTGAGGAAATATTCAACAAGTGGATGTCACACAGCGTCAAGGACAAAGTGGCCAGATAAAAAACACCCTCGATGCTTATAAAAGACTTACATTCTGTTTCCCCCATAAAAACTCTCTGAAAGAATCTTGTAAGTGGAATAAGGACAGCCAGCTATTAAATAACTGAACTTTTTACAAGGAGAGAGTGAGTGACATAATTGGGCTCAAATGTCAGATTTGTTCCAGAGGTAAGAAATTTATTGGGTCTATCGCACGTGCAAGATTAATTACCGTGAGATTTTGAATAGATTGTTATGTATTTTAGTATCCAGAAGAATAATATAATCATTATTGTAGCAGTATTGAATAGGTATACGTAGTATAGGTACCTACGCAAAATAAATATTTCAGAAAATTTTCTGCAACTTTTGTGAGGCTATTTTAGAGTTTTTAGAAACTTTAGAGTTTTTGGTTTTATCTGTATATTCTTCATGTGTCTATCTATCTATTCCTAATATGTAGTATGTAATAGTAACTTTCAAAGACACCATCTACTTTAATGGTCTTTTATTGCTTTATTTCTTTTGGTTATTATGCTTGTCAATAAAACTTTAGATAGAAATTTTGATAAACATTTAACCCTGCACCAGCCACGTGGGGTGTTACCAGCACCCCATAACAAATTTTTATCAAATATTTGGTATTTCAAGTTTGGTAACCGAGCTGTGCGTCATAGTAGCTTTCTATAATATTATGTAGCATATATGTGTTAGTGTTTGAAGTGGTTATTTAGTGTCATTCTGAACTTATAGCTCTAAAGTCGAATTGGGGTGTCATCATCTGGCACTTTAAGTTTTAAATTCTTTTTTGTATTTTTGATAAAAAGGTCAATTTTACATTTTTTATTGAAATAACTAATTTAAATTATTAATACAGACTCTATACTCACTAAATCTTAATTCTTTTAGATATTTTACTTGACTTCATTTATTATGGCTTGGTACTTGCTAATTTGCTTATTACACCTTTTTCATTTTATTTTTCAACTTTTATAACATATTAGTAGCTAATAAGTTAATAAAACATGTTTATTTATATTCTTGTGTTACTCAACACATTATTTTGTTTTTTAAACAAGTAGATCACAGAAAATGTTTAAGGGGTGCTGTGAGCACCCCACGTGGCAGTTGGCGCCTTGCAAAGCCACGTGGCAGGTGCCGGGTTAAATAAAAATAAATTTTCATACCGGATCACATACGTAGTAAGAATATAATAAAAGCAAGACTATGGTAAAGCTATTGTAAGATACTTCAGTTAGTTTCGCCCCATCGTCTTTTTTTTTAACTATAAGCGATCAAAGTATAAATTGAATAAATCAGAATGCAAGGGTGATCATTTATAATCTTAAAGATACCATACCATCAAAGAGACGCACTGTTACTTAAATTGTATAATTAAGGGAAAATATATTAAATACATACGCCAGAAATATTTATATCTTCTTCTTCTTAAAGTACCTTCTCCTCAATGGAGGTTGGCTACAATCAGCGCCTAGCCGTCCACCGTCCACGTGTGCAATGTGTGCGGCGGACACAGGCGCCAGCAATTAAAAGGCGCTACTAGAGTTCTTAGTAAGTTACTAGAGTTAACTAAGGAAATACAACATTCAATTTTGCAGCTTTGCAAGCAGAATAAATACTTTTCAATCATATTGGATTGCACTCCCGATATGGCACATACGAAACAAGTAAGTATTAACATTAGATTTGTCCACTTTAACGACTGCTCTAAAAAATTAGAAATATGAGAACATTTTTTAGCATTCTGTCCAATTTTCGACATAACAGGTATGGAATTGAGCTCTTTTATTAAATATTAGAGCAATTTAAAAAAATTTGATTTAGATATCAAAAACTTGAGGGGTCAGGGCTATGATAATGGCTCTAATATGCATGGCAAAAATAACGGTATGCAAAAGATTATTTTAGATCTGAATCCACGAACTTATTATATGCCATGTGCTATTCACACGTTAAGTTTAGTAGTTGATGATGCTGTGAAGTTCAATCACGAAACAATCGTTTTTATTAGTTTAATCCAAAAATTATATGAATATTTTTCAGCTTCTACCAAGAGTTGAATATCATAAAACAACACTTCGCAAGTCTGACTTTATAGTATATTATTCAACGAGCATGTAATGATAGCTATTACTCACGATGATGAAGTGTGCGACACGAGCCGTAGGCGAGTGTCGTAATTCATCAGAGTGAGTAATAGCCATTACATGCGAGTAGAATACTATACTTTTTCTACGACCTTTTTTATTTTAATTAGTAAAACATTTAATTATCAGCTACTCGGGATTTAAATTATAATAATTCACAAGAATACCTAAATGCTATTTACCCCTAGTACGTGGCTGAATAATTGGTTGCCTACTATTACCAAATTATTATTTATTGTAAAAATACAACTAGAAATAGTCAATATAAATTCTATTCGTTTCCGAAAAATTATAAGCTTAAATTTGTACCTACTGTCAATTAATTTAATAAATAGGAAATGGCTATTGTCCGTGGACGTATTTCAATAGTTATAATGTATATTTACATTTAACTGCAATATTTAATATAATAATATATAACTATACATAATATATTATAACATATTTAACACAATATAACTTGAAAAATAAATACAATATTAGTTATAAATTCCAATTAACATAAACAAAATGAGCTAATGTCACTGTCACTAAAATAAATGATAAACGTCAAAATTTTTAGTAAACAAGATATAAACGTAAAAAATATACTGACATTGTTACAGATAAAATTCCTTTAAAATTTTTTCGAAGTTAATTATTGATATACATTACAATAATTATTGTATTAAATAAACAACTTTGAGTAATTTTATTTGCAGTTTATATACGATTAATATTAAAAGTGGTATGCGTCACTTGAATCTAACTTCAGCCCGTGAGTAATGACCCGTGAGTAACTTCAGCCCGTGAGTAATGAATTATTACTCACGGGTACAGTAATGGGTGCTATTATCTATGAAAAAATAGCGAATAATGAGCATGTTATTAAACGGTCGTAGAAAAAAGCATTTATTTGATACACGCTCGTCCAGCAGAATTGATGGTTTAAAGCCATTGTATAACAATTTGCAAAAAATCTATGGTGCTTTATATGATATAACACATTCGGATAGATTTGATCTTGATTCAAAATATCAAGTTAGATGTTTAGGAGCTAAAATATCAATATTTACATTCATATGCTCAGTCCATATATGGTCTGAAGTTCTGATAAGTTAAGTTCTGAAATTAACTTCGTTAGCAAAATTTTATAATAAAAAACAATGAATATGCAGCTGACTTTAATTAAATGTTTTACATAGACCAGTTAAAACAATTCATGCTCGAGTTTCGGACAGATAGCAAATGTAATGATGTTACTACTAAAGTAAATGAAACTACAGAGAAACTGGACGTGGAGCCTAATTTTCAACAAGCTACACAGTTACGGCGTTGGAATAAAAGCAGACGCAGACAGTTCGATTTCGAACATAAAAACGAACCGATTTTGGATCCTAAAATGTCTTGGGACATTAATTTCTTTTATTGTGTCCTCGACCAAACATTAATTTCAATAAATGAATGATTTTCCATAATGGAAAATTATGTTGATTCTTTCAAAATTTTATATTTGAACGACAGTAGGTACAGAAAAAACAAAAATTTTTGTGTAAAATTAAAAAAAAATGGGATTTTAAGATCATCTAGATATAGAGAGACCATTCGTTTGAAGACATTGTACAGCTTCAGCCTTTGTTAAAAGAATTACCTAAATAATGATTTTGTAAAATTTTAAAAGTTATATTTTAAAAGAATTAACTGCAGTTTAATCAAATCAACAGCTCTTCGTAGAGTTGCACAAGTTTGACTTGAATGTTTGAACTTGACTTGAGT
Source organism: Diabrotica virgifera virgifera (assembly GCF_917563875.1). Classification (NCBI taxonomy): domain Eukaryota; kingdom Metazoa; phylum Arthropoda; class Insecta; order Coleoptera; family Chrysomelidae; genus Diabrotica; species Diabrotica virgifera. Next base: position 8,046,265 of record NC_065452.1, on the reverse strand, counting down.
TTGACTTAATTTCAAGTCAAACTCAAGTCAATCCTTCTGACAAATATTTCAAGTCAAGTCAAACTGGTCAATCGTACAGGTTTGAAAATTCAAACTGTTTGTCAAACTAGTTTGAAAGAGTTTAAAAAATAATTTATTTAGTAGATATACTTTTTTGTCGAGATTGACATGTTAGTTGCCAATTAAGATAAGAAAATTAATAATACAATGAATGCCACATAAAAGTAACTTAATACGGGAAGCGATTATAATCAAAATAGGGTCGTAAATTTAAATTTCTTGAAAATGATTCCTGAATGCTTAAACTGCTTGCTGGCAAGTTTCGTTTTATCCATATAACTTTTTTATATCTGAGTGTTACTAGATTAAAACAAAGAATTCGTTGGATAGTTTTTTTATCATACAAAGTGTAATTTAATCTACTTTGGGAGCGTTCAGGTTCAAGTATTACGTAACGCAAGTTGGGGGGGGGTTATATAAAACGTTACGGCGCGTTACACGGGGGGGGGGGGGGTAGGATGGTTCGAACAGCGCATTACGTAATAGTGATGTAACGAATGTCATTTTTTGAACATTCGCGAATTCGAATGCGAATGCGAATATCTAATAACGACATTCGAGAATGCGGATGCGAATGCGAAGTTTTTTTTTAATTTGTTTTTATTTTTGAAATGTTTTCTAAATTTGTAATGAGAAGTTAATTGATATTTAGTGTAAATCAATCTGAATCTTAAGCTTTATTACATTATGCCAAATAATAACACAACGTGAAGGCTGATAATCTGATTATACGAGGTTAAGTTACCTTTTTTAATAAAAAAGATGAGAAAGATGAGATTTTGATTTTATTAATCTAACTTTATTTTCAAATTATTATTTCTCTAGAGTTTCACGATATTCGATAAAAATATCGATATTGTATTGATATCGTATCGAAAACCAATACGATACCGTTACAATACATACCTTAGCAATATTAATGTCGATACGATACTCATTATCTGAAATCAATACAATACTCTTGTATTGTCGATACGCTTGCCTCGATATTATTGAAAATATCGATATCGAGAAAAGAAAATAAAACGCCACAGTTGTTTGATTATATTTTGTGGAATAGGTATTTAGATCATAATTATTTATTACATAAAAGTATAAGTGATCTGCAACCCAAGCATCAGCTGTTATATTTTACACTTGAGTGCACGAACTTGAAATTCTTGAGAGTGAGTAAATGTCTGTTATGATTACACTGTTTATATCATGTGGAATTTGTGGCAATATTATGGAAGTAAGTGATGATGGCTCAAAAATAATTTTTAAAAATACTGAATTCGATTTATTCCGAATCTCCGGGGATTTCCCTATATTTTCAAAAGTAGTTTTTAAACAATACAGAATTATAAGTATTTGTCGACTTTCAAAGAAGCATTCAGCCATATTCAATCTTTATAAGAATATACATATAAGTTATAAGCAATATTCGTAATATTTTTAGAATAATGTTCATTTGTCAAGCATACAAAAGTGGGCATAAAGGGCCTACACAGCTCAGATGTATAATCCTGTTTATGTCGATATTTTATCGAGTATTGTATCGATATCGTATCGAAATCAATATCAATACGATATTTTTATAAGACAGTATTGCCGATATCGATACTCGATACGATACTTCATTGGCATAACCAATACAATACTCAATACTTAAAAAGTATCGATATTGTATCGTATCGTGAAGCTCTATATTTCTCTGATATTCATATTCGCAAAACATTCGCACAAATTTTGCGAATGCGAACGCGAATGCGAATATGCAAAAAGATGCGGATATTCCCGAATGCGAATACGAATACGAATATTCGTTACATCACTATTACGTAACATTGTTTTTTTAACTTAAATAAAAAAAAACTACCGAATCACAATCTTCCACCTTTTCAACTTTCGTTTATATTTTACATAGAACCCCTGGATTGTATTATATTGTCCCCTCAGCTCCGCTCATGTTACAATAGGACAAAATAGTATTCAAGTAAAAAAATCTTAAAATTTGTATTTAGCAGTCAAGCACAGTAACATGTGTCTCAATGGACAGCTCAAAATAAAATGATTTGGAATTTTTATGACTTTCTTTTATTAAAAAAGGCACTTAAGGGTAAGGGCCAGTTAGAAAAAATATCTGGTAACCAATCTGCTAGTTCACTCGAAAATACAATACAAACGTATTGCTGTATATTTGTTGGTATTTCTTTAAAATTCAAATATAACCATTGGGTTATTAGACCTGGATCCTGCGTACCAAAAAAAGTTGATTAATAGCAAGCGGAAAATTTGTTAATAGCTTAACGGTGCCTAGTCGGACAAACTTAGATGTACGGGAACACTGGAACGGTGGAAGTTTTAATTGTGGAACAGTTTAATAATTTGGAACGTCAGATTACGAAAACGTCCCATGTATTTTGTCGGACATAACATTCAATTGATTTGTTACCATTTCATTAAACTCTCACGCAAAAATCAGACTGCTATTACTAACCAACATGATTCCTGTCATTTGACATGTTCATCATGTTCCACTCATTAAAATGCCCAGTTGGTGATAAACACCAGTCTGATTTTTGCATGAGAGTTTAATGAAAGGGTAACAAATCAATTGGATGTTAATCAATCGGAAGTTCTATCCGACAAAATACATGGAACGTTTACGTAGTCTGACGTTCCAAATTTTTAACCTGTTCCACAATTAAAACTTCCCCTGTTCCAGTGTTCCCATACATCAAAGTTTGTCTGACTAGACACCGTTAAGCTATTAACAAATTTTCAGCTTGCTATTAATCAACTTTTTTTTGGTACGCGGGATCCAGGTCTATATGGTTTTACCTACATTTATCTACAATTTAAATTTCTTTCGGGGACAGGCTACAAATGTTGGGTTTAAATTTTTAAAAAAATTATCATTCTAGCGTTCAAGCAGTGAACATCTATTTCGAGTTTATTATCAGCGAGTAATTATTCTGGCGATACAAAAACCAAACTCATTAACAGTTGAAGTGTAAATATTATAATTTTAATATTTTTAAATGTGAATGTGTGTGAATTTCAAAAAATGGATGATTAAGATTACATCCAAGGAGTAGCAAAAACATCTTCGCAGTATGTATAGTCATCCCAATAATATACAGGGTCATCAGAACGTACCTACATCTGGTAATGTACAATTTTATCCTAATACACAATGCAATACAAATATACAGGGTCAACCAAGCATGTTTATAACTAATACTATGCCTAATTATAATATGATACCAAACTTTAACACACATGGTCAGCAAATTTTTTATACTCCTCAAAACCAATCATTGAAACCTAACACTAACATGCCGAATCCGATAGCACCTGACGTTCCACCAGGACCTTCAGCGTCAACACAGCACATGGATGATTTGGATTGCAGTCATTACTCCGATTATTCAATGAGTAGCAGCGAGGATGAAACACAAAATCCAAACCCAGAAACAGACAAACATCCCTGGCAAGATGTTATTAAACAAAAACGAAAAAGGTATAAAAAAGCTAGCACAAATACTGATAAACAAAACACACTTACTTCAAACAAATTTGATGCTTTACATAGCCTTGATGACACAAATGAGGATACAAGCAAAAGTACATCTGAAAATAATAATACAGCAATACAATCCAGACCTCCTCCTATATACATCTACGGTGTTACTGATTATGCTGCTAAGTTAACCAATTTGTCAAACGTTTTAGCGGAAGAAGAATTCCACACTCGAACATTATCCGAAAACACTGTCAAAATATATCCCAAAACAGTAGATATCTACAGAAAACTAGTAAAATATTTGCGAGAAGAAGGAATAGTTCACCACACGTATCAACTAAAAGAGGAACGTGCCTACCGAGTAGTTATTAGAGGACTCCATCATTCTGTAAAAGTTAATGATATAAAACATGAGTTACAATCCAAGGGACATAAAGTTAGAAATATAGTCAACGTCACACACAGAGTAAGTAAAGCACCTCTACCCTTATTCTTTGTAGACTTGGAGCCTCAAATTAATAATAAGGAAATATTTGATATACAATATTTACACCACACAAGAATAACGGTTGAGCCTCCTAGACCTAAGAATGGAATAGTTCAATGTATGAGATGCCAGAGGTACGGACATTCAAAAACATACTGCACAAAACCATTCAACTGTGTAAGATGTGGGCGTGGACATGACTCAAAAACCTGCCAGAAGCCACGTAACACTCCCGCCACATGTGCTTTATGTAACGGAGGCCATCCAGCCAATTTTAAGGGCTGTTCTGTATACCGAGATTTAATTAACAAGAAAACCAACAATAGGGGTCCACCTCAAATCCACCAACAAAACCAAGAAACAGTACATCAAACGCCAACCATTAATACTACATTCCAAAATCATCATCCGAACATAAAGCCGACTTATTCTGCTATATTACAAAATAATCCCAACAGGCAGTCAACACACAATGAGAACGAAAATTTAACAGACGTCTTGAGCAGCTTCCTTAACCAATTCAGAGACATGTTCAACCAGCTACTTAATCAGAACAGCATGATATTAACAATGCTCACAACTGTTATTAACAAGATTGCACACTAATGGCTCATACACTTATCATAGCAGCTTGGAACTCAAACGGACTTGCAAATCATATACAGGAGATCATTGTTTTTCTGAAAATGCACAAGATTGATATACTTTTGATTTCTGAAAGTCACAGCACTGACAGAACTGTAGTCAAAATACCCAATTATGTAACATATTATGCCAATCATCCCGATGGTGGAGCTCATGCAAGATCTGCTGTAATTATTAAAAACTCTATTAAACATTATGAACTGCAGCCATATATTACAAACAAAATACAAAATGCAAGAGTAAAGATACAAAGCACAGCATGGCATATTACCATAGCTTCACTATACAGTCCCCCTCGACATATGATCTCAACTGAAGAATATAATGAACTTTTTGATTCTCTAGGCTCCCATTACATAATTGCTGGATATTGGAATGCAAAACACACTACCTGGGGTTCAAGACTTATTACAACCAAAGGAAAACATCTCCTGGAAACAGTTCAACAAAAAAAATTTAACTATTTATCAACTGGCGAACCAACTTATTGGCCCACTGATAGAAATAAAATTCCAGACTTATTAGATTTTGCTATAATCAAAAGTATACCAATCGATCGATGTGATATTAAATCAAACTTTGACCTTAGCTCCGATCATAGTCCTATCATCATCAATGTGAGTAGCGAAATTCTGCAAAAAGTTTTCCCTCCTAGACTGTGTTCTAAACGAACTGACTGGCTAGAATTTCAAGAAATCGTAAACACCAACCTAAGTCTCAACGTAAGGCTAAAAACAGAAGAAGAAATTGAGACAGCAGTTCACGATTTCACAAATCTGATGCAAAACGCTGCCTGGAAAGCAACACCTGTACATCATAAGAGAAAGACAGATGATGTTCCCAGATATATTAAGGAGTTGGTAACCGAGAAGCGTAGGGCACGCAGAATCTGGCAGCACACAAGCAACCCAGCGGATAAAACCAATCTCAATAGACTGACTCACAGACTACATTCAGCACTTCAAGAATCCAGAAATACATCTTTTGAATATTTCATCAAAAACCTGACTCCCAGTGATCACTCATTGTGGAGAGCGACCCAAAAAATAAAAAGACCTGTCGTAACAGCTTCTCCATTAAGACAGAACGATAATGCATGGGCTAGATCAAATGAGGAAAAAGCAAGAGTTTTTGTAGAACACCTTGAAAAAGTGTTTGCACCAGTAGATTTATTCGAAGATGAAGAAATAAATAGCTATTTAGATGCTCCCTGTCAACTATCACCACCTGCTAGATCAATTACTCCATCAGAAATTATGGAAGAGATAAAGAAAATCAACTCCCATAAAGCTTCAGGTTATGATCTAATAGTGGGAGAAATTCTCAAACATTTACCAAGAAGAGCTATCGTGTTTCTCACTACTTTATACAACCGAATTCTTCATCTTTCCTACTATCCAACGCAATGGAAATTTGCTGAAATTATCATGATCGCCAAACCTGGAAAGCCACCAACAGAAGCTGCCTCTTACAGACCTATAAGCCTGCTGCCTATACTTTCTAAAATATTTGAGCGACTACTGCAAAGTAGAATAAATAGTATAACCTCCATAAATAATTTAATACCAAATCATCAATTTGGCTTTAGGGAAAAACACACCACAACTCAGCAATGCCATAGGATAGTAAATTTAATCAGAGACGGTTTAGAAAACAAGAACATTTGCACTGCAGCATTTCTAGATATTCAGCAAGCCTTTGATAAGGTTTGGCACCAAGGGCTGTTATACAAATTAAAAACAAACATGCCGAGTCAGATTTACTTACTTCTAAAATCATACCTTTCCGACAGACATTTCGACGTCAAAATGGAAAAAGATAACAGAAGATACCAACTCATAAGGGCAGGAGTACCCCAAGGCAGTGTTTTGGGACCATTTTTGTACTTATTATACACCGCTGATATACCAACTACCAACGAAACAACTATCGCCACGTTTGCCGATGATACAGCAATAATTGCGCTTGACCATGATCCAGTAGTGGCCTCTAACAAGCTACAAACACATTTAGATCGATTACAAAACTGGCTCCAAAAATGGAAAATCAAAGTCAACCACGAAAAATCGGCTCACATAACATTTACGAACAGACATGTAAATTGTCCACATGTTACAATAAACCACCAAGTTATCCCAGTGAAGGCTGAAGTAAAATATTTAGGTATTCACCTTGATCAGAAATTAACATGGAAAGCGCACATTAAAGCTAAAAAACAACAACTCCAAATAAAAACCAGACAAATGAATTGGCTTCTTGGTAGAAGATCACAATTATCCATAGAAAACAAACTGGCAATATACAAAATAATACTAAAACCTATATGGACCTACGGGATTGAACTATGGGGATGTACGAAACCATCAAACACCAAAATTCTGCAGACATACCAATCAAAAACTTTAAGAATCATTGCAAATGCACCCTGGTATATTTCAAACCAAACATTACATGAGGACTTAAAAATACCATTCATAAAGGATGTAATAGGACTGCATGCGACCAAACATAGAAAAAGAAGTATCAATCACAACAACGAGCTGATTTCCACGCTTTCCAATCGTCCATTACCAGTTAGGAGACTGAAGAGACAGTGGCCAGAAGACTTGTGTGAGTGACATTTGTGTTAGTGAATACAGTGGTGAATAAGGTGAACCGGCACTGGCCGGCAACACCTACAAAACATTACATAATTATCAGTTTTACTTAATACTCTTTTGTACAGAGTAGATTGTAAATTTGCAAGTTTTCAAATAAAAAAAAAATAATTTTTTAAAAATTAATGTATAAATATGCATTAATAGTATGGTATAACTTATAACTAGACCCAAACCCAGACATCCAAAGTGAAAGTTATCCTCCAACACCAAATGGTTCTATATGGTCCACATAATGTTAAGAAAAATGTTACACACACCATTTTGAGCGTCGGGTTTGGGGGGAGAGGGGGAAGAAATCGGTAAATTTTCGGTAAAGAAATCGGAATATTTCTAAAACTATGCGGTTTCTAAAGGATTCTACATAAAATTTAAAACAAAAAGTCCTATACATATTTGTTATAAAATCAACAGTTCCAGAGTTACGGAGGGTGAAAAGTGGAAGTTTTCGATACTTTTTATATTTTTTGGGAAATTTATAATATTATTACTGATGAAAGAAATTTTCTTTAACAGGATTGTGTTTTGTAAATAAAAATTGTTATTTCAGTGGCATGTTAGTGATAACCCCTTTGAAGAAATGTCAACCTCACCACCCAAAATCATCAATTGCCCAAAAAATATAAAAAATATCGAAAACCTCCACTTTTCACTCTCCGTAACTCTGGAAGCGTTGATTATATAACAATTATATATAGGACCTTTTTTGTTTTAAATTTTATGTAGAACAATTTTGTATAGAACATTGTTTACGCTAAAGTATAGTTTTAGAAATATTGACGAAAAACGTAAAAAAATACTAATTTACCGATTTCTCCCCAATCTCCCCTCCAACCCGGATGCTCAAAATGGTGTAACTTTTTACTGCACAATATGTGGACCATATAGAACAATTTGGTGTTGGAGGAAGACTCTTTCTTTGGATGTTTGGGTTAGGCCTTTTTTTGACCAGTTATACTATACTACCTCCGTAACTTTGGAACCGTTCATTTTAGAAGGATTATGCAATGGGCCTTTTTTATTTCAAATTGAATGTAGAACATTTTTGTATAAAAGGTTGTTCATGCTAAATCGCATAGTTTTAAAAATATTGACGAAAAACGTAAAAAACTACGAATTTACCGATTTCTCCCCCCCCCCCCCCCCCCCCCCCCCAAACCAGACGATTAAAATGGTGTGACTTTTTTCTGAACATTATGTGGACCATATAGAACAATTTGGTGTTGATGATAACTTTCACTTTGGATGTCTGGTTTATGCCATTATTTGGATCAATTGCAGTGTTGCCAATCGGCGGATAATTATCCGATTTGCGTACCTTTTTGAGAGTTGTCGTATCTTCTTCGTACCTTTAAATAAATCAGATATTTGCGTATATTTTTCAGTGTATCTACCATCTACTAAATCTTTCTCATCCATATATTCCCAACACCAACAGCACATTAATTTTCTTTGGTTCCACCCAAATTTTTATACTGGATGAATGTTAGTGACATCCGACATCTTAAGGCATACTAATCAGAAACCGTCTGCCCTACGATGTTATTAATGAGTTTTAAGTTTTTAGTCTTTAAGCTTATGAAAGCTAATTCACGCACGATTTAGTTTTATTTTCATTTTATGTAGTGCAGTGCTTAAGTAAACGTCTGTTTGAAATAATCTTTAAACGTATTCATTTTTTTCGAATCCTGAGAAAACTAATAAATATTTTTGAAAAATTTGAACGCAGAATGAAAGATTACATTATTATCGAGGGCCGAAAGTCCCTTATAGAGTAAACAAAATGTTTCTTTTGAATGAGATATTTGAAATTAAAAATCACACTCAATATTCTCTTTTTCTTTCACCCCTGTAACTTATTATAATAAAAATTATCTTCAGGGACTTTCGGCCCTCGGTAATAATGTAATATTTCATTCTGCGTTTAAATTTTTAAATAATACTTATTAGCTTTCTCAGGACTCGAAAAAAATAATGCATTTTAAAAGCATTGACCAGAAATTTTGCGCCTATGCTATTAATATAGCTGTAGTTTTTTGTATTGATTTATTTATTATTTATTTTTCTAGTACCTAGTTTTAGGTAGTTATTACGTTTTAATAAAATAATATTTAAAAGTGTTTTTTTTTACTTAAATAATTATAATAAATATAACGATCCAAATAATGAAATATTTAGATTTATTTATTTATTTAGAATTTAACACTTACGATAATACAAAATACGAATAATATAATAATAGTAAGTAAATAGTATTTACATACATGAATTAGGTAATCAGCTAGGATGCGAGTTTTTGATCTATAAACGAAATTTTTTAAACTGTGAAACAGAGAATCCAGCAGATTAAAGGGCCGGTTGTTTGAACGCTAATCAGAAATGGAATCAATTGATCATTATCAAATATTTAATTACTGTCAATGTCAACTTTGATTGGGTTGCTGAAAACATAATTGATTACAATTATTATGAGATTAATTTATTAATTAATCAATTAGGTTAATAATTGTTACGTTAATTGATAATTAATAATTCATTAATCAATTAATTATGTTAATTCTCATAATGATAATTGATTACAATCAACTGATTGGCGTACGAACCGTACGAACAACGGATTTTGTTATTTGTTGGTTGTTAAGGGGACTAAAAGAATAACATTGGCAACATTGATTTTGATAACAGAATAATTTTGGACCTAGCCATAGCCACCTTTACTTTACGTAAAAGGTGGCTATAACCTAGCGTACCTTTTCGTGACAAATCGGATATTTTTTGAGCGATCATCGGATAGTCTAGAGAAATTCGATTGGCAACACTGATCAATTGTATCATACTATAAGACGCTATAAGCTTTCTTAATAATTATTATCCTAACTGGCGCGCTTATTGGGTTTTATTTGTCTGTCTGCGGTTTAAATATCATATCAGCCAATACATTTCTGTTTATTGAAATTTGTCAAAAAATTTTTTTTGGACTTTGTTGGGATTGGGGGATTTCCCCTACCCCTCCCCCACCCATTACACCCCCCCCCTTTAATCCGCCACTGAACAAATAAACACGTTGCTTAATATTCAAACTGTTTGAAGATGTTTGAATTCAAGTCAAACCTAAAGATATCGAAATCAAGTCAAGTCAAACTTTTTTATATAAAAAGTTTGATTTTCAAGTCAAGTCAAGTTTGTTGAGTAAAATCAAACTAGTTTGACTTGATGCATCTCTAGCTCTTCGCATTCTGTTCACTCTGTCCATGTCTGTTGCTATTGCTGAACGATCTTTTTCTTAACTGAAACTTATAAAAAATATTTAAGACTGTCTCATCTCTATAGAGTCGTCAGTATTAGATGAAATTGATATTCACCATATTATAAAAAAAAATTTGACGGCGTGAAAAGTGAATTTTTTATAAAATAGCTATTTCATGTTTACCTATATCTTTAGTTAATTATGTTACGCCAAAGATTTATTTTTATTTAATTATTTTAACTTACCTTATTTTCATGTTGCATGTGTGATAATTTTTAGTTATCTTTGTTTAGTTAAAATAAATAATTGTTCATTTTTATTAACACTTTTATTTAACGAGACGATTTTTAAAAAATTGCGTATTTTTTGGGCGCCATTAAATGTTTTGCACACAGTCGCTACCACGTGCTGGGGCGGCACTGGCTACAATTGAAAAGTCTTCTCCGTCTTCAATTGTTCCTATTAGCTGTTCAAAATATAGACCCGAAATGATGAAATAACAATACGGAAAGTTGAAGATGCAATAAGAACTCTAAAAAATAAAATACCATGCGGGCCACACGGTATACCGAACAAATTACAGCCCACAAGTATTACGAGAATAATTACTACAGTCATGACGAAAAGTATCCATATTTCTCAAATGTGGTCTCGAGGAAACGAAGTACAAAAAACTCGAAGAAGTACCACAAAATTTTTATATTAAAAGGTGATACAAGGACGCGTTTCGACGCGTGATCGGTCCACAAGATGGTTCCTCCCAATGTAAGAAGTTTTACACAATTATTTCAGTCAAATTACAACTAAAATGTTAAAAATGTATAAACATTTTCAATTTCTTTGCAACACGAAAATGCAGCAGCTGCATAATAGTCTGGTTAAATCGGAGAGTGCAGGAAGAGTCTATACCGGTTTCGGAGGTCTTTTTTCCCTCATCAGTAGTCCGATTTCCCCAGGTATCATACTTTGGGCCTTTATGAATTACAAAGAAAGAAATGTCACGGATGAACTAGGGCCATCTACCGAAAAACAAAGTAAGTTATCAATCGAAGTAGCACAGAAAACGACAATAAATATCGTTCCCATGCCACCAGATTGACAACAGGTGGAAACTTTCTTTGGTGTTGCAAAGAAATTGAAAATGACCTTCGGAACGAAGATGGCACTTGAAGAAGAAGAGGAAATGGCTGCTGGACACAATTTACCGTATCCGACTTGGAAAGCGCTAAACAGACTAAGAACCGGCGTTTCACGTTGTGCTAGTAACCTGAAAAAATGGGGATACCAGGAGGACGATACCTGCGACTGTGGCGCGGTTCAGACCAGCCGGCATCTACTATCATGCACAGAGATGAGAGAGACCTGCACAGAAAAAGACAATATCAAATTATAGCAAATGACAGGGCCATCTATGTGGCCAACCATTGGAAATACAGAATTTAAAGTTGTTGGTGTTCCGGACACGGAAAGTAAGTAAGTACCACATTTCAAAAGCCTGTAGCTTATTTATGTATCCTTGCTTCAATGTCCAGCTTTCAAGTCCGTATTGCAGTATCAAAAACACGTAGCATTTCAAAGCTCTTACTCTCAGTTCTAATCTAAGGTCTTTATTGCAGAGAATTATTTTCTTTTTTACAAACGCATTACTATTCTGGCCCTTATTACTACACTCACCGCACTCACCGGCAGACAAAACGGGCACCCCAAAAAATGGGTCATTTTTAATGTCTTGTATTTCCTAAACCTGATGTCCGATTTAAGTAATTTTTAATATGTTATAGCCTTATTCTTTATCAATATCGCTGTAATAATATTGTTGCTAGACATAATAATATTGTTGCATTGTCATTGTATACAGGGTGTACGAATGAAACTGTGTTTTTTTCTCAAATTTTGGAACATCCTGTGGAATGTTCTAGCTTTTATAAAATACTGAAATTATAACCAAACTATAGCCTCAGGTTTTCTTAACATTCTGTTTTTTGAATCATTCGCTTATATTGGATAATAAAAAAGTTAAGCACTTTAACAACTACCCCTGTTTTTCGTTAATACAGGGTGTTTTTAAATAAGTACGGCAAACTTTAAGGGGTAATTCTGCATGATAAAATAATGACAGTTTGCTTTATAAACGTCTGCCCGCAAATGCTTCGTTTCCGAGATAGGGGGTGTTGAAATTGTTCTTACAAACTGACGATTTATTTATTTCTCTAAAACGTTTTGTGATATGCAAATGAAATTTGGTAGATTTTAAGAGGTAGTTATTGCGCATTTTTTGGCATACAATTAAGAATTTTATATTCACCATTGGCGTGCATACGGGTATAAATATTTTAGATATATCCCGTATGCACGCCAATGGTGAATATAAAATTCTCAATTGTATGCCAAAAAATGCGCAATAACTAGCTCTTAAAATCTACCAAACTTTATTTGCATATCACAAACCGATTTAGAGCAATAAATAAATCGTCAGTTTGTAAGAACAATTTCAACACCCCCTATCTCAGAAACGAAGTATTGGCGGGCATAAGTTTATAAAGCAAACTGTCATTATTTTATCATGCAGAATTACCCCTTAAAGCTAGCCGTACTTATTGAAAAACACCCTGTATTGACGAAAAACAGGGGTAGTTGTTAAAGTGCCTAACTTTTTTATTATCCAACATAAGCGAATTAATAAAAAAACAGAATGTTAAGAATATCTGTGGCTATAGTTGGGTTTTAATTTTAGTATTATACTTATAAAAGCTAGAAAATTCCACAGGGTGTTCCAAAGTTTGAGAAAAAAACACAGTTTGATTCGTACACCCTGTATACAATGACAATGTACCTGTCTAGCAACAATATTATTACAGCGATATTGATAAAGAAGAAGGCTATAACATATTAAAAAATTACTTAAATCGGACATCAGGTTTAGGAAATACAAGACATTAAAAATGACCCATTTTTGGGGTGCCCGTTTTCTCTGCCGGTGAGTGTATTAATTATACGCCCAAAAATGCAAATTTTCGGAGGATCAAAATTAAAATTATCGTATGGTTCCACAAAGTTGTATTCTTGACGATTAAATATTATTAAATCCGTAACTAGGATGAAGCAATGTAGCAGTGATAAAATAACAGTCCTTGGAATCGAAACACACCTTTACTAAATTGATATAGCCTGATATCTGATAAATATGGGACTGGTAAGTTTCCCAATTTTTTTATGATTATATCTATCTCGTAGCGTTGGGGCCGCATCCCGCCAGAGGCTTAAATGTGTTAGCATACATTACACAGTGACATGGGGCTGTGCGATTGTAGGAACCTTTGGTGCGACCGAGACAGTCTTAATGTCATCCTGAGGCGCGTTCTTGTGTTGTGTTGTTCTCTTCGCTCAGCGCTCAAGCTGGAGACAATCCCATTTACTGTCAAATTGGACTCGGCACTCAACTTCTTTAGCGCATCTCTGCCCTTCCATCTGAGACAATCACATTTTGCATACACTGCCTGGTGTAACTACTATTTCGATGCAATAAATTTTCTCCGTTCTATTACAGTACAGTATTTTTGCAGAGGAATGTATTAATAGCTCTAGCTAGATATACTTGTAGTGGAGATTTACACTATGAATCTATATGAGCAGATATAAAATAAGTGTTGTAATGTAATGGTTAAGTTCGATAATGAAATTCTAAATAAAATAATGTGTAGGTAATAGCCTTGAGATATGGTATCTCTACTCTACAGGGGCTACGGAAGTAAACCTTTCCAAAAGAGCAATGGCATCAAAGCTTTCTCGTATTATTTTATTAATAAATACTGCATCCAGCAATATTTGTCTTTCTTCAAGAGAAGGCAATTTAAGCAAAGATATTAAAACATTACATTCGATTTCATTTACAGATATTCCCATTTAAAAGCTATAAAGCTTAAGATTTTTTCTGTACAGTTCACCAAATATAGCTGAAAGTGTGAAATTCGCATTGTCTGCGCTAACAATGAAGTGAGAACGCACATACAAACGGTCTGGACCGTCAGTGCGAGTGCGAGGTTCGTCGTTTGACGGATCATGCGCATCATGATCGTCACTTGTTTGCATACTTTCAGCTTCAGCTATGTTTGGTGAACTGTACTTTGTAGTATTTATAATGAGGGAACCACATATTCCAAAACGGATCTAATAAAGGAACAGTAGATGCTTTTGATGCAACAAGTATTATCACATTTAGAGAGGCTATGTTTCATGAAACCTACAAGTTTAGAAACGTAAAAAATGGTCTTTAAACCTTACTGTAGGATAAAAAATCACCCTAAGATCCTTAAATGTTATGATTACCTTTAAATTTCTTCCGTTATGGTATTCAAAATATAATTGGATGTTAACCTACTCAAATCCAATAATCTACTCAAACCATTCTGTAATTCAATCACTGGAATTTTTTGTGACTCAGCGTGTAAATTTTTATATCAGCGTAGAAAAGTAGGTATAGTCGGTTCGCTAAACTCAGACACAACTTTCTAGTGATTTTAGTAGATTTTTTTTGTTTTTTTGGCAATTTTGCCAAAATTGGCAAAATTACTAAGTGTTTAGTAATTATAAATTATTTAATAATAATTTTTTTTGCCAATTTTACCAAATTGGCAAACTTACTTACTAAAATCACTAGCCAGTTGTGTCTGAGTTTAGCGAACCGACTATATATTAGGTACTATGATAAAAACAAATTTTAATATCATTTACAAAACAATTAAAAAGCAGAGGAGATAAATGTCCATCAGAGGTGATAAAGCAGAGGTGATAAAAATTTATAGATTTTTACAGCTTAAGTTCTATCAAACCTGAGTCATATATGTAGTTTAGGGGTTAGGACACTATGATTCACTCTATCCAAAGCCTTGGAGAAGTCAATATAAACCGGTATAGATTACATCAACCTAATGATGTCCTTCAAAAGCATCCAACAAAAATTCTTCCAAGTCTAAAAATATTGGTAGTAGTAGATCGTCCCGGACCAAATACATGTTGGTCGGGCATTACAATAAGATTCAATAACAGACGAAGATTTGCAGCTACAAGTCGTTCAAAAGATTTAGCAAAAACTGAAATTTTGTATGTGGCTCGGTAGCATTTACTTTCTGAGCGTACAATCTTATGTCAAGTCTCCTTGTTTGTAAATATTTTTATGCATCATTCACTTCATGTAGCACCGGTTGACACAGACCCAAAAAACAAAGAAAGGAAAATGACTGCATCGAAAATCGAAACTAGTGAAGCACCTGCATCTGTTCTAGTGTTTAAGCTTCACCTGCCTCTGTCAGTTTTTCCAAAGTGACGAGAATGTCTTTGTAATGATGCCATGTCACATTTACGGCATAGCCTCTTGCACTTCACCGCGTGTCTTGGATCCTTCTTTTGCCTGTAGCTGCTATCAGAACTTCCCAACGATGTGTCGATGAGAAAAAAAAAAAGAATAGCAACGTTCTAAAGTGCCGAATAAAGTTGTGCTGGTGCTGATTGTTAATCATAAACGGGGAATTGCCACAAGTCAGTATAGACGTTGTTGCCAGTCGCAATAAATATCATTCAAAGAAAAGGAATTCCCCGAATTCGTCACAAAATAAGTAATAAAAAAATCCGTGCTCCTTTCAATCGGTCCGAATTTGCAGTTGCGATAAAAATATAAAATGGTTTAAATGTTTACAAAATATTTTTATTATTTATTTTTAAATTTTTCCGCCCCCTAAAAAGTGCCGCCCCTGTCGTCCCCACTACGCTACGCCACTGATTTAACCACGAGGCAGCAAGTAAAATGTGCTTTACCCGAGTAGCCCGAAAGCCCGAAATTTGAACTATTTAAATTATATTTCGGACTTACTATCGGATATTACCGATACCTCGCGGGTACTTCGTACTTTACAAGGGTAATCCTGGGATTCCCCGTTTACCTAATTTTTCCCGTAACACATACACCAAATATGTCATTAGAATATCTAAAAATAACTTTCTATAATAGTTAGATATTACTCTCAACAACGTTGTGACGTAATTTAAAGTTTATCATTATAATTATTAAACAAAAAATACCCTTGAAACACAATTCCTTAATCTATCATTACACATTAAAATAGCAACAATAATTTGGACTAAATATTGCATTATAACTATTCGAATAATATTTTTTTTGTAACCTATGCATCATTAGATGTGATTTCGTGAGAATTTAATTCAAAGAAATTGAATTTATAATAACTTTAATTGATCTGTCCTTACAGGCCTGTACGTTATGAAAAAAAAAACAATCAAAAAACATTTCACTTTTTGATATAATGCTTCCGATATCTATTGAAGTATGTATTTAAATAATTCAACAAAGAAATACAAAAATATACAATACAATTGATACTTTTTTAGTTTTTACTCTATCGCACTCATGTGGCACATTTTAAACTATGGGTCATAAAATAATAATAATTTATTTCGTTCCTTGTGGTTGGAGATAATTTCAAATTATTATTACAATTATACAGAGTGGCTCATGCTGTCATGCTATAACTGTCGGTTTCTGTATGGAAAAGGACTTAACCTTTGTCGAGCGGTATAATTTTACAGCGTTAATAGACGGCATAGGTACAATTGTACCTGTTATTCATTTTCTTAAAAAATCCTTAATCTAAAGGGAAATATTTGTTCGTTTTAAGATAATATTATTTAATACTAGCATAACCGGTTAAACATTTTTTTACTATTGCAATAAATAAATAATAATATTCGGTAATTTGTTCTTGTACGGATTTACAAACAAAGATTAAAAACCGCTTTTAAGTTTTATCTATCGTAAATTATTGAAATTACTGTAACAATAAATCCGGAAATAGTGGTCGTAAACAAATTCTAGGAAGAGTAGCATTGTATTGTATTTCAATTGGAAGATTTCATTCACATTTGTTCTTTGGTGCTTGCCAATATGTGTATACCTGAAAATTATCATGAGTTATAATGATTCTACATTTAGTTTGCCGACAAAAGAGGTATACATAGAATCAACCAAGAAAACTTGTATGAGATGTGGAATATGGAGTCTCTGCCACTAATATGTGCAGCAATGTTTCGTGATAGTTTCAAGTCCATGCTAAAATTATAAGAATTGACAACGAAAATACCCGCCAATAACGCAAAGCAGCCGATAAGGCCGCACTCATACGAGATATCTGGACAATGCTGAATAAAACTGTACAATCAGTCTACAAACCATCCCAATGCATAACCATAGATGAACAATTAATTGTTTATATTTAGAGGCCGCACAAAATTTACACAATATATATCTTCCAAACCCACTAAACATGGTATTTTGGATTTGTAATGCATTAAATACCTTATCCCATACAAATTCACCTTTATATTTGAAAAACAGCATAATTATGGTTCCCGGCAAGTTAACGTTGGCGAACGAACAGCTTTGAATCTGGTCACGTCTTATAAAGATTCTGGGCGAAATGTTACCACCGATAATTTTTACCAGTTTTTAACTTGCTAAAATCTAGAATTCATGTCATATGACGTTAGCTGCTCTTTTAGAAAAAATAAGAGATTTCTACTCACCAATATGAAAGTGAGTTAGAAAAGAGCTACATATTTTTTCCACAAATCTGGCATACAATCATGATGCTATTGTATGATCTTATTTTCTAAACAAAAACAAAGCAGTAGTGTTACTCTCGTCCATGCATATAACAGGACAAGTAGCCGGAAATTATTGAATATTAGAGTAAAATTAAAGGGTGGTTGATACCATGGGGAAAATGATGAGTGAGTATAAAATCACACGTCTAACATTGCTTTAGCTCTTGGTCTTTTTTGATAATATGATTGACGTCACTGGTTTAGCATCCTACATTATATCGAGAGCACAATCCATTACAAAAAAAAAGAACTAACATCTTTCTTTCATTGAAGGATCTTTCTAAAGATCTTTGTCTTGTGTAGATACTCCTCCTCAAGTATCTCACAGCATTCGTGGATCTACTCCAGTAACCGGAAGTTGCCATGTTTGTCAAAACGAAAGGAAAACAACCTAAACCGAGAAAGAGTTGTGTACTATGTTTCCTACCTTTGTGTGGCGAAAATTCTTTTCTTTCTGCGAAAATCCACACTATCATTCATTTTTGTATTTTGATTCAAATAAACTATCACTTAAATACAACATGTATTGATTTTTAATAACATTTATTAAAAAAATATATAAGGTACAAATGTACCTATGCCGTCGTTTATGGGGGTAGGAAAAATTTAAGCCCCTTGCTGCGAACTAAATAAAGCTTTCTTTATTATATTTGGCTCACATGATCTACTAGATAAATGTAGAGATGTAACAAAAGTTCAAGTCTCTATCTCGTTAACAAAAAAAGTTATCACAATTTGAAAACTCAAAAGTAACAATTGTACCTATGCCGCCCGACGAAGGTTAATATTCAAAGATTATAATAATAATAATATTCAAAGGCACTATAATAATAATTAACACTACAGTTTAAAAATATGTAATGTAAATTATACAGGGTGCTCCAAAAAGATTGGTATATATTTCAATATTTATATATAAAATAATATATAATCCTCGAATAAATATCCTCGAATCTAAGAATATGGGACAAATTTGGTGTTAGTTATTAATGAACGACTATGTATTTGTCCAGTTTAAACAGATATTTATTATAACAAAATTGTTTACAGGGTGGTCAAAATATTAGATTTTTCTATTAGCACATTCAAGCTGTAATAACGTATGTACTTATTTTAAATGAAACTCCTTGTATTTTATTAGTCTCTCATATGGAAAATTTACTTAGCTTTTAAACTATATTCGAGTTTCCGGTGGCGCCCAAAATCCTGAAAGCCAAAATCCCGACAGCCAAAATCCCGACGGCCAAAACACCGACGCCAGAATCCCGACATGCAACAATCCTCGCATAATCAAAAATCCCGACCACTACATTTTGAATATTTATTGTTTTCTTTTCAAATGCAATACCAATACCATACTTACTGAAATGGAAGGTTGTAAGTGACATGATAATATCTATTATATGAAGTAAACTTGAATTCAGGATTTGATTATTATATTATTGGATTATATATTGGCAAAAAAATAATTTAATTCATATACCCATGTTAGAAATTTTATTTAGAAAATTAGTTCATATTAAATAATACCTAAATACTTTTGTTTAGTAACAAAAAATAAAAAACAGATACCCATAAACAAAAAACCAGAAATAAATGTAATTTGTTAAAAAGGAACTTATCAAACCTGTCGGAATTCTGGCGTGTCGGGATTCTGGCGTGTCGGGATTTTGGCCTGTCGGGATTCTGGCGTGTCGGTATTTTTGCCGTCGGGATTTTGGCTGTCGGGATTTTGGGGTAGCCCCTCGAGTTTCCTATGCTTATCTCTTTTAATTTTTGAAATATTTAAAGATTTCTTAATATGTAAGCTTTAACAATAATTATTATTAAGTATAAAGTATATCGTGGTTATGTACAACACATCAACAAGCACCGGCGATATACCTAGCTAAGATGCTAATAAGCCATTAATAAAATTTAAATTTATACTTAAGTTTGATTTTTATTTAAAATAATTGTTATTAGTTAATATTATGATTATGTTTTATTATAAAAATCCCCTAGGTCTTAACGACCTGTTGTACGTATAAATAAAAATAAATAACACTTATGAATGTGGATAGATCTTAATAAAGTCTTTTAACAAATTTTTGGAAATCCATATTATCAGTTTTGGAAATAATAAGTCAGCTAAATTAGCTAAGATTAAATCTCTGTAAAATTGAAATCTCTAACAATGAGATTTTCAAGGGATGACAGTTCCTTAAGTTAGTCAATAAGCATATTGTCCTCAGTAAGTACTGAATCCGGAGGTCGCGTCGGTATATGCAAACTGTATTAAATGTAAATTGTTATTGGTAATTAGTAAGGGGATAATTTCTATATTTGGGACGTCTATTGTACTATTACTGAAAAAGTAATATATTATATTCCACGTAGTATTACAAAAAAAATGTATCTTGAAGGATATTCCGCTTTTCCACATTGAAGTAAGGATTATAATATTTAATCGATTAAATAAAAAATATTAAGCATTTCTATATGCTGTAATCCTTCTTCAGTGTAGGTACGTTCCCTTTGATAGAAGGGATCTAGGAGTCAGAAACCATTAAATTTGCATCTGATTGTGTTCAAATTCCGTGCGATATTTTTCGGTTTCACGTTTTGCGGAGTGAAAATGACGTTGCGACAGAATTTTGCATGACAAAAGGCCACTTGACAGCCCTGTAAATATGTGAGGAATTATTCATGAAACCGCGATATGGGAGGCTCGGATGCCACTGACTCTGACTTGGCTTGCCTTGTGCCGTTGATACGTTTTACATTTAGCGGATCACTACACTTTCTGTTTTCAAAGGAGCTTTCTTTTAAATTAAAGTCAACCGAATTTGTTCCGCGAGGGATGCGATTATCAATTTCGTCGGCAGATGATGGAACTGAAAACGGATAGTTGTCCAATATTTGACAATATGCAGATATATTATATTTCATATTATATTTTAAAATTACTATAGTATGTATATAAATGACTATGTATACAAGCTGTTTTCAGATATTTCAGAATACAGCCTTTAGTAATATGACATACTTTTTGCCAATTTTAATTTTAAAGTACAGGAGAAAATCATATAATATTTATTATATTATGACTAAATATTCCTGTTGGCAAACTTGAGGAATTATCATCCCTTGAAAATTTTATTGTTGTTGGAGATATATATTATATAGTCCGTCTAGAAAGTATCCGTAAGAAAGAAAGCAGAATTATAATTATACGGTATTTATTTCTATCACTTGAAATATAAAATTTCAACAAATAATTCATCTCATTTACTATTACAATCTCCATTTAAATCTAAACACTTAACTAAACGTCCAGGTAAACCCGAAAATAGGTCAAGGCCATAATTTTCGGTAATGGTGTTCCAGGTCTGTAAAACTGACCGAATCAAACCTTCTTTATTTCGTGGCGCTGCTAGTTCCACTTCAATCTTCATCAGTCCCCATATGTTTTTAATGGGGCTAAGGAGATCCTGCTGGCCACGGAATTGTTGCCAATTCGTGTTCTTGCATCCAAGCTTGAGTATAAGCAGAAGTATGGCATCTTGCATTACCTTGTTGAAAACGCCATCCCTCTGGATATAAAACATGAACCGTTTCAAGAAGAGACCATTTATGATGTCACAATATTTCGCACTATCAACAGTACCAATAACTATACAGAGAGGTATAGCACCACACTGAGATATTGCTCCCCAAACCATTATTTTAGTGGGAAATTTGGAAATTTGAACGGTAACATTTTCTCTGATAGGACTTTTAGATGATTTGCACCAAGCTGGAAACAACTTTCATCAGATATAAAGACATTATTAAAATTATCATCTCGAAACCGTTGACAAAAATTGTTTTGTTTAATTCAGTAATATTTTTTGTATTTTGACAACGACACCCGATTTGGGCGTCGAATCGTTAATAAAATCATTTTTTTAGTAAAATTGTGGCTTATTTCCCATCAAAGCTAGTTAATTGCAAAAGTTCCATAAGAAAATAGCTTCAGAACAACGACAAAAATCTATTCCTCGTTGCCTTTGCAGAGGTGTCATGCCTTGCTTTTTCAGTGACATGCGGAGAGTTTCTGGGCACACTTTTATTCTTCGTTGATTTCCAAATCTGTTCGCTAATTTTCGAAACCCTAGGCGCGGATTTTGTCGTCCTAAAGCCACTAAAGCATTTAAATTGTTTCCGCGAATCTTACGCGGTCTACCAGAAACTGGTCTGTGTCTCATATATATGCCAATTTTATCCTCTTTATTGTCTCATACACTGCACTTTTTCCGAGTTCAGTCAATTGCACTAATTTTTTAACGTTTCGGACACCCTTTCTATACAAATATTCCACCACTTTTCTTTTTTCTACTTGCGACATTATTTCACAAATCGTAAGTCTGTTTACAAACAACAATATTTGACATATGGTGGTGTCATGCGATTTTGTCCATAACCTACTATCGGCACAACTTACTTGGTGCATTATTTTTGTCTTAAAATGTTACAAAAAGGAAATCTATTAAAATTAGGAACAATATAAAATTCCGGATATTTTCTAGACGGACTATATTTTCCAGATAGTAGCTGGCCCATTTTTTCCAAAACTGATACTATCAATTCTCCAAAAACTATAACTAAACTAAAATCTGTGTAAAAACCTTATCATGAACTCAACTTAATGCAACTGATAACTGAACCTACAAGGTTTAGAGCGAACAATCATCCTTCAATTTTAGACTTATTTTCACAAATTAATGACGAACGATAAATCAATTTCTACACTTGCAGTGTCTTCTTCTGTAGGTCTTTCAGACCACTCGCTTATTATTCTTCTTCTTCTTCAGGTGCCGGCCTCGTTCCGAAGTTTGGCTATCATCAAGGCTATGCGTATTTTTGATACCGTAGATCTAAATAATTGGCAGCTGCTGCACTTGTACCAATCTCTTAAATTCTTCAACCATGAATGTTTTCTTCTGCCAATGGATCTTTTACCTATTATTTTTCCCTGAATAATTAATTGTAGTAGCTGGTACTTTTGTCCCCTCATTATATGTCCCAAGTATTGCAGTTTGCGCTTTTTAATAGTAAGCGCAAGTTCTTTTTCTTTCTGCATCCTTCGCAACACTTCCATGTTTGTCACTCTATCTGTCCACGATATTCTCAGTATCCTGCGGTACATCCACATCTCGAATGCTTCTATTTTCCTTGTATCGATCTTTTTCAGTGTCCAAGCTTCCATTCCATAGAAAAGAACTGACAGCACGTAACATCTCATCAGGCGAATTTTAAGATTTAAACTTAGCTCTCTTCCGCATAAAACTGTTTTCATTTTGGTAAAAGTAGCTCTAGCTTTTTCTATTCTGATCTTGATTTCTTCAGAGTTGTCGTTGTTTTCATTAATCACAGTTCCCAGGTAATTATATTTTCTAACACGCTCAATTCTTTGATCATGTACGGTTATGTCAGAAAAATTTTGTGGAGATTTCGACACCATCATTATTTTTGTTTTTTTGATGTTAAGTGATAAACCGAACTTTTCGCTGCACTCTACTATTCTGTTTATCAGTGTTTGGAGATCTTCCGGGGTTTCTGCTACTAATACTGTGTCATCAGCGTATCTCAAATTGTTTATTAAAGTGCCATTTATTTTAACTCCGATATCTTGGTCAGCAAGGGCTCTGTTTATAATATCTTCTGAATATAAGTTAAACAAGGTTGGTGAAAGTATGCATCCCTGCCTTACGCCTTTTTTGATCTCGAGTTCCTCGGTTGTTTCCCGTTCTACTCTAATATTCGCCTTCTGGTTATAGTAAATATTGAAAATAATTCTGAGGTCCCTTTTATCCAAGTTTTTCTCTACCAACAGTCTCATCAGGTGTTCGTGGCGAACTTTATCGAACGCCTTGTTGTAGTCAATAAAGCACATATATATATCCTGGTTAACATCCAGGCATCTTTGGCACATGATATTAAGTGCAAATAGTGCTTCCCTTGTTCCAAGCACGTTTCGAAACCCGAACTGAGTATCACTGATGTCAGCGTCTAGTTTTTTGTGAATTCTTGTATGTAACACTTTAAGAAATACTTTTAGTGTGTGTCCCATTAAGCTTATTGTGCGATGGTCGGTGCACAGTTTTGCGTTTGTTTTCTTTGGAATAGTCACAAAAGTTGACAGAAGCCATTCCTTAGGTATTTCTCCCGTTTTATAAATGCAGTTAAAGAGGTCAACCAAAACATTTACTGTTTCATCTTCCACAAGCTTAAGAAGTTCCGATGGAAGTCCATCTGGACCCGGTGATTTGCCATTTTTCATTGTTTTTATAGCATATAGTATTTCTTCTTTAGAGATTTTTGGTCCTTCCTCACCTTGTATGTTACCAATATCATGATCCTCTCTTTCATCGGCAAAGAGTTCTTCTATATAATTCTTCCAGGTCGTAAGCTTTTCTTGTAGGTCAGTTATTATTTGTCCATTTGCGTTGTATAGCACATTGGGATGCTTCCTTTTTTGTATACCTGCCAATTCTTTTACCTTTTTATGTAGGTTAAACGTATCATGTTTTAATTGCAGTTCTTCAATTTCTTCACATTTTCTTTTGTAAAAGTTTTCTTTCGCTGACCTTATTTCATCTCTAATTTGCTTGTGTATCTCGTTGTATTTTTGTTTGCATTTTCCCTTAAACTGTCTTCGTTCCTCCATGAGACTTAAAATTTTCTCTGTCATCCATTCTTGTCTTTTTGTCGTATTTCCTCTGCTAAGGATATTCTGAGCGGGTTTTATAAGGGCTTCTTTTAAGTCTTGCCACTTGTTTTCCACGTGCGTGTTTGGTTCCTTTGTAGACAACATTCTTAGGTTACCATTTATCTGTTGCTTTAATTCTTCTTTGATTTTTGAGTTCTGTAAGCGGCTGGTATCTATGTAATCTGGTTTTACCCTTTGTATTATTGCTCACATTTAATTTAGTTTAACACCGACCTCTTTTCTTAAAACCTCTTTCCGAAAAAAATAATTTCGTAACGTATGTCACTACTGACTCCTTTATTGTTACTTCTGTGTTATCCCAGATAAAGTGGCAATCTATATTTCTTAATCACTCAGATCCATCGTCAATCTACGACTCTTTTCTTCATAGGGCTTCTTCTTCTTCTTCTTGATGTGCTTATCCGTGACAAATTTTGCCGATCATCATGGAAATATTCACTTTATCTGCAGCAACGCGGAAAAGCTGCACATATTTTGTGTTAAACCAGGTTTTGAGGTTCTTTAACCAGGATGTTCTTCTTCTTTCTGGACCTCGCTTTCCAAATATTTTCCTTGCAGGATGGCTTGTAAGAGGGCATATCTGGATTCACTTCGCATAATGTGTCCAAAGTATTCCAATTTTCGAGATTTGATGGTGGTTTGTACCTCTCGGTTCTTCTTCATTCTTCTAAGGACCTCCTCATTTGTGACCCGAACAGTCCATGGGATTTTAAGAATTTTCCGATATAGCCACATCTCAAATGATTCCAATTTTCGGCATATATCTTCGTTCAAGGTGCAGGATTCAACACCATAAAAAAGAACAGAAGACGTAGCATCTCATCATTCTTACTTTTAAACCAAGAGAAAGGCTGTGGCTCTTGAAAAGAGCCCCCATACGGTTGAAGATTGATCTAGCTTTTCCGATGCGTGCTCTTATCTCTTGGTTGTTCAAACTATGTTGGAAACTACGCAATAATTCATCACCTGGATTAAACGAACTAACTTTTTTCATAAAACAATGTGCAGAATCTGTGTCCATTCCTATATCTCTCACAATGAATGCTTCTTTTAATCAGGGTACTCTTCCTTATTCAGGAAATTAGCTTCAATTACTCCTATATTCAAGAAAGGAAATAAACTTTATAGAAATAATGATCAAATCAGCCTGGTTTCTATTATAAGCAAGGTCATGGAGTCCATTATTTCAGAGGCATGTCTGAATTTCTTCTTCAAGAAAATGTCACCCCTCGCTAACTCGGCTTTATCAAGGGTCCTTCAGCCATCATAAATTTCATTGTGTAAATGATTGGTCGTCATATTTAAAGAATCGACATCCTGATGTAGTTTACCTAGAATTCTCCAAAACTTTCAATCGTGTTCCTATACGTCGATTACCACCTAAATTGGGATCACCAGAGTATGACTGTGGTATGGTATAAACCAGTCAATATCGGGGTCCCACAAGGATCAGTACTTGGACCATGTCTGGGGGCACAAGGAAGATCTTTTTATTCCACTGTGAAATGCACTATTTTTTTAATAAGTTGAACAGAGTTCAAGCCATTACTCCTGTGTTATTTCACGGTCTTGCATTCAGGTAGTTATCATGTTTTCTATATCCTGGTTGACTCTCTCTACTATGTATTCTTCATAGTTACCTTTTAATCGTGTCAAATTATTGGTTTTTGTCCTCAAACGCTCATCTCTTAGCTTCTCATGTAACAGATCCGCATGGGTTTATGACATTTTAAAAACAATTAACACGAATGTAACTTATTAAGACTTGAAACTGGTGGATGTTCAACTCGTGATAAATTGATAACAGTCAAAAAAAAGAGATACGCACGCATCGAAAAAGCACGTCCGATTCTACATTTACTGAATAGATCCAGGAATAGTCAACTCAAAATATTCTAAATTCACAATCAAGATGCAGTAGAAATAAACAAACCAAGACATGTTAAATGTTACTAGGAGCACTCCCAAATCATAATTTACAATGTATGTATGTACATTGTTAATCCCAAGTTATGATTTACAAAGTTTTTACATTGTAAATTATGATTCGGGAGTGCTCTTTGTAACATTTAACGTGTCCTGGTTGGTTTATTTCTTGATTGTGAATTTAGAGTAGTAAGAATTGATTCTCATTTTCCCAGGATCTACGTTCACTAACAAGGGTTAAGAAGAGTCTACTTCAACTAGTGAAAGTTGAATTTAATTTTTCAAATCAACTCTTACTGCTCGTTTTAGTTTGAGTTGACTATAGCTGGGAATAGTCAGCCCTAACTGAGAATCAACTTGTACACTGTAACATATACATAGAAAACAAGTAAATTATTTCAGGAGTTTATATCGAAATTCGATTTCTAAATAGATGAAATTTACAAATTGTACTACATTCAAAAGTTCATACTTTTTTTAATTAGGATGTGATATAAACTGTCTCATATATTCTGCAACTCAGAAACAAAGGTTGAACCATAAGAAAAATATGCATTTTAAAACTTTCACACCTTTATTGCTTTAAGTCATGTTATTTGTAATTTTGTCAGATTGATGTGGCTCTGAAGTTACCTTCTGGAAATAAATCACATATTTAATTAGAAATATTTTTTTGACCTTTCAACTTCCAGCTCTAAAACATTTTCATAATACAATTTGTTTGTTTCTTTTGTAAAACATTAAATATAAGTATTCTTTGAAGTAATCGTTTATTAATCTCAAGATAAGTCATTTTAGCTACTACATAGGAGAATATATTTCAATTTATTACTTAATGATGATGAGTGCAACAAAACCATTAAAGTATTTTCTCAGAAATGTTCTGACCAAGAAACACCTGTTTACAGTAACAACTTTGTTTTAGAACCCTATTAAAACTTTGTTAACGAATTGCCGAACTAACGGTTCATTTAAAGCCAAAATGGCTAAAAACTGATCTGTAAATCATATTTGTTATCTTAAGTATGAAAGAAATTTAAAAAAAAATAATTAAAGCCCATCAAGTACCGTTAATACAATCGTTTGAAAGAAAACGACATACTTGAATGCGAGCGTTTTGCGAATTTCCTTATTTGCAGTAATAATAAGATTGATAAGTATTTAAATACATAAACATTTGATCATCATCATCATCATCTCATATGCGTCCACTGCTAGACATAGGTCTCTCTCAGCTCTTTACATCTATCTGAATTGTGCAGCTTGTATCCAGTTGCATCCAATGCTGTTAATCATGTTATTTGAATTTGAATATGATTCAGAAAGGTCCAAATACCATAGGCTTCAAAATAAAGAATATAGTAGTAGCTACTGTCAAGTAAGATGCCTGTTACAAACACAGTAGCATACCAGTAATTATTATCAATCGCCAGCAATTGTACCCAAACTGGCAAGTTGGAACGTTTATTGGTATGCCAGTTTCTTTGTTTCCTCACCCCTTCAGCTTCTTTCCAATGTCGCTATTCCACTTCCTTGCCGGTCTGCCTCTTCTTCGTTTTTGTCCACAACTTCTTGCCACACTTGCTTTACTTTTCTCTTATCATCCATACGGACCATATTACCGAACCATATTTTATCATTCCCGGCTTAATATTATTTATTATTTGAGCCTGCTGCTTTCCCCTTCTTTAATCTGCTTATCGACTCTTATGGCCTATTCTAATATTACTTCCTACGTCTTATTAAAAGTCGTACATAACCGAATCTATAAAAAAAAAACGAAACAATGATCGCAGACAATCAATTTGGATTTAAAGTCGGCATGGGAACGAGAGATAGAATAGAATAGAAATATGCTTTATTGTCATGAAAAATTGTACAATTTTATCGACAAAGCTTACAAAAAGTCAACAAAACAAAACAATAACAATTCAATTTACTAAAATTACATAAATCGTCAGTATAAAATAAAAAAATAATAATAATGAAGTTAAACAGTTAATCAATTGCAAAATTTAAATAAATTGCAAATCGCATAGTCTAGCTAGTAATTAAGTTTAAAAGTTTAAAAGTTAAGCTGCTGCATATGACACCCAAATATAAATGAAAAATAATAATAAAAATACTACTTGTGCAAAGGGTACTGTAATTTCTTAGTCATTGATTAAGAAAATCTTCTACTGCATAATATGGTCTTTCGGATAGGTAGGCTTTTGTCAGTTTACGGACTTTGGGGAAAGCTGCTGCAGATTAAGTTGTAGAGGGATTAAATTTTTTTTGCGGAATATAATATAGATTTCTTTACTAGGGATGGGAAAAACCTACCGGTTTAAACCTAAAACCGGTTTTTTTACTTCGCAATAACCGGTTTTACCGGTTGTTTTTTATCCCAGTTATAACCGGTTTTTTCTTTTTAAAGTAAAAACCGGTTATTAGGTTTTTACGGTGATTATTATTAGGTTAGGTATTATTTCGGATCCCAATCATAATTATTATTCTCGAGTAATTATTCCAAACAAAACCATAATTCAAATTTTAATTTATTTTATAAAATACAGAAGCAAACTGAAAGTGCAATCTCACATCAGCCAGAAACAATTATTAAGTTTTATTATAATATTTCCTTGAAAAGGTATTTTTAATCATAATATTTACATAAGAAGTGATCTGGTTGAATTAGACGCAAACATCATCTATTTTTCACACTTAACTCTTGATATTGAAAGTGGGTGAATGACTTTTTCTGATTACCAAAAATAATGCTCTGACTATGAATATCGAATTACTGATTACGAATACAAATCTCCAAGAATTCCGCCAGGTTTTCAAAACGATACACTCATACAGGAAGTATTAAATGAGTTAAAATGTATGTACCTATTCTACAAATACATATACAAACGTGTTAAAAGTAATACATGTTCTTTTGATAGTACTAATTTTGATCATATTGATATCGAGTCGAATGGAGTATCGCAAACTAAAGTGTATTGTAAATGTAACTTTGTAGCCTATTGGATTAAAAAAACCGAAAACCGGTTTTTCCAAAAACCGGTTTTTTTGGCCGGTTATAACCGCCAGGTTAAACCGTAAGCAAAAAAAACGGTATGACCGAAAACCGGTGTTTTGTCAAAAACCGCCATCCCTATTCTTTACTAACTCAGATGACGGGGTCGGTAAATAGATGTCAAAGGTAGAATTTCTCGTGAAGTAGTCATGATTAGGTCTTGGTGGAAAGACATGTAGATGTTTACGAATTAAGCAAACAGTTTCTAAAATATATAAAGATGGAAGGGTTAAAATTCTGTGATCTTTGAAGTAACTTCTACAATGTGTTGTTCTTCTGAGAACAAACAGATATCTTATTGCTCTTTTTTGTAATTTGAAAATAACATCGAATTGGGCAGCTGTACCAGAACCCCAAAAAGGAAGACCATAACGAAGATATGTCTCGAACAAAGAAAAATATGTTATTTTGGAAGATACTAAATTGAGTTCATTCGAAACAGATCTTATAGCATAGCAAGCTGAAGATAGTTTCTTCCTTAACAAATGAATATGGAGGGACCATTTAAGGTTGGTGTCTAAAAAAATACCAAGAAATTTTACAGAATCAACGGTACTGATCTGGCTGTTATTAAGAGGTAAGGGTTGAAGAGCTCCTTTATAAGGTAATGCTACTGTTTTATCTACGTTAAACGAGAGTAAATTAGAGTTAGACCAGGTTTTTATTGTAAGTATATCAGAAGTTATAGTAGCATGAAGAGTTGCAATATTTGAGTTGCTCCAAGTGATACTGGTATCATCAGCAAAGAGAAAGATTTTTCCATCGATTTTTAAACTAGTGATGTCATTAATAAAGATAACGAAGAGTAGAGGACCCAATATTGATCCTTGAGGTACCCCACATACAATGTTTTTGGGACTAGAGTCTGTATCATTTGCTCTAACCAGTTGTTTCCTATCATCCAAGTAAGATTGGAACAAATTCAAAGAAATACCTCGAATTCCGTAGAAATTTAGTTTTGTTATCAAAATGTTCCCTTGTTGGGGAACAGATGCCCTGTTCAGTTTACTAGTTCTGGCCCAAAATTGCTACGACCAACAGAAAGATATATTTTTATGCTTCATAGATTTAGAAAAAGCATTTGACAGAGTAAGACATAATCTACTATTAGAGCGATTGCAAGAAGTCAGGTTAGATGGGAAAGACATTAAACTACTAAAGAACCTGTACTGGAACCAAAACGCCAGAATTAAGATTGAAGGTTCCACATCCGCAAAAGTATAACTTAGGAGGGGAGTTACAAAGAGATGTTTCTGGTCACCCCTGCTATTTAATCTTTATTCCGAATTTCTAGTTAAAGAGGCACTGGAGGAATCCAAGGGAAGCTATTAAGGCCCAGAAAAACAATAAAGCTCCGGGAGTTGACGAAATACTAGCAGAACTGTATAAGGTAGGTGGCGACCACCTAGCAAGTCACATCCACGCTCTTATCAGAGACATATGGCAAGAAGAGAAAATACCCGACGACTGGAAGAAAAGTATAGTATGCCAGATCTATAAAAAAGGAGACAAACTCCAGTGCAAAAACTACCGTGGAATCTCTCTGCTATGTACAGCATATAAAGTCCTCACTTATATTATAAACCAGCGGCTCCAACCACTAACCGAAAATATTATTGGAGAGTATCAGACGGGCTTCCGACGGGGAAGATGGACACTGGATCAAATATTTACAGTCAAACAGATCTTGAGCAAATCATGGGAACACGATATTGATGTTCACAACGTGTTTGTAGACTTCAAACAGGCATACGACTCAGTCAAAAGGAACAAACTATACTATATATTGGCTGAATTGGCAATACCACACAAGCTAATAAGACTCATTAAAGCCACAATGCATGAAACTCAGGCATGTGTACGAATACAAAACCACCGGACAGATTTTTTCAAAATTTCGCAGGGACTAAAGCAGGGAGATGGGCTGGCCCCAACATTGTTTAACCTGGCACTGGAGTATGCGGTTAGGCAAATGCAAACTGGACGAGGAAACCTAAACCTACTGACCAACCGAACGGTTCAACAGGCCGCTTATGCCGATGATATTAATATTATGAGTAGAACATCAACAGGAGCACAGGAAACATACGCAGAGCTAAACAAAAATGCTAGGTCTGGAAATTAACACAGAAAAAACAAAAATAATGACTCAGACGAAAGGAAATATAGCCCCACAAAACATTATACATGAAGATGACATTGAAACGGTTGGAAAGTTTACATACCTGGGAGTAGAAATATATGCCGACGGATCAGAAGATGGAGAAATACGGAAGAGAATAACGCAGGCAAACAGAGCTTATTTTGCCCTCTCCTATATATTTCGGTCTAAAAGTGTCCACCGAAATACAAAGATGAGAATCTATAAAACTTTAATTCGACCAATAACATGTTATGGCAATGAAGCCTGGGTCCTGAAAGAAACATTCAAAAACAAACTCGACACATTCGAAAGGAAAATAAACATTAAGAAAACCAAGGTGATATCAATCAGCTATCAGATATTCCTCAGCCAAGGTTTTTTCTTTCTTCCCAAGCCCTTTTCCACTCTACTCTTCCTTGCATGATGACGTGTAGCAGAAAGTATTTATCATTTCGAAGTATATGGCCCAGATACGATGTTTGTCTTATTTTAATTGTATTCATAAGCTTCCTGCCATGTCCAATTCGTCTTAACACTTCTTCGTTTGAGACTTTTGCAGTTCAAGGAATTTTCAGAATACACCTATACTGCCACATTTCGAATGCCTTCAATTTTTTACGGATTGGGCTTTTAGAGTCCAAGTTTCTACCCATATAATAGTTTCGACCAAACATAACATTCGATGAACCTCAATCTGATAGCCATACTCAATTTCTTATTTGTAAACATTGACTTGTAATCTTTTATTTACTTAAATGTAATCTATTTGATTTCGAATAATTCTCGCCCGGGTCTGTCTTGAGGGGATTTCTACGTATATAGCTTTCGAGATGGTAATTGGACGAATTTGTTGGTGATAACTAATTCTAAGACTTCTGCGAATTTTTCTAGGTGTCCTCTCTCGTTTCTGACTCCAAGTCCATGTACTCCGATGTACTTTGTCTTATCTTTATTGTTTGGAATGTCGGGGCACCTTATCCCTGTCATTACTGATTTCATTGTAGCTAAATAAAACTGTTTAAAATGATTTTAATGATATCCGTTGACACCTGGAGACCTAATAAAGCGATTGATTTTTTGACATTGTTGCGTATACTTGTATCCTTAGAAAGGACATGAGATATATGTCCCATTAGTGTTCAATAGTGGGATAAATAAG
The DNA here is from genome assembly GCF_917563875.1 of Diabrotica virgifera virgifera. Lineage (NCBI taxonomy): Eukaryota > Metazoa > Arthropoda > Insecta > Coleoptera > Chrysomelidae > Diabrotica > Diabrotica virgifera. Next base: position 8,012,938 of record NC_065452.1, on the reverse strand, counting down.
TCCCATCAGTAAAGAAACAAACTTATATTCAAAGTAAAAAAACACATTACACAAAAAAACATTACTTCTTATAAATGATGTGGTAAAAAACATTACTTTTTATGAATGATGTGGTAAAAAACAATTTTTACATAGAGGCACATTGCATGCTGTACAAATAGTCGTAGTTCGAGTTTCTGATTTATTTTGTGAACATATAAAAGCACCTTCTTTCAGTAAGTATTTGTTGTGGCAAATGGTCTCCAACATTGATCATATGTTTCTGTCGTTTAGATATTCTTCCAGAACGGCCACTTATTCGTCTTTTTACATTTGAGTTCGATCTTCCTAATTCAATCAGCTTTTCTGCTAGTGGCACCAGAAAATTCAAAAGTGAAAATTTTGTACTATCTTGCTGTACATTTCTTTTATGCAAATCCTTGTAAATAACCCAAGAATTTACAATAGCGTACATAACTAATTTATAAAAAAACTTTTCTCCACCATTTCGCAGATTTTCGGTCCATATCATATTATGTGCTAACCTTCTGATCGGTGAGATCTACTCCTCCCATAAAATTATTGTAAAAAATAAATGCTTCTGGACAAGTGAACTTAGCTTTTTCTCCAGTTTTTAGCTTTCTGTTGATAAATCCAACAGTAGTATTGTGACAATTGGACATCAGCAACACTTCCGTCGTGTCTTTCCATTTAGTCGCTAAAATTCTTTCGGATGAAACTAAAACCTCCATATCACCCCTTAACATTTTGTTATTATCAAAGGACATCGCACACATCTTATGGAAAATATAATGTCACTAAAATTCAATAAAATTTATACGAATAGATTCGTTTCAAATTAACGGTCAAATCTTATCATTGCGGCAACTCCATATTTTCAATAATAAGAGCAGAAATTGATATAAATAAATCTGAAATCAAATGGATACGTACATAAGTTAGAGAGAGAAAAAATATTTTATAATACCCAAATTGTCGGTACTCCATAAATCAGCGGATTAGTTTCACTAATCCGCTTAGGCCCAGCGGGGTTTAAGCTCTTTTGAATAGCACCCAGAGCAATAGTGATTGTAACTGACAGCTTTACTGACTCCAAAGATGTGATTTCGATAAACTTTAAGTGCAATTTGCGCTGTAATTAATCATAATTAAGAGTTGGCGCAATGATAAGATTTGACCGTTAATTTAAAACGAATCTATTCGTATAAATTTTATTGAATTTGAGTGACATTATATTTTCCATAAGATGTGTGCGATGTCCTTTGGCTACGTTTACCCGATTAGCCATATATAGGTTCCTAAACATGGAAAATTTAGGGTGTTCAAGGGGTTGAACGAATTGAAAAATCTGTCAAAGCATAGACACACATCTGCTGACCTTATGGTGTTGGCTAGAGTTTTAACACCTCGTTCTCCTAGAGTTCCAGTAGTTGGTGTTGATTCTTTTCCCGAGTAAATATTGAAATCGTATATATTATATCCTGTGAAAGAATTACTTCGTTCCCACATTTTTATACCTCTTTTTACTGGCTTCATAGGAAGATACTGGTTTAGGGCAGATCTTCCTTTGAACTTAGTCATTATCTCGTCGATGGACTGATGGGAACTCTCAGTCCTCGCCTTTACAAAAGTGTGTTTCAAACAAGAAACCACTTCATCGATTTAGTATGTTTTTGACGTATTACCATTTCTTTCAGGATTATTATAGTAGGACTTAGATAGCAGGAATAAACAGCGATCTCTTGAAATAGCTTTTTTTATGAGGGAATTCGAAAGTGATTCGTTTTGTGACCAGTAGTGTGAGATACATGCTACTTTATTGTAACACATAACCATAGTACAACCAATCACTGTCATCATTTCGTACATATCTGTTTTTTTCGTGTTTAATTTTATATTTCTCTTTTTTAGAAGTGAATTCTTTGATTTGTACAGCAAGCAATGTGCATAAATAAACTGCGCGGAAATAAGTTTAAAAAAATATCAACAGGACAAGAACCTCTATCAATATTTAGTAATGTTATCCCATTTCTTTGGGTAGGAATTTCTTTTTTTGGGCAAAAGTTTGTGTTTGGTATATTCCATTGTGCAGTGAATTTATTTCTTTCCAACTCATCTTCAGATATTTCCGAGTCATTCGAATTTTCTTCGTCGGAAGCATTGATGTTTACATCCACATGGTCAGGAGTATCTGAGGCAGAATCGTCACTAGGTACATAGTCAGACTCTGAGGCAGCAGGGGCGGTTTCTCCATTGGTTCACTTGTGCAGTGAACACCCAATCAAATTTCATTGAAATACATATTTTTAAAAATCTCATAAATATCATTAAAATAGTTTTTCTTAAATCTCATAAATATCATAGTATCATTAAAATATAACCGTATTTATTAATCACATAATTTATTTGCACAACACCGCTACGCTAGATGCACGTGGTAAGTGCAGAACTCAAATTGAACCCAGCCACTATACAGTAACCCTATAGAAGAACGAGAGCTCTTAAATCCGTGAACCAGCGATTCTCCTATCTTAAAACATTGAGAATTTGTACATTGCACACAGAGACCGGGGCGCCGGGCGGAGCTTTCGATTCACAGTTTGGCATTTTCTATTGTGGGAATTTATTAAATACAATATTGGTAGGTAGTTTTTTAGGATGGAGTCTTATTCAGTTAAATTTATAAAAAAAATGCCAATAGTTTTGAAAATCGACTTCTTATAAAAAGAATGGACTAACTTGGCCGGAGATAAACTTGGTACAAGAATGTGCAATAAGAAACAAAAAGTTTAAACATTGTTTTAAAGTTGAACAATATAGAAAAACTTCGTGATTATGCGGGTGTGATAAACTACATTTTTTATTTTGTTTTCCATGTTTAGTGTTTTCAAAGCATAAAACTATAATTTCAATCTCGGTCTTTGGATGCCTTTAAAATAAACCGATTTTTAAACAGTTTTGACATTTCAATATTCGTAACTTCTGCGTCCACCTTCACCACCGAAGAAGCGCCATCATTCAGTAGGTATCATATTCTGCACAAAACAAAAAAGTGTGTGACATCCTGACTAATCGGGTCAAAGATAGGTTTCACTTTACAGAACATCTTTTGGCGCGGCCCCAAAAATTTTTCGCCTGCGTCGCTTATTCACCGTTTGTATAATTACATTCTTTAATTGAACACCCTCCTTAAATTACCACGAGCCGCCACTGTGAGGCAGTATAAGATTCTTCCTCAGATTCATTTTCTGAAATATTTGAGAGGTTTTGAATCTCTCCTTGAAGCTCTTTTTGCGTTAGAAACCGTCTACGTGCCATAGTAAGTCTGCAACCAAACAATACGAATGGGATAAATACGACCCGGTATAAAAACTACTGGGACACTAGAGTCCCGTTTAAAAATTATGGTAAAATCGGTAAAAACAATATCAAAATAAACAATATACAGTGAGCACGTAAAGGTTGGAATAAATTCATTTTCTCGAGAACGGACGACTTTGGAAAAAATCCCGAAACGGGTCAATTTTTATTTTTAAATTACGACTTTTTGGCATATATACCATACTAGTGACGTCACCCGTTTGGGCGTGATGACATCATCGATGATTTTTTTTAAATGAGAATAGGGGTCGTGTGATAGCTCATTTGAAAGGTAATTTAATTCTCTATTCACTAGTATAAACATTAACATAATTATTTTTTTTGAACTTAAGTTATTGACATAAAAGAAGAATATGTGTAATTTATTTAATTCAAAATACATTTTACTGCTCTCGGAAAACAGAAAAAATGTTTATTTAAAAAGAAATTATTGCTTTTCGCTTAAATTAAATGCTCAAATTGTCAAGAGGCAGGTGGGTGGCTGCTTTAATATTAAATTTGCCAAAAACAATATTTTTTATTTGTCAAATAAACATTTTTTCCTGTTTTCTGATAGCAGTAAAATGTATTTTGAATTAAATAAATTACACAGATTCTTCTTTTTATGTCTATAAATTTAATTCAAAAAAATGTTTTTGGACACCTTGTATAAATAATTATGTTAATGTCTATATTAGTGAATAGAAAATTGAATTACCTTTCAAATGAGCTATGACACGACCCCTATTCTCATTTAAAAAATCATCGAAGACGTCATCACGCCCAAATGGGTGACGTTACTAGTATGATATATAGGCCAAAAAGTCGTAATTTAAAAATAAAAATCGACCTGTTTCGGGATTTTTTTCCAAAATTGTCCATTCTCGAGAAAATGAATTTATTCCAACCTTTACGTGCTCACTGTATATCACTAACCTGTGTTAATCAGCAACTAAATTATAAATAATCTGTTAAAAAAACAGATCAGCCACTTTTTCTTTACTAAAATTGGATTATTTACTAATAATTGTTGATGCACGTGTTTAGTTAACATTAATTTTTAGGTTAAAGACGTAATATGTAGATTGTAGGTGGCATACTACTCAGGAATTAGTAAGGAATGTCTAAAATACGGATACGTTCAAATAACATGGGCTTTGGAGACAAATAGATGCAAGCCGATTTTTTTAAATCCGCTGGGACATATATGTCCCTGCAGTACACTTTGTACGACCGCAACTTTATACGACTTAATATGGAATTTTTTATTTTAATTTAATTTTTAATGCAAGAAGATAGAGGTTTGTCTCTAACGGTGTTACTTCTGCCAAGACTTCAGACTTTCCTCAGCAAAGCGAAACAACTGTTTTTTGGTTTTTTTTCAAATACAGACATGACTTGAATTTTAAATATTACTTATTCTTAAATTTTTGTATTTTGGTCGTCATACTGGTATTAACCGTAATGCAGTGGCGGCTGGTCAGAGGAGGCAAGGGAGGCTTAGTCTCCCCATAAATTTTTTACACACGCTACACTGTGTTGTTTACTTTGCTATTTTGCTTCGCGTTAGAGATATCGCAAAAAGTTATTTGAACAAGTTATTCTAAATAATATTCCAACCCCACATACCAAATTTCAGCACAACATTCGCACTTTTAGTTTTTTCATTATTTGTAGTCGGGATTCTAAAATCGCAGAGGCTGCTGGCCGGAAAATCTCACTTGCTAATGCTCCGCGTAGCCCAGCAGCGTTTAAGGATGGCTTCAGTCAGGAGACCCGGTCTCCTTAGAGCTGCACATCGCTTAACGCACACGCTTCCCGGAGATCGGGCAAGTGAGATTTTCCGGCCAGCAGCCTTCTCTGCGGATTTTAGGATCCTGACTACAAATAATGAAAAAACTAAAAGTGCGAATTTTGTGATGAAATTTGGCATGCGTGATTAGAATAATATTTGGAACAACTTGTTCAAACAACTTTTTCCGATATCTGTAATGCAAAGCAAAATATCGGTAATTTACCGTGTTTTTGGATTCGCAGAGTAAGCCGCTTTTAGAATTTTCAGTTGAGTATCTTAAACAATAGAGAAATATCTAAACCGTCGTTTGGTAATAAAAGATCCTTTATTTTGACACTTTTGACATATAAGCATGGTTATTTATGTCAAAATAAAGGATCTTTTATTAAAGGACGATGTTAAATAGGGTTTCGATATCTCTCTATTGTGAACCTTCAACCTGTATGGACTGCAAAACTTCAAATCTGTATTTATTTTGGTATGCATATTTACTTACAGAGATATAATTGTTAACAAATAAACGACATAAACTTTGGTAATACACTTTTACAATTATACTAACTATTTTTAAAATGATATGATATTATGAAATTATGAATTATGATGATATTATAAAATGTAAATAAAAAATGGTCAAAAAAATGGGGCCTTAAATTAGATTTTTTTGGCGGATTTTTTTTGCTAGTGCAAATTTGTCTAGATATTTTACAGTTAGGTATAGCCTCCCCTTTTGTATAAATCACGAGCCGCCACTGCCGTAATGCCATTTTTTTCTTGATGCGATATTATTTATTCTGAATACATCTATACCAAGAAAATGATCCCAAAGACAACAAATTTAGCTATCTGCTTTTCTGCTATTTTCTATACCTTTCCTTAGACATTCTTTAGAACTCATGGTTGTTAACATGTCGTGTTAATACTAAAAGGACCGAACGATTAGAACCCATAAATGTAACCTTTGGCCACGAGAAACGTATGTTTTTTATAGTATCATAAGTTATTTTCATCAATACAGATGTTCTTTGGATAGACAGAAACAGGGAGTGAACTGACCTTTACCGTATCGAACAATAAAGACTCCACGGTGGCCAGAGCAGATGTTTAAGCAGATGCGCCCGTAAGGATACTACTCTAAACGATATACAACATATTAGTTGTAGTCTAACCCAAATATCGCGATACATGTACAATCAATTTTTAGTTAAAATTTACGTTACGGTAATTATTTTTGCCAATGGTAGAATTTATAATGACTTAGTTATTAATAAGATATATCTGAGAACAACATTAGATACACTTCGATTGAATAACATAAATTGATTCATAAATAAATATGTATATCAATATGGTTATGATCTACTTTTTATTGCTTTTATATCAATTAGTCTTTATTTGATTACTCCAATTAATTATTTAATCAATTATCCAATTGTTGCAAATCCATACAAAAAAATTAAAAAAAAATCTCAGGGTGCCTTTTTATAATACAAAAAAAATATCTAAATTATCTTATGTTATACTTATCTTCTCTCGTGGTTTCAGTATCTCTTAGTTGGTTCTTTACAGAAATATCTTTTATTATCAAAATCAATACTCAAAAAATCGATCAATTAAAACCTGTGGACATAGCTGTCCGAATGAAATTTTTACCACTTAAATTTATTCTAGTTCAAATAAAAATTTATCGGTTTGTTCCCGATGACTTTGATGAAACAAGCTAAACAAACAAATTTAGGTATTCGCAAAATTACCTATACTTCGTATTTAATTTTTGAAATATTGGAATCTTAATTCATATGCTTTTACTCAAAATTTTAGTTTCCGAACATAAAAATATCTTCCACATAAATTGACTGGCCTTTTGCTTCACTCACAATGATGTCTCCTCTTGACCCAAGCAGCTCTCCCTTGTTGACTATGTTAGGCTACCCATCAAAGCCCTCTCCGTTCTCAAGCTTCAATCCAGCAGCATACCAGCACTAATTCTCCAAAAAAAAAAACAACGAGCCAGGCCTCTTTTAACCAGTACTCGATTCGAAGAACTCCAAAATTCTCTCCTCTCCTTCTCACAATAATACAGAATCAAAGAGGCATTTCTTCTCAATTTGATCTGTCTCTCGTTCCACTTTCCAGCTCCATTCTCCACTATCAAACAAATACTAGTACTTGCTTTTTAACTATCCGCGAAAACTTTGACTGCTCTTCCGCGATGCCGGTCATATAATAAATCCTCTTTCCAAAACTATCTGAAAATTCACCTTCTCTCCTTCCAATTCCAAATTTCCAAACCAATCAGAGACATTTCTTCTTCCCCATTCTTTTTTTTCATTCGAAAAAACCCACGCATACTTTAAAAAATATTCCTACCATCATAATAATTACTTTCGGGAAATTCTACAAAATTTACTCGGGGTTAAACAAAAAGAGATTAAAATTACAAACTTTCTTTTACATTATTTTCTTAAGATATTACCTGTGGCTTCTGGCCTCGTGCATAACAAAGCACCGTTATAATCTCCAAATACCCTGAACAATTATTGTCTATTTATATCACTTTCTTTCCTAATGTCTCTTATTTTTCAGGGAAAAAACTCATTAAAGATAACCCACTTCTTAAAAACTAACTTATAATAAATAGCTATATAATCAATATACAAGGTGTATCAAATTTATGTGCCCGCGTTATATTAAAATTAATAAAGTTTTTATTCTATCTTTGATTGATAAATTGATACACAATAATATATAGGTATTCATAACTAAGTATATCAATAAAAAGTACATCTTGAAAGCAATCAAGAAAAATCGCCTACTAAACTAATAAACAAATGATTCGGTTATTATGTATTAATTAATATTAATATTAACCTATAATTATTATAGCCGGGGAGGTAGTGTCAAATTTAACCGGAGCATTTTAGCATGGCTGTTTTTTTTATTTAGTTAGGTGTTCCAAAGCTTATTAACAAATGATGTGTCAGATGGCCCAAAACCGGGGATTTTAGGCAAGAAAAGGTAAAATGTGAAACTTGATGGAGAAACGCTACAACTTATGTGTCAAATATTTATCTCCGTGAGTTACGTGTATAAGAGCCAAGAATACCTAGCTACTGGCTTTCACCCAGACGACTCGGGTTCAATTCCTGGCCCTGAAAATCTTTTTTGTTTTTAAAATTGACATTTTGATTTGAAAAATGATTATTTTTTGATAATACCACGTTTTTATTATTTAGACGACACAATATAAAAAAAGTCTGTATGTCTTTTATGATAATATTATAATATTACTATGATTGACCTCCTTAATAAACAAAGTTGTCGTACATAATCCCCTAAAGCTTACTTAGTTAGTACGACCAATCTAAGTGAAAAGACATAATCTATAAAAGACATACAGACTTTTTTATATTGTGTCGTATAAATAATAAAAACGTGGTATTATCAAAAAATAATTATTTTTCAAATCAAAATGTCAATTTTAAAAACAAAAAAGATTTTCATGGGCAGGAATTGAACCCGAGTCGTCTGGGTGAAAGCCAGTAGCTAGGTATTCTTGGCTATTATACACGTAAGTCACGGAGATAAATATTTGACATATAAGTTGTAGCGTTTTTCCATCAAGTTTCACATTTTATCTTTTCTTGCCTAAAATCCCCGGTTTTGGACCAGCTGACACATCATTTGTTAATAAGCTTTGGAACACCTAACTAAATAAAAAGAAAACAGCCATGTTAAAATGATCCGGTTAAATTTGACACTACCTCCCGGGCTATTACTACTGTATGCGGCAAAATAAACAGTATTGAAATTTGTATGTATCAGGCGCCGAAACGTACTGAGTGGTTTCCGAATGTCGTTATAACGTATGTGAATGTCGTGATGATAGGTGCTTCAGAATGGTTCTCAGTTTTGCAGAAAAAATTTTATTATGGAGTACTATTTTCGGTCATACGGAAGAGGTCACGAAAACGGCCAAAGCTTAAAATCAACAATGGTTTCAGCAGGACGGAACAACCTGTCACACTGCCAGGAAGTCTCTTCGAATACTGCGCGATCATTTTGGAAGTTGCTACTCACCTGAACTAACGCCATCAGATGCGTACATATGGGGAATGCTGAAGGAGTCAGACAGATCCACCTTCTGCCATTTCGGATCAGCGGACTGGAATTAAAGATTTTTTTGTGCCAGAGTGAGTGGCAGATCTAGAAATTTGTCTTGGGAGGGGAAATTTGCCTTAGGGGGGAACTATAGTGGATTCAAATCAACAGAAAAATGTCATATGGAAGCCCTGGGTGTAAGGACTCCCTCAAATGCGGCGACTCAAATGCATGGTGCTGAACCAAATCTAATACGTTAAGAAAAACATATAAGTACAATGGAATTCAAGGCAGCTATAAACTCGATGCAAATGTCAGGTAACTTTTATGAAACTTGGAAATTCTTCATACAAAGATTCAAAAACTATTTACAAGCTACAGAATTAGCAAAGAAACCTGAAATAACCCAGTGTGCACAGCTATTACAGTTAATAGGGGAAGAAGGGTTCAAAATATATAACACGTTCAAGTTCTCAACGGAAGAAAAAGACAAGTTAGAACTGTTAATAAAAAAATTTGAAGCACATTTCAAACCAAAAAGCAACGTGTCAAATGCAAGGTATTGTCTGTTCACCAGAAAACAACAAGAAGGTGAGTCAGTAGACAAATTTATAACAGATATTATAAACAAGGCAAAAAATTGTGAGCTAGAGAATTTGGAGGACAGTCTGATTAAGACTTGCATAACTTGTGGGGTAGCAGATGAAACGATGAGACAGAGACTATTAGAAGAAGATGAGATGAGCTTGGAAAAAGCAATCAATCTGTGTAAAAGTATAGAAAGTTCGAAAAACCAGTCTGAAAAAATGAAATCAGAGGAGGTACACTACATAAAGAAAAGAAACTTCAATAAGAAATATGTAAATAGAGAACAGTGGGAAGACAGAAGACTGAATCCAACTCATTCGATGTCCCAAGACAGCCAGTTCAATGGTAAATCTGGAAGCAGTTCAGGGTGCAGTAGATGTGGAATGGAGCACAGGGGCCAACCTTGCAGGGCATATAAAGCTAAGTGTAATTTATGTAATAAAATCGGGCATTACGCAAAAGTATGTTTTCAAAAACAAATTAAGTATGTAGATGTAGATGATTCAGAATCAGATGATTTGTTTATAGGCTTGGTAAATACTGAAAATAGCAGTTTTGATGATAATTTCATGATAAATTTTAAAGTCAACAAGCATAATTTAAGCTGTAGATAAGATACAGGGACAATGGCAAACGTAATATCAATTAATAAGTTAAATTATCTAGAAGTTAATGTTGAACTACAGAAAATAAACTGCAGGTTAACAACATTTTCAAATGAAACACTTAGGGTCATTGGAAAATGTAGTTTAGAATGCAAATATCAAGATAACATGTACAACATAATGTTTTATGTGGTAGAAATTAATTCACCAACAGTACTAGGTCTTCCTACATGTAAAGCTTTAAATATATTAAAAAGAATCAATACTATAGAAAAAATTGAAAATAATTTGAATCCTAGAGAAGTTACATTTAAAAATGATTACTCTGATGTGAAAGAAATATTTAAAGAAGTTTTTCAGGTATAGGCTGCTTGGATGAGCCATACAAAATCGTGCTAAATGAAACTGCACAACCAGTTACACATCTTTCAAGAAAGATTCCACTACAGTTAAAGGAGAAACTAAAACTTGAATTAGCTGAAATGGAGAAAAATGGAATAATTGAGAAGGTTGTTGAACCTCCAGATTGGGTCAACTCTATAGTCTTGGTAAGAAAACCAAAAAGTAATTCCATAAGAGTTTGTATAGATCCTAGAGACTTGAATAAAGCTATCAAAAGAGAGCACTTTCAACTCCCTACGATTGATGAAATTGCTGCAAATTTAAAAGGTAATTTAAAAAGGTAAAAGCGTTTATTTCAGAAAGGTTGATGCCTCAAAAGCATTTTGGAGCATAAAACTTGATGACGAAAGTAGTAAATTATGTACTTTTAACACTTGCTATGGTAGATATAAATTTTTAAGACTGCCGTATGGCATTAGTTCAGCAAGTGAGGTGTTTCACAAAAGATTCAGTAACATATTTAATATGGAGGGTGTAGAAACATATATTGATGATTTAATTGTTTATGGCTCATCAAAACAACAACATGATAAATGTTTATATCAAGTTTTAGAAAGAGCTAGGATAAATAATGTGAAATTTAATTATAAAAATGTAGTTTTGGTGTAAAAAATGTAAAAATTTTAGGATTTAATTACAATAAAGATGGTCAAAATGTTCATAGTGATAAAATTAAAGCCATTCAAAATAATGAAAAAGTTTATATTAAAGATAAAAACAAATTGAGAGGTCTTATCACAGAGAAATTAAGAGATAAAACCTACTCGATTAAATTAAGAGATTCTGGGTCAGAAATTGCAAGAAATAGACAATTTTTAGTTCGCATTCGTGCAACTTCTGACGATGAACATTCAGATAACGAATCTGAAACTAGTGAGACCCAAAATTTTGAAAGTGTCTCTGATAACCATTCTGATCATCACTCTCCAATAAACTTACCTCCACAAACCTCTTCAGGTCGAATTGAAAAAAACCTGATAGACTAGATTTATAAGTAATTTTATTATAAAATAAAGGGGGTAAAGGATGAATGAAACAATTGTGGAAATTTATAAATGTTTATTTAAAGATTTGTTAAAGAAAGTTATGTTTATTTTGTCATTATAAAAAGAGGGGGATGTGATGTATGTAAATAGGTAGTATTCGGAACGCACTCAAGTTGGTAACATTGTAAGAACAAGAACCCTACCACGTGTTACATTACATTATTACACTAGCTAGGCACGGTTCGGCGATAGATGCCTAAGGGTGTGAGCCCCTCTTGCGCGTTTTTTGGGTTCTGTTGGTGTTTTTTGTGATTTGCGCCTTTTGTTAGTTTTTTATTTTTTGTTAGTTTTTTTTGTGGTTTAAGCCATTTTTTGTGTTTTTTGTCTATTTTTTTGAGAGCTGTCTGAAGCATATAAAATCAACATTAGTAAATACAATGCGATGTCAAAGGAGAGGGCGTTCTCTTCTTTTCATAGAGTTACGATGTACGATAAGTCGAAAAATGATTTTAAAAAATGGAGAATGAAATCGAATGAGCAAAAGTAATATGTACAGTAATATTTACAACCCGTAGAGGAACATGTCCACCTGTATGTATTAACCACAAACAAATACCACAGAAAGATGATGTAAAGTTCCTTGGGATTCACCTGGATAGAAAACTGACGTGGAAAAAACACATATTTTTCAAAAGAAAACAACTGGGTCATAAAGTGAGAGACATATATACTGGCTAATAGGAAAACAATCCCAGTAAATTACTCCTATACAAAGCGATGTTAAAGTGAAGACTTATGCGATAGAACTGTGGGGAACAGAGGCAAATTCTAATATAGAAATTATACAAAGGTATGCTTATTCTTCTTCTTCTTCTTCTTCTTCTTCTTCCTCTTCTTCTTCTTCTTCTTCTTCTTCTTCTTCTTCTCCTTATACTTGTAGATCTGTCGATTTGTTAATTCCGACGTTGAAGTATTTCTTGAGAGGTAGACTGTCAGCTATCTCTCCATCTTTTTGGTGGTCACCCCGGCGGACGCTTGCCTGATGGTTTTCCTTCTAGCGCAATTCTTGGTAGTCTGTGCTCCTCCATTCTTTTTACATGACTGAACCATTCTCTTCGACTTTGCCTGCCCCATCTGACTACATCTTGCACGCCACATTGTTCCCTGATGATGTTGTTTCGTATTCTATCTCTTCTTGTCTTCCCTTCTATTGCTCTTGGTGTCTTCATTTCGGCTGTTCGTAGCATGCTTTTGGTTTCATTGGTGTCTTCTCTTGATTCAATTCCATAGGTCATAATAAGTCTTGGTCTTATTATACAAAGCTGTCAGTCGAAAATACTAAGGATGATTTTAAATATACCGTGGTATATCACCAACAACGCCATATATCGAGATGCAGAAATAACTTATGTAAAGGAAGAAATTTCATATTGAATAAAAAAAATACAAGGACCGATTGCGGGAAAACCCAAATCACCTAGCAAGAAATTTTATGTAGATGCGTACAGTACATAGTTTAAAACGTATAGTGAACTAGTGTCAGCAGACAAATCATATTGTGCTTATTGCTAAGGATGTTTTTCCCAGAACCAATAATGGTCCAATAGACTAACATTAAGAGAGGCATATTAAAGGATATGTTCGCCACATTGTCAACAGTTTAACCGACATCAATAGTTGTTAATCCGTACTTCGTAAAAAATGCAGATTGTCATGATGCGGATGCCAATAAACAAATATAGAGTATGCTAGTTACATTAACAGGTACCGTAAATCGGTGGCCAAGTTTATTAAATGTTTATTAGAAATACGCAAAAACCACTCCTGTTAGTGTAAAAATTACCAACTATTTTAGAAGACGACTCACGAAAACCAGTGGTCAGTGATAATTACAAAAAATCTCGAGCCCGATACCGTAGGTCCAAATGGTCTTTATAATGGCTTTGTAGACCAGTAGTTTGTTTTCTAGAGACAACTTGGAGTTTCTGCCGATACTCCAGTATAGACGGCTTAGCTTTAGTCCTAACTGCTTGCGTTTAGTGAAAATATGTTTTCGCCATGTTAGTCTTCTGTCTGGGTGGATTCTTAAGTATTTTATATCTTCGGCTTGAGGTAAATTGTTGTTGTTAAGTTGTACTGATAGGCAAGTTTATTTACGGAGTGTAAATGTTACATGTGTAGATTTTAGTTCATTTGCTTTCATGCGCCATTTCGACAGTTATTTTTGTATCTTGTTGAGGCAGATTTGAAGTTGTCTTGATGCCATCTTTGGGTCTTTGTGTGAAGAGAGAGCAGCTGTATCGTCCGCAAATGTGGCTATTGTAACCATCGGTGTAGTAGGAAGATCACTTTTGTACAACAAGTACAGGATAGGTCCGAGTACACTGCCTTGTGGTACCCCTGATTTTATGGCGTTCACAGAAGAGTATTCTTGGTTTTGTCTGACAAGGAAGTGTCTATTGGTTAGGTATGATTTTAGTAGCAGGAAGTGGAGATATGGAAGTAGGGTGTTTCATTGGGAATCGGAAATACTTGAATGGTGAATAGAAGTCACTGAGGTGGTTCTAGATATACCACATTTATTGCCTCACTGATTTTTATAACCGAGTTACAGGGTGTTTTTTCGATTTTGCCCATTTCTTTCTGGGCCCATAACTTTAGAACCACCCTGTATATTTTTTTGATATTTGGTACACATATGTCCCATTTACAACCCAAACCATCAAATTACTAATCACAAGAAAAATCCAGGTCCGGACCAAAAAAAATTATAAACTCATTGTTATCTTAAAATAACACCCTGTAAATTGAAATTTTCAAAATCCGTTTGCATATTTGAAAACAGCACAAAAAACTAAGTTTAATGGTTTACTTAAATTTTTCGGCCAGTTAATTAATTGACTATAATTTTGAAATTATATTGAAGTTTTTAATATTTCTTAGATTAAAAAGCACGTATTATAAACATTTAAGCATAAATTGTTAAAGTTAATGAACAAATACTCATTTTAAAAATAATCAATACTTATTTGCTACATTAGAACTACCCATTTACTAATCATGGTCCAAGGTCAATCAAGAAAAATTCAGGTCCGGGTTAACAAAAAAACATAAAATAATTGTGACCTTGAAACAACACCCTGTATATTGAAATGTTCAAACTTCGTTTGCACATTTGAAAAGAGCACAAAATACTGAGTTTACAGGTTGGCTTAAATTTTTTGCGCAGAATATTTAGTGGCTTTAATTTTGAAATTAAATCTATTGAAATTTTTCAGAACTCCGAGATTAAAAAGTAGGTTTTAGTAAATTTTAATAATAAATTAATAAAGTTAATGAGTAAATACTTATATTAAAAATAATCAATACTTATTTACTACATTGGACCGACCCACATACTAATCACAACATAAATCCAGGTCCGGATTAACAAAAAAATATAAAGTAATAGGGACCTTGAAACAACACCCTGTATATTGAAAGTTTCAAAGTCCGTTTAAACATTTGAAAAAAAAATACAAAAACTAAGCTTCATGGTTCGCTTCCATTTTTTCGCAGAAGATTTAATGACTTTATTGAAATTATGCCGAAATTTTTAGGAACTCTGAGAACTGAAACAAAAATTTGAATATAATTTCAAAAGTAATTTCGTTAAATCGTCTGCGCAAAAAATTAAAGCGAGCGAATAAACTTAGTTTTTTCTGCTATTTTCAAATGTTCGAACGGATTTTGAAGATTTCAATATACAGGGTGTTTTTTCGAGGTGACTATGACTTTATATTTTTTTGTTAATCCGGACCTAGATTTTTCTTGTGATTAGTAAATGCGTCGTTTTAATGTAGTAGATAACTATTGATTATTTTTAAAATGAGTATTTGTTCATTAAGTTTAATAATTTATTATTAAAAGTTAATAATACCTGCTTTTTAATCTAAGAGTTCTTAAAAAGTGCAATATAATTTCAAAATTAAAGTTATTAAATTGTCTGGCCGAAGGATTTAAGCGAACCGTTAAACTTAGATTTTTGGGCTCTTTTCAAATATGCAAACAGATTTTGAAAATTTCAATATACAGGGTGTTGTTTTAAGGTCACAATGAATTTATAATTTTTTAGTCCGGATCTGGATTTTTCTTGCGATTAGTAGTTGAATGGTTTGGGTTGTAAATGGGACATATATGTACCAAATATCAAAAAAATATACAGGGTGGTTCTAAAGTAATGGGTCCAGAAAAAATAGGCAAAATTGATGAAACACCCTGTAGCTTAGTTACAAAAATCGGTGAGGCAATAAATGCGGTATATCTAGAACCGCCTCAGTGATCTCTATTCACCTTGCGAGTATTTCCGTTTTCCAATGAAACACCCTGTATATTACGAGTTTGCCTTGTCTAAAAACTTATTTTGAGTTCATTAGGGCTCTTAAACTATCTAATTTTTTATTCCCATTTGCTATTCTGACATCGAGCTCACATTCCCCTTTTCCATTTTCATCGAATACTGCACACAGGAATTCAAAATTGCCCACCCTTTTAAAACTATCACTTATAGACCTCACACTAAATTCTTCTTTTTTTTTTCTTCTGCACCTCCCTTGATCATATGTATATTTGGTTTTGTCTTCATTTAGCTCTTATCCGAATTTCTGTGCTCTTCAATAATTTTCTTCACCACTCTTCTTAATTCTTTCGCGGTTCTTGCTAGGATCGTTAGATTATCAGCAAATTCTAAGCACTTGCGCTTATAGTGGTTGGGGTAGTTACCCCCTATGATGGGGGTTGATGATGTAGAACACTATTGGTTAGATATGTATTTATTCACTAACTCTAAATGTACCAGTAACTAGTTGGTGGGCAACGTCTATCTTCTCACTAACTTGATGTTTCAATATTGAATGAATAAAGATTGATTAACGAATGATCTGTAATACTTTCTCCGTATCTATAAATAAACTTGTAATTGTTTTTATTATGATTGCTGACACGATTCGACCGTGAAATATTCATCAAAATAGCTGACAAGAGCGTTCTCGAAACAAGTGCATTATATTGGGAAATCTGTGTCACCTATTTATTTTACAACAAATAGTAATGTTTGTTTTTAGACCTTTAAAAATTAAATGGATATGAATTGCTTTTGGGATGCTAATATAATTCCTGTACACGCTCATTTTTCATTATTGTTTCTTCCACTTTCATGCTGCATTTTCTGATTACAGTTTCTAACACTAAGTTTAATAATGTGGTGGATAAAGGATCTCCCTGTCGCAAGCCTTTTGCAACCATAAATTGATTTGAAATGTGACCGTACCAAGCAATTTCACAGGTAGAATATGTATTTCCACAAATAAAACATGGAGAGGAACTTTACCTTCATAACAAGTTGTCTGTATCTCCTTTAAGAAGAATATGTTGTGTATAGTAGATAATAATATATCCTTTATAAAGCCGGCCTGATACTCATGTAGAATTCTTTTCATACCAAGTTTATTAAATGGTTATTACAACTATGCAGGAATGACTCTTGTTAATTAAATATTTTAAAAGACGACTCATAAAAACCAGTGGTCAGTGATTATTAAAAAAAATCTCGAATAACCGAAGTACAAAAATGCAGAGAATGAATTAATACACGCTTAAAAGAGGGGAGAATTTCCTGATTATCGAATTTGTATCGCGAAAGCATTGCCATTCAGTAACAATAATCGAAAAAACCATATGCTAAAAAAACCATTAAAGAGAGAGCACAGAATAAATGAGATTGAAATATAGTAGGATTAAATCCTGGTCCCCCCTTTATTGTCCCATTGTGCCGGATATCCACATTCATAAGTGTTGTTACTCTGCAAAAATGACAAAATGCGAACGTAAATGGGGTGAAAACGTTTCGCATTTCACATTTCATCCTTTTTACCACAGAGAGGGTGTCTGGCACTCGGTCTAATCGCATATGTTTTTTACTCTGCTGCGGAAAACAATTTTTCTATTAAATACGATCAAATACTCGTCCTTTGTACATCATGAGAAGAAAAGTTATGGTTATCGGAAAAAATTGGGTCATTCTCGTTGTACATTTATATAGTAGGTCACGTAAAGAGTGCTTATTAGAAGAAGTAAAATATATGGTTAAATGAAACAACTAAAATAATATAGAGCATCAAAAAGTTAATTGATGGATAAAAATATAAAAATATAAAACAACAAGATACGAAAACGCTATAAGATGAAATGCTAATACATCACTCATCATTCTCTTTGCCTTATCCCTATGCGGGGTCGGCTTCCCTAATTGCATTTCTCCACACAATTCTATCGTGTGTCATATCAATGTTAATCCTCTTTAATAACATGCCCTGCCTTATCGTCTCCCCCCAGGTCTTCTTTGGTCTTCCTCTCCAATTCCTTCGAGGGATCTGCACTTCAGCTAATCTTCGTATTGGGTGATTAACGTCTCGACGTTGAACATGACCAAACCATCTTAACCTATGCTCTCTCATTTTGGCATCAATTGGTGCCACACCTAGACTTCCCCTAATGTACTCATTTCTAATTTTATCTTTCTTTGTCACTCCACTAATCCATCTAAGCATTCTCATTTCCGCCACATGCATTCGTTGTTCCTCTTTCTTTTTCACTGCCCAACATTCAGTTCCGTACATCATAGCCGATCTTATGGCTGTTTTATAGAATTTTCCCTTCAGCTTCATTGGAATTTTTCTATCACACAACACACCACTCGCTTCTTTCCACTTCATCGATCCAGCCCTAATTCTACTGCATGCATGTCCATCTATTTCTCCATTACTCTGTAATACCGATCCTAGGTACTTAAAACTATTGCTTTTCACAATCATTTCACCATCCAAAGATACCATTTTACTTGTAGTAACTCCATCTTTAAATGTACATTCCAAATACTCTGTTTTTGTCCTACTAAGTTTTAAACCTTTTTCCTCCAGAGCTTGTCTCCACTGTTCCAGTTTTTGTTGTAAGTCTCTTTCACTATTTCCTATTAACACTACATCATCAGTATACATTAGGCACCATGGAATGCTACCTTGTAGTTTCGCTGTTATCTGATCCAAAACTAATGAGAATAAATAAGGACTAAGCACCGAGCCTTGGTGCAATCCTACTTTCATCTGAAATTTATCAGTCTCTCCCACACCTGTCCTAACACTAGTCCTAGTGGTTACTCCCTCATACATATCTCTCACAATCTTTACATATTCACCAGGGACTCCTTTCTAATTGAGTGCCCACCACAGAATCTCTCGAGGAACTCTATCATATGCTTTCTTAAGATCAATGAATACCATATGAGCGTTGGTCTCTTTATTCCTGTATTTTTCCTAAGCTGAAAAGCCCGAAATGCTAATACACTAAGCAGGAAAATTAACGCACCACCTTAAAAATGGAACATTTTTGATGTCTCGAATTTCCTCAACCTGTTGTGTGATTTGAGAGATTTTTTTAATATATTATAGAGTTTATTCTTTAAGAATATCGGTATAATAATATTTTTGCAGGACAGGTAAATATCTGTGTATACCGGGTGTACCAATCATACTGTGTTTTTTCCTCAACGTCCTTTTGGAATATTTTAGAATATATAAAATATTGAAACTAAAACTCAATTGTAGCCTTAGGCTTTTTTAATATTTTGTTTTTTTTTTTTATTAATTCGCTTATGTTTAATAATAAAAGATATATGTATTTTTATAATGCAAATCGTTTTTAGTAGCATAACGTATTTTCGAAACACTCGAAATGAGGTTTGATCTTGATCAATATTATTCCAATCTCGAGAGCTACTGTTTCTACTTCTTGTAGGGTTCTAGGTCTGTCAAACGCTGCCGTAGTCTTCTGCCAATTATGTCCCACAAATGTTCGATCAGGTTAAGGTGTGGACTATGTGGTGGCCAATTCAAAGTCCGCAGATTAACCTGTTGTAAATATTCGGTTACACTTCGTACAACGTGAGGTCTTGCATTATCTTGCATAAGCAAAAACATGTCACCAATATAAGGAGCAAAAGGTACAACGTGTTCAGATAAAATATCGGTTATGTACCTTTCACTGTTTAAATAACTTGCAAGTAAAGGAATAAGATCTGTTGCTGGTAAAGAGATTCTTCACCAAATCATAATAGACCCTCCATCAAATAAAGTCGTTGTACATAATATGTTGCGCTGGCCATAACGCTCATTTTGGTCTCGGATTACTCTTAAACGCCGATCGGAATTATAGAAGCAAAATCTGGATTTCAGAAGGAGATCTGGAGATTTGGAGATCAGAACAGGTCAAAATATTATTCCAGTTTACGTGTGCTCTACCAATTTGCGATCTAGCTCTGGGGTGGTATGCAGTTAATGCTGTTCTTGTAGCTCGTCTTCAAATACGCAAGTCATATTCTACAAGACGTCTTCTCGTGGTATCAAAATTCCTTGTCGGCTTAGTTCGTTCTTTTAACTCGCATAATTTAATAAAACGGTCTTGAACTAGTAACTCGAGGTCTACCTTCTCCGGGATGTCTGCTGTAGTCTTCCATTTCTCTAAAGCGTTGAACAATACGGGAAATTGATGTATATGAAACTCCCAAGTTCCGATCGATAGCATGGTAGCTAAGTCCTTTGCTGTGTAAAATCACTGCCTTCAACCCACTCATCACGAATCAAATTCCTTGTAGCACGTTCCATTTCCACAAAACAAGAAAAAAAAGTACAGACTTAATTGAAATTTTAAATAATAAACCGACTAATTTTCACAACAAACCAGACACTTTTTGACTGTTAACAATTTGACATCTATCAAATTGTTAATTTCTCATAGCCTACTTTTGGCTTGTTTATTAAACTAAACAGAAAATGAGAATTTATTTATGGAAAACATGGCTAGTTGTAACCGTACCTAATTTTTTGTTATCCAACATAAGCAAATAAATCAAAAAACAAACTATTAATCAAACCTAAGACTACAATTTATACAAAGTTTAATTTCAGTATTTTATTTATGCTAGAATATTCCACAAGCTGTTCCAAACTTCGAGGAAAAAACATAGTATGATTGTTACAACCTGTACACAATTACATTTACCTGTGTGTAAACGATATTACAACAATATTCCTAAAGAATAAGGCTATAACATACTAAAAAATAACTCAAATCGGACAACAGGTTAAGGAAATTTGAGACATCAAAAAGTGGTGCGTTAATTTTGCTGCTTGGTGTATATAACGAAGAACGAAGGTATAAAAACTAAACAAGAGAACAAAGACGATAGTAAAAAAATCATAAAGGACTCAAATACAAAATCTAATAAGGTCACAGAATAAAATCA
Organism: Diabrotica virgifera virgifera; assembly: GCF_917563875.1. NCBI lineage: Eukaryota > Metazoa > Arthropoda > Insecta > Coleoptera > Chrysomelidae > Diabrotica > Diabrotica virgifera. Next base: position 7,991,764 of record NC_065452.1, on the reverse strand, counting down.
ATGATAAAATAAATGATAATGTGTCAATGGAAGTTAAGACATACATAGTCCCAGAAACAAAAAAAAAAAAAGTTTCAGTCCATAGAAATAAAGTATCTAAGGCGAGTTCGAGGTGTCAGAAAAAGAGACCGATTAAGAAGCTCCCAACTTAAAGTAGAACCTGTCAGAATTCGTGGAGAAGAGATAATTGAGCTGGTGGGGTCATTTGGTGACGATGGACAACCAAAGAAAAACCAAAAAAGTATGGTAAGCAAAACAACAAGAAAAATAAAGAGATAGAGACCAAGAACAACTTGGAACACATAAATAAATAACTAACTAATATGTAAAATAGGATGGTATGAGGCAAGAAGAATTGCATCAAATAAAATGGATTGGAAGAAATTTGATCACAGTGGAATTTAGATAAAAATATTACTCTAACACCTGTAAGGTGGTGTACCATACTTAGTGACCTAGATTATGAAGAATTAATTTTAAAACACCGGTACACAATTGGGTCGAAGACACCGTTATTCTGTCTGGGTAGATTATCAGATTTATGAGCGAGATTGCTCTTATAAGTGAGATACACAAAAATGTATAAATACCAAACACCAAAAAAATAAATAAGGAAGAGAACAACTCTTCAAGAAAAGAAACGGCGTCACTGTTTCTAAATGTTTGAATAAAAAAACAGAAATGGGATATTCACTAAACAAATTAAAAAAATGCAAATATCATTTATATAAAATATGTTAAAATTCTCTATATCAAACTATATTCAAAAATATCAAAATCATATTATAATATCACAAAATGCGCAAATAAAATATTCAGGTAAAATATTCAAATAAAGTAAACAAATGTCATATTAAATATTAATAAAGTTATTATCAGAAACAACATGAGAACTGTTTTACTAAACTCTTTGACTAACTAGAGTGGTGGTGATACACATGGGTAGTGTGACAAACTCCAATTCAGTCGAATTCGGAACAAGGCTCAAAAAAATACCTGAAATCCGGGACTTTTGAATGGAAATCGGGCCATTGGTTTTTTAAATATAAAACTCTAATATCATGATTTTATTGAGTATTTAACATTTTTATGTTGACAATGATATTTTTGATGGGATTAAGCCACCATTGGTTATAATGATTATTTTCTTTCATATGAGATTCTGACCAATAGAAAGCTACACAAATAAAAATTACAGCGATAATTTTTGATAATATGTATCCCGTCGTCAAGCATTACGTCAGATGCCCTTCGTTGCTACTCAAAAATGAACATTCAGTGACATTAATGACAATTAATGTTTTACAACTTATCACAGAGAACACCAAGAAACAGGTTTTAAACCAGGGAAATAAGGCAAAAATATACCATGTTCGGGACACTTGAGCAGCCAGGTTGCAAATGGGTATTATACAGGGTGTTTCATTAATAATTGTCCATATAGTAACTGGACAAACCTTAGCACAAAATATGAAGATTTACCCTAAAACATTTAATAAAATGTGGTTTCTTACTGAGTTACCTAAAAATTTTAAAACTATTTTTGCTCAGAATTTTAAAACTATTCGACGTATCCTTTTCATACTTGACAGAAAGTGCGACTACTATACACTCTACTAAATTATGATAAACAAACGTTTATATCTACTACCAGAGTCGTACGACAGGGGATAGTGAATGGTTGACCCTTCTCAAATTCTACGCCACTGGAGGAATTACTATTTTAGTGCCATTTTTAGATTTCCCAATACTTTCTACGTAAATAATATACTCTTCATTGGTAACGATAAAGTCATTAGTTTTCGTTATATTTGAAGTTAAATATGAAACGGCACAGTTATTTTGATTAATTTATGATGATTCATATGATTAAAATTTAAAAATTATTTGTACACAGTACTTTAAAATTATTTGGCGTATCCTTATCATACTTGGCAGAAAGTGTAGGTACTGTACACCCTACTAAATTAAGATAAATAAACGTTTCTAGCTACTACCAGAGGCGTACGACAGGGGATAGTGGCTGGTTGACCCTTCCCAAATTCTACGCCACTGAGGAAATTGCTTTTTAGTGTAATTTTTTGATTTTCCAATACTTTTTATGTAAATAATATACTCTTCATTCGTAACGATCAAATGATTAGTTTTCGAGATATTTAAAATTAAAAATGAAGCGACACAATACAATAATCAAAATAACCGTGTCGTTTCATTTTTAACTTCAAAGATCTCGAAAACTAATGACTTTATCGTTACGAATGAAGAGTATATTATTTTCATAGATAGTATTGGAGAATCCAAAAATTGAACTAAAATAGTAATTCCGCCAGTGGCGTAGAATTTGGAAAGAGTCAACCATTCACTTTCCCCCGTCGTACGCCTCTGGTAATATCTAGAAACGTTTGTTTAACATAATTGTTCCTCTCTCGATTTGTGGGGTAATTTTTAATAAAGTAACATAGTTTTACCCCCGAGAAGGGGTGACATATACCCCAGGCTAAAACCGCAAGTTGTTATTGTCAATTCGTGAAAATGAATGGAGATTTACCGAAATCGAAGGTCATAGTTGATTTTTACCTTCAGTGACTGCACTATAGAAAGAAAATGGCAATTCAATAATTGAGATGCGTATATTTTGCGAGCTCATAAATTATTAAACGATATGTAGTCGCCAAATTATTAATTTAAATTATTTTAAGTACTCTCTCTTAAGCCGGGGATATGGGATGGTTTTCTTGCGAAGGGGTTGTAGCTCTATAATCGAAAGACGCGTGATTTAAGAGTTTATTCTTAGAATATAAGCTATACGAATTAAACTACTATTAACTTTTTTTGTAAAAACTTACAGTTTTTCAGTGATTTACGAAAAACCGCTTCAAAACATGCATTTTTTTCACGAATAATTAAAATCTTTGATCTTTAATAACTTAAAAAGTATTGACTTATTTTAATAACTTTATATAATAAATTTTGCTTTTAATTTGTTCTTTTATTGATTTGTGCAGTTATTTTTTACAAAATAATTTTCACCCCCGAGAAGGGGCGGTATCCACCCTCAGGGTAAAGGCGCAAGGTGGTACCATGTCACTTTTGTTTCTTGAGGTATCCTCTAACCACTGACCAATTTTCGTGAAAATAGATGAAGGTTCACCGAAATTGAAGGTAATCGTTGATTTTTACCTTCAGTGACTGCACTATACAAAATAAATTGCAATTTACTGATCTAAATCCGCGTAATTTGCCAGCTTATAAATTATTAAATGATATGTAGTCGCAAATAATTAATTTAATGCATTTTAAGTACAACTTTCTCTTAAGCCGGGAAGATAGGGTGGTTTTCTTGCGAAGGGGTTGTAGCTCAATAATCGAAATGCACGTGATTTTATAGTTTATTCTTAGAGTATATAAACTATAGGAATTATATCCGCAATACGATATATTTTAAGTTTTCTCAGCATTTTTCTCTTAAGTGAAATCAATTAAAGGGTTGTTTGGGGTGAAGGGGATGAGCTCAAAAATCGAAACTATATAATTTCAGGAGCTCATAAATAGCTCGTAATTCTGCCGCAAAAACCGATTCAATATTCCTATTTTTAAGTAGTGGGGGGGGGCTGACTCAGTCCCCCCCACTAAGGTATTAAATTCCTGCTAAATTTTTAGTTTGCGGAATATGAAAGCTCATAAATAACTCATAAATCAGGGCTATTTGTTTTTTAATTTTTCCAAGTGGGGGGGGGGCAGCTCAACACGGGTCAAAAACCCATGTTGCGTCGCAGATTTAAAACGGGTAAAACGGTTGAGTTTAGCGAGATGAATGTAATATACCTTTTTTAAGTAAAAATATTAAGAGAATAAAAGTTTTTATTCCAAAAGTATGTAGAGTGGGTAATAACAAAAATTGAACCTATTAAATGAGCGCTGAAAGGCGTATGTTATGTATGTCTCATTTTTGGTGGCGAATTTAGATTCCTCGTCCCAAGAAACCCCGGTTAGCAAATTTCGTATTATTCTACCATGCCTATTAGGAAATAATTAAGAATAAATAAAATAAAAGTTTAACTTTGACACCCTGTATTTCGGTTAATATTAATTTTCGTACTGAGGTAAGTTAGTTTAAATCGACCTATTTTAACCTCAGGAATCTGAGGTTAAACTATGGCTCATTCTTTACCAAACACCCTGTATATTATTTATTTCATACATACGCTACCACAAACCGATGTAAAAAATATATAAACTGGGAGTGTAATGGAGATTTTTGGGACAAACTGTGTATGTATATATTTAGACAGAATGTTATTGTATCTGTGGGAGAAGATACCTACTGAAAGAAAAAGTGTAATTATGCAGTAAGTAATTGCAGAGGACGTGGCCGGGTCAGTAACTGGCTGTAGTGTAGATGATTCTCCGTAATTCGCAAATGAGTGGTGGTGATACACGTGGGTGTATTATGGAATTGTATGCAAGCACCACCGGCAGAAGCACAGGCAGGAAATAGAAAATGAATCAGGAGTGCGGCTCTCATGCTCTCAAGCATAAGCACCGGTTTTTGAAAAGTTCAGAAGTTGTAATTAGTTTTGCCGAGACCCGACGTACTCTTTTCTGTCCGATTGGGATTTTTAATTAAGCTTACCTCGGCTTTTTATATTCAGAAAGTGTTTTTCGACTGGAAAAATATTCAGTTCATTTGCTATTTGGCCGTCATCGCTACCCTTGGTTTGTTTTCTTGCCCTCTGCTCTTACCCCTTATGCCCTTGCCTTCGGCGATTCATTCTGCATTAACTGGCCACCGTTCAACGTTACAACAAAAACCACTCGCTAAATAACAGAGGCGTACGATTAGAATAATTACGAAGGTATTGTAGTTCAATGATGTCAAAGAAGCAGATATTTTTATTTCTCAATATTAAACAGAATAAAAATTTTGGTGATCTACTGGACCTGAATTTAAATTTAACGTTGTTGAATGGGTTTCATGTGAGAGTTCATTTTAAATGAAGTAAAACACAGACGTAGTCTCAATCATTTAATTGTGTACTTCCGAAGACCGGTTTCGCTCTCTATAGGTTGCAGAGCATCATCAGGTCAACGGTTACAAGTCACTAAATGATTCGGATACAAGGATCTATAACCTCATTATACCATAACATGATGTTTCTGCTTAAGTTATGCTAACGGGATATGGTGGAATAGACGGAGAATGTTACAAAGGTAAACAAGTTTATGGTATTTGGGATTTCTTGAGGGTGAAGAGATAGTTGTTGAGAGACAACCAACAAAACTGTGTCTATTCTTGTGTTTGTGAAGCAAAATAGTGGATGTCATATATACAATTTTTTAAAATGTTTACTGTTTACAAAAAATTTTTTGGAGGTTTTATTGGTTTTAAAGATTTATATTTTTACTTATTAAAGAATTTGTTCTTATTATTTTATTTATATTTATTAACAGAGTTCTATTTATTAATGTGTGTGTTAGTGCAAGATTGACAACGTTTGGATAAAGACGGGTAAAATGTATATTATGTATGTTAGATGTGGATGTGCAGCTGTATAATGAGGTTATAGCTCCTTGTATCCGAATCATTTAGTGACTTGTAACCGTTGACCTGATGATGCTCTGCAACCTATAGAGAGCGAAACCGGTCGTCGGAAGTACACAATTAAATGATTGAGAGTACGTCTGTCTTTTACTTCATTTAAATTTAACGATTTATTTCCGATTAATTACTAAAATAATATTTTGGATAAATAAAATAGGCCCTACACCACTATGTGGTAACAGGGTTTTTTGAAAATGTGTATACAGGGTGTTTGGTACAGACTGGGCCATATCTTAACCTCAGATTTCTGAGGTTAAAATAGGTCGATGTAAGCTAACTTAACTTAGTACGAAAGTTGATAATAACCGATATACAGGGTGTCAAAGTTGAACTTTTATTTTGTTTATTTTTTAATATTTCCTAACAGGCATGGGATAACTACACGAAATTTGGTGATAGGGGGTTTTTTGGGACGATAAATTCTCCACTAAAAATTATAAATATATTACCCAGAGGGCGTCATATAGGTGTTTCAGCGCTTATTTAATACGTTAATTTTTTTATTCCTCACTCTACATAACTTTAAGATCAAAACTTTTTTCCACCGTTATTTTCACTTAAAAAGTATACTACATTCATCTCACTAAACTCAAGCGTTTTCAAAATAAACGCGTGTTAAATCTACGCGTTTTAAATGCAAAATTCAATTTTTTGCATTTCATTGTAGTTACTAAAAACCATTTGACATATCTTTGTCATACTTGGCAGCAAGTGTAGGTACTGTACGCACTACTAAATTCTGTTAAACAAAAGTTTCTGGCCAATACCAGTGGCGTCCGACGGGGGAAAGTGAATGGTTGACCCTTCCCAAATTCTACGCCACTAGCAGAATTGGTATTGTAGTACAATTTTTCTATTCTCCAATACTTTCTGTGTAGATAATATACTCTTCATTCGTAACGATAAGGTCAGTAGTTTTCGAGGTATTTGAAGTTACAAATGAATGGGCATAATACATTAATCAAAATAACTTCCTATTCTTCATTTTTAACTTACGATATCTCGAAAACTAATGACTTTATCGTTACGAATGAAGAGTTCGTTATTTACATACAAAGTATTGGAGAATCTAAAAATTATGCTAAAGTAGCAGTTCCGTCAGTGGCGTATAATTTGGCAAGTGTCAACTATTCACTTTTTCCTGTCATACTCCTCTGGTAGTAGCCAGAAATGATTATTTAACATAATTTAGTAGGGTTTACAACCCTACACTTTCTGCAAAGTATGATACGGATATGTCAAATAGTTTTAAAATATTATTTTTTTTACATTTTATTCTTTATTTAAAGAACTATTATTCCTACCCGTTACTTTAAAATTATTTGAAATATTATCCTTATCATACTTGTCAGAAAGTGTAGGTACTGCACACCCTACTAAATTATGTTAAATAATCGTTTCTGGCTACTACCAGAAGGCGTACGATAGAGGAAAGTGAATGGTTGACCCTTCCCAAAATCTACGCCACTGAAGGATCTGCTATTTTAGCATAATTTTTAGATTCGCCAATACTTTGTACGTAAATAATGTACCCTGCTTTCGTAACGATAAAGTCATTAGATTTCGAGATATTTGAAGTTAAAAATTAAACGGCACAGTTATTTTGATTAATGTATTATGCCACTTCGTTTTTAATTTCAAATATCTGGAAAAGTAATGACTTTATCTTTACGAATAAAGAGTACATTATTTACATAGAAAGTATTTGATAATTCAAAAATTGCACTAAATAGGAATTTCGCTAGTGGCGTAGAATTTGGGAAGGGTTTACCCTTCAGTTTCCCTCGTCGTATGTCACTGGTAGTAGCCAGAAACGTTTGTTTACCATAATTTAGTAGGGTGTACAGTACATACACTTGCTGCCAAGTATGACAAGGATAAATCAAATGGTTTTTAGTAACTACAATGAAATGCAAAAAATTGAATTTTGCATCTTATATTTAAAATGCTTTTAACTCAAAAGCGGTTGAGTTTAGCGAGATGAGTGTAGTATACCCTTTTTAAGTAAAAATAATATTGGAATAAAAGTTTTGATCTCAAAATTATGTAGAGTGAGGGATAAAAAAATTGAACGTATTAAATGGGCGCTAAAATACGTCTCCGGATAATATATATTTTTTAGTGGGGAATTTATGTTTCTCCTCTCAAAAAACCCCCACTTACCAAATTTCCTATTGTTATCCCATGCCTGTCAGGAAACATTCAAAAATAGATAAAATAAAAGTTTTACTTTGACACCCTGTATTTCGGTAATTATCAACTTTCGTACTTAAGCTTAAATCGACCTATTTTAAGCTCAGAAATCTAAGGTTAAGCTATGGCCCATTCATTACCAAACACCCTGTATATATAAATCAAATAAATCACCTAAATCACCTTGAGGCTTTCGAAATGTGCTATAGTAGAGGTGCTATAGAAGAATTTTAAAAGTTTCTTGGGTGGAGAAGATTCGAAACTCCACGATGCTAGAACGTCTCAGCAACACTACTGAGATTATAAAAAACTTCAAGTAGAGAAAGCGGGAGTATTTCTGACATGTAATGAGAGGTCAAAATATAGGTTGCTGCAAAATATTATGCAAGGAACAATAGCAGGCAAACGCAGTCCAGGACGAAGAAGAATCTCATGGTTGAAGAATTTGCCAGATTGGTATTGTGTTGAAACAAGCATGCTGTTTAGGGTGGCAGTGAATAAAATTAAGATCATCATCATCATCAGTAACTCGACAACACTTTTTGGGTCCTGGCTTGTTGTAGGATTTTCCGCCATTCTGTTCTGTTCCTTGCTTTGTTTTTCCAGTTGGTAATCTCAAGCGTTTTCAGATCTTGTTCCACTTGTTCCATGTATCTAAGTTTGGGTCTCCCCTTTGACCTTCTTCTTACTGGTGTCTGCCTCATTATATGTTTTGGTGTTTCACTTTCCAACATCCGTTGAACATGGCCCATCAAGCGCAGAAGTCCGATCTTTATGGATGTTATGAAGTCGGGTTTGTTGTATGCTGCGTATAGCTCAAAATTATATCTTCTGCGCCATACGTCATTTTTTTCACCTCCTTATATATGCGTCTAAGGATTTTTCTTTCAAACATACCTAATAGGTTCTCATAGCTTTTCGACAGTGTCCATGTCTCTGATCCATATATAAGAACCGGTTTTATGAGGGTTTTGTTTATTTTGCATTTGGTTTATATTGTGATGTTGTTAGATCTTAGATGCTTAATTACCCCATTATATGTTTTATTAGCAATATGTATTCTTCTCTTAACTTCTTCACTGACATTGTTATCTGCGGTAACTAGTGAACCTAGATATGTAAAATTTTTCACGCTTTCGATGTTATAGTCTCCTATTGTCAGATTCTGTAGGTTTCTTTGGCCTGGCGATTTGCTGGCCTTCATGTATTTGGTTTTTATTTCATTAATCTTTAGGCCGCTGTTTTGTGCCGCTCTTTCTATCGCATTAAATGGTTCTATCATCTCTCTTTCGCTTCTAGCTATGATATCAACATCATCTGCAAATGCCAATATTTTTTGTACACTTTTTGTTATTATTGTTCCTCTGGTGTTGACTTTTGACTCTCTAATTATTTTCTCTAATGTGATGTTGAATAGAATACAGGATAGGGAATCTCCCTATCGTAGGCCCGTTCTAACATGGATTGTATCTGTTAGTGCGTTTTGAATTCGAATTTTGCTTTGTACTTTAAGTGTTTCTTTTACTATATCAATGAGTTGAGTTGGAATATTAAAGTTTTTCAGGGCGTGGATTAGAAATTCTCGATGGATGCTATCATAGGCACTCTCAAAATCAATGAAGAGATGATGTGTGTCTATATTAAATTCACTAGTCTTTTCCAAGATTTGCCTCAAGACGAAGATCTGATATATTGTGGGCTTCTGCCTGCAGAAACCATATTGATGTAATAAATTAAGATAGCTATGATTGTAACCAACGTTCTGAAAGGACATGGTGCATGAAGAAGAAGTAAATTAATGAAAATTATGACATTAAGAAACATAAAATTTTAATTAAAAACACTTTTTTGAGGTGAGAATTTTTACATAAAATCGTTAAAGAAATGAGAAACATGGGCATAGATATACAAATAAAACAAAAAATAGCAGTTCAGTTTAAAAAACTAAACCTAATAAAAATTAATATCCTTTTAGCAGAGTTATTTGGTGGCGATCGATAGACAAGGAACAAAGCCGTTGTTGACCTGGCCAGACAAAGACAGTAATCAGCCTCAGACAAGGACAGTAATGAAGCAGCTGGTAAAAAATAAATATTCAATCGATTTATTGTCCCAACGTTATTAAAAACGGTCATCTGTATCTGTCTTCGCTAATGGCTTTTCTATTTGTAATTTATGAACGGCACATCCACAATTTTAATTTCAAGGCCAGGGCTCCATCGAATTTCTGACTACATGAAACACCCATCACCCATGTCGCACTATTGGACGAACTTTCGACAAAGATTCAAGCGAATGACTTCCTAATGAAATCATTTTATGTGGGAGAAAACTTAAAAAAGTCGCCAGAATAGCATCAGAACCGGATCTACTGCATCATCCTAGGCTAAAGAATTTAAATATTTTTTTATTATTTACAAAAAAATAGTCGCTTTAACCAGTCGGGTCATTAGCGACATTAGTTATTACATTATATTAATAGGCCAGGGTAATAAGGCAAAAATATACCCTGTTAGTGACACTCGAGCAGCCAGGGTACTGAAGCCTTTTTTCGACAGACAATACCTATGAGAACAAATTGTAACTATTTCCTGCGTAGGATCTGGCGGCCATTTTTATTTATAAACAATTTAATGTCGAAAAACGGCATTTTTTCCGTTTTTTCTCAAATCAATGGAAAACAGTGTACCTTGTGGTTACATTAGTACAAACATCTTCGTGAGCATAGAAAAACCTTTAAAATAACGTATTACACAGATTGATATACTTACTTATTGTTAATATAATTGCGAAAAAAGGTCTGAATTGCAAAAAAATTAATTTTGCCATAACTATTGTAAAAATTAGTGTACAGCTTTGAAATTTTTGTCAAATGAGGATTCTGTAGTGCGTAATATGTGACAAAAATTTCGAAGCGATTTATTCAATTGTTTATGTTTTATTCAAATTGTTTATCCCAAAGAGGTTTTTTGCAATAAAATAAGTCAGAAAAACAGAATCTTAGAACCATTCTGCAGGTGTCAAATAAAAGAGCATAAGCTAAACTTTCAAACTTGTTTAAAAAAAGTTAATAAAAAGTGCATTTATTAGTAATAAATAATTATGCAAAAGTCTCGTCAATTTTTCCTTATAAACAATTTGAATAGCTTTTTTGTTATGGCCGGTACAAACATCTTTTTACATATTCTACAAGATGGTATTTTTACACAAACTTTAAAAAAAAATAATTTAGCCTAGGTCAATGAGGGCCAAAGTTAGCAACATTTTTTTTTAAATTTACAGCTAATTTGTTTTTAATAAATAGGTATCGAAAATAGCGCTTTTTCACTTTTAAAGACATGAAGTCTTCATACAAAAAATTCTGGCTCTATTTGCTTTTCAAGGGAGTCGTCAATAAAGCTTCAGAAATGAAGTATGTAAATCCATACGACCTAAAATTGAAATATTAACTTCAAAATCCTACAGTTTTTTGTATCTTGGGAACCAACCAATGGATTTTAATGTTTTTTTTAATTTGTATGTACTTTTAGCGTACTTTACAAGTAAGGAGTCAGTTGATTCATAAATTATAATAACCAATTTAATTTATTTAAACAAAAAAAAAACAATTTATTAAATTTTTTACCGTGTTTTAGGTGCACAACTACCAAGTAATGTTATGTATATAATAATTGATAAATAATTGTTATGAATATATATAATATATACAGGGAGGGGCTAAATTATGGAAAAATTAATTTTCTCTAAAATGGAAGATTGTGGAGAAATCCCGAAACAGGTCGATTTGTATTTTTAAATTACAATGTTTTGGCATATATTTCATATTAGTGACGTCATCCACCAGAGCGTGATGACGTAATCGATGATTTTTTTAAATAGGAATAGGGGTGGTGTGACACCCCATTTGAAAGGGTGTTTAATTATCTATTCATTAATATAAATATTAATATCATTATTTATACAGGGTGGCCAAAAAAATAATTTTTGAATTAAATTAATTGACAAAAAAGAAGAATGTATACAGTTTATTTATCTCAAAATACTTTCTATCGCTGTCAGAAAATTGAAAAAATGTTTATTTGGCAAATAAACATTGATTTTCGCCCAAATTAAATGTTAAAACTGCAAAGAGGTTGTTTGTGATTTAATTTAAGCGAAAAGAAATGTTTATTTGTGAAATATTTTTTTTTATTTACTGACAGCAGTACAAGGTATTTTGAGTTAAATAAATTACATACATTGTTCGTTTTGCGTCAATTAATTTAATTCAAAAATTATTATTTTGGTCACCCTGTAAAAATAAGGATATTATTGTTGATATTACTGAATAGACAATTGAACACCCTTTCAAATGAGGTGCCACATGACCCCTATTCCTATTTAAAAAAATCATCGATTACCTCATCACGCTCAGATGGATGACGACACTAGTATAAAATATATGCCAAAAAAATTGTAATTTAAAAATACAAATCGACCTGTTTCGGGATTTTTCTTCAAAGTCGTCGATTTTAGAGAAAATGAATTTATTCCATAATTTAGCCCCTCTCTGTATATATTATATAATAATAGAAAAAATTCTATAAAATTTCGACTTTTACTCTATAAGATTGCTTACAGTTGCAGTAATTTGAATTTTGTGATTCATTGTTTATCAAATCATTTTTATGTCTTAGATTTTATATTTATATGAATAAAAAATATAAAGTTTTTTTCAATTACAAATTTAAGAAGATTTTTTAAAATGTACCTATAGAGTAACTATTTATACGAATTTTCTATTAAAAATCATTACATGTGAAAAGAACTCATTTGGAAAGTATATACAACAGCTACTATTAAGTGGAGAAATTTTTTACTTTTTTGTAAAAAGTACATGTAAACATCTATTTGTAAGCTAATTTTTGAAGTATCCGAATATCTCTTTTCTTGTAAGAGAGCTGTAAATAAAACACTGCTTTGAAGGTTTATTTAATTAAAAATATCAAACGCACTAAGATTAAAAAAAAACAAAACAAAATTAACAACAAAACGAAACAATTCAATAGTGAGTATGTCCATCTCTTGCAGCAACGACTTCTCGCAATCTGTTTGGCATCGAATAATGGTGTGTTAATATTGCCTGGGGAATAGTCCGATATTCCTCTACCAAGGCCATAACTGTACCAAATTTTCTGGAGGCCTGGGATAACGGCGAATAGCTTTTTTTTAATTCATCCCATAAATGCTTAACAGGATTGAGATCTGGGCTGCATGCGGGCCAATCTTATCACTCCAACCTCTATTTTATGAGTCAATCAGTGTTTTAATTACAAAAAATGATACAGCTCTTACAAGAAAAGAGATATTCGGATAATTCAAAAAACAAAATTTTAGTGATGTCTTTGGGATAATATGACAGGACTATAACACAAAATGAGCCCTTCCGTTTTTCCACAGAATTTTTTTAAGTAAAAGCAGAAAAAAACGGTTCCGTTCACCCCTGTATAATGCCATGCAAGCAAATTTTTTTTGTTACCGGAAAAATACGAAACGATATCAATATACTTATGTATGTATCTACAAATTGGTGCAAGAATCTTAAAAATCGGAGCACAAATATTAAAGTTATAAACTATTAAACCTAATAAAAAATTTTGGGTGGCCGAATTTTGTGTCGGTGAGTGTAGTAATAATATATTTATTACAATTTTTTATCAATTATTACATACATAACATTGTAGTTGTTCACCTAAAATACGGTAAAAAAAATTTTTTTTGAAAAAAAATTTTTTTAAACAAATTAAATTGTTTATTAAATAACTTATAAATCAACAGACTCCATATTTGTAAAGTACGCTAAAAGTACATACAAATTAAAAAAACATTAAAATCCATTGGTTGGTTTCCAAGTTACAAAAAATTGTAGAATTTTGAAGATGATATTTCAATTTTAGGTCGCACGGATTTTATGCTTCTACTTCGTCGGTAGCAATCGGGTCGCTTTTGTACTTCATTTTTGAAGCTTTATTGACGACTCCCTTAAAGAGAAAATAAATCCAAAATTTTTTCTGAATACTTCGTGTCTTTGAAAGTGGAAGTGCGCTATTTTCGACTCTTATTTATCATAAACAAATTAGCTGTGGATTTTTAAAAATATGTTGCTAACTTTGGCCCTAATTGACCTAGGCTAAATTATTTTGTCCTAAGTTCGTATAAACATGCCATCTTTAAGAATATGCAAAAAAAAATGTTTGTGCCGGTCATAACAAGAAAGTTATTCAAATTGCTTATAAGGAAAAATTGACGAGACTTTTGCATAATTATTTATTACTAATAAATGCACTCTTTATTAACATTTTTGAAGTTATACTTCTTTAGGCGCGATTGAGAGTAAAATTTCATAATACTGCGCGCATGCGCACACAGAGAGTATGGTATAAACGTTATACGGGATCTGATTGGGAGTTAAAATCATCTGTCAATAATTGTTCAATATGGAGATTTTGGATAAACAAATTAATGTTGTGTATGTTAGTTTTTATTGTTGTGATGGCAGAGCAAAAAACAAATTTATAATATTGTAGTGACTTTTTAAATAGATTTTAAAAGCGACAGGTACGTAATAATTGTAAATGTTTCAGTATCCTAATAAAAAAATTCATAGGTTCCTACCTATTTGGAAAATTTAAAAAGAACCTAGCAAAATAGTATGTAATGCTTTGATTTACATAATTTGATTACCATCAAAATTTCTATCAATATTCACCTAATATATTGTTTTCTTACTCTATGTTTTGTTTTTAATATTTCTTTAAATTCTAAATAATTTCAATTCAAAATCAAAATAAATAATTTGGTTAAATTCAGAACCGTCAAAAGTTTAATTGGTTTAGTTAGTTGATCTTCGCACATGATGACACATGGTCTCCGTGGGTAAAAGTTTAAGGTGAATGAATTTCAATACTAACTGCGCTGAAAAGCGGGTTCGAACCCCAATGGAAACTTTTATTTTTTATTTTTTTATACATTTTATGATTGTAAGTTTATTTATTATATAATTTTTTTCAGAAAATGCGTATTTAGTTAAAATTGTTTCCTACATTGTTCAGAAATCATTTGTGGCATTTTTCAATGTATTTGTTTGTGTGTGTTTTATTCTTTTATTATTTTAAATTTTGGCACTGTTTTTGGCAATTTTTGAGAAGTAGTAAGTATTAAAATTTGTTTAATATTTAAATAAAATATAAATAAACTGTTTAAAGTATATTAATTTCGTTGAAATCATTTAATAGGAGTATAACTTCTTACGTGCGTACAAAGTACACACACATTCTTTTTTTAAACAGGTTTGAAAGTTTAGCCAATGATCTTTCATTTGACACCTGCAGAATGGTTCTAACATTCTGTTTTTCTGACTTATGTTATTGTAAAAAAAAGCTCTCTGGGATAAACAATTTGAATAAAATATAAATAATTGAATGAATCGCTTCGAAATTTTTGTCACGTGTTAAGCACTAATGAACCCTCATTTGACAAAAATTTCAAAGTTGTACACTAATTTTTACAATAGTTATTGCAAAATTATTTTTTTTGAAATTTAGACATTTTTTCTCAATTATATTAACAATAAATAAGTGTATCAACCTTTGTAGTACGTCATTTTAAAGGTTTTTCCATGCTCTCGAAGATTTTTGTACTAATGTAACCACAAGGTACACTGTTTTCCATTGATTTGAAAAGAAAAAACGGAAAAAATGCCGTTTTTGACACTAAATTGTTTATAAATAAAAATGGGCGCCAGATCCTACGCAGGAAATAGTTACAATTATTTGTTCTCATAGGTATTACCTGTCGAAAAAACGCTTCAGTTCCCTGGCTGCTCGAGTGTCATGGAAAAAACCTTATTACCCTGGACTATAAATTGTACAAAGATGTATCGTTTAGAAAGCTAATTAAGTTTTTGGTGTTTAATTAAAGTTCACTTAACACCGTTTTTAAGTCACTGGAATTATTATTAAAAACATGATACAAAAGTAAAAACTTCAACTTGTATTCTAGTATAAAATCGTTTATTTAAAAACTATCTAAAAAGTCATCCAAATGGATTGCAAAACGTTTTGATTCTAATTCAGAACATCTTCAGTGCATTCTGCAGAGTAGTTTGAAACTAGCACACCATTCAAAGTGGTAACCCCATAATATATGGTTTAAATATGTTATTTTAACAAAACATGGTGACTACAAGTCGATGTTATTTATTAGATATAATAGAACACATGCTCAAAGGGCAACATGGTTCCCTGCTCGAAAATGCTAGGTACTTGCCAGTACAATGGGCACAGACCAACTTTGGGCCCTTTGAGCATGTGTTCCTATTATATCTAATAACATCGACTTGTGGTCACCATGTTTTGTTAAAATAACATATTTCAACCATATATTATGGGGTTACCACTTTGAATGGTGTGCTAGTTTCAAACTACTCTGCAGAATGCACTGAAGTTGTTCTGAATTAGAACGAAAACTTTTTGCAATCCATTTGGATGACTTTTTAGATAGTTTTTAAATAAACGATTTTATACCAGAATAAAAGTTGAAGTTTTTACTTCGGCATAAGTTTTTTAAACTATGGTATACAGCCAACTATTGGGTTTTTCCCATTGATTTTGGAAATATTATTATTTTGTCTGTTCACTGTAGGTTTTCCACATTCTGTTTGAAGATGTTTAAGTAATGTTGACTTGACGGTAGTCACACGCTGGAATGTCATCCTTAGTTATTATCGGAGTTTGGCTACCATCACAACAATCTTAACTTTGTTGGCTGCAGTTCTAAAGAATTGTATTGAACTGCACCCGTACCACACCCTTAAATTTCGCCACCAGGAAATCCTCCTACGTCCCACATTTCTCTTTCCCCAGATTTTTCCTTGGATTATGAGCCTTAGCAGGGAGTACTTTTCCCCTCTTATCATGTGGGCTAGATATTCCAGTTTTCTCGTTTGTATGGTTTTTATGACTTCGTATTCCTCCCTTTCTTCAGAAAAACATCTTGAATGTTTATATTTTTTAGTGTCCAAGCTTTCATGCCGTACATAAGAACGGAGAAAACACATCTATTTAGCATTCTCGTTCTCAATTTGAGATTTATATCTCGGCAGCATAGGAACTTTTTCATTTTGATAAATGATTGTCTCGCTATTTCTATTCGCCTCTTAATTCCTTTTGTGTGGTATCTGGTAATTTCATTATACTCCAGGGTAATAAGCTGGAAATAGACCATGTTCGGGACACTCAAAGATCCAGGAAGCTGACTACTTTTTTAGTTATTGTAGGCCTATGGGAAGAAAACCTACCTGTTTCCTGCCTAAAGTTCGCGTCCGCTTTTTAATTAATAACAATTTAGTGCAAAAATCGCGGTTTTTTCGATTTTTTGCACCCCATTCAAAAGCTAAACAGTTGACATGAAACTACAAAATTTAAGTTTTTAGAATTTTAAAAAGCCTTCAAAATGCCGATTTTTGAAATTTAAAAAGTTAATTTGTTGCTACGCAAACTGCAAAATAAGTGAAAATCGCTATTTCTCAATAACTTTTACTAAAACTACTTTAAAACTTAAATGTTTCACCAAAAGTTGTGTATTGGTGTACTTAACAAACCCTCAAAATTTGAGACCTATCCATGAATTAGTTTAAAAGTTATTCTATTTGTTTATCCCAGAGACCTCTATTTTGCAATCACATAGGACAGAAAATAATGAAGATAAGGCAATTCTGCGTATGTCAAATGAAAGTAGAAAAGTGATACTATCAAAATGTACTAAAAAAGGATTAAAAAATTATCTAATATAGTCAAAAATACTAATGCCCAATTTTTGAAATTTTGTAGTTTATAAACATTTAGAACAACATTAAAAATATTGTCCGTAGAAAAAATCATTTTACATATTCGAAAAGTTGGTATTTTACACAAATTCTTAAAAATATTGTTCATTGTTGTATTCTCTTATCGCCCTGCAAATGACACCGTCTAGCCAGCCATCCTCCGATAGTTGCAAATAGTAGTTTCGTGAACGTGCTTCATTAGGATGAGGTAATTTAAAATTTGACTCTCATAAAATTTTGGTTATCGCTATTGTTTTAAACGGAAATTAATCTTTCAGTAATCAAAAATGAATAACCATTTTCAATTTCGTTGCAAAACGAAAATACAGCCGAACCATATTCCAGTCCAATCAGAGAGTGCTGCAAGCACCTCTACCGGTTTCGAAACTTATTAGTCTCTCATCAGGAGGCACATATGCTGCTCTCCCTGATCCAACCAAAACAAACCCCAGCGTGCAGTCCCGAATTGCAACGAACGAAATGGCATAGATGCCCTAGCGGCAACTGCTAGCAAAAGACTAAGTTTTCACTCTAATGGCATATAACATATCCCACCAGAATGAAAACAATGGGAACCTTCTCTGGTTACACCTCCGAGGCTTCTACAATTTGCAAGCCATACGGATGCTGAGACTAAGGAAGATGAGGGAATTCTACAATTTACAATTCACGTCACATCTGCTCAGCGCGGTAAAGTTCCAACGAGACTGGTTCCCTTCATACTCCACACAGAGTAAATGTAAATCAAAAATGAATAACCATTTTCAATTTCGTTGCAAAACGAAAATACAGCCGAACCATATTCCAGTCCAATCAGAGAGTGCTGCAAGCACCTCTACCGGTTTCGAAACTTATTAGTCTCTCATCAGGAGGCACATATGCTGCTCTCCCTGATCCAACCAAAACAAACCCCAGCGTGCAGTCCCGAATTGCAACGAACGAAATGGCATAGATGCCCTAGCGGCAACTGCTAGCAAAAGACTAAGTTTTCACTCTAATGGCATATAACATATCCCACCAGAATGAAAACAATGGGAACCTTCTCTGGTTACACCTCCGAGGCTTCTACAATTTGCAAGCCATACGGATGCTGAGACTAAGGAAGATGAGGGAATTCTACAATTTACAATTCACGTCACATCTGCTCAGCGCGGTAAAGTTCCAACGAGACTGGTTCCCTTCATACTCCACACAGAGTAAATGTAAATCAAAAATGAATAACCATTTTCAATTTCGTTGCAAAACGAAAATACAGCCGAACCATATTCCAGTCCAATCAGAGAGTGCTGCAAGCACCTCTACCGGTTTCGAAACTTATTAGTCTCTCATCAGGAGGCACATATGCTGCTCTCCCTGATCCAACCAAAACAAACCCCAGCGTGCAGTCCCGAATTGCAACGAACGAAATGGCATAGATGCCCTAGCGGCAACTGCTAGCAAAAGACTAAGTTTTCACTCTAATGGCATATAACATATCCCACCAGAATGAAAACAATGGGAACCTTCTCTGGTTACACCTCCGAGGCTTCTACAATTTGCAAGCCATACGGATGCTGAGACTAAGGAAGATGAGGGAATTCTACAATTTACAATTCACGTCACATCTGCTCAGCGCGGTAAAGTTCCAACGAGACTGGTTCCCTTCATACTCCACACAGAGTAAATGTAAATCAAAAATGAATAACCATTTTCAATTTCGTTGCAAAACGAAAATACAGCCGAACCATATTCCAGTCCAATCAGAGAGTGCTGCAAGCACCTCTACCGGTTTCGAAACTTATTAGTCTCTCATCAGGAGGCACATATGCTGCTCTCCCTGATCCAACCAAAACAAACCCCAGCGTGCAGTCCCGAATTGCAACGAACGAAATGGCATAGATGCCCTAGCGGCAACTGCTAGCAAAAGACTAAGTTTTCACTCTAATGGCATATAACATATCCCACCAGAATGAAAACAATGGGAACCTTCTCTGGTTACACCTCCGAGGCTTCTACAATTTGCAAGCCATACGGATGCTGAGACTAAGGAAGATGAGGGAATTCTACAATTTACAATTCACGTCACATCTGCTCAGCGCGGTAAAGTTCCAACGAGACTGGTTCCCTTCATACTCCACACAGAGTAAATGTAAATCAAAAATGAATAACCATTTTCAATTTCGTTGCAAAACGAAAATACAGCCGAACCATATTCCAGTCCAATCAGAGAGTGCTGCAAGCACCTCTACCGGTTTCGAAACTTATTAGTCTCTCATCAGGAGGCACATATGCTGCTCTCCCTGATCCAACCAAAACAAACCCCAGCGTGCAGTCCCGAATTGCAACGAACGAAATGGCATAGATGCCCTAGCGGCAACTGCTAGCAAAAGACTAAGTTTTCACTCTAATGGCATATAACATATCCCACCAGAATGAAAACAATGGGAACCTTCTCTGGTTACACCTCCGAGGCTTCTACAATTTGCAAGCCATACGGATGCTGAGACTAAGGAAGATGAGGGAATTCTACAATTTACAATTCACGTCACATCTGCTCAGCGCGGTAAAGTTCCAACGAGACTGGTTCCCTTCATACTCCACACAGAGTAAATGTAAATCAAAAATGAATAACCATTTTCAATTTCGTTGCAAAACGAAAATACAGCCGAACCATATTCCAGTCCAATCAGAGAGTGCTGCAAGCACCTCTACCGGTTTCGAAACTTATTAGTCTCTCATCAGGAGGCACATATGCTGCTCTCCCTGATCCAACCAAAACAAACCCCAGCGTGCAGTCCCGAATTGCAACGAACGAAATGGCATAGATGCCCTAGCGGCAACTGCTAGCAAAAGACTAAGTTTTCACTCTAATGGCATATAACATATCCCACCAGAATGAAAACAATGGGAACCTTCTCTGGTTACACCTCCGAGGCTTCTACAATTTGCAAGCCATACGGATGCTGAGACTAAGGAAGATGAGGGAATTCTACAATTTACAATTCACGTCACATCTGCTCAGCGCGGTAAAGTTCCAACGAGACTGGTTCCCTTCATACTCCACACAGAGTAAATGTAAATCAAAAATGAATAACCATTTTCAATTTCGTTGCAAAACGAAAATACAGCCGAACCATATTCCAGTCCAATCAGAGAGTGCTGCAAGCACCTCTACCGGTTTCGAAACTTATTAGTCTCTCATCAGGAGGCACATATGCTGCTCTCCCTGATCCAACCAAAACAAACCCCAGCGTGCAGTCCCGAATTGCAACGAACGAAATGGCATAGATGCCCTAGCGGCAACTGCTAGCAAAAGACTAAGTTTTCACTCTAATGGCATATAACATATCCCACCAGAATGAAAACAATGGGAACCTTCTCTGGTTACACCTCCGAGGCTTCTACAATTTGCAAAATCCGTATGGCTTGCAAATTGTAGAAGCCTCGGAGGTGTAACCAGAGAAGGTTCCCATTGTTTTCATTCTGGTGGGATATGTTATATGCCATTAGAGTGAAAACTTAGTCTTTTGCTAGCAGTTGCCGCTAGGGCATCTATGCCATTTCGTTCGTTGCAATTCGGGACTGCACGCTGGGGTTTGTTTTGGTTGGATCAGGGAGAGCAGCATATGTGCCTCCTGATGAGAGACTAATAAGTTTCGAAACCGGTAGAGGTGCTTGCAGCACTCTCTGATTGGACTGGAATATGGTTCGGCTGTATTTTCGTTTTGCAACGAAATTGAAAATGGTTATTCATTTTTGATTTACATTTACTCTGTGTGGAGTATGAAGGGAACCAGTCTCGTTGGAACTTTACCGCGCTGAGCAGATGTGACGTGAATTGTAAATTGTAGAATTCCCTCATCTTCCTTAGTCTCAGCATCCGTATGGCTTGCAAATTGTAGAAGCCTCGGAGGTGTAACCAGAGAAGGTTCCCATTGTTTTCATTCTGGTGGGATATGTTATATGCCATTAGAGTGAAAACTTAGTCTTTTGCTAGCAGTTGCCGCTAGGGCATCTATGCCATTTCGTTCGTTGCAATTCGGGACTGCACGCTGGGGTTTGTTTTGGTTGGATCAGGGAGAGCAGCATATGTGCCTCCTGATGAGAGACTAATAAGTTTCGAAACCGGTAGAGGTGCTTGCAGCACTCTCTGATTGGACTGGAATATGGTTCGGCTGTATTTTCGTTTTGCAACGAAATTGAAAATGGTTATTCATTTTTGATTTACATTTACTCTGTGTGGAGTATGAAGGGAACCAGTCTCGTTGGAACTTTACCGCGCTGAGCAGATGTGACGTGAATTGTAAATTGTAGAATTCCCTCATCTTCCTTAGTCTCAGCATCCGTATGGCTTGCAAATTGTAGAAGCCTCGGAGGTGTAACCAGAGAAGGTTCCCATTGTTTTCATTCTGGTGGGATATGTTATATGCCATTAGAGTGAAAACTTAGTCTTTTGCTAGCAGTTGCCGCTAGGGCATCTATGCCATTTCGTTCGTTGCAATTCGGGACTGCACGCTGGGGTTTGTTTTGGTTGGATCAGGGAGAGCAGCATATGTGCCTCCTGATGAGAGACTAATAAGTTTCGAAACCGGTAGAGGTGCTTGCAGCACTCTCTGATTGGACTGGAATATGGTTCGGCTGTATTTTCGTTTTGCAACGAAATTGAAAATGGTTATTCATTTTTGATTTACATTTACTCTGTGTGGAGTATGAAGGGAACCAGTCTCGTTGGAACTTTACCGCGCTGAGCAGATGTGACGTGAATTGTAAATTGTAGAATTCCCTCATCTTCCTTAGTCTCAGCATCCGTATGGCTTGCAAATTGTAGAAGCCTCGGAGGTGTAACCAGAGAAGGTTCCCATTGTTTTCATTCTGGTGGGATATGTTATATGCCATTAGAGTGAAAACTTAGTCTTTTGCTAGCAGTTGCCGCTAGGGCATCTATGCCATTTCGTTCGTTGCAATTCGGGACTGCACGCTGGGGTTTGTTTTGGTTGGATCAGGGAGAGCAGCATATGTGCCTCCTGATGAGAGACTAATAAGTTTCGAAACCGGTAGAGGTGCTTGCAGCACTCTCTGATTGGACTGGAATATGGTTCGGCTGTATTTTCGTTTTGCAACGAAATTGAAAATGGTTATTCATTTTTGATTTACATTTACTCTGTGTGGAGTATGAAGGGAACCAGTCTCGTTGGAACTTTACCGCGCTGAGCAGATGTGACGTGAATTGTAAATTGTAGAATTCCCTCATCTTCCTTAGTCTCAGCATCCGTATGGCTTGCAAATTGTAGAAGCCTCGGAGGTGTAACCAGAGAAGGTTCCCATTGTTTTCATTCTGGTGGGATATGTTATATGCCATTAGAGTGAAAACTTAGTCTTTTGCTAGCAGTTGCCGCTAGGGCATCTATGCCATTTCGTTCGTTGCAATTCGGGACTGCACGCTGGGGTTTGTTTTGGTTGGATCAGGGAGAGCAGCATATGTGCCTCCTGATGAGAGACTAATAAGTTTCGAAACCGGTAGAGGTGCTTGCAGCACTCTCTGATTGGACTGGAATATGGTTCGGCTGTATTTTCGTTTTGCAACGAAATTGAAAATGGTTATTCATTTTTGATTTACATTTACTCTGTGTGGAGTATGAAGGGAACCAGTCTCGTTGGAACTTTACCGCGCTGAGCAGATGTGACGTGAATTGTAAATTGTAGAATTCCCTCATCTTCCTTAGTCTCAGCATCCGTATGGCTTGCAAATTGTAGAAGCCTCGGAGGTGTAACCAGAGAAGGTTCCCATTGTTTTCATTCTGGTGGGATATGTTATATGCCATTAGAGTGAAAACTTAGTCTTTTGCTAGCAGTTGCCGCTAGGGCATCTATGCCATTTCGTTCGTTGCAATTCGGGACTGCACGCTGGGGTTTGTTTTGGTTGGATCAGGGAGAGCAGCATATGTGCCTCCTGATGAGAGACTAATAAGTTTCGAAACCGGTAGAGGTGCTTGCAGCACTCTCTGATTGGACTGGAATATGGTTCGGCTGTATTTTCGTTTTGCAACGAAATTGAAAATGGTTATTCATTTTTGATTTACATTTACTCTGTGTGGAGTATGAAGGGAACCAGTCTCGTTGGAACTTTACCGCGCTGAGCAGATGTGACGTGAATTGTAAATTGTAGAATTCCCTCATCTTCCTTAGTCTCAGCATCCGTATGGCTTGCAAATTGTAGAAGCCTCGGAGGTGTAACCAGAGAAGGTTCCCATTGTTTTCAATTTGAAAACTTAGTCTTTAGTCTTTTAATCTTTCAGTGTTCATTTCTTTTCTAAATTTAGTTATACTTTGATGTTGCTTAACGATTTTACGATTAGCAAGATATTTTTACAGTTATTTTAATAAATATACAAAAGTGTGCTACTGGGTATGTTGTAACAAAACGTTGGGGCTTGTTGTAACATATTACAAATTGCGCTGAATCTTACTAAATTTATGATCTACAATATAAAAAGGTATTATTTAGTTTAGTAATAGTCCAGAACGAGACAACATAAAAGAAAATCAGAAAGGGCAACTCAAAGCCAGGAAGTCAAGTCTACGAGTTAGGTTCAGCGGAAATTTTAGATAATCAATGTAGCATAAAGCAAGCAAGTAAAACAGCACGGACTGTGTCATGTGTCTTTATAACGATATAGAAAAAAAGGAAAACATTAAGAGTCTACAAGTGGGCTGTAAACCAGGGATAGTTTTTACAGCCGAAGAAGAAAGTAAAATGGCTTCGTATATTCTGAAGTGCACCGAAGTATACTTTGGACTAATTCCCATGAAGATGTGAAAACTGCCTTACCAATATGCTGTGAAACTCAGTGCTAAGCAACTTCCTTCTTCTTGGTATCAAAATTATACAGTTGGTCCAGATTGGGTCCAAAATTTTATGCGTAGAAATTTACATTTATATTTAAGAACACCAGAAGCCACCTCATTAAGTCGAGCAACATTTTTCAACAGGACCAACGTTGGTATTTTCTTCGAAATATTCCAAAAAATTCGAATTTTCGTAATGTTACAACCTGCCCCAATAGATGTTACAACTAGCCCCAAGCGCGGGGTAAGTTGTAACAATGCACTTTTTTTGGTAAAATGCTAGTTGATTAAAAAATAACAGTCTTCTTAACTTTTCTTCAGTTCAATTTTATTCAAAAAGAGTTAAACTAGCCTTTAGTGTTTAATTAGTGATAATTGGGAAAATAGCTGTCAAGATATATTTGATTTTATGAAAATTGTTACAACTAGCCCCCTGCTCCCCTACTTGCTCTTTTACTTTACAACTATTACGCCAGTAGTGTGTTCGTATAGTTCAGTTAAGCGAAATTAAGTGTTGTGGTACGCCTACTTCTTTTAGTTTCTGTCATAAGTGTTGATATTGGACCCTATCGAACGCTTTGCAATAATCTATAAAATAAATGTATAGTAGGATATTGAATTCCCTAGATTTTTCTATTATTTTTTGTCTTATGTTCAGAAGGTGTTATTGAGTACTAATACCTTTGGTAAAACCAGTTTGCTCTTGGGGTATTTCTCTTTGTAGGAAAGTAGAAAGCAAATTTATGCCGGTTTCTTTTGTCGCTTTCAGCATTTCTGCTGTTAGCATATCTGAACCTGGTGCTTTGTTATATGTACTTGATAGAGATGCATCAAGTCAAACTAGTTTGATTTTACTCAACAAACTTGACTTGACTTGAAAATCAAACTTTTTGTATAAAAAATTTTGACTTGACTTGATTTCGATATCTTTAGGTTTGACTTGAATTCAAACATCTTCAAACAGTTTGGAAAGTTTGAATATTAAACGTGTTTATTTTCAATTTTAAATGAAACCGCCTACGCCTTTATTTGTTCACTGGCGGATCAACGGGGGTGGGGGGAGGGGTATGGGAAATTCTCCCCCCCCCCCTCCCAACAAGGTCCAAAAAATTTTTTTTGACAAATTTCAATAAACATATAAATGTATTGGCTGATACGATATTTAAACCGCAGGCAGACAAATAAAACCCAATAAACGCGCCAGTTAGGATAATTATTAAGAAAGCTTACATATTTACATGTAATGCATATTTATACATTAATTTTTTTTAATTTAAACCCAACATTTGTAGCCTGTATCCGTATAAAAAAATTTAAATTGTAGATATAAAACCATATAGACCCGGATCCCGCGTACCAAAAAAAAGTTGATTAATAGCAAGCTGAAAATTCGTTAATAGCTTAACGGTGTCTAGTCAGACAAACTTTGATGCATGGGAACACTGGAACAGAAGAAGTTTTAATTGTGGAAAAGGTTAAAAATTTGGAACGTCAGACTACGTAAACGTTCCATGTATTTTGTCAAGCAAATATTGAAATTAAGTCAAACTCAAGTCAAGTTCAAACATTCAAGTGAAACATGTGCAACTCTAGTACTTGAGTTTACTGATCGCCAGTCTTATTTTATTCTGGAGTATATGAGGTTATTCTTCCATTTCTTCAGGGGTTCGGTGAACAAGTTCCTAGCACTGATCAGGTTTGTAACTACCATTGGGACAACCGGGGGCCCCCGGCCAAGAGGGCTCACGCAGTGGTCCCCGTTTAGTTGGCCGTGCATAGATTGTAACAAGGTCAAATAAACTTTTTAAAGTACTTTCAGTCAAGTTCTACTTCGAGTTTTATGTTCTGTATGCATGTTCTGCAAAATATTTAATTACATATCACACTTGATGCAAGACTTCTCTGGAAAGTCCACATTAAAAAGAAAAGGAAAGAATTAGGTATCCGTTACAAAAATATGTATTGGCTGATGGGAAGAAAATCTGCATTGTCCACACATAACAAAATACTTCTATACAAACAAATACTGCGACCAGTATGGACGTATGGTTGCCAAATCTGGGGCTGTGCCAATTCAAGTAATATTCAGATTATCCAGAGATTCCAGAATAAAGTGTTGAGGAACATCGTTGATGCTCCTTGGTATATCCGAAATGTCGACCTCCACAAGGACCTTGAGATGGAAGATGTAGACAAAGTTATCAAGAAGATGGCAGGTAGTCACGAACAACGGCTCCATAGCCATGTAAACATCGAGGCCGTCTCCTCGATAATACTGGGTAAGAAAGAACAATTTAAGATAATACTGGGTTAGAGAGAACCAAATAACGAAGAAAATCATTTTAGTTAGTGTAAAGTGTTAGTGTAAAAGCAGAGCATAGTGTTGCATTGTGTATTAGTTTTAAAGTGCATACATCTTAAAAAAAAATAGGAGGACACCATAGGGTTAAGATCTTAGATTACGTATATATTTAGTAATTTAATTTAAAGAAAAACTGATAATTGGTCAACTGATGACCAGATTGTAGTAGAAAGAGCTTGTGTTTAATAAAAAAAAGCTTCGAGTTAGCCGATTGTAATAAGTAAACGGCATATTAATTCTAACAACTTCAATGGTCGATTTTAACCTGTTTCACCAGCACAAATTTTGTCTTAAAATCTCTTGATGAAGTCGCCTCATTTTCTTTGCTTTCAAACCACAAAGCAACTCCGTCTTTTAAGGAGCATTCAAGTATTACGTAACGCGGTTTTTGAAGATTTTTGACCCCCCTCTCCCCTACGTAACGCAATTTTTGAAGATTTTTAACCCCCCCCCCCAAACTTCCTTACGTAATACTTGAACGGTCCTTTAGATGGCTTCTTATAACTTCTTTGCAGTCTTCGAAGTTCAGTATATGTTGGAATTTGTTTTTTAAGATTTTAATGAAAGGTTAAGGTTTTAATGAAAGGATATTGAGGAATGTGAGAGAAAGTACGATAGTTTCGGCATGCATAAGAAGATCAGAGAAATGACTGGTACAAAGAAGAAGACTCATAGTGGAATGGTGAATGATTCAGAAGGCAAGATTATAATAGATTTCAAACAAAAACTCACAAGATGGAAAGAATATGTAAAAGAACTTTTTGACGACGAAAGAGAATTAATAACAGTGAAACGAGAAGAAATGAAGGGTTTAATGATACTTAAACAAGAACTGGAATATGCTTTAAAAAACACCAAGGATGGTAAGACACCAGGGCCTGATGAAATACCGGTTGAAGTATTAAAACTTATTGATGGAGAAGTGATGAACATGATACTAGAGTTATTTAACAACATATATGATACTGGAATAATACCACAAGACTGGTTAAGGTCCACATTCATTTTAATACCTAAAAAATCAAATGTAAAAGAGTGCTCGGATTACAGAACGATTGCCTTGATGAGTCATATGCTTAAAGTTTTTCTAAAAATCATTCATAATAGAATTTTCCGCAAACTTGAAGAAGATATAAGTGAAACACAAATGGGCTTCAGGAACGGCCTTGGTACGAGGTAAGCGCTCTTTGGTGTGGGCGTACTATTTCAACGGTGTTTGGATATCAATCAGGATGTATACGCCTGCTTTATAGACTTTGAGAAGGCCTTCGATAGAGTCCGACACGACCGACTGAGACAACTTCTAATCGAAAAGAACATTGATGGAAAAGATATTAGAATAATAACTAATTTGTATTGGAATCAAACAGCACAAGTCAAGGTAGATGATGAAATGACCGAGGAGATCAAAATATGTAGAGGAGTAAGACAGGTGTGTATTCTGTCTCCTCTTTTGTTTAATTTTTATAGCGAAGTCATATTTAAAGAAGCTCTGTCGGACGTTAGTTGTGGTGTAGTGATCAACGGAAATACAATCAACAATTTGAGATACGCTGACGACACAGTGATATTAGCAGACAATCTTACAGATCTGCAACGATTGATGGAACGCACTAACCACTACTGCAACAGCTACGGACTTACATTAAACCTCAGAAAAACTAAATGGATGGTAATAACAAAAGATCCACACGCCAGGAATGATTTGGTTGTCAATAACACGGTTATAGAAAAGGTATCCTCCTATAAATACCTTGGAGCTTGCCTGGACCATACAGGCGATCAAACAAAAGAAATAAGAGCAAGAATAGAAATAGCTAGATCAGCATTTAACAAGATGAAAATATTTCTCTGTAGTCGTGACATAAATCTTGATCTGAGAGTGCGTATGCTGCGGTGTTATATCTTCTCCACTTTATTATACGGAGTTGAGTCATGGACCATCAAGATGGGCAGCATTAAATACATTGAAGCTTTTGAGATGTGGTGTTACCGTAGAATGCTACGTGTATCTTGGGTGGACCACGTGACGAATGCCGAAATTTTACGTCGGATCGGAAAAGGATGTGAAGTTGTACTTACTGTGAAAAGAAGAAAGCTTGAATACTTTGGCCATGTTATGAGAGGTGACAAATACTCGCTGCTGAGACTGATCATTCAGGGTAAAATCAGGGGTAAGAGAAGTATCGGTAGGCGCAGAATATCTTGGTTAAGAAATCTGAGGGAATGGTTCGGCTGCAGTTCCATCGACTTATTTAGGGCAGCCGCCAGTAAAATAAGAATAGCTGTGATGATTTCCAACCTCCGATAGGAGACGGACTTAAAGAAGAAGAAGAATGAAAGGTACCATATGTATTTTCTAATATCCCCGCCAAATTGGGTTCTGATCTCATTAGAGCTGTATACAATTACTTCTCGATGGTCTTCTCCTTTTTGACATTTTCCTATTTCCTTCAATTTTTCTTCCACTTTTCAATTTTTTGTATCTTCTCAGCAATCTACTTTACCTCTTTCTGCATTTTCTCTAAATAAACCTTCATATCTTCATATATTTCCAACTCCCAAAGACCAGTATCGTTCGTTGGGAGGCACAAGTCCTCATACCAATCTGAAAGATGTTCCTCGAAAGTGACTCTAAAACCTCTCAATATTCAACACTCTGGGCTGGAAGATTTGATGCAGTCAATAAATTGAAACACAGATTTTGCGATGTTTTGAAGTGCCTTTCAAGTCCAGTTCTGACAAGTAATAACAAAAGAAATGAAAGAGATGAAGCAACACAACAGAAAAAAAGAAATTAGAATCATTAAAATTTGTTTCGTTATTAGCTGTGCAAAATTATATCCTTGAAATCCTCAACATAGCCTCGAAAACACTATGTATAATCAAAATCGTTGGACCTTTTAACAACTTACAGTTGGCTTGAAGACAGCCTCTTAAAACTAACTGAAATAAAGGGACAATTTGAAACTTTCTTTGAAGAGGCTCCAAATATGTGTCAACGTTGGGGAATGTAGGGTTCGCTACAAAAATAATGCAGAAGACGAAAAAACATTTTGATGAACTGTGCAAAGATGAAAGACTTCAAGATCCCAAGTCATACTTTAGAGTAACCGTGTTTTACTCAATGATCGACACATTATGCCATCAGTTAGATACAGCAGTGTTAGATACGTACCTACCGAATTGTTTAACCAAATTTTATTTTGAATGCAAACGAACAAGACCTTCAAAACGAAGCAATCAACTTTGTAAAACGTTTTCCAAATGATTCCAGATGAGAGATGGGGGGTTTACACCTCCCCTTCCGCTGGGAAGTAAACCCGCCGAGACCCCCGGTAGGGGGCCCCCAGATCACGTTTGCCACGGGGCCATCAACATTGTACTTAGGGCCCTGGCACTGATCATCTTTATTTATCAGAATCTTTATTCTACATAATCCCATTTAAAAGATTTAAAAGATAAAAGATTAAAAAAATAAGTACTCGTATAATACCATATACAGTGGAACCTCGATTATCCGCCTCTCCATGAACCGTCACCTCTGTTAACCGTCAGGGTCCGTACCTAAGTTGTATTGACTACATAAGCAACAATTGATTCAAATTCATTTTTTTAGCATTGTGATAAACCAAATTCGCTGAAATGTAAAGTTCATCATGAAACAATGCATCGAGTGGTACTCTCGACAAGAAGTCGATAAAGTAGATTGCATGATCTTACGCTGATTATGAAATTTAGCCGTTTCAAAATGTGAAGCAACAGTACAACAAACAAAAATTTCAGAATATTTTAAAACAAATTGATTCGATGGTACGAACACAAATCCCTCTTATACATATTGTCAAATAAAACATAAAAATCAAATTTGAGAGTTGCACTGTGAATTTTATAATCTTCTCGATTATCCGTCATACCCTTGGTCTGGTGCCCTGACGGATAATCGAGGTTCCACTGTATGTATTATAATGATTAATAACACGGTATTACCGTACCTATGCAGAAAAAATAAAATACTTGAAGTTTTAAGCATTTCAAGGTTCAAAAGTTCTGAAAAGAAAAGTTATAAAAAATCATGAAAGGAAGCCGAGTACAAAAAATAGAATTTGCGTAGTGTTTACAGTTTTGACGGAAATGATATGTAGTCATGATACTACGATGTAGTGCCCTTAGTGTGAATATGAGCACCGAAGGTGACACTAGCGAACTCTGTCAACAACATAGATAAGGGACTTGTTATCTCTTTTTGTTTATTAATTTGTTAAGTGAAATGAAATATGAAATTTCGTAACCGAAACACTCAAGTGTAAATGATTAATAAATCTGTATTTAATAGGTTTAAAAAATATCTTTGGGTTTAAGGGTCATGTGAAAAATATAAAAACAGGACATATACAAATTTCACACGAGAATGGCATCTGGTTTAAACACGGAATTCCTCACTCACCAGATTAGATCCATCCGTCCAAAAATCTAAATGCTTGTGATGATTTTTCTGATTGTCAACATCCACCTAAACAAGAAAATATTGTTACGATCTGCTTTCTCTTACTTTTATATTAATTAGTAATTATTTAATTAATGATTCAATTGTCGCAAATCATACAAAAAAAAATTAAGAAAAATCTCAGGGTGACTTTTTGTCCTAAAAAAAATAACTAAATTATCTTAGGTTATACTTATCTTTTCTCGTGGCTTCAGTATCTCTTAGTTGATCATTATCAAGATAAAATAGGAAAAGGAAATAAATAGAAATATGTACCATAAATAAGCACATACAAATACCGTTATTATCAAAAAATGCTCTGAAAATTTATCAATTAAATCCTGTGGGTATAACTGTCCAAATGAAATTTTACCATATAAATTAATCTAATTCAAACAAATATTTATCGTTTTGTTCTTGATAACATTAATAAAACAAGCTAAACAAACAAATTTAGGTATTCGCAAAACTACTTATACTTCCTATTAAATTTTTGAAATGTTGGAATCTTAATTCATATGCTTTTACGCAAAAAGAAATTAACTTCTGATTATAAAGAAAATCTATCACATAAGTTATTGACTGACCTTTTTGATTTACACACAATGATGTCTCCTCTTGACCCAAACAGCTCCTCCTTGTTGATTATGTTAGGCTACCAATCAAAGCCCTCTCCGTTCTCAGCATCATTCCAGCAGCATACCAGCAAGTATTTCTCCAAAACACGAGCCAGGCCTCTTTTGACCAGTACTCGTTCAATAAACTCCAAAACTCTCTCCTCTCTTTCTCACAATAATAATCTCCTGAGACCCAAGTATCTTTTTTACTTGGTGTCACAAATAATTTTAATAACTATAGTTCTTGTAACTTACTCTCTTGGACTTTACAGAATCAAAGAGGTATTTCTTCACGATTTGATTTGTCTCTCGTTCCATAAAATAAGAAAGATGAAGCCAATAGAAAGAAAATACCACGATTAGTAAATCAATAACATATCAAGTTAGTACATATTTTATATTTTAGTATTACTTATTGTATATCGATGTATGTATTATTAATATTATTTATAATTTAAACATATTAAAGTCAGAATTTGGTATTTGTTTCTTGAGAGTAAATTAAATGTAAGACCAAATACTTACGATGACGGGATAGTATCACGAGGTTTTTCCTGGTTTTCCCTCGTGATTTACTATGGAATCTCTAACGCGAGAATTTTACTGTCATCGTTGCATTTGGTTGTCTTTTTAAAGACAGATCACATGCTATGATTTTTTTGTGACGGATATTCTTGAGTTGGGATTGATTTCATGTAATCGAATGAACTATCTTTCAGTAAAGTCGTCCCAGGAACGCAACTCATAAATATTAGCAATATCATTTTAAAATCTTCTACTTTAAAAGGTATAATATATGTCTGAATTGCCAATATAAATGAGTCAGATTAAATAAATTATTAAAAGAATTTTTTACTTACCAACAACATTTTTGTTTAATTTAGTAGTATTTTGTATTTTGACAACGACACCCGATTTGGGCGTCGAACCGTTAATAAAATTATTTTTTTCAATTTAATTGTGGCTTATTTCCCATATAAATAGTTAATCATAAATCAACATATCGGAGAAGGCATCAAAAAATCAAGTGATATATGTTAAAAGTTGAGAAATTAGATGTATTTGAAATGCTTTAAATAAATTAAATGATCGGATAGCCACTTTCAAATTACAAACAATCCATATAGAAACCCGAATGTTAATCAGGTCTATTCTCCAACAAGTGTTAAGTCAGAGCAAGAAATAAAAAAAAATGTATAACATAAAATAAAATATTGCGGCTGACAAAAGTGGCGAGATAACGATTATCATAGATGACCTTAACGCTAAAACTGGATTTAGTGCTAAATGAGACAACATAGGAGCATACGGTCTCGGTATTAGAAACAATAGGGAAAATAGACTTGTACAATTCTGCAATAACAACCTGTTAATAGCCAATACATTTTTCAAACATCCAAGAAGACTTGGAAATCACTTGGAAACAAAGAAGACAAAATTGTTAGGAATCAGATTGACCTCATTTGGCTCGATCACAACTTAAGAAGTACATAAAATCTACTAAAGCATACCCTGAAGCTAACATTAGTAGCGATCACAATCTAGTAATTCAGTTTAGATTAAAAAGATTTGAGAAAGTTAAAACAGGACATTATGACATCTCATAACTGAAAAACCCTGAAAGGCAGTGAAAGGAAAGGTCGACAAAATGTCTAGAAGTTGGACAACTTTAGGAAAGATGATACGACACTAAATATAAATGGAACCCCAGCATAGACAAAAGCATCTACGCTGATGATACTGTTTTAACCCGGCATCCGACAGGTGGGGTGTAGTACACCCCAACAATGCTGAAGCGGCTAAAACATAAGGAAACTTTGCATGTAGTGGAACTACGGCTAGATAGCTTTTTATTGTATATTCATCTATGTGATGACACATAGTTTTTAGTCGTCTGTTTAGTTTCAGCCATTTGGATTGAAAGTGGTCACACCCCACGAGTCGGATTTTGTACTTTCTGCAGAATTGTCTATATTTTGTTTTACTCCTATAAATAAGTAAGTATATGTAAGTGAATAATACTTATTACAGATTTTAACATATTTTTTATTAGTCTATGCTAAAATGAATTACGAACGAGAATAAGCACGCCTTCAGACCCTATGGGATGAAGCAGACAGTAACGAATATATAGACAAGAGTGATTCGAAAGTAAGTGAAGAAATAGGCAATGTGAGTGTAAATAGTGACTATCCTGATCAGCTTCAAGATGTTGACGTTCCACATATCACGGAAAATTAAACGTAAATATATTTTTTGAGATTCTTTAACTCTTTCAATTGCTGGGGTTTATCACACCCCACCTGTCTGTTAGTGGCAAAAAAGTTCACCTGTCGGATGCCGGGTTAATAGCAAGAGATACAAAATATAATAAATTCCGTAGTTCATCATCGTGAAACGGCCTAGCCGGGTAAGATGATGAAAAGTGCCCCCAACTCGATTCGAATTCCATATAGGTCACCGTTTAGCATATGTAGTGAAATTCACTTTCTGAAATTTTTAGCCCCCTAGGTGGTCATGTGACCCACCTAGAGCCTAATTAGGGTTTTTATGTTTTTATCTTTTATCTCAGCCGCATCGAGAACTAGCGAAAAACTTTAAATAAAAAAGTTGTAAGACTTAAAAATTTATGTTCGAAAATTTTTTTTTAATTTTTGGCGGGAAATTTAAATTTTAGAACGATTTTAAAATTTTAAATATATATAAAAAATAACTAAGACATTCGTTTTTACGAAAAAAATACGTAACGTGTATTTTTGCATAATGTTTCACCCTGAATTTTTAAAAATTTTTAAAATTGGTGAAACGCACCTTTAAAAATAAAAAATCGCATTTTTTCGGTTTTTTTTTCGTTTTTGATACAATTTTATAAATATTTTTCAAAGAAGGTAACACCGTCACTAGAATAGGTAAAAAACTGAAAAATAATTGGGGTTTGCTTAATAAAAATTTTTTGTAATGCCATCCATTTTTAAGAGACAGGGCGTTAAAGAAAACAAAATTTTACACATTTTTTACGATTTTGCCGAAACTACTGGCAACATTGTAATAAAACTTGGCAGGTTTTAAGAGGTAGTTATTGTGCATGTTTTGACATACAATTAAGGATTTGATATTCATCATTGGCGCGCATAGGGGTAATGGTCTGAACTTTTCAAAGAAAAAAGATAGTACGTCACTGACATATTTCAAATTAACAATCATTTTATAATTTCTTGTTAAATTTGCGATAAAAAACTATCTTCTAATTTTTTTATACGACGCGCCGTTTTGCTGTAAAAAATAAAATATCTTAACGCTTCCAAAGTATTCGAATTAGTTTTTATAATGGATGTACGAGTTTATGCATGTAGATGTAAAAACTGCTAGAAGTTCGAATACTTTGTAAGGGTTAAGATGTTTTATTTTTTTAATAAAAATGGCGCGTCGGATGAAAAAATAGGAAGATAGATTTTTTGTCACAAATTGAACGAAGAATTCAAAAACGATTGTTAATTTTAAATATGTCAGTGGCGTACTATCTTTTTTCTTTAAAAAGTTCAGACCATTGCCCCTATGCGCGCCAATGACAAATATAAAATTCTTAATTGTATGTCAAAAATTTCACAACAACTACCTCTTAATACTCGCCAAATTTTATTACAATGTTGCCAGTAGTTTCGGCAAAATCGTAAAAAATGTGTAAAATTTTGTTTTCTTCAACGCCCTGTATCTTGAAAATGGATGGCATTTTTATTAAGCAAACCCCAATTATTTTTCAGTTTTTTACCTATTCTAGTGACGGTGTTACCTTCTTTGAAAAATATGTATAAAATTGTATCAAAAAACGAAAAAAAAAACCGAAAAAATGCGGTTTTTTATTTTTAAAGGTGCGTTTCACCAATTTTAAAAATTTTAAAAAATTCAGGGTAAAACATTATGCAAAAATACACGTTATATATTTTTTTTCGTAAAAACGAATGTCTTAGTTATTTTTTATACTCATTTAAAATTTTAAAATCGTTCTAAAATTTAAATTTCCCGCCAAAAAATAAAAAAAAAATTTTTCGGACATAACTTTTTAAATCTTATAACTTTTTTATTTAAAGTTTTTCGCTAGTTCTCGATGCGGCTGAGATAAAAAATAAAAACATAAAAAGCCTAATTAGGCTCTAGGTGGGTCACATGACCACCTAGGGGGCTAAAAATTTCAGAAAGTGAATTTCACTACATATGCTAAACGGTGACCTATATGGAATTCGAATTGAGTTGGGGGCACTTTTCATCATCTTACCCGGCTAGGCCCTTTTCGGTTTAAATCTAAATATTTCCAAGGCTAAAATTCTTCTATCTATGTATTTTCAAAGATACCAAAATTGGAACAAGTAACTTCCATAAAATATTTGGAAGCAAATATTAACAACCACTGTAACCTAAAAAAAGAAATCCCATCAAGAATCGAACAAGTGAGTGAAACACTCATGAACATGAAAACATTTTTTACAAGATATCTTCAGCAGTGTCTTTGACTCCCTAAATAGAACCAAAATGGGAAGAGCATTAAAGAAGATAGGAATCCCAAACAAACTTATAAAACTACAGCAGATGTGCCTGCAGAACTCCAAAGCAAAAATCAAATTTCAGGGAACAATATCAAACGAAGTTAACATCATTAGAGAAAAGAGAAGACTTAATAAAAGTCATAAACAAGCTGGATGTAGAAGCAAAAAAGGTGGGATTAGTAATTAATGAAAACAAAACCAAATACATGAAATTGAACGGGAAAGCTGGAAGGGGACTAATCATAACGGGAAAATATAAATTTGAAGAAGTAACCAAGTTCAACTACATAGGTGCAACAATGGTGAAAAGCAACAAAGATAGAATACAGGAGAAAATCCATAAGTGAAGCCAAGCTTTTGGAAGGAATAAGGAAGTAAAACAAGCGAGTAAAACACTCATGAACATGAAAACATTTTTTACAAGATCAGACCTTATTTGGAGCTAAGAATTTTAATGATCAGATGTTACGTTTCCTCTGTCTGGCTGTATGGTTCTGAAAGTTAAACAATGTTATCTTTTTCAGTGTCCAAGCTTCCATGCCGTACAACAGTAAGGAGAAAACATACCACCTTAACATTCTCGTTCTAAATTTCAAACTTATATCCCGGTAGCTTAGGAACTTTTTCATTTTGATGAATGATTGTCTCACTATTTCTATTCGCCTCTAAATTTCTCTTGTCTGGTCATTAGTATCAGTGAACCAAGCCCCTAAATATTTATAGGACGTAACTCTTTACACTTGCTTTTTAGACCATACTTGTTGGTATGAGTGTTTATATTTTCCAGCAAATATTGTAAATTTTCTAGGTTATCTGTTACTATTAACGTGTCATCAGCGTATCGTTTATTGTTAATTAACTCTCCGTTAATGTTCATACCAATGTATTGCTCTAGGAGCGCTTCTTGGCATATTGTTTCGCTATATATATATTGAATAGTAGCGGAGAAAGCACACAACCCTGACGCACACCTCGACGAATCTCAGTTTCTTCGGTCGAAGCTACAATTTCCATTTGGATCGCCAGTCTTCTAAAGGAGACGATGCAATAAGAAGAAGACATATTGAGGGATAATATATATGTAGTAGAAAAATGTGGTGGAACATAAAATATTTAAATTAAATAAGTTATCGAAATTAAATTTTTTTCTTTGAGAATAACGATGAATATACTGAATGTCTCGTATTTAATACTTTTCTATGGTCTATTTAATAAAAAAAATGTTTATATATATTTTATGTACAATGTACCTACATAAAATATATAAAAAAAATTTTATTAAATAAACATTAAAAATTATTAAGTAGATATAAATCATCTGGTATATTCTTAATACATTGTGTAAAAAATACTAATAAAAAAATGAAAAAAAAAATGTCATTTTGTAAAAAAAAATTATGATAAATGTTTTAACAAATTAGTTACTTAATTTGCAATTTAAATAAAAGTTAATTGCACATTTGTATAGATCATCAAAGGCTTATGCAAATTAAAAAACGGGCATTTATGTTGAGTTGTAGTCGAGATATAACAACGTAGGTACTTAAATTTGAAGTTTTAATTTCACTTTTGATTGTTTGAAATTCACACTTCTACCACTATCCTCCATTCTGGCTCAATAATTCTTTATGTATAAAGC
Organism: Diabrotica virgifera virgifera; assembly: GCF_917563875.1. NCBI lineage: Eukaryota > Metazoa > Arthropoda > Insecta > Coleoptera > Chrysomelidae > Diabrotica > Diabrotica virgifera. Next base: position 7,953,634 of record NC_065452.1, on the reverse strand, counting down.
TTTACCAAGGATTTATTTTTAAAATAGTCCTTTTTGCAATTTAACGAAGTAAAACTTTAAGAAATTTTAAATAATTAAACGAATTTTTGTTCCTTAATGTTTATAAATAAAGCTGTGTTGAATTAAAATAAAATCAATAATTATTAATACATAAAACAGTTATTCTAGTAACTTATTTATTTAAAAATACTGAAATTTTATAACGAAACATAATTAACTTTAAATACTAAATACGAGCGTCGCGCCAGGTTTTAGTTTCGGAGTCCCACGGCGAGAATAGTAGATGGCCAGACTATTGCTGCGCGATATTTTACAGCTCAGTCTGGCCATCTACTATTCTCACCGTGGGACCCATTCTCGCGCTGATTTTTACTGCTCTTAGGCTACGGCTCCACGGGCTGGAAATTGACGCTAGCAGTAGCCGCAAAACGAACTTAAGGTTCCGCAGAACGGAATAGGAATAGCCGAACTGTACCGACTACAGGACTTGTGCGTAGTCGGTTCAGTTCGGCTATTCCTATTCCGTTCCGTGGAACCTTAAGTTCGTTTTGCGGCTACTGCTAGCGTCAATTTCCAGCCCGTGGAGCCGTAGCCTTACGGCGGCCTTAAAAAACCGCCCGTGTGGCCAAACGCTAACAGTTAAAGATGAGTATATCAAATACTGTTAAAGTACTGGATACAAATATTTAATATTTGTGTAATATGTAATAGGGATGTTTGATTAAAAATCTAAAAAAATTGTGTACCCAGTACTTTAAAAGTATTTGAAATATCCTTATCATAGTCGCCAAAAAGCGTAGGTACCTACTGTACTGTACTAATCTACTAATTTATGTTAAATAAACGTTTCTGGCTACTACAAGAGGCGTACAGGGGAAAGTGAATAGTTGACCCTTCCCAAATTATACGCCAATGATGGAATTGCTATTTTATTACAATTTTTAGATTCTCCACTACTTTTTATGCGTGACCCGTCAAAATAGCCCGGTCAAAACAGCCCCGTCAAAAAAGCCCCGTCAAAATAGCCCGGACACAAAATAGCCTCGACAAAATAGCCCGCAAACAAAATAGCCCCGACAAAATAGATCGCACACAAAATAGCCCCGGTCAAAACAGCCCCGGCTAAAACAGCCTCTTAGAAAACACCTCCAATAAAAAGTTTTACCTTTTAACGGAGTACCATTTCTTTTAAATTACTATTATAATTGAGAAATAAGCCACAATTTACTTAAAAAAATTATTTTATTAAAGTTTCGACTTCCACTTCAGACGTCGTTGTCAAAATACAAAATATTGATAAACTACACAAAAATGTTGTTGCTCAGTAAAAAAATTCTTCTAATAATTTAATTTAATCTGACTCATTCATATCATCAATTCAAACGTACAGTATGGTGCAAATGGAAGGAATAAATTCGTTATTTCGTAAACCCGCGACGTTAAGGAAAAATCCTGAAATAGATAGATTTTTATTTTTAATCTCATTTGAAAGGTTATTTAATTCTCTATTTAGTAATATAAACAATAACATAATTATTTATACAAGGTGTCCAAAAACTTTTTTTTTATTTAAATTATTTGACAAAAAGGAAGAATGTATTTAAAGACAGGACTCGAGTTCTCTGAAAAGACCATTTTTATTTAATGTGGTTAAGATAAACATCTGAATAGAGGATAATTACCATTTCCGAAAAAATTTATTTTTAAGGAATTATTTCATGATGAATTCTGAAGGGAGTTTTTTTGTCGGGGCTATTTTGTCGGGGCTATTTTGTCGGCGGGCTATTATTCCGCGGCTATTTTGCCTGCAGGCTATTTTGTCGGAGCTATTTTGTGTGCGGGATATTATGTCGGGGCTATTTTGTCGGAGCTTTTTTGACGGGGCTATTTTGACGGGGTACCCTTTTTATGTAAATAATATACTCTTCACTTCATAAAATCATTAGTTTTCGAGATATTTGAAGTTAAAAATGAAAGAAAAAAGATGAAATACAAGATGAAAGATCAAAATAGCTGTGCCGTTTCATTTTCAACTTCAAATATCTCGAAAACTAGTGACTTTATCATTACGAATAAAAAGTATATTATTTACCTGGAAAGTATTGGAGAATTGAAATATTGTACTAAAATAACAATTCCGCGAGTGGCGAAGAATTTGGGAAGGAAAATGCATTCACTGTCCCCTGTCGTACGCCTCTAGTACTAGCCAGAAACGTTTGTTTATCATAATTTAGTAGGGTGTACGGAAACTACACTTTTTGAAAAGTATGACAAGGATATGTCAAGTACTAGGTAAAAATAGTTATTAAATTTTTAAATAAAACACCCTGTAAATCAGTAATGAGGCACATTTTATTCAAGTGATTTGGGTTAAATCTTAATATTTTGAGGTCTACATAGAATCTACAACTCAGAGATTGTACATTCTTAGTGAATCACCCTGTATACCTACCACTCATTCTGTGTAATATTTCTCTTATAATAAACCAGAAATAAAGTGGTAACATAAACATTTTCATTATGAATAAATTGTTACAAAGTTGTTATTAACTTTATTGAAAAAGACATTAATTTCATTTTTGATGTTTTTAGGACAATCGGGTGTATAGTTAAGCTGTACTAGTGGCAAATATTCAGAACGCTTTAGTAACTATTGTATATTTGTAGGAACCTGTCATTAGCTTTTATGTATATGAACCAAAATGTCCGTGATTAAGAGAAGCATAAGCAAACCGTTCTGTATTGTTGTGCGGGAACGTGCCGCAAGGCAAGCAACTTAACACCCCTATTATTTTCCATTTATGTTTTTCTAAGTATTTCCTGATGCAGTAACACCCCTTAAAAGTACTGCGGTTAAAATACCAATAATTCGCCGGAAAGTATGTATACTCTTAGAGTTTACTGAATATTATCTGCATTTAGGAAGACGCGGTTTTGTTTACTAAGGTCAATATGTTAAAAGCAATCTTAAAAGGTGTATTTGAACGGAAAAGTATAGATTATATACCCTAACTATATACTCTGAGGTGGTAATGCAGATGACCACAATGTATTTTATTAACATGTAGAAATTTGGGATGTATAACATCACCAATGCGCATCACAGTAGAAACATTATTATGATAACATGTGGGAAACACATTTAAGATCCAATACAATTTATAGCTCAGAGAAATTTGCACATGGCGTATGCCTACCGGTTTTTATAAAAAGAGTGATATTTTTAAGACAACGTGAACAGAGTAGCATAAAAAACAAAATGGTGAAAACTAGAAATAAAAATACAAGCTTCGTAAGTTAAAAGAAATTCACTATATTATTAGCTCCTATGTAAAAGTCAGGCTAAAGTTGTGACAGAACTACTAGTCCAGGGCGCATCTGTTTTGAGATGGACGTTGAGAGGTGACTCAAATTTTTTTGCAGAAATTGCTTGAAAATAAATTAAATAATAATATTTGAGTTATCCTCCCTCTCAAAAAGGTCCGGAACATTGTTTAAATAATCAAAATGTCAAAAATGAAGGAAAAATTCGATTTTTTTCTTCGTTTTTTGATTATAACTTTAAAATTATTCATCTCCGAAAAAAGTTGTACTGACATAAAAGTTGCATAATTAAATTTTCTACAATATAGAATTGGTTAAAAATTTAAAAAATAGTCAACCTTGTTGCAAAATAACAATAATTGCGAAAAAAACATACAAAAACAAGTATTCGCATTTTACGTTTTTTAACCATTTATACTACACTTAGGACCTTCATATTTCACCCAGAAAAACTTTATGATACATTAAAACAATACTGTAAATTTAATTAAGATCGGTATAATAGATTTTCCAAAATAAATTTTGCAATCCAGAATTCGCAAAAAAAATTCATTTTTTCTAAATGTTACAGGACTGAAAATAAAGCATGTAGCAAGTTGAAGTAGTTTTTTTGCTTGTAGAAGTGTACTGTACCTTTGATTTGCAATTTGCAAAATTAAAATCGATTAATTACCACGGCGTCAGGAAATTTTTTAAATAAACATTAATTTTTGGTGCTACGCGCAGGACAGCGGTGTTCGATTCACACAAGTTGATTTCCACCAAAATTTCTTCCAATCTTTATCTAATATATTATTTTCTTACTCTATATTTTGTTGTATTTTAATATTTTAATTCCACAAAAATCAAACTAATTTTATTTTTGTTTGTGAAATATTGTTTAAACAATTGCATGTTTAAAAATAATAAACTTTTATTCTCTAAGTTAAAATATATGAACAAAGAAAGTTTTTGCTAATAAAAGTGTTATTTCAAAGGATAGAGTATGTGTTTTTATTTTGCAATAAACAAATTTATTTATTTATATCGAAATGTAATAAAAATTAAAATGTATCAATCATTATCAAAGGTCATTGGAATGCCCAATAAGAGCAAACTATCCGCTGTCCTGCGCGTAGCACCAATACTTAATATCTATTTAAAAAAATTTCTGACGCCGTGGTGTTAATCGATTTTAATTTTGCAAAATTGCAAATGAAAGGTACAGTACACTTCTATATGCAAAAAAAAATTCAACTTGCTATCTGCTTTATTTTCAGTCCTGTAACATTTTGAAAAAATGAATTTTTTTTGCGAAAGCTGGATTGCAAAATTTATTTTGCAAAATCTGTTAAACCGATCTTAATGTAATTTACAGTATTGTTTTACTGTATCATAAGGTTTTTCTGGGTGAAATATGAAGGTCCTAAGTGTAGCGTAAATGGTTGAAAAACGTAAAATGCGAATACTTGTTTTTGTATGGTTTTTTCGCAATTATTGCTATTTTGCAACAAGGGTGACTATTTTTTTTAAATTTTTAAAGCTGACGGCTTTATTTATGATTTTTTATTTTAATAACTAAGTTTCTTTATTTTTTCTCTATTAATTGGTGTACACATGACTAGAAATCCTGCAGATAAAACTATTCTAAAAAAGGCCACACAAAAACTAAAGCGAGAAATCAAACGCATTCAATGAGAATCTATAGGGAAGTACATCAGTGAACTGCTGAACTGCTGAGAAAACGACAGATTACTCTCCATGGAAAGTAGCTAAACGATTTAAAAGACCAGTTATAAAAATTCCTTCTATTGGGTAGGAATATCAATGGCACCTGGGCTCGTAGCAATAAACAAAAGCAACAATATTCGCAGATCATTTAGAAAATACATATCTACATTCAAACATGATGGAGAAGAATTTCAGAAACAAATGGAATTAAATGATAAAAATGCAAAAATCAGCCCTGTTACATCTAAGGAACTACATGTAGAAGCAGAAATAAAGCACAATTTGAATCCGAAAGAAACACCTGACTTTGATCTTATTGCTGGTTAGATTTTAAAGCAGCTGACAAAGAAAACCATTATAAAACTGACCCACATTTTTAACGCTTCATGTAGACTTAAAAATATATCACGAAGTTGTGGAAACTGACAAAGGTGATAATGATATCTAAACATGACAAACAACCTCAAGAAGTAACATCGTACAGACCAATAACATTCATCTCTGTGATAGCAAATCTCTACGAAAAAATGCTCCTAAAAAGGCTAATGCCAATAATTGACAAAAGACAACTAATCCCATCATACCAATTTGGTTTTAGAGAGAGCCATTCTACTGTTGATCAAGTGCATAGGATCACTGACATTATAGAAATCGCACTGGAAGAAAAGAAAGTTTGCACCACTCTCTTCCTGGATATGGCCCGAGCATCAGTTAGATAGATAAATGGATTGAAGGATAGTAGATCAGTTAGGTAATGGACTGAAGCATGAAGAAGCAAGTTGAATGAAACCAAATTGATACATATTGATTGTACTGATAAATTTAGACAATACGTACTAGAATAAAAATTTAATCCAGGTTCCATATAAGAATACGGCAAAATATCTTGGTATCACTCTTGATTCAAGGCTCAGATAGAAAGGACGTATTAAGAATAAAAGACAGGACCTTGAAATCAAATATAAAAAAATGTATTGGTTGCTTACACGTGACTCCAAGTTATCAATTCGTAATAAATAGCTACTCTACAATCAAATTCTCAAGCCTGTTTGGAGTTATTGCATACAACTATTGGGGTGTATTAGCGAAAGTAATGTACACATTATTTAACGCTTCCAGAACAAGGTACTAAGGAACATCGTTGATACCCCTTGGTACATTAGAAACAGTAACAACCATAACGATCTGGGGATCGACACCGTTAGACAGACTATCTCTAAACTTGCCCGGAACCATGAAGACATGCTCCATCGTCACGTGAATGTTGAGGCGCTCCAGCTACTTGACAACACGAACCAGACCAGACGGCTCAAAAGAACTAAACTATATGAGCTAGTGTAGTGCGCATAATGCGGTAGTGTACACGTGAATTGTAGTGTAAATAGTCGATATGCTGATGTAAACTAAAGAAATACTGCTGAGTAAGACTTTAGCTTAGAAAAATATAGTTAGATTAGGTTAGAATTGAGTTACTCACTGTTTTATCAGTGAACAGATTATAATGCTACTCCGAGTGGAGGATTAAAAAAAATATTCAATAATTCGCCGGAAAGTATGTATACTCTTAGAGTTAACTGACTATTATCTGTATTTAGGAAGACGCGGTTTTGTTTATAAACATAAACATATAATTTTGTAGTTTATAAACATTTAGAATAACTTTAAAAATAGTGTACGTAGATACAATAAGCTCTCAACCACTGATGAAAATCAACTGAGAATATTTGACCGCAAAATACTAAGAACGATATTTGGACCAACCCATTGCAGCGATGGTCCATGGAGAAGTAAAATGAGCTACGAGCTTGATGAACTACTGCAGAGCGCAGATATTGTTAGATTTGTAAACTCACAAAGACTAAACTGGCATGGTCACTTAGAAAGAATGCCAGATAATCGAGCTGTAAAAGTAATATAGAGATGGAAGCTTCAAAGAAATAGAACAAGAGGAAGGCCCCCTAAAATATTGATAGACGACGTAGAGGAAGCTCTTAAAACCATAAACATCAGGCAGTGGCGAAGGAAAGTATTCGACAGGGCAGAATGGAAGAACATTGTAAAGCAGACCAAGACTCACAAAGGGTTGTAGCGCCATTAGAAGAAGAAGAAGAAGATTTCGCTAGACCTAACTATGTATGAGATAAATACTAAATAAGAAAAAACTTCATGATTATGTAAACAAGAAGAAAGAAGAAAATGAATGTAATTAAAATAGAGCTGATGCCTCTGCGATTTGCCGTGGTGTCGTTAACCGTGATAAAAGTTTCATAACAAATTACCGCAAAAGCAATAGTTCGTTAGTTGTGTAAATGAAATTCAAAATTATTCATTTTCATGGTGACTTGAGTCTTGGAATAAATATTAAAGATTTTATAGGGAATATATTCGTTCTGCTTGGCGATTGTCCTGCTTTACACTTGCAATAATTAAGGACTATATCCGTTAGTTATTTTTAATTTAAAAACTAAATGTATCAGCACATCAAATCTGAATACCGCCTAAAATTTACATGGGCGCCGAACGACGGATATAAAAATCTCACTATCTTCAACTCGAATAGATAATTATATAAGCCGTTATACACTTTCTTCACTGCTTCTCATTCTTTGCTTGGTTTCTTGTTTATTAATTGCTGATTCCCCTTGTCTCTAGGATTGAGGTTACATTATCGTCCTATGTCTTCAGTGGCCTGCCCCTTGGTCTTTTAATTTGTCTTCTTACTTCCCGTATTTGTTTAACTTACTTTCTTGATTCATTCTAATCATGTGTTCATACCACCTCAGTTGGGCCTCTTCAATTTTCCTGCTAATTAGTTGGACCTAAAGATGTTCTCCAACTGTCTCATTTCTAATCCTGTCCAACCTGGTTATGTCCATTATTCTTCTAAGAAAGTTTCTTTCTGTGCTCTCTCTTTTCAAATTTATTAGTAAGCGATAGGGATGGGGAAAACCTACCGGTTATACATCGGCTTTTTTCTACTGCAATAATCGGTTTTTCCGGTTGTTTTTTTGTCACGGTTAAAACCGTTTTTTTTTTTAATAATAACCGGTGAAAAACCGGGTAAGTGGTAAAACTTCTGCATTCAGAAAAAAATATGAAAATTTTTCGCCCACCGCGCGAAAATGAGAAATTTTAAGCTGACTGAACCCGATTTCACGACACTGATGACTGATTGCTGTACTGATATGGACTGATATCCATTCGAATGGAGTATCGCAAAGTGAAGCGCAATGTAAATGTAACCTATTGGGTATTGGCTGTGACTAAAAAAACCGAACACCGGTTTTTGGAACAACCGGTTTTTTTGACCGGTTATAACCGGTAGGTTAAACTGTAGATAAAAAAACCGGTATAACCGTAAACCGGTGTTTTGTCAACAACCGCCATCCCTAGTAAGCGACCTTTCACTACCAAATGTTAAAATCTGCACAAACACCGTCTTATAGATGGTCACTTTGGCTTTTTGTGGCTCTTTTGTGGACAAAAACATACTTTTAATTAGGTGGTACATCCGAGCATTGCTTCCTATTCTTGAACTTATTTCAGTTTCTTCAGTACCTCTGTTCTCTATTTGCACTCCCAAGTATTTGTAAATTTCGATTTGATCGAGTGTATTTTTGTTAATTTTTACCTTCGTTTCTTTTCTATTTTTTCCGCTTATCATTACTTTCGTCTTTTTGTCATTAATCGTCTTTCGTTTAATAATTTATATGTCATAATTATGTCATAATTTTATATAAGCCATTAAGGAGTTGCCATTAAGTCATTGAAATGTAATCAACTCAATTTGGATCCCACGTGTTGGGAAATCTCAATACATTACCTTAGGACATTATCCTGGTTGCCATGTGACCATCTGTTACTGATGAAGAGACTGATGGAAACTGTCGCAGCAAAAAGCTTAATCCCAGACTATCAATTTGGGTTTCGTCAGAAACACTCGACAGTAGAACAAGTGCATCGTGTTGTTAACACAATCATCAAAGCATTCGAAGATAAAAGTTACTGTGAATCAGCTTTTTTTGATGTGAGCAAAGCCTTTGACAAGGTGTGGCATGAGGGACTCCTTTACAAATTAAAAAAGCAGCTACCAACAACAATACATTTGATTCTAAAATCCTACTTAGACGAACGATACTTCAGAGTCAGATACGAAAATGAAGTAACTAAACTACGCATCATCAAATCAGGAGTCCCACAAGGGAGTGTCTTAGGCCCAGTCTTATACCTACTCTTCACAGCTGATCTGCCATGTACTGATGACACAGTCACCTCTACGTTTGCTGATGACACAGCTATATTAGCAGTAAACAGAAATCCTGAAGTAGCAGCGACAACACTACAAACCAGTCTCAACAATATAGCAACGTGGGCAAGGAAATGGCGAATTACAATAAATGAAAGTAAATCTGCACACATAACATTCACAAAATGCCATGGTGAAACGCCAAGCATTACATTCAACAATGAACGAATACCTAAAACAGACAGCGTAAAATATTTGGGGATACACCTGGACAAACATCTAACCTGGCGTACCCACATATGGAAAAAAAGAAAGCAGCTGGATACTAAATGGAAAAAGCTGTACTGGCTCCTTGGCAGAAAATCACAATTATCATTGCGGAACAAATTACTAGCTTACAATACCGTTCTCAAACCAGTATGGACCTATGGAATCCAGTTATGGGGAACAGCATCTAAATCGAACATTGCTATCATCGAGAGATTCCAGTCAAAAGCCCTGCGCAGTATAGTAGATGCTCCTTGGTTCGTAACAAACCGAGACATTTATAATGATCTAGAGATGCCAACGGTTACTGCAGTGACTAAACAGCTTAGCACAAACTACCTAAGACCCTTAGAGCAACATCCAAACACACTGGCAATTAATCTGCTTGACAACAGTGAAGAAACCGGAAGGCTGAAAATAAGAACACCCTTGGATCTACCATTCCAACAGCAATAATTGTACATATGAAATTAATTTTAAATTGTGACAGTTTTATTTTATTTTTTAATATCAATGTAATAATGTAAAATTACAAATTTTTATTGTTTTTAACATAAATGTAAGAATGTAAAAGTGCATACAGAGAGTGGATCATTGGACAAACTCTCTCTCACGACATTGTACCAATCAACATGTATGCTTATTGTTATTGTATGATGTAACAGATTGCAAAATAAACATTAAACAAAAAAAAATGTGACCATCACAGGGCTTTTTATTGAAGGATGAACTTTTAAGGCATCTATATTATATGTAAAAGGTTGTTACCCGGATATTTTTCTTTTGTGGCTCAGCTAGCATCCAGTTTATCGAACACTGATGATGATTTTTTATAAAAATCGAAAACGTTTTGTTGTGATGTAGCCCTTTTAAGGGATTTTAATAAAAAAATTTTTTATACCTTTTACAAAGGATTTCTTTCCAATTTTTATATAAACCGTTGTAACATACCTATATACTCCAGGGAAATAAGGCAAAAATATACCATGCTCGGGACACTTGACCAGCCAGGTTGCAAAGGGCTTTTTTGGGTACTATATATCTAATACATTATAAATACAACAATGCCCGTCACAGTTCGGACGAGAATTTAGTTATTTATAAGTAAGGGTCAAAAATGGCAGTTTTTTCCTTTAAATCGCTACAAGTATAAATAATGTAATTAAATATATTATTTAGACTTAGAATATTCATATTCATCTTTTAGTAGATGGACAAATGTTTAAAATGTCAGTTTTTGAATTTTGGTCAGATCATCTGTTGCTTTGTAAATTGCAAAATAAAGCTAAAATTTTGAACATCTTCTGATCTGACACAATCGAAGGCTTTAGTCAGATCTATAAAGCACATAAATTCAGGTTTATTATATTCCAGTGCTTTCTCTGTAATTTGCCTGGCTATGAACATGGCGTCTATTGTGGATCTATTTTTCCGAAAACCTTGTTATTCCTCACTAATTGTGTATTCTTTGTTTATTTTATTGGCAAGTATTTTTGTTAAAAGTTTAAGAGTTGTGTTCAGCAAGGTGATGGTAAGGTAGTTGGTAGGGTCTTTACCGTTTCCTCTCTTGTTTATTGGTATTGTTATACTCGTCCTCCACTGGTCTAGTACACGCTGGCTACATATTATTTCTTCAAAGACAATCTGTATGTTTTTGATTAAGGTTTCTCCTCCGTATTTTAGGAGTTCATTTGGTATCCCATCGGGTCCTGGGGCTTTTCTGTTTTTTTAATTTACGTAAGTATGTTATTCCTTATTTCTTCTTTTGTGATTTCTAGTTCTGTGTCTATGTTCGATTCGTCTTCCTTTCCCGTTTCTTCCTCTTCTTCAGGTATTATAGTATCTTCCTTATATAGTTCTTCTATATAGGCGGTCCATTGTTCTGCTTCTATTTTATTTAAACTTCTATATTTTTTAATGGGGTTATTCCTACTTTTTAGTATTTCCAAACTTTTCTTTCCGCTCCGTACAAATCGTGTTCCATTTCTTTGGTAAAGCGTGATCAATATTCTCTTCTTATATTTATTATTTTAGAATTGATGTAATTTCTTGTATCTCTGTATTGTTGGTAACTGTTTGGTGTTTGGTTAGTGCAGTACCTATTGTAGGTATGCTTTCCTCTTCTCATACTCTAATAGATCTCTTATTTCAGCATTGAACCAAGGCTTTGATATTTTTGTTGCATTCAGGTTAATTTTTCTGACTCCTATGCTTTCGTTTGAGGCTTGTAATTATATTATTATATTCTATTTTTGCTTATGTCTCATTGACTCCTTCACCTGTTGTTACTGGGTTTATCTCAAATCTTTGTTGTAAACGTCTTTTATACAGACATTTTGTGTTTTGTTTCTCTAGAGACTCTATGTTTAGTTTTTCGAAGTACTTTTTTTTTGTGGTTTTGTGGGTGGTTTTTTCTTGTTTTGTGGTATTTTGAGCAGAAATTTTCCAAGAACCATTTTGTGGTCTGATCGAATATTGGGTGATGATAAAGCTCCTACGTCTAGTATTTGTTTAGGTATTATTTCTCTATTGACCTAAAAAGAGATGGGAAGACGAAGTCGATGAGGATGCCAGGAACTTCCTGGGAACGCGTTCATGGAAAAGAACAGCGGTAAATCGAAATGATTGGGGAAGCTTATTGAAGGAGGCCAAGGCTCGATTTGGGCTGTAGTGCCATTGGATGGATGGATTATTTCTCTATTGGTAATTATATCGTCTATTGTTGATTTTTGCCTTGCGCATTGTGCCACGTGCATTTTTGTGTTGGGGTTTGTGTGGAAAAAACATGTTGTTTAGTCTCAACAAATTTTGGGTACAGAATTCAACAAGGTATTCTCCATTTCGGTTCAATGTATCTTCGTTGAATCGTTGGTTGATATTAATATGCTCTCGGTTTCTATTCTTGCATTGAGGTCTCCAAGAATAATTATTTTATGGTTCTTGTGTATCTTGTCGATGGCATCCTGTAGTTTATTGTAGAAGTCTTCGGTCTCCCCCTGGGGTTTACTTATATCTGGTGCGTAGACTGATATAATGTGGAGTTTAGTGTTTTCCATATTCAAAGTCGTCATCAGGATTCTATCGTTAATATATTCGATATTTTCTGTTTTTTTCAAATTTCATGTGGATTATAAGGCCCACTCCTGAGCTAGCATAGTCCCCCTTGTCTATTCCGCTGTATATGAGTAGGAAATCTTGGTATTTTTAAGTTCCTTTTCCTTTCCTTCTGGAAGCTATAACAATAGGTGTAATTATTTTAGTTGAAACGATAAGAAGAGTTGCCGTGCCCAAGGACTATACAGCAGGAGAAAGTTACGGGATGCCGAGTTAACCAGGCAGCACAAGATTGATCACGTAAATTGGTGTCTTCAACACTCAACGAAAAAGGTACGTAATATCAATAAAAATGTTAATTCAGACAACAAACGCAATACTTAAAATTTGTCCAATTCTTGGTTTTATTGGGACAACAAAACGATGTTCATCAATTCATTATTTTCGTTCGTTGAGCCAATGTATTACGTTTATTGAATGGATGAACATACATTATGTATACCATAATATCACTTTATTGGTATTACGAACTCTGTTCACCGAGTCAACGAACACAATTTATTGAAACAACAATGTCGTTAATTGACCGACAAAGACTATTCGTTGTGTCAATAACAGTGTTATTTCTCCTAACGTATTTCGTTTATTTCTACAATTATTTCCGTTTATTGTTACAATTAATTCCGTTCATTCCCACAATAAATACGGTTTTTCTTACAATCAATTATATTCATTCTTACAATCAGTTTCGTTCATTTCTACTATGAACGTATTTTATATTAATAATTACTGAATGCAATAGCCCAATGTATGATATTAATTGATTAATAATAATTTTTTAAATCCCCCTTTTTTGTCCTTAACCTAAAGGACTTTACACTGTGTGATTTTTCATATGATTTCACTTATACAGTGTACTGGAATAAGTGTTAACCCTTCCTCCACCCCTTATTAACTTATTTATTTTTAGCACATAAGCAAAACGCTCAGACAGGTCGATTTTTAAAATAATCAAAGTATATTATAACATCAATGTTTCGAACTTTACACGATCCCTCTTCAGGTGACAGGCGCGGCGTAACTTTGATTTTTTTTATTGGGAAAGTACGTCATGTGACAGCTTATTTAAAAGCGTTTGAAATAGTGATTCCAAAAATGTATAACACGTTAATCCTTTTTGAGAGCGCAGGTGCAAAATTTCGATCGAATTCTTTTTAAACGCATTTATTTTTTTTTGAATTCTGAGAAAACTAATACGTATTTTTGAAAAATTTAAACGCAGAATAAAATATTACATTATTACCGAGGGCAGAAAGTCCCTTAGAATAAACAAAAAGTTTCTGTTGAATGGTATCCCTATTTGAAATTAAAAATCATACACTAAATTTTCTCTTTTTCACCCCTTTGACTTATTATAATAATCATTATAGAGGTTCTCAGGGACTTCAGACCCTCGATAATACTGTATTATTTTATTTTGCATTTAAATTTTCAAAAATAATAATTAGTTTTCTCAGGATTCGAAAAAAATGAATACATTTAAAAAGAATTCGACCGAAATTTCACGATAATAGACACACAAAAACTTCCTTCTTCTACGGACTGTACTACGGACTACACTTGAAAACAAAATGCAATTATTATTCGGCACTTCGGTAACACAGAGAAGCTAAGGGTATCACGATAAGGAAAAGCCGTTAACTTTTAAATGGTCAAGCAAAACATTTATTGTCTCAACAACTACGATTATTGTCACCAAGGAACGCATTGATTGTGGGTATTAAATGCAGTAGTAGATTGATTAATGCATTCGTTGTCACAACAATCAATTTATATCTATTCAATAATCATATGTTACTCTGTATTAACAACATTTGTACATTGTTTTAATGAAATATGTACGTTGTCACGATAAACCAAGGTAATTGCTTGTTATCTACGAAATCAAGAACGTGAGTTGCTTCCAGAATTAACAGTATTTATTAAATATACGAAACTAAGTTATTGGTTGAATAAATTGAGTGTTATTGATTAATGTACTCTAGTTATTCTCACAATTAATATTCAATCATTGTGACAGTAACCAAATATATTCGTCAATGTCTAAAAGTTCGTTGAAACAACAAATTAAATTGTTGTGACAACGAAATACTATTCAGTAATCACTGTTAATCAATATTACGAACTAAATTTTTTTGAGTGAACCCCAAAACTGGAACATTGGAAATTGGAACAGTGTGCTAATTCGTGTACTTAGAAGGCTAGGAAGACAAGCAATAACAGAAACTGCCAGATTTGTTCATAAATATTAAAGAGGAAAGATCATGTTCTGGGGAGGAATTATGATCTGTAAAAAAATCCTTTAATTTTCATCCAACCAACTTTAATAGCTCGCAGCTATGTTGATTTGGTTCTATAATCTGTAGTTAGGCTCCTGAGAGATGCGAAGGAAGAAAATTTAATTTAGCATTAATTCGCTTAAAATAATAAAAAATATCAGATGATTCAAACTCATCAGATGATTTAACAATGTCTTTCATTTTTTTCATTTATATTTCTGTACGAGAAAATACCTGAAATAAAACAATAACATTACTGAATTACTTTTAAAACTATAACAATTTATATATCAGTACGTATTAATATTTGACGCTCAGTAAACTGGAAAATTATACGTTTCGTTATAGATTTGGGAATGTATTCTCATAAAATATCAGTCAAATTCATCAACGATTGTAAAAAAAATTGCTACGGCTATGGTTAAGGCTGTACGTTTCCGACGCGCAACGCAAAAGAGGACGCGAAGATATTGTAAAGTGTAAATTATTCAAATCGGACACTGTAGTATCAGAGACCTTGCATTTGACTTAATTTAACTGGAAGATTTCCCAGCGATATCTGTAGTGTCGTTAAGGTGGTCACATAGCGAATCAGATATGGAGATTAGTCAACTATTCCAGAAACAAATGAATGTTTAATTAGGAAACGAAAACATGCGCATTTTAAAGAGTGTTATGAGAACGATGGTCTCGAAGAGAATCAAAAGGAAGTCGCACCATTATGTTATACTCGTTGTCGTTACCGTCGCATCAAATTAGCAGGTTGGATAAACACAAAAATTATTCAATTTAACGGTATTACATCAACAATTTCAATATATTATATACTTTACAGTTTATTCAATTCAATTCTTACCATCTTAAATCTGAAATACAATGACATTTATGAAATCGTATAAGCAGTGGCGGCTGGTCCTATGAGGCAGGTGAGGCAGTGCCTCACCGGTATATCAATCGACTCTTTACATTATTTCGTTATTTATCATCAATTCTTTAAATACAATTTAAATTTTTGAAATTTGCTAAATAACTTAATTTTTATTATAAAACTTAATAACTTTATTTTTATGATAAAAAATAAAAATAGGTACGACCCTGAACCCTTATCTTTGTAGTTAAGCTTTCTTCATAAATACACCGGTACCTACTCTACGTGGGAGTATATATGCGTCTCATTCTCACTTTCTCAAATTATATAGCAGAGGCACCGTAGAAGCATGCCTCAGATGGGTCCTTGTCTAGCATATTACGGAGCCGACGGAGATCGGCCGGCAGCAATAAAATATAAACTGAGAATAATTTTTAGAACCGGGATTAAGTAGTATCCTTTTAGGCGGGCAAAAATATGCCTCTAGCATGGTTTGCAGGGCCTTATTACACTCTGGTTAGTTACTATTAGTATAATTAGATGTTTAGAATATGTTATCATACTGTGACTAGCTGTATCTTCTTCTTTAAGTACCGTGCCCAAATTTTTAGGCGTGGGTAGCTTCCATAACAATTTGCCGATATCGTTCTCGATCTTGTGCGGCATGTAACAATTGATCTCCTGATAAGCCAGTCCATTGACGAAGGTTTCGGAGCCATGAATATTTCTTTCGACCAATTCCTCTTTTTCCGTCGATCTTTCCATTGAGTATTCACTGCAGTATCCTGTATCTGCTACCTCTCATTATATGCCCCAGATATTCAAGTTTTCTCTTTTTTATCATCGTCATTAAGTCACCTTCGCCTAGACCTACTCTGTTTAAGACTTCTCTGTGTGAAATGCGTTGAACCCAAGATATTCTGAGCATTCTACGATATGACCACATCTCAAAGGCTTCTAATTTGTTCATCATGTTAACCTTCATGATCCAGGTTTCACATCCATATAGTAATACAGGATACACATAACATTTTAGGAACTTGATTCTTAGTTGTAAGTTCAGCTGAGAGTTGCTCAGAATAGATCTAAGTTTCATAAATGCTCCTCTTGCAATTTCTATACGAGTTTTAATTTCTTCATCCGGATATAGTGTCTCGTTTATCCAACATCCTAGGTATTTAAAATGGTTAACTTTTGTTATTGATTCATCACTGACAATTAGTTGCATAGGGCCGACGTCTTGTTTACTAACCACAAGTAACTTTGTCTTTGTTGCATTTATGTTAAGTCCGTTATTGGAGCATTCTCTAGTGACTCGATCAATAAGGAATTGACGATCTTCGATATTTTCAGCCATGATCGCGGTGTCGTCTGCATATCTGATGTTGTTAATAGTTTCTCCCCGATTCGAACTCCACATTGTCCTTCCAAGGCTTCATTAAAAATTATTTCTGAGTATACGTTAAACAAAGTTGGGGATAACACACAACCCTGTCTGACACCTCTTTGAATGCAAATTTTGTCTGTTTCTTTGCCGTCTACCAGAATAGAAGCTTCTTGATTCCAATATAGATGTTGTAAAAGTCTCAGATCTTTATCATCTATTCCAATCATTTCTAGATATTCAAACAACCTATCATGTTGAACTCTATCAAACGCCTTCTCAAAATCTATAAAGCAGACGTAAATTGGTTTCTGTACTTCCCATGATCGTATGCTAGCTGTATGCCATTTGTCAAATGTCAATTAAATAAATAAATTAATAAAAAAATTATAAATTATGATTTCTTTCATAATAGTACGCTGTTTATAAAAAAAATAAAAAACCAAAAAAATAAAATTTAACCTTTAGTTTATTTAACATAAAAAATCAATCTTATAATATAACAATAATTTGCTTACTTGCTTGTTTTTATTTCCCTATATTCAATACACTTACATTATAAGATTGGTTCTAAAATGAAATTATCACGTGTTTGAAGGTATATTGTTTGCGTACAATAATTTCATTTTGGCAAGTGATTAATAATAAAAGAATCAGTCAACGGAGTAACCAAGATGATCCTAAGGGGGGGCTACAACTGGTGGGTCTCTGGGGGTATGGAATTAAGTAGGATGTTAAGCGTATGGGGCGCTTATAACCCCCAAAACCCCCTGGTTACGCCACTGGAATCAGTTGTTGTCCGTTGTTGTCATGTAGTATAAATGTAAATTTTGCTTAATATGACTGTACAACGCTGATGAGACCAACGAAGGACGAAACATCTGATTCATACTCTTTTGATATGTGGTATCATATTAATTATTTTTAGCTAAAAATACAGCTACTAAGAGTATGAACCATGTTATAGACTTAGAACTTTCGTGGCTATAATTTTGCGAATAAAATTGTTATTTAATATCGTTTGCAAGCCTTAAAATAAATACGGTGCCGTTTTGTGACATTATGACGTCACAAAATCGACCTTCTGGCTATTAAAGAAAAGCTAACCATAATAATACAGTAAACTCCCTCTATAACGAGAACTGAAATGGCGTACTAATTACCTCGTCATAAGCGGATCTCGTTATATCAGACAACAATATTGTGCATACCACCACTACTGAAATGTTTTGATGTCTCCTACATAGTTTATTAGGGTGTCGATGATCGACTTCAACAATGAAACTTGGCCATCGCAAATTGTAAATTTCCTACGATATTCAATATCGGTCGACAGATAAATAGGAAGGAAGTTACAGGCGGTGGAAATTATTACAGCACTGGCCTGGGTAAGCACACAGATGTTGGGCATACCTCGTTATACCCGTGTTCGTTATAGAGAGAGTCTACTGTATTATTCCTCAAGTGTAGTGTGCCTCACCATCTTGTACTATCACGAGCCGCCCCTGCGTATAAGTACATATCCCTCAACAAAAAATGGGAGCGTGGCACTTGCAGAGTGCCGACAGGAGTGAATACTTCATATACACAGTATGTCCTGTAAGTTGCATCCATATGGAAAACTTTTTTATTATTAATTTTACGAAAAAAAGGTATTCTTTATAAAAAGTTCTGCATGGTCCAAAACCTAAGATTTAACCATCAAATATCAAATTTTTTGAATATTATGCGAGGTAGCTTTATTTTTCACAATATTGAAAATTGCTGTTACGAAAAGTTGTTTGGAATTAAAAACTATGTTTCAATATGCAATTAGATCCTTCTAATTGAAAAAAGTGAAAAATAATTTTGAAAAATTACACTAGTTTACAACCAATTTGCGATTGGAATGCAAAATGGTGTTTTTTGTTCATTTATGCTCTCTAAACATGATTATGATGGTAAAAAGTTCCCAACACGTAAGATTTTTGAGTTATGATTTTTTCAAAAAAAAAATGAGATGATTTTTAAGTTATGAATATTTTACTAAAAAAATTTTAAAACAGTCATTTGTAATATATCGGGGCGTGATCTTATCAAATTAACGTTTTTCCTAAAAATTGTGAATAATTTGGCCACACTGGGATATCTACGAATGTCTACGAATAACACATTAACATTTAAATAAAGAACAAACCAAAGGTAGTCCTTAATCAGTAAACCTAACCATTTAAACTTATATACAGCGTGTCTACTTGAGTTGGAAACATATGGGAAACTTTTTTATTATTAATTTTACGAAAAAAAGTTATTCTTTATAAAAAGTTCTGCATGCCCCAAAACCTAAGATTCAATTATCAGATATCAAATTTTCTGAATATTATACGAGGTATGTCAAAAAATATGAACTTCGTTCAAGAGTAAAGTACCTTTATTTCTCTCAATATCGAAAATGCTTATTCTGAAAAGTTGTTTGGAAATAAAAACTAAGCTCAAATATGCAATTACATGCTTCTAATTGGAAAAAAATATTTTCCAAATTTTTCTCAAATTTATTGATACTAACTTCGAAAAAATTACTTTTACGAAAAAAAGGTATTCTTTATAAAAAGCTCTGTAGGTCATAAGGCCGAAGATGCAACCAACAGATATCACATTTTATTAATTTTATACGAGTTATGTCAAAAAATATGAATTTCACTCAAGAGTAAAGTACCTTTATTTTTCACAATATTGAAAACAGTTATTAAAAAAGTTGTTTGGAACTAAAAACTATGTGTCAATATGCAATTACATCCTTCTAATTGAAATACTGTGAAATATAAAGGTGCTATAATATTGAGCGAATTTCATATTTTTTGACACACCTCGTATAAAATTAATAAAAGTTGATATATCATGGTTGTGTCTTAGATTTTAGACCATGCAAAGCTTTTTACGAAGAATAACTTTTTTTCGTAAAATGAATAATAAACGAGTTATCATATTTGTAATAATTAAAAACAATGTTGGGGTATCCTTAAATTTGAGAAAAAATTTTTTTTTCAATAAGAAGCATGTAATTGCATATTTGATCTTAGTTTTTAATTCCAAACAACTTTTTATCATAAGAATTTTCGATATTGAGAGAAATAAAGGTACTTTACCCTTGACCGAAATTCATATTTTTTGACATACCTCGTATAATATTCAGAAAATTTGATATCTGATGATTGAATCTTAGGTTTTGGGGCATGCAGAACTTTTTATAAAGAATAACTTTTTTTCGTAAAATTAATAATAAAAAAGTTTCCCATATGTTTCCAACTCAAGTAGACACGCTGTAGTTCTAAACCATTTTAACGACTGTTACTCTTGCATGACAAAAGTGTCTGGCTTTTCAAGGAAGAACAAGCATAAAATTAAATATCCAGATATTACCTCAGCAATAAAACCGGTTTTTCATGGAGAAGATTTACCAGTTCCAGGATCGCTGCAAATCAGGAGAAAGATTTGAAAATGTATGGTGACAAAAGTGAATCTGATGATGTATCAGAAAATAATGATTCTTATTTTCCTGAAAGCGACGTAAAAGCACCTTATTGCATCCAAAAAGCCGAATTACATGATTTAGTTCGAGACCTTCACTTGTCCAAAGGACATGCTTAACCCATAGGCTCTAGATTACAATAATGGATTTTTTAATGGAATTTACTAGCCAGGACAACTTATAACATTTAAGAACTGTAAACAGGAGCTATCCTCGTTTTTTACTATGCAGGATAAAAGTGTGTTTGTGTTAATCCAAATAGTGATATGGGAAAATTGGGATACGCAAAAAATTTTGTACAAAAGACTTAATATAATTTTTGTTTCTAGTAGTGTTGAACTTATATGTATATAGTATATAAGAATTTTTATAATAAACAGCCATATTTGCTGCATTATAAACTCCAAATCTAATATTTCACATGACCAGACAATGTACGGTGGACGCATAAGCAGAAATGCGCGGCGCTTTAAGAAGAAGATAACTCAAAATATATACGTGGTGGAATATTTTGGTGTTTGAATTCGCATTCAGGATGCTTTAAACTCCCCGATACAGCCATTTTAACATCAGTCGCAACTTTTTTTTTTTTTTAATTTGTTGACTAGTGTTATGGATAACTACATTATTTTCAGTTAAGTATTTCAATTCAGATAACTCTTTTATTATTAATTTTACGAAAAATAGTGATTCTTCATAAAAAGTTCTTCATGGTCTACAACCGAAAATACAACCATCTTATGTCAAATTTTATCAATTTTATACGAGGTATGTCAAGAAATATGAATTTCGCTCAAGAGAAAATAAGTTTATTTTCCACAATATCGAAAATTGTTATTATGAAAAGTTATTTAGAATTAAAAACTATGTTTCAGTATGTAATTATATCCTTCTAATTGAAATATTCTGAACTATAAAGGTACTTTACTTTTGATCTAAATTTATCTTTTTTGACATACCTCATATAAAATTGATAAAATATGATATAAGATGGTTATATTTTAGGTTTTAGACCATCCAGAACTTTTTATTAAGAATCACCTTTTTTCGTAAAATTAATAATAAAAGAGCTATCAGAAATGAAATAACTGAAAATAATATTAATTATCCATAATTTTTCAAAATTATTTTTCAAATTTTTCAATTAGAAGGATGTAACTGCATGCTAGGATATAGTTTTTAATTCCAAACAACTTTTCATAATAGCAATTTTCAATATTGTGAAAAATAAAGCTACTTTACTCTTAAGTGAAATTCAAACTTTTTGACATACCTCGTATAACATTCATAAAATTTGATATCTGATGGTTGAGTCTTGGGTTTTGGACCATGCAGAACTTTTTATAAAGAATAACTTTTTTTCGTAAAATTAATTATGAAAAAGTTTTCCATATGGATTCAACTTACAGGGACATACTGTATATACGATAAGCGTTAACGATAGTTGGAGATATCCAATATAATTGTTTCCCAATATGATTATTGCTCTTATGGGAGAGTGTGAAACGGCGTGTTTTGTTTCTCTTGATCAAAGATGGAAAGACCTTTACTAAAACACCTTGTCCAACTTTCCATGTCTTAAACTGTTTGTATGTAAAGACAAATCTCCATCTGAAAATACATTTTATACTTTTGCGCATATAAGATCACCTTCTTGTAAAAACGGCCTCATCATGTATTCATCATCCACTGATCTTCTCCTCAATTCACCACCTGGAAAATTTAGTAAAGATAGTAGCAGAGCTGAGTCAAATCTTGAATTCGCATCTACTTTCCACCTTTTTTGCTAAACCTGTGAAATCCGTCCTACTACAACATCACCGATTACTCCATTATATCTACTTTTTAGAGGTCTTATTGCGTATCTTCACTGATTAAAAATAATATTTATAAATTTTACTTTTATTGTACACACTTCAGTAGGATTGATATTTTTAAATAATTTTTTATTAAATTATTCCTATCCTCATCAAATTTTTGTCATCTACCGCTGGATTTGAAACCCTTCGATTTTTTCTCAAGTTTTCAGAAGTTTCTATATAATAATCTTCCCACAAATTTTACTATATCGTCCTACTTTGACTTTTAATTCCTGTCTTTATAAAGATTTATTTGGTGTTAATGTTGTGGTTTTCCATGAAGGGCAAAACTATCAGGAAATAGTGGATCAAATAGACACAGATACCGTCAAGAGGGTTTGTAGGTGTAGCGTCGGTAAAAACACAGCCCCTGGCCAAGATGGCATACGCAGGAGATGTCTTAAACAATTCCCAGTGCCCATCTTTTCAATACTAGTCAAAATTATCAATGTAAGTCTTCGGTTGGACTATTTTTCTACTATCTGGAAAATGGCCAGCACAACTATGATCCCTAAATCAGGCAAAACCTTCTCCAGTGATGAATCTTATAAATCGATTTAATTATTAAATAAACTAGGTAAGATCTATGAGAAGATCCTCAAAGAAAAACTCACTGAATACTTAGAGAATTTTCTCATCATTCCAAACATTCAATTCGGATTTATAGCTGGTCACTCCACACACAACGCATTGATAGGAGCAGCAATCTTCACTTGTCGGTCAATTAATGAGCACAAAAGGTAAACTCACAACAAAAATACTTATGAAGAAAATAATGGCGTGTATAAATATATCGGATGAACAACAAGGATTTAGAAGTGGAAGATCATGTAACGATGCAGTTTTTGTGATAAGGCAAATAGCGGAGAAATCATTAGAATATAACAAACCCGCCTTTTTCTGTTTCATAGACCTGGAGAAAGCGTTTGATAGAATCCAATTAAAAGATGTAATACACCTACTATATGACAAAAATTTACCACTGGATATCATAAAACTGATCTCTATCTATCTAATTAGCCTTCTTCGGTCCATCTTTGGACATAGGCCTCCCCAATCCTTTTCCATTCTTCTCTGTCTGTCGCTACAGTTATCCACCTAGAGCCCACGTGCTTCTGGACATCATCTGCCCATCTCATTTGTGGTCTTCCTCTGCTTCGTTTATATTGCCACGGTCTCCAATTTATGAGAATTTTGTTCCATCGGTCTTCCTTTTGTCTTATAGTGTGTCCGGCAAATCTCCATTTCAACTTTGCAACTTCTTGTCTAACATCCCTAACTTTGGTTTTCTCTCTTATCCACTCGTTTCTCTTTTTATCCAATAGTTTTATGTGCAACATTTGCCTTTCCATTGCTCTTTACGTCTTTATGATCTTGTCCATGTTTGCTTTTGTAAACGTCCACGTTTGGGAACCGTAAGTGAGAACAGGGAGTACGCATTGATTGTATACCTTGGTCTTAAGATGTTGTGGATATCTTTTGTTTTTAAGGATGTAGCTTAGTTTTCCAAATGCCGCCCATGCCAGTCTAACTCGTCTTTTGATCTCTGCTGTTTGGTTTTCCTTGTTAAGTTTTATAATTTGACCCAGATATATATAATCATGAACTTGTTCTATTTCATCTTGTCCGATCCTCATTGTGATGTCCTCATCTGTATTTGTTATGATTTTGGTCTTGCTGTAATTCATATTAAGGCCTATCTTTCCGGCTTCTATGTCCAGTTCTTTCATCATTTTTCAAACAATTCTTCTTTTTTATCGGTTATCAATACGATGTCATCGGCGTACCTTAGATGGTTCAAGCGTTGTCCACAAATTTTTATACCTTTTTCTTCCCATTCTAATCTTTTAAAGATATCTTCCAGAACCTGATTGAAAAGTTTCGGTGTTATTGTGTCACCCTGTCTTACGCCTCTATTTATTTGAATTGATTGTGTTCCTTCGTATACTTTAATTGTTGTTGTGGCATCTTTATATATATTGGCTATTAGGTCTGTATATCTGTGGTCAATTCTGCTGTTAATCAAAGAACTTTTCACTGCCCAATGTTCGACACTGTCAAAAGCCTTTTCGAAATCTATGAACGCTACATATAGAGGGATGTTGTATTCATTTGCTCGTTCTATAAGGATTTTCATAAAAACTGATAGAAAACATAAATATATGTAAGAAATAAAATAGAAATGAAAGTCAATGGAATAATAACAGAACCCATAGAAACAAACACAGGAATCAGGCAAGGAGATTCACTAAGCCTTCTACTGTTTAACATAATGTTGGATGCAATCATAAAACAAGTGAAGAAAAAAGAGGGTACAAAATGGGCAATAGAGATATAAAATACTCTGTTACGCTGATGGAGTAATTGAGTATGCCCAAATTGGAGTTAGAAAATCAAATTATACAACAAGTAATGACTTTCAAATATCTGGGAATTAATCTATCAGCCGAAAACAATATCGAAGAAGAGGTAAAAGACCAAATAATTAAAGCCAGTAAAACGGCCGGATGCCTAAACGACACAATTTGGAAAAACAAAAACCTAAGATTGGAAACAAAGCCCGAATATATGTCAGTTATTAGGTCAGTTATGACTTACACGGCCGAAACAAGACCAGATACAAGCAAAACACGAAGACATCTGGAAACCAACGAAATGAAGATCTTAAGAAGGATTGCTGGAAAAGGACTACTGGATAGGGTAAGAAGTGAGGAAATCAGACGCATATGTGGGGTAGACAATATAAATACCTGGGTAAAGAACAGAAAAGAAGAGTGGAAGGAGCACATAAGCAGGATGTCTGAATCAAGGATAGTAAGAATAGCCAGGGACAAGTCACCGTTAGGTAGGAGAAGTATAGGACGCCCAAGGAAAAGATGGAATGAAAACTTAGGGTCAGAATGAAAGGCACCGTTGAAGAAAAACAGGCAGTACTGCCTATATAAAAGAAGAAGAAGAGAAGAAAAGGTAAACTATTGGCATCTTTCTAGATGTTCAAAAAGTATTCGATCAGTCTGGCACGCTGGTGTATTAGAAAAACTACCACAAGCCTTAGTTCCAATGCCTTTCCTGAGAATAATTCACTCCTACTTTTCTGCTCGGACTATCCGTGTAAAAGTTGCTGACAAGCTATCCACACTATTCGCTCCTCTAGCAGGAGTCCCACAGAGCTTAATACTAACGCCTATTCTATATACAGTCTATAACAGTGACCTCCCTCCCCCAAAAACAGCTTCCAAAAGTATTCTCTTGTATGCTGGCGACACAGCCCTACCCTCCGCAGAACCTCCACAGAGCAACTGTAGAGAACACTCTGTATTCGAAGAGGCCCAGGGGCGTAACAGAGGCCCCCGTAGCGTGAAGCTTGCGGGGGCCCCAATCGCTTAGGGGCCCCATCTTGTCATCTGACATTAAATTTCTAAATAGACGTATTTGCCAAGTGAATCATCTCATAATATCTAGACACTTAATCCCTTCCGGCCTACCGAAATTTTATGTTAACGACAATAAACTAAAAGACTATTGAAAGACTTTGTACGTGACTATTGAAAGATATGAGAATTGCAATTTGCCGAATTTTAGAACAATATTTCTAAATCTAGAAATGGGGTTTCTCTTTAATCTTTACCTACGTTTAGTATTTCGATACAATTATCCAGAAGCGTAACAGAGGCCCCCGCAGAATCAAGCTTACGGGGGTCCCAATATGTCAAGGGCCCCATCTTGTTGTCTAATATATGTAAAAATGTGTTGTTATATTATTTGCATACATACGTTTTTTAAGCAGTACAGTATTGAAAATGAAGTTGTCCATCCGAATTAATAAAATTGTAGATATATTCGTTGATAGTAGATAGTGCACGAAGAAAGTTATTTATCTCATAGAATAATACTAATGTAGTAATTTACTAATTTTTGTTCCATTTTATTCTATAACAATAAAGATAAAAAATGTAAGTCGTCATAAACAATGCATGAATACACCAATAGCTCAGTAAATGACAGTTTTGGAGTGAAATTATCAGCGTCACGACGGACGTATTTGCTTGAAAATTTTGATTTAGGTTCTAGTTACACTCCACTTCAAAATTGGATTTATGCCGTTGGCTGCTTTTACTTCAGGGGGTGACATCCCTCCTTGGGATGTAAAGATACGTTTAAAATAAGTCCGGAAATGTTTAAATTTACTAAGTATAACCAACTTTTGTTCTTCTATAGAGTTTCTTTATCTATGCTAATACTTTTTAAGTCATTTGCGAGTGAAAATGTTTATTATTAAAAAAAACAACGTTTTCAGACGGGTTTTTCGCAAATAACTTAAAATAAGTATTTATCGAATTAAATATTACATATAGAAAAAATATTTGTAGCAAAAATATAGCTTATAGGATACAGAAAATGGTGTACATATTCATGAAGTCTATCGACACAGTAAAAGCACAGTTGAAGCTCATGAAAAATTATTCTCTTTTGTCCAATTCCAAATCGAATATTTCAACCTGAAATAACCAAAAAATGAAGCAATTTTTGGGAAAAATTCTTAAAACTTTTTTTAAATGTTTCAAAAAATATACGAGTTACGCTCAAAATAAAGTTGGTCCCTTTTTTGGTAAAAAAAAAATCTTGAAAATCTGCCCCTATTTCGCACCTCAAATAAAAATTATCGTTAGCGCTTTACTATTTACTTTAAATATTTACTGCTTATATGATCTGTAAGTTTGACCGGTTCGAAGTTCTTATTTTTTAAAAGATTTAAAAGTTTTTTATTTTGGAAAAAATGCTTTTTTCAATATAACTTAAAAAGTATTAGTGATACGAAAAATTTCAAAAAGTAAACAAATGTTGGTAGGTCTTGCTTTTATAAACATTTTGGCTTTATTTTGTTTTTCTGCAAGACAAAAATTGGTTAAGACATAGTTAAGGATATGTCTGTTTAAAATTTGCATATACTCGTGATTAGTGACTTGTTCAAGCCCTTCAACTAGAACCCTTTTAAAAATAAGCACTTTGAACCGGTGAAACTTACAGGTCGTATAAAAAAGTTAGGTAATTTAAGGCAATAATGATTAGTTTCATTTGGGGTGCTAAATAGGGGGAGATTTTCACAATTTTTTACCAAAAAATGGGATTAACTGTATTTTGAGCGTAACTGGCTTAGTTTTGATGCTAGAAACTTTTGTAAAAAATAAAGCTTCTTTTAAACACTTTAAAAAAGTTCTAATGGGCTTTCCCGAAGAGTATTTCATTTTTTGGTGACTTCACGTTAAATTATTCGATTTGGAATTTAACAAATAAGAAAAACTTTTCATGAGCTACAATTTTATTTTACTGAGTCGATATACTTCATTTTTGTTTCATTTTTTTATAAGCTAGATACATTTTTGCTAACAATATTCTTTTCGATCGAATACTTACTCTTTGAACTATTTGCGAAAAATCGCCTAAAAACGTGTTTTTTTATTGAGCAATAAACATTTTTACTCATAAATAACTCGAAAAATCTTGAGTTTATCACTTGAAAAATTACACGGTATCGCCATATTTTACGTTGATTTACTGGGCTGTAACACATATAGGTATTTGTTACACATGTCGCATTTAGTAATTTTTTTAAGGGGGCCCCAGTTTCAATTCTGCGGGGGGGCCTCGACGGAGTTTGTTACGCCACTGAAGAGGCCCAAGCACAGCAAACTTCATATCTATTTTTCTGACCATCCATATTTCAGCTGCGTATGTAGCAATGGGGAAATAACGGCATTGACCAACCTGAGCTTAGTATTCCATGTTTTTTCGATCTGTCTATATTTTAATTATTAATTTAGGTGTTGCGGTTCGGGCCATTCCTAGTCTACGCTTAATTTTTACAGAGAAATCGTCATTTTTGATTATCAGGGAGCCCTACTAAATCTGTCTACTACTTTGAAATTTGACATGTCGTGTATGTGCGGTAGATTATTATTTGCCCTATCTACGATTGTTATTTTTGTTTTTGCGGTGTTCATCTAAAGTCCGATTTCTTTGCTTATCCGGCTCTGTCGTTAGGTGATGATATCTACACACACCGGCAAAATTAGCCGAACGCCTTAAAAATGGGACATGTTTGATGTCTCGATTTTTCTAAACCTGTTGTCCGATTTGAGTGATTCTTTTAGTATGTTATAGCCTTATTATTTAAGAATATCAGTGTAATAATATTTTTGCTAGACAGGTAAATGTCATTTTATACCGGGTGTAACAATCATTCTGTGTTTTTTTCTTCAAGTTCGGAACACCCTGTGGAATATTCTAGCATATACATATAAAATATTAAAATTAAAACTCAATTATAGCCTTAGGCTTTTTTAACATTTTATTTTTTGATTCATTTGCTTATGTTGGAAAATAAAAAAGTTATGAGCTTTAACAACTAGCTATGTTTTTCATCAATAAATTCTCATAGTAGGGGAGGAAAGTATGCTAAATTTGTAGTTACTCGAGCGTTATGGGGACCTATTGGACTGTAAAGGGTGGGTGCTAAAACCAAAAAAAGTTAAGATAAGTTTTCCATAAAGTGTAGGATATTTTTTAATTTAATTTTCCATTTCCTCCGACGCCCCTGGGGGGCATAAGGAGTTTCGAGAAAGAAGAAGAAGAATTTTCCATTTCCACCAATCGTTTTTTCCGATTATAGCGCTATCTATCCATAATTCGAAAAAATCAGTCCAATTAAAGTTGCTTATTTTTACGTAAAGAATCCAAATCTGCAATAAAAATTGGGGGCTCCTATTTAAGATTTTAAATTAAATCCCCCACCCCACCTCCGTGGAGGCTCGTGTTTGGTGCCATTCGATAGATTTTTCAAAAATATTGAATACGTGTATTTTGCAGTTTTACGATCTGATGTTCATTTCGCGAAATATCGTATTTAAAATTTTTAATTTACCCCCACCCCTCTCAGAGAGTTATTGTGTTTAGTATTATTTGATAGATCGTTGAAAAATATTAACACGCATTTTTTAGTTTTTCGATCTGACGTTTATTTCGCGAAATATTCGCTTTTTTTGTGAAACTTTCTCATAGCCTAGTTTAGGATTGTTTATTAAACTAAGCAGAAAATGAGGAGTTATTGATGGAAAACATGGCTAGTTGTTAACGCACATAACTTTTTTATTGTCCAACACAAGCAAATAGTGAGAAACCTTGTACCCTGTAAGTGTATACCATAATATTGCGTCTTAATACAGTCGAGTTCGTTAAGGGGGATCCGAAGAAAAATCTATCCTCAGAAAAATAGTGTATTTTTAAAAAAACTGACAATTTGAACGTGGCCTAAGAAAATGGGCGAGTCACAAAGTTTCACAAAAAAAGCGAATATTTCGCGAAATGAACGTCAGATCGTAAAACTAAAAAATATTTGTTTAATATTTTTCAAAAGTCTATCGAATGATACCAAAATCGAACCCCCAAGGAAATGGGTGAGGGGAAAATTAAAAAGTTTAAATACGAACCCTGCGATATTTCGCGAAATAAACATCAGATCGTAAAACTGCAAAATACATGTATTCAATATTTTTGAAAAATCTATCGAATGGCACCAAACATGAGCCCCCACGGAGGTGGGGTGGGGGATTTAATTTAAAATCTTAAATAGGAGCCCCCAATTTTTATTGCAGATTTGGATTCTTTACGTAAAAATAAGCAACTTTAATTCGACTGATTTTTTCGAATTATGGATAGATAGCGCTATAATCGGAAAAAAACGATTATTTCAAATTAAAATTAAATTAAAAAATGAAAAGTCCCCACTTTGTGGAAAACTTAACTTAACATGTTTCTGGTTTTAGCACATACTCTTCACAATCCAATAGGTCCCACAACGCTCGAGTAACTGCAAATTTAGCATACTTTCCTCCCCTACTATGAGGATTTATTGATGAAAAACATGGATAGTTGTCAACGCACATAACTTTTTTACTATCCCACATAATTAAATGAATCGAAAAGAAGAATGTTAAGAAAGCCTAACTCTACAACCAGCTACTTACCTCCAGCCACTACATGGAACCCAGAAGTGCTAAAGACTCATCCACATCCTACTATATACATCGGCGACTTCAACAGCCACCACGAAATGTGGAAGTACACCACGAATGATGAAAATGGGGAGGCACTAGTAGAATGGTCCGAAGAGCAAAACACATACCTAGTTTTTGATGCCAAAGACAGAGGAACATTTAAATCAGCTGCATGGAGAAAAGAATATAACCCAGACCTATGTTTTGTCTCAAAAGATACCAATGACAGACCACTAACAACTGCGAGAAGTGTCCTTGCAGACTTCCCACATACTCAACATCGTCCGGTGCTTATCACCATCGGAATATCAATTCCAATAATTAG
Organism: Diabrotica virgifera virgifera; assembly: GCF_917563875.1. Lineage (NCBI taxonomy): Eukaryota > Metazoa > Arthropoda > Insecta > Coleoptera > Chrysomelidae > Diabrotica > Diabrotica virgifera. The sequence continues at coordinate 7,922,696 of NC_065452.1, read as the reverse complement.
ATCATATCCTCGACCCAGGTGGAATCTTAGAAAAGCAAACTGGAAGAAATTCTCTGAACAACTAGACCGGACCTTGAGCTGGGTCCCTCCAACCAGCAAACATTATGAGAGGTTTGTGGGCGCAGTAATAAGCACTGCCAAGAAAACCATCCCTAGGGGGTATCGCAAAGAATATGTGCCTGGATGGACTGAAACATGTGAAGACTTATACACGAAGTTTCTCGAAAGTGGTGACCGAGAAATAGCCGATGAGCTTTTACACAACATCGATACAGCTAGACGCCAAAAATGGATAAAGACTGTCGAAAACCTTGACTTCAAAAAATCAAGCCGGCAGGCATGGTCCTTGTTGCGGAAAATTGGAGGAGCTAACCAGCTGGAATCCAGAGAGTCTAAAATGTCTCCTAACAAGGTTGCCTCCCATATAGTATCTCTATCCAGAGCTCCACGAGATCGAACACATACTACCAACGTGAAAAGAGACTTAAGGGCATTAAAACAAATGAACAGAACGAACTCCGAATATTCAGCAAGAATACTTATTTCTGAAATCACACATGCGCTGAAAGAAATGAAATCAGGTAAAGCACCTGGCTTTGATGGTATCCATCCAGAGTTCTTGATACACAGTGGTGCATACACGAAACAGTGGCTTGCAATGTTCTTTAATGATATACTTCAGTCAGGTAACATTCCTTTCTCACTTAAACGAACAAAGATAATTGCAATTCCGAAACCGGGCAAATCAAACGATAAGCCAGAAAACTACCGCCCCATAGCTCTACTCAGCATGGTATATAAACTATTAGAAAAGCTTCTCCTCAACAGAATTAGTCACAGGATACTAGAAAATGTCCCCATTGAACAAGCTGGCTTCCGCCCTCATCGAAGCTGTACGGACCAAGTGCTGTCATTAACAACTTTTATAGAAGCTAGTTTTCAAAAGAAACAAAAGACAGCAACAGCATTTATAGATCTAACAGCAGCATATGATACTGTTTGGAGACAGGGATTAATATATAAACTGGCCCGCATTATCCCCTGCAGAAAGATAATTAACCTCATTGACAACATGCTGACCAACAGAGCCTTCCAGGTTATAATGGGAAAGGAGACGAGTAGACAGATGAAACTTAACAATGGTCTTCCACAGGGTTCTGTCCTTGCCCCTTTACTTTTCAGCCTCTATATTGCTGACATGCCTGAAACCGAATCTCGGAAGTTTGGATATGCTGACGACTGGACCCTTGCAACAAGCCACCAATTTTTAGAAACTACAGAAATCACTCTCACGAATGACTTATCCATCCTCAGCGAATACCTTAAGAAATGGAGACTACAGCCAAGTACTACAAAAACTGAAGTATCAGCTTTTCATCTAAACAACAAGTTGGCAAACAGAGAATTGCGAGTGTATTTTAATAACAAGCTGTTAAAACACAATAAATACCCGAAATACCTTGGGGTTACTCTAGACAGAACGCTCACATTCAGAGAACACCTGACGAAAACAGCAGCAAAATTGAAAACACGCAACAATATAATACAGAAGCTCTGCGGCACTACATGGGGGTCCACAGCATCAACATTAAGATCCCCTGCTCTTGGCCTGATATATCCGGTGGCAGAATACTGTGCTCCAGTGTGGCTAAATAGCAGGCATACCCACCTGGTCGACACCCAACTAAACCGTACTATGCGTATGATAACAGGCACAATTAAGCCCACCCCTACAATGTGGCTACCTACCCTTAGTAATATAGCACCACCCAACCTACGCCGCGAACATGCATTGGTTAAAGAATATAACAAAATAATGGACAGTCGCCAGCTTCTAGTCCACAACGACATCCCCGATATTCTTGGAAACCGTCTCCGATCCAGGTTACCCCCTCTACAATCTGCTCAAGCGCTGCAGCAATCCAACTTTGACTTAAATACCCGATGGAGAGAAGATTGGGAAAGTAAGACAGATCCGCATTACCATAGTCTACCGGACATCATAGGGAAACCTGGCGAATTTGAACGTCCCCGTAAGATTTGGGCAGCCCTTAATCGAATTCGAACAAACTGTGGAAGATGCGCCGACTCCCTCCACAGATGGGGTAAACTCCCCTCGCCTTCTTGTGACTGCGGCGCTGCAAGACAGACGATCAGTCACATTGTTCAGGACTGCCCACGCAGAGCATACACAGGCGACCCTATAGACTTTGTAATGGCAACCGAAGGGTCAATCGAATATATAAAAAAATTGGACATCTGTTTGTGATGCATTGTATAATGCATAAATCTAACTATATTCTGTGATATACTTAAGCCATACGCTAAATAAATCTACAATCGAGTTTTAATTTTAATATTTTACATATGCTAGAATATTCCACAGGGTGTTCCAAACTTTAAGAAAAAAACACAGTATGATTGGTACACCCAGTATAAAATGATATTTACCTGTCTAGCAACAATATTATCACAACGATATTCTTAAATAATAAGGCTATAACATACTAAAAGAATCACTCGAATCGGACCACTGGTTTAGAAAATTCGAGACATCAAACATGTCCCATTTTTAAGGTGTTCGGCTAATTTTGCCGGTGTGTGTAGTTTTGACATCTAGTTATAATTATATATTCGCTGCTAGTATATGTATGGCATCTGTGTATCGCTTCTTCTTAAGGTGCCTATCCGTTCCGGATGTTGGCGATCATCATGGCTATCCTAATCCTATGGCTGTGTATCGCAGCTTGCCGATTTTGCTGCCTCCTTTAGTGATTCCTCCATTACATTCGTCAAATACTTTCCTCATTATACATGGTGTTTATATTCCTTATATTCCTGAGGTTAAAATAGGTCTATTTAAGCTAACTTACCTTAGTACTAAAGTTGATAATAACCGAAATACAGGGTGTCAAAGTTAAACTTATATTTTATTTATTTTTGAATATTTCCTGACAGGCATGGGACAACAACACGAAATTTGGTGAGTAATGCTGGTATTGTTACCCTATAAAATTACGTTAAACAAACGTTTCTGGCTACTACCAGAGGCGTACAACAGGGGAACGTGAATGGTTGACTCTTCCCAAATTCTACGCCACTGGCGGAATTGTTATTTTAGTGCAATTTTTTTATTTTCCAATACTTTCTATGTAAATACTCTTCTATCGACCTCTTCATTCGTAACGATAAAGCCATCAGTTTTCGAGATATTTGAAGCTAAAAATGAAGGAGCTTAATACATTAATCAAAATAAGTGTACCTTTTCATTTTTAACTTCAAATATCTCGAAAACTGATGACTTTACCGTTGCGAATGAAGAGTACATTATTTGCATAGAAAGTATTGGAGAATCCAAAAATTATGCGAAAATAGCAGCTTCATCAGTGGCGTAGAATTTGGGAAGGGTCAACCATTCACTTTCCCCTATCGTACGCCTCTGGTAGTAGCCAGAAACGATTATTAAACATAATTTATTGGGTGCCTACACTTACACTTGCCACATACAGTGCCATACAGTGCCTACACTTTTTGCCAAGTATGACACGGATACGTCAAATTATTTTAAAGTATTCTTTTTTTAATAATTTATTCTTTATTTAAAACTTTAATAACTATGTGTACCCGGTACTATAAAACTATTTGACATATCGTTATGATACTTGGCAGAAAGTGTAGGTACTGTACACCCTACTAAATTATGTTAAATAATCGTTTTTGGTTAATACCAGAGGCGTACGACAGGGGAAAGTGAATGGTTGACCCTTCCCAAATTCTACGCCACTGGCGGAATTGTTATTTTAGTGCAATTTTTTATTTTCCAATACTTTCTATGTAAATAACATACCCTTCATTCGTAACGATAAAGCCATTAGTTTTCGAGATATTTGAATGTCAAAATTAAGGAGCTTAATACATTAATCAAAATAAGTGTACCTTTTCATTTTTAACTTCAAATATCTCTAAAACTGATGACTTTATCGTTGCGAATGAAGAGTACATTATTTGCATAGAAAGTATTGGAGAATCTAAAAATTATGCGAAAATAGCAGCTTCATCAGTGGCGTAGAATTTGGGAAGGGTCAACCATTCACTTTCCCCTATCGTACGCCTCTGGTAGTATCCAGAAACGATTATTTAACATAATTTATTGGGTGTACAGTGCCTACACTTTCTGCCAAGTATGACACGGATACGTCAAATTATTTTAAAGTATTCTTTTTTTAATAATTTATTCTTTATTTAAAACTTTAATAACTATGTGTACCCGGTACTATAAAACTATTTGACATATCGTTATGATACTTGGCAGAAAGTGTAGGTACTGTACACCCTACTAAATTATGTTAAATAATCGTTTTTGGTTAATACCAGAGACGTACGACAGGGGAAAGTGAATGGTTGACCCTTCCCAAATTCTACGCCAATGATGAAACTGCTATCTTAGCATAATTTTTAGATTCTCGAAAACTTTCTATGCAAATAATATACTCATCATTCGTAACGATAAAGTCATTAGTTTTCGAGATATTTGAAGTTAAAAATGAAAAGGCACACTTATTTTGATTAATGTATACTCCTTCGTTTTTAGCTTCAAATATCTCGAAAACTAATGGCTTTATCGTTACGAATGAAGAGTATGTTATTTACAGAGAATGTATTGAAGAATCAAAAAATTGCACTAAAATAGAAATTTCGCCAGTGGCGTAGAATTTGGGAGGGGTCAACCATTCACGTTCCCCCGTCGTACGCCAGAAACGTTTGTTTAACATAATTTAGTAGGGTATACAATACCAGCACCACTTACCAAATTTCGTGTTGTTGTCCCATGCCTGTCAGGAAATATTCAAAAATAAATAAAATAAAAGTTTAATTTTGAAACCCTGTATTTCGGTTATTATCAACTTTTGTACTAAGGTAAGTTAGCCTAAATCGACCTATTTTAACCTCAGGAATCTAAGGTTAAGCTATGGCCCATTCTTTACCAAATACCCTGTATATTCAGAATATTATGTTATATAATAATGATGATAGTATGCAGCCCTGTCTAGTTTCTTTCTTTGTTTTGAAAGCACTTGAATATATTCCGTGTTTTTTGGCCGAGTTTTGTCATAAAGCTTTCTTGTTAGATTAACTAGGTGGTTAGGTACTCCCATATTTTCCATTTTACTGCAGAAGGGATCCCATTTTACTCAATGGAAAACTTTTGTGTAATATACGAAACAAAGCAGCATTTGTATAATGTGTTCCTCGCTTTTTCTATTATCTGTCTGGTATTCAACATCTGCTCACACGTTCCTTTTCCTGGTACGAATTCTTCCTCGGCTGTCTCAGAAAGAAGAAAGTTCTTTATCCGTTGATTGTTAGTATGATAAATAAGGGCAGCGACTTTGTAATTGCTGCGTATGTTTAGTGATCCTTCTTATGGATAGGAATGAAGGTTGATTCGCACCAGTCATCAGGTTATTCATCAGGTGATCCATATCATGTTCTAAATCTTTCTTTGCCATTCAACATCTAATGAGGTCAAAGCTTCTCTCAAGACGGGCCAGAACACAAATGTACAAAACCATAACACGACCAGCAGTGACATACAGAAGTGAAACGTGGACATTTAGACAGAAAAAAATCAATAAACTCTTGTATGGGAACGCACACACAGAATTTCGCCGTAGATAGGGAGTAACCGATGCAATTAAAAGAATATCGACCTTGAAATGGAACTGGGCAGGGCATGTGGCGCAAACGAAGGACAGCAGCTGGACGAAACGTTTTCTCGTCCTGTCTGGAGGCCCAGACAGGACGCCTTTCGAAGCAGAGGACGACACCAACAAGATGGACAGATGACCTGAAGTGGATATGCCAAAACTGGATGCAAGCGGCTCAGGACAGGAATTTGTGGGGTGAACTACGGGCGGCCTACGTTCAGCAGTGGACAAGTATAGGCTGAATGATGATGATGATGATGATGATGGGAACGCAAAATCCTGCGAGTTATATATGGCCCTTGCAGGGGCGGCGTGACAAATGAATGGAGGAGTAGATACAACAATGAATTAGAGACTCTCTTCGAACAGGGAAACATCTTGAGATACATAAAAGCCAATAGACTAAAATGGCCAGGCAACGTGGTACGGAGTTATGAAGGCAGACTGATTAGCAATGTGTTTTGAGAAAGACCAGATGGTAGAAGACCTGCAGGACGGCCTAGAAAAAGGTGGAAGGATGCAGTCAGAGAAGACCTGGAGAAGAAGGAAGTGAGACCATGGGAAATAGTAGCACAGAATCGAAACCAATGGAGGATAATAGTAAACGCCGCAAAGACTCACGAAGAGTTGTAAAAGCCATCCATGAAGAAGAAAACCATGGAATACAAGAATATTTAGAAAATTTAACACCAACTCAAGCTACAGATTACTCACTCTGGAAAGGCACGAAAAAACTCCCCCCCCCCCCAACAGCATAACCCACCAATCAAAGATGAGGCAAACACCTGGGCTAGGAACGACAAAGAAAAAGCTGTTTTTTTGGCAAGCACCTTCAAAAAGTATTCACGCCATACCCTTCTACAGTATCTACAGAGGAAGAAACAGAACTAACCAGATTCCTAACAGCACCGTTTCAAATGGATCTGCCCCACACGAAATTTACAGTCAACCAAGTAAAACAAATAATAATAAATGAAATCAACATCAAAAAAGCCCTTGGATTTGACCTAATCTCTGGCAAGATTCTAAAAGAAGTCTCGGATAAGTGCATAACACTAATCACTAGAGAGCGGAATATATGCAAAGTGCATATAGATGCATATATTGCATATTTTCAGACAACAAACACAACATTGCATATTTAAGCTAAACACGACTTATTTTGCATATTTTAAAAATAAATTATATAAAAGTTTAAAATTTTCCTCTCTTAGTTGGAATTTTATAACTTAGATATGAACGAGCTCGTTATTTATCTATCTATCGCTCATTATTATCTATCTGGACTTTCCCATTACTACCTGAATTTAACAATTATGGGTGTTCCCAGAAAAATATTATTTTATTAGCGTAGCAAGTCGTAGGTACCTACCTGCTTTTAAGGGTCTAATATTTATTTTGTCAGTTTCCGGCCAATATTTGTTTAAAGTAAACGTTGTATCGTATTTAGTGTTTTTGAAGTGATTGGTATATATCAAATTTAAATATGTCTACCATTCAAAAAAGTGCTTGGATAAAGTGTTTTCCCGAGTTAAACCTAAGTGGAGACAAAGTATTTTGCAAGGCCTGTTCCAAAATCGTAAGTTACATTCATTTTCACATTTAATTTTTTAAATGAGGAACTGACAAACAAAAGCATCATGTCCCACAAAAGAAATTTTTCTGGAAAGAGTGTTTTTATTCGACAAATTCGCTTTTACTAACAAAATATTGTCCTATAACATCAGTAGATGTAGAACGAACTTTTTCTGTGTCCAAACACGCTTTTAGTGATAGAAGGCAAAAGTTGCTAGTTGAAAATTTTGAAAAATATTTGATTATAAATTCATACTATAATTTAGATTCTTAATTTAATTATATCAGTTTTTGTGTGTAATTTCATTTGTTTTTATGTGAAAAATAAATATGTATTAAACATAAATGTAGGTTGAATTTTTTAAACATAAATGTTTATATTTAATACATATGTTGTTTTATTTTTGAGTATTTTTAATATGCATTTGCATATTTAGACAAATTTAGAAAAAATACCTGCATATTTGTAGTAAAAGTAATGCATATATATGCGCATATTTTGGTAATATTGTGTTGCATATACTCCGCTCTCTAATTATAACTTTTGACTTCAACTCCACAAAGCTAAAACATATCTTTTAACCCGGTCTATATAGACATTTCAAATAACAAAAATTGCCGGAGGGCCAAATTTTGGTGGAGAGCTAGGGTATACCGTAACAAATAAAGTTTAAAAAGTCCCCATCGATCCCATGTGTGCGTCAAAAGTTATTCGGGGTCAAAGGTCAAAATTTGAGATTTTTTGAATTTTTTTCGAAAGCGGTAAGTTTTATCAAAAAAAAACCTTAAACCAAAGTTGTAGATCTTAAAATTCTCTACAAAAATAGTCCTTACTATTTTTTTCCTAAGAGTTGCCATTCCTGAGATATCGCGATTCAAAGAGTCACATTATACATGATATGCACACGTTTCCACACCACCTGTGAGGTAGTGTATTCGGCGCGTTTTTTTTTACCGTGGTTTCCCCTGTAGGCCTACTCCACTAACTGTTTTGACAATTTTAGGATAATTTAAGGAAACAATACCGGTCAAGTTCTAGATATTACCTTATTATTGATATTGATTATTGATATTGCTATTGATTATTAGGTTAACTGTTGTTTTGATTTCTTTAGATATTTTAATCAGATTCATATTCTTGAAAGTCTACTTCAACAGTCAAGTCTTCTTCGATTTCATCTTCTTCCTCTTCCTCTTGCTGGATGTTCAAAAATTGTTCAAATGTGACTGAGTCATTGGTCTCTTCATTAAAATCACATGAGTCTTCCACTGTTGTACTAAACTGGACATTTGAGCAAGACTTTCCTTGGCAGTTGGTACACACTAGAGAACACAGCAACCCGACTTTTTTACATCCACATTTGGCACTACAACCTTTTTTGCAATTGCAAAAAATAGTGTTAAGGAGTTTTTCTGGAGCAGGTGGGAGTAAGGTTTTAATCGGTTCCAGGGTATTATCTATTAATTTCCAACCCCAGTCTTCTCGATTCAATTCATTGCCTAGCCATGTTTGAACTTGATAATATACTCGATACAAATGTTGAAAAGCAGATGCTGATGTCGGAGTAAGACATGATAGTTGTACTTGTTTCTTGTTTCGCGTATTTTTTACAAAAGTTAAGTATCGGTATTTATCAAAACAAATAATTTTTTTTGAGCTCCATAAAATGCAAGAAGAAAGCTGAAAGAAAGCTGAAATGGTAACTGACAAATTAACAGCTGCGAATATTGAAGTGAAACAAGCTAAAAATGACGCAGATGTCCTTATAATTGAGACAGCAATTGAAAAATTTAAGGCAACAAACACAACAATTGTAGTTGGTGAAGGTGTTGATTTGTTGGTACTGATTACTGCAAGGACTCCAGTAGATAAAGTTATTTATTTTCTGAAACCTGGAAGGGCTCAACAGCGAACAGAGATATATTCTTCGAATAGTTTATCGGTTTATCCCAAATGCTAAAATTACATTTTATTTTTACATGCGATAACCGGCTGCGACACTACGTCCGCAATGTACAGAAGGGGCAAAACGTCAGTACTTAAATTATTCGAAAAAAAAAAGATTTGACTGGCTGCTGTAAAGTTTTTACAGAACTTGATTCTACGCCGCAAACAATAATTGCGGAAGGAATTCGCTTTCTTCTTGAGGTTTATGGAGCTCCAAAAAAATTATTTGTCTTGATAAATACCGATACTTAACTTTTGTAAGAAATACGCGAAACAAGAAACAACTACAAATATCATGTCTTCCTCCAACATCAGCATCTGCTTTTCAACATTTGTATCGAGTATATTATCAAGTTCAAACATGGCTAGGCAATGAACTGAATCCAGAAGACTGGGGTTGGAAATTAATAGATAATACTCTGGAACCGATTAAAACCTTACTCCCACCTGCTCCAGAAAAACTCCTTAACACTATTTTTTTTGCAATTGCAAAAAAGGTTGTAGTGCCAAATGTGGATGTAAAAAAGTCGGGTTGCTGTGGTCTCTAGTGTGTACCAACTGCCAAGGTCAGTCTTGCTCAGATGTCCAGTTTAGTACAACAGAGGAAGACTCCTGTGATTTTAATGAAGAGACCAATGACTCAGTCACATTTGAACAATTTTTGAACATCCAGCAAGAGGAAGAGGAAGAAGATGAAATCGAAGAAGACTTGACTGTTGAAGTAGACTTTCAAGAATATGAATCTGATTAAAATATCTAAAGAAATCAAAACAATAGTTAACCTAACAATCAATAGCAATATCAATAATCAATATCAATAATAAGGTAATATCTAGAACTTGACCGGTATTGTTTCCTTAAATTATCGTAAAATTGTCAAAACAGTTAGTGGAGTAGGCCTACAGGGGAAACCACGGTAAAAAAACGCGCCGAGTACACTACCTCACAGGTGGTGTGGAAACGTGTGCATATCATGTATAATGTGACTCTTTGAATCGCGATATCTCAGGAATGGCAACTCTTAGGAAAAAAATAGTAAGGACTATTTTTGTAGAGAATTTTAAGATCTTCAACTTTGGTTTTTTTTGATAAAACTTACCGTTTTCGAAAAAAATCCAAAAATCTCAAATTTTGACCTTTGACCCCGAATAACTTTTGACGCACACATGGGATCGGTGGGGACTTTTTAAACTTTATTTGTTATGGTATACCCTAGCTCTCCACCAAAATTTGGCTCTCCAGCAATTTTTGTTATTTGCCAAGCATTTTGATCTCTAAGTTGACCGGATTATTTTTAAAAGATGAAGGTTTAAAAAAGGAAAACAAAGCAAATGAAAAATATGATGTCTCAAATATTTAGTTTTTTTAATATTTTCCAATTCATCAAAACCAGTTCATGAAATTTTTGTTTTATGTAACCAAATTTTAAAAATATACAGGACAATATCTATCAATATCGAAGGATTTAAAAACCACATTATAGATACATGTAACTAAACAAATAATTTACCGTTTTAATATGATTTATTTAATTTATTTTCCCATAACAAAAATATTTTCCATGTATACCTCGGACACAATACGTCGATCAAATTTGAAAATGTTGTAAATCATGACCAACCAAATCGTAGCTTGTCTTTGTCAATAAAGCATCAAAAACGTCGGGATTGTTGTATTGTCTCATTATACATCGTGTTATGTTGAACATCGCGAGCGTCAGCGTCATCTGCATTCGATGTACCGGATGTACTGTCAGTGTTGATTTGCCCTAAGGCGACGATGTTTTCGGTTTTGCTGCAAATAATCTGTTGCACAATGAATTGGAACGGCGGAACATGGGGGAAATTTGTTATTCACCCTCTCCAAATCGAATTATTCAATATTTGATTCAATCCGTTAATATGGCCCTAAAAAGTTCTTCCTTTTTTTGCCGACGCCAAACAGATATTCATTTTTCTATAGGTGACACTACAAAATAATGCTATTGTCTAGATAGAAATAAGCTTGAGTTGAAATTAAATGTTCCGATAGGTGACCAGCAAACATAATTTCAATGATGATGTCTCAATCATTTACTACGACATGTATACAACTACGAAATTATAGCATTTGGGTATAGGGATCATTAGATGAAAAATGATCAGTAGGTATGTCTTAAGGACTTCAAAAGGTAAAATGTATACAGGATGATCTATTTGAAAGAAAAAAGTTTATTTTTTCAGAAAAATGAAAAGTCTGACAACAATGTAAATATCACCGTTATATCGGCTACTTACACACTAAAATCTATAAAAATCGTGCCAGTCGTTTCCGAGATAAATGAGGCATTTCATACTTGAAACTCACTCTGTCGATTGAGAATGAAGAGAAAAACAAAAGCAGTGATTTATAAATATAAAAAAATTGATTAATTTTTGTTGTTTCAAGAGGTTTGTAGGTGCTTTAGAACAGATTCTAAGTCGAAATTTTTACACTCCAAAATCACTATTATTTTGCTCATTCCATTTTTAAAATTTCGCAAAAAGACATGATTACTTTATTTTTTCCTTCAGATTTAAAACATAAAAAACAAAAAAAATGGTCCTAAAACTTAATCCCTTAACCCAAAATAAATGTTTTTAGCATCAAAAAATGGATATTTTCTGTGGAATTCGACATTTTATAATTGCCTGTTTGTAGTAGTGGTATCTTTTCGATTAGCTGAATATTAACCCTTATTAAGTACATATACGCTTGCACTTGGTAAATATATTACCGAATCTGGGTTCCCACATCGTGCTTGTCATTGCCATATCAAAGTCAAGCAATTTTTTCGAGAGTCCACTTGAAAATTTCATTATACATCCTTCATCAATATGGAGCAAACATTATTTCAAATGAAAATGGCGTCTCAAGTGCAATGTCCTGTTCGTTTATTTAAAAGAGGACGTAAAGTAAGCTCATGGCGTATGCATATATGTCAAGCGGGGTCTCGCATCTGTCATATGACTGTTCCCATGAATTAGGGTCCAAAATAATAGAGCTGTACCCTCTATTTGAGTACGCCGAGTGCCCAAGTACGATATAAGGGCAATTCTCTTACCAATCAAAAGGGTATCTTTAGTAGGTGGAGCTCTTTTCTATTGACAATGCAGATTCAATATGGAAATTTTTTTCTTTTCGTGCTCGTCATGCATCAAATTAACTACTATACATGTAATCACGTGTAAGTACAAAAATCTAGGGGATATTACAATTTCACAATCACAAAAGGATTAAAGCGTATAATGGTTTACGAGAAAATTATTTATATAAATATTAATTAATTTTAGATTACATTTTGTTGATAAAACTGACTAGTTTGAGAAATAAATGACATATACAAAACTAATACAATACAATAATTAAAGACACCATATATCCTGTTCACACAATAGATTCAGACTACGCATACCACATTGACTGCTTGTTTATAAAATTGGAGGTTACTTAATAGAATGTATGTTCAATTATATTATAATAAAACATTCTTTTCATAATAAAACGTCTTTTAATTTTGATATCCTCAACTTGAGATGTCAGAAGAGAAATTTTAAATTATTTTAGCCTGCAAAACAATTTGCACAAATAAAAGACTTTTAAGCTCTTTCAAAGTTTAAAGTTGTGTTATTATACTCATGGCCTTGTAATCAAATGGTTGACATAAGTTGAGTTGATTTTACCGTTGAAAAAAACTACTCTTGTGTTCTGTCATCAGTTTTTAAAATCTTTTCCTATTTGACCTATCTATATTGTTATGATCTGCTTTTTATTAATTTTATATTAATTATTATTTATCTGATTAATTATTTAATTCTCGCAAATCATACATAAAAATGAATAAAAAATCTCAGGGTGCCTTTTTATACTATTAAAAAAAATCTAAATTATCTCACGTTATACTTATCTTCTCTCGTGGGTTCAGTATCTCTTAGTTGATCCTAATCGGGATAAAATAGGGAAAAGAAATAAAGCAAAATATTAAAATAAACATACAGAATTGTCTATTATTTGTCAAAATCAATACTCTAAAATCTATCAAATCTAAAACCTGTGGACACAGATGTCCGAATGAAATCTTTACCACTTAAATTTATTATAGTTAAAAAAAAAACAATTTATCGGTTTGTTCCCGATGACTTTGGTAAAACAAACTAAACAAAACAAATTTATGTATTCGCAAGATTAGCTATACTTCCTATTTACTTTTAGAAATATTGGAATTTTAATTCATATGCCTTTTACTCAAAATTTTAGTTTCCGAACATAAAAATATCTTTCACATAAGTTGACTGACCTTTTGTTTCACTCACTCTGATGTCTTCTCGTGACCCAAAACAGCTCTCCCTCGTTGAGTATGTTAAAGGCTACTCATCAAAGCCCTCTCCGTTCTCCAGCTTCAAAACTATCAGCATACCAGCACCAATTCTCTAACAAGCCGGGCCTCTTTTGACACGTACTCGATTCAAACAAAACTCCAAAAATTCTCGCTCTCCTTCTCACAATAATACAGAATCAAAGAGGTATTTCGTCTCAATTTGATCTGTCTCTCGTTCCACTTTTCAACACTATTCTCCACTATCAAACAACCACTGGTATTTGCTAACTACTTATCCACCAAAACGTCGACCGCTTTTCAGCGCTGCCAAATAACATATACTGACTTCTTTTTCAAACTCTTTCAATCATCCAATCCACTTTTCCCCTTCCACATTGCCAAGAATCAGAAACATCGACTTTTCCATTCGACAAACAAACAGTCATTTTCAAAATTATTCCGACCATCCTAATTACTTTCGGAGAACCCTACAACATTTACTCGGGTTGAAACAAAGATTAAAATTCCAAACTTTCTTTTTAAACCACTCTTCTAGAAATTGATAATTACCTTTACCTGTGGATTCTATAGTTCTCGTAATAAACAATCTATTTCCATTTTAACTCTAAATACATCGTCCTTTTCACTTTAATTATTCACAAAAGTCTTTAATGGTTCATCGGAAAGCTCATTAAAAGAGAAATCCACTTACATCCAAACTAAATTCTAATAAATATTTACAGCTCAATATACAGGGTGTGTCAAATTTATGTGCCCGCGTTATTTAAAAAAAATTTAATTTAATTTTCATTTTGCTTTTGATTGATAAATTTGAAAACACAATAATATATAGGTCTGGATCCCGCCTATCAAAAAAAGTGTATTAATAGCAAGCTGAAAATGTGTTAATAGCTTAACGGTTTCTAGTCGGACACACTTTGATGTACGGGAACACTGGAACAGGAGAAGTTTTAATTGTGGAACAGGTTACAGGTTTCGAACGTCAGACTACGAAAACGTCTCATGTATTTTGTCGGACAGAACTTCCAATTGATTTGTTACCCTTTTATTAAACTCTCATGCAAAAATGAGATTGTTATTTACCACCAGTATAATACCTGTCGTTTGATATGATCTGCGTGTCGGACTTATTAAAATGCCCAACATATTTTTCGGAGAAACATTTTTTCATATATTATATAAAGTTTGCTATTGAATAAACTTAAAAACAACCTGCTATCACAATCATAAACTTGTCAGTATGACACGTTCCACAATTATAATCACGTTCCACAATTAAAACTTCCCCTGTTCCAGTGTTCCCATACATCAAAGTTTGTCCGACTAGACACCATTAAGCTATTAACAAATTTTCAGCTTGCTATTTATTAATCAACTTTTTTTGGTACGCGGGATCCAGGGCTAATACTGATGTACCAAAATTGGTCTTTAATTTTTTTTTTCAAAAAATTTGTGTAGTCCCTTCTGTTAGTTGACTTATAAAAATGTTAATAAACTATGATGTAACTTATCGCTTATTTTTGGTTATTTATTATAAGATAAGTACGTTATCTTGGGTACACTGGTCTGGTACACACATAGACATCCATCCATCCAATGGCAACTCTGGCCTTGATCTCCTTCAATAAATTTCTTCAAAGATCTGGATCTACTCCTCTTCTTTTCCACGAACGTGCTTTTAAGAGATTTGTAGTATATCCTTATCTACTTTACCCTGCCATCTCTTTTGTGCCTTTTAACAGGTCTTTTATCTTGCATTCTTGCGTTGAGTAATTTTCTGGGGATTCTGTTCTCATGCATCTGGACCACGTGTCCTGTCCACCGTAACAGCTGCAGTTTAGTGTATTATGCTACTGTTGGCTCTGTATACTATTCGTATATCGCTTTATCATGTCTAATTCGTCAGTTGTTAATTTCACTGATTGGGCCCAGTATGATAAGTAATGATTTTGTTAAACGTCTACTGAATTGGCAGACTTCTGTGTTATGATCAATGTTTCACAACCATACTATGGGCCTTGATTATTGTTGGATAGACTTTGAGTTTTTTTCCGGCGTATACCTCGCGATATAAACATCTAGCAATTGGTGAAATAAGTTTTATTGGCCAGCATAAGTCTTCATTTAATTTTGTCTTATTCGTATTTATTTCTAGCCCTACAACTTCGGACTTTGTTTCAATTCTACGTGTTTTTTCGCCTCATCTTTTCTTCTGCTCACAATGATTATTTGTTTGTAACTATGTTATGTTCGATTATCGTTAACCGTCTAATCACATATTCAACAATAAGATTGAAAAGCGTTGGAGCTAGTCCGTCGCCTTGTTTAATTCCTTGGGTTTGCGTTATCATAATCGCATCAGTCAACTGACCTTTAATACATACACGTGCTTTTGTGTGTTTTTATCATTGTTATTTTCACTATTGTTAATATTTTGATGGCATTCCGAGTTCTTGCAATATATTAGGTGATTTTTTTCTACCTGTATCTATTGAATATAGGCTTGATTAGTTTATAACTTAGTAGATAGAATTCAATAGATATGAAGTCTATAATAATTATTGTAAATGTCTATGTCATATTCCCATGCTTGGCTAGTATTTGTTTGACTATAAAGAGTTGGTTGACGGTAGATCTACTTTGCTTAAATCCTGCTAAATACTCCCCGATGATTTTGTCAGCTAGGGGTTGAGCTTTTTTACTAAGAATATTTGTAAGTGTTTTGTATTCCGAAAAAAGTGCAGAGGTTCTTCTATATTCTTACATAATAATTTTCCTCTTTTTTTATAAATAGGGTAGATTATAATGTTGTTCCATTGTCATTGAGATTTTCTCTTCTCAAATATTTCTTGTAGTCGCTGGTGCTTCTGTTTTGTCATTTGGTCCCTCCTTGCTTGTATACTTCTGATAGGTACACATAGACAGGTATATTTAAGTTCGGTGGCGCCCAAATCCCGACAGCCAAAATCCCGATAGCCAAAATCCCGACGGCCAAAACACCGACACGCCAGAATCCCGACTCGCCAGAATCCCGACAGGCCAAAATCCCGACATGCAACAATCCTCGTATAAGTAAAAATTCCGACCACTACATTTTGAATATTTATTGTTTCCTTTTCAAATGCAATACCAAATCATATTAGAGAGTATTGAAATTGAAAAATTATTACTGATTAATAAGTACGGGTACTAATTACTTATTATGTATTTTAAAAGAAAAAAGTATTTAAACACTTTATTTTATAATATAAAACCTATACTTACTGAAATGTAAGGTTGTAAGTGACATGATAATATCTATTATATGAAAGTAAACTTGAATTCAGGATTTGATTATACATATATTATTGGACTATACAGGGTGTTTCATTAATAATTGTCCATATTGTAACTGAAGAAACCTTAGCACAAAATACGAAGATTTAACCTAAAACACTTAAATAAAATGTGGTTCCTTACTGAGTTACAGGGTGTTTTATCTAAAAATTTAAAAACTATTTTTGCTCAGCATTTTAAAACTGTTCGACTTATTCTTTTCATACTTGGCAGAAAGTGCGACTATTATACACCCTACTAAATTATGATAACCAAACGTTTTTAGCTGCGACCAGAGGCGTACGACAGGGGATAGTGAATGGTTGACCCTTCTCAAATTCTACGCCACTGGAGGAATTACTATTTTAGTGCCATTTTTAGATTCTAAAATACTTTCTACGTAAATAATATACTCTTCATTGGTAACGATAAAGTTATTAGTTTTCGAGATATTTGAAGTTAAATATGAAACGGCACAGTTATTTTGATTAATTTATGATATGATTCATATGACTAAAATTTAAAAATTATTTGTACCCAGTACTTTAAAACTATTTGGCGTATCCTTATCATACGTAGCAGAAAGTGTAGGCACTGTACACCCTACTAAATTAAGACAAATAAACGTTTCTAGCTACTACCACTGGCGTACGACAGGGGATAGTGGCTGGTTGACCCTTCCCAAATTCTACGCAACTGACGAAATTGCTATTTTAGTGTAATTTTTTAAATTTCCAATACTTTTTATGTAAATAATATACTCTTCATTCGTAACGATACAATGATTAGTTTTCGAGATATTTGAAATTAAAAATGAAGCGACACAATACATTAATCAAAATAACCGTGTCGTTTCATTTTTAACTTCAAAGATCTCAAAAACTAATGACTTTATCGTTACGAATGAAGAGTATATTATTTTAGAGAAAGTATTAGAGAATCCAAAAATTGAACTAAAATAGCAATTCCGCCAGTGGCGTAGAATTTGGAAAGGGTCAACCATTCACTTTCCCCCGTCGTACGCCTCTGGTAATAGCCAGAAACGTTTGTTTAACGTAATTTAGTAGTTTGTGCAATACCTATACTTTCTGCTAAGTATCAAAAGTATACGTCTAATAGTTTTAAAATGCTGAGCAAAAATAATTTTTAAATTTTTAGATAAAACACCCTGTAACTCATTAAGGAACCACATTTTATTTAAGTATTTTAGGTTAAATCTTCGTATTTTGTGCTAAGGTTTCTCCAGTTACTATATGGACAATTGTTAATGAAACACCCTGTATATTGGCAAAAAAATAATTTAATTCATATACCCATGTTAGAAATTTTATTTAGAAAATTACTTCATATTAAATGGTAAATACTTTTGTTTAGTAACACAAAATAAAAACAGATGGCCATAAACAAAAAACAAGAAATAAATGTAATTATATATTAAAAATAAACTTATCAAACCTGTCGGGATTCTGGCTTGTCGGGATTTTGGCCGTCGAGATTGTGGCTGTCGGGACTTTGGGGTAGACCCATTTAAGTTAGCTGTTGCGGATACTACTTTTAAGAGATCATCATCATCATCATTAATGGTGCTACAGCCCTATCAAAGAGCCTCGACCTTCCCAAGTCTATTACGCCAGTCACTCCTATCTATTGCCAACCGTTGCCAGTTTGCTGCTCCTATTTTTCTCCCATCCTCATCTACACCATCCTTCCATCTGAGTTTTGGCCTACCCCTTTTAGAAGATAGGACCGCACCCTCAATAATATAGAGGCACAATTAAAAAAAGTAGATTTTTGGGAAATCGCGTTTAAAGATTCTGGTTTCCAAAATCAGGGCCTGTTTTACCACTAGGCCCGTGAGGCACCTGCCTCGGGCCCGCATTTTAATGGGGCCCGGAAAGATCACCAAAAAAATTTTTATTGCAATAACAAAATAAATTTTCAATTTTTTTCATTTTACTAACAGCAAAAATGATAAAATGATGACTCCACTGTTGATTTTCAAGCGACTTCACTTGTCACAAGTACATCTCCGTCATCTCCTATAGAAAACGACAATGTCACTAACTCTTTTCCTAGCGATAAAGGGGATTGGTCAAAACATGTAAATCTAAAATTTCAACAATATTTTATAAATAATCGACCGAATCAATATATTGATAAAATTAGTGAATGTGTTACAAACTGTTACACAACTGGATAATAATAAAACCAGACATTTGCAAAGTGCGATTTTTTATAGAATGAAAGCTAATAAGGAAAAAATTCATCGTGAGTTGTTAGCGTACAGTCCTAAATGTAGCCGTATTTATTGTCACGTTTGTAAACTGATTTCCACGAAAATTATTGGCCTTCTAACATTCGATGGGTATAATGACTGGAAAAATATCAATAGGGCAGTTATTCAACATGTGAGATCTCCTGAACATATTTCATCAATTGGTACGTTAGTCAAGAGAAGTAGTACCTACGGCAGCACAAATTGTAACAATAATGGAAAAAAGTTATTTAGAAGAAAAGGAACATTGGAGAAATATTCTTCAACGAATAATCCCAACCAATAAATTTTTGCCAAAGAACGGTCTATCCTTTTATGGTTCAACAACCAAATTATTTACAAAAGGAAATAATATAATATATACAGTGTGTCGCATTTAAGATGAAGACAGCCCTATATTTTGGCTATCGAAATAAATACAGATTTGAAGTTTTGCACAGTCATACAGGTTGAATGTTCACATTTAAGATACCCAACTGAAGTTTAAATTTTAATCGCGGTCTACTGCGAATCCACAAGCAGGTTAAATTTTCGATATTTTGCTTCCCGTTAGAGATATCGGAAAAAGATATTTGAAAAAGTTGTTCAAAATATTATTCTAACCCCACATACCTACCATATTTCATGACAAAATTCGCACTTTTAGTTTTTTTGATATTTGTAGTCAGGACCCTCAAACTTAAAATTGGCTGGCCCGAAATGCTTCTCAGGACAACTGAGATGAGTTTTAGGGACCTGACACATATACAAAGATTGAAAAAAGTAAAAGTGCGAATTTTGTTATGCAATTTGGTATCTATGTGCTATTAGACTAGTACTTGTTCAAATAACTTTTTCCGATATCTCTAAGCAAAATATAGAAAATTCACCCTTTCTGTGGTTTCGCAGTAGGCCGCGATTAAAATTTAAATTTCAGTTGAGTATCTTAAAAAATGTGAACTTGCAACCTGTATGACTGTGCAAAACTTCAAATTTATATTTATTTTGATAGCCGAAATATAGAGCTGCCTTCATCTTAAATGCGACACACTGTATTTAAAAAATGTTTAATTGTTTAAATACAAAATTTTATTTATTGTTAATTAAAATTTAAATTTCTGGTGCAATTATATTTCTATTAAAAAATCCATTTATTAATTCATAATTCATAAGTTATTAATATTATTAAATCAAATTTGGGGGCCCGAAAATTGGGTAGTGCCTCGGGCCAGATTTGAAGTAAAATAGGTTCTGTCCAAAATTATAGCTATTTTTTCAAATAACATGCTTATTATTTAAGTCATAAATGTAAAATTTGGCAGATTTGTTATTTGTCAATTGCACTATAAATAGCGATGAGAAAAAAAATTAATATAAATAAATTCCATTAATTACATGTAATTGAAAAAAATACTTTCAAGTTAGTCCCATATAGTACAAAAAAACATAACAGAAATAAGGAACTGTTTAAGTTTGATCCCTTCTATTATTAATGCCCTGTCACTGTTTATGCAAAATAACAATCTATTATGAATTAGACCCATTTATTTACTATATTTTGCATAATATAATGGCTCAACTAAAAACTGTTCTATATAATACAGAATGTTAAAACACAAACTAACTAGAATTTTCATCATAGAAAGACATGTTACTGATTGCTGCCTTGTAGCAGTAAAAACCAGAGGTGGCCGGGGAGAGTGTGAGAGAGGCATAAATATATTTTACCCAACCATTCATGTTCTTTTTCTCCCTCTGTCAATGCTAACCGGTAGAGAATTTCATTTTGTGTTTATATCATTCAAAATCACAATTAACACAAATTTTGAGTTGAGCCCTTATATTACTGAGGGTGCAATATTTATGTTAGGTGTAGGATTAAGTTAGGATTTTGACAAGAGCCATGAGTATGAGTCATGCCGATTTAGTACACAAGTTTACGTGTAATTTTCAAGGTCATAGCTCTTGTTAAGATTCGTTAGATACCTATAAATCCCCCTTTACTATTTCATATACATACTCTCAAATACATTTTCCAAAGTTCCTTAGGGCGCAGCAGTTTGAGAGTACATGTAGAAACGTAAAATGTAGAAGAAAAACGTCATGGCTTAGAAACATGAGAGAATGGTTTAACAGATCCTCTGCATCTCTTTTCCGAGCTGCCGTTAACAAAATTACTATAGCCAATTTGTTCGCCAACGCTCGATAATCGAGCACGGCACATGAAGAAGAAGAAGCACATGTATAAAAATTCATAATCTTCTTAGGAAGGCCGCACATCAAAGAAACATGAAACGTAAATTACGTTTCATGGAAATAAACCACTGCTAAACAAATATATGTCCGGCCATTTATGAAACTCTCCGAAAATAAAAATGTGTCATGAGCATGAATCACACTCGTTTCATTGGTAGGCGGACTTTGAGATTTGTTTAGCAGTGTTTTCTTTTCATGAAACATGTTTTTCGTTTCATGTTTCATGTTTTTCGTTTCATGTTTCTTTCGTGTGCGGCTTGGCTTACAGAATCTGCTTTCTGTCTCATGTATTACCTTCAATGTTTGTAGGTGTTTTCTCAGTCGACAATGACCAGTAAGCATTACTGTCAAGACAGAGAGTCCATTTTTGCTTAAACAAGTGCAATTTTTAAATCCGATATGCTTATTAACTCCATAGAACTATTTTTTATTCTCTCATTGCCTGGAATTGAAAATTTTTCCACCTTCTGTCTTTCATTGGTACAAAAGTGCACTAAATGAGATCAAATTTAATTTAATTTCCGGAATTTCAAACGTTCATGTAATATAAAATTTTGGACCATTTAATCAAGATATTATATTCTAATATACATCAGTCCATACTTTATACAGGGTGTTTCATTAACAATTGTCCATATCGTAACTGGAGAAACCTTAGCACAAAATACGAAGATTTAACACAAAACACTTAAACAGTGGCGACGCGTGACTTTTTCTAAAGTGTTACCAAAACCAGATATTAAATATATACCAGATATATTATATATTATCTATATATATAATGTATTTTATAAATATTTTTATATATACAGTGTTCCCATACATCAAAGTTTGTTCGACTAGGCACCGTGAATTTTCAGCTTGCTATTAGTCAACTTTTTTTTTGGTACGCGCGATCCAGGTCTATTATAAAAATAGATGAAATAAAATTAAAAAATTAAAAATTTAAGAAATTATATAAAGTATCTACAAACTAAAAACATATTTGTTGTTTTTAGGTAAAATATGTATTATATCACCTTTATACTTTATTAAAAAATCCAAATTGTATAATTAGTATACTAATCAGTTCATTCATTTGTCATTTTTAGCCTAAAATATTAAATAATTTTTATTTTATTGATACTACAATGTACTGTATAATCAATATTATTATATGTCATATTATAATAATGTTGTTGTTAATTAATATATTTCGACAAGTAATTAAAATCGATTAATATGATTTATATAGGATAAAAAGGTATAGATATATTATCTGTATAATAAGCAAGTACAGTTACAAGTTATAAACTAATAATTAATAATGCATATTATGCAATAATCGAATCCAAAGGGCCGGTACGGTTAACTAACCGGAGTTTAATCGAGAAAATACCGGCCCTAAGAATAACAGACTTCATAAATGGAATTATAATTGGGCCATGTTAAACAAAAAGCAACCAACCCTCAATTTGTAAATTAAGAGAAAATTAACTTTTTATGTTTTTCTAAATATTTAATTTTCCGTAGTATTTTTTTAAACGAAAACTTCACTAATCAATAGTTTAATTTTAGAGCAATTTTATCAGAGTAGTATCAAAATTATCCTAATAAATGTTTACAAAAAAAACAGCCATATTGAGGGTTGGTTTCTTTTTGCTGTTGGAAATATATCTAATAAAATGCAATCTGCAAAATCCAACCAACCCACAAAATCCATGAATAAAACCGAATAATTTCAGTCAACTCAATAATACCATACAGTAGAATTTCTCCTATTAAACATAATATCAATACAAATAAAAAATATGCGATAATCAGTCCATAGGCGTAACCAGGGGGGGTTTTGGGGGTTGTAACCCCCCATTGGGATGTACTTTGAGCTCTATACGCTTAACACCATAGTTCTCAGAGACCTTCCAGTAGTTGTAACCCCCCCCCCTTTCAGGTAGTTGTAACCCCCCCTTAGGATCATCCTGGTTACGCCTATGAATCAGTCAAAACAACAAACCATAATATTTAAAAAGTAAGATAAACATAGCCTTAATCCTGAAACTTACCATTTTCTGCAATTTCGCGAGCCGCTTTAATTATTTTAACAGTTTTTGATTTAAACATATTTTTCGCATTAAAGATTCAAAGATTTCTTCATAATATAATAGATATAACACAACAAATATTTTAATATTTAAGCACGAACTAATATTGGTCAGTACCTACACGTAAAAACAAAAAGATGCAACATTCCAGGAAACGTAATCGGCATAACAATATCAACCCACTTGGCTGGTATTTTTCGACAGTGCAATGTAATAATATGTTCAGTCCAGTGATACACACAAACAATCCAAGTGGGTTGGTTGTCTTATGCGAAATCTTAAGTGAACTATTATTAAACAGAAATAATTTGGAGTAGTATTTTTCATGGTTTAATATTTAGAATGGCTTGGTTGCTTTTTACACAATGTAGAATACACATTTTTAAATCGATATGTGACATTATCTTGTTTTCCTCAAAAATGTGGGTTGGTTGCTTTTTGCATAACAAGGCCCAATTATTACCTATAATTATAATAATAATTAAAACTGCATTTATTAAGTCTGATATTCTTACGGTCGGTATTTTCTGTCCCGATAGACACCGGCCCTACCTAGCGTCACCAAATTAAAATTTGGTAACACCAATACGCGGTTTCAGAGCCATCGTCCCCGCAAAATTTTCAGTGACGATCCAGTCAAAGATCCTACTATCGTTGCCACTCACAGAAGTGGTAAACGGCGCGGCGCACGGTAAGGGCACAGTATAATAAATATGGAACCTCTTTATACTGTGATAAGGGCGTATTATAATAACGTGCAACCGATTTTACATAAACTTGCTGATATTTTCGTGCGTCTAGTTGGCTATTTTACTGAATTAGGTAGATACTATTAACAAATATTTCTATTTTTAAAAAATATAAATGGAATCATTTCATAGTAGTCATAAAATGTTTATTTACAAATTTTAACTGTTACCAATGGTAACAATGGTTACATGGACGCTTCGCCAGTGCACTTAAATAAAATATTCTTCCTAACCGAGATACAGAGTGTTTTATAACAAATGTTCTATAATGATTTTAGCCCATGGTTAAAGCACCTTTTAATATTTTTTGTTCAAACTTGACACACAGTTTACACATGCTAGGGTACTTTAACTAGTCTTAAAAGATAGTTTTCCGCTGTTACCAGAGGCGTGCTGTAGGGACATATACTTCCTATTCGCCCCTTTTCACCCCTTACAATCTACGGCACTGTCGTAATAATCATTTCAGCATGTTTTTTTTATTCTTCGTTACTTTTTACGTAAATATCATCCTTATTAAAGTTATTTGCTTTTTAATGTAATGGATTCAATAAGATTATGTATTTTAAACATATAATCTTATTGAATGTAGTTTAAAGTACATAGTTTTATGGAATCCATTATCTGTAAACGCAAATAACTTGAAAACTATTTACTTTATGGCAATGAGATAAAAGGATGATATTTATGTAAAAAGTAACAAGGAATCAAAAAACATGCTGAAATGATTATTACGACAGTGGCGTAGATTGTGAGGAGGAAAAAGGAGCGAAAATGAAGTATATATCCCTACAGTACACCTCTGGTAACAGCGGAAAACTACCTTTTAAGACTAGTTAAAGTACCCTTACATGTGTAAACTGTGTGTCAAGTTTGAACAGAAATTATTAAAAGGTGCTTGAACAATGGGCTAAAATCATCTTAGAATATTTATAATAAAACACTCTGTATCTCTGTAAGGAGGAATATTTTTCTTAAGTGATTTGGGTTAAATCTTCGTATTTTGTGCTAAGGTTTCTCCAGTTACTATATGGACAATTGTTAATAAAACACCCTGTATACTCCCATAATATAGAACTTCTTAAGAAATTAAACAGATTAAATAATATATTAAAGGAAAGATTTTAAATACTCTGTTTGCATATAATAGTATAATATGTAACGAGCATTTAACCATGGTCATTATGATGCGAGTATGAGGTTTACAACATGTGCCGAGTAGCTACGAATGTCGTATTGAATAAGAGCATCATAATGAGAATAATTAAATGCAAGTTGCCATACATGATTTTTTATTTTGATCATTCACAATAACAAAAAAATATATTCTTTATTAATTTTGTGACAAATTAAGTATTTATATGATTAAATTAATGATTTTGTTGATACATTTATATTTTGTTAAAAATTAATAAAATAAATTTGACGTTAAATTTTCACTATCCTTATAGTTCTCAGATATTTTCTTAAAAATATTTATTATGTATTCTTGAAATTTTTCAGATTGTTTAGATGTTGTGAAATCGTATGCAATGTGACTTGATATTGCTTTTTGTGCATGTGCCATCTACGAGTCAGAATCAGAACGTCATCTCGCGATTCTATTGGTTAAACATCTGCATCATAATGAAAATCTGTATCATAATGAAGCCCATACATGTATTGAAACCATAATTGATCTATTAAAGTATGAGAGTCGAAAAAAAGATTTATACAGGGTGTAACAAAAATACAGGTCATAAATTTAATCACATATTCTGGGACCAAAAATAGTTCGATTGAACCTAACTTACCTTAGTACAAATGTGCACATAACAAAAGTTACAGCCCTTTGAAGTTACAAAATTAAAATTGATTTTTTCCAATATATCTAAAACTATTAGAGATTTTTTATTAAAAATGCACATGTGGCATTCTTATGTCAGTAGCATCGTAAGAAAAAACTATAGTGAAATTTGGACTTCCCATAAAAATTGTATGGGGGTTTGGTTCCTTTAAACCCCCCCCCCCCAAACTTTTGTGTACGTTCCAATTAAATTACTATTGTAGTACCATTAGTTAAACACAATGTTTTTAAGACTTTTTTGCCTCATAATATTTTTTCGAAAAGTCAGTTTTTATCGAGATATTTTGAATATTTGTCAAATCCACCACATATTTGTATATGGTTAAGTACGATTATGGAGACTTGGTAATAATATGAAAATTTATTTATGATTTACATTTTTAGGTATATTTTGAACCATATTAAAAAAGAAGCCACATATCGATAAAAGGTGCCTTCTCGAAAAAATACAAAGAGGTAAAAAATTTTAAAAACACTGTGTTTGGTATCGCCGTAATATTTTAATTGGTACGTACACAAACATTTGGGGGGTTTAAAAGAACAAAACCCCCATAAAATTTTTATGTAAACATATCAAAAAAACAATCCTCAACTCTATAAAATCTGCCTTATCGAAAAAATACTAAGAGACAAAAAAGTTTTAAGAATATTGAATTTAACAAATGGTACCACAATAATAATTTAATTAAGACGTACACAAAAGTTGGGGGGGGGGTTTAAGGGGGTGCACAAATTTGACTATAATTTTTCTTTACGATGTTCCTGCCATAAGAATGCCACATGTCTATTTTCAGTAAAAAATCTCCAATATTTTCGATATATTCGAAAAAATCGATTTTTTTTGTAACTTCAAAGGGCTGTAACTTTTTTTATGTGCACATTTGTACTAAGGTAAGTTAGGTTCATTCGAACTATTTTTAATTCCAGAATATGTGATTTAATTTATGACCTGTATTTTTGTTACACCCTGTATAGCTGCACAACTTAAATTCAGTAATTTTCTTAAATTAAGAGTCGTCGATTGTAGTTTTTAAATGTTCTGTTTTGAACACTTTTAATTAATCTGATTAAAGTTTTCTGAAGTTTAGGAATATTTTTTCGCAAAAGATTGTACTAACATTTTTGTTTATTTTGGCCTAAAATATCATAGTAGTGTGGATTTACTTTCTTTGTTATTTTCGAGGACCTCTTATTACGCGGCTTTTTGGTAGGTACACCGCAGAACCTGAGGGTATCCTCAGACTGGTTCTCGCCTGATGAAAAGAGTATTAGCTCCTTTTTTATCAACACCAGAAGCAATATCGTTACCAACAATTCCCCCATGTAAATTAGTTGGTGCAACACCCTTGTGTAATTTCCTCTTTTGTGACTCCTGGCTAATTGATGCGACGGATTGACATCTCCTGTTATAAAAAAAGTACGAATTTTGTAATTTCAAAATTACAATTGATTAAATTACTATAGGTTCTTAAAATAAAGAGCTTACTCTATAGCGTCTCTTATCTAAACTAACAAAATAGTATACTACTCTAACATGCACACCCGCACAAGCACTGTTCTTTTCACTATCACTAAAACTAGTTCAAAAGGTTTTGTCGTCTTCAATCTTGCCCAGTACTATCAAGGAACTGGATTGCCTCAATATTCTGCAATCTTCTTGATGATTATATCCACACTTTCCATTACTATGTCCTTATGGAGGTCACTATTTGCAGTGTAACAAAGAGATTATAATATAATGTGTCTCAGTGTTTTATTCTGGATTTTTTTATTATTGTTATATTGCTTGTGCGTAGTGGACATCCATAGATCCATATAGGTCTCAATATTTGTTTGTAAAGTAGTAACTTAGTGTGTTCTATCTAGCCAATACATTTTTTTATACCTTGTGTTTAGTTCTTCCTTTTTTGGTTGACATTAGACTTCTAGCGTAGTTTAGTATGTAATGATATAGTTAAATTCTTAGCAGCTCTTCACATGGTACTTGAATATTGATGATTATAACCGGTTAACATTGTATTTTTTTATTGGTAAAAATTAACATGAACATATAGCTTCATTCAGCCTGATTCTCCATGTTTTTGTTCATTTATGAATTTGGTGAACTGCTATTTAGACATTGTTCATCGCATTTTCACTAGTGGTCCCTACTACTTGGATAGCCGTATCATCAGCAAAGATGGCAACTCTGTTGTCTTCCAGTACTCGAATAGTAGGTATACGCATGTGTGCCAGACTTTATCGAATGCTTGCGAGATGTCTAGAAAAGCGGCAGTATAGTACATTTTGTATTCCAATGCTCGATTCACAGTTCTGTATATCCGATGAACCTTTTCTATGGTTGCGTGTTGGGATCTGAATCCAAGCTGGTGGGCAGGCATTAGTTCTCTATCTGACAGGAGTGGTTGAATTCTTAAGAGTATTAGTTTCTCTAGGATCTTTCACACTATCGGAAGTAAACTAATGGGTCGATATGATTTGAAATCCGAATAGTCGAATAATTATTGTGTAATGCCTGGTTTATTTTATTTTTATATTACAAGCGATAAAATCATAGCATTAGCAGCTCCGTCAAAATCAGCAATTCGGAGACACACCTGCTCCCAACTTTAGTTGTGTATTGTTCTTTATTTTATTCTACCAATTCTAAATAGGTACAATTTAATTATATTAAATTAAATGAACCATTTACCGCTCTGTTGAACTTATGACGATGTTCTCTACTTGTTCGTATCACTCCATAACACACTTACACACACGTGTATACTTTCCGACGGTCAATCGAATAATTTTTAATGACATGATATTAAAAAATTCCTCCAATTTATTCTTATGATTACTCATGTAAGCAGAATGAACATTTTTACACTGACCCGCAAAAATAACCGGACACTAATGTACACTTCCCCAAGAAATTAACACAAATTTCCTAAATCTGTTGTCCGATTTGAGTGATTTTTTTGAATATGTTATAGCCGTATTATTTAAGAATGTCGCTGTAATAATGTTGTTGCTAGACAGGTAAATTGTCATTGTAGACCGGGTATTCCAATCAAACTGTGTTTTTTTTAAGTTAGTAAGAGCCTGTTGAATATTCTAGCATTTATAAAATACTGAAATTAAAATCCAACTATAGCCTCATGTTTTCTTAACATTTAATTTTGTTTTATTCATTCGCTTATGTTGGATAATAAAAAAGTAAGATACTTTGACAATTAGCTATGTCTTTCATCAATATGTCCTGATTTTCTACTTAGTTTAATAAACAAGGATAAAATAGGCTATGAGAATATTTTTTTAAAACACCTGTACGATGTTTGCATATTTCTATCTGGTCACAAATGACCAATTTATCAGTTATTCTCTGACCTAACTTAATAACAACAAATACTTAAATCTAAGGGCATACCCTATGGCTTACTCTTATTATATCTATCAACTAATGCACTACAATTAACATGCAATAACATCACAGCACTATGCTCTGCTTTTTACACTAAACTGTTACACATTTACACTAACTCAAATGGTTTTGTCCTCTTGAGTCTTCTCTTTAGTTCAGTGTTGTCAAGAAGCTGGGTTGCCTCGACATTCACATGACTATGCATCATCTGCTCGTGACTTGCTGCTGTTCTCTTGATTATTTCGGTCACAGTTTCCATACCCAGGTCCTGGTGGAGGTTGCTGTTACGAATATACCAAGGAGCATCAACAATGTTCCTCAGTACTTTGTTTTGAAATCTCTGGATAATATGTAGGTTACTAGCTTTGGTACAGCCCCAGAGTTGGCACCCATATACCCATACTGGCCTCAGTACTTGTTTGTAAATGGATAATTTATTATGAATGGATAATGTTGAATTTTTTCCAATCATCTAATACAATTTCTTATACCTCATATCTAGCTCCCCTCTTTTCTTTTTGACATGGACTTTCCAGCGCAGCCTCGCGTCTAGGGTGATGCCCAAGTATTTTGCTGATGTTGCATAAGGAACTTGGGTATCATTTATTCTAACTGGGAAATTTTATATTTTTATATTTGTTAAGTTAATGTGTGCGGATTTAGATTCATTTAATTTTATTCGCCATTTTCTGGTCCAGGTATGTATTGTATTTAGTGAAGAAGAGACTGATAAGTTGCAACTCTCAGTAAATGAGAAATTAACAATTTAATAACTAATGTCAAATTGTTCATTTATTAAATTGGCAAATATCAATTATGTAACTTTCACTGTTTAAAGAACTGCCACGTAAAGGAACAAAATCTGTCTGTGCTGTTAAAGAAATAAAGTCGTTCTGTATGCTACACTTGGCATAACCCTCATTTTGTCTCGGATTACTCTTAAACGTCGATCGGAACTATACAGGAACTGTAGAGGCAAAATCTGGATTCATCTGTAAACAGAACGTTTTCACAGTCGTCATTATTCCAGTTTACTTTTGCTCTGGCAAACTGAAATCTAGCTATGTTGTGGTTTGCAGTTGGGCCTGTAGCAGATCTTTGAATATGTAAGCCATGTACTACAAGACATCTCCTAACGGTATCAATGCTGGATTGGATATTATGAACCGCACTAAGTTCAGTTCAAACATTCCTTGGCGTGGTAAATCGTGCTCTTAAGGTGCATAATCTAACAGAATGGTTAGAGTTGCACAAGTTTGACTTGAATGTGTGAACTTGACTTGAGTTTGACTTAATTTCAAGTCAAACTCAAGTCAATCCTTCTGACAAATATTTCAAGTCAAGTCAAACTGGTCAATCGTGCAGGTTTGAAAATTCAAACTGTTTGTCAAACTAGTTTGAAAGAGTTTGAATAATAATTTATTTAGTAGATATACTTTTTTGTCGAGATAGACATGTTAGTTGCCAATTAAGATAAGAAAATTAATAATACAATGAGTGCCACATAAAAGTCAAAATTTTTAATGTGTTTTAATTTAAAACTTTTAAATGTAGATATTTATTTTTTTCGAATCCTGAGAAAACTAATAAGTATTTTTGAAAAATTTAAACGCGCAGATTGAAAGATTGCGTTATTACCGAGGACCGAAAGCCTCTTAGAATAAATAAAAAGTTTGTTTTGAACGAAATATTTGCAATTAATAACAACACTAAATTTTCCTTTTTATGTTCACCACTGTAACTTATTAAAATAAACATTATACATAGAAGTCTTCAGGGATGTTCTTCCCTCAGAAATATTGTAATCTTTCATACTGCGTTTAAATTTTTTTTTAAATTCCTATTAGTTTTCTCAGGATTTGAAAAAAATTAATACATTTAAAACAAATTGAACATTTTGATAAGCGACATGTTACGCCTATGTCCTTAAGGGTTACAATAAAATAAGACTATTTTGTTTTTCAATGGATAGCTCAAAATAAACTTACCTATTTGGAATTTTTATGACTTTCTTTTATTAAAAATGCATTTATTTATCTTAGGGCCAGTTCGAAAAAACATGTGGTACCAAGCTGCTAGTTCACTCGAAAATATGTACCACAATACAAAAGTTAGTATTGCCAGAGGGTTAGAATTGTTAGAACAGTGGTCGTTGTTCTCGGTATTGCTCTGGTCGGTATTACTGTATATTCGTTGGTATTTTTATTCAAAACTAACCATAGGGTTATTAGACCTGGATCCCGCGTACCAAAAAAAAGTTGATTAATAGCAAGCTGAAAATTTGTTAATAGCTTAACGGTGTCTAGTGACTAGCCCAGTCGGACAAACTTTGATTTACGGGAACACTGGAACAGGAAAAGTTTTAATTGTGAAACAGTTTAAAAATTTGGAACGTCAGATTACGAAAACGTCCCATGTATTTTGTCGGTCAGAACATCCAATTGATTTGTTACTCTTTCATTAAACTCTCATGCAAAAATCAGACTGCTATTCCTATCATTTGACATGTTCTTCGTGTTCCACTCATTAAAATGCCCAGTTGGTGATAAACACCAGTCTGATTTTTGCATGAGAGTTTAATGAAATAATAACAAATCAATTGGAAGTTCTGTCCGACAAAATACATGGAACGTTTTAGTAGTCTGACGTTCCAAATTTTTAACCTTTTCCACAATTAAAACTTCTTCTGTTCCAGTGTTCCCATACATCACAGTTTGTCTGACTAGACACCGTTAAGCTATTAACGAATTTTCAGCTTGCTATTAATCAACTTTTTTTTGGTACGCGGGATCCAGGTCTATATGGTTTTATATCTACAATTTAAATTTTTTTCGGATACAGGCTACAAATGTTGGGTTTAAATTAAAAAAAAAAGAATGTGTGTGTACTTTGTACGCACGTAAGAAGTTATACTTCTATTATATGATTTAAACGAAATTAATATACTTTGTATTTATATTTTATTTAAATATTAAACTAATTTATACTTACTACTTCTCAAACATTCTTATAAAAACAGTGCCAAAAATTAAAATAATAAAAGAATAAAACACACACAAACACATTAAAAATGCCACAAATGATTTCTGAACATTAATTGTCGGAAAATTTTTTAACTAAATACGTATTTTCTGAAAATAAAATTATATAATAAATATACTTACAATCATAAAATGTATAAAAAAAAATAAAAAAATAAAAGTTTTTATTGGGATTCGAACCAGCTATCAGCGCGGTTGGTATATTGGGGTTCATTCGCCTTAAACGCTTCGCCACGGAGGCAATGTGTCATTATGTGCGAAGATCGACTAACTAAACGGATTAAGCTTTTGACATTTTTGAATTAAATTAAATTATTTTAATTTTAAATTGAAATGATTTAGAATTGAAAAAATACAACAAAACATAGAGTAAGAAAACAATATATTAGGTGAACATTGATAGAAATTTTGATGGTAATCAAATTATGTAAATAAAAGTATTACATACTATGTATTTTGGTAGGTTCAAATAGGTAGGTACCTATGATACATTTACAATTATTACGTACCTGTTGCTTTTAAAAACTATTTAAATGTCACTACAATTATAAACTTTTTTGTTTCTGTCCTCACAACAATAAAACTAATATATTATACATTTGTTTACCTTCATATTGAACAATTATTTATTATTGACAGATCATTTCAACACCCAATCAGAGCCCGTATAACGACTAATACCATACTGTCGGTGTGCGCATGCGCGCAGATCAATATAAATTCACCCTCAATCTCAATCGCGCCTAAAGCAGTATAACTTCAAACAATTAATAATGTATAAATATGCATTAAACTTTCTTAATAATTATCCTAAGTGGTGCGTTTATTGGGTTTTATTTGTCTGTCTGCGGTTTAAATATCGTATCAGCCAATACATTTCTATGTTTATTGAAATTTGTCAAAAAAAATTTTTGGACCTTGTTGGAAGAGGGGGAATTTCCCCTACCCCTCCCCCCCCCCCCGTTGATCCGCCAGTGAACAAATAAAAGCGTAGGTGGTCTCATTTAAAATTGAAAATAAACACGTTGCGTAACATTCAAACTTTTCAAACTCTTTGAAGATGTTTGAATTCAAGTCAAACCTAAAGATATCGAAATCAAGTCAAGTCAAACTATTTTATACAAAAAGTTTGATTTTCAAGTCAAGTCAAGTTTGCTAAGTAAAATCAAACTAGTTTGACTTGATGCATCTCTAAGAATGGTCTAGAACCACCGTAGTAACTCGAGGTCTACCTTGTCCGGGACATCTGCTGTATTCTTTCATTTTTCTAAAGCGTTCAACGATACGAGAAATTGATGTAGTATGTAAAACTCCCAACCTCCGACCGATAGCATGGTAGCTAAGTCCTTCGCTATGTAAGGTCACTGCTTGAACACACTCATCGCGGGTCAAATTCCTTGTAGCGCGTTCCATTTCCACCAAATAACAAAAAAAATTATAGTCTTAATTGAAACTTAAAAATAGTACTAATTTTCACAACAAACCAGACACTTTTTGATTGTTAACAGTTTGACATTTGTTAATTGTCAAATTTTTAATTTCTCGTAGCCTACTTTAGACTTGATTACTAAAGTAAGCAGAAAATGAGGATATACTGATGAAAAACACGGCTAGTTGTTAAAGTACCTATAGTTCAGTTTATTTCAAGATGCACTATTATAGAAATAAACATACCAAGACACGTTGAATGTTACAAGGAGCACTCCCAAATCATTATTTACAATGTATATACATTGTATAAATCCCAAATCATGGTTTACAAAGTTTATACATTGTAAATCATGATTCGGGAGTGCTCCTTGTAACATTGAAGTGTCGAGGTTTTGTTTATTTCTAGTGCATCTTGATTGTGAATTTAGTATAACTGTTTTATTATTGAACACAAGCGAATGAATCAAAAAACAAAATGTAAAGAAAGCCTGAGGCTATAGTTCGGTTTTAATATCAGTATTTTATAAATGCTAGAATATTCCACAGGCTGTTGCGAACTTTGAGAAAAAAATACAGTTTGATTGGTACACCCGATATACAATGACAATTTACCTGTCTAGAAATAAAATTATTATAGCGACATTCTTAAAGAATACGGCTATAACATATTAAAAAAATCACTCAAATCGGACAACAGATTTAGGGAATTTACGTTAATTCCTTGGAGAAGTGTATATTAGTGTTCGGTTATTTTTGCGGGTGAGTGTATATATCGGAATGTTTTCTTAGTGTACATTTCCTTTTTTATGTATCGGTCTATTTCCATACTAAAATATTTATTTACCTCACTATTTGAAAAACACTAATCGTATTCATAAACAGAAAAAAAAGGAGGAAAAAAGTAAAAGCCATCGTGTGATACGAAATAATGCATACGGTTCCAAGCATTCGCTTTGAATATTAAAGAGTATATTTCTGGGTAAGTGACAAGCTTTGCACGTATTCTCTGTCACTTGTCTCGGAGTGTCGTGTCCAAGCTTTTTAACATGACGTCTGAATGGTTGTTATGACAGCGAGGCTGTTCAGCAAAAATAACACTTTGTCACTATTATTTCCTGTTGTAATACACGAATGGCTTGTTTTTCATTACAGTTACGTAAGGGCTTGACACCTCTATTCGTATTTTATAACTTTCGCGTGTCACACCACAGGATACTTTCGCTACAATAATTTTTTATACTCTCGCCGAATGTTAGAAATTTACGTAATTGGATACACAAATAACTACGTTTACTCTTGTTTATAGAGACATTGTTTAACCGGTTCCTATCTTTCAATTTAAATAAAACGTAATTTGTACAAGATACCTATCATTGAAAATTTTTATTCGTTTGGAATACCTCTCGATGTCATTCATCATTCTCTTTGCATTTATTTATATGCTGGGTCGGCTTCTCTAATTACAT
Organism: Diabrotica virgifera virgifera; assembly: GCF_917563875.1. Classification (NCBI taxonomy): domain Eukaryota; kingdom Metazoa; phylum Arthropoda; class Insecta; order Coleoptera; family Chrysomelidae; genus Diabrotica; species Diabrotica virgifera. The sequence goes on along the minus strand of NC_065452.1, from coordinate 7,887,266 downwards.
TCCGTTCTATCATTACATTCTATCTTGGGTCATATCATTATCAATCCCTTTAACCGACATATCCTACCTAAACATCTCCCTCCACAGCACCTTTGGTCTTCCTCTCCTGCTCTTCGTATTGAGTGATAAACTTCTCGACGTTTAAAATGACTAAACTATCTTAACCTTTCTTCTCTCATTTTGGCATTTTGGCACCAATTGGTGCCACCCCCAGACATCCCCTAATATACTCATTCTAAAATCGATCCTTTTTTGCCACTCCACACATCCATCTAAGCATTTTTATTTCCGCCACATGAATTTGTTGGTCTTTTATCTTTTCACCTTCCCAACATTCAGTTTCGTACATCATAGCTGATCTTAACCATTCTCATTTCCGCCACATTAATTTGTTAGTCTTCTTTCTTTTTCACTTCCCAACATTCAATTCCGTACATCATAGCTAGTCTTACAGTTGTAAACTACTAAAAATATAACACTGCATCATCAGCATACATTTAAGCACCATAGAGATCTTACGGACCAAGTCCATAAGAACCTGGTCTTCGGCGTTTCTGAGACCTAGACTGCACCGGGCTCCCATTCTAGTCCTCCAGAAACCTTATGGCCTCACAGAAAGCCACAAGTCTCTTAAAAGGAAACTCCCTCACCTGGCTCGACTACATAGATGCCGATCCCAGGATCTGCCACCTCCGATAGGCCAATGCCGGGCACTCCCAGAGGACATGTGAGGAGGTTTCCTCCTCCTCATTACAGAGACGGCACCGTGAGCCATCTGCCACTCCAAGTAGATGAAGGTGCCGTCTACAGTGGCCGGTGAGCACACTGACCACCAGCGGACATCTTCTACGATCTATAAGAAGCAATTGGGCTGTAAGACTTTTGGCTGGTCCCACTATGTGGAACCTGGCCTGTCTAAAACCTCCTCAACTGGCCCAGAAGCCCTGGAACCTTAGCAGAAGAATCTCCCTTAGACTACCCCGACCAGTACTGAAGGGCACTCCAATCACAGGTTCGGGTTCCACAGGCAGAGATGATGAGCCCCGTCTTGCCAGTGCGTCAGCCCGTTCGGACCGTTCAGTCCGTCAGCCAAGTTGATGGTATAGATTTAAACAGGCTTCTGCTTTAGCTTTTGCCACTGCTACTATCGCTTCCTTTTTGACAACTTTATAGGCTTAACGATCTGTGCAGGACCTATTTTTTTGCCACTGTTAGATAGTATAATTTATAATATATTTATATTATAAGTTTCTTTTCTTTTTTATTATTTATTGTAAAACTTCGTATGACCCCACTAAGTCTTTTTATTCTCAAAACTTCTTTCCTGATGTTTTTCCAACTGTTTCAATGCAGCATCTCCAATGATACTGGTCATCTTCCTCCAATTTGTATTAAGCCTTCCTTCATGTTCCAACACATTTTATCTACTATACTTATCGTGAATAGACTTTCTTTCTCATCTTTTAAAGTAATCCACTTGATTATTTTTGGTCTCCTCCGATATTTTGGTATCTGGAGGCTGGACCAACGCAACGAAGGTAGCGAGATGGGCAGGGCATGTGGCAAGTCCATTTTTAAGGACATTTAAACTAGAAGATAATTGTAATGGCGACCACGGGCAGACAAACGAAGCAGAGGTCGACCACCAAAGCGCTGTAGTGGCGATATAAAGAGGAACTGCCGGGAACTGGATCAGGGTAGCTCAAGACGGGGAGACGTGGAGAAACTTAGAGGAAGCCTATATTCAGCAGTAGACGATAACAACTAGATGATCATGATGATGATCAAGCTCGTGAAAATTTATTGGTTGGCTTATTCTTTGGCTCTGGGGTATGTAAAAAAAAGCCAGAGTTAAAAAAAAGTTTTAAAGCAAATAAATATAATACAAACAATATTTTAAACGTCACATCTACAGTGAGTCATGTCTAAATTTTCTACATTAATGATTTTGTTAGTTTTGATGAAAAGCCATGACATGAAAACCCTAAAGACCTATCGAGGTACGGGACTACGTTGGGCCACAATCTGACTTAATTCGAAATATCCGTGCGGTTATTGACATAACTTGCTCCAGCTGGGGCTGGCAAAAACCCTTTTCGTACATAAGGGTTAATATGAACTTATTCGCAAAGCATTACAGAGCCGAACTAGCATATTCAGCAACTAGAAAGGATATTTATTGATTTTTTAAGTAAAAATAATTAGAAGGTTCTAATTTCAATTAACTGTGAATTTCTTATAATTTTTAAAACCAATTTTAAAAGATATAAAAACGCTTTTTTTAATAAAAACTAGAAACACGAAAAATAATAATAATAATTGATGTTACAGTAAAACTTCCGTTAACGGACACCTCTCCACAAAGGAAACCTCTGCTGAACGGACAGTTTTTAGGTCACCGGTTCATATGTGGGTAAATAGGAAGACACCTCCGAACAACGGACCCTCTTCACAACGAATTTAAGACACTTTCTAAACAATTATTGTTACTTTACCTTTGATTGATTCGTTTCTTCGAGAGGTCCTTTCGTCGAAAAGTCCTAGTAGGGAACTTACTAACGAATATTCTGGGCGCCAGGAAAGAAGCAAGGTTACCGCCCAAAGTATCTTATTATATTACTGCAAGAGTTAACGTGTATACATTGTCTATAGATGTCACTCCATGTCACTGTGAGGCAAAAGAATGTTTCATTTGGTTATTCTTGCACTGCGGCGACATCCAAAGTAGTTTTCCTTAATTCGCGCTAGTGTATTAATGCTTTTGCACTGTCGACATCTACATGTAGTTTTTGGCTTTAAAATTCAAAATTTTGTCGATCGGATAGCTCAGTGCGACTAGCGGCTGACCCACACTTCACTTCCCTCGAGGTATGTGAGTTCAAGCCCAGCCCAGGCCATCGGAAAAACAAAAAGGCTAACGCGCCAGTATAAAATTCTAAATATGAATCTGGCGCTTAGACTGGAATATGCGGGCATCTGATCGACCTATGAGGGAGCAGTACGGCAAGGGATAAGGGCTTACGGCTCGGTAATACTCCCCCATAGATCCCGACCGAAGGGCGTTGACGCCTAAGAACGGTGTAATACAATTTAAAAATTTCTGTTATTACTAGACCTAACAACTATGTTGGAACAAGCAGTTATTTGGCGAATAAAACGCCAATTTACCGAATTTCTTTTCTTTAATTTTTTTTTTAAATGTAAATATGAAATTAAGACCAATTTTTACGATGTATGGAATTATTTTACGGTTTAATTGTATAGGTATTATATGTTGATTATTGTCCAATTAATTGTTTAGTAATAATCGAAAACTGTTGACAACTAAATATTGGAACATTTTTGGATTTTCCTCGCGTTTTAGCGTGCCTGGGATTACCGACAAAAACATGGGATGAGGTGATTAGAGACAGACTTAAGAAGAGAGGAAAAACGTGGACGGTAGCAAAAATACTAGCAAGAGACAAAAAAAAGTGGGGAAAATTTGTACATGAGCTTTTATTGTAAACTCTTAGTGGTAACCTTGGGAGTAATTCTCGTATACCTTAGGGTAAAACGAATAACTGATTATATACATTTTGGCTAAATCAAAACTTTCGTGGACCACGAGAGATGATGAAAACTCTTGACTGGAACAAAGTTATCTATAGCGACGAAAGCAAATCTGATATCTGTGTGGGAGATTACCGAAAGCGTGTGATTCGGGAAAAAACAGAAGCATTCCATTAATATTTTCTCAAAAGGACTGTAAAGTTTCCATACGACATCATAGTGGGAGGCTGTATGTCGGCCAAAGGGTTGGGAACTTTAATTGTATTGAAGTCATAGTAAACGCAGCCAAATTTCAAGATATCCTTGAACATTGGTTTTTACCAAGATGCGGCAACGTTATATCCATCCGGAGGTTTTATCTTTCAACAGCACAGAGCCTTATGCCATACGTCTAAATCTACCAAAAAATGGATGAGAGAACATGACATTCTTCTAGCAGCCTAGATCTTAATCCAAAAGAGACACTTTGGCACAAAATAAAACAATGCCTAAGAAATAACCCTCAGCGTACTTTGCCACAGCTACGTGCTAAACTGCAAGAAATATGGGTTAGTTTCACCCCTGAATTCTATAAAGGCCTAGTTGATACAATGCCTAATAGAGCTCAGGCTGTTATTCAAGATAAAGGCGACGTTACGCCTTATTAATTTTTATTTTAAATTGTTAAAAACCTCTTGTTCCAATATTTAGTGGTCAGTATTTTTCCATTATCCAACAATTAATTAAATAGCAGTCAACATAAAACATATAACTAAATTGTAAAAATAATTCTACACACCAAATAAATGTTGTTATTTCATACCTACAATTAAAAAAAATAAATAAAAGAATTTCGAATAATTGGCATTTGATTCGCAAAATAATTGCTTGTTCCAACATACAGGGTGTTTGGTACAGAATTGGCCATAGCTGAACCTTAGATTCCTGAGGTTAAAATTTAAGCTAACTTACCTTAGTAAAAAGTTGATACTAACCGAAATACAGGGTGTCAAAGTTAAAATTTTATTTTATTTATACTTGAATATTTCCTAAGAGGCATGAGATAATAACACGAAATTTGGTAAGCGAGGGTTTTTTGGGACGAGAAATCTAAATTCGTCACAAAAAATGATGTATTACCCAGAGGGCGCCACATCTTAGACCGCTCATTTAATAGCTCAATTTTTTTTTATTACCCTTCGCATCTATCTATTTTATTACCCTTCTCATTCAAAAAGCATCTATATGCTTTTTGAATCAAAACTTTTATTCTCTTAATATTTTTACTTACAAAAAAGTATACCACATTCATCTCGCTAAACTCAACCGTTTTCGAGATAAACGCATTTTAAATCTGCGAGGCAACATCATTTTTTGCATAATATCATTGTAGTTACACCCGAAAAATAACTTAAAACTATAAAAATTTACAAAAATGTTTCGCAAATTTCGTCAAATGGAATTTGCGATGCAATGACGTAAATATGAGAACTGGCACAATTATTATGGTTTCAAGTTTATTTTTCGGGTCTAACTACAATGATATACAAAAAAATAGGTTGTATCGCAGATTTAAAATAGGTTTATCTCGAAAACAGTTGAGTCTAGCGAGATGAATGTAGTATACCTTTTTTAAGTATAAATATTAAGAGAATAAAAATTTTGATTCAAAAATATGTAGAGTGGGGGAGATTTAAAAAAAATTGAACGTATTGAATGAGCGCTGAAAGACGTATGTGGCCTCTGGGTAATACATCATTTTTGGTGGGCAATTTAGATTTCTCATCCCAAAAAAACTCCTCTTACCAAATTTCGTGTTGTTATCCGATGCCTGTCAGGAAATATTCAAGAATAAATAAAAAAAGTTTAACTTTGACACCCTGTATTTCGGTTATTATCAACTTTCGTACTAAGGTAAGTTAACTTAAATCAACTTATTTTAAGCTCAGGAATCTACGGTTAAGCTAGGCCCATTATTTACCAAACACCCTGTATAGTTTTTAGGGCTCGTATAATTAATGATATTTTCAGTTTGACCGGTAATATGGAATAACATGCATTAGTAATAGATTGTAAGTTTCAAATTCTAGGAAATCCAGCTGGCACATGATTTAACAGAGCAGTTCAAAATCTTACTCATAAAGTTGGAGAAAAGTTCTTCTTCTTCTTCTTCTTCTTTCTGTATAGACATGAGTCATGAGTATGTCTGTTTTGTCAATGTGCCTCCAGTAAGTTGTATTTCCGTCGTTTTCATGGTCTTCCAACTGATCGTCTTCCTATTGGGGAACCATCTCTCTCTGTTCTTACTACTCTATGTGTTATTATTCGGCTTACGTGGTTGTTCCATTCTACTCTTCTGTTTCTTACCCAGTTATGTATGTTCTACTATCTATTGTTTTATGGGTTTTAATCTCTGCTCTTTCTAGTATTTTGTTGTCGTGTTTGTGTCAGGTCGTATTTCTGTCGCCTGTCATTTTTGGTCTGATGACTATTTTGTAAATTCTGCCTTTCATTTCTTTTCCGATATTTTTATTTTTCCATATTGTTTCATTCAGGTAACCTGCGTCTCTGTTTGCTCTATTCACTTGATCTTCCACTTCTGTTTCGAGATTTCCGTAGCTATATAATGTGAGACTGAGATATTTAAACCTCCATCACTTGTTCTATTATCTGGCCCTCCAGCTCTTATTTATATCTTAGCAGATTTGGTGTTATCTTCATGCATTTTGTCTTTTTTGGAGAAATTAACATGTTAAATTTTCTTGCGGTTATAATAAATTGGTAAAGCATACGTTGTCAATCATCTTCACTTTGAGAAATTAGTATTGCATCGTCTCCATATTAGATGATGTTAAGCAGATTTTCTCCCATTTGGTATCCTAACTACTTATTATTGTCAGTGACAAATGTTTGTCTGTGATTCTAGAGACAAGAAATTTGTATTTCAAGAGCTCAACGATAATTATTGTCCTGCCGGCTATCATTACACTGATATTCATACACCTGCTAATGTCAAAATATTTTATTTAATTTATAGACCAGTAATGTAGCTCAGCTATATTACTAAAGGTTTTATAAAATCCAAAGTGACCTGATGTCACATCATCAGGGAAATTGTCAAAACTTCATCCCTATTCGCTGTTGGCATAACTATATTCCAATCAGACATATTAGACAAAAACTCGATAGGTTTGATAACATGCTTCCATGCTTATAAAGATAGTATTCTGCTTCTGCCTGTATAAGCAAGCAAGCAAGCAATTTGATTTAACCCGCCCTATAAGATATGTCCACCCTATCGAAAAGCATATTCGGGTGTAACAATTCATTGGAGCGAGGTGTATTAACCCGAGTAAAATCGGGAGTTACTCCACATCGCTCCAATGCTCCAGACCATCCCTTTATCCCCTATAGCACGCTGATGCGCAATAGGGGCACAACTATCAGCCAAATGCTCTTCACATGGGAATCCTGGGTAATAGAATTCCAATGTGGTGCCCTAGTCGATTTTCAAAATAGGCCAGCGTGATGCGCTATATGCCTGCATCCTCTTTTGACTTATCCGCGAACTAAAATTGCTTGCTTGGGCCCCGAGTCACTGTACTGAGCTAATCTAAGCTCGACCCAGCAGTGACTCGGCTTTCAAGTTTTTTTGGGGTTTTTTGTCCGGGTTTTTTTGTTTTTTATGATTTTTTTGGTGGCTTTCGACGATTTTTTATATTTTTTTGGTAGGAGGTCTATGTTGAAGATCGAGATGTTGGACCTAGGCATGGGGTTGCATATTTCTTCTTTCGATATTTGGTGATTCGAGCTACGAACTATATACTTCTTTTGTTTTTACTTATTTATTCTTCCTTTATCGTTCTTTTTTATTTCACTTTATTTTCTTTGTCACTCTTTAGTTGGTTTATTTATTTCACTTTATTTTCTTTGTCGCTCTTTAATTGCTTTATTTATTTCACTTTATTTACTTTATCGTTCTTTATTTCTTTCTCTTTATTACTTTATTCCACTTTTTACTATTTTGGACGTTTGTGCTTCCATCGATGGAATGCATCATACCCTAGAATCTCTCGCTGTATGGGGCTTGGGTGGTGTTCCAGCTTCGCGAATTTTATTCTTGCTTTATCTGTCATCATCTCCGTGACTCTGACTTGGTGTAGTTCTCTGAATAGAAAGCGTTCAGCTACGTACTTCGGGACTTTGCCTGCTTCTCTTAGGCTGTTGTTGTGGGACGCTTTTATCTTCTTTTAGGTTGTGTCACATGACATATCCCCAAGCGAGAGACGTATGTTAGTATCGATAATCGGTAGTATTGTTTATTAGCCTTATCTTTGGTTTTAGTCTTAATTTGTTTTTCTTTCCTGTGAGTCCTCTTATTCTTGCGCTGCCATGTTTGCCTTCTGAACTGTGGCTTCTATGTGTTTTTTGAAGGTTAATCCTTTGTCCATGATAACTCCTAGATATTTGGCTTCTTCTTTCCACTCGATGGGGTTGTTCTGCTCCTTCAGTTGTTCTTCTGGCTGTTGTCTTCTTTTCTTATATAGCACCGCTTGCGTTTTCTCGGAGTTGATGGCTATCTTCCATTTTATGCTCCATTCCTCGATATCTCCTAACCCTGTTTGCAGGTTGGTCACTGCTATATCTACGTTTCGGCGTTTGGCCGCTATCGCAGTGTCGTCAGCATACAGACTCAACAGGGTACCTGGTGTTATTGGTACATCGGCGGTGTATATTTTTTGTAACAACAGTGGTGACAGGACAGCTCCCTGCGGCACTCCAGCCACCGGGTTTCAAAGCTCGGACAGGACTTGTCTTATCCGAACCCTGAAACTCCGGCCGCCCAAGTACGAAGAGATCAGTCTCGTCATCGCTCCGCTGTATTCGTATCCTTGCATTTTGTAAATAAGTCCTTCATGCCATAGTCTGTCGAAAGCTTTGCTTACGTCCAGGAAAGCTGCTCCAGTGTATTGGTTATCATTTAATCCAGCTGCCATGTACTCAGTTAGTCTGAGTGCTAGTAGCTCGCTGGAATGCTCTGCTCTAAATCCGAATTGAGCTTCTGGAATTATTTGTAATCCGTTTGTTTCTGCTTGGAGTCTGCTGGGTATAATTCTTTTCACTATCTTGCTGATTGCTGGAAGTAAGCTGATTGGCCTGTAGTTCTGCAGGAACGTGTGGATCTTGCCAGGTTTTGGAATCATAATGACATGTGCCTCCTTCCACCTGTTTGGGAATATCCATTATCTCAATATCGCGTTTACTATGTTTGTTAAAAATACTATAGCTCTCGCAGGCAAGTATTTTAGGGCTATGTTCGTTATTTGGTGTAGACCAGGTGCTTTTCTCGGTGAGCTGTTTCTTTTGTGTTCATTTATCTCCTCCGGTGATGTTCGGTGATCCGGTGATGGATCCTCTGGTCTTTCTTGTTGCTCTTCGATTTTTTCCATGAAGTTTACGTCCTTGTCTGGGTGGTACCTAGTTCAGTGTACACTCTCTTTCGAGGGTGAACCTCATCACCTCTGCTTTTTCTTCTATGCTGTATACGATACCGTTTTCTCCATGTAGTGGGGGGATGGGTTTTTGTCGCTTCTTAATAGGGAGTTTTTGTTGCTACGTAACGTACGCATCTCCGTATACGTAAAGCAACTAAAGTGTCGTAGAGGATGAATGTTAAAATAGGTAGTTTTTGTAACTGCCTTAACGTAACGTAAAGCAAATCGTAAAGTCATTTTTAAATTCCGTTGACATTTAAAAAAATAAAACAATGTTCACACAATATACAATTAATATACAAATGTAAAAAAAGATAAATGAATGATGAAATTGTATGGTTTTAATTGCTTCTATTTAAATATAAAAATATTATTTTTCCTTAGGTTAAAATTGTTTTATTTTTGTTTATACCTACTTTTTAGTTGTAAATTATTGTATACCTACATCAGAATTCCAGTAGGTATAATGTAAATAGTGTGGTAATATTTATTTGAAAATTTTACTGAAACTAGGTCATTTGTTTATCTAGTTATTAATTGTGGTGATCACTGTATTTCTTAAATTCTTACAAGATTTGTTTGTTTTGCTTTATTAATAGACAACTTAAAAACAATAAAATTTTAAATCTATTATGAAGCTCCAGTTTCCAATTACAAACACAGAATAATTTTACTCAAATAGACTAAACCAATAACCAATATAACCTTAAAATGTTTATAAACAGGTAGTACGCTGATGAAATGTTCATTTGGTAGGTAATCGGGCAAGATCCTCGTATGCATTCGGTGACTTTCGGCTCGATAGGGATGCGTATGAACCAGCCCGTAACCTTAGGTAATACGTATCGCGATACGGGAGTTCAACCATTAATGCGCAAGCGTATATGTCAAAAAGATGCGTTACGTTTACGTATTTGTGTGCACAAAAACTCCCTATTATTTTTTGGAGCTTCCAAACATTTTTCATGTTTGTGTCTTGTTCCTCCATCTCTTGTAGGTAGTTGTCCCATTTTTCGCTGCGGTGTTGTCGAAGAGCCGTTTTAACCTCTCTGTTTAGTGTGTTTACCCAGGTTCTGACTACTTGGTTCCTTGTTCTTCTGGCTACGGTTCTTCGGGGCCCATTGCCACTATGTCCTCGTTGTTTTCTATGTACTTGTTTAGTAGTCGTCCGTTTCTGTTCGTAGCTCTGTCATTCCAATTTGGGATCTTGAATTTAGGTCTCCTATTATTATAGATGTTCGGCTATATTTAGGAACGCATTCTTTATAGCTTCTGCCTGTACATATGTCACTCTACAGTAGTTGTCCCCAATAAACGCTATTACATGAATGCTTTTGCACTGTCGACATCTACATGTAGTTTTTGTATTTAAAATTTAAGATTTCTGTTATATATGTTTCTAAATAAAAAGATATTTTATTGTTTTTTCTTAATTTAGTGTTATTGAATATGTGTTTTACGCTTGGCCGGATACATCCAAAATTAATTAAATAGCAGTTAAGAAGGTTCTGAAACTGATTTTTTGTAGTTATCTTCGTTAAAATATTCCAAAAATATTATTTTAAACGAATATAAAATGTAGGTATACAATATATATCCCGTTAACAGGTCAGTGGCGGATCTATACATTTGCCTTAGAAGGGTTGGCGAACTTCCAATGAAATTAACCAGCCATAGAGACATAAAAAAGATAAACCCAAACAACACATGAATATAAAAAATAATTTTTATGTTTCAACAATTTTTTTCTTTAATTTTGGACCTTGTTAGGAGGGAAATTTCCCCATTTTCTATCCCTCTAGATCCGCAACTGTTACAGGTATATCCTGGCAATAATTTTTAGTCTTTCTCTCGTACTCATTCCAGGAAATTACGACTCCTCAATTATTTTATTGGGTACACTCCTAAACTTTCCCTAGTGCCCTAGTATTTATTCAAATGCATTCCTAATTTTATCCCTTATTATCATTTCACTTATTCATCTAAGCACTCTTTTTCCGCTACCTGCATTCGATTTCCTATTATTTATATGCGTACATCAAAGCTAGTCTTAAGCTCAATCTATCTTACGATGGGACATGAACGACACGTGCTGTAGAACAATAGACGGCGCATGTCCCCGGTGTCGCTCCGTACCGTTGTACGATAAACTAGCTAATGCTTTTCATATCAGACGATTCTGCAAGTTCCTGTAAGACAGCGGTGTCATCCACTTCCCAGTTGTAAGATATATTGGGCTTTATGGCAGCTTTCTGAAAACTTTCCTTCCAGTTTTATTCGAAATTCGAAACTTTCTATCACACAACAGACTACTCACTTCATTTCAGTTAGAATAATTTCATCCTTTGATTTCTTTATAGAATAATTTCATCATTACAATTTGTAGTCTTAGTTTTAGTATAGACTTCATCTTTAAATGAGCGTTTTAGAGATTCTGTTTTGGTGCTTTTCGAACCGCACAGTTCTTCTTCTAGGTGACAGAATCTGCATAGGTCATAGGTCATATTCCAATTCCTGTTAGCCCTGTTAGCAGATATACTATGGCTTTGATTGTTTTCCTATTTTTATTTGTTAAGCCTGCAGTAAATTTTGGCAAATATTATGTAATGAACTGTTTTTCCTGTCTTTGACCTGGTGAATTCTCCCCTATTCCAGCGATTTGTGAGCTACCCACTTTCTTGTATAGCCGATATTGTTATTGCCTTTGCAACCCCGCAGAAAGGTTAGAGTCCAAAGAATGGCATTGATGACCCTTGTTTGGTTATTTCATCTGCTTTTTCATTGTCCTTATTACTCTTACGTTCCGGTACCGTAACGTTGCCATTGTCCGTTAGTTTATTTGTATCCACACAATCCCATACTAGCATAGATTTGACCTCTACAGAATTAAGTGCCTTAAGCACAGCATGGCTATCTGTGACGATGGCAATTGAACGGTTCGTTCTTTTCGCTTTTTATTCCTTCCAGGCTGTGATGAATTACGTACTAAGAAATGGATCCCTTGCATTGTTCCTACCATACCAGGCTCCTGCACCCTCCGATGTTTTTGAGCCATAAGTGTACCAGGTAGCTTTTGCTTGTATGGATACATCTTCCTTGAAGTTTTCCTTACTTACTTACTTACTCCGTGGCGTTACAACCCTCCGCGCCCTTCCAGTTTTCCCTACCTGGTAGGTATATTAATTTTGAATTTATTATCACAGCTGTATCTCGAAGGTGTTGCATCGATGAGTTACCCCTTTACAACATCTGCTTTTAGCTCCTTAAGTATCTTCATATTGTCAGCACTATGCGCCTGGCTTATGTGATGCTGACTATGTATAAATTTGTACATGACTGCTAGCTTCGCCCAGTATAAAGATATGAAATCGTGGTAGATTCAGCAAGATTTCCAATACCGCTGTATGAGTTGCGCTTATGATCTCCGTAGTACACAGACATTCTAGCTTGTCTGCATTACTTAGCAGCATTATTGCTGCCATTCTCTGGATCTTTCCACCAAGTCACAGATCCATAGGTTATCATTGGTTTAATAATCCTTGTTTGTAACCATATGGTCATTCCAGGGTTGAGTCTCCATTATCATTGCATATTCTTCTACATCCGTCCACACACGAGTAGTTTATACATATATGGAAAATCATGTAAAGGGCAATATTCTAAAAATGAAAATATAGTTTTAAAACTAACGTTTAATTAAAGACTTTTTTGAAATAAAATAATTTTAACGAATGTACTGATGTGCCTAATACAGCCCTGCATCTTGACTAATTATTTCGGTTGAAAGATCATAATCCCCACATATAATGGCCAGTTTTGAACTTATCAAATCTACCATCATGGCTGCCATTTATGTACATAATAGAGAAACCCTTGTTAACTGTCTATTATCTAATAAAATTGCGACACTCTATCCCTCCAAAATTAACAAATTTCAACCCTCATAATGTGCCATTTCGACTCAAATGTATAGACCCATTAAGTGTACGGTTATTATTCCACCGGTATATTCTTAGGTTAATGTCCTATTTTGGTCACCTGAATGAGTTTTACAAGCAAATATGAGTTTGGACTAAAGCGAGACGGGGGCGTCGCGTCTCAACCCTTACATTCACGCAAAAATTAACAACGAAATTATTTCAGAGAGAGCAATAATAATCCTATATGGCTGCTACTATAGTATGCGGTCTACCGTCGCTTTTCTCCTATAGCTTGCGGTCTACCAAGGGATGCGGCGTATAACCTCTAATAATATTGCATTGCCGGTAAATCCTTACAAAGAGATAAAACGCATAAATCAGAAGAATTGTCATTTTAATTCTAAAAATTAGTATATTGTCATACCAATTTACTATTTTAATTTGGAATAAGCGAATTTTGTGGGTATGACAAAATATTCATTTGTAAAATTAAAATACACTAAGCATCAAAATTAACGCACCACCTTAAAATGGGAAATCTTTTTTGTCTCGTATTTCCTAAACCTATTATCCAATTTTAGTGATTTTTATAATGTGTTGTAGCTTTATTCTTCAAGAATATCGATGTAAAAATATTGTTGCTAAACAGATCAGTGTCATTGTATACCGGGTGTAAAAATGATAGTGTGTTTTTTCCTCAAAGTTTGGGACACCCTGTGGAATATTGTAGCGTATATAACATATTGAAGTTAAAACTCGACTGTAGCGTTAGTCTTTCTCAATATGTTGCTTTTTGATTCGTTCACTTGTGTTGGATAATAAAAAGTTAGGTACTTTAACAACTAGCAACATTCTTCATCAATACAGGGTGTTTCTGAATAAGTGCGACAAACTTTAAGAGGTCATTCTGAATGAAGAAATAATGCCCATTTGCTTTATAAACATATGTCCACAAATGCTTCGTTTCCGAGATACGGGATGTTGAATTTTCTCTAAACCCGGTTAAGATATGCAAATGGAATTTAGTAGGTTTTAAGAGGTAGTTATTGTGCATTTTTTGAGATACAATTAAGAATTTTATATACACCATTGGCGTGCATACGGGTAATATGACCGGGTAATTAAACCGGGTAAATAAAAAACCTACTAAATTTCATTTGCATATCTTAACCAGTTTTAGAGCAATAAATAAATCGTCAGTTTGTAAGAAAAAATTCAACATCTCGTATCTCGGAAACGAAGCATTTGCGAACATATGTTTATGAAGCAAACGGTCATGTTTTTTCTTGCAGAATTACCCCTTAAAGTTTGTCGCACTTATTTAGAAACACCCTGAATTGATGAAGAACGTTGCTAGTTGTTAAAGTACCTAACTTTTTTATTATCCAACACAAGCGAATAAATCAAAAAGCAAAATGTTAAGAAAGTCTAAGGCTACAGTCGAGTTTTAATTTCAATATTTTATATACGCTAGAATATTCCACAGGGTGTTCCAAACTTTGAGGAAAAAACACACTATCATTGTTACACCCGGTATACAATGACACTTACCTGTTTAGCAACAACATTATTATAACGATATTCTTGAAGAATAGAGTTATAACATATTAAAACAGTCACTAAAATCGAAGTCCTAAACAGGTTTAGGAAATATGAGACCTCAAAAATGTCCCATTATTATGGTGGTGCGTTAATTTTGATGCTTAGTGTAATAATTCTTCTGCTTTATGCGTATTATACACTTTGTAAATATTTTCATTATTGTGTACAAACCATTCTGAGAAAAGATTATCGTGTTGTTTAGTGACAGAGGTTTACAGTCATGGCAAAAAAATCTTTGCGAAGCAAATAAAACGCATAAATCAGAAGAATAAAGCTAACTGTGAATAACTTCACTTGCACAAAACAAAATATAATTTGAAAATTTCACGTTTTAGTAATCAATTTCTTTAATAATCAAACAATATGTTATGTCACTTTAACCTGTACCCTGTAAATACTCACCCGTTTACAACCAAAAGACTTTTTATTGTATAAACATCAGAGCGTGGCCACCCAAATCACCAGAATTTAATAAACTGGACTGATTTTTTTGGGGTTACGTTAATAATGAAATTTATAAAATACCTCCAACAACAAGGGATGAGATGAAAAATAGAATACAAAGTGTATTTCGATGTGTTAATTTACAAATGCTCCGTAGAGTAAGTAGCTCATTCAATGATCGTTTTTAGGCGTACATAAATGTGTTAGGAGATAATTTTGAACACCTTATATAATTAAATATTATGTAACAATATGTTATGTCACTTTAACCTGTACCCTGTAAATACTCACCCGTTTACAACCAAAAGACTTTTTATTGTATAAACATCAGAGCGTGGCCACCCAAATCACCAGAATTATTTAATAAACTGGACTGATTTTTTTGGGGTTACGTTAATAATGAAGTTTATAAAATACCTCCAACAACAAGGGATGAGATGAAAAATAGAATACAAAGTGTATTTCGATGTGTTGATTTACAAATGCTCCGTAGAGTAAGTAGCTCATTCAATGATCGTTTTTAGGCGTACATAAATGTGTTAGGAGATAATTTTGAACACCTTATGTAATTAAATATTAAAAATATTTTATTAAAAATAGCTTCTAATTTTTTCAAACATGTTTTTTTGCAAAATGTATTACTGATAAATTATGTTTCGTTCTTTATTTGTTACACTGTTACATTTACATAAAAAAGTAGTGTTTAATTGTCTTCACAAAATATTGTATTTTGTGTTTGTGTGTGTTTTTTTAAATTTATTACTAATTTTCTTTTGTTTATTTGTTGCATTTACATAAAAAGATAGTTTTTAATTGTTTCAAAAATGTTGCATGTAGTGGTTGTGTTTTTGTTTGTAAAATGTATTACTAATAAATTATTTTTATTTCTTTATTTGCTACAGTGTTACATTGATTACCGGATTGATAAGTAATCTTCAATTGTCAATTCAGTCATGGCTTACTTAAAATTTAGATAAATTTAAACACCTAAAATAATTTGCTCTGAAAAATGAAAATATCTCGAAAACTAATAAATTTGGGCATTGGGAATATTATATAAAAATTAAAGTACGTTAATGTTACTTTTCAATAATGATATAAAATACAAGGTGTTCCATTTAACATTACTGAGAAAATAATGTACTTGCGTTGACTCACCTTGTATTTGATATAAAGAAAATTAGCAATATAAATCATTCTTAAAAATTTTGACAATAAATAAAAAATATGGCATTAATAAACCATTGCTGTTGTGCTTATTTTTATTTATACAGGGAGTTGAACTTGTTACGATTTTCATACAAAATTGGTTATAACTTTGTAAATACCCTGTATAACATTACAAACCTTTATATTTTTGTGATGGAGAAGTTAACAGGATTTCGAATATAGAATAAAATATAGGGTGTTCCATTTAAAAAAACATAAGTTAGGTCTGCCTAGAAAGAGGAGGTGGGTTTAGTCGGTAGGCGGCCCGGCAAGATAGAGATAGGACGGACTGAATCCGACACACCTGGGACGCCTTCCCAGACGGTCTTAAGAAGATTCCCACCTCCAAAAAAAAATATGTAGATTACTTGGGTTAGGGAAAAAATTTGATAATTAAATATTAATTAATATTATATTTTCTTATATCAAAGTATAAGGAAGCGGTGCTTCCCCCGCTTCCATGGACCGCACGCCTCTGGTTTCACCCCTTTTGGGGAGTGAAAAAATAAACCTTTAAAATAAGTCCGGAAGTGAATGAACTGATTAATTCTAAGCAACTTTTGTTCTATACAGTTTTTTCACTAAGTCAATACTTTTCGAGTTATTTGGTTTTTTTTTGTTGAAAAATGAACATATTCACTCACAAATAACTCAAAAAGTATTGACTTAGTGAAAAAACTGCATAGAACAAACGTTGCTTAGAATTAATCAGTTTATCCATTTCCGACTTATTTTAAAGGTTTCTTCTTTCACCCCCGAAACGGGGTGAAACTCACACCCAGGGTAAAAGCACACATCGGCACAAATAACTTTTTTTGTTTGACATGTTAGCTACGTGCATGCCACATTTCATGTCATTCCAAGTGGTTTTTTTTAATTCAGAGCAAAAACCGTGAGTAAACGTACTATAAACCGTTATTTTTGCAATAATTTATTAATAACAAAGTCGGAACGTGGTTTAAGCTATCACGACTAGCGACAATCCACTTAGCATATAAAAATACTATGAAAAAGACTACAAACTTGCTATAGATAACGCATTTCGAGCTTTTCGGCGAATAAACAAATATTTTGTTATTAACAAAATAAGAACACATTTTGAGTAATCGCGACTAGTCGCATTCGATTTAGCGACCAAAAATATACCAGAGAAGACCTTAACACTATCAATTTATTTACAGGGCTTCTAATAATTCCTGAAAAATACCTAATTTTACCATAATTTGTTAATAACAATTAAACGCACGACATTTGGACTTCCACACCACTTCCATTGGATTCAGCGACCCAAAAAATCTATAATACCACCATCAAATCGCGGCGAACTAAAAGTGTCCACGGGACCCCCTATGTTGCGACTAGACTACATAGAGAAATGGTAGTTTACAATGAAAATTTTATTTTCAATTATTTTATTATATTATTATTTTATTTTAATTTCAATAAAGTGATTTGTCGCCGTGTCGGAATAAAAGTGGTGCCCAGCACTGGTGTTTAGCGGGTGTATGAATATTTAATAAAAAAGTTTAAGATGGTCTGGCCCAGGCAGGCAGGTATATGTTTTAACCGTGTTATGTGAATAACCAAACATAAAAGAGATTATGCGTGATGGAAATCACAGATTTTAAATTAAGATTACGTGCAATTAATAATAAACTAGTTAACAACGTAACGACACGATCAAGATTTCCTTTGTCATTTAATAATATTTAACAAAATGGGCACGACAAAAGAGAATAAAATACGGCGTTTATTACTTCCTGAGCATATGGCCTGGTTAAACCGACTCGGCTGCTTCTACCTGCTGCTTTTAGATCAATTACCAACCCCGGGAAAACGGTTCCATCGCTTTTATCTAATAGTTTTCGGTCTTTCTCTGCTCAGATGACAGCCTATTAACAATAAAAATCACATCTTTTTTAGGTATGCGCGGTGGGACGCGAACAATTAGTATTCACTTTTGAATTGAGCCCATTTCTTGTCACCTGTTGGTTGAAATTGATTCAGCCAATTTCATTAATATATTCAGCAATAAATTATAAAAAAAAAATTCTTTCTAGTTTTTCATCGATTGTATCGTTTTACATTTACAGGTATCCATATTAAGATTGTGTGTCCTAGAAACCATTTTTATATTTATTTTTCTTCATTATTAGATTTTTCAGACGTTTTTCCGCTTTCTACCTGTTTTTCTGATCATCCTTGGTTTCCAATTTTTCATATCACTCATTCGTCGTTTTCAGCAATCTTTTTGGTAATATATCTGGGTTAATTTTGGCTCCATAGTTTGCTGTTATTTTTTACAAGTTGTTTTTTGCAGCCGATGGAGCCGTCAGTATATCTTCCTTATTAATGCTTAAGTCAACATGTAGAAGAATTAAAACTATTCATTAACACGCAAAAAAATGACATAATGCTGATTACAGAAACTCATTTTACATCCAAAGACCACATTAATATTCCACGATTTACAACTTATCATACGCAACATCCCAACGAAAAAGCACATGGAGGCACTGCAATAATAGTTAATAATAAACTAAAGCACTACGAAATACAAAAACATGAATGCGACTATCTACAGGCCACCAGCATTGTTGTGGAAGATCAACTAGGCCCACTAACAGTATCAGCTATATACTGTCCGCCAAAGCACAATAACAAAACGGAACAGTTTGAAAATTTCTTTAAAACATTAGGAAACAGATTTATAGCAGGAGGAGATTTTAATTCTAAGCATACTACCTGGGGATCCAGAATTATTACCACAAAAGGCAGAGAACTTCTTAAAGCTATAAACGCGACCAATGCAAATTATCTCACCACAAGGGAACCAACTTACTGGCCTACCGACAATGCAAAAATACCTGATCTACTCGACTTCTATATTGTTAAAGGAATTAATGTTAAATTGGCAAAAGTAGAATCTTGTTACGATCTACCCTCTGACCACTCTAGCGTAATCGCGACATGGTATGCACAAATAACAAACAGTACTAAACAACCATCACTATACAGTAACAAAACAGACTGGAGCATTTTCAAGACTAAACTAGATGAACTAATTGACATAAACATCCCATTGAAAACAGAAAGTGACATCTACGCAGCAGTAGAAAATCTTCAGAAATCTATACAAGAAGCTGCTTGGTATGCTACCCTTGACTGCTACCAAACAGAATTTAAAGAGCATTGCCCAACTGTAATAAAGGAAATGATTGCTAGAAAGAGAAAAATAAAGGAGGAGTGGCGAAGAAAAAGAACACCTGAGAACAAGACAAAATTAAATAAAATCACCAAGGAAATTAAACTACAATTGCATAATATCAAAAATAATAAAATACAAGAATATCTTACAGGTTTATCAGCAAACGCAGATAGTGAATATTTCCTTTGGAAGGCCACAAGAAAAATCAAACACCCGAAACAACAAATACCACCAATACGGAACCAAGAGGGAAACTGGTGTAGAAATAATAAAGAAAAAGCCGAAGAATTTGCAAATCACCTCACAAATGTATTCCAGCCACATCCCCTGGAAGATGGTGACACAGAGGAAGAAATAAATGACTTCCTGGAAGCGCCCTACCAGATGGACTTACCTATACAAAAAATCACCACTAAAGAAGTTAGAAATATTATCCAGCATGAAATCAGTCCAAAAAAAGCTCCAGGGTATGACCTGATCAACGGGAAAGTACTGCAGCAATTGACATGCAAAGGTCTGGAAATGATAACGCAAGTATTTAATGCAATATTTAGGCTAGGATACTACCCAGAACAATGGAAAGTTGCTCAAATTATTCTCATACCTAAGCCAGGGAAAAATAAAACTCAGGTGACTTCATACAGACCAATAAGCCTGCTACCTGTTCTATCAAAAATCTTGGAAAAACTTCTCCTTAAACAATTATCTCCAGTTATAGAAGAAAGGAAACTAATTCCCCAACACCAAAATTTGGGTTCAGAACACAACACGGAACGATAGAACAGGTACATAGACTGGTAAAACACATCAGAAGTGATTTAGAAAATAAAAGGTATTGTTCTGCTGCATTCCTGGACATTGGTCATGGCTTCGACAAGGTATGGCATGCTGGTATGCCCTTTAAACTAAAGAAAAACCTTCCCCATCCTTTTTGTCAAATCCTAAAAAGCTATATTTTCAACCGACATTTCCTAGTCAAGCAGGATAATGAATACACAAGCCTAAGACCAATAAAAGCCGGAGTACCACAAGGAAGTGTCTTGGGACCGATATTGTACTTGCTCTACACTGCTGACCTAACCACAAGTAACAGATCAACGTGTGCAACTTTTGCTGATGACACTGCTGTACTAGCCTCTCACCATGATCCAAATACAGCATCCGGAATCCTTCAGAAAGACCTTAATAATATACAAAGATGGCTTAAAAAATGGAAGATAAAGGCAAATGAGAGTAAATCCATCCGTGTAACCTTCACCATGAAAAGACAAAAATGTCCATCTGTAACACTAAATGAAACGCAACTCCCACAAACCGATACTGTCAAGTACCTAGGAATCCATCTTGATAGGAGATTAACTTGGCAAAAGCACATTTTTACAAAAAGAAAACAACTAGGAATAAAATTCCGAGAAATGTACTGGATCATCGGTCGTAAATCTCAACTATCTCTTGAAAACAAACTGCTGATATATAAATCTATATTAAAACCAGTGTGGACCTATGGTATCCAACTTTGGGGGACAGCCAGTCAAACTAACCTAGAAATACTGCAGAGATTCCAAAACAAAGTCCTTAGAACAATGCTGAATGCCTCTTGGTACGTGTCAAACTATGTGATAGAGCAAGACCTCAATGTGCTATCCATAAAAACAGTAATACATATTAACAGAATATTACAAAAAATATTCCAAGAGACTAGAATCTCATCCAAACGAGTTAGCCAGCAACCTCGCTGATGACCACAATGATGTACGACGATTGAAGAGATTCAAAGTAGTGGACCTAGCAAGAAGATTCGAATAATCTGTGATAACTAAACTTTTAACTTGTTTTAATTTAATTTATGTAAAGAGGGTGATCACTGGATCTCCCTCTACAGGTCAAATTTTCAATTTTTGTCAAAGAATTTACCTATTGTTCTTAGTTAAGGACAGATTGTAAAAATTACAACAATAAAAAAAAATTTAATGCTCTATCTATGATGTTGTTTTGCGCACAGAGTTGACATATAAGCTGTTTGCTAATTGGGTTTGTTCTATTGAACTCTTATACAGCATAATATGCCATTTCCCTTACCAGGACGTACTTACTGCAGCTGGAGTACGAGTATTACCAGATTTATTTTTTTTTTAATGTTAATCGCATGAATTGGCTCATGTCCTTCGACTACACTTCTGATGGAAGTGTGTCTAGTATCTGGGATAAAATCGTTTCTTATAATTTCCCGGTATTAATATGATATTATCTGTTTAGAAGCTTGAACCTGTGGATAGGTGTCAAATTTGGCATCCAGATGTTGTTGATAACGGATTGTTTCTTGGTCAAGATTAATAACTTTATTATTAACCAGATTTAAGCCATATAACTCTCACTCCCTTTAATGGAAAAATTCACTCATTTCATATCCCTGCGGTATCAAAAGAATTGAGATCTTTCCATGTTATCGAGCCCTAAATTACTCGGTGTAATATAGTATCTCTCAAAAATTTTCATACATCTGGACACACCAGCGGTGCCGGTTTTTGCATGGTTTTGTAGAGATTTTCACTAAAATCCGATTGGTTGTTTTTTTTTTTCATAAGGTTCTTCGGAATGGCAGCAGTAGCATAGAGAGAGCAAAAGTGGAAAATATATGCGTTGTTTAACTGTTTTATCCCATTTGACTCGCTAACATTAGCCACTCGATATATTAGTACTTGAAGGTCTTTGCTTTGAAATCGGCCAATAAAAATGTGTAATTTTGTATTAATAAAAGCTAAAAGAAACAGTACAAATGAAATTTTCCAATATATTAATCTAACTTCAAAGAAAACAAAAAAATGTTACGGAAAATAATATTAAGTATCGATTAATTGAAGGTATACGTTTTGTGGAAATTTATAGAAAAGTTCGTAAACACAAAGGATGGATACACAGGAAGATTGTTTTATAGTTACGGTTGTACCTATTGTGTGAGAATTTTTCCTCCAAATTGCGTATTGTGATCCAAGGTAGAATATAAATAATATTACTGTACGCACATAGGATTGACCGTGTACAACCGAAAAACAATGGCTAATAACAATAAAACTTTGGCGAGCAACGGTATCATTTTTCACAGCTAGACACAATTAGATGTAATTTTTTAAATAGGATTCCCATCTTATTGCACAATATTAATTTTATGTTCTGTACATAATGACAAGTGGTTGGTTTTTCTTTCACACTTATTACAACTTTCTGGCAGATACTTATTTTATTTATAAACAACAGCTCATGGGCGTACGTCTTTTTAGTCGATAAGTGCTTAATGACACTGTAACATGTTTTTTGAAGTTATACTTCCTTAGGCACGGGAGTAAATTTTTATTTTGCTGGGCGCATGCGCACACAGTCAGTATGGTATGAAACGTTATGAGGGATCTGATTGGGTGTTAAAATCATCTGTCAATAATTGTTCAAATAGAGATTCTGGATAAACAAAATGTTGTGTATATTAGTTTTTATTGCTGTGAGGACAGTGACAAAAAGCAAGTTCATAATTGTAGTTACTTTTTAAATAGTTTTTAAAAGCAACGGGTACGTACCTTATTGTAAATGTTTCAGTATTGTAATAAAAAATTACAAATTAGGTAGGTAAATACCTATTTGGAAAATGTACCTACCTAGCTAGTAGATAATGCTTTGATTTACATAATTTGATTACCAACAAAAATCTCCATCAAATATATTGCTTTTTTAGTCTATATTTTGTCGTATTTTAATTCCACAAGAATCAAACTTATTTGATTAAACTAACAGAATAAGCAACGGTAAAAAAAGTTTTAAAACGTCTACTTGCTAGGTACTTGCATTACATGGTGGGCATCAAAATGAAACAACTGATACCAGAAAACAAAAACAAAATAAAGGTAAAGAAATATATAAATAAACCAATTCGATTAGCAACAAAGAAAGAGCAAGAAACGTATGGGGAAACAATGGAAAGAGAACTAAAAAAGATACAAATAGAAGAACGAACAGAAAATAACTGGGACATCATAAAGCAAGTAATGAACAAAGCAGCAAAAGAGTGTAATAAACAGGAGAATAAAAAGAGAAAGGAGTGGTTCGACATAGAATGCCAAAACGAAATAGAACTAAGAAAATCATTAAGGATGGAAATGATAATGAAAGAAACGACAGAGACGAAGAATAAATATATAGAGCAAAGAAATAAAATAAAGAGATTGCTGAAAGAAAAGAAGAGAAAACACGTAGAAAATAAGCTAAAAGAAATAGAAGAGAACTACAGAAATAAAGAAGTAAGAAACCTGTATCAAGGTGCCAGAAATGAGAAAAGAGGATACCAACAAAAACCAATATTCGTTAAAAACAAAGCGGGGAATAATATAAGCGGTGAAGCAGAAATAGTAGAGAGATGGAAAGAGTATTTTGACGAGTTACTAAATGGCAAGAATAAGTCAAACCAAAGAGAATACATGGAAGCAGAAGAAGGAAATGAAAACTTAGAAGACATAGAAGATAATTCACCCAGCAAAGAACAAATCGAGGAAATCATAAAAGATTTGAAGAATAACAAATGTCCTGGAAGCGATAATATAACAGCAGAGATGATGAAATATGGTGGAAAATTGCTACATGAGTGGATATACAAGATCATAAAAGAGATATGGAGAAAAGAACGGATACCAAAAGATTGGAAGGAAGCAATTATTTGCCCATTACACAAAAAATGAGACAAAACAGAATGTAGTAATTACAGAGGAGTAGCATTACTAAATACCATATATAAAATCTTATCAAAATCCATAAAAGATAAACTTGAAAAAGAAGCTGAAAATATAATAGGTGAATATCAGTGCGGATTTAGACGATGAAGAAGCACAACGGACCAAATATTCGTAATCAGAGAATTACAAGCAGAAAGCTATGAACACAACCTACCAACGATAGCGCTATTCATCGATTTCCAGCAAGCGTACGATAGAATAAAGAGGAAGAATTTAAAGCAGGCGCTTGAGGAATTGGGAGTTAGCAGAAAGTTACGCAACATGATACATATTACGTTAGAAAATACAGAAAATAGAGTCAAAATAAACAATCAGTCATCAGAAAAATTTATACAATATGATGCATCTAACCAAAATCAGCAAAATCTTAACGTACTCGTTTAACGTAATCTAATGGACCGTTCAAGTATTACGTAATGCAGGTTGGGGGGGGGGGGGGGGGTCAAAACTCTTCAAAAATTGCGTTACGCAATAGTTAAACGCCCATTAGAGTGCGTTACGTAAAGGGGAAGGGGTCAAAAATCTTCAAAAATCGCGTTACGTAATACTTGAACTCTCCCTAATCATAATAATACTTAAACAGCTTTTCTGTTCTTTAGCTTTTCAGGTGTTTTTTGAACTTCCTGTGTACTTATATTAATATCTTCATTTGTGGTAATTTCTGTTGTTTCCGGTTCTAGCATCATTTGTTCATCCTCTGCATATAGCTTTTTTAGATAGTCAATCCATGTATCCTTTTCTATATGTTTTGGTTCTATTAGTTCCTTTACCTCCGTACTTTTACATTTCTTTCTAAAGACGTTCCCAGTAATAATGTGGTATTCTTCTTACGACTGAATATGTTTCGTTCCCACCACAAAGCGGTGTCCCAGTACCCATTCTAGATATATTGTCCATATCAGATATTCCTACGTTTCCACACACTCTTATAGAAACCTTTGTGGATGACACCGTCATCTTCAATTCACCAAGATCCAGTAGATGCTTCCAACATCCTACAAAATGATTTAGTAAACTAGAAAATTGGGTCAAAAAATAGAAAATCAAAATAAATGAGGCTAAATCCATTCACGTCGACTTTACTACAAGAAAAGATCACTGTAAATCACTATACATAAATAACAAATTTATTCATAAAAACAGCTCCTTCAAATACCTCAGCATACATCTAGACTCTAAACTTACTTAGAAAGTGCATATAACAAATAAGTGAAAACAAGTCGACATGAAAGTAAAAGAAATCTACTGGTTTATAGGAAGAAAATCAAAACTAAGCTTGGAAAACAAACTATTGACACACAACATCATATTTCATGTATGGTGTCGAAGGCTGGGGATGTGCAAGCAAATCAAATATTGCTATCATCCAAAGAAGCCAGTCAAAAATACTACGTATGAACACACAGGCACCTTGGTTCGTGTCGAATGTAACAACATATCAAGATCTTAAGGTTCCATTTATAACAGATGTCATTTAAAATAGGTGCAACAAACACCACGAGAAAATGGAAACACACCTCAACGCAGTTTTACAGCCACTAGTACAACCACTAAGGTTAAAGTGATTATGTCTAGCTGACATAAAGACAACCTAGGTCTCCTTCACTGGAAGTAATCCCTTCACGCCAATGAGGAGCCCAACTCCCAAGTCAACATATTACGAACTTATACAGGGTGTTTGGTAAAGAATGGGCCGTAGCTGAAACCTCAGGTTCCTGAGGTTACAATAGGTCGATTTAAGCTAACTTACCTTAGTACAAAAGTTGATAATAACCGAAATACACGGTGTCAAAGTTAAACTTTTATTTTATTTATTTTTGAATATTTCCTGACAGGCATGGGACAACAACACGAAATTTGATAAGTGGTACTGGTACTGTACACCCTACTTAATTATGTTAAACAAACGTTTCTCGCTACTACCAGAGGCGTACGACGGGGGAACGTGAATGGTTGACCGTTCCCAAATTCTACGCCACTGGCGATATTACTATTTTAGTGCAATTTATTGATTTTCCAATACTTTTCATGTAAATAATATACTCTTTATTCGTAACGATAAAGTCATTACTTTTTGAGATATTTGAAGTTAAAAACGAAGGAGCATAATACATTAATCAAAATAAGTGTGCCTTTTTATATTTAACTTCAAATATCTCGAAAACTAATGACTTTATCGTTACGAATGAAGAGTATATTATTTGCATTCAAAGTATTGTAGAATCTAAAAATTATGCTAAAATAGCAGTTTCAACAGTGGCGTAGAATTTCGGAAGGGTCAACCATTCACTTTCCCCTGTCGTACGCCTTTGGTAGTAGCCAGAAACGATTATTTAACATAATTTAGTAGGGTGTACAGTGCCTACACTTTCTGCCAAGTATGATACGGATATGTCAAATTATTTTAAAGTATTATTTTTTTAAAATAATTTCTTCTTTATTTAAAACTATAAGAAATATGTGTGCCCGGTACTATAAAACTATTTGACATATCCTTATGATACTTGGCAGAAAGTGTAGGTACTTTACACCCTACTCAATTATGTTAAATAATCGTTTCTGGTTAATACTAGAGGCGTACGACAGGGGAAAGTGAATGGTTGACCCTTCCCAAATTCTACGCCACTGACGAAACTGCTATTTTAGCATAATTTTTAGATTATACAATACTTTCTATGCAAATAATATACTCCTCATTCGTAACGATAAAATGATTAGTTTTCGAGATATTTGAAATTAAAAATGAAGCGACACAATACATTAATCAAAATAACCGTGTCGTTTCATTTTTAACTTCAAAGATCTCGAAAACTAATGCCTTTATCGTTACGAATTAAGAGTATGTTATTTACATAGCAAGTATTGGAGAATCTAAAAATTGCACTAAAATAGAAATTCCTCCAATGGCGTAGAACTTGGGAAGGGTCAACCATTCACGTTCCCCCGTCGTACGCCTCTGGTAGTAGCAAGAAACGTTTGTTTAACATAATTTAGTAGGGTGTACAGTACCAGCACCACTTACCAAATTTCGTGTTGTTGTCTCATGCCTGTCAGGATATATTTAAACATAAATAAAATAAAAGTTTGCCTTTGACACCCTGTATTTCGGTTATTATCAACTTTTGTACTAAGGTAAGTTAGCTTAAATCGACCTATTTTAACCTCAGGAATCTAAGGTTAAGCAATGGCCCATTCTTTACCAAACACCCTGTATAACGTATAAATTATGGATGTTAAATAATGATGATTATAACAAAATCTACTAATAAATAAATAAGCATATTGTATCATTTTTGTGGTCTAGTTTTCTGTATATATACAGTCGAACCCGCTTATTAGAATACCTCTTAAAGGAATATCCCGCTTTAAGGAATAGAGCTGTGAGGTCCTGAAACCTTTCTACTAGCCACCAAAAATCTGTTATTAGAATAGCACGGTTATAGGAATACTTTTGCTTGGCACGAAGGCTATTTCAATAAGCGGGTTCGACTGTATTTCAATTTTTTTCCCAATTATTCAATTTTATTTCTGAGTGGCATATTAGAAATATTTTATGTTTATTTATATCTTAACTAATTATTTGTGGAATAAAGTAAAATTCTTATTTCATATTTTATTTAATTAAAGCTATTTTATTTAATTAAATTGTTGGTTACGGCACTGGTTTAAATATTGAGCAGCTTACTTCCATTGCATCGTCCATTTCAATGTTATTTTCAAAAGACAAGTACAAAAATCAATTGTAATATGGGATTGGATATATGTAGATAATTTCTACCGCTTGCTTGTGTTGTGTTGTGTATGTGTGTCTGTGTATACCAGTGCAGGCACCGGAGCCCAGGGAAGTTGCTGCGAATGTCGTGACCGGCGTCCATCAGATAGGGCCTACTCATCCATCAAACGCTGGGTGTGAAAACCCGATGAACAAGATAACGAAAACACTTTGTAATAACCTTTGTCTAAAAGACCTTTTACATGGGTTTGCAACAAAAAAGTCATTTATCTAAAATAAGGGTTGTTGTTGCATATAATAAGCCCTATCTGATTTTCGGGACAATAAATAGTGCCATTTCATGCTCGTTTTGTGGCGCTAGATGCTTCAAGGCCTGTGATATTGTCCTCCGGAAACGAAAGATGTTAATTGCTATTTGATTGATGACCCCTTCTCATGATTAATTTTCAACGATATATTTAATTTTAATTCATGTTATAAATTACTTAATTAATAAATAATATTAAACTTTTGTTTGGGGTGAGAAAGGTGGCACTATTTAATTTCTCATAATTATATGTTCCTCTTCTTATTTTACATTCATTAGATCTATGGTTTTTTGTGACGCAGATTACCAGCTGTCTCTCGGCCTTTTAGACAGTCTCACTAAGTGGCCGACGGACGGTTATTAGATTTTTCTTTGAGTGCTACTCGTATAGATCTACTCGTCTTCGTTGTATTTAAAATGGTCGTATAAAAAAATAAGTCCTAGCTTTGCCACATCATCGACACCTCACAGTTTTTTAATTTCTTCACTGCTAACATTGCAACATGTATATCAGGTTCACAATTATAGTACCTAGACCTTTGCATAATATGTGGTATAAGATGTAAACGAAAAAATAAACATAGTGAGGGTTTAAGAACCTTTTAACTTTTAAAAGGGCCGTACAAGAAAGTCGAAAAGCCGTACAAATTTTATACGAGATATTTGATTTTCATAGAAAAGTAGAGTTATAAAATCGGAAAGTGGAAAGAAATCCTTTGTAAAAGGTATAAAATGTGTAAAAGAGTGTAAAAAGGTGTAAAAGAGTTGCCATTAAGTCATTGAAATGTGATCAACTCAATTTGGATCCCACGTGTTGGGAAACCTGTATACCTTACCTTAGGGCATTATCCTGTTTGCCATGTGACCATCACAGGCCTTTTTCTTGAAGTATGCACTTTTAAGGCATCTATATTTTATGTAAAGGGTTTTTACCCAGATATTTTTCTTTTGTGGCTCAGCTAGCATCCAGTTTATCGAACACTGATGATGATTTTTTATAAAAATCGAAAACGTTTTGTTGTGATGTAGCCCTTTTAAGGGATTTTTAATAAAAAAATTTTATACCTTTTACAAAGGATTTCTTTCCAATTTTGTGATTGATGGTATACAGCCAACTACAGGAAAACTTTTTCTTTTCCTTGTGGATGTTATAAAATCATTACCAAAGGGCCTAGCCGGGTAAGATGATGAAAAGTGCCCCCAACTCGATTCGAATTCCATATAGGTCACCGTTTAGCATATATAGTGAAACTAACTTTCTGAAATTTTTAGCCCCCTAGGTGGTCATGTGACCCACCTAGAGCCTAATTAGGCTTTTTATGTTTTTATTTTTTATCTCAGCCGCATCGAGAACTAGCGAAAAACTTTAAAAAAAAAATTTGTATGATTTAAAAAGTTCTGTGCGAAATTTTTTTTTTATTTTTGGCGGGAAATTTAAATTTTAGAACGATTTTAAAATTTTAAATGAGTATAAAAAATAACTAAG
This sequence comes from Diabrotica virgifera virgifera, assembly GCF_917563875.1. Classification (NCBI taxonomy): domain Eukaryota; kingdom Metazoa; phylum Arthropoda; class Insecta; order Coleoptera; family Chrysomelidae; genus Diabrotica; species Diabrotica virgifera. Next base: position 7,857,556 of record NC_065452.1, on the reverse strand, counting down.
CCATTAGTTTTCACGAAAAAAATATATAACGTGTATTTTTGCATAATATTTCACCCTGAATTTTTTCAAATTTTTAAAATTGGTGAAACGCACCTTCAAAAATAAAAAACCGCATTTTTCGTTTTTTTTTTCGTTTTTTGATACAATTTTATACATATTTTTCAAAAAAGGTAACATCGTCACTGGAGCAGGTAAAAAATTTAAAAAGAATTGGGGTTGACTTAATAAAAATTTTTTGTAACGCCATCCATTTTCAAGATACAGGGCGTTGAAGAAAACAAAATTTAACACATTTTTTACGATTTTGCCGAAACTACTGGCAACATTGTAATAAAACTTGGCGAGTTTTAAGAGGTAGTTATTGTGCATGTTTTGACATACAATTAAGGATTTGATATTCATCATTGGCGCGCTTAGGGGTAATGGTCTGAACTCTTCAAAGAAAAAAAGATAGTACGCCACTGACATATTTCAAATTAACAATCATTTTTAAATTCCTCATTCAATTTGCGATAAAAAAACTATCTTATCATTTTTTCATACGAGGCGCCGTTTTGCTGCAAAAAATAAAATATCTTAACGCTTCCAAAGTATTCGAATTAGTTTTTATAATGATGGACGTACGAGTTTACGTATGTAGATGTAGAAACTACTTAATAGAAGTTCGAATACTTTGGAAGGGTTAGGATGTTTTGAATAAAAATGGCGCGTCGTATGAAAAAATAGGAAGATAGATTTTTTGTCACAAATTAAACGAGGAATTCAAAAAGGATTGTTAATTTGAAATATGTCAGTGGCGTACTATCTTTTCTCTTTAAAAAGTTCAGACTATTACCCGTATACGCGCCAATGATAAATATAAAATTCTTAATTGTATGTCAAAAAATGCACAACAGCTACCTCTTAAAACTCGCCAAATTTTATTACAATGTTGCCAGTAGTTTCGGCAAAATCGTAAAAAATGTGTAAAATTTTGTTTTCTTCAACGCCCTGTATATTGAAAATGGGATTACAAAAAATTTTTATTAAGCAAACCCCAATTATTTTTCAGTTTTTTACCTATTCTAGTGACGGTATTACCTTTTTTGAAAAATATGTATAAAATTGTATCAAAAAACGAAAAAAAAACCAAAAAAATGCGGTTTTTTATTTTTAAAGGTGCGTTTCACCAATTTTAAAAATTTGAAAAATTCAGGGTGAAATATTATGTAAAAATACACGTTATATATTTTTTTTGTGAAAACGAATGACTTAGTTATTTTTTTATACTCATTTCAAATTTTAAAATCGTTATAAAACTTAAATTTCCCGCCAAAAATTAAAAAAAAAATTTCGGACAGAACTTTTTAAAGCTTACAACTTTTTTATTTAAAGTTTTTCGCTAGTTATCGATGCGGCTGAGATAAAAAATAAAAACTTAAAAAGCCTAATTAGGCTCTAGGTGGGTCACATGACCACCTAGGGGGCTAAAAATTTCAGAAAGTTAGTTTCACTATATATGCTAAACGGTGACCTATATGGAATTCGAATCGAGTTGGGGGCACTTTTCAGCATCTTACCCGGCTAGGCCCTTTAAATTTTAGAACGATTTCAAAATTTTAAATGAGTATAAAAAAATAACTAAGACATTCGTTTTTACGAAAAAAATATATAACGTATATTTTTGCATAATGTTTCATCCTGAATTTTTTCAAATTTTTAAATTTGGTGAAACGCATCTTTAAAAATAAAAAACCGCATTTTTTCGGTTTTTCTTTTTCGTTTTTTGATACAATTTTATACATATTTTTTTAAAAAGGTAACACCGTCACTGGACTAGGTAAAAAACTGAAAAATAATTGGGGTTTGTTTAATAAAAATTTTTTGTAACGCCATCCACTTTCAAGATACAGGTTGTTGAAGAAAACAAAATTTTACACATTTTTTACGATTTTGCCGAAACTACTGGCAACATTGTAATAAAATTTGGCGAATTGTAAGAGGTAGTTGCTGTGTATTTTTTGACATACAATTAAAAATTTTATATTTATCATTGGCGCGCATAGGGGTAATGGTCTGAACTTTTTAAAGAAAAAAGATAGTACGCCGCTGACATATTTCAAATTAACAATCGTTTTTGAATTCCTCGTTCAATTTGTGACAAAAAATCGGTCTTCCTATTTTTTCATACGACGCGCCATTTTTATTCAAAAAATAAAACATCTTAACCGTTACAAAGTATTCGAACTTCTATGAAATTAAATACTACTAATATTAGTAGTTTCTACATCTACAGTAGGAAAAATGAAAGAATACCCATGAACGAACATATAAAACACGCTGTATTTTCCTGTCACCGTGTCACACAAAAAATTGGCCTACGCAAGTACATGTAATAATTATTGCTAGATGTACTTGCACTGGACAATTTTCTTTGTGACACGGTGACAGGAAAATACAGCGTGTTTTATATGTTCGTTCATGGGTATTCTTTCATTTTTCCGACTGTACATAAACTCGTACATCCATTATAAAAACTAATTCGAATACTTTGGAAGCGTTAAGATATTTTATTTTTTGCAGCAAAACGGCACCTCGTATGAAAAAATAGGAAGATAGATTTTTTGTCACAAATTGAACGAGGAATACAAAAACGATTGTTAATTTGAAATATGGCAGTGGCGTACTACCTTTTTTCTTTAAAAAGTTCAGACCATTACCTCTATGCGCGTCAATGATAAATATTATTCTTAATTGTATGTCAAAAAATGCACAACAACTACCTCTTAAAACTCGCCAAATTTTATTACAATGTTGCCAGTAGTTTCGGTAAAATCATAAAAAAATGTGTAAAATTTTATTTTCTTCAACGCCCTGTATCTTGAAAATTATTTACACAAAATTTTTATTAGGCAAACCCCAATTATTTTTCAGTTTTTTATCTAATCCAGTGACGGTGTTACCTTTTTTGAAAAATATGTATAAAATTGTATCAAAAAACGAAAAAGAAAACCGAAAAATGCGGTTTTTTATTTTTAAAGGTGCGTTTCACCAATTTTAAAAATTTGAAAAAATTCAGGGTGAAACATTATGCAAAAATACACGTTATATATTTTTTTCGTAAAAACGAATGTCTTAGTTATTTTTTTATATATCATTTAAAATTTTGAAATCGTTCTCAAATTTAAATTTCCCGCCAAAAATTAAAAACAAAATTTTTTTCGGACAGAACTTTTTAAAGCTTACAACGTTTTTATTTAAAGTTTTTCGCTAGTTCTCGATGCGGCTAAGATAAAAAATAAAAACATAAAAACTCTAATTAAGCTCTAGGTGGGTCACATGACCACCTAGGGGGCTAAAAATTTCAGAAAGTTAGTTTCACTATATATGCTAAACGGTGACCTATATCGAATTCGAATCGAGTTGGGGGCACTTTTCATCATCTTACCCGGCTAGGCCCTTTACAGTACTATTTTGTTATATCATAAAGTTTTTCTGAGTGAAATATAAAGTTCCTAAGTATAGCAGAAATGGTTGAAAAACGTAAAATGCGAATTCTTGTTTTTTATAGTTTTTTCGCAATTATTGCTATTTTGCAACAAGGGTGACAACTTTTAAAAACTTTAGCTAATCCTATATTCTAGGAAATTTAATTACGCAACTTTTATGTCCGTGCAATTTTTTTCGGAAATGAATACTTTTAAAGTTATATTCAAAAAACGAAGAAAAATATCGAATTTTTGCTTCATTTTTTGACATTTTGATTATTTAAACGATGTTCCGGACCTTCTTGAGTGGGAGTATAACTGAAATATTATTATTTGAGTTATTTTCAAGCAATTTGTCCAAAAAAATTTGAGTCACCTCTCAACATCCAAATGTACTAATATTTTACAGATGCGCCCTAGCGCCCTGGTCTATAAGTTATCTGTAGTAAACGTATGAAAGTATGTATATATGTACCTACTTTCTCCAAACATTTCGTATACATCTTTAGCTATACGATAAATCTGTACCTACACTTAAAAATTAGCTTACGAATAGTTTTTGAAATAAAACATGTTGACTTATTGGTGAAATACCTACATGAGTTACAATGAACATAAAGTCTTTTTCGTAATGTTCAGTGTCCATAACTTGAGCAAATAATAAACAATTATTAAGAAATTAAATGAATTAAAGGATATTGGCGTGTAGGTCTCCACCTAGTAATTTAAAAATGAGCTTTTAAACATGTAACATGTTAAAAAGCTCATGTTATCTTTATCAACGCTAGTATCAACTTCACGAATTATGTTCCATGCTTCCCTTTTCTCCCTGTTAGTTAGAAAGGTCTTTTTCTTTTCTAAAAGCAATTATCTTCCAGAAATGTGTGTAATACCCTGGTACGCGCTATTCAAACACGAGCGGTGATCTTTCGTGAGATTTCTACATACGAAGTATTGTGTGGATCTTTCGAGGTTGTCACGTCCTCAAAATACTCTATTGTTTACAGAATTTTATAGGAATTCTACTCTATTAACCAAACGGCCGTATTATTCATAGATTTTGCAAAGTTGATAAAGTTTTTTTTTTCTTCTTCCTGTGCCATGCTCGATTATCGTGTGTTGGCTATACTAAATTTGTTGACGGCATTTCAGAAAAAGGAAACAGAGGATCTGTTCTTAAACCATTCCCTAAGGTTTCTAATCCGTGACATTCTTCTTCGAACTGGCTCTCTTCTTCCGTCCACCTTGCCCTATATTATCAAATGAAGTATATTATATTTCTCTGATGATGCATTCAGGGCCGGATTTACCACTAGGCCGACAAGGCACTGGCCTAGAGCGCCAAATTTGTTAGGGCGATGAACGTGCGGATTTTGTTCGCATTGCCTAGCTCCGAGTACACGCTGGCACATTTTACCATACAATAAAAGTTTAAAAAATATAAGAGCGATTATTTAACATACCACTTTTAAACATAACCGCGAAAATATATTATTTACTAATTCGTATAATTTACGGTTTTAATGATTGGAAAAATGCTTCAGAAGAGTGGTAGACCACGAAAATTCTCCTTATCATAGATCACACCAGAGAACATTAAAATTGAGAGGTCCAATAAAAGGACATGTTAGTTCAAGTCTTGCTGATCAGTTAAATAAGGAAACTGAATTCTGGAGTAATGTTCTTAAGCGTCTTGTTGCCGCTGTAAAATTTCTATCCACAAAAGGATTAGCTTTTCGTGGTAGCCATGCACATTTAGGACTGTTTGATCAAGGCAATATTTTAGGTTTGATACAATTTTTATCCGAGTTTGACCCCTTTGCAGATCATTTGAAATTATAGTTCAAAAGAACTATATTAGTTGCTAAATTAGTTGCCAATAAGATAAGAAAATTAATAATACAATGAGTGCCACATAAAAGTCAAAATTTTCAATGTGTTTTAATTTAAAACTTTTAAATGTAGATATTTATTTTTTTCGAATACTGAGAAAACTAGTAAGTATTTTTGAAAAATTTAAACGCAGAATGAAAGATTGCGTTATTACCGAGGGCCGAAAGTCTCTTAGAATAAATAAAAAGTTTGTTTTAAATGAAATATTTGCAATTAACAACAACACTAAATTTTCCTTTTATGTTCACCCCTGTAACTTATTAAAATAAACATAGAAGTTTTCAGAGACGTTCGTTCCTCAGAAATAATGTAATCTTTCATGCTGCGTTTAAATTTTTTTTAAATTCTTATTAGTTTTCTCAGGATTTGAAAAAAATTAATACAATTAAAACACATTGAACATTTTGATAATAGCGACATGTTACGCCTATGACCTTAAGGGTTACAATAAAATAAGAATATTTGGTTTTTCAATGGACAGCTCAAAATAAAATGATTTGGAATTTTTATGACTTTCTTTTATTAAAAAAGCATTTATTTATCTTTTAGAGCCAGTTCGAAAAAACATGTGGAGCAAGCTGCTAGTTCACTCGAAAATATGTATGTACCCTCGGAGATCGCTGGGAAAATTTCCACTCAAAATAACAAAATTCAGTTTGGCAACACTGTGTGAATGTTGATAGTAACATATCCTTTTTAAGATAAACACAACTGTAATTTAGTCCAAACAAATTAATATTTTTTTTTGCCAACAAAAATGAGATTTTTCAACCAAATAATGTTTCAAATATGATGTGCAAAATAATTTTTAATTGGGTTCTGCTAATGGGCTTGCTTTTTTTGTCATTAAAGTAAAAAAAACTTAAAATTTCACTCATTAAATCATTATTGTCCGGTTATCGTCTTAATTATTTTAACTGTACTAAAATCCGTCGACTAATTCTGAATGATTAATAGATTGTTAAACCATTTTATCTGTAGCGGCTTCTGGAATATCTTAAAAATATCGAATTTCATTGATAAAATGCGCATATCCCACCGATCTTCGCTTCGACCATACCACAATACAAAAGTTAGTATTGCTGTATAAATATTCGTTGGTATTTCTTTAAAATTCAAAACTAACCATAGGGTTATTAGACCTGGATCCCGCGTACCAAAAAAAAGTTGATTAATAGCAAGCTGAAAATTCGTTAGATATTATCGTTAGACGGTGTCTAGTCAGATAAACTTTGATGCATGGGAACACTGGAACAGAAGAAGTTTTAATTGTGGAAAAGGTTAAAAATTTGGAACGTCAGACTACGTAAACGTTCCATGTATTTTGTCGGACAGAACATCCAATTGATTTGTTACCCTTTCATTAAACTCTCATGCAAAAATCAGACTGCTATTACTAACCAACATGATTCCTGTCATTTGACATGTTCTTCGTGTTCCACTCATTAACTTGCCCAGTTGGTGATAAACACCAGTCTGATTTTTGCATGAGAGTTTAATGAAATGGTAACAAATCAATTGGAAGTTCTGTCCGACAAAATACATGGAACGTTTACGTAGTCTGACGTTCCAAATTTTTAACCTTTTCCACAATTAAAACTTCTTCTGTTCCAGTGTTCCCATACATCAAAATTTGTCTGACTAGACACCGTTAAGCTATTAACGAATTTTCAGCTTGCTATTAATCAACTTTTTTTTGGTACGCTTGATCCAGGTCTATATGGTTTTATATCTACAATTTAAATTTTTTTCGGATACAGGCTACAAATATTGGGTTTAAATTTAAAAAAAAAATTAATGTATAAATATGCATTAAGCTTTCTTAATAATTATCCTAACTGGCGCGTTTATTTGGTTTTATTTGTCTGTCTGCCGTTTAAATATCGTATCAGCCAATACATTTCTATGTTTATTGAAATTTGTCAAAAAAAATTTTTTGCCCCTCGTCGGGGGGAATTTCCCCTACCCCTCCCCCACCCCCGTTGTTCCGCCAGTGAAGAAATAAAGGCGTAGGCGGTCTCATTTAAAATTGAAAATAAACACGTTGCGTAATATTCAAACTTTTCAAACTGTTTGAAGATGTTTGAATTCAAGTCAAACCTAAAGATATCGACATCAAGTCAAGTCAAACTTTTTTATACAAAAAGTTTGATTTTCAAGTCAAGTCAAGTTTGTTGAGTAAAATCAAACTAGTTTGACTTTATGCATCTCTAGTTTTCCCCCTCATCAGTAGTCCCATATCCTCTTCTCTCCGATTGCTCCACGTATCATACTTTGGGCCTTTCCGAATTGCAAACAAAGAAATGTCACGGATGAACTAGGGCCATCTACCGAAAAACAAAGTAAGTTATCAATCGAAGTAGCACAGAAAACGACAATAAATGAGGGAGACGACTACTGATGATGGGGAAATAAAGACCTTCGAAACCGGTATAGACTCTCCCGGCACTCTCCAATTTAACCAGAGTATTATGCAACTGCTGCATTTTCGTGTTGCAAAGAAGTTGAAAATGTTTATACATTTTTAATTCATTTACTCTTTTGTAGGAATATTAAGGAATCTTTCTTGTTGGAACTTTTACCACGCTGAGCAGATGAGTTGTGAATTATTTAAAATTCTCTCATCTTAATTTCCTCGGCATCCTGTATGATTTATAAATTTTGGAAATCTCAGGAGGTGTAACCAATGAAAGTATTCCATCTGTTGTCAATCTGGTGGTATGGGAACGATATTTATTGTCGCTTTCTGCAGGGCCGCCGCTACCATGTGTGCGAAGTGTGCATCGCACACGGGCGGCCGATTATAGGGGCGGCCAAAAGCAGGCCACTGATGATAATACTTTTTTTGAAACGAAAATAAATTCAAAAAATTAAATAGTACATAATATTTCAGATATTTCTATAAACTCTAATATTCCAAACAATCTAAACAAAAATGTCAGAAAATGTTATTTATTATATGAACTGCCCTTTTGCAGCTGTAGTTATAAAGTAGTTCCGGGAATCAGGGGTGTAGTGGAGCCGGAACGCCATTCCGGTACTGCTTTTTTGGGTTCCTCAAACCTCGCGGAAAATTGACCACTGTACTGACAAGTAATATCACAAAGTCATAGCGTTCCGGTACTGCTTAATTTGCGACTACACCCCTGTCGGGAATGCATTTTAATTCAAAGTGGCTGGCATCTTTAGGACGTTGATATTTTTATCTACGTGGTCCATATGCGATTTTTTTCAAATTCTGAACATTTATGATTTGTTAAGAGAGTACGATATGACAATAGATAGGATACTTTCCGACTTTCCGAGAATTTAGATAAGTGCTTGTTAAGTTGCTCTCATTGAGTAATAAAAAAGTCTTTTTTATTACTGGACGGTTTAAAAAAATCATTTTTATTACTCGATGGTTGATCTGTTATAATATTGTTCCTTTATGCTTATGTATGGTTATAGATGGGTTATAGTTCTGTCAAAGTTGAGAAGTTGATGATTTTAGACACGCTTTTGATAAACGATTTTGTTTGTAATTTACATATAGTGGTGTGCCCGTTTCTTTTGCACACTACTGTATTTCAAATAGGCCTGGATCCCGCGTACGAAAAAAAGTTGATTAATAGTAAGCTGAAAATTTGTTAATAGCTTAACGGTGTCTAGTAGGGCAAACTTTGATGTCCGGGAACACTGGAACAGGGGAAGTTTTAATTGTGGAACAGTTTAAAAATTCGGAACGTCAGATTACGAAAACGTCCCATGTATTTTGTCGGACAGAACATCCAATTGATTTGTTACCCTTTCATTAAACTCTCATGCAAAAATCAGACTGCTATTACTAACCAACATGATTCCTCTCATTTGACATGTTCTTCGTGTTCCACTCATTAAAATGCACAGTTGGTGATAAACACAAGTCTGATTTTTGCAAGAAAGTTTAATGAAATGGTAACAAATCAATTGGAAGTTGTATCATATTGGAACGTTTTCGTAGTCTCCCGTTCCAAATTTTTAACCTGTTCCACAAATAAAACTTTCCCTGTTCCAGTGTCCCCATACATCAAAATTTGTCCGACTAGACACCGTTAAGCTATTGACAAATTTTCAGCTATTAATCAACTTTTTTTGGTACGCGGGATCCAGGCCTATATATTTAAATATATTAGTAAACAATTAAGCATGCCGAATATTGTAAGTAGTCTTGTAAACAAAACTTACACATGTAGGTATTATTACAAGGTTGCATTTCTGTATATTATTATTGACATAATAATAATAACTTTTTTGGTACGCGGGATCCAGGTCTAAAAGTAACGTCGAGATCAGAGCAATTATTATTCATATTCATATACGCGTTACGGTCTTCTCCCACACATTTCTTTAAATGCTAGTAAAATAGGTACCTATGTTGAAATGTATAAAGTGTTGGAAGAGGGCGGCAAATATTAAGTTGCACACGGGCGGCCAACACTTTAGCGGTGGCCCTGGCTTTCTGTGCTACTTTGATTGATAACTTACTTTGTTTAATAATTTATATTTTAACACATATTATGTCTGGGTTTAAGGTGGTATATTGGATGAATAAATAAATTGGCAACAGTGCACTGAAGCGGACACATAGCGTTCAGTGTTTTGATCAGAGACACGAAATTGCGCCTTCCTGAGGTGTGCATGTAAAGTGTCTACAACAATGCCATCTGCATAGCTTTCCGTTTCCGGTGGTTCGAGCTCGAAGCGTGGCATGCAATCGGAACTGGGCCTCTCTCAATCAAACTTATCGTCCTCGATGAAAATGACCTCTAGCGAGTCGTTCTTAAAGGTTACGGATAACCAATTCTATTGTTCCTCCGAATAATATTTATTTTCGATAAGATCAAGGGGTACAAATCGACACCTTGACAACCTGCAATTAACTCAATAATGTTCTGTATTGTTTCAAAATGCGTAGATAACCTAATAGATAACTATTGGGGATATTATGATGAATATTTTTATGCTTATAACTCAACAGTCGACACTTATCGCTGAGATCAGCACTGAATTACCCGTGCCTTCAACTCTAACAAAAGGCATAATAGCCACCACATTATTTCCGAATTGTTTGTGGAAGTGACGAAAAAACTATTTCTTCTACTGCTTTCTCTTATTGGTCATTAAATCCGTAAATGTGATGGACTGTTAGTAGGGGAGCATGGGGTAAAGTAGAACTAGTCAACGCAAATAGTTATAAAACAAAATGGCTGGGCAAAAACAGCGAACTACTTTATTAGATTTTAATAATTCACACACCTAGTTCAATAGTGCCACAAGTGCAAAACACAATATTCTCGAGAAATGAGCAAAACGTTCTGTAGTAAACGCGTTTTGCCCTGTAAATAATTTATTTTGAGAATGACTGGCTTCAAAATTACAATTTAGGTAGCAAATTATACACTTATTGGCTGGATCTTATTACAATTTATTTAAAATAAAACGTTATTATTATTTTGATAGTTATGGCGATATTGCATTGTAAAGAAAGTCATTTATAAAACGATACCTAGGAGATGCGGCGGCAATATAATGAAAAAATCAATTGATTTTTGCAGTTGTGGCCGTATTGAATTATATCGGTTGTATTGTGGCAGTGTATATTATCGCCACATCTCTCTTGATTTTTGCAGTTGTGGCCGTATTGAACGTATTGAATTACATCGGTTGTATTGTGGCAGTGTATATTATCGCCACATCTCCCAGTTATGGCCATATTGCATTTTCAAAACCTCCAAAAACCTTACAGTGAAATACCGAAGTAACTTACTTTATACTTATCCAAAACAATATTTTAGTTCAGGCTGTATTGCATTAGATGGGCCATTATATAGGCAATATTTTACAGCCTTAACCCAAAATTCGAATTTTTTGCAGTTGTGGCACAATTGAACTAGGTGTGCGAATTACTGAAGCTATTTTCATGCCCAATTTTATAATATTCTCTACATTCTCTATACGTTCTCTATTCTACATTTCATGGGAATTAACGGGAATTTTAATTGAAAATTTGTTTATTTTGACGTTTCCATTTCCACTTCCGAAATTTCTATTTATATGACTACTTAGGAAATGGAAATCAATATCATCATGCTCTTTCTCTTTAGCCCTATGCAGGGTCGGTTTCCCTAATTATATTTATCCATAAGTTTCTATCTTGGGTCATATCAACATCAATCCCCTTTATCGACATGTCCTGCCTAGGCGTCTCCCCCCAGATCTTCTTTGGTCTTCCTCTCCTATTTCTTCCAGAAACCCGTAGATCAGCAATTCTTTGTATTGGGATATTTACGTCTCGACGACGTTGAACATGATTAAACCATCTTAGCATAATATGTTCTCTCGTTTTGGCATTAATTGGTGGCTTATCACTAGGCTTTCCCTAAGATATCCGATCTTTTATTAATTTTATTATTTATTTTATTTTTATTTTATCCCTTTTTGTCACTCCAGTCATCCATCTAAGCATTTTACCACATACGATTTATGCGCCATCTACTGGCACCGTGAAAATAAAAACATAGCTCCACTGCTGCAGTGATTGGGACTAACAGAGATCCTGAAACATAAAATTTCAAAGTTATTATTGAAATATAATTTATTTTCTATACCACCAACTAGGGGTTCTTTGATCGGATGAAAAATATCAATTTGGCGTTTTTAAAACTGAAAATGTTTTAGTTAATTTTAGAAATTTTTTTCAACACTTCGTCATTTTTCCAAAGTACCCCGCATAAACCTTATGGAAATTAGGTCCCAGTGGATTTCGTTCATACTTCGGGAAAATACTCTTTTAAGTATCCTGATAAAAAGTTCTTATGGGCACAACTTAATCGTATTAAGGATTTTCAAGATATAGGGGTCAACTCGGAAAATTATAAGATTTACTGGGTATTAAAATTCCCTGAGTTACTGGTTATCTGGCCGCATGTAGACGTTTGGATCAAGGAAAAATACTAGTAGTTTAGGATTATTTCCTGGCTATCCAATGGCGACCCTTACTTTGCCCTTGACCTTCAACGGACGTCATCTTCTAGAGTTTCGATGGTTTTCGGCATTTAATTGATGCAAATGAATTACTGGAGGGTTTTTTGAGGTCGCTAAACACGAATATGCCAGCAGAACCGACCTTCGGAGCACCTGGTTTCCAAGGTCAATGAAAGGCGCTCCTGGAGTTTCGAGGGTCTTTGGTACTGCATTAATGCAAGTGGATTAGTTATAGGTTTTTTGGGGTTGCTGAACACGAATGCGTGCTCAGCACAAAGACGGGGGCACCTGATGCCTAAAACAGGTTATCGTCTGGAGTTAAAATCCTAAGAGTAATCCATTTGATTCCTCTATTTGATTTCTCCGAAACTCCAGAAAATAACCTGTCGTAGGCACCAGGTGCTCCTGTGTCTGTGCTGATCACGTATTCGTGTTCAGCATCCCCAAAAACCTAAAACTAATCCGTTTGCATTAATGTAGTACCAAATTCCCTCGAAACTCCAGGAGCCCCTTTCATTTACCTTGGAAACCAGGTGCTCCGGGAGTCGGTTCTGGTGACATATTCGTGTTTAGCGACCTCAAAAAACCCTGCAGTAATTCAAACCCTGCAGTAATTCATTTGCATCAATTAAATGCCGAAAACTATCGAAACTCTAGAAGATGACGTCCGTTAAAGGTCAAGGTCAAAGTAAAGGTCGCCATTGAATAGCCAGGAAAAAATCCTAGACTACTAGTACTTTTCCTTGATCCAAACTTCTACATGTTGCCAGACAACCAGTAACTCAGGCAATCGGAATACTCAGTAAATCTTATAATTTTCCGAGTTTGTGCCTCTATATCTTGAAAATCCTTCATACGATTGAGTTGTGCCCATGAGAACTTTTTATCACTATGCTTCAAAGAGTATTTTCCCAAAGTATGAACTAAATCCACTGGGGCCTAATTTACATAAGGTTTGTGCGGGGTACTTTTAATATATTTCAAAAATCCTAGTGGATGGTATAGGATATAACTTATATTTCAATAACCACTTTGAAATTTTTTGTTTCAGGATTTATGAAAATTGTTTTACATATATTATTGTGTTTGCAATTTATCAATCAAAGGCAAAATGAAAATTAAATTAATTTTTTTTTAAATAACGCGGGCACATAAATTTGATACACCCTGTATATTGAGCTGTAAATATTTATTAGAATTTAGTTTGGATGTAAGTGGATTTCTCTTTTAATGAGTTTTCCGATGAACCATTAAAGACTTTTGTGAATAATTAAAGTGAAAATGACGATGTATTTAGATTTAAAATGGAAAAAGATTGTTTATTACGAGAACTATAAAATCCACAGGTAGAGGTAATTATCAATTTCTAGAAAAGGTGGTTTAAAAGAAAGTTTGGAATGTTAATATCTTTGTTTCAACCCGAGTAAATATTGTAAGGTTCTCCGAAAGTAATTAGGATGGTCGGAATAATTTTGAAAATGACTGTTTGTTTGTCGAATGGAAAAGTCGATGTTTCTGATTCTTGGCAATGTGGAAGGGGAAAGGTAGTTTGAATGATTGAGAGAGTTTGAAAAAGAAGTCATTTATGTTTTTGGCATCGCTGAAGAGCAGTTCGACGTTTTTTGTGGATAGATAGTTAGCAAGTACCAGTGGCTGTTTGATAGTGGAGAATAGTGTTGAAAAGTGGAACGAGAGACAGATCAAAATGAGACGAAGTACCTCTTTGATTCTGTATTATTGTGAGAAGGAGAGCAGAGAACTTTTGGAGTTTTGTTTGAATCGAGTACGTGTCAAAAGAGGCCCGGCTTGTTGGAGAATTGGTGCTGGTATGCTGATAGTTTTGAAGCTGGAGAACGGAGAGGGCTTTGATGAGTAGCCTTTGACATAGTCAACGAGGGAGAGCTGTTTTTGGGTCACGAGAAGACATCAGAGTGATTAAAGCAAAAGGTCAGTCAACTTATGTGAAAGATATTTTTATGTTCGGAAACTAAAATTTTAAGTAAAAGGCATATGAATTAAAATTCCAATATTTCTAAAAGTAAATAGGAAGTATAGCTAATCTTGCGAATACATAAATTTGTTTTGTTTAGTTTGTTTTACCAAAGTCATCGGGAACAAACCGATTAATTTTTTTTTTTTTGTTAACTATAATAAATTTAAGTGGTAAAAATTTCATTCGGACATCTGTGTCTACAGGTTTTTAGATTCGATAGATTTTAGAGTATTGATTTTGATAAATAAAAGACAATTCTGTATTTTTATTTTAATATTTTGCTTTATTTCTTTTCCCTATTTTATCCCGATTAGGATCAACTAAGAGATACTGAACCCACGAGAGAAGATAAGTATAACGTGAGATAATTTGGATTTTTTTTAATAGTATAAAAAGGCACCCTGAGATTTTTTATTCATTTTTTATGTATGATTTGTGACAATTAAATAATTAATCAAATAAATAATAATTAATATAAAATTAATAAGAAGCAGATCATAACAATATGTACTTCTTTTTGTAGTAAATGATCATGTAAATTTTCAAAACAATTGGTACAGTACTTTTTATTTTAGAAATTCCCAAAAAAAGTATATGAATTTCGTACTTTTACCCTAGGATAGCTCCTTAAGAGTCAAAAGATTAATAGTTGTGACATTTTCAATTTGTATTACTGACTTAAACAAAAGCACCCCATCAACATAGCGTGAAAAATTACCACAAGTAATATTGAGGCGCCACCGTGCAATAAACAGTCTGTCACCCTAAAATGAATTAACAACCGTTTGCAAAGTCACCATTGTTAAACACTCCGTCAACTGTTAGACCTCCAACATATGCTCTTGAGAAACGGTTTCTATTTACCCTCTAAAAAATAAAGACGCAACAACTGTTCTATTTGTTTACCTATTATTTATTTATTCACTTTTTAATACAAAATACTTTGCGAGAATATTTACAAAATACCAAACTTTATAAAATACGTTTATGAACAACAAATGTAATAAAAAATGAAAAGTTAAACACACATGACACATGTTTTTTGACCCATTATGTAGATCATATCTATCTCTATCTATGCAGAGTGTCCAGAAACTCTACCGACAAACGAAGACTCGGATAATTTTAAGATATTTTGACCCAATTCACCTAGTCCGAAAATGCTCTTCCTAAGGGAGCTAGAGCTCTTTGAAGATGGCGTCTTGTAATTAGTTTTTCTTAAAAACTCCAGAACGCTTCTATTGAGAAAAACAAAAATTTGTACACATATTTATTTTTCATAGATAAATCGATTCCATGCATTACGAATTTCTAGTACCGGTCATAGGCGTCCGTTTTGGGTAGGGCAACAGTTATTTTATCGCATAACTTTTTTATCTTTAATTTTTAATCATTTTTGACTCTGGATTATTAAATTATGAGGTATTCTACAACTAAAAGTTGCTCTTGTTTTAATTCGATAGGATACACCATTTTCAAGAAAAATCGATTTGAAAATTTTTCTTTTTTTGAATTTCCAAAAAAAAATTAAAAAAAAAACTATTTATAATTCCGAAAACTGATACGTTTATTTATATTTCAGAGATGAATCGATTTCATTAATTGAGAATTTCTAGTACGGGTCATATGCATCCGTTTTGGGTAGGTCAACGGTTATTTTATCGCATAAAAGTTTTGTCTTTAATTTTTAAGCATTTTTGACTCTAAATTATTTATTAAGTTATGAGGTATTCTAGTACTAAAAGTTACTCTTGCTTTAAGTTGGTGAAATACACCTTTTTTTTGAAAAAAAATTTTATTTTTTTTCAAATTTAAAGAACGAAAAATTTTTAAATCTTCTAGAAAACCGTGTGTCCTACCAACTTAAAGCAAGAGTACCTTTTAGTACTAAAATATCGCACAATTTAATAATCCAGTGTCAAAAATGCTTAAAAGTTAAAGACAAAAATGTTATGTGATAAAATATACGTAGCCCCACCCAAAAGGGATCCCTATGATCGGTACTAGAAATTCGCTATGAATGGAGTCGATTTATCTCTGAAAGATAAATATACGTAGGGAGGAGGGGGCTAGTTGTAACAATTTTCATAAAATCAAATATATCTTGACAGCGATTTTCCCAATTATCACTAATCAAACACTTAACGCTAGTTTAACTCTTTCTGAATCAAATTGAACTAAAACAAAGTTAAAAAGACTGGTATGTTTTAATCAACTAGCATTTTACCAAAAAAGTGCATTGTTACAACTTACCCCGCGCTTGGGGCTAGTTGTAACATCTATGCAGGTTGTAACAGTACGATAATTTGAATTTTTTGGTATATTTCGAAGAAAATAAGAACGTTGCTCCTTTTGAAAGATGTTGCTCGACTTAATAACGTGGCTTCCTGTGTTCCTAAATATAAATGTAGATTTCTACGCATAACATTTTGAACCCAATCTGGACCAACTCTATAATTTTGATACCAATAAGAAGGGAGTTGCTTAGCACTGAGTTTCACGGCACATTGGTAAGACAGTTTTCGCATCTTCATGGGAATTAATCCAAAATCTATTTCAGCTCACTTCAGAATATACGAAGGCATATTACAACATGTTACAACAAACCCCAACGTTTTGTTACAACATACCCCGTAGCACACTTTTGTATATTTATTAAAATAACTGTAAAAAATCTTCCTAATCGTAAAATTGTTAAGCAACATCAAAGTATAATTAAATTTAGAAAAGAAATGAACACCGAAAGTTTCATTTCCGTTTAAAACAATAGCGATAACAAAAATTTTGAGTGTCAAATTTTACAATAACTCATCCAATTGAAGCTCGTGCACAAAACTACTACATATTTGCAACTATGGGAGGATGACTGGTTAGACGGTGTCATTTGCAGGGCGATAAGAGAATAAGATTAAGTAACAGTAGTATTTTCAGGGCCGTACCGTGCTATGATGCGGCGAGGCAGTCGCATCAGGCGGCATCACAAGGGGGGCGGCATAATCAGTAAAATAAAAAAATTGTCGGATTGTGTAAAAATGTTGTCAGAAACTATAGAAAAAATGAAAAGTTACCGACAATATGGTTAATGACCAAAGAAAAGTTAACGAAATTGCAGAAAATTTTCATATAAGTTCCCAATTTCCAGCTAAAAATAAAATTCGAGCCAGGAGAAAAAATCGTTTATTTAACTACGAAAAATGTGGAAGAGCTCGTAACAGATCGAGCTAAATTTAAAATATAGATATTTGTTCATCTACATTTTAGACATTGCCGTTAATTCTTTGATTGATCGATTTTCGCTTCTAGAAACTCATAATAAAAATTTTAAATTTTTATATGATATTTTTAAATTAAGGGAAATAGATGATGAAAAGGGACTAGAAAAATATTGTGTGAATTTTCATTCAATACTTTGAATATAAAAAGAAAAAATCTGATGATATAATGATTTTCTAAAAGAACAGCTTAACAGAGGTTTTGAACTATTTGTGCCAAAATTACCTAATTTCTTTATACCCAAATGTAGTTGTAAATTAAAAATTTTATTAACACTCCCTGTCTCGGTAATTAGTGGGGAAAGAAATTTTTCAAAATTAATAACTATTTACGACGCTCCATAAGAACAAAACTAAAAAATTTAACACTTATTTCAAGAGAGTTAGCTATTGTAAATGCACCAGTTGTTGGCCATGTGCTAGTTATTGGCCTACTAATATGTTTTGATTAGAATTAGGAAAATTTTGGTATTTTGTTAATTCTAACTTTTTTTTAAGTTTGACAACATGTCTCCTAGAGTATGGCACATCTAGTTTCAAGGTAACCATTACATTTTAGTCAGTATTCGATGTTGAACCAGACACTGTTCTGTGCCGCTAGTTTACAACCGAAATTTTGTTATTTACCTAGAGATACTTGTGGTCGGTAAGTACTATGTACTGCAATTCACTTTCTACTTCATATTTTATGTTTTTGTGAAAATATAGTGTATGTCCTGCTCCAAACTGCATAACGAATATAAAGTTATTTATTCAAATAACGTAAATTTTAAGATGGCCAACTACTAATGCATGAAATTATCAATGTATCAGTTATTGGCCTAGATGATCAATAACTGAAACATTAGATTTTGTAAGAATCTAGTGATTGACATATGTTAATAACTAGTGTTTTATGTGTGGCCAATTACTAATTATTATAAATTGTTTTAGAAAATATGCCGAAAGAATCTAAAACTGAAAACAATTATAAAAAAAATATTCCTAAGACGATGTTAAAAAAGCGTTACGAGTTAATTAAAAATGGTATGAGTGGGCGAGAAGCCTCAAGAATTTTTAATATTCCCAGAGCCACCATAAGTTACCGGAAAAGTTAAAAATTTCATAATAAGATAACGCATGGACCAGATCCATTTCTTTCGAAGGATGAAGAGGAACAACTGAAAAGCTGGATTTTTCATTGTCAAAATAGAGGATTTCCTGTTCGTATTGACGACATTAAGGACTCCGATAAATCATTTTTAGAGAGTAACCCTAGAGGTAATCTATTTGTTGAAAATAGACCAGGTAGAACATGGCTATCAGCATTTCTAAAGCGCAATCACAACATTTCTCTAAGGACTTCAGCGGGAGTGACATCAACAAGTTCAAACATTAACCAAAGAGATATTACCAAATTGTTTGACAACATAAAATACAGACGTTCTTCGAGACCTAACAAGAATCTTCAATGGTGATGAGACATGTTTTTATTTATGTCCCAAAAATAAAAAAGATTTTGGCTATAAAGGGCCAGAAACGTCTATGAAATTGAACATAACCCGAAGGTTAACTTAACAGTTATGTTCACATTTTCTGCAATAGGCAATATTTTACCTCCTATGATAATTTATCCCCATAAAAGCTTGCCAAATGATATATTAAGTGCTGTGCCGAATTCGTGGGATATTGGTTTAACGTTTAACAGAAAATGGTTGGATGGACAATAAAAACTTTTATGAATATATTGAAAATATATTTAACCCTTATTTAGATCGAAATAATATTACACGCCCGGTGATACTTTTTGTTGATGGGCATAAAACCCATTTAACTGTACAGACAAGCCAACTTTGTACAGATTTGAAAATTATTTTAGTAGCTTTATATCTTAATGCCACGAGATTAATGCAACCAGCGGATGTGACTGCATTTAAGCCTCTAAAAGCTTTTTGGAACAAAGCTGTGCTTCAATTTAGGAGAGACAACCCCAAAAATTATTAACGAAAGTACAGTTTGCCCCTGTTTTAAAATCTGCTATAGATAGGTTAAATCCAGATGTTATCAGAAGTGGGTTTAGGGCATGCGGTATATTTCCTTGGAATTCTTCTGCTCTTGACTATTCAAAATGTCTTGGAAAAGAATTTGAAGCTGAAGATAATCTGGATGAGCACAATGATTTACCAACACTTATTGATCCAAATACAACAATTTCTTATAAACAATTTTGTGAAATAGTTGGCAATGACAAAATTAAACAGCTATGTCGAAATAATTGTAAAACTCAATCTGATGATTACCAAATATTGAAACAAATCTTTTCAGCATTTACGGAAAAATCCTCGGTAGAAATATCTACAAAGGACGAACAAGAAAATATTTCAGACGAATAAGTAAAATTTTTAGACACATAAGTGAAGTAATTTTCGATATAAATGATATAGGCTGTAATAATAGATGATACTGAAATTGTAAACATTTCTGAAATGGAGAACGAAACCTTGATAGTACCCGAGAATGAAATGTTCAACATGCAAGGAATAGAAGAATATACAAATCAAGCTGAATCAAGTGTGACGAAAACGGTTAAAAAAGATCAAAAAACCAAAAAACCCGAGAAATCCCTAAACATTTCTGAAAATATATTATCTGTAAATATTACAAATAAATCTATTGCGACTTACTTAATATGGCCAGATACTCCACCATGAAAAGGAAAGAAGCAAACTCAAAAGCTTCCATTTGTTCTAACTTCATCAGATAGAAGAAAAACAGAAAAAGAAAAAATGGAAAAACTTAGAAGAGGAGTGTAAAAAGGAACAGAGGAAACTTGAAAGAAAGGAAAAACAAAGTATTAAAGAAAATCAAAAGAAAATAAAAAGCTCGAATAATAAAACACCCAAAAAATTAGCTAAAATCGAAACTGGGCATCAAACGTTCTTCCGCGTTTTAAAAATACAAACTTGGTATCAAACATTCCATCACATTTTAAAAATCAAAAAGTTTCTAAAGGTATGTGTTATCTAGACCATTTAAAATACGAGATGCTTTCCTTCCTTGCTGTATCCCATGCTGTATGTCTCTTTTTGCAGTTCCTTCTTCTGATATTATGGTTCCTAAATATCTATATTCCTTACATTTTCTTATACTTCTTAACTCTAATTCCGGGTCTTCAGTTTCCTCCCTTGTTCTCAAATATTCCGTTTTCTCCATGTTCAAACATAATATTCATATTCGATTTCTAACTTTCTTAGCATATAATCCATATCATATTCATAGTTGGCAAGAATTACTTGGTCAGCAGCAAACAACAAAGTTGCTAAGCAGTTTTCTTCAATCCTTATCTTAGCAACTGTTTCCTCCATTGCTCCAGAGCTTTCTGGATGTATATTTTAAATAGTGTTGGCGATAAGCAGCACCCTTGCCTTAAAACTTTTGTAACAGGGAATAGGGAATGGTTTCGACATATATTTTCCCTGTCTAATACAGCTTTTCGGGTTTTAATACATATTTTTAATTGCTCGCGCGTATGCTTCACTTATGCCTATTGTCGTCAAAATTTTAAAGAGTTTCTTTAAAGCTACTGTGTCGTAGGCTTTTTCCAGATCAAAAAATGTTAGGTGAGTAGATAGATTCCTTGCTCTTCTTTCCTCTATTACTTGTTGCATCACAAATATGTTATCTATGCACGATCTACCGGCGCAAATTCTTCCATTTCTGTATTTTGCATCAGCGATTAAAGGGTTGTGATCAGATCCATTATCTGCTCCAAAGTAGATGGAGTTCCTAAACCTTTTATTGATAAGATTGTAAGAAAGAGGTAGGCATGTAAAAAAATAATTTGAAATACTGCTCTTCTGTCAATGGGTTGGTCAGCCATTCCAGGGTTGTTTTTACTTGGGAGGTGGAGGTGAAAGCCACCCCTTCTCGGTGGTGAAAAAATATACGTTTAACATAAGTCCGGAAATGGATAAATTGACTAATTCCAAGGAACTTTTGTTCTATAAAGCTTTTTAGCTAAGACAGCACCCTTGCCATAAAACTTTTGTAACAGGGAATAGGGAATGGTTTCGACATATATTTTCCCTGTCTAATACAGCTTTTCGGGTTTTAATACATATTTTTAATTGCTCGCGCCTATGCTTCACTTATGCCTATTGTCGTCAAAATTTCAAAGAGTTTCCTTAAAGCTACTGTGTCGTAGGCTTTTTCCAGATCAAAAAATGTTAGGTGAGTAGATAGATTCCTTGCTCTTCTTTTCTCTATTACTTGTTGCATCACAAATATGTTATCTATGCACGATCTACTGGTGCAAATTCTTCCATTTCTGTATTTTGCATCAGCGATTAAAGGGTTGTGATCAGATCCATTATCTGCTCCAAAGTAGATGGAGTTCCTAAACCTTTTATTGATAAGATTGTAAGAAAGAGGTAGGCATGTAAAAAAATAATTTGAAATACTGCTCTTCTGTCAATTGGTTGGTCAGCCATTCCAGGGTTGTTTTTACTTGGGAGGTGGAGGTGAAAGCCACCCCTTCTCGGTGGTTTAAAAATATACGTTTAACATAAGTCCGGAAATGGATAAATTGACTAATTCCAAGCAACTTTTGTTCTATAAAGCTTTTTAGCTAAGTCAATATTTGCTAGTGAAAATGTTTATATTTTAACAAAAAAAAACACGTTTACAGGGCTAATACAGATTTCTTCATTACTACATCCGGATAGTAATCGAGAGAGTTCCAAAAATGTTAAACCAGTTGCATAAACTTTGTTTTCATTCCAGCACAAAATGCAGAGTTTCATTTACCCTTTTGATAGCAAGTCTCTGTGTGGCCGTACTCTACTTTCACGATGGTCTTATGCAGTTTTGCCATGCACGTAATGACTGTGCATATACACACTATTGCGGAATGTGAAATAGATCCTACTGGTTGCACATAGGTACTTATTCTGTTCTTAAGATTGCATTGTACTGATGGACAAAAGAAATCATTAGGCATCTGCTTAAATCCTTCTATAGTGAAGGCTACATACAGATCAACTGACAACATCACAAGAAGTGGTTATAACTTGCATTATCCTTTATCTAACTTGTACTTTGCTTGTACCACGTACCACGAGCTTGCTTGGGATTTGAAGGATGAAGGATTGGGTATATAGGGTGGCGGCAGGGAAAGACATACTTCAATGCATTCCTCGAGCAGCAACAGCAGGATTCATCCGCGTATTTAGTCACTTTCAATATTGCGATTCACGGACGTGAGTGCTACCTTTACCTTGCCAGATTAGGTTCTGCTGGAGCCTGCAGCCTTTAGGGTTTCTATATTCCGCCGAAAAATCGTAGTTTTTAATTTTCGCGTTTTTCCATTTTTTGATGATATTGCAGTATGAATTCACTTTAGGAACACTGACTACAGCAATGTGTGTCTGTGTTACTGACAACGAAAACAAAATAAGAGGGACATATAATATAGTCGAAGGATTCCCTGCAAAATATAAACAAAAAGAACAAAATAACAGTATTGTACAATACAATCGAAAGATTTCCTGTATAGCATAAGCGAAAAGAATTGCCAACATGCCAGATTTCAATTCAATAGTTTTTTTTTAAACCTCCCTTTCTCCCTTATGATATGACGCACCGTAACGTTTTGCACAACCCCCATCCCCCCAAATTGCGTTACGTAATACTTGAACGACCCCTTAAGCAGCGTCCAGATTTGTTGAATTTTAATATTTTTCAAATAAATTGTCAAGTTATTAATTTAATTATTCTTTGATTACTTTGTCTCCTATGATTTTGAAGTGTGTATTTAATGAATAAACTTTCTTTAAAAATACCTACACATCTTTTAATTAAGTAGTTAAATTTTCTTTCCAATTATTTTAAAATTACCTATGTGTGCCTTATAACTGAATTATATCTGTGTCCATCCATACCCATATTACTCTACACGCCTTTGCAATGACAAATAATAGGTTTTTAAGTAAATACTGTGTAATCTCAAATAAAAACCAGGTGTTTTTATCTGGTTGACGGAGACACCAATAGCGAGACGTGATATTGTCATTGTCCCCCATTGGCTGCTATTGTCACGTATCTTCCCAGCCAATGGCAACTACTCAAATTTCAATTGTTCATGAGCTATTGTCACAATTGTCACGCAAATGTCAATGATGTCGGCTTACCTAACTCCGATCAATGAATAGCGGCCCTTGCGTGTTCATTTGAAATTATTTTGTGGGAACTTTGGGAAGTATACAAGGTTTTTAAATATAGATACATATTTATATATACTGAAAAATATTCATTGAAATAATAGTTAATACTTATATTAAGAAATAGGTACAAAGTAAAAATAACGAACGCATGAGGACAAATAAAAAAAACTAATAAACTCGATAAAATGTGAAATATATAAATAATAGATATATTTATATATAGGTACCTATATAATCAAGAAATAATAAAAAAACCTACAAATTGGTTTAAATATTAATCCAGCATGTTTGGTTTTTGCTTGTAACCTCAAACCAATTATTTTTTCTAGTTGAACTGATAATGCTGTCAAAAAGTATAACGCAAAACGTTTTCAAGAAATCAATGAAGTGCCTTCTTTTATTTGCCAACATATAATATGACCGATTACTTCTCTACTAATACACTCATATGGTATTCTTTGATCTTGAAAAAAAAATACGACATCGTTCTTTGGGGTGATTCTGTGTATGTGAAGTATATGTGAAGACTGTGAGAGACATAAATATCGTCCCTATTGGAGGTAAAACTCACTAAGTGCACTTTTTTGAGATTTTGACATTTTAATTAATTTGAACTCAATACAGTACTGCCCAGCCCTGGAGAAGTCACCTGGGGCTCTAACCCTTCTAACTGCTGAGATAATTTATGGTACAATTCACTAAGTGCATTATTGTGAATTTCGGTTTCAGGGCAAAACTCATTAAAACTTATTATTGCACTTGGTGAATTTTTCCTTACAATCTGGAGTGCAATATTTTCAATTTCGGTTTCAGGGTAAAACTCATTAAAACTTATTATTGCACTTAGTGAATTTTTCCTTATAATCTGGAATGCCGAATCGGTATCATACTTAGTGATCTGTCAAACAATACATTAGATAACAATCTATTTTCCGATTAAGCAGGCGACTTGTGTGTTATATTTGTAGTGTTGAAACTGTACATTATATTTGTGTGCATTATCTGTTCGGCGATTGATTAAAGAAATATGTGTTTAAATTTCTTTGTAACAGTGATAGCTTACATAATGGGTACCATAATCTATTTTGCGATGAAGCAGGCGGCTTTTGTGGCTGTCATAAATGCCGAAATAATTGCATGTATTTTCAAATAGCGAAACTTATTGTTCATTTTTTAAATAATAGACTGTTATTTTTGATAGTTCGTTAATAAATTGTAAGTCGGCGAAATTTTATGGAGACATATTCATTAACTTCTCAATATTCAATAATTGTGTTTATGGAAAAACTCATCAAGTACGAAGTGTAGTTAGTGAGTTTTACCTCTAATAGAATATCAATATCCAATAATATCTAATTGTGTTCATGGAAAAACTCATCAAGTACAAAAATTGATCTAATATTGATTGTATCATAGTTTCCGTGACGAAACATGGCTTAAAATATCTGTTTTTATTTTAAAGTTTCATTAAAAAAATTACAATATTCAAATCAGGTGAATTTAAAAAACAATTTGTAACTTTAAATCGATTTTTCTCCACTTTCTAAAAAGTGTAGTTAGTGAGTTTTACCTCTAATAGGACTATATATGAGGGAATAACAAGTACCTAGTGTTTGGACAAGTGTGGAAGAGACTGATAAATTTCTAGGCCACATACTGAGAAATAGTAAGTACCAATATGTTCGACTAAAGGCTGATTTATTTTACATCTGGACGTGGACGGCACGGCGCGTAGAACAGTAGAAAGCGCACATCCTCGGCACTTCCCGGTGTCGCCCCGTTCCGTTGTAGAATAAACTAGCCAATGCTTTTCATATCAGACCATTATTCAACGTGCTCAGTGCCGTCCACGTCCCCGTCGTAACATAAATCCGGCTTAATAGTGAAAAAAAGATCGAGGGAAAGAGAGGACTAGAGAGAAAAGACTAAGAAACATCCTACAATGGACAGGCCTAAATTTTGAACAGATAATAAGAACACCGGAAGAGAGAGAACAGTTTACAATAATTGTAGCAGTCAACCTCCATTGGGAAGAGGCACTTTAAGACGAAGAAGAAAGGACGAAAAGAATATCGCTGCGTCCAAATTGAACGGCGAATATCCTTTGTGTTCGTCCCAAAAACCAAGAGACGTGACTAGAGAGAGACGAACGAATAGTTCAGAAGCGGTTCGTCCCGCCAGATAAATTATACGAATGTAGCGTTCGTAAACTGTTCGAGAACAGTTCGGCTCGCATATGTGTACCGACCTTTGGAGAGAATTCGATAAATACTATGACGTACTGAAAGAAGGGTTGTGTTTGAACTATACCAATAATAACTTGCCTAAACTGTCAATTTGTGTTTTCACTTATATTCGATAAGCTATATTGGTGTTACCATTTTTGTAGGTATGCACACGGTTCCCGGGAAGGGGGATTATCGTGGGAGGTCTTGTCACTGGGAATTTTCCGGCGTCAACTTATTTCTTAATGATTCTTTAGTCAAAATTCACTGAGGGCGAAATCGCAGCACGTTCTTTTTTTAATTAAACGCGAAATGCATTTTTCTGCACAAATTCCGTAAGTATTTTACATCTTTTGAAATTCATATTGTATTTCCCATTTTTTTTTTCTTTCAAAAACTATCAGAAGTGGTTTTTGGGATCTTAATACATTAGCCTGAATTTTTTTCAGATTTTTCTGACTACTGTAAGACTACTTTTTGAGGCTTTGAAAATGATTTTTTTACTTTCTTAACAGTTTTAAACGCTTTTGAGACAGTGCTCTTTTTCCGGGTGTGAGTATATAAATATACTTTATTCAATTTAATGATATTATTAGTATACATATAAACACAAAATACAAGCTTAAATTAGGCTCCAATTTGAAAAACAAACTAATATACACTCACGGACAAAAATTTTGCACATTTTGAAATTAACGTGTGAAATAAAAAAAATTGTGCTGCCCCCAGTGTCATAGAAATAGGATTTCTTTTCAGAATCCGATGTTTTAATGTTTTATATAAATGGTATAATCGGATTTAAATTTAATGTGGGCTATATGGTGGCCAATATAATTTTTAAATTGAACCTCATTAAGGTAAGTATTCACTATTCTACCGACATTAAGACCTCCGTCATGGTACACGAATTTGTTATCCAATATGGCTGGTAAATGGCAAAACATGATCTTCTAAAATGTTTTTAATGTACAGCTGTCATTCACCCAATCACCTCCACAAGTTCAGTATTTCCTTACCAAGAAATACCACTCCATAGCACTATGCCGCCACCACCAAAATTAACCCTCTGTATGAGGTTACATCTGGCATACCGTTCACCATATGGAAGCAAGATTTACAAGACTTCGTCTAAAGAAGAGTTGGCGAATAGTATGTCAGTTGTAACCTCATACAGAACGTTAGTTTTGGTGGTGGCGACATAGTGCTACGGAGCGGTATTGCTTTGAAAGGACATACCGAACACGTGAAGGTGAATAGGCGAATGCCAACTGATATGTACATTGAAAACATTTTAAAAGATCATGTTTTGCCATTTAAAAGCCATATTGGGTATGTCATTTTGGTGTTAATGCACTTCTTCTTGTCGTTAGCATAGTGAATACTTATCTTGATGAGATTCAATTTAAAAATTATATTGGCCAGTAGGGAAAGGAGGGTAAGATGGAAGGGTAGGGCAAGATGGAAATTACCTATAAAACCCGAACTGCGCAATGAAGCGCCTGGATCCACATTCACACAGATGCAGACGAACCTCTTCCATTTACAAACGACGGCTGAATCAGTTCAGGTCAGCTAATGAGTGTACACGCTTCCTTCTAATTTTCGCAGTTAAATATTACACAATTATTGAATTTTTGTGTTACGATTATTTAAACAAGGTGTATAATATTATTATTATGCATTTATTCAAAGTATCTATTAGGTACAGGTTATCTGAATTGATATTTAAATAAGAGAAATATTAAAGCATTTTTAAAATATTGATATTATTATTGGAAAGGGGCATATGGGCAAGATGGAAAATTGCAACTTAGGGCAAGTTGGAATATAATAGTTAGGCAAAAATAATACCAAGGAAATAGGAACCTGCGAGAATAAAAGAAAAGGTAAAGGAAAAGGGACAAAAATAGAAAAAGTTAAAAATATTGTACAACATTTAAAACAGTCTTCACAAAATGATGTGTTCTGTGTATGTGATGAACGTTATGTGGAACCGCCCACAGAGGACTGGGTACAATGTCCTGTATGTAATGGTTGGGCACATGAATTGTGTACCGACACAGAAGATGGCAGTTTTTTGTGTGTAAACTGTAAAATGTAGTGCTTTCCTCTACATTCCATCTTGCCCGAACAAGCTTTCCATCCTGCCCTCAGGGTAAGGGCAAGATGGAATTTTTGACATTATTTTTTAATTACTCATAAAAAAAATTCTACTTATTATTAATAATATTTAATGGCTGACTTTTGTAACTGTATAAGGTCTCTTTCAAGAATGATTAAAATGAAAGTTTTGTATTACGTTGTTTTATTTTTTTACACATTATAAAGTTAAGCCTTCCATCTTGCCCTCCCTTCCCCTATATAGCCCAGATCGGATTTAAATTCCTGGTACCTGAATACAATATGCCCATGTTGGTAATATGCCCATTTCCGTTTTTTGCTTTAATATTTGATATTCGACGAAGGAGGCGCTGGACACACTGAACGCCTAATATAACTAAGCCCGTGACCGACCGCAAGGTTAGTTGTGAGCTTGCCGTGGTGCAGTCGAGTTGTACGTGGTTTTTAAGAGCGTGTTTATAAAAATTGACGTCAGTTTTCACCTCTGTTTTGCACTTAAACGTTTTAATTTGTCTAGGACATTAAGTGATTTTAGTCTGCCATAGAGTACTTAAAATGTAAGTAAAAATCAAATATAATATTATTCAAAATGTTTTTATAATTTAAGAAAATGTATTAATCATCATGTGCTAACAATATGCCCATAGTGCATGCTGACAATTTGCTCAAGTGGGCATATTGCCAGCTTATTATAACATTTAATTTATTGATTTTTTTTTGTTTTAGATAACATGCCTCGTGTGAGAAATAAGGGGATACGGTCGCAATGGAGCAATCAACAGCTAGAATCCGCAATTGCAGCAGTAATGAATGGAATGTCATACAATGCGGCAAGTCAAAGGTATAATATTTCTAGACGCACTTTGAAACGCTATGTAGAAAAAAATAGTACCAAAAAGGCAAAAATGGGGAGAAAGACTATTTTGAATATAGATCAAAAAAATGAATTGTCTCGACGAATTGTTAGATTGGCAGAAGTTGGGTATCCCCTTAGCAATAAAACTTTGAAAACATGTGTGTTTACTTATTGCGAACAAAACAATTTGCCACACTTTTTTTCACAAGGAACCAAAATGGCTGGACGTTATTGGTTAAAAGGATTTTTGCAAAGACACCCTGAAATATCGATAAGGAAAGCACAAAACATGAATCCTGCTCGGGCGCAAAAATTGAACAAGTTCATAGTAAAAGACTATTTTGACAAATTAAGGGGTGTACTTCAAGAATTAGATTTAATCGACAAACCTGAAAGAATTTACAATGTGGACGAGAAAGGCTGCAGACTCAGTCTGCATCATCAACAGACCGTTCTAGCAAAGAAAGGCGCGAAACGCGTACATTTGGTTGCTCCGGAACATGGGGAAAATATAACTGTTGTTAGCTGTGCTAACGCCAATGGCACCACCATTCCTCCTGCCGTTTTGTTTAAAGGACGGCGCATGAAGCCCGAATGGAAAGATAATTTGCCTCATGGCACGTTGGCGTTGATGACCCCTAAAGGCAGTATGAATGTGGAAACCTTCATTATTTGGTTGGAGCATTTGGCAAAATATAAATTGGAGGGAAAATGTCTTTTAATATTTGATGGAGCCTCATGTCACTTAGACATTTCAATTGTCGAAGCTGCCGAGAAATATCAAATAACCCTTCTGTGTTTGCCTAGCAACACAACTCATGAGCTCCAGCCGATGGACAAAGCTGTGTTTCGTTCCTTTGAACACCACTGGGACGAACAAGTGTTGTTGTATTGGACCAAATACAAAGAACATACTTTAACAAAGCAGCGATTTGGGGAAATATTTTCGATAGTGTGGGACAAGGCATTGACACCTTCTAACATTAAATCTGTCTTTTCTGCAACAGGAATATTTCCTTATAACCCCGATGCTATACCTGAAGTTGCTTTTGCCCCAAGTATTTTATCAGAAATTGAGAACATTGATCCCACTCCCATTAATGTACGCCAGAAAACACCATCTCCTACTCCAGGCTGTTCATATAACTCTTCTCAACAAAAAAGTTTACCAAAATATCAAAAGACCCAAGATTACAAAAAAAAAGAAACCTAGAACTGAAACATCATCAAGTGATAGTGATAGCGGACCCATTAATGTAAGCCAGAAAACACCTTATCCTACTCCAGGCTGTTCATATAACTCCTCTCAACAAAAAAGTGTACCAAAATATCAAAAGACCCAATATTACAAAAAAAAGAAACCCACAACTGAAACATCATCAAGTGATAGTGATAGCGGACCCATTAATCTGCGCCAGAAAACTCCACCACCTACTGCAAGCTATTCAAAAAGCTCTTCCCAACAAAACTGTTTGCCACAATACCAAAAGACGCAAATTCACATGAAAAAGAAGTCTAAAACACAAACTTCATCAAGTGAGAGTTCTGGCAGTTATACTTCGGAATCAGAAGACAGCGGCGAAGAAGTTGAATTGGCAATAAATCCGTTTCATAAAAAAAGGAAACTTTCCTTATGAATTCTGAAAAAAATGATTTGGTGGTTCATAACAAAGAGAATAACAATCTTCGAGAAGAAAAAAGTAATATTGAAGAAATAAAAACTTGCCAGGGCAAAACTTTGGACACATCGTTTACGGATATGCTTGAGACTCCCGCAAAAATTGAGAAAAAAAATACACAAAATAGAAAGAAGGCAATAAATAGCAGAGCTATAGTGGTAAAAAAAATGTGTTTTCTACCACTAGCACAGGTCCACGAACAGATATAAATAAAGGCACGAAACAAACTCTACCGGGTTCTTCGGTAAAGAAAAACAAAAAATCAGAAGACGTAGCGAAATGGTTTTGCAAAATTTGCGACAAAGCTGAAATAAAAGACATGCGACTATGCTTTATATGTGTACAGTACGTTCATCAAGAATGTGTAGGGCTGACAAAATTCGATAAGGAATCCTTTACCTGTCCTGATTGTACTGGACCCCACAATAATGTTCCTTAATTTTAAGTTATTTTAGTTAAAAATTGTTTATTTTGACATTTTAGTTTTTACAAAAAGGGTTGTGTAATATCTACATGTTTTTTATAGTGTCAATAAATATAAGATTTTGTAAGTATATGATTTAATTTAATATTTATTTCCATATCTTTTAGTGTTTTAGGTACGCGCATATTACCTTCACTCGACTGGGCATATTACCTTCAAGGGTTGGCAATATGCCCAGATTGAGGGGTTTTTAAAAAAAAAAATTTCGATATGAAAAAAAAATAATTACAAAACAATACAAAAACTAGCGATGTTAAAACACCTAAACATTGGTATAGTGTTAAAAAATATATGAAAAATATATTTTTGTAGCAATAAATCCAAAAATTCCCTTAACATGGGCATATTGTATTCAGTTACCTTATAGTATTTATGTGATACTTGGCATTCGGAAAATAAATCCTATTCCTATGATACAGGGGGGCTAAGGATAGCAGCACAAAAAATTTCATTCCACATGCATATGCAATATTTTTGTCCGAGAGTATATAAGTGAGATACATATTTTTGCACTATAGATGTTACAGGTAGAAATTCGATAACATACTCGTACATGATTATAATATTATGATATTATATTATTTATTTATTATATAAATAAATATGCAGATATATATATTAACAATTATTAGAGATATTAGATGTATAGATAATAAATTAACAAAGTGTTACAATATTTTTTGTACTGAAAAAGAAAATAATTTTTTTTTAAATAATAATATTATTGTGACATTATAATGCCTTTTTAAATATACGTTCCATTATACCTTTGTACGGCACTAATTTTTTGTTGAATTCGGCATGGTTATTGAATTTATACCTGTAACATCTGTAATGCAAAAATTCATACCTCTCTTATAGTTAATTTTTTAAATTGGCGCATAATTTAATCTTGTATTTTGTCTTTATATAATATACTAATAATATCATTAAATTGAATAAAGTATATTTATATTCTCACACCCGGGAAAAGAGCACTATCTCAAAAGCGTTTAAAACTGTTAAAAAATGAAAACATCATTTTCAAAGCCTCAAAGAGTGGTCTTAGAGTAGTCAGAAAAATCTGAAAAAATTCAGGCTGATGTATTAATGTCACCAAAACTACTTCTGATGGTTTTTAAAAGAAAAAAAATATTGGTAATACAATATGAATTTCAAACGATGTAAAATGCTTACGGAATTTGTGCAGAAAAAATGAATTTCGCGCTTAATTAAAAAAAAGAACGTGCTGCGATTTCGCTCTCAGTGAATTTTGACTAAAGAATCATTAAGAAATAAGTTGACGCCGGAAAATTCCCAGTGACAAGACCTCCCACGATAACCCCCCTTCCCGGGAACCGTGTGCACCTATAGATAATATTAAGAATCACCCTACTTCTTAAGAGCCTCCATCTGATATTCTTCGGCTTTGAATTGAATAACAATTCCGGAAAACAATACACAATGGTATCAATTGTTTTATTCGACCACTTAATTAGTGTAAACAAACATCAGCTAATTACAACTAAACGATATTTTTAGGGTTAAATGTAATTAATAATAAGATTATGATTATTTTAGTATAATATAAATAAGCTATTCTAATTGTATAAATAAACCGTCAAATATAATACTTAATCTCATCATTTAAATATACCTAATATAAATAAACTGTCATTTAAAATATAAAGTGGGAATAATTTGGCGTCATATCCTTCGTATCCTAAATACCTAAATACCTAAATACCGGTACCTAAATACTATAGGTTAGTCAATTATGACTAGTACAATTATTAAAAAAAGTGTCTGATGGATCTAAAATAACTAAATTTTCACTGTTCACTTAGCAACTGTATAATAAATAATATATTATTACCATCCGTATTACTTATTTTTTAATTTCTAGGATCTTCGTTAGGTCTAGTTTTTTTTAAGAACTATCTTCTTCTTTCTCTTAGTTCAGACGAGACTCGTTAATCTCTGGCACTTCGTCGTAAGGCCTTTGTATCATATCTTGATTTTTCCATTAAAGTCTAATAAATGTAAAGACTGAAATAGTTTTGTACACACTTATGACTACAGGTAAATAGGGAGAAGTGTACTTTTGAAGTGTGTAAATTAAATAATTCCTAGCTGAGCGCTTTCGGCTTATAAAGCCATCTTCAGAGCTATGGTCAAAAGGTTCAAAATACCACTATGAAGAGAGATGGATCCCCTGTACGATATAAAAATACTTCCATTTCTTATGCAGTTTTTTAATTGATGGAAAAAAACCTTGTCTGACTGTTGAAAAATGCTCAACTTTGCTGTTGTTTTTGAGGTCGGAAAAGTTAAAAACATCTATTACAAGCACAAAGGACTTTCACACGAAAAATTACATTACATATAACGAATATTTTTTGATCATGGTAGGGAACCACTCTCATTGGAACTTTACCGCGCTGAGCAGATTGGACGTGAATTATAAATTGTATAATTCCCTCATGTAGACGGAGAGCTAGAGCCAAAAAATCATCGTCATAAGTAATATAGAGTTTTTCCTGTGAAATGTGTCCATTGAATATTGACAATTATGACCCCTTTCAGGCTGACACCTCAGTGGATACAGGAAGTAGCAATAAGGGATGAAAGGGGAAAGTTAGTGCAGCCATTAAAGGTTTTCACCTCCTATTTTGTTAAACCTATATCGATTTGCATAAAAATTGGTGACTAGTTAGAGCATACCTCAAGAAACAAAACTGATTTGGTGCCACCTCGCACTTTTACCCTGGTGGTGGATACCACCCCTTCCTGGGGTTGAAAACTATTTTATTAAAAATAACCCCACAAATCGATAGAGGGACGAATTCTAAGTAAAATTTGTTATATCATGTTATTAAAATAAATCAATACTTTTTGAGTTATTAAAGATCAAAGATTTGTCTATTTAAGAGCACATGCGTCAAGTTAAGGATGATAAAAAGAACATATTAATTTATTGTATGTTAGTAAAATATTATTTTTATATTTTTTCGATATTTAATTGAATTTTTTCTATCAATATAAACTGAATATGTTCAGAAACTGGGGGTGTCCAATAATGGGTACATTTGACATATTCAAATACACTTTTGCTAAATTTATAATATCGAAATAATATCAAAATAATATTTTAGTAGCATACAATTAATTAATATGTTCTTTTTATCATCCGTAACTTCACGCATGTGCTCTTAAACAGATAAATCTTTTACCTTTAATAACTCAAAAAGTATTGATTTATTTTAATAACATGATATAACAAATTTTACTTAAAATTTGTCCTCTATGGACTTGTGGGGTTATTTTTAATAAAATAGTTTTCACCCCAGAGAAGGGGTGGTATCCACCCCCAGGGTAGAAGTGCAAGTTCGCACCAAATCAGTTTTATTTCTTGAGTTATGCTCTAGCTAATCACCAATTTTCATGCAAATCGATGGAGGTTTAACAAAATAGGAGGTGAAAACCTTTAATGACTACACTAACTTTCCCCTTTCATCCCTTATTGCTACTTACTGTATCCACTGAGGTGTCAGCCTGAAAGGGGTCATAATTATCAATATACAATAGACACATTTCACGTGCCAAACTCCATATTACTTATGACGATGATTTTTCGGCTCTAGCTCTTAGACTAATGTTCCTTAGTCTCAGCATCCGTTATGGCTTGCAAATTTTAGAAGCCTCGGAGGTGTAACCATTGTTTTCAATCTGGTGGGATGTAGAGTAATATTTTTAATGTTGCTTTATGTGCTACTAGATTGAAAACTCGGTCTTTTAAATTAACTTTGGTTTCAACCTCCAGGTTTTACCTACAACTCGTCTGTAGTTCCAGAAGAGTCGTGTAGCCCTGTTGGTTATATTGTTAATATGAGTGCTCCAATAGAGCTTGGAATCCAGGATCACCCCTAGATACTTGATCTTATTGGTTCTTTCTGGTTCTCCTTAATAATTTCAGCTTACTAAGTCCTATTCCTGATTCTGTTGCTCTTAATACGTTCCCATAATGCAAGTGACACATTTCGTGGCATATTTACTATGTCGCAGTTAAAATGCAATCGAATTCTCTAAATATGAAAGTTATAAATGAATGTGTAATGGAATTTATCTGGAAAAAACAAGCTGAATTTTAAGAGTTATTAGGATTTTAACCTTTGTTTTACCCCATTTGTCATTACCTAGTCTAGTTTGTCTTAAAAAACAATGTCTTGATGTGTTCTTAGACGAGAAACGACTGTCCCTGTTTTATCCCTATATTATCCTTAAGAATAATTTTAATACTTAAAATTTGTAATGCTACTTAAGAATTTAAGTTTGAAAATTAGGAATAGTTGTATATTATACTAGATAATCTTCCTTCGGTTGTGTAGAAAATATTAGCATGTTGTGACTGGCTGTATAGCACTTGCCTATGCTAATTACAAAAAAAAAGAAGAAACCCAACTTGACGTGTTTTTTAATGACAATTTTAAAATTAACAATTTTTTTCTCCAGTATATTTTTTCTTAGTGTATATTTATTCTTTAAAAGTGGTCGGAGCGAGTTTATATGATTTGATTGAATCGTAAGGGTGGTTTTTGTAAGGAGGCCAGGTCAGGTCCTGGATTTACCTACCGACAAGAGACGAACAAAAGTGTCATTAAACCTTATTTGTAAAATTACTCATCATTTATGATTGGCAGCACAATGGGAGAACATAATATTTGTTGAAAGGAATATGCCATTCGTTTTTTTAGTTAAAGTAAGTCCTCCAATTGAATGTGAGTCCCAAGTCCCATCCCCATCGACATAGATAAAGCGGACAGGGGTCTTAATCTGTATCAATGGCCCTCGTACCATATTATATTTAATCCATATTTCCAACAATGCATTATGAGTTGCTCACTGGACCATATGACATTAGGAAATATTGTATCAAATTTCCGAACAAATAAAAATTGAAGGCGGTGTTTATTTTTGAATTTCTAATGCTTCGATAATTTTTGTACTTTCTACCCACCTAGGTATACTATCATTATTGAGCGTTCGTTTGCTTGCGGTATTTCCTCATTTTTAGATCATTGTTATTATGGGTTTTTTGCAATTTAGCTTTCTACCGTTATCCGATCAGATAACTGGCTACTGACTTACTCGAATATTTCAAAAATTATATCTGAGATCTCTTACGAAAACTCATTTTAACTAATATCAAATTTCATTTTACTCATGTTTAATTTGCAGTTATATTATATAGTAAGGGTGTTCTTACGTTCGCAAAATAATTTATAATGTCGAAATTTAATTTCCTTGTTTCTATTTAATCACTGATTACGTTACCTCATTGTGGATGCCGGTTCTATATTAAAAAATATTAAT
Organism: Diabrotica virgifera virgifera; assembly: GCF_917563875.1. Classification (NCBI taxonomy): domain Eukaryota; kingdom Metazoa; phylum Arthropoda; class Insecta; order Coleoptera; family Chrysomelidae; genus Diabrotica; species Diabrotica virgifera. The sequence goes on along the minus strand of NC_065452.1, from coordinate 7,821,009 downwards.
TCTTAAATCTACATTTAGGACTATTTTAACAAAAAAGACATATGGAAAATCAAAAACCTTTATTTCTTCTTCTTTATATATAGATACTTACACCATAATATTTTCTTTTATAACTAACCTCCTATATGATACATTTGGATATTATGTAGAATGCTCCTAAACTGCTCGTCAAAAGTTAGGATATATAGAAAATTATGCTGATTTTATAGTTGTTTTTTTCGTGAACAGATTAACAGATTCCGCTAATTTTTTTTATTATTTTAGATTTTTCGTTAGTGTTTACACAGTTGTGCAAAGGTTTACTCAAACTCCTTTTTTGTACTTATACCGGGAGGAAGAAACGAAATGTTTTTCTTATGTTATGTTTGTGTCACTCTGTAGGGAGACCGAGGTATAAATGTTAGTATACATCGGAATTGTATGGTAGTCTTATATTTTGTGAATATTTTGTTTTTTGAATGTCCCTGAGAATAAAAATAGGAAAAGCGAGCGAAGCAGATAAAATTGATCCCGAAATGATAAAATGGATAGGGAAAGAAGCATGGAGAACAAACAAAATGCCGAGAGAATGGGAAGAAAACTTACTGATCCCAATTCACAAGAAAGGAGAATAATCCACCTGTCGAAACTATAGAGATATATGCCTCTCATCAGTAGTATTCAAGCTATATACGAGAATAATAGAAAGAACATTAAGAACAGAGGTAGCAGAAAAACTGGAAGACGAACAAACACCATTCAGAGCCAAAAGGCAAACAGTTGACAACATAAGCATATTACGAAATATAATAGAGAAAAATAATGATCATGGAACAAACATATATATGACCTTCATAGACCTTAAAGCAGCGTTCGACTCAGTAGACCGGAAAGTATTGTGGAATACTGTAGAGGAGCTGGGAACACCGAGGAAACTATTAGAGATAATTAAAAGTATGTACAGCAGAGTGGTGGGAAAAGTGCAAATGGGAGGTAGCAGATTACAAGAATTTAGGATGAACAAGGGGATAAAACAGGGAGATAGCCTAAGCCCACTCCTATTCGTCATAATTATGGACAAATTATTTAAAAATGTAAAAAGAAGAACAAACCACTTAAAAACAATAATAGGCTACACGCACCTAACACCAGTTATGATAGAAGGATTACTGTATGCTGACGACGTCGTTCTCTTAGCAGACAACCCGAAAAAGATGCAGCGACTAATTGATGTATGGACTGAGTAAATAGAGAAAACGAAATTAGAAATAAACATCAACAAATGCAAGACGATGAAAATAGGTCAGCAGGAGCAGGAAAATGAAGGCGAAACACGAGTGCTCTGTAAAGAACAAGAATTGGAGAGGGTGACAGCCTACGAGTACCTGGGCACGATAATATCGAATGACGGAAAGGTAGACCTAGAAATTGCAAATAGGACAAAGAAAGCTACGAAAATATACTATGCGATTAATAATACGATACTTGGAAAAACGGAAATCAGCCAGGAAACAAAAATACATGTATACAATCACAGTACCAATTCTTCTATATGCAAGCGAGACATGGGTCACAAATAAAAGACATGAAAGTGTCATAAATGCAGCAGAAATGAAGCAGCTGAGAAAAATAGCTGGAAAGACGAAGATGGACTGGGAAAGGAACGAAAACATCAGAAACGTGCTCAGTCAGGAACCAATAGAGAAAAACATTGAAAAACGAAAACTGAATTGGTTTGGACATATAACTAGGATGTACGATTACAGACTACTAAAGAAGGTGGCAGATGCCAAAAGACAGGGGAAAAGAAGAAGGGGCAGACCTAGAAAGGGGTGGACGGAACAAATCGAGGAAATCGGGACAAATAGGGGGAAAACAGTGCAGCAGATGAAGCAAATGGCAGAAGATTGGAAGGCGTGGAAGAAATGGGTAAAAGATGGATAGGTGATACCAAAGTCCGACGCTCTTGTATAGGGCATAAGGACAACGAGAAGAAGAAGAAGAAGAATGTCCCTGATATCTTTATGAACAAAGAAGATAGGTTGTTTTACTCTTTAACATGTATTTTAACTGAAACAAAACTAAATAAACAATAAAAAATAACAGTTAATAAACCTTTAAAAACAGCAAGGCACATAACGTAAACATTTCTTATCGACACCTATATTTGTCGACCAGGTAAGCGGTATACACAGCGCAACATAAGAGAGACGAGATTGTTTAATGGAGGCTCTGTGATGTTTTGGGGGAGGAATTTCCTTGAGAATAAGTACGGATTTGCTGTCTCCGTGGACCCTCTTTAAATATCGAGAGGTACAATTCACAGATTTTTTTTCTTTTAACACTCTGTTCCTTTCGCACTATATGTAAGAAATAATTTCATGTTAGTAGTATGATAATAAAGACATGACATCCACACGTATCGCATGTCGTCAGTTAAAACAAATATTAAAGAGTAACACCGTCTAGTTTCTTTGTTATTAAAGATATCAGAGAAATTAAAAAAACAAAATTTTCGCAAAATATGAGATTACAATATAATATCAATGTATACCCATCATTGTGCCTTTTCCTTCCTACAAGGTGTCTCAAACTTTTGTTTCGGTTAAAACACATGTCACGTTAAACAACAAAACGGTCTATTTCCTTTGTTAGTTTCTAAAGATATCGAGGGGCATTCAAAAAACAAAATGCTCACAAAACATAAGACTACAATACTTAAGACTAAGATATTTGTACCTTGTCTTCCCTACAGAGTGTCTCAAACTTGACATACGAAAAACATTTATTTTCTTCCATTCGGTATAAGTACAAAAAGGAAGTTTGAGTAAACCTTTGCACAACTGTGTAAATAGTCAAGAAAGATCTTAAAAATAATAATAAAAATGAGCGAAATCCGTTAATCCGTTCACGAAAAAAATCAACTATGAAAATGAGCATAATTTTCTATATCTCTAACTTTTGACGAGCAGTAATTTGAATCGCGATAAAGTTAAAATATACGTATCTATTTTTTTTTCTATCAAAGAAAATAAAAAGCAAACAGGGTGAAATAATACCCAACAGGACTGAGTTGTTAAAACTGTAGAAGATATCTATCAAGAACTATACAGTAGTGGACGAAACACCGACATAAAGATAAAAAAGGCAACTGAAAAACCCATATTAAATCAAATTTCTGAACTAATGCCAGACATAATGCTTAGTGAAATCAGACAAGCAATGGACAAGATGGAAGGAAATAAATATCTAGGAGATGATGCACTAGTTATTTCTTGGATTTCCTTGTCGTCATTAATAAGCTACCCGCTATCGTTTTGAAGGAAGTTTCCTGTTCTTACTTGCTACCCGGCATTAATTTCTGAAACTCCTTTAAAGAATTGTCTTACTTGGTTTTTCTTTCTTCTTCAGATTTTCTTTTATATCTCTGACTATTTGTTCCTGGTAGGTACTCCCTATTTTTCCTTTTCATTAGTATTTTGTCCCTGTTCTTCTCTGTTTATGCCTCTCACTGTTGTTCTGAAGCTATTTCCTTGTGGCATTTTTATAATTACGTATTTTTTATGGGAAATAAGCCACAATTTTACTAAAAAATGAATTTATTAACGTTTCGAAGCGTTAATAAATTCATTTTTTAGTAAAATTGTGGCTTATTTCCCTCTCACTGTTGTTGTGTGAGATATTTTTTACCATGTCCCTTCTAGCCAAGTTTCTGTTCGGTCTCATTATCCCGCAGAACTTCTGTAGTTCATAATACTTGTGGATTTTTGGTGATGCTGTTCTGGTTCTTACCTTCGTTTTACCAGAAAATGATCCATGTCTCAATCCATCCCTCACAGGCTTCTTACGTCTAGGCAGTTAATACCCGTACTGGCAATTACCAGAACATGATCGATTTGATTTCTTGTGACGCCGTGTTGGAAACCCACGTTTCTTTGTGTATTTTCTTGCGTTCGAACATTATTGACTTTATTAGTTTCGTCCACGGTAACGATTCCCTGGATTAGTCCAGGATTAGTTACGAATTCTCTTAGTACTCGGGTTGTACGCAAGCGCGGTTCAGAATCAGTTCAGGATTGATGTACACCTCGAACGAATTTAGAACTAGTCCATAACACTATAACCTAGTTTTTATGTGTCCATCTTAGTTTGATGAATTTTTATATTTTAATTCAGATTTGCATGAACATTTTACTAGATCAGATCAACCAGATACATATTAATAGTACGAATAGGCATGGTTTAATGAAATCTTTTATTGTTACCTATAGACGAGGGCATTTAGAATAAAATAAATAAATTTTTAAATACAGCACATAGAGACTTGCAGTTTTTTGCATTATGTTCAGGATGACGTCAGGAAAAAAGTCTATAATAAATAAATAAATTTTTAAATACAGCACATAGAGACTTGCAGTTTTTTGCATTATGTTCAGGATGACGTCAGGAAAAAAGTCTACTGTTCAAAAATGGGTGGAAATGTATAATTGCACTGTAAAGTACATAAAATGCATCCAAAATTGTATAAATATAAAAATAAAGTCAAAATCAGTATACTAAGTAACTAAATTTATTATTTGGGGGGTTTTTGGGGTAACTGAATACGATTACGCAATCAGAACTGACACCCGGATCACCTGGTGCCCAAGTCAGTGCAAGAGACGTCATCTTCTGGAGTTTCGATGGTTTTCGGCATTAAATCGATGCAAACCGATTACTCACGGGTTTTAGGGGTCACTAAGTACTAATATGCAATCAGAATAGACCACCGGATCACCTGGTGCCCAAGGTCACAGCAAGGGACGTCATCTTCTGAAGTTTCGAGTGCTTTCGATATTAAATTGATGCAAACGGATTACTTACGGGTTTCTGGGGTCGCTAAACACGAATATGCCATCAGAATTGAATTCCCGAGTACCTGGTGCCCAGGATCGCTACTAAGGCACGTAATCTTCTGGAGTTTTGAGTGTTTTTGGCAATAAATTAATGTAAACGGATTACTCACGGGTTTTTTGGATCCGGTAAACACGAATATGATATAAGAACTGAACTCCGGAGTACTTGATGCTCAGGGTCGCTACTAGGGGACGTCATCTTCTGGGGTTTCGAGGGTTTTCGGTATTTAATTGATGCAAATGGATTACTGGAGGGTTTTTGAGGTCGCTAAACACGAATATGCGATCGGAACCGACCCCCTGTGCACCTGGAGCCCAAGATCACTGCAAAGGACGTCCTCTTCTGGAATTTTGGCATTAAATTGATAAAAATGGATTACTCGGGGGTTTTTGTGGTGTCAGACACGAATATGCCATCAGAACAGATCACCGGATCACCTGGTGCCCAAGGTCACTGCAAGGGACGTCATCTTCTGGAGTTTCGAGGGATTTCGGTATTAAATTGATGCAAACGGGTTACTTACGGGTTTTTGGGGTCGCTAAACACGAATATGCCATCATAATTGAACTTGGGAATAACTGGTGCCCAGGGTCACTACTAGGGCACGTCATCTTCTGGCGTTTCGATGCGAATTTGGGATGCATTTTATGCAGTTTACAGTGCAATTATGCATTTCCACCCATTTTTGAATAGTAGCCTTTTTTCCTGACGTCATCCTGAACATTATGCAAAAAACTGCAAGTCTCTAGGTGCTGTATTTAAAAATTTATTTATTCGGGTGTCTTTAGTGCTAAATGCCCTGGTCTACTACATGTTTTAGTGACTTTAATACGCTACCAGACAATATTAAAACATTCTCCAAATATTTTTTCTACGAAAGACTTTTTAAAATCATTTTAAATAAATGATTTTATCTCGTACCTATGACAGATTTTATGGACAATTTGTTTTCTTATACTGGTATTGTATAATTTTTATTAATTACATGGGGTATTTTTAATATTTCTGATACCTACTTTTATATTAACGCCCATATTATTTATTATGTTTATTAATAAAATATTAGGGTTTCCTAGTATAATAAAGATTTCATAGATAATATGTTATTTTATTCATTTTTTACAGATAGGACATTTTATTTAACAACGACACGATCCTTGCGCCTGCATATTTGAGCAGTTCCATTTTTATGTTCCCTTTTATTTATTTTTAACAACAATACCAAATTTTGTTTAACTATAGGGGTTAAATTGCATGGAAAAACTATAAAAAGTGTGTCCGTATTATCGTAAAAAAGTTAATGCCGCTGCCACTGGTAGAGGACCCTCGTTGATTACTCCCTTGTCATGTGTAATGTTTTGAAACGAGTTTTTGTGAAACGTTTAGAATCGTCGTAGTATTTTACCCAAAGTGAAACTAATTTTGAAATGTGGACAATAACACACAACCTATAATTATAGGCAATCTCTAGTTTATGGCAAAGCGTCTGTCCCATGGCATTCCTTAAATATATAGAACCATCATTGTTTATTTCTTCTATGACATTTTATATTCCCGCTTATATTTAATTGTCTAAGGTTTTTGACTATGGTTATTATTATAATTCTTGTTTAATATTTATGAGGCATTGTAGTAGAAAATAATTACAACTACTACAACAAATATAATTGATATCCACAGTGACAATTAGTCACGAGCAACTTTAATTTGTTTATGCTTCTTGAGAATATTATAATATTTTTACCGGTAGGTGATTTTAGAATGTAAGTAGGTATACTATTTATTTGTAGTACCTAAGTTTAAAACAGTTTTCGTATTTTATTTTTCCATAAATGAAGACAGTCACAGAACATTTTTCTACTAAATAGGGAATGTGTTCGTAGTAATATGGTTCTGCTTGTTCAATGTGTTAGTTATAGTTATTTGGAAGTTTTTCATTTTCTAAAGGTGATCGAATCTTTCCAATTCACACTCGTATTTTAATATCATGATTAAGGTTTTTTGTTATCCAGCAACGAATTCTTCTTCTGTGCCTATCCGTAACGAAAACTGGCGATCATCATGGCAATATTTATGTTATCTGTAGTAGGGCAGAAAATTCTGCGCAGATGTTGTTTAGAACCAGGTTCTGAGGTTTTTCAACCAGGATGTTCTTTTTCTTCCTGGACCTCGCTTTCCAAATATTTTTCCTTGCAGGATGGCTTGTAGGAGTTCATACCTGGATTCATTTCACATAATGTGTGAGAAGCATTGTAATTTTCGAGATTTGATAGTGGTCAGTACCTTTCAGTTTTTCTTCATTCTTCTGCGGACCTCTGCATTTGTGACTTAGTCAGTCCACGGGATTTTAAGTAGTGTTGCCCAAATGCAAGACCAAGACGAGACTTAGACAGTCTTGGTCTTGGTCTTGCACCAGTACCTACACCTGGTCTTGGTCATGGTCTTGGTATTGCGCTCCCGGTCTTGGTCTTGATCTTGCAGTAAGAATCTTGCAAGTCTCGCAGTTGCCCATTAGCCTATTGCATATCTTAGAACAACGTAACAGAGAGGTACATTTTAAGCTTTACAGCCATATTAAAGACTAGCCAAATTAATAAATATCTAAACAACTGACACCGGGTGGGGTTTGAGCCCACGATCTAAGTTATACGCCTATGTTCTAACTCTAACTAACTAAAGTTAAAACTACCTCTTAAAACCCACAAAACAGTTTGTAAGAAAAATGTCAACATCCCCTATTTAGGAAACGCATTTATAAAGTAAACGTTTATGAAGCAAACTGTCATTACTTTTTCGTGCAGAATTACCAATTAAAGTTTGCCATACTTATTTAAAAACATCCTGTATTGATGAAAAACATGGCTAGTTAAAAAGTACCTTACTTTTTTTTATCCAATATTCCACAGAGTGAGAAAAAACACAGTTTGATTGGTACACCCGGTATACAATGACAATAATTGACCTGTCTAGCAACAATAGTATTACAGCACTATTTATAAAGAATAAGACAACATATTAAAAAAATCACTTAAATCGGACAACAGGTTTAGGAAATTTGAGACATTAAAAATGACCCGTTTTTAAGGTGGTGCGTTAATTTCTTGGAGAAGTGTATATCGTTAAAATAATATTTCGGTATTTTGTTTACACGATATCCGGCATATCTGTACTTTTGTCTCGTATCATTTGATATCTTTTGATACTTCTGAATAATAGCCGCGCTGTTTCGGAAAATTTTGTTTAGCCGAGTGACGCCATAGCACAGTCAGCATAAACAATACACTATAAATGTATTCCGATAAGATTTCTGGTGTTTGGATTCCTAGAAAACTAATATCTAATGAAAAAATTAATTACCTACTTATATACTTATTATTAAGTATATTTTCTATTAGCTAAGGTGACACATTTTTAAAAAGTTTGTATACGATATTCGATATTACTATAGGCGTCGCAACGCAAGAATGTTATGTTATGATTAGAAGACGACTATTCTCAAAACCTGGACAATTAATTTCAGAGCGAAGAAGTCGGCTGCTGAAAAAGAATGTACAAAATATTTTATTTTTACATTATAATACATAATGACCTCTGAGTACATGTCAAATGTTTTTTAATGGATATTTTGATTCGCTATGTATGTTTATGGTACCTATTGTTCGTAATGCTTATAAATCCAATTTTCAAAAAAAATTTTTAAAATTTTTTTGTTTCTCATAGATTAGAGTATCTAAGAATATAGCCGAACTTATACTCAGGAACTTATACCGAACTTATACTAAGTTTTAGAGAACTATACTCCCTAAAACGATCCTCAGTTCTAACTGCAAGACGCAAGAATCTCGCAGGTTTAGTCTTGTTCTTGCTCAAGTCTTGCAGGGTAAGTCTTGGTCTTGGTCTTGGTAAATTAGGCGGTCTTGGTTTTGGTCTTGGTCTTGCGAAAACGCAAGAACAAGACCAAGACTGCAAAACCAAGACCGATTTTGGGCAACACTAATTTTAAGTATTCTCCGATATAGCCACATCTCAAATGCTTCCATTTTTCTGCACGTATCTTCAAGGTCCACGATTCAACACCATAAAAAAGGGCAGAGAAGATGTAACATCGCAGCATTCTTACTTTTATGCCAAGAGAGGGGTTTTGGCAAGAGAGGGGTTTTGGCTCTTATAGAAGAGCCTCATCCGGTTGAGGGGTGGATGGCAAGCATGGTGGATGTTTCCGGCAAGCAATCAAGCAATTTGATTCAACCCGACCTGTGGGAGATGTCCACCCTATCGAAAAAGTACATTCGGGTGTAACAATTCATTGGGGCGAGGTGTTTTGACCCGAGTAAAAACAGGGATCAACTCACCTCGCTCCAATGCCCCAGGTCATCCCTTTCCCCCCATAGAACGCTGATGCGCGATGGGGGCACAACTATCGTAGCCAAATGCTCTTCACAACGGAATCCTGGGTGATAAGAAACCAATGTGGTGCCCTAATTGAATTCAAAACTAGGCCAGCGTGAAGAGCTCTGTGCCTTTATCTTCTAATTACTTATCCGCGGAACTAAAAATTGCTTGCTTGGGCCCCAAGTCATTGTACCAAGCCCCACTGAGCTCAGTCCAATGGCTTGGCGCTCAAGTATTTTTTGTTTTTATATTTTTTTATGTTTTTTTTTTGGTGGGTTGCGCCTTTTTTGTTTTTTATATTTTTTTTGGGACTTGCGCCTTCTATTTTTCTATGGGCTGACTTTACCTGATCGTGATGTTGGACCTACGCTTTGGTTACGTGTTTCTTCGGCACTTGGTGTTTTCGAGCTACGAACTATCTACTATTACTTATTTTTACTTCTTTATCAGTTTACTTTCGCTTTCTCTTTATGTCTCTCTTTTTTACTTTATTTATTTCCCTTTATTTTCACTTTATTTTACTTTATTCCACTTTTGTTATTTAGGACGTTTGTGCTTCCATTGCATCGGTGGAAAGCGTCATACCCTAACATCTCTCGCAGTATTGGACTTAAGTGGTGCTCTAGTTCCGCGAATTTGACCATTGTCTTGTCTGTCATCATTTCGGTGACTCTCACCTGTTGTAGTTCTCTGAACAGGAATCTTCCAGCGACGTATCTCGGGACTCTGGCTGCTTCTCTTAGGCTGCTTCTTTTTGTGAGTTTTGCATACTTGTCCCCATGCGAGAGATGCGTATGTTAATACTGGTAATATTATGCTGTTTATTAATCTTAACCTCGTTTTTAGTCTTAATTTACTTTTCATGCCTGTGAGTCCTCTTAATGTTGCTCTTGACATGTTGGCGTGGCCTTCTGGACTGTGGCTTTAATGTCATGTTTTTGGAAGGTTAATCCTTTGTCCATGATGACTCCCAGGTATTTAGCTTCATTTTTCCACTCGATGGGGTTATTTTGCACCGTCAGTTGTTCTTCTGGTTGTTGTCTTCCTTTCTTGTATAGTACCGCTTACGTCTTTTCGGAGTTGATGGCTATCTTCCACTTTATACTCCATTCCTCGATGTCTTCTAACGCTGTTTGCAGGTTGGTCACTGCTATGTTTACGTTTCTATGTTTGGCCGCTATCGCTGTGTCGTCGGCGTAAAGGTTCATAAGGGTACCCGGTGTTCTAGGTACGTCAGCGGTGTATATTGTGTAAAGCAGCGGTGACAGGACCGCTCCCTGTGGCACTCCAGCCTCCGGGCTTCCGAGCTCCGACAGGACTTGTCCTATTCGAACCCTGAAACTCCGACCGCCTAAGTACGAGGAGATCAGCCTCGTCATCGCCCCGCTGTACCCATAACCTCGCATTTTATATATGAGCCCCTTATGCCATACTCTGTCGAAAGCTTTGCTTACGTCCAGGAATGCTGCTCCAGTGTACTGCTTGTCGTTGAATCCAGCTGCTATGTACTCAGTTAATCTGAGTACTTGTAGCTCGCTGGAATGCTCTGCTCTGAATCCGAATTGAGCTTCTGGGATTATCTCTAATATGTTTGTTTCCGCTTGCAGTCTGCTGAGAATAATTCTTTCCACTATCTTGCTGATCGCTGGGAGTAAGCTGATTGGCCTGTAGCTCTGCGGGAATGCGTGGTTCTTGCCAGGTTTTGGGATCATTATGGCATGGGCCTCTTTCCATCTGTTCGGGAATATTTTATATCTTAGTATCGCGTTCACTATGTTTGTAAAATACACTACAGCTCTTATAGGCAAGTACTTTAGGGCTTTATTTGTTATTTCGTCTAGACCAGGCGCTTTTCTCGGTGAACTGTTTTTATATGTTCATTTACTTCTTCCGGTAATGTTGGGGGGATGATGTCTTTTGGAACCTCTGGTCTTTCTTCTTGCTCTTCGACTTCTTCCATGAAGTCTACGTCTTCGTCTGGGTGGTAGTTTAACCTTAATTCTCTTTCGAGTGTGGTCCTCATCACCTCTGCTTTTTCTTCTATGGTATATACCATGCCGTTTTCTCCATGTAATGCGGGGATGGGTTTTCTGTCGCTTCTTATCATTTTCTGGAGCTTCCAAAAATTTTTCATGTTTGAGTCTAGTTCTTCCATCTCTTGTACGAAGTTGTCCCATTTCTCGCTGCGATGTTGTCGAAGAGCCGTTTTGACCTCTCTGTTTAATGTGTTTGCCCAGGTTTTGTCTACTCGGTTTCTTGTTCTTCTGGCTATTTGCTTCGCTCTGTTTTTTCCCTTATCAACTCTTGTACTTCTTGTGGTATGTCTTTGAACCTTCCCCGTGTGGATCTCGACTTCTTCCTCAGTTGTGCTGTTTCTAATTGCTTCTCGGATGATTTTTCTAGCTCTAGGACTTTTTTTTCTATTTGTTGTGGGTTATTTATAACTGGCGCTATATTTATTCCTTCACTCACTAATCTTTTATAATTTGTCCACTTTATTTTCTTTTTTATTCTTTTCGGCGGGTTCTAGCTTTTCCGACGCGCGCTCTTATCTCTTTATACTTGGCTATTGGTCCATTCTTCATTTATTATGGTGCCGAGTTAGTTGTAGTGCGTCACTCTCTTTACCGGGGTTTGCTTGACGTAGAGTTGACCTGTTATCTTTTTCTTGCTAATGATCATAAGCTTTGTGTTCTTTACGTTTATGTTTAGCCCCGGTGCCGCCCAAAATCCCGACGGCCAAAACACCGACAGCCAAAATCCCAACGGCCAAAACACCGACACGCCAGAATCACGACAGGCCAAAATCCCGACATGCAACAATCCTCGCATAAGTAAAAATTCCGACTTTTGTTTAATACTTTTAATACAAAATACTTTTGTTTAGTAACAAAAAATAAAAAACAAATGGCCATAAACAAAAATCAGGAAATAAATGTAATTATATGTTAAAAATAAACTTATCAAACCTGTCGGGATTCTGGCCTGTCGGGATTCTGGCCTATGGAGATTCTGGCGTGTCCGGATTTTGGCCGTCGGGATTGTGGCTGTCGGGATTTTGGCTGTCGGGATTTTGGGGTAGACCCGTTTAGCCCATACTGTTGACTGTATTAGTTGGGTTGTCCACAAATACTAATCGTGTCACCTGTATACCCAATGTTGTTTAGGCGGTATACGGTATACGTTTAGTATACCGTATTATTGGAGAGTATCAGACGGGCTTCCGACGGGGAATATCGACAATGGATCAAGTATTTACAGTCAAACAGATCTTGAGCAAATCATGGGAACACGATATTGATGTTCACAAGGTGTTTGTAGACTTCAAACAGGCATACGACTCAGTCAAAAGGAACAAACTATACTATATATTGGCTAAATTGGCAATACCACACAAGCTAATAGGACTCATTAAAGCCACAATGGATGAAACTCAGGCATGTGTAAAATACAAAACCACCAAACACCCTTTTTCAAAATTTCGCAGGGACTAAAGCAGGGAGATGGGCTGGCCCCAACATTGTCTAACCTGGCACTAGAGTATGCGGTTAGACAAATGCAAACTGGACGAGGAAACCTACTTACTGACCAACCGAACGGTTCAACTGACCGCTTATGCCGATGATAGTAATATTATGAGTAGAACATCAACAGGAGCACAGGAAACATACGCAGAGTTAAAAGCACAAACAAAAATGGATTAACTGGAAATTAACACAGAAAAAACAAAAATAATGACTCAGACGAGAAGAAATATAGTCCCACAAAACATTATACATGAAGATTACATTGAAACGGTTGGAAAGTTTACATACACTTAACGAAAAAGGTACGTAATATCAATAAAAATGTTAATTCAGACAATAAACGCAATACTTAAAATTTTTCCAATTCTTGGTTTTATTGGAACAACAAAACGATGTTCATCAATTCATTATTTTCGTTAGTTGAGCCAATGTATTACGTTTATTGAATGGATGAACATTCATTATGTATACCATAATATCACTTTATTGATATTACGAACTCTGTTCATTGAGTCAACGAACACTATTGATTGAAACAACAACGTCGTTAATTGACCGGCGACGACTATTCGTTGTGTCAATAACAGTGTTATTTCTCCTAACCTAACGTATTTCGTTTATTTCTACAAATATTTCCGTTTATTCTTACAATTAATTCCGTTCATTCCCACAATAAATACGGTTATTCCTACAAGCAATTTTATTCATTCTTACAATCAGTTTCGTTCATTCGTACTATGAACGTATTTTATATTAATAATTACTGAATGCATTAGCCCAATGTATGATATTGATTAATAATAATTTTTTTAACCCCCTTTTTTGTCCTAAACCTAATGGACTTTACACTGTGTGATTTCTCGTAATATGAGAAATCATATCATGATTTCACTTAATACGTTCCGGCACCATGACACCACTGCAGTGCGCTGGAATAAGTGTTACACTCCCCCCCCCCCCCCCCCCGTTATTAACTTATTTATTTTTAGCACAGAGGCAAAACGCTAAGACAGGTCGATTTTTAAAATAATCAAAGTATATTATAACATCAATGTTTCGAACTTTACACGATCCCTCTTCAGGTGACAGGCATAACTTAAATTTTTTTAAATGGGAAAGTACATCATGTGACAGCTAATTTAAAAGCGTTTGAAGTAGTGATTCCAAAAATGTATAACCCTTTAATCCTTTTTGAGAGCGCAGGTACAAAATTTCGATCGAATTCTTTTTAAACGTATTCATTTTTTTTTTTGGAATCCTGAGAAAACTAATAAGTATTTTTGAAAAATAAATTTAAAAGCAGAATAAAAGATTACATTATTACCGAGGGCTGAAAGTCCCTTAGAATAAACAAAAAGTTTCTTTTGAATGGTATATTTGAAATTAAAAATCATACTAAATTTTCTCTTTTTCACCCCTGTGATTTATTAAAATAATCATTATAGAAGTTCTCAGAGACTTCAGACCCTCGATAATACTGTAATATTTTATTCTGCGTTTAAATTTTCAAAAATACTAATTAGTTTTCTCAGGATTCGAAAAAAATTTAAAAAGAATTCGACAGAAATTTCACGATAATAGACACACGAAAACTTCATTCTACTACGGACTACACTTGGAAACGAAATGAAATTATTATTTGGCACTTCGGCAGAGGTAGCAGCATTGTTTAACAAAGAATTCTTTTTTAAACAATAGTAACACAGAGAAGCTAGGGGTATCCTAAGGAAAAGTCGTTACATTTCAAATGGTCAAGCAAAACATTTATTGTCTCAACAACTACGTTTATTGTCACCATGACCACATTGATTGTGGTTATTAAACGCAGTAGTAGATTGATTAATGCATTCGTTGTCACAACAATCAGTTTACGTCTATACAATAATCATTTATTACTCTATATTAACAACATTTGTACATTGTTTTAATGAAATATGTACGTTGTCACGATAAACCAAGGTAATTGCTTGTCATCTACGAAATCAAGAAAGTGAGTTGCTGCCAGAATTAACATTATTTATTAAATATACGAAACTAAGTTATTGGCTGAATAAATTGAGTGATATTGATTAATGTACTCTAGTTATTTTCAAAATTATTATTCAATCATTGCATTGCGACAATAACCAAATACATTCGTCAATGTCTAAAAGTTCGTTGAAACAAAAAATGAAACTGTTGTCACAACGAAATACTATTCAATAATCACTGTTAATCAATATTACGAACTAAATTTTTTTGAGTGAACCTGGGAGTAGAAATATATGCCGACGGAACAGAAGATGGAGAAATACGGAAGAGAACAACGTAGGCAAACAGAGCTTATTTTACCCTCTCCCACATATTTCGGTCTAAAAGTGTCCACCGAAATACAAAGATGAGAATCTATAAAACTTTAATTCGACCAATAACATGCTATGGCAGTGAAGTCTGGGTCCTGAAAGAAACATCCAAAAACAAACTCGACACATTCGAAAGGAAAGTACTGAGGAGAATACTAGGACCTGTGAGGGAAAACGGAATCTTCAGAAGTCGATACAACAATGAACTTTATCAACTTTGTAAGGAAGCACCCCTGTCAGACTTCATTAGAATATAAAGATTGCAATGGGCCGCACATGTGATAAGAATGGGAGAGGATAGGCTACCAAAAATAGCACTGAATACTAGAATGCAGGGAAAGAGACCGGTTGGAAAGCCAAGATAGCGCTGGGAAGACACAGTAAACAGCGACGCACAAGCCCTTTTAGGAGTTCGTGTATGGAGAAGAGCAGCCACAGATAAGCAAGGGTGGAGGCAAACAATAAAGGAGGCCAAGGCTCAATGTGGGCTGTAGTGCAGTAGAAGAAGAAGAAGGTATACATTTAATAGAATACCGTTTTCAGTTTCGTTCAATGACAACGAATAATATTTAAATATTTGTTGCTTGGTAATATCTATATGCATTTTGGTGTGTTTATTTATATTTTGATAGACATTAGTTTGGTGTTTCCCTTTTTTTCCTTGTCATCCCCACTGTAGGTATAGAGGTTACCGGACCTTCCTCCTTTGCACATACATGTAAGGATGATCGCTCTAGGAAGTGACATCAGGCTAACATGGGCTCATGATATAATATAAGCGATCTGACGGAGCATCTAGAAACGATTGGACCAGTGCAATCCATGAAGTTGCCCACAGAAGTGTCTTCAAAACAAGATAATCGCCTTATAAATAATGTGTTTTAGGAAAGACCAGATGGTAGATGGTCTGACTAAAAAGGTGAAAACATGCAGTCAGAAAGGATCGGGAGAAAATGCGGGAGTGAGACAATGGGAAATAGTGGCACAAGACCGACAAACATGGAATGAAATAGTAAACGCGGCGGCAAAGACTCACAAAGAGATTTAATGCCATTAATGATGATGAATTTTACTCATCACATAACAAACCACACAAATCACATGAAGTGTCCTCACGTTTTATACTGATAGGTCAAAAACACAAAATGGCGTACAAAGAAAGGTTACTGGTCCTAGCTAGAGATCCATCAAGTCAAACTAGTTTGATTTTACTCAACAAAATTGACTTGATTTGAAAACCAAACTTTTTTTGTAAAAAAGTTTGATTTGACTTGATTTCGATATATTTAGGTTTGACTTGAAATCAAACATCTTTAAACAGTTTGAAGTTTGAATATCATATTGCGCAATGTGTTTATTTCCAATTCTAATTGAGAGCGTACCGCCTTTTTGTTTTGACTTATTTGGACAGGTCTAAACGTGTACTCTGCTACTTCGCAAATTAGTTATTATGTAGTTCATACTTAGAAGTATGTATATGTTTGGCTTGTTTGTTACGTTCGTTTTGTAGTGTGTGCTTTGTGAGACAATTGGTGGAATGCATAAAACGTAGTAAAGTATCTGCTAATGCTTCAAGTATGATGCACTACATTTTTGAAGATTTTACTACACTTTCAAAGCATTTACTTTCCTCCGTAGCATATGCTACTATTTACCTGATACATAGAAGAATGTACTACGCTTTTGAAGTATTTGCTAGTTTAGTAGAATTTGCTTCAGTTTAGTGCAGTTGGTGGATGAACGACTTCGGCGTAGGTTTTTTTTGTTAGATACTAAATGGCATTTATGAATGTGCGTCGTAGAAAAATCTACAAATTAGGAAGAAGTTACTTAATTTTTGGGGTCATTCATTTATCAAATAAAATTTGATAATTCTCAAGAAGATTAACATATAACAATTATTGTTTATTTTTATCCTCGCCTAACTCCTTTGTACACTGAAAAAAATTTTGTACGTAATATCAATTACCACCAATCATTGATTTTTTTTTACATTGATTCAATGAAAATTTTGTAATTTTATGAACACGTAGTCATTAAGTAATGATCATGTACATTATTGCAATGTAATTCTATTCATTAAAAAAGAATAAATATAATTATTAATTCAATGAATAGTTTTATTTTTCCAATGATTTTTTTCATCATATTAATAATTTGTTCATTGTGTATATGAAATTATACATTAGGATTATACGTTTAAATTAATGAATATGAAACGTTGCTCTCTAATGTACAGTGGTCTTCAAATTACCACGTCGTTTATTGAATCAATAAACGCAGTTTTTGACTTAATGTTTAAGATAAAATATAATTCTGGTGAAGTAGGCCGAACTGATGTAAAGGTACATTATTTTAATGAAGTGAGATCATTGTTAGGGTCATATTTAAGAATAATAAAAGGTAACATTAAATGAATGTTTTCGACTTTGATTAATAATTCGATACACTCTTTTGATGTAAAGCAATCATTGTTTTAATTTAATATACCTGAATCATTGAACAATATATTGTAGCAAAAATCTTGTACATAAACCTGTACATTTCTTAAAATATTATAAGTGTTTCTATTGGCGCAAAAACTCACGTGACAACAGTGAACCAACCCTACAGACTCCTAAGACCGGTGTTTGGCACAAGTACTTTGGCTGTTACTATTTGCTGTTTCGACGTGCACAGCCCACATTAATATAGAAAAAAAGTTCTATGATTTGGTTGATTTTTCTAAGGTATGTTCTTCTTATATATATTTTTAACTATTTATAAATTATTTGGTTGTATTTCTATAAAAATATTTAGTTGTATTGGACTTTGGAATGGCATTTGGAAACGGAAATTGACTTATTGATGGGTGGGACAGCAATTTCGAGAAGAATTATCTCTTTTCTTCAGTGGAAAAGTCGTATCAAGGATAGAACAATAAATTTTTACTTAAAAAAAATACCCATGCACATATCACGGAATGTAAGTATTTCATTATTCAATCCTACATATCTAGTATTAATTTTTGTTCTCTGTAAATTTTTTTGAAAAGCTAATTCGACACATAGGTAAAAGAAAATAGGAACCGTTTGAAAATATTTCTAAATGGTATATTTCTATAAAAGATTTATAAATTAAATCTTTATGTGATTGAACCGTAAATAATTGAAAAATATTATTAACTTCTGCAGTCGTTAGTATCAAAGCAAAAAATAAACATCTTAACATCTAGCAATTTTGTTCAGGATAAATTAAAATATTTCTATAAAAAATTTTAACCAAAAATACAACTATGTACACTATTTAGATTTATTTTTATATAATAATTTTATTAATAACTTTTGTTAATGGCCAACATGCAGTTTTCCTTTGGGTTCTACTTACATAGATATTTTGTACCAACTAATAAAATGGTTAAAATAAGATAATGGACAACTAAATATAATAAATAAAATTTACCATCAGATATTCCCAGGAATCGTTCTTAATATGTCGGGGAGACCCAGCAAGAAGTCGAAGACCATATTAGATTTTCGAAATCAAAGAAAGATGCCATTCAACCATTTGTTTTTTTTTTATGTATTTGTGGTGACATAATTAATCCTAGAGAGATATGTGTTTATTTTGACGATATCAGGTATACATTTTTTATTTATTTTTTTGGATTTTCCTTCCGAGTCAGATGTGGCATTTATTCATTATTCCATTTATTCTATATACCTAATAATATGCTGTGTCAATTTCAAATATCAACTTCAAAACTATTTCGAGTAATAGCCAATAAAATAAAAAGGGTTCTATTAGTATCTATCCTTTGAAATTAATATCTATAAACCGTTGAATCCTCTTTTCGATTTGTAAAGCGCGTCACTGGCGAAATTTATGATATTCATTGTACAGCGAGATGATTTCATGTCACAGTATATAGAAGCGTGCAGAAATTTCATTGTGGTGCATAAGAAACTGTCTTTCACTTTTGAAAGAGAATAGAGATAGCCCATAATTAAGAACGATCAACCACTTGTACAAAAAACTATAATTTTGAAATGGCTGTTATTAGGAGCAGCGTATTTGACAGGTACCTTAATAATTTCTCAGAATTCTACTAGCTTGCAATTAATTGACAAAAAATTATTCGGCAATTTTATTAATTGTATACAGACAACAGGGTTGCGAACTATTAAAACTGAAACTAAGGAACATATTGAGGTTAGGGGTTAGTAGGGAGTTAAAAAATAGAATCAGTACCTATTATATCCAACCATGTAATTATCTCTAACATGTAGAAAGTATAGAGGGTTATAATTTTCTAAAAATGTTAAGGCACGTATCTACCCTAGCTTTTTATATTGAGATTACCCTCAGTGCTTTAACTTTCACTTCGTCTCATTATCAATTATTTATTTTTGAATATATGGTTTTTAAATATACAGCATTAAAGATAAAAATGGGATGATTCTCCAGATTTAGCCATATGGCTCACACTCCCTCTAAGGGAACATTGACCCAGATACCTACGGTATTAAAAGGATTGAGCTCTGGTGGGGCTCTTTCCCTGTTATCGAGTCCTAGGTGACTTGGTATGCAAGTGCCAAAAATTTTCGTACACATCTGGCCATCGAGAGTAGTAGGTACAGCTTTTTGCATGGTCTTATAAAGATGTTCATTCAGCTCCAGCTTTTTTTATGTTCTTCGGAATGACTCCAGTAGCAGAGACTATAATAGGTATTGTGTGGGTACTTTGCATTCTCCATTGTCTTCGTATTTGAATTTCCAGATTTCTGTACTTGGTGATATTTTCAGTGTGTTTAGCACGCAGGTTATTGTTGTTAGGAATCGCCACATCAATGAATGTTGCTTGTCTCGTTAATTTATTGACTAGTACGAGATCTGGTTTATTATCTCACACTGTTTGGTCTGTGAGCACAGTGCGGTCCCAGTATAGCTTGTAGTTGTTATTCTCAAGCACACTCTCAGGAACGTATTAATAATGTAGGAGATGGTCTGTTTGGAGAAGTCCCAGTTTGATAGCTATCTCTTGATGAAGGATCTTTTCTACTGAGTCATGCCGTTTCTTGTTTTTAGTGGCAGCAAATGCCTGGCAGCCCCCGGTAAGATGTTGGATGGTTTCTTGGGCTTGACATCCATATCGGCATTTGTCGTTTTGGACCTGAGGGTCTTTGACAATATATTTCAGGTAATTTTTGGTTGATATCACCTGATCCTGAATGGCCGGTAATGGACCTTCTGTTTCGGGGAACATCTTTTCTGATGTCAACTTCATTGGAATGTCGCCCGTGCAGAGGTTTACCCTTAGTTTGGTTTGATTTCTGGTTCCCTTAGTTTGATCGGTGTTGTGTCACGTTCTGCGCAGATAGCGCGATGTAGAGTAGATGTCTCAGAATGCATCTGAAAATAAGTTCTTAAATTAACAATTTGTTTATATATTTGCTCGCCTAAATCCATAAGTCCTCTTCCTCCCAAATTCCGTGGTAATGTCGTTCTTTCTACTACACTTCGAGGATGGTGTTTTTGTGACCTTGTGAGGTGTGTTCTTACTTTTCGCTGAAGATTCTCTATGTCCGTTTTTGTCCACTTAACAATGCCAAATGAATAGCTAAGCGCGGAACATGCGTAGGTGTTTATTAAGATGTGAACGAAACTGCTGTTTTACCCTTCGTATAAACTTCGTAGTTATCTCAGTTTTCATTCGCTTATGGTCAATTTTCCGCGCTTGCTTTACTCTGAGGTATTTATACATTTCGTTTTCACCATGGCCACGATGTTCTGGCCATTTTGCATATGGAATTCTCTAGGCTGCTCCTGTCCTCTAACTATATTTAAAACATAGCACATGTCTAGTCCAAAATGCATACTAATATCGTTAGAAAAGGATTCTACAGGATTTAGCATCTGATCTAGTTGGTTTCGAGTGGAAGCGATTAATTTCAAATCATCCATATACAACAAATGATTAAGCTTCGCCACCACATTGTTGTTATTTTATGCTAAAACCTGAGTCAGTGGAGTTCAGTAGCTGAAATAGTGGGTTCATAGCTAGACAGAACCACAGTGGACTCAACGAATCTCCTTGAAACAGGCCAAGGCTGATTGCGATATTTTCAGTTTCAATGTTATTTTCAACAGGTGTTTGAAGGTGAATTTTAGTCTTCCACTCTGGCATTATATATTTTAAAAATGTCACTATATTATCATCGACTCTATACTGTTATATTCTCAATATATCTATAAGCCATTAATGCGGTACTGAATCAAAGGCTTTCTTGTAATCAATGAAAGCAGTAAGAAGGTTCTTTTTTTTTTAATATGCCTGATATTTGCATATGCATGATATGGATTTACTCTGATTGGAGTACGAAGGGAACCATTCTCGTTGTAACTTTACCGCGCTGAGCAGATGGGACGTGAATTGTAAATTGTAGAATTCCCTCACCTTCCTTAGTCTCAGCATCCGTATGGCTTGCAAATTGTAGAAGCCTCGGAGGTGTAACCAGAGAAGGTTTCCATTGTTTTCATTCTGGTGGGATGTAGAATAGCATTATGTTGTTTTTATGGCATTAGGGTGAAAACTTAGTTTTTTTCAATTCGTTTTGTATTTGCTGCATTACCTTCTTATTTTTTTCGATAAACCTCTGTATTCATCGTTAGTTCCAAATCTAGTTGTATGTTTTTTTGTGCGTTGAATCACAGTCTAAGGATCACCAGTTATTATCATAGTCTTCCATTCTCTTAATATTATCTTGTCGTATATATTGTTATGATCTGCTTCATTATTAATTTTATATTAATTATTATTTATTTGATTAATTATTTAATTGTCGCAAATCATGTCAAAAATGAATAAAAAATCTCAGGGTGCCTTTTTATAATATTAAAAAAATGTCTAAATTATCTTACGTTATACTTATCTTCTCTCGTGGGTTCAGTATCTCTTAGTTGATCCTAATCGGGATAAAATAGAAAAAAGAAATAAAGCAAAAATATAAAATAAACATACAGAATTGTCTTTTATTTATCAAATCAATACTCTAAAAATCTATCAAATCTAAAACCTGTGGACACAGATGTCCGAATGAAATTTTTACCACTTAAATTTATTCTAGTTAAAAAAAACAATTTATCGGTTTGTTCCCGATGACTTTGGTACAACAAAATAAACAAAACCAAATTATGTATTCGCAAGATTAGCTATACTTCCTATTTACTTTTTGAAATATTGGAATTTTAATTCCTACGCTTTTTACTCAAAATTTTAGTTTCCGAACATAAAAATATCTTTCACATAAGTTGACTGACCTTTTGCTTCACTCACTCTGATGTCTTCTTGTGACCCAAAACAGCTCTCCCTCGTTGACTATGTTAAAGGCTACTCATCAAAGCCCTCTCCGTTCTCCAGCTTCAAAACTATCAGCATACCAGCACCAATTCTCCAAAACGAGCCAAAACCTCTTTTGACCAGTACTCGATTCAAACAGAACTCCAAAAATTCTCTGCTCTCCTTCTCACAATAATACAGAATCAAAGAGGTATTTCGTCTCAATTTGATCTGTCTCTCGTTCCACTTTTCAGCACTATTCTCCACTATCAAACAGCCACTGGTACTTGCTAACTATCTATCCACGAAAACGTCGAACTGCTCCTCAGCGATGCCAATAACATACTAACTTCTTTTTCCAATTCACTCAACACTCAAACCACTTTTCCCCTTCCAAATTGCCAAGAATCAGAAACATTTCTCTTTTCCATTCGACAAACAAACAGTCATTCCTTCTAAATTATTCCGACCATCCTAATTACTTTCGGTGAATTCTACGACATTTACTTGGGGTGAAACAAAGATATTAAAATTCCAAACTTTCTTTTAAACCATTTTTCTAGAAAATTATAATTACCTCTACCTGTGGATTCTATAGTTCCCGTAGTAAACAATCTTTTTCCATTTTAAAACTAAATACATCGTCCTTTTCACTTTAATTATTCACAAAAGTCTTTAATGGTTCATCGGAAAGCTCATTAAAATAGAAATCCACTTACATCCAAACTAAATTCTAATAAATATTTACAGATCAATATACAGGGTGTATCAAATTTATGTGCCCGCGTTATTTTTAAAAAATTTAATTTAATTTTCATTTTGCCTTTGATTGATAAATTGAAAACACAATAATATGTACTTATATTTATTTAAAAATGTATGTATTCTGAAAAGAGCTTTGAAATTTAAAGTCAAACCAACATACAATTTTATATTAAAATTTATGTAGTATTTTCCTATTTCCAGATTTATTTTGAGCGTCATTTTATTTATAATACTTTTGATGGTTACTAATTATAAAATAGTCCTGAACCTGTTTCTTATTAACTGAATTGCTTGTTATTAGACATATTATGTACACATACTGATGTTTATTTTGTTTTAAATTATGACCAGTTGTTGATGTCTAGGAACTGAACAACATTCAAAATGTTATTCTGATTATATGATTGCAAAAACTTATGGGTAAAAACTAAACGTTACTAAACTAACACAAAACGGCCAATGGAACCATATTTAATACATTTTAGCCCAATAAAATAAAATAAAACCAAAATGTAATTCCGTACAGGTTGGAATAAATTTTTTATTAAAGTTTAGGTCAAAACAAAAGATATTTTCAAGAAAGTATATGATTCATGTGAGGGGATCATTGTTTAAATAATTAAAAATTGCTAATTTTTGCAAACAATTTACTTTTTTACACTGAAAAAAATATTGTACATAGTACCAATGAACGCCAATCATTAACTTTTTTTACATTGATTCAATGAACATTTCGTTAATACAATAAACACGTAGTCATTAAGTAATGACCATATTCATTATTACAATGTAATTCTATTCATTAAAAAATAATGAATAGAATCATTAATTCAATGAATCGTTTTATCGATCCAATGACTTTTTTTTATAATACTAATAATTTGTTCATTGTATATATGAAACTGTACATCAGGATGATGCGGTTAAATTAATGAATATAAAACGTTGCACTAATGTACAGTGTTTTTCAAATTATGACCTCGTTTATTGAATCAACGAACGGATTTCTTGATTTAATGTTTAAGATAAAATATTATTCTGTTAAAGTAAGCCGAACTGATGTAAAAGTACATCGATTTAATGAAGCGAGATCATTGTTTTAATGTAATATACCTGAATCAGTGATCAATACGTTGTAGCAATAATCCTTTACATAAACCTGTACATTCTTGAAATGTTATAAGTGTTTCTATTGGTGCAAAAGAGTCACGTGACAACAGTGAATCATCCCTGCAGTTTCCAAAGTTGTATTTCTATTTTTACTTTTGCAGATTGATGTGGACTTTGGAGTGGCATTTGGAAATATAAATTGACTTATTGATGGATGGGACAGCAATTTCGAAATAATGATTTCCTTTCTTCAGTGTGAAAGTCATATCAAGGAAAAACATATAAGTTTTATTTAAAAAGACATCACGGAAGGTAAATATTTCATTATTCAATCCCACTTATCTACATAGTATTAATTAATTTTTGTTCTCTCTAAATTTTTTGAAAAGCTAATATAATTCGTCACATAGGTGAAAGAAAATAGGAACCATTTGAAAATATTTCTAAATGGTATAATCCTATAAAAGATTAGTAAATTAAATCTTTATATGATTAAACCGTAGATAATTGAAAAATACTCCTGCAGTCGCAGTCGGTAGTATCAAAATAATTTTTTTTTCAGGATAAATTAAAATATTTCTGTAATAAAAATGGCACCCAAAAATACAACTATGTACCTGCATTATTTAGATTTATTTTTTTATAATAATTATTAATATTAATTGTAGATGGCAAACATGCAGTTTTTCTTTGGGTTCTACATGGATATTTTGTGCCAACTAATAAAATGGTTAAAAATAGATCATAATAGATAAACAAATATAATAAAATATACCATCAGAGTCATACCATTATTCTTATACGTCGGGTAGACCCAGCAAGATGTGTAAAACCATATTACATTTTTGAAATCAAAGAAAAAATTACATTCAACCATTAATTACTGCCAGAGGGATATGTGTATTTTTTCAGGGACGATATCAGGTATACATTTTTTATTTATTTAATCTGGATTTTCCTTCCCAGTCAGAAATGTTCTGGAATTTTATTGATTATTATATATTTTTTTAATACAAGGTAATTGCTCTTTTTCAAAAGTCCGTATAAGATCTGAAACATTGAAAGAAAATCCAGAAAAATAGTTTTAAGATAATCTAACAACAAAAATAACTCTGAAATTTTCTGCAATAAATATTGATTCTAGATATTTATAATTTTTTATGTTGTTCGTTATTATTAAATAATAACACAAGTTACATGCAACATGCAATATACGAGTACTTGTAGAGAAACACAAATTTGCTGAAGTTTCAGAACTTTCTGCTTGAGGAATCAATTTCTGCTACTTACATAATTAATTATTATTTTTTTCCAAATTAAATTATAAAAAGTTGTATATTAATTAAAAATATATGTTTTTTTAAGCTTACCTATAGATACTTAATTATAATTTGAAAATCTGCAAAAAATCGTTGCTTCAACCTATATTATTTGTAATTAATACGTATGTAGATATTAAGTCTTCACTTTGTTTACTTATTAACTATTTGTATGTTACTCAGTGTACCTCTTTATAGTTATATTAAAACTTCTAAAACTTATTTTGAACATTATTTTCATTAACTCTATTTCCTACTTTCCGTTTCCTATTTGTGGCTTGACAGTAACCACAAGTCATCATATCGATGTCTTAACACACTGAAGCAATGTAAACGTCCATTATTTTAGTGTAAATATTTTATTATATCTACGTAATCATACGATGAAACAATGTAGAATAGTTTTTAATTCAATAATTACATTCATTAATATAATGCATATATTTCACTGTATCAATGTTCAATATCACATTGAATATACGTACTAATTCATCAAATTAAAAACTAATATTCATAGAATTAATGAACTAATTCTTTAATCTAACGAACACCATTTTTTGGGTTAATGTATCCGATTCGTAACATTAACGAACTTTTTATTGGTTAATGTTTTTGAGCATTAGTTAATGTATCTACTTACATTGGACCAATGATACTGATCTTTGGACGAAAACTAATGCTCACCGTTTTTTAATCAATGTTTTTTTCATTATATTTACGTACTTTTTTGGTTCAGTGTAACTGCTGCGGCAATACTTGTTTTTATTAAGGATTTTACAATTTTTTCTGCAAAGATGAAGGAACAGTCTTTTATATGAGACTTACTAAATTAAATTTAACCCTTAATTTATTTATATAATTGTAAATCAAAATTGAAAAACAAATTTCCAAAAAATATTATTTGCAATATAAATAAGCACTATAAAATATTTTGTTTTAGATAAAAAGTTGCGCTATGATATCATTATAAATTAACAAAAAAATTGGTTGACAAATATTGAATAGTTTATGAGATATTTAATTTGTTTATAAAAAATTACCATTTTTTCAATTGCAAAAACGCGGTTGTTGCCGATAGAGTATACAAGTTTTAAAGGTCTCATTTTGTTTGTTTTTATGTGTGTTTTCGACAAATGTATTGACAAACTAAAATTTTAATTAAACACCCCTTCAAAATGGCGTTTGAAAATTGGTGTAATTTGTTTAAAATTTGTTGTTTTAATAATATCACCGGGATTAAAAATTTTGAAATTATTTTTTCATATTCGTGTTCACTTACAAAAGAAAAAAATTTCCTATATCCATTTTTTGCCGAGATAGCTTTTCCAAGTTTAAAAATTCATTATTTGTTTATTTATCAATATTAACATTTTAAAGTGCGTGAGTACATCTATCAACCCTACTACTTGACAATGTCATTTACACATAGAGTAAAATTTTAAGAATATTTTAAAAAATAATGATTTTCGTAGCGACCTTAACTGAAAACTTTTGCATGAAGAGTGGTGCAATAGTACTTTGCAATATCTTCTTTAATAATGGACCAATTTCAATGTTTCTTTTTAGTTTATGGTAGTATATAAAAATAGTACATGTAAATGACACTTTTAACAATAAATATTCGTCAATTTGTTATAAACAATTTTTTTCAATTTTTTTCTCTATTTAGATGTTATATAAATAAAAGTTGACACAAAAGATTTTTATAAAAAAAATAATACTGAATTAGCATTAAAATTTGTTAAAGGTTGTTTTCTTTGTACTTTGTATTAAAATATATATGTATTTTACAATTAATTTTATAATATTTTTAACAGGTAATACACTAAGAATTCTATATATTATTGTGTTTTCAATTTTATCAATCAAAGGCAAAATAAAAATTAAATTAAATTTTTTTTTAAATAACGCGGGCACATAAATTTGATACACCCTGTATATTGAGCTGTAAATATTTATTAGAATTTAGTTTGGATTTAAGTGGATTTCTCTTTTAATGAGCTTTCCGATGAACCATTAAAGACTTTTGTGAATAATTAAAGTGAAAAGGACGATGTATTTAGATTTAAAATGGAAATAGATTGTTTATTACGAGAACTATAGAACCCACAGGTAGATGTAATTATCACTTTCTAGAAAAGGTGGTTTTAAAGAAAGTTTGGAATTTTAATATTTGTTTCAACCCGAGTAAATGTTGTAGAGTTTCCCCGAAAGTAATTAAGGATGGTCGGAATAATTTTGAAAAAGACTGTTTGTTTGTCGAATGGAAAAGATTGTTTATGATTCTTGGCAAGTTGGAAGGGGAAAAGTGGTTTGAATGATTGAGAGAGTTTGAAAAAGAAGTCATTATGTTTTTGGCATCGCTGAAGAGCAGTTCGACGTTTTCGTGGATAGATAGTTAGCAAGTACCAGTGGCTGTTTGATAGTGGAGAATAGTGTTGAAAAGTGGAACGAGAGACAGATCAAATTGAGACGAAATACCTCTTTGATTCTGTATTATTGTGAGAAGGAGAGCAGAGAATTTTTGGAGTTTTGTTTGAATCGAGTACGTGTCAAAAGAGGCCCGGCTTGTTGGAGAATTGGTCCTGGTATGCTGATAGTTTTGAAGCTGGAGAACGGAGAGGGCTTTGATGAGTAGCCTTTGACATAGTCAACGAGGGAGAGCTGCTTTTGGGTCACGAGAAGACATCAGAGTGTTTGAAGCAAAAGGTCAGTCAACTTATGTGAAAGATATTTTTATGTTCGGAAACTAAAATTTTGAGTAAAAAGCATATGAATTAAAATTCCAATATTTCTAAAAGTAAATAGGAAGTATAGCTAATCTTGCGAATACATAAATTTGTTTTGTTTAGTTTGTTTTACCAAAGTCATCGGGAACAAACCGATAAATTGTTTTTTTTTTAACTATAATAAATTTAAGTGGTAAAAATTTCATTCGGACATCTGTGTCCACAGGTTTAGATTTGATAGATTTTAGAGTATTGATTTTGATAAATAAAAGACAATTCTGTATGTTTATTTTAATATTTTGCTTTATTTCTTTTCCCTATTTTATCCCGATTAGGATCAACTAAGAGATACTGAACCCACGAGAGAAGATAAGTATAACGTGAGATAATTTAGATTTTTTTTAATAGTATAAAAAAAGGCACCCTGAGATTTTTGATTCATTTTTATGTATGATTTGCGACAATTAAATAATTAATCAAATAAATAATAATTAATATAAAATTAATAAGAAGCAGATCATAACAATATATATATATATATATATATATATATATATATATATATATATATATATATATATGAATTAAAACGCCATAATACATGGCATTGGAGCACAAATTCGTCAAAACTTCCGTGATTTAACTGGTACCAATAGACTGATATATCGATATTTCAAGGTCTCCCTCTCATCAGTCAGTCGAGCTGGTACTACAAATTAAATCACGGAAGTTTCTCTGAACGTCTCCAAAAATTTCGCCACTCTAGTGGCAGCTTATATATATATATATATATATATATATATATATATATATATATATATATATATATATATATATATATATATATATATATATATATATATATACATATATATATATTGTTATATTTCTATTTGATATAAAAATTAAAATTTGATAATTATAAACAAAATTCACTTTAATATAAAATATTTTTAATTTTCTCAACCTCGGGCATATAAATTTAGAACAACCTGTATACAACAAATTGTTATATTTAATTTTAAGAAGTGATTAGAATAAGCGTACGAAACTCGGAACAATGTGCTTAGATAAACAAAGTGAATGACGCGTACCATTATCGTTCTTCTCGGAAGGTCGATCATTAGCCTATGCTAAATAAAACTCAGTGAAATAGATGATAGTTCATTATCGTTTTTCGCGGAAGGTTTCGATCATTAGCCTATGCTAAATAAGACTCATTTGAAAGAGAGAATAGGTCATTAAAATTTGTAAATAGTTAGAAAGTATTTTAGAATGGGAATTAAATATTTTCTTTTGAAATCCATTAAGCATATTTAGAAAGATTAAAAATTGGTTTTGAGGAATATTACGAATGAGAGTTGGTGGTGGAAGATTGATTTGTGAATCTGGAAGGGATATTTAGAAAGTAGGGGAATGGATGAGAAAGTGAGATCAGAATGTTTTGAGCTGTCGAGAAGTGAAGTCCAGTGGTAGACGGTAGTGTCCGGAGAGTGAGAAAGCCGGTGTAGTTCCGTGAGTGTGGAGTATCTATCGTGGAACGAGAGGTAGGCCAGGTTGAGAGTAAAAGAACCTCCTTGAGCCAAGAGTTCCCGGTAGCTGATAGCAGTTTCGAAAAAGGTAGAACACAGCATCACGACAAAAGCAGGAACGAGAGCTATTCGAGCTAGTTTTTCAAAGGAGAACATCACTGGAAGCCAGGACGAGGTTTGATCGCAGCCAAGGATAGCAGGAAAGGGTCTTGTGTGAGGACATTTTCAGTTCACCAGGAAAAGGTCAGTCTCATTTGTTTGGACAAGAATGTATGAGTTTTTCGTATTAAATTCCACATAAAAAAATTGAATAACATAATCAATAATATCAGAAAAGCTTCATCAAACTTAAATAGAGTTGTTCCTAATAACTCCTAATAGTTAAATGTTAATAAAAACTTTCAATTGAAAACCAAAAGGAAATAAGATTCCCATTTGTAAATGTTATGTTTAAGAATAATAAGAAATAGCAAATATTAAGCATTGATTGCCTTATAAATAAAATAAAAAATATTTTGATTATAATTGTAACCCATATGTGTATTTTTTTTACTCTTTTCTTTTCTATCCCGATTAGGAACCATTAAGAAATATTTAGAAGCCACGGAAGTAAGTAATTAATTTATAATTCGCCCTGAGATTGAAAACATATTGATATGTGATCTGGTTAATTAATTAGATTAGTATTAATACATTGATTAAATTAAGTAACATATAAGAATATTATCTCATATCAATAATCAAGATCACAACAACTGTCGTCCAACGTGGAAAGCATTGTAAAGTATTTCTAGTGGCAAATTTGAAGGATAGAAAGAGTAAAGCCGGTATTTGTAAATTTATATGCCTGTGGTAAAAAGTGAGATACTTACATTTGATAACATAAAATTTTAGATCTCTTTAGGTACAAATTTTACATAACTGATTTAATATTTTATTTTTACGATATTTACATTTGATATTTATTGACAATTTATAATATTTGGGTGAGAAAAAGTCGTTTTGGTAACATACTAGTAAAATTTCACATTTGGCGGGGATAGTACTTCTTGAAAACAAATGTCTGTGACAAGAAGCCAAAGCAAGGACAACAAAAAACAAAAAGAATATTCAGACCAAGAAGATATTTTAGACACGACAATCATGGCATCAGAACAGCAAGAATTATCAGGAATAGATAAACTATTACAACTGATGCAACTCCAGTCACAAAAAATGGATGAAACACAACAAAAACTGGATGACAATCAAAGAGAAACAAAACAAGCAATAGATGAAACAAAAAGAATAATGCAAGAAAATCAGAAGGAAACAAAACAAGCAATAGAAGCGAACAACAAGAAAATGGAGGAACGCATAGGAAAGTATGAAAAGGAAATAAAAGGATGTTTGACAACAATGAAAAACGAGATGAAAGAACAAGAAATGAAAATTCAAAATAAAATAAAGGAGATAACGAACTGCCAGAAAAAGGAAATAGAAAATTTGGAAAACAAGTTTGAAAACGCTATTCAAGCAATCAGAGAAGAAATGGAAAGAAAGATTGCGGAAATCAATATTCAACAAAATGGAGGAGAAAGAAGAGAAATGGTTATACATAGCACAGATGACGTGAAGATAAGGTTTGGCGGGGATGTAAGAAGATTACACCCAGTGCCGTTCATAAATAGCCTGAAAAAGAAAATACAGCACATCGGAAATTTCGAAACAGCAAAAGAAACTATCAGAAACCATCTCAAAAATGAAGCAAGCCTATGGTTCGATTGCAAAGAAGAAGAATTTGACAGTTGGCAAGAATTTGAACAAAAATTTTTGAATTATTTCTGAGGAAAAGTCCAACAATTGGAAATTAACAAGGAATTGCAAAATGGGAAATACAATGATAGGATGGGTATATCAGAAAGGACATATGCATTACAAATTTACTATAACGCAAAACATTTACAATATAATTACTCATCGGAACAATTAGTCGAACTGATTGCAAGACATTTCGAAGAAACGCTGGAAGACCATATCACATTGCAAAACTACAAAGACATAGATAGTTTATGCCAATTCCTACAAATAAGAGAATTGCGTTTAAGAGAAAGAAAATCAAGAAGGTCGCGAGAAGATTACAGGCCCCGAGAAACACAGGAGTACAGAGATAGAAATGAAAATAGGAGGGACGATACAAGACGAGATTTTAATCCCAGAAGGGAAAACGAAAATAGAGACAACGGAAGAGGAAATTATGAACAAAGAAATAGGCAATGGAATGAGGACAGAAATCGAGAATACCAGAATAGAAACACCACACGCTCAAATCAAGAAAACAGAAATAATGGTAGACAAAATGAACAGGGATATCGAGAAAACCGAAACAGATCCGACAGACCAAGAGAAAATAGAAGAGAAGTAAATAATACCCAGACAGATGAGTATGACGGAGAGAGACATTATGACGAAAATATAAACAACGATGAGCAACCGGCGTTTTTTCACGACGGCGCTCACTAAAAACCAAAAATCAAACAGGAATTTTTTGTAACCCCAAGGAGTTTATTAAATTGGCAAGAAACAACGAAAAGAAAAATGGAGTTAATTTAAAATTTGTGGATGGATTTATCAACGAGAAACCAATTAAAATTATGATAGACACTGGATCTGAAATAACATTGGTCAACAGAAAACTAATAGAAGAAGTTAACTTAACAAATTTAATTTACAAAATACCTAGGGTAAATTTAGTGGGCGCAAACAAACGGACATTGGCAACTATAAATGAAGGCATACGAGTAATGGTACGACTGGATAAGAAGATGTATGCACTACAATGTGTAATAATGCCAAACATGTCACATGACATGATAGTAGGATTTGACGAATTGGCAGAAAAACATGTAGTGATAGATTTTAAAAATAATACGATGAATCTAACAGAAGAAAAAGAAGAAGAACAGGACAAGGAACAGGAGAAACAAAATACGGACGAATCAGGTAAAGAACAAACAGTGGAAATGAATTTGGCAACGAAGCAAGGACAAAGAAGAAAAGGGAGAAAAAGTCAGAAAAAGACAAAAGAAAATGAAACCTGTGGCTCCTCAAAAGAAGAGTTGAGCCCAGAAGAAGAAAATTTGAGAGTATCAGAAACAAAGGAAACCTGGGATTCCTCAAAAGAAGAGACGAGCTCAGGAGAAGAAGAAATAAAGCAAAAAAATGAAAGCGAAAAAGATATGATCGAAACAGTGGCATTTGAAGAGGAGGCATATGAAAACGAGGATGCAGAATACACGATAAAAGTATGTGAAAAATCTGAGGAAAAAGACAGAAGATTAATATGGGAAAAAGGGAAAGACAACATAATAGCCGACACTCTAACACAGGATGAGGACACTGAAAATAAAGAAACAATTACTCTACAGGTGGGACTAATTAGAGTAATACAAGAAGAAGGGGTATAAGACGTAGATTAAAGTAAGGAAATATACAGGGAGTTGGTTTTGCCTCGAGAAAATTTATTTAAAAATGCAGATAAATTTTATCGAATACAAGGCGGGGATTTGTTATATTTCTATTTGATATAAAAATTAAAATTTGATAATTATAAACAAAATTCACTTTAATATAAAATATTTTTAATTTTCTCAACCTCGGGCATATAAATTTAGAACAACCTGTATACAACAAATTGTTATATTTAATTTTAAGAAGTGATTAGAATAAGCGTACGAAACTCGGAACAATGTGCTTAGATAAACAAAGTGAATGACGCGTACCATTATCGTTCTTCTCGGAAGGTCGATCATTAGCCTATGCTAAATAAAACTCAGTGAAATAGATGATAGTTCATTATCGTTTTTCGCGGAAGGTTTCGATCATTAGCCTATGCTAAATAAGACTCATTTGAAAGAGAGAATAGGTCATTAAAATTTGTAAATAGTTAGAAAGTATTTTAGAATGGGAATTAAATATTTTCTTTTGAAATCCATTAAGCATATTTAGAAAGATTAAAAATTGGTTTTGAGGAATATTACGAATGAGAGTTGGTGGTGGAAGATTGATTTGTGAATCTGGAAGGGATATTTAGAAAGTAGGGGAATGGATGAGAAAGTGAGATCAGAATGTTTTGAGCTGTCGAGAAGTGAAGTCCAGTGGTAGACGGTAGTGTCCGGAGAGTGAGAAAGCCGGTGTAGTTCCGTGAGTGTGGAGTATCTATCGTGGAACGAGAGGTAGGCCAGGTTGAGAGTAAAAGAACCTCCTTGAGCCAAGAGTTCCCGGTAGCTGATAGCAGTTTCGAAAAAGGTAGAACACAGCATCACGACAAAAGCAGGAACGAGAGCTATTCGAGCTAGTTTTTCAAAGGAGAACATCACTGGAAGCCAGGACGAGGTTTGATCGCAGCCAAGGATAGCAGGAAAGGGTCTTGTGTGAGAACATTTTCAGTTCACCAGGAAAAGGTCAGTCTCTTTTGTTTGGACAAGAATGTATGAGTTTTTCGTATTAAATTCCACATAAAAAAATTGAATAACATAATCAATAATATCAGAAAAGCTTCATCAAACTTAAATAGAGTTGTTCCTAATAACTCCTAATAGTTAAATGTTAATAAAAACTTTCAATTGAAAACCAAAAGGAAATAAGATTCCCATTTGTAAATGTTATGTTTAAGAATAATAAGAAATAGCAAATATTAAGCATTGATTGCCTTATAAATAAAATAAAAAATATTTTGATTATAATTGTAACCCATATGTGTATTTTTTTTACTCTTTTCTTTTCTATCCCGATTAGGAACCATTAAGAAATATTTAGAAGCCACGGAAGTAAGTAATTAATTTATAATTCGCCCTGAGATTGAAAACATATTGATATGTGATCTGGTTAATTAATTAGATTAGTATTAATACATTGATTAAATGAAGTAACATATAAGAATATTATCTCATATCAATAATCAAGATCACAACAATATATATATATATATATATATATATATATATATATATATATATATATATATATATATATATATATATATATATATATATATATATATATATGTTGATGTGTTCTTGATTATTGATATGAGATAATATTTTTATATGTCATTTAATTTAATCAATTCATTAATAATAATCTAATTAATTTACCAGATCACATATCAATATGTTTTCAATCTCAGGGCTTTTTATAAAATTAATTACTTACATACGTGGCTTCTAAGTATTTCTCAATGGTTCCTAATCGGGATAGGAAAGAAAAGAGTAAAATAATAACACATATGGGTTACAATTGTAATCAAATTATTGTTTATTTTATTTAAATGGCAATCACTGCTTAATATTTGCTATATCTTATTATTCTTAAACATAACATTTACACATGGGAATCTTATTTCCTTTTGGTTTCCAATTGAAAGTTTTTATTAACATTTAACTATTATGATTTATTAGCAACAATTCTATTTAAGTTTGATGAAGCTTTTCTGATATTATTGATTATGTTTCTTCAAATTTAAATGTGGTATTTAATACGAAAAACCCATACATTCATGTCCAAACAAATGAGACTGACCTTTTTCTGGTGAACTGAGAATGTCTTCACACAAGACCCGTTTCCTGCTATCCTTGGCTGCAATCAAAACCTCGTCCTGGCTTCCAGTAATGTTCTCCTCTGAAACTAGCTCGTATAGCTCTCGTTTCCTGCTTCTGTCGTGATGCTGTGTTCTACCTTTTTCGAAACTGCAATCAGCTACCGGGAACTCTTGGCTCAAGGAGGTTCTTTTACTCTCAACCTGGCCTATCTCTCGTTCCACGATATATACTCCACACTCACTGAACTACACCCGCTTTCTCACTCTCCGTACACTACCGTCTACTACTGGACTTCACTTCTCGACAGGTCAAAACATTCTGATCTCTATTTGTCATTCATTCCCCTACTTTCTAAATATCCCTTCCAGATTCACAAATCAAACTTCCACCACCAACTCTCATTCGCAGTATTCCTCAAAACCAATTTTTAATCTTTCTAAATATGCTTAATGGATTTCAAAAGAAAAATAGTTAATTCCCATTCTAAAATTACTTTCTACTAATTACAAAATTTAATGATCTATTATCTACTTCCCCTAAGTCTTATTTAGCATCGGCTAATGATCGAACCTTCCGCGAACAACGATAATGACCTATTATCGATTTCACTTGAGTCTTATTTAATCACTTCTTAAAATTAAATATAACAATTTGTTGTATACAGGTTGTTCTAAATTTATATGCCTGTGGTTGAGAAAATTGAAAATATTTTATATTAAATTGAATTCTGTTTATAATTATCAAAATTTAATTTTCATATCAAATAGAAATATAACAAATCCCCGCCTTGTATTCGATAAAATTTATCTGCATTTTTAAATAAATTTTCTCGAGGCAAAACCAACTCCCTGTATATTTCCTTACTTTAATCTACGTCTTATACCCCTTCTTCTTGTATTACTCTAATTAGTCCCACCTGTAGAGTAATTGTTTCCTTATTTTCAGTGTCCTCATCCTGTGTTAGAGTGTCGGCTATTATGTTGTCTTTCCCTTTTTCCCATATCAATCTTCTGTCTTTTTCCTCAGATTTTTCACATACTTTTACCGTGCATTCTGCATCCTCGTTTTCATATGCCTCCTCTTCAAATGCCACTGTTTCGATTATATCTTTTTCGCTTTCATTTGTTAGCTTTATTTCTTCTTCTCCTGAGCTCATCTCTTCTTTTGAGGAATCCCAGTTTTCTTTTGCTTTTGATACTCTCAATTTTTCTTCTTCTGGGCTCAACTCTTCTTTTGGGGAGCCACAGGTTTCATTTTCTTTTGTCTTTTTCTGACTTTTTCTCCCTTTTCTTCTTTGTCCTTGCTTCGTTGCCACATTCATTTCCACTGTTTGTTCTTTACCTGATTCGTCCGTATTTTGTTTCTCCTGTTCCTTGTCCTGTTCTTCTTCTTTTTCTTCTGTTAGATTCATCGTATTATTTTTAAAATCTATCACTACATGTTTTTCTGCCAATTCGTCAACTCCTACTATCATGTCATGTGACATGTTTGGCATTATTACACATTGTAGTGCATACATCTTCTTACCCAGTCGTACCATTACTCGTATGCCTTCATTTATAGTTGCCAATGTCCGTTTGTTTGCGCCCACTAAATTTACCCTAGGTATTTTGTAAATTAAATTTGTTAAGTTAACTTCTTCTATTAGTTTTCTGTTGACCAATGTTATTTCAGATCCAGTGTCTATCATAATTTTAATTGGTTTCTCGTTGATAAATCCATCCACAAATTTTAAATTAACTCCATTTTTCTTTTCGTTGTTTCTTGCCAATTTAATAAACTCCTTGGGGTTACAAAAGATTCCTGTTTGATTTTTGGTTTTTAGTGAGCGCCGTCGTGAAAAAACGCCGGTTGCTCATCGTAGTTTATATTTTCGTCATAATGTCTCTCTCCGTCATATTCATCTGTCTGGGTATTATTTACTTCTCTTCTATTTTCTCTTGGTCTGTCGGATCTGTTTCGGTTTTCTCGATATCCCTGTTCATTTTGTCTACCATTATTTCTGTTTTCTTGATTTGAGCGTGTGGTGTTTCTATTCTGGTATTCTCGATTTCTGTTCTCATTCCATTGCCTATTTCTTTGTTCATAATTTCCTCTTCCGTTGTCTCTATTTTCGTTTTCCCTTCTGGGATTAAAATCTCGTCTTGTATAGTCCCTCCTATTTTGATTTCTGTCTCTGTAATCCTGTGTTTCTCGGGGCCTGTAATCTTCTCGCGACCTTCTTGATTTTCTTTCCCTTAAACGTGATTCTCTTATTTGTAGGAATTGGCATAAACTATCTATGTCTTTGTAGTTTTGCAATGTGATATGGTCTTCCAGCGTTTCTTCGAAATGTCTTGCAATCAGTTCGACTAATTGTTCCGATGAGTAATTATATTGTAAATGTTTTGCGTTATAGTAAATTTGTAATGCATATGTCCTTTCTGATATACCCATCCTATCATTGTATTTCCCATTTTGCAATTCCTTGTTAATTTCCAATTGTTGGACTTTTCCCCAGAAATAATTCAAAAATTTTTGTTCAAATTGTTGCCAACTGTCAAATTCTTCTTCTTTGCAATCGAACCACAGGCTTGCTTCATATTTTAGATGGTTTCTGATAGTTTCTTTTGCTTTTTCGAAATTTCCGATGTGTTGTATTTTCTTTTTCAGGCTATTTATGAACGGCACTGGGTGTAATCTTCTTACATCCCCGCCAAACCTTATCTTCACGTCATCTGTGCTATGTATAACCATTTCTCTTCTTTCTCCTACATTTTGTTGAATATTGATTTCCGCAATCTTTCTTTCCATTTCTTCTCTGATTGCTTGAATAGCGTTTTCAAACTTGTTTTCCAAATTTTCTATTTCCTTTTTCTGGCCATTCGTTAACTCTTTTATTTTGATTTTGATTTCTTTAATCTCTAACTCCTGTTTCTCGCTCTTTTCTGCAATCTCTTCTATTTTTTTAACCATTTCCTTCTTAATACTCTCTATATTTCTGTTGTTTTCTTCTATGGCTTGTTTTGTTTCCTGTTGATTGTCATCCATTTTTTGCTGTGTTTCATCCATTTTTTGATCCACTTTATCCATTTTCTTTGATGTTTCTTCCATGGCTTGTTTCGTTTCACGTTGATTTTCATCCATTTTTTGTTGTGTTTCTCTTTGATTGTCATCCAGTTTTTGTGACTGGAGTTGCATCAGTTGTAATAGTTTATCTATTCCTGATAATTCCTGATTTTCTGATGCCATGATTGTCGTGTCTAAACTATCTTCTTGGTCTGAATGTTCTTTTTGTTTTTTGTTGTCTTTGCTTTGGCTTCTTGTCACAGACATTTGTTTTCAAGAAGTAGTGTCCCCGCCAAATATGAAATTTTACTAGTATGTTACCAAGACGACTTTTTCTCACCCAAATATTATAAATTGTCAATAAATATATCAAATGTAAATATCGTAAAATAAAATATTAAATCAGTTATGTAAAATTTGTACCTAAAGAGATCTAAAATTTTATGTTATCAAATGTAAGTATCTCACTTTTTACCACAGGCATATAAATTTTCAAATACCGGCTTTACTCTTTCTATCCTTCAAATTTGCCACTAGAAATACTTTTCCATGCTTTCCACGTTGGACGACAGTTGATGTGTTCTTGATTATTGATATGAGATAATATTTTTATATGTCATTTAATTTAATCAATGCATTAATAATAATCTAATTAATTTACCAGATCACATATCAATATGTTTTCAATCTCAGGGCTTTTTATAAAATTAATTACTTACATACGTGGCTTCTAAGTATTTCTCAATGGTTCCTAATCGGGATAGGAAAGAAAAGAGTAAAATAATAACACATATGGGTTACAATTGTAATCAAATTATTGTTTATTTTATTTAAATGGCAATCACTGCTTAATATTTGCTATATCTTATTATTCTTAAACATAACATTTACACATGGGAATCTTATTTCCTTTTGGTTTCCAATTGAAAGTTTTTATTAACATTTAACTATTATGATTTATTAGCAACAATTCTATTTAAGTTTGATGAAGCTTTTCTGATATTATTGATTATGTTTCTTCAAATTTAAATGTGGTATTTAATACGAAAAACCCATACATTCATGTCCAAACAAATGAGACTGACCTTTTTCTGGTGAACTGAGAATGTCTTCACACAAGACCCGTTTCCTGCTATCCTTGGCTGCAATCAAAACCTCGTCCTGGCTTCCAGTAATGTTCTCCTCTGAAACTAGCTCGTATAGCTCTCGTTTCCTGCTTCTGTCGTGATGCTGTGTTCTACCTTTTTCGAAACTGCAATCAGCTACCGGGAACTCTTGGCTCAAGGAGGTTCTTTTACTCTCAACCTGGCCTATCTCTCGTTCCACGATATATACTCCACACTCACGGAACTACACCCGCTTTCTCACTCTCCGTACACTACCGTCTACTACTGGACTTCACTTCTCGACAGGTCAAAACATTCTGATCTCTATTTGTCATTCATTCCCCTACTTTCTAAATATCCCTTCCAGATTCACAAATCAAACTTCCACCACCAACTCTCATTCGCAGTATTCCTCAAAACCAATTTTTAATCTTTCTAAATATGCTTAATGGATTTCAAAAGAAAAATAGTTAATTCCCATTCTAAAATTACTTTCTACTAATTACAAAATTTAATGATCTATTATCTACTTCCCCTAAGTCTTATTTAGCATCGGCTAATGATCGAACCTTCCGCGAACAACGATAATGACCTATTATCGATTTCACTTGAGTCTTATTTAATCACTTCTTAAAATTAAATATAACAATTTGTTGTATACAGGTTGTTCTAAATTTATATGCCTGTGGTTGAGAAAATTTTAAAATATTTTATATTAAATTGAATTCTGTTTATAATTATCAAAATTTAATTTTCATATCAAATAGAAATATAACAATATATATATACAAATATATTTGTTAATTTTTATTCACTTATAGGTCTGGATCCCGCGTATGAAAAAGAAGTTGATTAATATCAAGCTGAAAATTTGTTAATAGCTTAAGGGTGTCTAGTCGGACAAACTTTGATGTACGGGAACACTGGAACAGGGGCAGTTTTAATTGTGGAACAGGCTAAAAATTTGGAACGGTCAGACCGCGAAAACGGCACATGTATTTTGTCTGACAGAACAGACTCCAACTCTCCGAACAGAGATTAAACTCTCATGCAAAAATCAGACTGCTATTTATCACCAAACGGGCGTTTTAATGAGTGGAACATGTAGAATATGTCAAATGACAGGGATTATGACAGGTGATTCTAGAAAATTTTTATTCTTTTGTGGATATGCAGTCTGATTTTTGAATGAGAGTTTAATCTCTGTTCGGAGAGTTTAAGTCTGTTCTGTCGGACAAAATAAATGTGCCGTTTTCGTGGTCTGACCGTTTCAAATTTTTAACCTGTTCCACAATTAAAACTGCCCCTGTTCCAGTGTTCCCATATATCAAAGTTTATCCGACTAGACACCCTTAAGCTATTAAAAAATTTTCAGCTTGCTATTAATCAACTTTTTTTTCATACGCGGGATCCAGACCTATTATATACATAATATATTTATATAGATGTTGTCCTCCATTATTTTTATATATTTAATTTTGTAGAAATTCACATTATTTTTGCGAGATTTTGCCAATGATTTGTACAAAGAACAAAGTTTTTGTGATTCTTTAACGAAATTTTACTATTTTGTTAAATTTTTAAAATAAAAATTTGTTAATGCTCATTTGTGATTATCTTTGGTGCCAAGTGTTATTTATCTTAATACTAGACAAAAAAAAAATGTTTTGAAAAAAAATTGTTTATAACTAGTTAATGATTATTTATGGCAAAATGGGTCATGCAGATGTTATCATTTTTATATGCTACCCCAAATTAATAGAAAATATTGAAATTGGCCCATTATTAACGGAGATATTGGAAACTACTCCTCCGCCAATTTTCAGACAAAAAGTTTTCATTTAAGGTGCTACGAATATCATCATTTTTTTTAATATTCTACAACTTTTATTATGCTTATAAATGACATTGTTAAGTATTAAGGTTAATAGATGTACTCAGTTATTTTTAAATGTCAATATTGATAAATAAACAAATTATGAATTCTTAAACTGGGAAAAGCTATCTCGGCCAACAATGATTCTAGAAAATTTTTATTCTTTTGTGGATATGTCAAAAATTACCTAGAATACGAATATCGAAAAATAATTTAAAAAATTTTAATCCCGGCGATGTTATTAAAAAAAATAAGTTAACAACAAATTATACCAATTTTCAAACGCCATTATGGAGTGGTGTTTAATTGAAATTTTGATTTGTCAATACATTTATCGAAAATATAGATAAAAGCTAAACAAATCAGACCTTAAAAACTTGTATACTCTATAGGCAACAACCGCGTTTTTGCAATTGAAAAATTGTAATTTTTTATAAACAAATTAAATATCTCATAAAATACTCAATATTTAACAACCAGTTTTTTTGTCAATTTATTGTGATATTATAGCGCAACTTATTCTGTAAAACAAAGTATTTTATAGTGCTTATTTATATTGCAAATAATTTTTTTTTGTAAATTTGTTTTTCAATATTGATTTACAATTATTTAAATAAATTATGGGTCAAATTAAATTTACTGAAAAGATTGCCAAGTACAGAGATCTGGAAATTCAAATACGAAGACAATGGAGAATGCAAAATACCCAGACGATACCTATTATTATGTCTACTACTGGAGTCATTCCGAAGAACCTCCTCGACAGCATAAAAAACCTGGGTCTAAATGAACATCTTTACAAGACCATGCAGAAAGCTGTACTACTCGCAACGGCCAGATGTGTACGAAAATTTTTGGGAGATACACCTGCATACCAAGTCACCTAGGGCTCGATAACACGGAAAGAGTCCCACCAGAGCTCAATCCTTTTGATACCGTAGGTATCTTTGATGATTCAATTTTCCCCTTAGAGGGAGTGTGATCCGCATGGCTAAATCTGGATGTTTATTAATTTCACAGTACAAGAATTATGTAAGTACGTACATTTTAATTTTATATTCTACGTTTTACATTATTACATTCTACTTTTTGATTTTACATTTTTATCCTGGAAAATAAAGAAAGATTTATTCGCTACCCGTTAAAACCTATTGGTCGAACAAAGGGGTAAAATGTGTGACAATGTTTAGGTTTTAAATATAGTATGTGTATACTAAATGCCTAGCTACAAACATTCTATTATCTTACATGTATTTATTTATTTTCTTTTATTTTTTTTTATATT
Source organism: Diabrotica virgifera virgifera (assembly GCF_917563875.1). Lineage (NCBI taxonomy): Eukaryota > Metazoa > Arthropoda > Insecta > Coleoptera > Chrysomelidae > Diabrotica > Diabrotica virgifera. The sequence continues at coordinate 7,778,206 of NC_065452.1, read as the reverse complement.
ATACATAAAGGAACTGGGTTAATTTAACAAAGGACTCTATTGCAAACAATCTTTTTTTTAATTTTTTTTTTTTAATTTTGTTCACTTGTTAAGTCAGATCAAATAATTATTTATGTACAATATTAGGATCAAGGTTCAATACATACTTTCTGAATACAGATTTTACCATACTTAGTGAATTAAGAGTATTAATTTGAATGAGTATTAATGTGAATTAAGAGTATTAATAGTATTAATAATCAAAACCTAAATTTCGAAATACGCTACAGAATGGTCAAGTGCTACCTACATATGGTCCATCTTGCTTTATGGCATGGAAACGTGGACTTTGAAAAGAACATCAATCAACAAATTTGAAGCATTTGAAATGTGGTCATTGAGAAGAATGATGCGCATACCGTGGGTGGATAGAGTTCGAAACGATGATGTCCTTAAGAGAGCCGGCGTGGAAAGAGAACTATTTGGATTAATTAAGAAACGCAAGATTAGTTACCTTGGGCACATAAAGAGGAGTAAAATATAAAACAAAACAGTTAATCCTACAAGGGAAAATCGAAGGTAGGAGAGGATTTGGCAGCAAACAACTATCCTGGTTAAGGAATATTAAGGAATGGAAAGGAATACACAACACAGGCGAGCTGTATCACGCCGCCAAGAACAGAACCTTAGTAATGCGATGTCGTCTACTCACTTTGGTGTATGGCATGTTAAGAAAAAGAGAGTTTAATAAAAATTTTATTTCGTTTAATCTATCTTCCTCAAAAATAATATCCCTCAAGCATTATAATAATAAGGATACTACAACTATATTTATCCTATTTCACTATTTTTGGTGATTTGAGTATTACTCTGGAATTTATTCTATTGGACTTTAAAAAAATTAGTAAATAAAATATATATGAGGAAAGTAGAGGTAATTTCCGTTAGTCGAGAGCGTGGTGTTAAAGAAGACAATGGTTTGTGAATGGGCGAAGATGTAGCCGTAGCTGGTTTAATACAGCGTGGCAGAGAAGAATGTCAATTAAAGTTAAAATAAAAAAAGAAAAATGCAGTGCAGAGTAGAGATTAGCCGGAGATATATGGATGAACTTTTTAATTAACGGATCGTAACAGTGATTAATAGAAAATTGTGTTCAAGAAGCATAGAGTCGTCCGCAATACGGCGGAACACCATTTCCCATTACGACATGTCACTGCATTGTATGCAAATTTGATCAGCCACTGTGACAATCTTCATCTTCTACTACATTTCTCACAACGCTCGATGTCTTACAATACATCTTTTCTCTCCCTCTATGTCGCGGCAAATCCATACGTCAAACAAAATTTCTCCTATGAATCGCCAAAGGACCCGCAACGAATTTGTGGCGCGGAAAAATATGCTCGACCAACTTCTTTATACAGAGTGGACGTATATTTTTTTATCGTTTAATAAAAATAAAAACCTGATTTAAGTATATGTTTATATGGGATTAAGCGACAGTTATTGGTGTAATGAAAGTTACATTTTTAAATAACTAATGTTTAACGTTAATACGCTTAGTGAGATTGGTGAAAGCAACCCTCTCAACAGTCCAGTGTAAGGTTAGAATGTAGAATGGAATATCAAGAACTTTCCAGACACAAACCGGACTTCGACAGGGAGATAGCCTATCGTGCCTTCTATTCAAAGTTGCCCTAGAGAAAGCTATTAGAGAATCTGGAATAGCAACAAGAGGAACCATTATAATTAAGGGTCCCGGTGAATTCATAACTGTTTTAATCCCCCATCCTAATTACAGGCCAATTGGTAACTCTGACCCTCAGGTAATTTTTCGGTAACTAAGGTGAATTCGTAACTAAATAAAGGTATATTCTTTTAGACTTGAAATAGATATACGGAAAATCTCTTTGCTTTTAAATTATCAGATGGATTTAAATAATTTATCATTGCTAAACATCTAAATATAAAATTTACAATTACTTGATAAAAACTAAGCTCGTGCTATATAATATATACTTGATGGAAGTAATATTTATAACACGTGTTAATGAAACACTATAATATTGTTTCAATTATGTTATTAAGATATTTCAACTTTTGCTATTTTTTATAGGTATTATACATATAATACAAATATAATGTTCGCTGTACTTAAACTGCCGTCAAACGGTCGTGCACTATAATGCCGTTAACAGCTATGACGTCATGATGCGTTTGACGGCATTTTCTTCGGATGCCGTTTGCCTGGAAGCTGGCCATCTTAGTATCAATTTCTGATAAAGAAATTATTAATATTAGAAAATTTTCTTGTAAACGAAAAAGTATTAAAACGTATTTTAATTATGGGTAATGATAAATATATAATTAAATTAGTCTTTATTTATTGTAAAACCTGTTGTAAACTAAGAAAAAAAATTAATTATAGAAATTCAATCCTTTCTTTGTAATGGAACTCTGGATTTACTTGGAAATGTTTTGGGGTTCCTTTTATTTTTCTTTGGTAGTCCTATTGCTGTCAGGCCTTGTCCTTTTGAGCGTCATCGTTTCTTTATTGCCACTGGCATTAGAATTGTCCACAAAGCAACATCATTCACTTGAAGAGTTTGGTGAGTAATAGGAAGTTCATTTTCTGGACTTGTCTTTTGTATATTCCCCTCCACGTTATCTACCCTACTTGACGAACCACCTCACCGCACAGCTTATTTTCACTTTCAAATACAACTTCATCATTACTTTCAATAATAACTTGCGTGTCATTTTCAAATTTTTCAAATACAACGTCATCCTTACTGTCAATAATAACTTGCGTGTCATTTTCGTCTGTAACATCTATAGGTGTAAGTAGAACAGCAGAATCATTGGCCCATAGTCATTCAAGTTTTCCAAATTCAAACGTATTATTCCCACAATAATTAACAATTAGGTACAAATATAACGCTTGTGACTATATACATACTGAGACTGGCACTATAATAAAATAAGATAAGAGAATCGTCAACTCGTGCATTAACTCACCAGGTGTATATATGCTGAAAATGCCGTCAAACGCATCATACGAATGACGTCATAGCTGTTAACGGCATTATAGTGCAAGACTGTTTGACGGCAGTTTAAGTACAGCGTATAATGTTTTTAAGCAAACCAAGAAACATTCGGTTTAGATTTAAGGTATTAGATTTAATCAATGGTTTCGAATTCACCTGAAGAAAATTTCGAGTTGGCAGGTCAGGTAATAAAAAAGTTACGAATTGGCCGGTGTACATTTTGATTTGAAAATGTTTGTCATTAAAAGTTACGAGTTGGCGCGTGTCCATAATTAAGAGTGTACAAATATTAGCCTATGAAGATGACATTGATGTCGTAGCAAGAGGAAAGGCGGACCTGGTAAATCGTTCACGGTATTGGAAGCAGCAGCAAAAAGAATGGGGTACAAGTTAACACTAATAAAACTAAGTATATGAAGGTCTCAAATAATATTCAAGTAGCGGAACCTGAAGATTTAACGGTTGGAACATATATACTTTCCAAGGAGTAAGAGAGTTCGTATATCTGTGCTCACAAATCAACCAAAGTAATACAATCCACAAGGAAAAATTTCCTGTAGCTGTCTGTATACCATTTGAAACAAATGAAAGAATAACTTCTGTTGGAGTGAAAGTAAAGAGAAGGATATACTCCAACAGAAGTAAGGAAAAAACAAAGTAAATAACTAGTGGGACAAAAATGGAAATAGATGGGATGTAAAGAAGAGAGTGAAGTAATAATATGGGGGGATAATGCTAAGATGAAGAAATAGATGGACTGACTATAGAAGTATGAAGAAAGGGGGATTAAAAGGGATAGAAGTAGAAGTATGAAGAGACAGAGGCAAACTGAATAGAGTTGGCTAGCAAGAGATGCAAGAGAACAACTTGACACTCAACTCAAGGATGGACACGGCTCGTTTGCATGCCTGTCAAAGAACAGTAGCTCTAAGTAGATAATGATGAATAGAAAAGGTATATACTAAGATAAGAATAATGTACTGAAAATGTATAAAGATGAATAAGTGCTAAAGACCAATTAAGTAAAACTAACAAATCATGGGCGCCAAGAAAATGATCTTCGATCACTCTCCCAGGTATCTTACACTGCTGTCAAATATTAAACATATTAAATATAAAAGTAAATGTAAATATAAAGGGAATAAGAATAAATGATGTACAAAATAAATAAACATTTATTAAAATTAACTACCAGATCTTTAACAATCTCTGAGTTAGACAAAGCATATTATACTGTGACTCTAACATGACAAAAGTTATACAAAAGTTATATCTAAGATAACAACAATAATGTTATTATTGTTGTTATTATATAAGTACATTAATACTATTACAAAATTATATAAGTACCTCTTACTTACATATAGGGTACAACTCACATGAGAATTCTACCATATGGTTATAGTACGCTTGCTACGTACAACTAAATTAAAACCGAAAAATATTGAAAATATATATAAATAAATAGGCACAAGCCTGAAGAAGAGAAAATACAATGATGAATTAAGCAAAATTAATTAATAAAAGTTATAAAAATGAAGCTAAGATAAATACCGAAACGATGACCTAAATTAACCGAACAAATGGAACAAAGCGAATAAATAATAAAATATTTGGGAAACAAGCAAGTGATATTACAAAATAAATATCAAACCAATAATAAAGTATAAAACCCTAATTTTCTAGGCCTGATTACCTTGTGCACACAAGTAACTTACCATAGATACAATAGTTTGGGAACCAGATATTAATATACAAATATGTCATATAAAAAAAGGTAAACTAAATCTGAAAAAAAATTAATAACATAGTGCATTAAACCAAGAGTCTGAAATATAAAACACTACTTAACTCCACACAAACTTAAATGTTCCCAAACAAATCCAAATTACTCCTAAAAAGTCCGCTACTGCAACCCAAAATGAGCACCTGGGTGGTACGAAACGGTACCTCCTATATGTCCAGGTGTAGAACGAAAATCAGGAGCAGGAACGCCCCAAGTGTTTCCAAATGACATACTCAAAGAGTGACTTGACTGTGGCTGTAATGGTTTCCCTAGGTGGTCAAAGGGCTACGACTTCACATTGTGGTTTCTCCAAAATGGCTAAAAAACATTCCCAGTTTTATTTCCCATATAAACATGAGCAAAAAGTAAAGAGAAGAAATAAATGAGGAAACTTTTTAGAAGCAATAATATAGAAAAAACGACCATTAAAAATGGAACAAAAACTAATCTCAGGTAACCTTGAACTATTTTGAATGTGAAGACATGAACAAATAATGACATTGAATTTGAAATTGGAATATAAAATATGGTTTATCTGAGAGAATATGAGATTAATATAATAATAGCCATCTACATACATTTTATATACCTTGTTTGCATACTAAAGATTGCCTCTCTGGTAACTTGTTCATTTTTGAAACCAAACTGACTCCAGCCACTGAATTCTTCACATTTTTTAAATAATCGTGTGTGGAGTATTCTCAAGAAAAGTTTTAAAATGTGACTCATTAGACTTATTAGCTGGTGGTCCTTGCAAAATTTCTCACGTAATTTAGGGCGATAAATGTAGAGTGAAGTCAATTTTTTGGAAGCTAGCCCGTATCGTAGATATCATAAACAAGATTCACAATGATATCTAGATTTTATTCATTAATGCCTGGTTGCACCAACAAATCTTAATCTCCAGCTTAACCCAGCTCAGCTTATAGATAGAGCCACTTTAGGTCTTACTTAGGTTGCACCATAATTTTCGATTCTTATCCAAGCTATCCACATGGCAATTGTACTTGTAGATCTCCTACGGCAGGTCCATTGTATCACCCCCATCTTACGGACCAGGTTCATAAGAACCTGGTCTTCGGCGTTGTCTGGGGCTCAAGCTGTAGCAGGCTCCCATGCCTGTCATAATCAGCAGGATCTGCAAATCTGAGCTCATCCTGCCGGTGCTACCCCGAACGTCTAATCCTTCAGTAACCTTATGGCCGCACAGAAAGTCACAAGTCTCTTCAAAGTTAACTCCCTTACCTAGCTCGGCTGCATAGATGTCGATCCCAGGATCTGCCACCTCTGATAGGCTAATACCGGGAACTTCCAGAGGACACGTCAGGAGGTTTCCTCCTCCTCATTACATAGACGGCACCGTGAGCCATCCGCCAGTCCAAGCAGATGAAGGTGCTGCCAGAGTATACAGTGGCCGGTGAGCATACTGACCACCAGGGAGCATCTTCTACGATCTAGAAGGAGAAATTGGACTGTGAGATTTTTGGATGGCCCCACTATCTGGAGCCCAGTCTGTCTCAAACCTCCACAACTGGCCCAGGAATCACGGGAACATCCGCACAAGAAACTCCCTGAAATTACCCCGACCAGTACTGAAGGGCAGCCCAATCACAGGTTCTAGTTCCACAGACAGAGTGGAAGAGGCCCGTCTTGCCAGGGAGTGAGCCCGTTCGTTGCCTTCCATACCTGTATGTCCCGGTACCCATACTAACCTAACCCTGTTGGTCAGAGCAACATCATCCAGTGCTATATTGCACTCAAGAACCAGCTTATAGCTGATCTTGGGCGCTTCCAAAGCCCTTAGCGTTACCTGGCTGTCAGAGCAGATAGAGATGGTCGCGCCTGAGCAAGCCCTGTCAGTATTCTCTTGAGCACATTCCAGGATCACAAAGATCTCGGCCTGAAAGACTGATTCATGGGAGCCGAAAGCATGGCTTGACTCAAATACGACTCCACCACCATGCACTCCAGCACCTGCCCGCTCGTCCATTCTGTACCCATACCCATATGTAAACCAGGTGAGCCCATTCGGACAGATTAGTGTGGGTTCTCGATCTACCCACTCATCCTGGTCAAGAAATTGAACCAAGAAGAAGGATGAGAACTCAAATTGAGGGCTGTCCTGTACCATAGAAAGTACAGGATAACACTCGATAGACTCTCTCCAAATGTCACAATGACCCATCCACCCATTCATTCCCAACCAGTATCCAGAACAGTTGAGATGATAGGCTGTCATCATAGCTTCGTGCTCTACAATTAGACGTAGAGGAGGTAAATCCAGCAGAACCTCGAGAGCTGCAAGTGTAGTCATCCAGATCACAAGAAAGCTAGGCATCCAGATCACAAGAAAGCTATAAAACAGGCATAAAATTTTATTGAAATATCTCATGAGACTTTAAACAATTTTGGATGGATACGGATCAATGTTGAAATTGCCCTTTAAAAAATATTCGAATAAGGACAGTAACCCCAATTAACGTATTTAACATATTAAAAGCAGTAACATTTTCCCATGGCTACTGAGTTTTAAGGAAGACATTTGATTATGAATATTAACTCACACGTAAACAATCAAAAATTCATAACCGTATAGAAAACGGTTCCATGCTCTATATGAATTTTTTATACTTATCAGCGATGATGTAATTTTGTGCCTAATTAATTTTGTACCTACACAATTTAAGCTCTATTAAGATACTATTTACTTCTCCCTGAACTATAGCGCCAGGTAAGCTACCCAATGATTTACCATAAGGTGTTTTTTTTCTGCGGAGAAAAGAAAGTATTGTTACATTTTTTGGATGCTGTTAGGGCAGAATAAAAGGAGCTAATACAAATTGCGTGATACATGCGATAGAAATTGTTACTACGGCCGAATCAGAGATAATGCAGACGTGATGAAAATATTGTATTGTATGTATTTATAAAGGGTTGCACATTAATGCTGAACAATGGAAAAAATTCAAACGCCCTTTTTAACCGACAGAGCAGAGCTGAACTTAGAACCATCGATTAGGGACTAGAATCACGTATATACATTATTCACAATTTATTGCCCCGGACAAAGAAGATCTAAAAAATTAAAACCACCAGTTCCAAACAATGAAGGCAAGTAAAAATAAATTTGATAAAATTAGAAAATATTTTTCTGAAACAATTTCTGTTTGGCATTGTTATGCTATAGTATATTTCATGAATTTTCGAGTATTTTGGATTAAGCATGAAAACTTTGACTTTAACGGTCTACTGTGCTGCACTGACGAAGCGTCCATATAACCACTGTTACCATTGGTAACAGTTAAAAATCTTGCAAATAAATATTTTATAACTAATGTGAAATAATTCCATTTACCTATATTTTTACTAATAGAAATATTATATTATGTGTTAATAGTAGCTAATTCAGTAAATAGCCAACTACTCGTAGACACACAAAAATATTGGCAAGTTTATGTGACTCTGTTGCACTTTATTATACTTTGTTACCAGTCTCATTTGTGGTTACAATGGTTATATCCTCGCTGTCGCTCGGGACCGGCTAGTGTCTAAAAATTTTGAAGGAGCGACGGCGTGAGCGCGCTTTGTATATCAGTAGCCCTGTTACCAGATTTGTATTTGGTTACAGTACCTATAAAAAGTGTGCTTGCAGTTAACCATGGATTAGTGTCGCTGCGTAATCGATCTACTACTTGAAAATTAATTCCCATTGTATAATTTTGAAGAAAAAAATGAGATTATTGAAAATGGAAGACCTATTTAAAACAATTTAAAAAAGGAATCAAAAAAGTAGTTCGATATTTTAAATTTAGTTGGTACAGTGAAAATCATTGGTTATGTGGTTACAAGAAAAGTAGACTGTATTGTTGGCCATGCCTTCTGGTTTCTACAGAAAAATAGGGTGGACCAGGTTCATGATTTAAATAGTTTTAGAGTTTTAAAAAGGCGACATGAAATTTCTCCGTTACCTACGTGTAAGATGTATACCCAATTTGATTCAGTTTGGCAAAACAAGAATCGAAAGTTCTCTTAACCAAGATTTTAAAGCAAATATTGCTAAACATAATGAGTTTGTTAAAAAAATAGAGAGGTATATCCTAAGCACACTTATAATAGATACCGTATGCTTTTTGGCCAAACAAGAATTAGCGTTTCGTGGTCATTTTGAGGGCGACGACTCTGACAATCGAGGCAATTACAGGGAATTGTTAACATTAATTGCCAAAAAGATCAAAAATTTTGCCAACGTCTAGAAACATCAACTGTTTTTTCGAGAGTTTCAATATACAAATTTATATTATTGAAGCTATATGCAGTATGTCCCTGTAAGTTGTATCCATATGGAAAACTTTTTTATTATTAATTTTACGAAAAAAAGTTATTCTTCATAAAAAGCTCTGCATGGTCCAAAACCTAAGATTTAACCATCAAATATCAATTTTTTGAATATTATACGAGGTATGTCAAAAAGTTTGAATTGCACTCAAGAGTAAAGTAGCTTTATTTTTCACAATATTGAAAATTGCTATTATGAAAAGTTGTTTGGAATTAAGAACTAGTCTAGTATGCAATCTAGAGGCCTCGACTTTTGCGCCCTCTACAATATTAGTGTATGTGCATAAAAGAAAAAAGTTATATTTTTGTACTCGCTAAGAGTTAGATATTACTTACTAATGAAGTAAAAACCTCACATGTAGGTAGGTGGTATATAATTTATTAAAAAAATTTTTCTAAAAATGATCCAAGATGGATAAAATCACAAACGTTTTCGGACCAATCAGTCCATCATCAGGTGGTAGAAACCTAAAATAAGCAAACCACTGTATTAAAAAAGCCAAGATGAAATTTGACTGTCTGAAAGTTAGGAAAATTACAACATGTGGTTACTTACTTCAGATCCAAAGTAGTTGGAACTAGCTACATATTTAGGTCAAAAGACCTTAATGTAATAATAATTATGCCATTTAGGCTACAAATCTTTGGAAGAGGAATCTTTTCCTTTATAAGTTAGATATTAATATGTAAAAAGTTTTATGTTCATTAAAATCTTTTTATATACTTGGCTTGGTTGGTGTCACGGACTCCGCAAATTTTGTAATCCATTTTAAAAATAGTTCTAGGCTACCTAGACACCTGAAATTTTCAGGATAGCTTAGAACTAGCTAACAATGCAATATTTAACTGCTATTATACAGGGTGAATAATTATTAGTGGGGTGAAGCTCCGTAGATCCGTTATAGTAATAGATAGCGATAATACTTAAAAACAAAAATTGTAGCGAACTTTGAGCTTCACATTACAAAATTAGCTAGAATGTTACAGGGTGTTCGATAAAATAGTGGCAGACCAAACTTATGTTTTTTTTTAAATAGAACACCCTGTATTTTATTTTATATTCGAAATCCTCATAACTTTTCGATTACAAAAATATAAAGGTTTGGGATGTTATATGGGGTATTTATAAAGTTATAACCAATTTTATATGAAAATCGTAACAAGTTTAACTACCTGTATAAATAAAAGCAAGCACAAGGTCAATGGTTTATTGGCGTCATATTTTTTTATTTATTGTCAAAATTTTCGTAAATGTTTGTTTTGCTAATTTTGTTTATATTGAATACAGGGTGAGACAAAACGCAAGTACATTATTTTCTCAGTAATTTTAAATAGAATACCCTGTATTTTATATCATTATTGAAAAGTGCCATTACCATACTATAATTTTTGTATAACATTCCCTATGTGTAAATTTATTAGTTTTCGAGATATTTTCATTTTTCAGAGCAAAATTATTAATAATTACGGGTCTAAATCTTTCCAAATTTTAAGTAAGCCATGACTGAATAATTGTCTAAAACTTACAATTTACGATTATTGATTATCAATATGTAATCAAAGTTGGCTACAATTTTTGTTATTAACTTTTATTACTATCTATTACTTATAATGGATCTACAAAGCTTTACTGACCAATCACTCTGTATGGATAAATCATTTTTTTTAATTTCAAACTATTTTAAAAATGTGACTACTGCAATGATATTTTAAAGTACGTTAATAAATCGATATCTACAAATTGATGGTGCCTAAGTGGCATTAGACTGCAGATCGAGAGGTCCCCATTTGGAACCCGGCTGTTGCGTATCTTTTTTTACTTGTTTTAATAAATAATTAAAACTTTATCTACTTAAAATTATATATACCGTTTTAAACAACAGTGGTGTTTGGTATTTTAAAAAATACTATTTTATACTAGTGTAATTTTTGGAATCATAATTATAAATAGCAGTTAATACATCTACTAAAAATTTATATTTTATATGTTAATTATTCTTTTCAAATATGTTGTGCCCTACATAAATATGTACATGTACAATAACAAAACCGTGATATTATAAAAAGTACTTTTTCTACTCTATGTCATATTATGTATAATTTTTTAGTTTGTGAAAACTGTCATTATAGATAGCAGTGCGTGAAGGATTTAAAGTGTGCGTGAAGTAACAATGTATGGGATTTACTTTTTCGCACTGTTTTTAACTTTCGCGTTGTCATGGTCGCAATCCTTATCTTTCGCGTTGTCATGGTGATGACAGTATGACCAATGAATTACAACAAAAGTTTTGACAATTTTGTGGTTTGAAAGTAGTTAGAATTTTTAAATGTCAAAGTTCTAAAAATTGTAGAATAGAAATGAATTCCAGTGACGAAGAGTTACAGTTTTTATATTTGTTTATCGTAGATAAAATATTGTATGAAACTGTACGTGAAGTACTTTTTGCGAACTTACGCGATTTATAGCACTCACTCCGTTGTCGCTCGTACTCTAAATATCGCGTGCGTTCGCAAAAAGCATACTTAAAGAACTGTTTCATAAAATAACTATTTTTATTAGAGTATAATTTTTGGAATTTTAAGCATTTTATCGTTAAATCGTTTATCGTTAAATAATTTTATATTCTTTCCTGTAAATAATAAAAAGGTTTTATTATAAAAAAGTTCTTTTTTATAAAAGTGTAATTATTTTTAATATAGATTCTGAGAAAAAAAATTCTTGAAAAAAATGATTATTTTTGGTCTTCTAAAGTATATGTACCTTAATAAACATCATAATATAAAAAAATCGTAAAAAATGACTTAACATTGGTATTTACTTTGTATAAGTAAAAACTATAAATAATAATTCTGAAACCTAAGAAAAATATAATGCACTGGCATGTCATTGGTCCATCTCTCCTCAACTGTGGAGGTGGATGGACCACTAGGAGTAGAAGAGATGTACCAAGCTAAACCTTTTTATTTTTAACAGCAAGACACTTTTCGCACTTGTTTCGGAGATTAGCGAAGCCACTACAAGTTACGTGTAACAAGCACTTACAAAAAATTCATTGTAACCAATCATCTTTTTTACACGTTTGGTGATAGTCCTCCTTTCACCCAACACACTGATTTTCAACATCACTCATGTTTTCATCACCACTAGTATCGTTTAGAGTAATATCTTCTTCAGATAGTGACGATTCGCTTGGCTTTCTTTTACGTTTCTGTTTCTTTTATAGGATTTGAGCTTTATAATCAGTGCATCCTTCTTCATTTTAATAAAGTCTTTAGCAGTAATCTCTCCAGTTATTTTTTTACGAACTCTCTTTACTGCTGCTGACAATACAGGTACAAGTGATACCTCATCAAGAGCCTTTCGCGGGAGTTATATCTTCATCAGTGATTGATGACTTGGGCTACCGTGCAGGGTTATTTGACCGTTAATTCCAGAAGGACTTAGTTGAGGAGATTCTGATCAAACTGTAAATTTCATTGTTTCTGTTTCTGATGGGGTGTGTGTCAAAAATGCATATTCTGGGATTTTTAACGGAAGAAGCGTTTTGGACAGTTTCTGAGTTTCAACATGTTCTACCTAAGAGTTTACCAAGCTGAAGGCGTTTTAAAACCCTGCTTGTGTCATTCTGTACCATAAAACGGCATTCATTATAAAAGCTCTTTTTAAGTTAATTTAAAAATACGATCCAGAGGCTGTAGGTTGTGTGGGATGGTAAACAAAATAAAATTTTGAATGGGTTGCATGTGAGAGTTCATTTTAAATAAAGTAAAAGACAGACGTACTCTTAATCATTTATTGTAACTTCCGACGACCGGTTTCGCTCTTTAGAGTATGTAGAGCATCTTCAGGTCAACGGTTACAAGTCACTAAATGATTCGGATACAAGGAGCTACTACCTCAGTATTCATTAACATGATGTTTTTGCTTAAGTTATGCTAACGGGATATGGTGGAATGGACGGAGAATGCTGCAAAGGTAAACAAGTTTATGGGATTTGGGAATTCTTGAGGGTGAAGAGATAGTTGTTGAAAGACAACAAATCTGTGCCTGTTATTATGATTGTGAAGTAAACTATGGTGAATGTCATATATACAATTTAAAAAAAAAAATTTTTTTAATTTTTTAAATTTTTTAATATCATTTTAAAGAATTTAAAAAAATTAAAAAATTAAAAAAAAAATAAAAAAAAAAATTTAATTTTTTTTTTAAAAATTGTATATATGACATTCACTATAGTTTACTTCACAAACATAATAACAGGCACAGATTTGTTGTCTTTCAACAACTATCTCTTCACCCTCAAGAATTCCCAAATCCCATAAACTTGTTTACCTTTGCAGCATTCTCCGTCCATTCCACCATATCCCGTTAGCATAACTTAAGCAAAAACATCATGTTAATGAATACTGAGGTAGTAGCTCCTTGTATCCGAATCATTTAGTGACTTGTAACCGTTGACCTGAAGATGCTCTACATACTTTAAAGAGCGAAACCGGTCGTCGGAAGTTACAATAAATGATTAAGAGTACGTCTGTCTTTTACTTTATTTAAAATGAACTCTCACATGCAACCCATTCAAAATTTTATTTTGTTTACCATCCCACACAACCTACAGCCTCTGGATCGTATTTTTAAATTAACTTAAAAACAGCTTTTATAATGAATGCCGTTTTATGGTACATAATGACACAAGCAGGGTTTTAAAACGCCTTCAGCTTGGTAAACTCTTAGGTAGAACATGTTGAAACTCAGAAACTGTCCAAAACGCTACTTCTTCCGTTAAAAATCCCAGAATATGAATTTTTGACACACATCCCACCAGAAACAGAAACAATGAAATTTACAGTTAGATCAGAATCTCCTCAACTAAGTCCTTTTGGAATTAACGGTCAAATAACCCTGCACGGTAGCCCAAATAAGTCATCAATCACTGATGAAGATATAACTCCCGGAAAGGCTCTTGATGAGGTATCACTTGTACCTGTATTGTCAGCAGCAGTAAAGAGAGTTCGTAAAAAAATAACTGGAGAGATTACTGCTAAAGACTTTATTAAAATGAAGAAGGATGCACTGATTATAAAAAGCTCAAATCCTATAAAAGAAACAGAAACGCAAAAAAAAAGCCAAGCGAATCGTCACTATCTGAAGAAGATATTACTCTAAACGATACTAGTGGTGATGAAAACATGAGTGATGTTGAAAAGTAGTGTGTTGGGTGAAAGGAGGACTATCACCAAATGTGTAAAAAAGATTATTGGTTACAATGAATTTTTTGTAAGTGCTTGTTACACGAAACGTGTACTGGCTTCGCTAATCTCCGAAGCAAGTGCGAAAAGTCTCTTTCTGTTAAAAATAAAAAGGTTTAGCTTGGTACATCTCTTCTACTCCTAGTGGTCCATCCACCTCCACAGTTGAGGAGAGATGGACCAATGACATGCCAGTGCATTATATTTTTCTTAGGTTTCAGAATTATTATTTATAGTTTTTACTTATACAAAGTAAATACCAATGTTAAGTTATTTTTTACGATTTTTTTATATTCTGATGTTTATTAAGGTACTAGTATAGAAGACCAAAAATAATCATTTTTTTCAAGAATTTTTTTTCTCAGAATCTATATTAAAAATAATTACACTTTTATAAAAAAGAACTTTTTTATAATAAAACCTTTTTATTATTTACAGGAAAGAATATAAAATTATTTAACGATAAACGATTTAACGATAAAATGCTTAAAATTCCAAAAATTATACTCTAATAAAAATAGTTATTTTATGAAACAGTTCGTTAAGTATGCTTTTTGCGAACGCACGCGATATTTAGAGTACGAGCGACAACGGAGTGAGTGCTATAAATCGCGTAAGTTCGTAAAAAGTACTTCACGTACAGTTTCATACAATATTTTATCTACGATAAACAAATATAAAAACTGTAACTCTTCGTCACTGGAATTCATTTCTATTCTACAATTTTTAGAACTTTGACATTTAAAAATTCTAATTACTTTCAAACCACAAAACTGTCAAAACTTTTGTTGTAATTCATTGGTCATACTGTCATCACCATGACAACGCGAAAGATAAGGATTGCGACCATGACAACGCGAAAGTTAAAAACAGTGCGAAAAAGTAAATCCCATTTAAAATACATTGTTACTTCACGCACACTTTAAATCCTTCACGCACTGCTATCTATAATGACAGTTTTCACAATCTAAAAACTTATACATAATATGACATAGAGTAGAAAAAGTACTTTTTATAATATCACGGTTTTGTTATTGTACATGTACATATTTATGTAGGGCACAACATATTTGAAAAGAATAACTAACATATAAAATATAAATTTTTAGTAGATGTATTAACTGTTATTTATAATTATGATTCCAAAAATTACACTAGTATAAAATAGTATTTTTTAAAATACCAAACACCACTGTTGTTTAAAACGGTATATATAATTTTAAGTATATAAAGTTTTAATTATTTATTAAAACAAGTAAAAAAAGATACGCAACAGCCGGGTTCCAAATGGGGACCTCTCGATCTGCAGTCTAATGCCACTTAGGCACCATCAATTTGTAGATATCGATTTATTAACGTACTTTAAAATATCATTGCAGTAGTCACATTTTTAAAATAGTTTGAAATTAAAAAAAAATGATTTATCCATACAGCGTGATTGGTCAGTAAAGCTTTGTAGATCCATTATAAGTAATAGATAGTAATAAAAGTTAATAACAAAAATTGTAGCCAACTAAAGTAAGCCATGACTGAATAATCGTAAATTGTTAAGTTTTAGACAATTATTCAGTCATGGCTTACTTAAAATTTGGAAAGATTTAGACCCGTAATTATTAATAATTTTGCTCTGAAAAATGAAAATATCTCGAAAACTAATAAATTTACACATAGGGAATGTTATACAAAAATTATAGTATGGTAATGGTACTTTTCAATAATGATATAAAATACAGGGTATTCTATTTAAAATTACTGAGAAAATAATGTACTTGCGTTTTGTCTCACCCTGTATTCAATATAAACAAAATTAGCAAAACAAACATTTACGAAAATTTTGACAATAAATAAAAAAATATGACGCCAATAAACCATTGACCTTGTGCTTGCTTTTATTTATACAGGTAGTTAAACTTGTTACGATTTTCATATAAAATTGGTTATAACTTTATAAATACCCCGTATAACATACCAAACCTTTATATTTTTGTAATCGAAAAGTTATGAGGATTTCGAATATAAAATAAAATACAGGGTGTTCTATTTAAAAAAAAACATAAGTTTGGTCTGCCACTATTTTATCGAACACCCTGTAACATTCTAGCTAATTTTGTAATGTGAAGCTCAAAGTTCACTACAATTTTTGTTATTAAGTATTATCGCTATCTATTACTATAACGGATCTACGGAGCTTCACCCCACTAATAATTAATCACCCTGTATAATAGCAGTTAAATATTGCATTGTTAGCTAGTTCTAAGCTATCCTGAAAATTTCAGGTGTCTAGGTAGCCTAGAACTATTTTTAAAATGGATTACAAAATTTGCGGAGTCCGTGACACCAACCAAGCCAAGTATATAAAAAGATTTTAATGAACATAAAACTTTTTACATATTAATATCTAACTCTTAGCGAGTACAAAAATATAACTTTTTTCTTTTATGCACATACACTAATATTGTAGAGGGCGCAAAAGTCGAGGCCTCGAAAAATGAAGGCGGACAGTTAATTTCAGGATTGGGATATCCGAAATAAAAAAATCGTATTTGCTGCATTTGAAAAAGGAGGGTTCCTTACGTGACAATTTACCACAATTTGACCAAAAAATAAAAAATAAAAATATTTTAACCATGAAAAACTGAAGAAAAACGGGCGATTTTTTCACAAAAATTTTTAAAATTTCAGTAAAATCTTTTTTTTTTGCGGAATTGTTCACTAACGGTAATAAATTGTCACGTATGAAACATTCCTTTTTTAAATGCCGTACGATTTTTTTATTTCAGACATCCCGATCCTGAGATTAACTGTCCGCCATCGGAACTACTTTTTTTCGAGGCCTCGACTTTGGCGCCCTCTACAATATTAGTGTACATGTATAAATGAAAAAAGATATATTTTTTGTATTTCCTAAGAGTTAGGTATTAATATGGAAAAAGTTTTATGTTCAGTTTTAGTAAAGGTTCTGAGAAAAAAAATTTTGAAAAAATGCTTATTTTTGGTCTTCTAAAGTGTACTAGTACCTTAATTAAATAACGAAAGAGGCTTCAGTTTTCTAAAATGTGGTCCATCTCTCCTCCCTTTACTCTATTTCAATTTTTCCCACTGTCTGTAAATAAAATTCACTTAAACTACATTTTTTATGAATTAAAGTCCAATCCTGTGTCGGATCCTAAAACATACTTTAGCGGGATGACGGACAAGCTCTTCAGTTCTTTTCCGGGATGTTGTTCGCTATTACTTACTCCCTAATGATCTACGATGACTATGAGAATATTAAAAACGCGAGGGCTTCAAAAAATAAGATGTCTTACTTACCAGCATATATCTCTCCTCATATATCACTTACGCACGTTGAATACGTATATACGTCTTTATTGATAAGCTATCAGGTTTTCTGTAAAGAAATGGTAAAATGCTACAAGAGCTGAATTTTAAAGAATTTTCCAGGGGTCACAAAAGTTAAATTATGTTTCTTACTTTAGTTTATGTCTCGACCCAAAGATTTCTTAAAGGGATATCTACGTGCAAAACTAGGGCTGCATATGGAAAGTGTATCCAATAAAAAATGCTGAAAATAAAAATATTCATCTATCCGGTTTCCTTTATGGGGTACCGAAAAATTGATGATCGATATGATGACACATATTGCACATATTGCCAGAATACCACCATAACAAAAATTAATTGATAATATTTTGAATGCTAATTACGAATTTGTAATCTGCTTTTTTTTAATTGTAAATCAATTTGATCATTTCATTTTGATGACAATGAAAAAATGTAAGCAAATTGTAAATTGGTATAACTGGTATAATCGCCAAGACAGAAGACGATCTCTAAAGATTAACACACATATTCATTTTAACAGCTAAGAAATACAATAATATGATAATATCAGCAGAAAAAAACAAATGTATGACAACATCTAAATACCCACTACGATGTAAAATCGAAATTGATGGGAAAATAATAAAGCAGGAAACAAGGTTTAGATATCTGGGAATAGACATAACCAGTTACGGAGATGTTGAAGAGGAAGTACGACAACAAAGCTTAAAAGCAAGTAAAGCGGTGGGATCTCTTAATGACACAATCTGGAAGAACAAACACCTAAGACAAGATACAAAAGCAAGAATCTATAAAGCAGCAATTAGACCTATATTGACATACCTTAGACCTGACACATCTAAAACGAGACGAATACTAGAAACATCAGAGATGAAAATACTTTGACGAATATCTGGTAAAATTCTGTTGGATAGAGAGAGAAGCAAAAACATAAGAAGATCATGCAATGCAGAAGACATAAATGGATGGGTGACAAAACGGAAACAGGAGTTTAACGAAGACATTAGTAGGATGGCAGAGGATAAGATAGTACGATTAGCACGATATAAGTCACCTAATGGACGAAGAAGTATTGGCAGACCAAGAAAAAGATGGTGCGATAATTTAAACAATTTAGGAGGCTAATATTGAAGAAGAAACAGGCTTTAAAGCCTACATACAAGAAGGAAGAAGAAGAAGAAGAAGAAGGTATAATTGCTTTAACAATTAATTTCAAAATGTATTTACTATTTACAAACTTACAATTCCTACAAACCTGAAAATGTATTCTTGTTATAACATCATCAGTAAGGTTGGGACGTTATGTAAATTGCAAATTTTGCATATAATCAAGCTTTAGCGCATATGTTACAGTTCAAGTTGATTCTCAGTTAAGTCGCGTTTACACGATGGCAATTGGCGAGACAATTGTAATTGGACAATTGTCATCACGTGGTTGCGGATTGTCGGAGGCCAGTCCAGTTGAAAGAGAAGATGTTTACACGGGGCCAACTATTGCCATGGCAGTAGACAGCTAAAATATGGCCGACTGCTCGTCATCTAGAGGGAACTGGCAAAAAACAAGACAGCACTACTGGCCTACACCGTTCACGCGGCGCCAATTGTCGCGACAATTGAGATTTCGAGTGGTGGGGGGCTCACTGGGCGCAGCTCATTGTCCTCAGTCTACTCCCGGAGACAACTGAATTTTGGGCCAATTGTGAGGGCAGTTGGCAAGGCAATTGGCCTGAAGTGTTTACACGAAGACAATAATTTCATGCCAGTCAGTTGTCTTCTGACAATTGTCTTGCCAATTGCCATCGTGTAAACGTGACTTTAGAGTTGACTATTCCCAGTTTGAGTCAACTCCAACTAAAACGAGCAGTAAAAGTTGATTTGAAAAATTTAATTCAACTTTTACTAGTTTGAGTTTGAGTTGACTATTCCTGGATCGATTCAGTAAATGTTGATTATATGTACTTAATGAGTACATATTATATTATAATCTCACGTGCTTTTTTGACGACTGTGCGTCTTTTGTTTTGACCGTTTCAACTACTTATCATGATTTGAACATATAGGCCAGGAAATGAAGCTGAAAAAATGCCAAAGCCTCGCAATTTTTTCGTCCAGCATAGATTTGTACAAAAAAATTGGGATTATGCTTATTTTACCCTCTAATTCATTTTCTATATTGATTGAGCCATTGTACGCTTTTGGTTTTTTAAGGGTGATAACTACCCCTAATTATAAAAAATTATACAATAACATTTTAAACTTTAATATGGTTAACATTTGGTTTTTATTAGTTAAATAATGATTGTTTTATGCTTTAGGATATAATATCATAATATTTCAACTCTTAAAACCACCCTTGTTGCAGCTATATACAATGCATTCATAAAGTGTGGAAACGGTCTATTATCTCACGACTTAATTATTTTCAGAGTTGAAGCTCTGACAGGTCGATTTTTATTTTTAAATTATAGTTTTTTGACGTACATCCCCTAATACTAATAGTGACGTCAACGATTTGGGCGTGATGACGTCATCGATGATTTTTTAAATGGGAATAGGGGTCGTGTGGCAGCTCATTTGAAAGGTGATTCAATTCTCTATTTAGTAATATAAACATTAACATCATTATTTATACAGGGTGGCCAAAAAATAATTTTTGAATTAAAATAATTGACGCATACAGAATGTATGTAATTTATATAAAGTTAAATAAATTACATACATTCTTCTTTTTGCGTCAATTGTTTTAATTCAAAAATTATTTTTTGGCCCCCTGTATAAATAATGATGTTAATGCTTGTATTACTGAATAGAGAATTGAATCACCTTTCAAATAAGCTACCACTCGACCTCTATTCCCATTTAAAAAAAATCATCGATGAGGTCATCACGCCTGAATCGATAACGTCACTATTATGGGATATACGTCAAAAAATCATAATTTAAAAATAAAAATCGACCTGTCAGAGCTTTAACTATGAAAATAATTAAGTCATGAGATAATAGACCGTTTCCACACTTTATGAATGCACTGTATAAAAAATGTATTTATTCTAAAAGAATGATTTCGGCTTACATCGATTTGCATAAAAATTTGGGATTAGGATCATCTCACCCTGTACTTCATATTCTATATCATGCTCAAGGGCGTTGATTATTTTTAGGGGTGTAAACTACCCCTTATTGTAAGGGGTGTAAGCTAACCTTTAGCATGCCATATCTCAGTTTGTATTGGTTGTAAAAAAATTATAAAAAAGGATTTTGTTTGTGTTTCTAACAGATACAATTTTTAAAGCTATAGTTTTTTTATTAAATGTATATTTTTTGAGTTATTCTCAAAAAACCCTCTAAAAAAGTCGATTTTTTCGTCGAAAAACTTTTAATTTCAACCGCTAATAACTCGAAAAATATATTTTTTCCTTGGAATTACATTTTCCATCGATTTTCTTGGTTAAAATTTAATGAAAAATTCCTCCCTCGAGATGGGGTGGCAACCACCCCTAAGGTTTTAACGTACAGCGGCAAGATATAGAAAATGGTCCTTGGGCTATTCCCTACTTTCTGTGAAAATTTCAAGTAAATCCATGCTGGACGAAAAAATTGCGAGCCAAAATGCTTCATTTCCTGAACTAATATCCAGTAACATTTATTTTCTAAATAGAATCGGTTGTTTGTGTGAATCAACTTTTACTAAATGGCATTGGGAAGAGTATACTGTAACTAGTTGGAGTCTACTTTTACTAGTAAATGTTGAATAAAAATCTTTATTTTATATTTGTAATCAACTTTTAGCGAAACGAGCCGTTTGAGTTGACTCGAACTAGGAATAGTCAACTCCAACTGGATAATCAACTTGAACTGTAACACATATACCAATTTCATTTCTGTACATGTAACGAATATTTTCATGTAGGTCTTTACCTAGAGATAATAGTACCTACAATTGATCATCTTTAATCAATACGCACAGTCATAAGAAAAATGCACGGAATATACATAAAATTCCACTCCAGTTGACATTTTTTGACTTTAATAAAGCTTTCGATTCCATAGAACAATGAGCAATTTTTCGTGCATTAAATAACGCCAGGATAGACTCCCGATATAAAAAGCTCTTAGAAAATATCTACAGGAAAGCAACATTTAAAGTTAAAATAACTCAAAACTTAGAAACTAATGCAATATTAATGAAGAAAGAAGTCAGACAAGGAGACACGATATCGCACAAGTTATTTATACTTGCTTTGGAGGATAGTTTTAAAAAAACTGGAATGGGAACAAAAAGGTATTAACATTGATGGACGCTACTTAGATCACTTGCGCTTTGTTCTAATTAGCACTTGGGTACAGGAGTTACAAGCAATGTTAACAGACTTAAATCAATCATCGGGGAGAGTAGGACTAAAAATTAATATTGAGAAGACCAAGATAATGTTAGCTGAAGAAGTAGTTATTACTGTTGACGATGGAAAGATTGAAAATGTAGAAGAATGTGTGTAGTTGTGACATAAAATTAAACAACCCGAAGAAAATCAAATTGCAAAAATAACCAGAAGAATAAGAATGAAGTGGATAGAAGTAGGCTATTCAAGTCATTCTTTAGTAGCTTAGCTTTATTACAAAAAATCCAAAAATCCCAGTTAATTTAAAACGAAAGGTTTATATGTATCCTTCCTGGCAGGGCTTATGGAGTGTAAACCATGACACTTACTAACCAATCTCTCAATAGACTTAAGGTCGATTCATATTATACGTTTTCGGCACGTATCGTAGCGTTTCCGAAAAATATAAAAACCTGTTTTAACAAAGAAATGTATGATACGAGACGCTCCGTATAGTATGAATGGTTCATATTTAAAACCATAAAAACAATATTTTTCGGAAACGCTACGCTACGTGCCGAAAACGTATAATATGAATCGACCTTTAGACTAATACTAGAACCCAAAGAGCTATTGAGTGACTTATGATAAATGTAAGTTAAGGAGATCATATGAGAAACGAAGATCTAAGAAGAGAACCAAAGTAAAAGATGTTGTCGAAGCTATCGCAAAATCTAAATTAGAATTGGGCAAAAAAGTAATACAATGGCGACCAAGAGCACCAGTGGCGTAACAAACGCCGACGGGGCCCCCCACAGAAAAGGAAATGGGTACTTTTAAAAAACTTTTACCTTTAAAAAATTAGGTACTAGGTAAATGCGACTTGTGTAACAAAAACGTATACATATGTGTTAGTATATTTATGCACTGTTTATAAAAACTTATATTTTTAATCTTTATTGGTATGGAATAAAATAGAACAAAAATTGAGAGCGTAGGCGCAAAATTTCGTGCCAATGCTTTTTAAATTCATTTTTTTTCGAATCCTGAGAAAACTAGTAAGTATTTTTGAAAAATTTAAACGCAGAATGAAAGATTACATACGAACCCTGAAAACTTCTATAATGTTTAATTTAATAAGTTACAGGGATGAAAAAAAAAGAGAATGTTTAGTATGATTTTTAATTTCAAATATCCCATTCAAAGGAAACTTCTTGTTTATTCTAAGTAACTTTCAGCCCTCGGTAATAATGTAATCTTTCTTTCTGCGTTTAAACAGTTCAAAAATTTTATTAGTTTTCTCGGGATTCGAAAAAATGACTGCATTTAAAAAGCATTAGTCCGAAATTTTGCGCCTACACTCTTTAAATTATTACATTATTACATAGTATTATTCTATGAGGTAATGATGAACAACTTTCTTTGTGCACTACTATCAGCGAATATATCTACAAATATTTAATTAATATCTATCTGATGGGCAACTTCGTTTTCAATACTTATAAGCGCTAGAGAAGATAACCGTGCTCCTGACATTGTACTACGAAGATATGGTTTTATTAATTTAAGTTTAGAAATATATCTCTCTGAACTAGCGGTCATAACAAGTAAAGTTGAAAACAAGGTGTACGCATGACACACTTCTGGTAGGTACGCAAGATGCAAGCACTAGGGCAATGAAAATATATAAGAATAATTTTGGCTGTATCATAAATTGAGTTCGCTGATTACAACTGTGTTCTTAATGATTTTCTAACAAATTGCAATTGCTCCAAAAACTCATTACTTAAATCTGACGGGTACGCAGCAACTAATTTACTGACTCCTGCCAAAAACTTCTGAATCCGATTTGAAAAGATATCCACTTCTAAGATGTAAGACTTTA
Source organism: Diabrotica virgifera virgifera (assembly GCF_917563875.1). Lineage (NCBI taxonomy): Eukaryota > Metazoa > Arthropoda > Insecta > Coleoptera > Chrysomelidae > Diabrotica > Diabrotica virgifera. Next base: position 7,754,262 of record NC_065452.1, on the reverse strand, counting down.
AAGTCGTTGTTCACTTTGTACATACTTATACATCCAGCTTGAATTTGTTCAATGACTACATCGAGATTTCCCAAAAACACGCTTACTCTATAATATTATAATATTATATTTCTTCAGGGTTTGAGATGCGTTGATTATGTAATGATTCATCAAAATATTTCTTAACTCTACCAAACCTTTTGATTTTAAAAGTACAGGGAAAGTCACAATTAGGAGCAAAATCTTTGGATTCTTGAAAAATGACGTATCGTTTTGCCTAAAGATTTGACAAAAATTCTTTAGAGTTATGTAAAAATACTACTATTTTGTAAAATAGATGCGAAGACAAATTCAAACTGTCCATTTTACTTTTTTAATTATTAGTTGTCATTCTCTACTCACGATCTGTGTTAGTTAATATTATTTTAGACAGCGTTTTTAAAATTTTCATGCTGCTTTACACCAAGCAGAGTTTGAAATCTGGATGCCCACCTAATCACCGATAACGTTTTTAGAGTAAGCGATTTTGGTTGGACGTTTTTCTGCATTCTTTGGTAAATCGAATCGAGGGAAGTTTTTGAAGATTTCCAGTCACTGCTTAAAAACGTTGCGTATGCATGCGTAAAATAATATATCAATAATACATTTTTACATATTATTGGACGAAATAATGGGACCCCTGATATATTGGGGACCCCCGCAAGCTACATACTGCGAGGGCCTCTGTTACGCCCCTGAAGAGCACATAAACACGCACAAAAATATATTTTTGTCCCCTCCATAAAAACATAAACTGACAATGACAAAAATCGTAAATATAATTTATTGTTTGTGATTCTACTATTCCTACCTTGGTTTGAGTTAGCTATTATTCGTCACATAAATGATAAGGATATTATAGGTTTTTGACATATTTAAGCGAATCATTTAACATATCTATGCGCATATTTAAAGCAATTCTTAACGGTAAATACCACCATATTAACGGTACAAATATTTATATAACAAATTTTCATTATTAGTCAGTTAATGAAAATATTCACAATAATTAACAAAACATTAACATTATAAAACAACGACGACAAAAGGAAAATTCAAGAAACTGAAATAAAAATAATTATTAAAAGTTTGAAATGATTAAAAGTTTATATACTTTTAGTACTATAGAGATTAGTAATTGAGAAATATTGTCAGAGGCGGATCCAAGGGGGTTTTCACGAGGGTCATGACCTCCCCCCCCCCCCAGACGAAAACAAATATCAATTAAATAATCCTAAAAAAAAGAAAAACCGAGAGACGTCAAACAAAAAAAAATTTAGGCCCATCCAAAAAATAATTGAAAACCCACTTATCCTAGGTGTGGTAAGACTAAGTGACCTTGCTTCAGAGAAAAGTAATTAAATCACCCTCAAGATCCATGCCCCCCCAAAAAAACTTTCTGGATCCGCCACTGAATATTGTAAGGATTTAAATTTATCTAAGTCAGAATTTAAATTTTGTACATTATCCTTCATGTTTTTACAATAATTTAAGATCATACTTTGGTCCGTTATTCATATATTTCTCCGCACTCACATAATGGACCTCGCCTTAAATTTACTTTGAAAAGATGGAACCAACACGTGTGATTTTTTAGCCTATAAATAGTTCTTACAAATTCTTTTTTGAAGCTGCCTTCTTTAAACCAAATAGGTATAAGATGGAATGGAACTTTATATGTTTTTATAAAATACTCCGTTTTTCCTTTCAATATACCAAATATGCCATTCCTGCTTTATTTAGTTTTTTGAAAATATTTTAAAAATTAGATAAATTACACACATTCGTCTTTTTATGTCAATTAATTTAATATAAAAAAACATTTGGACGCCATGTATAAATAATTATGTTAATGTTTATATTATTGAATAGAGAATTGAATTGCCTTTCAAATGAGCTAGCACACGAGCCCTATTATTCTCCTTTAAAAAATTATCGATTACGTCATCACGTCCAGACGGATGACGTCACTAGTATGATATATATGCCAAATATCATAAATTAAAAATTAAAATCAAAAGTCGATCTCTTTCGGTAATTTCTAATAATTTTGTTTATTTAGCTAATAATGAATTTATGCGATACTTTATGGACGCACTGTATACGAGTAATTATATCTGTACCTATAAATAAATAAAAATAAAAAATATATATTTCTTTTTTATTCAATGGCGTTTTTTTTATAATTTTTGTTTTATTTGTTTCTCGGATTAGTAAGGGTAATGAACTTTTTAGAGCAGCCGTCTTTAAAGACCGAATAGCTATGATGATTGCCGACCTCCGTCGCTGAGATGTCACTTGAAGAAGAAGAATAATATATTAGATATGTTTTTTTATAAGAAAAATCGATTAAATAATTAAAATAACATCAGTTTGGTTTTATATCATAAATTGAAAATTTTGTTCAAGTTTTATTTTCACAAGTGTTTTGTCAAATTACAAAAAACTATATTCCTATTTTCAAATCTTGGTACAATATTCTGATAAATTATTTTAATTAGTCAGTAGGTCGATTCTAGCAGTATCGTAGATTAATATTCGCGCAGTGAGTGTTTTGGTTGGTACGAAACATGGGATTTTCACATGAATGTGCCCTACATATCGGAGATGTCTCTCCGGTATGTACATACATATAAATGTGTGAAACGCAGGTGCGTAAATCTCATTGGCAATGCTGGAGGACAACTCATTTCCAATTCATGATATGGGGTAATTAACGTACTACCCCACAATTTGACACATTTACACCCTACGCTTTGGCGCCCTTTTATACAAACGATCGAATGCCTTATGCAAATAAAACCAGTTCAAATGATTTTCTAAAATGCAGAATTATTACTGTATGTGCCTTTTTTCAATCACAGCTCGATAAATAACATGTTTGTGCTTTACATCCCGTACATTTTAACACCTAATTTCTTTAGTGATTAAAAAATTAATAGGTACTAACAATTTATAAAAATATATAGATTAAAAATGATGTTTGGCAATGATCATAGTAAATATATCGTATGGAACACAATCTTAAAGGTTTGTAAAAAATTGATGTTATATTTAATATATATTTATGTCATGTAATTAGACTAGATTATGCCAGGGCAGCTTTATCCATTAGGCAATATAGGCAGTTGCCTAGGGCGGCACTTGGTTAGCATAATAAATTGTAACGCAGAAAGTCACGGCGAAATTAGATCTAGGATAGAGCAGGCTAGAGCCGCTTTTAGAAGGATGTCCAAGTCCAAGGTGTTTTGTAACAGAGACCTAAAATTGGCATTGAGGATCCGCCTACTTCGCTGCTAAGTGTTCTCGTTCTTACTTTATGGTGTCCTGGAATGTGAAAAAAATCGATCTAAATCGCCTTGAGGTTTTAGAAATGTGGTGCTATAGAAGAATTTTAAAAGTTTCCTGGGTGGAGAAGATTCGAAACTCCACAATACTAGAATGTCTCAGCAAGACTACTGAGATCATAAAAAGCATCAAGCAGAGAAAGCTGGAATATTTCGGACATGTAATGAGAGGTCCCAAATATACGTTGCTACAAAATATCATGCAAGGAAAAATAGCAGGCAAACGCAGTCCAGGACGAAGAAGAACCTCAGGGTTAAAGAACTTGCGAGATTGGTATGGTGTTGATAGAAGGATACTATTTAGAGTGACAGTGAATAAAATTAAGATAGCTATGATGGCAACCAACGTTCTGAAAGGACATGGTGCATGAAGAAGAAGAATTATGCTTGGTTGGATGTAGAGCTCCATTACTTCCTTATTTGTTCTTCTTCATATGCCGTCATTGTCCTTTGTCCCTCCATATATCTTGCGTAATATCTGGGGAATATCTTGCGATGTTCCTGGGGAACTATGGAGAGCATTGGGAGAGACAGGAACAAGGTGGCTAGCATGTCTATTTAATAGAATTATGGAAGTCGGACAAATGCCAGACGAATGGCGAAGCAGTATACTGGTACCTGTTTACAAAAACAAGGGAGATATACAACAATGTACAAACTACAGGGCTATAAAACTGCTTAGCCACACCATGAAAATATGGGAAAGAGTAATTGATAGACGGATACGTGAAGAGACCGAAATATCCGAGAATCAATTTGGCTTTATGCAGGGTAGATCAACAACAGCTGCAATTTCCATTATAAGGCAGTTGATGGAAAAATACAGGAGTAAAGAAACAAACGCTCATATGGTATTCATTGATTTTCAGAAAGCATATGATAGAGTTCCTCGAGAGATTCTGTGGTGGGCACTCAATAAGAAAGGAGTCCCTGGTGAATATGTAAAGATTGTGAGTGATATGTATGAGGGAGTAACGACTAGTGTTAGGACAGGTGTGGGAGAGACTGATAAATTTCATGTGAAAGTAGGATTGCACCAAGGCTCTGTGCTTAGTCCGTATTTATTCTCATTAGTTTTGGACCAGATAACAGCGAAACTACATTCCACGGTGCTTAATGTATGCTGATGATGTGTTAGTAGGAAATAGTGAAAGAGACTTAGAACAAAAACTGGAACAGTGGAGACAAGCTCTGGAGGAAAAAGGTTTAAAACTTAGTAGGACAAAAACAGAGTATTTGGAATGTTCATTTAAAGATGGAGCTACTACAAATAAAATGGTATCTTTGGATGGTGAAATGATTGTGAAAAGCAATAGTTTTAAGTACCTAGGATCGGTATTACAGAGTAATGGAGAAATAGACGGAGATGCATGCAGTAGAATTAGGGCTGGATGGATGAAGTGGAAAGAAGCGAGTGGTGTGTTGTGTGACAGAAAAATTCCGATGAAGCTGAAGAAAAAATTCTATAAAACAGCCATAATACCGGCTATGATGTACGGAAGTGAATGTTGGGCAGTGAAAAAGAAAGAGGAACAACGAATGCATGTGGCAAAGAAGGATAAAATTAGAAATGAGTATATTAGGGGAAGTCTGGGTGTGGCACCAATTGATGCCAAAATGAGAGAGCATAGGTTAAGATGGTTTGGTCATGTTCAACGTCGAGACGTTAATCACCCAATACGAAGAATAGCTGAAGTGCAGATTGCTGGAAGGAGTAGGAGAGGAAGACCAAAGAAGACCTGGGGGGAGACGATGAGGCAGGACATGTTGGTAAAGGGGATTAACATTGATATGACCCAAGATAGAATTGTGTGGAGAAATGCAATTAGAGAAGCCGACCCCGCATAGGGATAAGGCAAAGAGAATGATGATATCTTGCGTAATATCTTTCTTTGCCATTGTTCCGATTTCTGTGTATGTATTTTTAAACGCTTTTATTTGGTTCAATAGTTTGCGTCAAATTTTTAGACGTTAATTTGACTGCCTTTTCTTCAATGCAAATGACTGAAAATTTGCAGACATGCATTCGCGGAAACAATACACGAATTGTCAATAAAAAATTTTTTCATGTTTATTAATTGTTTAAATAAAAAAAACGAATTTAATAGAAAACGGTTAAATTCTCTTGTTTTTTACAATGTAAAAACTTGAAACTTTTACGGATTGTATAGCTAATAGCTAATGATATGAACAATACATAATTTCACTTTTTACGTTAATTGTTTACGTTATGCTTCATAAATAAACAATAAAGTTTCAAATTTTTTGCCGATTCCGACTACTTTTCATGTTTGTACATCATAATATGTTTTATACATATTTTAATAAACATGACGATATATTTTAATGTTTGAAAAGTGTAAGACTAAAAAGCAAAAAAATAAAAAGATATGAAAAAAAATTTTTTAAGAAACGCTTTTCTTTAGTTACGAGTGACTAAAATTAAAAATATTATAAAAAAATGAACCAGAAAGCAAAAAATAAAAAAAAATTGAAAAAATCTAACACATTCGTTTATTGAAAACCGTTTATTCGATTAACACGCGCCACGCTTTTCTTTGACGGATGTGTTAGATTTTTTCAATTTTTTTTTTATTTTTTGCTTTCTGGTTTATTTTTTTATAATATTTTTAATTTTAGTCACTCGTAACTAAAGAAAAGAGTTCCTTAAAAATTTTTTTTCAAATCTTTTTTTCTGACTTAACACTCAAGTTTCGCTGCCATGCATAGCCGAAGGTTGCACAATCGTTTTTATATCCTGATTTTCGTATTCCTGGATATTAACTTAGATTTGATCATTTTATTTAGTGCTCCTACAGCTTTAAATTCTGAAATATGTAACGTAACAGAATTATTGTAACGCAATGCTTGCAATTTTTTAAATTGTAATTTTATACTGCATAGGTATGTAGAAATTATGTATGTAGCCTGTTGAGCTAAATCAATAAATTATACTGATGTGTTATTGAAAAATTTGACTACTTCTAAAGCCCTTGCGTATACCGTATACACTTCATCACTCCATTAATGAAGATATTAGAAAGCTATAAATTTTCAGTTAAGTAGTTAGGTTGAATATATGTACCGCGCAATAACTGCAACAATGTAACCTAATGATTCTTAAAAACCACAGATTTTTATTAGACCACTCCACTAGGTAATGGTGAGAATAAGAGGACATTATATAGTTCAGTGCAATTTATCAAGAGGGTAAAGTAAATATGAAAATGTCTATATTTACTGAACTGTGCCAAAAAATTAGGCAAGACATACTTTGATCAAAAACTCTTCTTCTTCTTCTTCTTCTTCTTCTTCTTCTTCTTCTTCTTCTTCTTCTTCTTCTTCTTCTTCTTCTTCTTCTTCTTCTTCTTCTCCTTCTTCTTCTCCTTCTCCTTCTTCTTCTTCTTCTTGTTCTTCTTCTTCTTCTTCTTCTTCTTCTTGTTCTTCTTGTTCTTCTTCTTCTTCTTCTTCTTCTTATGCCATCCACTAAGGGATGTTCGCGATCACGTTTGACCATTTTTCTCTATCTCTTGCAGTGTATATTAGGTCTCCTATATTTTTTAGCCCGGTCCATTGTATGACATTACGTAGCCACGACATTTTCGTCCTGCCCACTCCTCTTCTTCCTTCGATCTCTCCTTCAATTAAGCTTTGCAGAAATTGATATCTTTCGTTTCTAATTACGTGCTTCAAGTATGCCGTTTTTCTCTGTTTAATTGTGCATAGCAGTTGTCGTTCTGTACCAATTCTTCTCAGGATTTCTTTATTTGTTATTGTTGTTTATAGATTATTCATTGTGTTTATTTTTAAAGTCCAACCTTCCATGCCATATAGCATTTCGTGATCAGAATCGATCAAAAACATATAGATTGTTAATTAATAATATATAGCATTTTGTGATCAGAATCGATCAAAAACATAGATGGTTAATTAATAATTACACATATTTGATTCCCCGTAAGTACTTATACACAGTGTATACAGGGTGTTCAGAAACTCTCCTGACAAACAAGACCAAAGATTCCTCAGATAATTTTAAGAAAATTTAACCCAATTCACCTAGTCCAAAAATGCTTCCTAAGGGAGCTACAGTTCTTTGAAGATGGCGTCTTGTAATTAGTTTTTTTAAATACCTCCCGAACGCTTCTATTTAGAAAAACAAATATTGGTGCGCCTATTTATCTTCCAGAAATAAATCGATTTTATTAATCGCGAATTTCTAGTAGCGGTCATAGGCGTCCTTTTGGGTTAGGCAACTGTTATTATTTTATTGCATAACTTTTGTATCTTTAACTTTTACGCATTTTTAAAACTGGATTAATAAATGTGAGGTCTTCTCCTTCTTCTTAACTCAGGCAAGACTTGTTAGTCTCTGACACTTGGTCATAAGACCTTTGTACTAAATCATGTTCTTCTCCGTAAACACTTTAATAAGTCCTGTGCCCTGTGGCCTCAACGAAGGCCAACAGTTTTCTTATTGGTAGTTTTAGGATCTCTTCTGGTTCAAACCTCTTTTGACCAGTGAAGTCCTGCCTTACATCACCTGGCACACTGCAAGGGCATAGTATGTGTATGGCAATCTGGCAGTCTCCTCTTCCATTTCGCACTTGCTGCACCATGGTTCATTCACCTTACCTAGTTTGTATAGGTGATTTCTTAAACGGCAATGTCCAGTCACCATTTCAGCGACCGTTTTGATCTCTCGTTCATCAAACTATTCGAGAGTTTTTTATCAATATTCTTGATTATTTTTTAAATCTGGATTTGCCCTTGAGTGGTTCTCCATTTATTTCGATGATTCTTTATCAGCCATTTCTGAACCTCGTTTTTCATAGCATCTTTAGTGATGCCACAGAAAGGTTCTGTGCCATCAAAAGTTTCTCTCGAGCCTTGTTTCGCTAACATATCTGCTCGTTCGTTCCCATGCACACTATTGCACACCTACATGACCCGGCACCCATATTAAAGACATTTTATTGTCTTTTGCCAGGTTATTGAGGAGATCTTTGCAGTTTCCCACCAGTTTTGATTTCGTGAGAGGGTTCTTTACAGCTAGAATAGCCGATTCTCTTAGCCGTTGATTCTCTTAGCTTTAGGGTCTTCATCAATGCAGGCCACCAAAGCAAAAACTTCCGTCTGGAACACCGTTGTATGTTGACCTAGGCTGTAAGATTTATTAGAGTTACATGTTTTGCCCAAAGACTCCTGATCCAGTACCATGGGCAGTTTTAGATCCATCAGTGAACTATGTTAAGTCCCCATTAATATTTGGGACTTTTTGTTCTCTAGATGATATAATTGTGTTAGTCTTCTCAGTGAAGATTAGTTCTGGTGACATATATGTGAGTTCATCATAAAGATGGATTCCTCAAGTATAGTCCCAGTAATGTTTGTGTGGCTATTCAATACATTATTCGACCTCCAAGTATTGTTTGCTTTGAGTCTCAGGACGGTCATAAAGGCTACCACCGAATTATATAATTATAGCGGAGGGAGACCTGTGATTCGAGCCGTTCCTGTATTATTCAAGGCTCCTGTTATATTTAGAAGCGCTTGTCTTTGTAGGGTGGTGAGAGTGGTCACACAAGATTGCAAAGCCGTCTTTCTCTACCAGAGTACTGACCCATAAGTGACTGTCGGTCGTATCACTGATGTGTACAACCAACAGATCACCTTTGGTTTCAATCCCCAGGTTTTACCTACAACTCGTCTGCAATTCCAGAAGAGTCGATTAGCCATATTGGTTATATTGGTAATATGAGTATTCCAATTGAGTTTAGAATCCAGGGTTACCCCTAGATACTTAACCTCATTGGTTCTTTCCAGTACCTCTACAAATAATTTCAGCTCACTCAGTCCAGTAAGCTTCCTCTTAATTGTAAAGGCTACCAGTTTAGTTTTAGAAGGGTTCACGGAGAGGTTCTCTTTCAGACACCAGTTCTCTATGTAGTGAAGGGCATTGTGAGGTATTCTAATACTGAAAGGTACTATTGCTTTAAGTCGGTAGGATACACCCTTTTCTAGAAAAATCGATTCTAAAATTTTTTGATTTTGAATTTGAAAAAAATTAAAAAACTATTTAGACGAAACCGAAAATTGGTACCTTTATTTATCTTTCAGAGATGAATCGATTTCATCAATTGTGAATTTCTAGTCATATGCGTCCGGTTTGGGTAGGTCAACGGTTATTTTATCGCATAATTTTACTCTTTAATTTTTAAACATTTTTGATTCTAGATTATTAAATAATTAGGCATTCTAGTACTGACCTTTTACTGATTAGTTCTGAACGTTACTTTTGCTTAAAATCGGTAAAATACACCGTTCTTTGAAAAAAAATTTCTTTTAGTACTTTTAGTACTAGAATACCTCACAATTTAATAACCTCACAATAATAGAAAAGGCTTAAAAGTTAAAAGACTAAAAAGTTATGCGATAAAATAAAAAGCGCCCAAAACGGACGCCTATGGTCGGTACTAGAAATTCGGAATTGATGGAATTGATTTATCTCTGGAAGATGAGCAGGCGTACCAGTTTTTGTTTTTCCAAATATAAGCGTTCTGTATAAGGCGCCATCTTCAAAGAGCTCAAAGAGCTCCCTTTCGGACTGGGTACTAGCAGTGGCGGCTAGTCCTATGAGGCAGGTGAGGCAGTGCCTCGCCGGTATATCAATCGACTCTTTACGTTATTTCGTTATTTCATCATCAATTCTTTAAATACAATTTAACTGTTTGAAATTTGCTAAATAACTTTATTTTCGTTATTTCATCATCAATTATTTAAATACAATTTAACTTTTTGAAACTTGCTAAATAACTTAATTTTTATCATAAAACTTAATAACTTTATTTTTATGATAAAAAATAAAAATAGGTAGGTACGGCCCTGACCCCGTATCTTTGTAGTTAAGCGTTCTTCATAAATACATCGGTAGGTAATACCTACCCTACGTGGGAGTATATACGAGTATGCGTCTCACTCTCACTTTCTCAAATTATATACCAGAGGCACTGCCTCAGATGGGTCGCCTTGTCTAGCATGTTACGAAGACGACGGTGATCGGCCGGCCGCAATAAAATTTAATCTGAGAATAATTTTTGGAGCCGGGATTAAATATCCTTTCAGAGGCTGGCAAAAATATGCCTCTGGCGTGGTTTTGCAGTTTTAGTTAGGTAGTTTGTTAAAGCAGTTTGTTGTGGTTACGTGTACTTGGCCTTCTTACACTCTGGTTACTTACTATTAGTATATGTAATTAGATGTTTAGAATACGTTATCATGCTGTGACTAGCTGTATGCCATTTTCCAAATGTCAATTAAATAAGTAAATTAATAAAAAAATTAGAAATTATGATTTCTTTCATAATAATTTTACTTTTAAGCACGCTGTTTAATAAAAAATATAAAAAACCAAAAAAATAAAATTCAACCCTTAGTTTATTTAACATAAAAAATCAACCTTATAATATAACAGTAATTTACTTACTTGCTTGTTTTTATTTCCTATATATTCAATACATTTACAATATAAGATTGGTTCCAAATGAAATTATCACGTGTTTGAAGATATATTGTTTGCGCACAATAATTTCATTTTGGCAAGTGATTAATAATTAAAGAATCAGTCAACAGCTTAACCAGGATGATCCTAAGGGGGGATGGGTCTCTGGGGGTATGGAATTAAGGAGGATGTTAAGGGTATGGGGCGCTTATAACCCCTAAAAACCCCCTGGTTACGCAACTGAAATCAGTTGTCCGTTCTTATCATGTAGCATAGAGAAATGTTATTTCTCTATGTCATGTAGTATATAATGTAAATTTTGCTTAATATGACTGTACAACGCTGATGAGACCAAGAAAGGACGAAACATCTGACTCACACTGTTTTGATATGTGGTATCATATTAATTATTTTTAGCTAAAAAAACAGCTAATAAGAGTATGAACGATGTTATAGACTTAGAACTTTCGACTTTCTTTTGCGAATAAAATAATTGTTATTTAATATCGTTTGCAAGCCTTAAAATAAATACGGTGCCGTTTTGTGACGTTATGACGCCACAAAATCGACCTTCCGGCTATTAAAGAAAAGCTAACCATAATATTACAGTAAACATCCTCTATAACGAGAACTGAAATGGCGTACTAATTACCTCGTTATAAGCGGATCTCGTTATATCAGTCAACACTATTATGTAATATATTATGTTTAGGATGTAAAAGAAGAAGACCAACGACAGACAGATGTCAGCGACGTAACGACATTCCGGCTAGCGTCATGTAACTTGTAAGTTGTAGCTTCTTGATTGCTAATAAAGATTTGTATGAACAATACTGTTTAATATTTGATTTACATGACGAAAGGAACTTAAAACAGTGCATATCACCACTACTGAAATGTTTTGAAGCCTCCTACATAGTTTATTAGGTGTCGATCATCGACTTCAACAATGAAACTTGGCCATCGCAAATTGTAAATTTCGTACGATATTCAATATCGGTAGACAGATAAATAGGAAGGAAGTTACAGGCGGTGGAATTTATTACAGCACTGGCCTCGGTAAGCACACAGATGTTGGACATACCTCGTTATAAGCGAAACTTCGTAATACCCGTGTTCGTTATAGAGAGAGTCTACTGCAATATTCCTCAAGTGTAGTGTGCCTCACCATCTTGTACTACCACGAGCCGCCCCTGGGTACTAGGTGAATTGGGTTAAATTGTCTTGAAATTATCTGAGCAATCTCCGGTATTTGTTGGTCAGGATAATTTCTGGACACCCCGTATATACCTTACAACATAATATACAGTAAAGGGCAAAATTATGAAATAAATTCATTTTTCGAGAATGTGCGATTTTGGAAACAAATCTTGAAACAGGTCGATTTTTATTTTTAAATTAAAATTTTTTGGAGTATACATCATACTAGTGACGTTATCCATCTAGGCGTGATGACGTAATCGATAATTTTTTAAATGAGAATTGAGCTCATGTGATAGCTCAGTGAAAAGATTATTCAATTCTTAATTCAGTAATATAGACATTCACATTATTAGTTTTACAGGGTGGTCAAAAAATATTTAATTTGTGAATCATGTATGTAATTTGAAACAGAATCAGAGTTCCAGATGTTGTGGAGATAAATTAGTGTTACGGTCGCAGTTAAAAGAGTTAACAACGCTGAAATGGAACAAAACAGGTCAGACATGAAAAATGGGCCAAAAAATTTTTAGAATGGAAACCTAGACATTATGCTTATCGTAATCGAGGTCGTTCGCCAACAAGATGATCAGACGATCTCAAGCACATCCAGCACAACTGGACTCAAGGTACTCAAGATCGGATGCAGTGGAATTATTTACGGGAGGCCTATGTTCAGTAATGGACTTGTAACGTTACAAACGTTACATCTTTGATATTTTATTTTTAAATAATTATTTATTTTATTTTCTTTAATATTTCATTAGTAATAATTTTCTTCTATTTGTTTTACCTGTTTTCTTCGTTAAAAACTTTTTTGGCGCCCTCTTTTATTATACTCTTTTATTATCTTCTCTTTACTATATCTCTTTTCATTCAAATCATCAATTGAACATATTGAACGTACCAAGTATATTCTTACTCTGTAAATATCTGTCTTAATACGGAACATGCCTACCTTTCTACAGTTCACGCTTCACTTTCACGCAATACTTTCTATGTAATGTACTCTTCATTCCTAACGATAGTCATTAGTTTTCGAGATTTTTCGAAATGAAAAGGCATACTTATTTTGATTAATGTATTATGCTCCTTCGATTTTAGCTTCAAATATCTCGAAGACTAATGGCTTTATCGTTACGAATGAAGAGTATATTATTTGCATCGAAAGTATTGGAGAATCAAAAAATTGCACTAAAATAGAAATTTGGTAGAATTTGGGAAGAGTCAACCATTCACGTTCCCCCGTCGTACGCCTCTGGTAGTAGCCAGAAACGTTGTTTAACATAATTTAGTAGATTTTACAATACCAGCACCTCTTACCAAATTTCGTGTTGTTGTCCCATGCCTGTCAGAAAATATTCAAAAATAAATAAAATAAAAGTTTAACTTTGACACCCTGTATTTCGGTTATTATCAACTTTTGCACTAAGGTAAGTTAGCTTAAATTGACCTATTTTAAGCTTAGCAATCTAAGGTTAAGCTATGGCCCATTCATTACCAAACACCCTGTATAACTCACTTAAAATAATGAAAAACGCGGCTGTTTTTTAAGTTCCTTTAAAAAATTCCACTTATTATTCGGATATTTTTTCCCATAAACGTTTAAATTTTAAACTTTTAAAATGTTATCAGTATATATCAAAAATGTTTGGATACCAAAGGTTTTTCCTGGACTATAGCTTCTCCCTTGATCATCTATAGGTCGATGACAGAATTTTATTACGTTAAAACAAATATTTTTCCTTATCGGTTCTGAAATGCTGTTAAAGCATGCAACTTTGTTGCAGGTTTGATTAAGAAGACGGAGATAATATGGATTACCATTCCTATTACTGGAATGTAGTAGTAGTAGTAGATAATATGGATTACAAGTACCTCAAGAATATTCTTTTATTAAAAAAAAACATGTGCTGTTGGCGCATTTTTACAAGACAGGCTATCAGTTTGATTACGAGAATACTAAAATTTGTTTAATGTTAATTATTATAATAGAGATAGAGAACAAAGCAGATAATGGCTACCAATAAATGAATAAAGCCAAGTGAAAACTTTAGGATTTGAAAATAAGTTATTAAAATAATAAAAAAATAAAAGGTCTAATATTTAGCCGAATACATTTTTTACGTTTAGATTTTTCACGTTACATTATGGGAAGATAAGATAAGAAGTGAATTATTAATTTAAAAACAAATTAAAATAGTTAGGCACACGAAGTACTAAAAAATTATGCCACCGAGATAGAAATATTAGAAAACAGACAAATATTAGAAAATAGACAAGAAAAGACAACAAAAAATAAAAGAAAGAGAATAAATAATATCTAAGGTTAGCTAGAGAATAACAAAAAACCGACACAATGATCTGCAGAAACAAATGAAAATGGAGTCCGAAAATATTGTTGATAAGGTTAATATTCTAAAAATTGGTACTTATTGAAAAATTGGTATTTACAAACAAAACCGAATAAAACACTAACTAGGAAATAAGTAGGGCTTACAATACCGGGATTCCGGGATCTCGAATACCGGAATCCCGGACGATTTTTGTCCGTTATTTTGATAAGAATGACATTAGTCGATAAAAATTTAATTTATGCACAATATAAATCTAATTTAAAATAATATTAATTAATTACCAGAAATTTTTTTTGTGCCAAGTGTAGAATCAGAAAGATCTTTTTCGGCGGCTGGTTATATTTGTATGAAAATTCAGTCCTTACCTCGCTTGATGATGAAACGATTGATTGTTATGTTTTTTAAGAGCATACTTTAATAAAAAAAAGGCAAGTTTTGTTCGAATATTATTTTATAAATACTTTCAATTCAATTATATTTTTTGCTTCTTTAATTATATAATGCAATTTATAAGATGCAGATGTAATTTATCTTAATTAATTAATCAATAATTATCTTATTAATCAAACAGATCAAATACCAATATAGTGTCAATCTCAGGGCTAAATTATAATATCAATTACTTACTTTCGTGGCTTCAAAATATTTCTCAGTGGATTCCTAATCGGGATAGATAAAAGAGAGTAAAATAATACACACATACGGATTTCAATTAGAAATTATAAAAATCGTTTATTTTATCTAAATGGCAATATCTGCTTAATATTTCTTATATCTTATCTTTCTATCTTTATTTAATACAACAGTTGCAAAAATGGGAATCTTATTTCTTTTTGTCTCCAAATTTATTTTATTTATAATGAACTATTATGATTTATCAGTAACAAAGTGATTGAGGTTTGATGAAATTTTTATAGTGATTGTGTAGCTCAATTTTCAATGTGTTATTTAATACACAAACCATACATTCATGTCATAACAAAATAGACTGACCTTTACTGATGATTTGACAATGTCTTCACACAAAACACGTTTCCTATTGGCTTGGGTTGCGATCCAAAGACTCGTCCAAGTCTTCCAGTAATGCCTCTGGTCCTTTGAAAACTAAGCCTCGTACAGTCCTCGTTCCTGCCTTCTCCTGATGCCTTGTTCTACCTTTTTCAAATACTTCAACAAAACCGGGATACTCTAGACTCAAGGAGTTATATACTATCTCTACTCGGTCTATCACTCGTTCCACGATATCTAACTTTTTATTTTTTTAAAGACAAAACTAACCAACCCGGCGTTTCACTTTTTTGTACACTCTTCTCGAAAACTGGCCTTCGCCTCTCGATCGCCCAAAACATTCTGATTCTCATTGCTCATTCATTCTCCTTTTCCAAAATACCCCTTCCAGCATTCAAAAATCAACCAATCCCAAGCAACTTTCAATTATCCGTATTTACCAACACAAACTTTCCTTTTTCTAAATATCTTAATGGATTTCAAGAAAAATTAATATTCCCCATTTCAATTTTACTTTCCACATTAACCCTCTTTAAAAAAATTTAATAACCTATTATCTTATTTGCTAGAATATGAATTATCGGTGGTTATTCACACCTTTCCACGAACACTTTCTTTTTAAACATCACTCTAATTGTTTACTTGAGTCGTATTGTTCCTGGGGTTCGTAAACACTTCTCCGAAACACTTTCTTAAAAACTACCTATACATAATTTGTTTTATACAGGGTGTTCCAAATTTACATGCCCGCGGTCGAGAAAAACGAAAACCTTTATTTTTATTTGAATTTTAAATATAACTATAGACTTTTATTTCTTATGTCAAATAGGAATATAACAATACATATATGTAAAATTCAACAGAGAATTTAATATGTACTTCTTTTTACTTGCATGTTTTTTGTATCTATCTACTTCTACTCTCTATGTAATAAAATAAATAATATCTACTCATTTCAGAACAATATTTATTGGATTTTTGTACAGTGTGTTCCAACAAAAATTTGACCCCTCCCCCTCCAACTCAGAAACCACGAGTTTCTTCACAATTAAGAAAAGCACGTCCATTTGTATTGAAAAAGGCGCGAGTTTTAATGAAAAATTCATGCCCTTAAATGTAACCCCCTACTGCCCCCAGTTTTTTTTAAATAGCAAATGTAGTAGAGTGGCACATCATTTGAAAGGATTTTTTTCTCTACACGACCCTCTATTTTTTTTTAATTTGTGGAATAACTTTAAAGATAACTTTGGATTTAACTAATTTAGAGAATAATGGTAGAGAAAAAAATTACCTTTTAATTGATGTGCCACAATGATTCCTTTTTTTTTTCTTCCCTGCTTTTATATCCCATTTTTTTTTTTATTTTCCAAAATTGTATTTGCCCAATATTTCAACCGATTTCGGCAATAAAATATGTTGTATTTTTATCCATAGCTGGATAACATCTTCTGCGCTTTCTGTCCTCATTTTATCTTCCGTTTGCTCTCTATATACGTTTGCTATTTCCAGATCTTTTAGTTTATAAATATTTATTTTTTCTTTCCTCTTGTTTTTATTTGTTGAGTCAAATTTGAGTCACATAAATGAATTGTTTATAAATATTTTTAATTTTAAATTCTTTCTAGGTATACGTATTAGATTTTTTTTCAATTCACAAAAATGCCAATGACTTACAAAACTTACAAAAGTGAGCTACTCTATTATTTTATAGCATGTTGAAAAACAATTTTAACTTTATGGCCATTATCACAGCTGGACTAAAACTCTGCGAAGGCCACTGTGAAATATTTTCAGCCTTTTTGCACCTTTATAACCATCTGTCTATTGAATGAAGGAAGGATTTTTCGAATTGTGTGGCTGAATATTAAAATACATAGTAGAAATAAACATTAATATAATATGTAATGTAATTGGGTTTCAAATACTGTCCACGTCTAGATTAGAGGATTTAAATTAAAAATATAATTTAAACCCTTAATTATTAAACTTAGGCAATACATTTAAATCGAATTTTGCCAAAAGAATATTGTCTTTATAGCGAATCATTATTGAAACAAAGAGAAGACTAGACACGTGAAAGTCACCAGATGATCAAGAAGAGAAAATTGTAAGAAACCAAATAGACTATGATGTGTTCGGGAATCTACACTAAGTATCAAAATTAACGCACCACCTTAAAAATGGGACATACTTAATGTCTTGTATTTCCTAAACCTGGTGTCCGATTTTAGTGATTTTTTAATATGTTATAGCTTTATTTTTCGGAAATATCGATGTAATAATATTGTTGCTAAAGAGATAAGTGTCATTGTATACCGGGTGTAAGTGTAATGATAGTGTGTTTTTTCCTCAAAGTTTGCGTACATAAAATATTGAAATTAAAACTAAACTGTAGCCTTAGGCTTTCTTAAAATTATACTTTTTGATTCATTCGCTTATGTTGGATAATAAAAAAGTTAGGTACTTTAACAACTAGCAAGGTTCTTCATCAATACAGAATACAGGGTATTTCTAAATAAGTGCGACAAACTTTAAGAAGTAATTCTGCATGAAAAAATAATGACCGCTTGCTTTATAAACATATGTCCGCAAACAGTGGCGGCTCGTGATTTTTACAATAGGGGAGGCTATACCTAACTGTAAAATATCTAGACAAATTTGCACTAGCAAAAAAATGCGCCAAAAAATGTAATTTAAGGCTCCGTTTTTTGACCATTTTTTATTTACATTTCATAATATCATCCTAATTCATAATTTCATGATATCATATCATTTTAAAAATAGTTAGTCTAATTGTAAAAGTTTAATACCAAAGTTTGTTTATTTGTTAACAATTCCATCTATTTGTAAATAGATACCTATGCATATCAAAATAAATATAGATTTGAAGTTTTGCAGTCCATACATAATGAAGCTTCAAATTTTTTAAGATACTCAACTGAATTTTTTTAATTCTAAACGCGGCCTACTGCGAATTGAAAAACACGATAAATTACCAATATTTTGCTTTGAGTTAGAGATATCGGAAAAAGTTATTTGAGCAAGTTGTTCCAAATATTATTATAACCCCATATACCAAATTTCATAACAAAATTCGCACTTTTAGATTTTTCATTATTTTTAGTCAGGACCCTAAAATTCGTTGTCCCGAGACGCACGCAACCACGCAACGGAGCCGAGAAGCTACTCTGCCTCCCTTGGTATATCTCCGGGCAGCGTGTGATGGCGCCGTAGATGCCACTGGTAGGAGACCGGGTCTCCTTAAACGCTTTCTGCGCTGCACGGAGCATTAGCAACGGAGACTGCTGGGCTTCTCGGCTCCGTCCATACATCTCGGGATAACCCAGGGTCCTGCCTACAATAATATTTAATAAAACTGAGACGCGATCATGCGTTCTAATGCTAATGCTCCGTACGTATGGATAATTAGTGATAATATGGAATTTACACGTTGTATAATAGTGAGAGTGCTTATTGTTTTCGCGATTCATGATAGACAAGACAGTGTAGAGTGTGTAAAAAATTTATGGGGAGGCTGAGCCTCCCTTGCCTCCTCTGACGAGCCGCCACTGTCCGCAAATGCTTCGTTTCCGAGATACGGGATGTTGAATTTTTTCTTACAAACTGACGATTTATTTATTGCTCTAAAACCGGTTGAGATATGCAAATGAAATTTGGTAGGTTTTAAGAGGTAGTTATTGCACATTTTTTGGCATACAATTAAGAATTTTATAATGACCATTGGCGTACATACGGGTAATATGACCGGGTA
Organism: Diabrotica virgifera virgifera; assembly: GCF_917563875.1. NCBI lineage: Eukaryota > Metazoa > Arthropoda > Insecta > Coleoptera > Chrysomelidae > Diabrotica > Diabrotica virgifera. The sequence continues at coordinate 7,735,062 of NC_065452.1, read as the reverse complement.
ATATTCGTTTGTGATTAGTATGTGAACGGTCTCAAGTAAAAGGTATGTATATAGTTGTAATCGCGCGTTATCAAAACGCGCGTCAAGCGCCTGTCGTGTGAACGGGCTCTTACGTTCAATTTTTGGAATTAATACTAAAGATGCATATTTATTTATATACGATGCGGTTTAGCTAAAATTTAACAAACCTGATCTACTCCTCATCCCAGAATACCTATAAACATTCTTCTTTTTGAGTGCCTATTCGTTTCGAATATTGGCGATCATTCTGGCTATAATTATTTTTTAACTGATGCTTTAAATAGATTAGTTGTTGTTGTGGAGAACCATTTCCTCAGGTTCTTTAACCATGATATTCTTCTTCTCCCAATTCCGAATACTTTACCTTGAAGGAATACCTTCAGTAATCTGTATTTAGTGCCATTTCTCATTATGTGTCCGAGATATTCTAACTTTTTAATGGTATACATCACCTCTCTTTCTTTGCCCACTCGTCGTAATACGGTCTCGTTGGTTATCTTGTCCGTCCATGATATCCTTAGGATTCGCCTGTATAGCCACATCTCGAAGGCTTCAAGTTTTTTCTCCATTGCTTCAGTGAGTGTCCAGGATTTAACTCCGTAATGCAATATTGAGAAGATAAAACATCGTAGGAGCCTTATTTTTATCTCCAGATTAAGGTTGTGGCTTTTAAAGAGCTTGGCCATGTTATTGAATGCACTCCTAGCCTTCTCTATTCTACATTTTATTTCTTGTGAGTGATACCAAACAGAATATCAAATAAAATCAGTGAAGCAGCTTATGAAGCCTCGGTACAATCCAAAGAAACAAAAAGCTAATGCAGTTCAGAACAAGAAATAAGCTTATATATAACAGGCTGCAATCAAATCACCCAGATGATAGACGAACATAATATAAGATCAAACAGAGAAGCAAAAAATCCAGTAAATTAAACAAAAAATATTTCTTGGGAAATTAATGCGAAGAGCTCAACAGAAGTGCTCAACAGAGCGAAGCTCAAACTCACATCTTTTGACTTATATGTAAACACCGCAATAATTCACGATCACCAATACTCAATACAACAACATATTTATAAAGTGGAATACTATGAAGACGATGGAATAATAGTACTGTAAGTCGAGGATGCAATACGAACTCATGCAAGTCGTGGGGACCACAAGATATACTCAACGAATTACTAAAACACAGCCCACAGCCCACAAGTATTACGTAAATTACTGTCGTATGTTTTTACCCTATTTTATAAAGGACATGGACATGACTTACCACCGGAGTGGATAGAAACACATATTAACATCTACAAAAAAAAGGGTATAAAGAATGGTTCAAACTACAGTTTTAATTCAAGAACTCTGTGTTTAATTCTGTGGAACAATAATAAAAAATTAATTTGAAAAAAGACGACAGAGTGATATAGAGGTGAGTAGAATAGCTTTCGTTCAGGCAGATCCTGAATGGACAGCATATTTTCTCTTAAGCGGGTTATTGAGAAAAGATTAGCCCACAACTTTTCAATTCATGTAGTCTTATAGATCTGACAAAGGCATACGATAGTGTCCCATTTTTAATGTTCTGGGTACCAATGGAAAAAAATGGCATAAGCAAAAAATTTGTATAAGGAGCATAACAGCTTTGCAAAAATATGACTTATAACATTAAAACACAACAAATTAACTAGGGAAATTCCTATTGGTAAGGGCCTAAAGCAGGGCTGCTGCGTAGCACCTGCACTCTTCAAAATATATCTATGTAAATGAGACGCTCTAACTGTGAAGAAGAAAGTGCTGCAATATCGGTGTCCTAATCGAAGACGATAGATTGTACACGATAGCTGACGACCAAGCCATTTTAGCTGAAGGCGAGAATAATATAGAATATATACTTGAAATATAGAAAACTGGAAGACGAGAACACCAAGTTTGACCTTACAATTAATATACAAAACACCGAGTACTTAGTTGTAGGATGAACTATTGGAGACAATATTACCGGCTTACTGGTCTTGATAGGGTAAAAAACGAAGATGTTAGGAGAGAAATGGAAATTGATATAAGTACACATAATTGACACAATCGAAGGCAAAACAATTAACTGGTATGGACACCTTCAGAGAATGACTGAAAATGGATGGCCAACAAAAATTGAAAAATGGACTACGCCCACTAGTAGAAAACGAGGTAGACCAAGACGCTCTTCGACAGAAGATGTCGAAAATGCAATGACCGTCAGAGATCTCAAAACTGAAGATTGCTTCGACAGAAAACGCTGGAAATTAGGATGCGCGAAGCGACACCAGCTGTAGAAAACTCGCTTGTTATAATATACTCGCCTGTTAAATACATATTATAGACGTAGATTTATTATACACTTTTATAATTTTAGATTAATAGATTTTGACAATTGTTTACTCAAAATAAATTTCGAAAGTTTCCAAGTTTTCGTCAACTGCGTATAATAACAAAATAGTTGTTATTTAAAAATGGAGAGTACGTCCGTCTTCCCTGCTTCTACCTTACTCCAAACATCAAGATAATTCAAGCAACATAGGTATAAATTCCAGACAAAAAAACAAACCATGCATTCTAATAATTAAAAAGGGTGTGAAGAGAGGACATAATTAATGATACAATAACCTGTAGGAGATATGTTATTTTTTTATAAAATTATTACAATAAAAGAACAATAAAAAATCTAAAATACATTTTAGATTTCCAGCCGAGTCAATCATCAAACATTCTTAGAACTTAATTTAAACACATCAAAAAGCATTAAATAAAAATTTATATGACGAAATTGATTTGAGACACTTCCTAAGAACTATTCTACAAAAAAGCAATTTGGTGAAGATTATTAATCATATTTCTAAAAAAACTAAAAGGTGAATCCCGACATGGGACATCATAAAGAAAGCCGTGACACTAAATGACACAGAAGGACTTCAAGAATTTCATTTTTTAGCTGTCTTGTGACAGCCACAGGTACACGGTTAAAAATTTTTAAAGGCGGATTTTCAGGTCTATTGTTAGTCAGAAATATCAGAAATGAATCATATATTTTTACCTATCCGATTTCTATATACTACATATTATAATGAAATATATTATGAACATATATATTTTATTTAGAAACATAATAATTTTTTAACGGAGTGGTCTTACACTTTTTGTGCAATATTCTTCCTTATTTTATTCATGTATTTTAATTTATTTCTTACATACAAAACCAGGGCCTATTTTCCCACTAGGCCAGTGAGGCACCGGCCTCGGGCCCGCATTTTAATGGGGCCCGGAAAGATCATCAAAAAATATTTATTGCAATAAAACAAGATAAATTTTCAAATTTGGCAACTGTGGTCTTAGAACCACATGAGCGACACTTTGAAAATCTTTCTACGTATCATCCACAGTAGAATCAGAAAAAATGTGAAGAAGACCAGGATGAAACACAATTTGGCTTCAGAAATGGACTGGGAACCCGGGTCGCACTCTTTGCTTTGCACTAAATGTATTATTGCAGAAGTGCCGAGATCAAAGGAAAGACGTATTTGCTGTATTTATTGACTATGAGAAGGCCTTTGATCGAGTACAACATCACAAATTAATTAAAATATTAAAGAATTAAGGAGTTGATAGTCCAGATGTACGAATCATAGAAAAATTATACTGGCGTCAAACAGCAATAGAAATATGCAAAATACAACGAGATGTCAGACAGGGTTGTATACTGTCCCCACTCTTATTCAATTTATATTCAGATAGAATATTTAAGGAAGCGCTCCATATTTTGGAATGGGGTGTGAAAGTTAATGGAATTCTGATAAAATACAATCAGATATGCAGACGATACAGTTATTTTAAGTGACGATATGAATAGATTACAACACCTTTTAAATGCCATTGACACAGTGGGAAGAGAGTTTGGCCTAAACATAAACTGTTCAAAAACAAAATACATGGTATTTAGCCGTTTGGCCCATCAAGATTCACAGTTATATGTTGATGGTCATATAATTCAAAGAGTACCCAGTTTTAAATATCTTGATTGCCATATTACTGAACAACTAGATCCAGATAAAGAGATAACATGTAGAATCGGTATAGCCCGCACGACATTTTTAAAAATTAGGTCATTCTTCTGTAATGATAACTTGCAACTTAAACTTCGAAAGCGCATGATTAAATGTTACATTTGGTCAGTCCTCTTGTATGTTGTCGAAGCATGGACATTAAAAATATCGACCATTAATCGTTTGGAGGCCTTTGAAATGTGGCTGCACAGATGTACACTGAAAATACCATGGACGGCTACTCTGACAAGTGTGGCAGAATCATAATAATTTTCAGAATCAGAATATGAATATGAAGGATATACGTCCCTAATAAGTTATAAGAAGAAAATGATATTTTTATACTTGAATAAGTAATTACAGTATAAATAAGCTACAGAAGCCTACAATCCCAGGTAAATGAAAAATTTTGATTATATTTTTGTATTTTTGTAATTTCTTTGTCAAAACAACGTTCTAAATTGTCTCCTTTTACATTAAAAAAAATTGATTTTTTTGCCGGTATTTTTGAAAAAAATTGTGCATTAAGGTGTTAATCCGGGACTGACTAAGGCACGTCATCTTCTGTGCTTTCGGCACTAAATTGATGCAAACAGATTACACGGGGAGTTTTAGGGGATACTGAACACGAATATGCCATCAGAACTGACTGACTTGCAGTGACCTTGGTGCCCAAGGTCACTGCTAAGGCTTGTTATTTTCTGGACTTTATAGGGTTTTTGGGTACCAGGTGCACCAGAGGGTCGGTTCTAATGGCGTATTCTTGTTCAGCGACCCCAAAATCCCCCGAGTAATCTGTTTGCATTAATTTAGTGCTGATAACCTTAGATACTCCAGATGAGGTGCCTTAGCAGTGACCCAGGACCAGTGCCGCGCCAGCACCTGTTAGCGCCTGTGTGCAAAACATTTAATGGCGCCCAAAAATACGCATTTTTTTTTTAAATCGTCCCGTTAAATTAAATAAAGTGAAAATGAACAATTATTTATTGTAACCAAACAAAAATAACTAAAAATTCTCATATATGCAACAGGAAAATAAACTAAGGTAAAATAATTAAGTAAAAATAAATCTTTGGCGTAACAACATAAGTTTGGCGTAACAACTAAAGATACAGGTAAACTTGAAAATAAATATCTATTTCAGAAAAAAATCATTTTTCGCGCCTTCCAGCATGTTTTGGAATCAGACTGCAAACCTCAGAGTTGAAGGTGAAGATGAACACACCGAATACGTGAACATTATGCGTGGAGTGAGGCAAGACTGTATTTTGTACACTCTAATTTTCAATCTCTACTCTGAAAGAATATTTATCGAAGCTTTGAACGAAACTGAAAAAGGAACTCTACTAAACAGGTACCTGCTAAATAACATCAGATGCAGATGACACCATAATATTTGCGGACAACCTAGAAGACCTACAAGTCCTTATGAACAAAATCACATATTACAGTTGCTAATATAAACGTAATGAAGACAAAGCTTATGATCATTAGCAAGAAAAAGATAACAGAAGGGCAACTCTAAATCAACCAAACCCCTATAGACGCACACAACTACCTCGGCACCATAACAAATGAAGAATGAACTAATAACCAAGAAAAAAGAGCGAGCATTGGAAAAGCCAAATCCACCTTTAACCGTATGTATGGGGGTATTCTTCAAGAGGCACAACCTCTCTTTTGGTATAAAAGAAAGAATGCTGCGTCTTCTTTGTCTTTTTTATGGTGTTGAATAGTGGATCTTGAACGAAGATATGTGCAGAAAATTTTAAGCTTTCAGATGTGGCTATACCGTAGAATTCTTAAAATCTCGTGTCCTGCCTGACCCACAAATGAGAAGGTCCTCAGAAAAATGAAGAAGAACCGAGAGGTACTGACCACCATCCAATCTCGAAGTTAGAATACTTTGGACACATTATGCGAAATGAATCCAGATATGCCCCACTACAAGCCATCGTGCAAGGAAAAAATATTTGGAAAGCGAGGTCCAGCAAGAAAAAAAACATCCTGGTTAAAATACCTCAGAACCTGGTTCAACACAACATCTGTGCAACTTTTCCGCACTGCATGGCGCGGATATAGCTAAGATAAAGATTACCATCGCCAACATTCGTCACGGATAGGCACATCACGAAGAAGAAACAGTTCCTTTAAAAATATATATTTTAAAATTTTACAAACACCATTATTTAATTCTTTTAACAAAGGCTGAAGCTGTATAATTCAGATTATTTCATTCATAGGAGATTCTGACCAATAGAAAGCTACAGAAATGCAAATTAAGGTGATAATTTTTGATAATATCCCGTCGTCAAGTATATTACGTCAGATGCCCTTCGTTGCTACGAAAAAATACATTCAGTGACATTAATGACAATTAATGTTTTAAAAGTTATAAAAGTGATGACTTTCAACCGTAAAATATTTTATATCAACTGTGTGTTTAACAGTATTAATTTGTACTTACATAAATAAATTACAATAAAATTTTGGTTTTGAACAGTTTTATTCATGAAATAATCGCAACAAATTGCACTCGATCTCTAAAATTAATATAAAATTTTAGAGATCTTGTGCAATTACTACTGATAATTTTTTTAAAAAATCGTCTCCCTCTATAATATATAGATGATTATTAAATCTCAGTTTTTTTTGCAAATTTCTACACAAAAGTTTTAATTGTTTAGTCTACTAGTTTAAGAGTTTTTTCTACTATCGTTTAAATTATATAAAAATTTGAAAAAATTAACATGATTTTCCAACATGAAAATCTTTCCTTTACTGACATTAATGCTTTTTCGAGAACACAATGAAAGAAATGACATTTTAGGATCCACAATCGGTTCATCTTTATGTTCGTAATCGAACTGTCAGCTTTTTTCCGAAGGCGTAACTGTGTAGCTGTGTAAAGATCTAGCTTGATAATTTCAATCACGATATTTATCCTTAATGCGTTATAATATCTATCACATAAAGCATAATAAATTTCTGACAAACTTTTTTATATTGGCTTTAAAGCATCAATTCTGCTGCACCAGCGTGAATTAGATAAATGCTTTAAAGCCAAACTTGCAAAGGGTTGTTTTTGATATCCCAACGTTTGGTAGAAGATGATAAAAATAGGTAAGTGTTATTTTGATCCGCCTAAAATTTTTGTGAAAACTCTAGTGGTGCCCCTTAATTGCTGGCGCCTGTGTGCGTCGCACACATTGCACACGTGGACGGCGCGGCCCTGCCCAGGACACCAGGTGCTCCGGGAGTTGGTTCTGATGGCGTAATCGTATTCAGCCCGAGAAAAACCCCGAGCAACAAAATCTGGGCTTTAATATACTCATTTTTACATGTTTATGCAGTTTTTGATACATTTCATGCACTTTAACTTTAAGGTCTATATTCTTTGATGCAACTACGCATATGCAAAAGTTGTAAGTCTCTAGATGCTGTATTTAAAAATCGATTTAATCCGGTGTATTTAGTGATAAATGTCCTGTTCTAGTATGAAACAAAACATTTTATTGAAGTTAATTATATACTTTGTTCCTAAATGAATATAATAAAAAACTTATTTTTAAAATTTCAATTGTTCCTTTTCATTTTAGTCCAGAAAGCCACTGCGCATCCGCTAGGAAAAATATTTCGATTCGGACCAAAAGTGAGTCAAACATTTTTTAAACGTTTTTTTTTTGTTTTTTTCGTAAAATTATTTTTTTTGCATGGAACAAAGTTTCTTTATGTTTTTTGGATCATTCCAAACAGAAAAGGTCTTGAGTGACTTTTCTCTAAAGTTGATAGTTTTTGACGTATAAGTGATTAAAAATTGAAAAATTGCGAAATCGGCCATTTTTAACCCTCAAAAACTATGTGAAAAACTTAACATTTGAATGTTGCCAAGGTAGGTAGATATTCTCTAAACTTCGATTGATGAAATCCCGAAGAGTTTTTTGCAATACACTATTCATAACTCCTTTGTTTTTTAATTGCTAATCAAGCGTGCGCGACACTATTTTCCACCGTTGCATGTTTAATGTGTATACAGTATGGTGCAAATGAAAGGAATAAATTCGTTATTTCGTAAACCGGCGACTTTAAGGAAAAATTCCGAAACAGGTCGATTTTTATTTTTAAGTTATGATATTGTGGCATATATGGTATACTAGTGACGTCATCCATCTGGGCGTGATGACGTAATCGATGATTTTTTAAATGAGAATAGGGGTCTTGTGCTAGCTCATTTGAAAATTTCTTCAATTCTCTATTCAGTAATATAAACATTTACATAATTATTTATACAGGGTGCCCAAAAAAAGTTTTTATTTAAATTATTTGAAAAAAAATGTATGAATCTATTTAATTCAAAATACATTTTACTGTTACCCTAAAACTAAAAAATTTTTATTTCACAAATAAACATTGCTTTTCGATTAAGTTCAATGTTCAAGCCAGTTCCTGCCAGCCACCTGCCTCTTGGAAGTTTGAACATTTACTTACTTACTTACTAGCGGAAAGCAATGTTTATTTGTGAAATAAACTTTATTTTCTGATTTTTGAAAGCAGTAAAATGTATTTTGAATTAAATAAATTACACACATTCTTCTTTTTTTGTCAAATAATATAATTGAATAAAAAATTTTTGGACACCCTGTATAAATAATTATGTAAATGTTTATATTGCTGAATAGAGAATTGAAGAACCTTTCAAATGAGCTAGCACACGACCCCTATTCTCATTTAAAAAAATCATCGATTACGTCATCACGTCCAGATGGATGACGTCACTAGTATACCATATATGCCACAATATCATAACTTAAAAATAAAAATCGACCTGTTTCGGGATTTTTCCTTAAAGTCGCCGGTTTACGAAATAACGAATGTATTGCTTTCATTTGCACCATACTGTATACACATACAACGGTGGAAAATAGGGTCGCGCACGCTTGATTAGCAATTAAAAAACAAAGGAGTTTTGAATATTGTATTGCAAAAAACTCTTCGGGATTTCATCAATTGATGTTTAAAGAATATCTACCTACCTTGGCAGCATTCAAATTTTCAGTTTTTCACATAGTTTTTGAGGGTTAAAAATGGCCGATTTCGCAAGTTTTCAATTTTTAATCGCTTATATGTCAAAAATTATCAACTTTAGAGAAAAGTCACTAAAGACCTTTTCTGTTTGGAATGATCCAAAAAACCTAAAAACTTTGTTCCAAAAAAAATAATTTTAAGAAAAAAAAACAAAAAAAACGTTTAAAAAATTTTTGACCCACGTTTGTTCCTGGCAACATGCAAATTTGTTAAAAGGGGTCCTTTTTGAATAAGATTGTGCAAAAAATCCGAATCGGAATATTTTTCCTAGCGGATGCGCAGTGGCTTTCTGGACTATTTTGTTTTTATATTAACGGTTGTACTCAAAAAATGACGCTTTTCTTTAAATTAAGCTTGAAAGAGTGAAAATAGTGTTCCAACTTACAATTATTTTACATAAAACAATAGTGTTATTTTGGAGACAGACCGGTCTATTTCTGAACGCCGCTGGTTATATCAAAATACTATTACAAAAACGAACACCTAAAATATTATACAAATTAAACGACAAATAATCTTTTATTTAGATCACAGTATGATATTTATCTTCACCGGATTTGCCCTAAATTCGTAGAAGCATATTTTTGAAAGATATTAAGATGGAAATGAAGTGACCACCTTCTCATTAGCATTTCATTAAAAGTGTGTAACCTCTTTTTGCAGTGTAGAGTTGAGACAACGACAGCGGCCGATCCGTAGAATGTCGTTTGTCACAAGTCAGCCCCGTAGGGGGTTCGCCCACCCCCTGGAGCCGCTAGATGCAAGGTGCCGCCTGACAAAGGACCTTCGCTGCAAAATACCTTTTTATTTTTTAATTTGTGGCGCCCAAAAGTATTAATTTGATTTCGCTCTTTGTCGATAATTGGCCGCTTTCTGATGGCTTTTTTGCTGCGAAACGTAGGGTGGATAATCGGAATACATTAGGGGCACAATGACATATCGGCACAGGATCATTACATTAGATACATGCAAAAAACGGTAAAGACCATCTTAGCAGGACTTCTTCTTATTAGCAGAATTGGAAGATGACTTAAATTATACAAGAAATATGAAAAATATTTTTAAAAACACTTAGAAAGGAACATGAATATTGACAGCAAGAGTTTTCGATAATAACAACAATGAAAACACAGACTGGCAGAGTATTTGCTAATAGCCACATTGGCTATTAGCGAAACAATAGTAGCGAACAATAATTTGTATTACATTTTATATGTTGAAATAGCGTTTATAATGTTAATTGACGTTAGGAAACTTTTTAGGTTTGAGAGCGTTCAAGTATTACGTAACGCGATTTTTGAAGATTATTGACCCCCCTCCCTCCCTACGTAACGCACTGTAATGGGCGTTTAACTATCGCATAACGATATTTTTGAAGATTTTTGACCTCCCTTCCCCCCGACCTGCGTTACGTAATACTTGAACGCTCCCTTTGACAGATTGCACTGTAGACCTATCACTTAATCACTATAAAATATCACTTAATTTGGTGGGTATATTGTGCAACATGCGCTTTGGCATTAATGCTGGACATTTCTCTAATATATGTTTGATTGTTAACTTTTTCTACGACCGTTTAATAACATGCTCATTATTCGCTATTTTTTCATAGACAATAGCACCCATTACTGTACCCGTGAGTAATAATTCATTACTCACGGGCTGAAGTTACTCACGGGTCATTACTCACGGGCTGAAGTTAGATTCAAGTGGCGCATGACACTTTTATTATTAATCGTATATAAGCTGCAAATAAAATTACTTAAACTTGTTTATTTAATACAATAATAATTATTGTAATTTATACCAATAATTAAGCTCGAAAAATTTTTAAAAGAATTTTAACTCTAACAATGTCAGTATATTTTTACGTTTATATCTTGTTTACTAAAAATTTTGACGTTTATCATTTAATTTAGTGACAATGACATTAGCGCATTTTGTTTATGTTAATTGGAATTTATAACTGATATTGTGTTTGTTTTTTAAGTTATATTGTGTTAAATATGTTATAACATATTATGTATAGTTATATTATTATATTATATATAGTTAAATGTAAATATAAATTATAACTATATATATGAAATACGTCCACCGACAACAGCCATTTCCTATTTATTAGATTCACTGACAGTAGGTATAAATTTAAGCTTATAATTTTTCGGACACGAATAGAACTTATATTGACTATTTATAGTTGTATTTTTACAATAAATTAGAATTTAGTAATAATAGGCAACCAATTATTCAGCCACGTACTAGGCACGTGGTAAATAGCATTTAGGTATTTTTGTAAATTATTATAATTTAAATCTCGAGTAGTTGATAATTAAATTTTTTACTAATTAAAATAAAAAAAGGTCGTAGAAAAAGTATAGTATTCTTCTCGCATGTAATGGCTATTACTCACTCTGATGAATTACGACACTCGCCTACGGCTCGTGTCGCAAACTTAATCATCGTGAGTAATAGCCATCATTACATGCTCGTTGAATAATATACTATTTCTACACAGTTGTCACATCTTAGATCTTGTTTGCTGTAAAACACATGGCTATTAGTTAATCGCGTGTGACCCAGTCGGAGTCGCGTTAATATTACCTGGTCTCTCCGACTTGTTGGTAATGTTGGCCAAAGTTTTATCGATTTTTTACTTTCGCGTAGCTTGGCCGATGACGCTTTCCACTTTTCTTCCCACATATATCGCGCTTTACATTTGACCGCCGCTTTCATGTACGCACTCGTAACTTCGTGCGTACACTCCGCACTACATAGGTGTAACCAGGGGGGTTTTGGGGGTTATAACCCCCCCAATTGGGATGTACTTTGAGCTCTATACGCTTAACACCATACCCTTCGGAGAGCTTCCAGTAGTTGTAACCCCCCCTTTGCAGTAGTTGTAACCCCCCCAGGATTATCCTGGTTACGCCTATGCCGCACTATTACGAGTTGCAGCTTCTTGTGCAGCGTTGTCTGCCTCTTCACTTCCTTGAATTCCAATATGGGATGGTAACTAGAAGAGCAAAAGTATTGGTAACATAAGAAATAGATTACTTTATGACAATAAAAGGAGATATACATGAATATAAATACTGCAAGGTAATATTTAGTTACAGAGAGTAAGCCAACAACATAAGTTGCTTGTGCTGGACAGGGCATCAAAGTAAAAAATTCGAAACTAAATCCAAAATATCAGAGAGGATCACAAAAAATCAATTAGTGGATGTTAAAAGATGAGAAACTAGGGATATTCGGGGCAAAAATAGTAGAAAAATGTGTTGAAATATGAAAGGAAATCCTAATTGAAATTTGGAGGAAGGTGGACAGTATCATTAGAGAAACTTATATTGATATACTTGAAAAAACGTCAGGAAAGAAGTTTGAGAATAAAGACTTGATGGGGGTCAAACGAAGTACAAGGAACAATAAAAGAGAAGGGAAAATTATATACATAAATAGTATGTAGCAGGAAAAAAGGTCGAATCCAAATCTTCAAAATTATACGATCGCCAAAAAGGAAATTAGAATGATAAATTCCAAAAGGAAAGAGCTGCTAAAGTAGCAGTGACACAGACTAGAGCAGAAACGCTTACAAACCTATAGAAAAAAGTTGATACGAGGGAATGAGAAACAAAGATATACAGGGTGTAAAAAAAACGCAGGTCATAAATTAAATCACATATTCTGGGACCAAAAATAGTTCGATTGAACCTAACTTACCCTATTACAAATGTGCTCATGAAAAAAGTTACAGCCCTTTGAAGTTACAAAATGAAAATCGATTTTTTCCAATATATCGAAAACTATTGGAGATTTTTTCGAGGAGGAGTTTTCGATATATGTATTTATCGAAAACTATTTTTTTATTGAAAATGGACATGTGGCAATCTTATGGCAGTAACATCTTAAAAAAAGTAACAGTGAAATTTGTACACCCCGTAAAAATTGTGTGGGGTTTTGCTCCCTTAAACCACCCCAAATGTTTGTGTATGTTCCAATTAAAATATTATTGTGGCATCATTATTTAAACACAGTGTTTTTAAAACTTTTTGCGTCTTAGTTTTTTTTTTGATCAGCCACCTTTTATCGATATGTGGCTTATTTTTTAATATGTTTCAAAATATACCTAAAATTGTAAATTATAAATAAATTTTCAGATTATTAACAGGTCTCTATAATCGTACTTAACCATATTATGTGTGGTGGATCGATTCGACAAATATTCAAAATATCTCGATAAACACTGGCTTATCGAAAAAGTACTAAAAGACAAAAAAGTTTTAAAAACATTGTGATTAACTAATGGTACCACAATAATAATGTAATTGGAATGTACATAAAAGTTGGGGGGGGTTTAGGGGAGCAAAACCCCCTAAAAAAGCCATAATAGTTTTCGATATTTTGGAAAAATCGATTCTCATTTTGTAACTACAAAGGGCTGTAACGTTTTTTATGTGCACATTTGTACAAAGGTAAGTTAGGTTCAATTGAACTATTTTTGGTCGCAGAATATGTGATTTAGTTTATGACTTTGCATTTTTGTTAAACCTTGTATAAAGTAGCCAACCACAGGAACAGAAAGCAAAACATTTTAATCAGATCAGATATATCGGAGATGGAACTAATAAAATACTAGTTCACGAAAATATTGTGAAAATGAGATGGAAAAAGTACGTTGAAAATTTTATTAAATAAAGAATTTGACAGAGAACTAGTTAAGTTAACGGATATAGTAACAGCAATGGTCACCAAAAACTCGTAACAATCAAAAAAGTGGTTCAAGCGATTCAAAAGTAAGCAGAAGAAGTTAAAGCAGTTGGACCAGATGATATTCCTATAATAGAAGTGTGGGGAGCATTAGGAGAGACAGGTACAACTTGGCTACCAGGTTTATTTAATTGAATTATGGAAGTTGAACAAATACCAGATGAATGGAGAAGCAGTACATTAGTACATATTTACAAAACAAGGGAGCTTTACAAAAATGTACAAACTATATGGTCATTAAACTACTTAGTCACATCATGAAAATATGGAAAAGAGTATTGATAGACGGATACGTGAAGAAACCAAAATATCCGATAATAAGTTTAGCTTCAAGCAAGGCAAATCAACAACAGATACAATTGTCACTATAAAGCAGTTGATGGAAAAAATACAGGAATAGGTAAAGAAAAATTGGATTAAAAAAAGATAACAGCGAAACTACAGTGAATCTCCGGTACGTAAGCATGCTGATGATGTAGTAGTGTTAGTAAGCAGTAGTAAAAGCGACTTATAGCAAAAACTGGACCAGTGGCGATCAGGAAAATGGTTTAAAACTTTGGACAAAAACAGAGTATTTGGAATATTCATTTGAAGATGAGTTACTACAAATAAAATGATATCTGTGGATGGTGAAATGATTGCCACAAATCATAGTTTTAAGTAGGTACCTAGGATCGATATTTCAGTGTAATGGGGAAATAGATGCAGATGCATGCAGTAGAATTAGGGTTGCATGGATGAAGTAGAAGATTCATTCTGATTCATTTATTGCGGAGAATCAGTCCGCTGTTTTCTTTTATTATTATAGCAGCGTGTGTGACTTGGCCCTGTCTACAATTTTCTTCCATTCTTTCCGGTCCTTCCAGCGCTCCCTCCAGTTGTAGATTCTCAGCTTCTTTATGTCTCCTAAGACTTGATCTCTCCATCTTGTTTTGGGTCTTCCCTTTGGTCTCTTTGTTGTTGGTCTCCAGCCAGTTATTCGCTTTAGCGCAGAGTCTAGATTAGCTCTTTCAGTGTGTCCCAGCCACCTGAGCCTTTGCGCCTTCACGAACTTGATTATGTCTTCACCCTGGATGACTTCTTTAATTTCTTTATTGGTTAATCTTCTAAATTCGCCTACACTTATCCTCACCGGTCCCATTATTCATCGAATTATCTTTCTCTCTAAGATTTCTAACCTCATTTCATCTTTTTGTGTTAGGCACATCGTCTCTGCACAATCACTGGCCTGATTGCAGCCTTGTAAATTTTTAATTTGGTTGTCTTACTAATGTGCTTTTCTTTCAAGAATTTTTGGTAGTTCCAGTAGGTTTTATTACCCTGTAGGATGCTTTCATTTATTTCATCCGTTCTATCATTTCTGCCAGTCACCATCACTCCCAAGTATTTGAAACGGTACTCTTTCAAATGTATATGCACCAAACTTAATTTCTTTCTCGATGTCCGTATTCTCTCTTGAGCACTTTAGGTATTTCGTTTTGCTTTGGTTTATTACTATCCCTCTCTTCCTTGCCTTTTTATCAGTGGCGGCTCGTCAGAGGAGGCAAGGGAGGCTCAGCCTCCCCATAAATTTTTTACACACTCTACACTGTTTTGTTTATCATGAATCGCGAAAACAACAAGTACAACTCTCACTATTATACAACGTGTAAATTCCATATTATCACTAATTATCCATACGTACGGAGCATTAGCATTAGAACGCATGATCG
Organism: Diabrotica virgifera virgifera; assembly: GCF_917563875.1. NCBI lineage: Eukaryota > Metazoa > Arthropoda > Insecta > Coleoptera > Chrysomelidae > Diabrotica > Diabrotica virgifera. The sequence continues at coordinate 7,719,405 of NC_065452.1, read as the reverse complement.
CGTCTCAGTTTTATTACATATTAAGTGCGTTCGCGGGAGCCTGTCGGTGACTAGTCGGCGACAAATTAGCAGCAAAACGCATGCGCACTTTAAAATGATATAAATAATATCGTTAATAGATAATTATACAAGGTATATTTACCTAGTATAATTTAATACTTAGTTATTAATATTAATTAAAAGTAAATATACCTTGTATATTTATCTATTAACGGTATTATTTATATTAAGTGAGGTTAGAAATTGTCGGCGACAATTTGTCAACTGTACCCGCGAACGCACCTAATATTGTAGGCAGGACCCTGGGTTATCCCGAGATGCATGAACGGAGCCGAGAAGCCCAGCATTCTCCGTTGCTAATGCTCCGTGCAGCGCAGCAGGCGTTTAAGGAGACCCGGTCTCCTAACATTGGCATCTACGGTGCCATCACACGCTGCCCGGAGATATACCAAGGGAGGCAGAATAGCTTCTCGGCTCCGTTGCGTGGTTGCGTGCGTCTCGGGACAACGAATTTTAGGGTCCTGACTAAAAATACATAATGAAAAATCTAAAAGTGCGAATTTTGTTATGAAATTTGGTATGTGGGGTTATAATAATATTTGGAACAACTTGCTCAAATAACTTTTTCCGATATCTCTAACTCAAAGCAAAATATCGGTAATTTATGGTGTTTTTGAATTCGCAGTAGGCCGCGTTTAGAATTAAAAAAATTCAGTTGAGTATCTTAAAAAATTTGAAGCTTCATTATGTATGGACTGCAAAACTTAAATCTGTATTTATTTTGATATGCGAGGTATCTATTTACAAATAGATGGAATTGTTAACAAATAAACGACACAAACTTTGGTATTAAACTTTTACAATTAGACTAACTATTTTTAAAATGATATGATATCATGAAATTATGAATTAGGATGATATTATGAAATGTAAATAAAAAATGGTCAAAAAATGGGGCCTTAAATTACATTTTTTGGCGCATTTTTTTGCTAGTGCAAATTTGTCTAGATATTTTACAGGTAGGTATAGCCTCCCCTATTGTGAAAAACACGAGCCGCCACTGCTTTTTATCTAGTATTAATATTATATTCTGCATGGTTTTTAAATCTCTAGTAACCAGTGTAATATCGTCTGCATACGCTATCAGTTGGGCTGAAGATTCGATAATAGTTCCCATAATTTTGGCTGCTCTTACTGCCCCCTCTATGACAATGTTAAATAATGTTGTTGACAGGGAGTCTCCCTGTCTGACACCTACCTCTATTTGTACTTCATCTGACGGGCCTTCCCTTGTTAAGATTCGTGCCTTGGACTAATGGGAAATGGACTTATATGGAAACTCGTGAAAAACTAAAAAATAAAGTAGTGTATAGATATTTGTAAAAGAGTTGTCTCATGGACATAGGTACATTAGCAACCCCAGTTTACGAATAAAAATTTATAATTATCTAATTTACATCTTCTACCTTGTGATTTTTCCGTATCCGCATTGATCCAAAATTACGTGCGTTCTCTTTGGATTACATAGTCAACGTCCTAACTGATGATTATGAATTATTGCTAGTATGTAAGTAAGGAAGGAAAGAAAAAACAAAACCGCCACCACTATCTGTAATTGACACCTTGTTGTTGCTATAAAAATTGCCAACTCGTTACATATGCCCCCTAAGTCTCGGCCGAGTCTCGAATAATTGGAAGTGCCTCTAACTAGAGTGCATCTCACAGTGGCGTAACAAATATCTTTGAGAAAAAATGCTTGAGGCATTGGCGCGCTAGAAATTTGCCATGAATATCATACAATATCCAAAAAAAAAAATGTTCATCATAGCGTGTGAACAGAGACGAATAAAAACAAAGATTTATCTCCAAAAAGAGATTTATCGAAGCGTAGGTTTCATCCTGACGTTTTATTAATTTTTCTTTATAGTAAAATGAAAAATTGTCGCGTCACGTGAAATAGATGGAAGAGTCAATTTACTCAACAAGGGGAGTCCGTTATATAAATTTAAACATTTAATTAAATTATAAAACAAAACTATATATTTCTTCTTCTTCTTAAAGTTCCGCTCCTATCGGAGATTGGAAATCATTCTGGCATTATAATTTTGTTGCTTACGCGCCGGAATAGTTCAATTGAACTGCATCCAAACCATTCACGGAGATTGCGTAGCCATGAGATTTTACGTCTATATATTTCTGCTAACCTTTTATTTATATCATATTAGTGCGAAATATGTCATAATTTTTATTATAATACTGGATCATAATGACATAGTGGTTGAGAATCAGTTTTGCTAATTAATATGTTGGTGTCTTTATGACATTTGCATTTAATTATGACAGCGTTTGTGCGAAGTTGCCAATTTTTGTAGTAAATTTCCAACATTTTTGTGAAACAGGTTTAGTTTATGTTTTGCTTTTATTCTGGCAAAATGACAATGTTTTCTATTATTGATTACACAGAAGATGCGGAATTAATTTAAATATTTGCAAAATGTTGGATTATAGTTCTTAGGCCCCCATATAAAATTATTATTTATGACCACACCGTTGAAACTTTTTGTACTTGTTATTTGGGTGGAGTCGGACAAATTTCGAGCTTAGCGCATCATGGCAGTGGGGCGTTTGTCTGTCAAGCGGTCACGAAGTTGTCAATTTTATGCAAGAAAAAAATTTATAACCACATTGGTCATTTTATTTTAATCAATGGTTTTTATCGTATAAACAGCGAAAATAATTTTGTCGGACAAAAATATTGGGGCATACGACGCGTCGGACACGCTAAATATGTCAAATTTATGAAAATAAAAAATTTATTACCACATTGCTAATTTTATCAGAATATACCATAAAACATTTTTACAATAATGTGGTAACCTTGTCGGACAATTTTCACGGGGCATATGCACAGTCGGACGCGCCGAAGATGTCAATTTCCTGAAAATTTTTTATTTATTACCACAGATGTCATTTTTATTTTGTGCTGTTCTTTTACATGTGTAATGCATATTGGATCACTTGTCGGACAAAAATAATGGGGCGTTTTGGAGACACAGGGTGTCAAATTTAAACTTTTTTTTTATTTATTATCGAATATTTCCTGACAGGTATGAGATAACAACATGAAATTTGGTATGTGGGGGTTTCTTGGGTCGAGGAAACTAAATTCCCTACCAAAAATTATGCATTGCCTAGAGGGCGCCACATACGCCTTTCAGCACTCATTTATTACGTTCAATTTTTTTATCCCTCACTCTGTATAATTTTGACATTAAAATTTTTATTGTCCTATTAGTTTTACTTAAAAAAGGTATACTTCTTTCATCTCCCTAAACTCAACCGTTTTCGAGATAAACGCATTTTAAATCTGCGATACACCATCATTTTTAGCATAATATCATTGTAGTTACACCCGAAAAATAACTTAAAACCATAAAATTATCCAAAAATGTATCGCAAATTTCTTCAAATGGAATTTGCGATGCAATGACATAAATTTGAGAACTGCTATATATTATGCTAATATTATGCTAAAAATGATGGTGTATCGCAGATTTAAAATGCGTTTATCTCGAAAACGGTTGAGTTTAGGGAGATCAAAGAAGTATACCTTTTTTAAGTAAAAATAATAGGAAAATAAAAATTTTAATGTCAAAATTATACAGAGTGAGGTATAAAAAAATTGAACGTAATAAATGAGTGCTGAAAGGCGTATGTGGCGCCCTCTGGGCAATACATAATTTTTGGTAGGGAATTTAGTTTTCTCGATCCAAAAACCCCCACATACCAAATTTCATGTTGTTATCTCATACCTGTCAGGAAATATTCAATAATATATAAAAAAAATTTTAACTTTGATATACTGTATCTCGGTTATTATAAAATTTGTACTAAGATAAGTTTAAATCTAAGCTAACTAACTAAGCTTAAATCGGTCTATTTTTACCTCAGGAACCTGACGTTAAGCTATGGCCCATTATTTACGAAATTTTACCTGTATATAAATTAAATGAAATTGAATGTATTGTTTCTCGATTCCACGTTAAGATATATATGGTCGCCTTCTATGATTATCTCTCAAATGATCTAGTGTCCATCGAATGTACACTAGAGTTTTTTTTTTCTATTCGAAATAGAATAAAAAATTATTTTAATGGCCGGTAAATGAACTCGTATTGCTCTATTTTTATATAAATCTATCTAAATTTAGCGTCGCAACCACTACAACTACATAAACCATTTTGGCGATAATGATCAAATGGATTATACTTTTGGAACTAGATACCTTCTAATCGGTATTACCGAATTTGATCACTAAATATGAGTTTGAAACGTATTGAGAAGTAGTGTCTGATGCATCCAAGGTCAAGTAGGATAACCGAAGGTATTATAGGACTATTGAGCTTGAAAAACCGGTTTTCCTATAGGAAATAGATTTGATCACACTTATGAAGGCTATAACTTAAAAATTCGAATTTTTCCAGATAGAGGTATACACCGATAGACGCATCTGGAGTCCTCCTTATTTGTTGGCGCAATTTGTAGGTTGAAATTTTGAGTAATTGTCTAAAAACCAAAATTTTCAAAGTTTAGTTTTTCGGTTTTTCAGCTGTACTGAGCCGTGTGTATCTCTGATCTTAACCACTTAAGCACTATTTGAAAGCTTAACTCAACGCTATTAATTTGGTTTACTTTTGGTTTTCCTGTCTCTTCTTGAACCTAAGATTTATACCCCCAATGCCGTTTTGTACCTACCAAGTCCTATAGCTGGCTTATGGGTGGTCGAAAGTCACAAGCTATACCGGTTCTGAATCGGCCCTGACCCCCTCTTAAAACATAGAAAAGAAATTCAGATCGGTATAACTTTTCCACAAACATACACACAAACATACAAAACATTTTCCCCTTTTTAAATAGAAATTGAGTAAAATTTCTGAGATCGGTAACTTTTGAAAGATATATACAATTTTCAAAATGGCAATGGGATAAGACAGAGAGATTCCCTGAGTCCTCTGTTGTTCAACCTGATCATGGACGAAATAATAAAAAAAGTATTAAAAAAGTATATTATTAAAAGTATTATAAAATAACAAAAAAAGGATACCAAATGAGAGAAAAACCACTTAAAATAATCTGCTATGCAGACGACGCAATACTAATCTCTCAAAGTGAAGATGATTTACAACGTATGCTGCACGAATTTAATATAACCGCTAGAAAATTTAACATTTTAATTTCCCCAAAAAAGACTAAATGCATGGTTACAACAGTAGATCTAATAAGGTGTAAATTAGAGCTGGAGGGTCAAATAATAGAACAAGTCATGGAGTTTAAATATCTAGGCATCAAACTATGCAACTACGGAAAGCTCGAAACAAAAGTGGAAGATCAGATGAATAAAGCAAACAGAGCCGCAGGTTGCCTGAATGAAACAATATGGAGAAATAAAAACATCAGAAAAGAAGTGAAAGGCAGAATTTACAAAAGAGTCATCAAACCAATAATGACATACGCGGCAGAAACACAACCTGATACAGAAAGGACAAAAAAAGCTATAGAAACAGCAGAGATGAAAACATTGCGAAAAATCAATGGTAAGACGCTGTGGGATATAGCTAGAAGTGTAGATATATGAAGGGGATGCAAGGTGGACAACATTAATAACTGGATGAAAAGCAGAAGGGTAGAATGGAACGACCACATAAGCCAAATGACAACAAATAGAGTAGTAAGAACGGACAGAGACGGTTCCCCAATAGGAAGACGATCAGGGGGAAGACCACGAAAAAGATGGAATGACAACTTACTGGAGGCACATTGAAAAACAGACAGAGTAATGTCTATATAAAAAGAAGAAGAAGAAGAGAGGAATTTTCAAAATTAAACATGCGTTGAAAATCGGACTTAAATTTTCGAAATTTTTGGGAGATTTGGGGACGAGAACGAAAAACAGACCCTAAATGGGAATGGCCGTAACATCCACACACTTGTACCAAAATGGATGGTTGACATATTTCTCTCTTCCTATATTTTAAGATTGGATTTGGCCCAATTTTTTCAATTCAGTCACATTTAGAAAATCGAAAATTTCTTGTATAATATAGTGTCGCATGTACGGGAACAGCCGTTCTCTGGGATATAAAAAAATAATAAGCATCAAGGAGACCAAAGCGAACTATAAACTATTTTTCTCGGTTAGATCTACATAGATCAAACTGAAAATTTGTAGAAATACTCCTTATAATGTTTATAAGGACGTAACGTAGAGAACATTCCAAAATTTTAGAAAAATTTTCCGAAATTTTCCCTCTTGTCGGAAAATCTTTTTGGAAAATTTTGGGTAAAACTCACCGTCATGCCCTTTTAAGTGTTGTACATAGCGTATGTACCAATTTATAGCTAAATCGATTCAAAAGAAACCGAGAAACACTGTTTTAAATTTTTTTTTGATAATACCTCCTCCTCGATAGCCTAAAAGACTTAAGCTTTCTGTTCGTTTGCCCCAACATTTTTGTCAGACAATTAGATTTTTTGTTCAAGAATATAATTACTTGTAACTTACTGCCTTTGCCGGAAAATTGGTTTTAAAGATAAGGGATGCACGAACCCAGCAGAGTTTAAAAGTATAATTTATTAATAAAAATTAAATTTTTTTGTCCGACTTTGGATTTGACCCAATATTTTTGTCGGACACTTAGATTTTTTTATTTAGAATATGTGGGTACAGCTCTACGTCATACCCTTTTAAATGTTTTACTTAGTGTGTGTACCAATTTTCAGCTATATCGATTTAAAAATAACCGAGAAAAACTGTTTTAAATTTTTTTTTTTGATAATACCTCCTCGTCGATAGCATAAAAGAATTCAGTTTTCTGTTCGTTTGCCCCAACATTTTTGTCAGACAATTACAGTTTTTGTTTAAGAATATAACTAATTGTAACTTACTACCTTTGTCGGAAAAATGATTGTAAAGATAAGGGATACAAGAACCCAGCATAGTTTAAAAGTATAGTTTATCAATAAAAATTAAATTTTTTGTCCGACTTTGGATTTGCCCCAATATTTTTGTCGGGCACTTAGATTTTTTGATTTGGAATATAACTACTTATAACCTGATACATGAGTCGGAATTTTTTTTTTAATTCGAGAAAAAAAACTACAGAACGATGTTTGTCGTTGTTCAAGGAGTATGTAAGCAAATATCAGATCATAATTTTTCTAAAATTTTCCCTCTTGTCGGAAAATTTTTTAAGAAAATTTTGGGTGCTGCTCTACGTCATACCCTTTTAAATATTTTACTTAGTGTGTGTACCAATTTTGAGCTAAATCGATTCAAAAATAACCGAGAAAACTCTTTTAAAATGTTTTGATATTACTTTCTCGTCGATAGCCTAAAACAATTAAGTTTTCTGTTCGTTTGCCCCAAGATTTTTGTCAAACAATTACATTTTTTGTTTAAGAATATAATTACTTGTAACTTACTACCTTTGTCGGAAAAATGGTTGTAAAGATAAGGGATACACGAACCCAGCATAATTTAAAAGTATAGTTTATCAATAAAAATTAAATTTTTTGTCTGACTTTGGATTTGCCCCAATATTTTTGTCGGACACTTAGATTTTTTGATTTGGAATATAACTACTTATAACCTGATACATGTGCTGAAAATTTGTTTTAATTCGAGAAAAAAATACATAACGATGTTTGTCGTTGTTCAAGGAGTATGTACACAAATTATCAGATCACAATTTTTCTAAAATTTTCCCTCTTGTCGGAAAATTTTTTCAGAAAATTTTGGGTTCCGATCTACGTCATACCCTTTTAAATGCTTTACTTAGCGTGTGTACCAATTTTCAGCTAAATCGATTCAAAAGTAACCGAGAAACACTGTTTTAAATTTTTTTTTTGATAATACCTCCTCGTCGATAGCCTAAAAGAATTAAGTTTTCTGTTCGTTTGCCCCAACATTTTTGTCAGACAATTACATTTTTTGTTTAAGAATATAATTACTTGTAACCTACTACGTTTGTCGGAAAAATGGTTGTAAAGATAAGGGATGCACGAACCCAGCATAATTTGAAAGTATACTTTACTAATCAAAATTAAATTTTTTGTCCGACTGTCGAGTTGCCCCAATATTTTTGTCCGACACTTTGATTTTTTGATTAAAAATATAATTACTTATAACCTACTAATGTTGTCGGAAAAATGGTTTTAAAGGTAAGGGTTGCACGAACCCAGTATTATTTAAAAGACAGTTTATTAATAAAAATTAAATTTTTTGTCCGACTTTGGATTTGACCCAATATTTTTGTCGGACACTTAGATTTTTTGATTTAGAATATAACTAGTTATAACCTGATACTTGTGTCGGAAATTTTTTTTAAGTGGAAAAAAAAACTACAGAACGATGTTTGTCGTTGTTCAAGGAGTATGTACGCAAATATCAGATCACAATTTTTCTAAAATTTTCCCTCTGGTCGGAAAATTTTTTGGGACAATTTTGGGTACAGCTCTACGTCATACCCTTTTAAATGTTTTACTTAGTGTGTGTACCAATTTTCAGCTATATCGATTTAAAAATAACCGAGAAAAACTGTTTTAAAAATTTTTTTTTTGGTAATACCTCCTCGTCGATAGCCTAAAAGAGTTAAGATTTCTGTTCGTTTGCCCCAACATTTTTGTCAGACAATTAGATTTTTTGTTTAAGAATATAATTACTTGTAACTCACTACCTTTGTCGGAAAAATGGTTGTAAAAATAAGGGCTGCACGAACCCAGCAAAGTTTCAAAGTATAGTTTATCAATAAAAATTAAATTTTTTGTCCGACTTTGGATTTGCCCCAATATTTTTGTCGGACACTTAGATTTTTTGATTTGGAATATAACTAGATACTTATAACCTGATACATGTGCTGGAAATTTTTTTTTAATTCGAGAAAAGAAACTACAGAACGATGTTTGTCGTTGTTCAAGGAGTATGTACACAAATTATCAGATCACAATTTTTCTAAAATTTTCCCTCTTGTCGGAAAATTTTTTAAGAAAATTTTGGGTACAACTCTAAGTCATTATTATTATTAATATTATTATTAAAGAAGGAAAAGGAGCCGAGGTCTAGGACCTATATAGCTCCATTTTACTAAAAAGAACTATGCAAAAAGAAACCTAAACTTAAGACTACATACGACTTATAAATTAATTTAATTTAAGAAAAGAAAAATTATTGTTCCCGTGGTACAGAACTAAAAGAGTCATATTTATTTTTGAAGCAATTTACAGATACAGCCCCGACGACGTCGTGTGGAAGTGAGTTCCAGGTATAAAATATTCTATTGGATATAGAGTTCTCACGACATTTACTGTGAAACTGTTGTCTGGCTAATTTGTATGGATGACCCCGCAATCTAAGGTCGTTACTCAAAGGGAAGAGATGTGATAGATCTATCCCAAACCTTCCCTGTAACGCTCTATAAGCAATTATTAAATCCCCACGAAGTCGTCGGTCCATAAATGTAGGATAATTTAAGTAGGTTAACCGTTCTTCGTAGGAAGGACGACGACGGCCATAAGGAATTCTTGTTGCCCATCTTTGCACAGATTCAAGTCGATCAGAATCCCTTTGCCAGTCGACATTCCACACGGGTCCGGCAAACTCTAAAATAGGTCTTACATATACACTAAAGAGAGCAACAAAATTTTTTGGCGATATCTTAGAGAAAGTCTTAGATAATAAGTAAACTGATGTTCTAGCTTTATTGCATACCGACTGGATATGTTCAGACCAAGATAATGTTTCCGTCACAAGTACACCCAAGTCTTTTTGCTGCGAAACAGTTTTTAGAGAAACATTTGAAAGTACATACCGATTCCTTGGATTGTTTTTACCTAAATGTAGAACTGCACACTTGGATGTGTTTAATTGCAAGCACCAATCGTCTACCCACTTAGCAACCTCTTGAAGGTCGGTCTGTAATTGATTGTAACCAGAAAAGGGATTTGCATATAACTTTTTGTCATCAGCGAAAAGCGACATGTTACTTTTAAGGTGAATTGGCAGATCAGCAACGTACACTAGGAACAAAATCGGCCCCAACACTGAACCCTGCGGAACGCCACTGTATACACTAAACATTGAGGAATAACAGTCACCAACGCGTACACAAAATTTACGGTTTATTAAAAATCCTTTAATCCACTCAAGTAAGTTTCCTCTAATACCGTTATGTTCAAGCTTAAATAGTAGTCTCTTATGAGGAACTCGATCAAAAGCCTTAGCAAAGTCTAAATATATAATATCGACAGGTTGATTACTGTCCAAACAAAGAGACCAGTCATTAACACATGTTAACATATTAGTAACAACCGATCTTCCAGGTACAAAACCGTGCTGGGAAATAGGAATTCTATTATTGTTTAAGAGAAAGTTCATAACCGATTCGCGAATAACTGATTCCATCAATTTAGCCGCAATGGATGTTAGACTAATTGGTCTATAATTGTCAGGATCTAACTTGTCACCTTTTTTATAAATTGGAGTAACACTAGAGATTTTCCAGCCATCAGGTAAAGTGTGTGACAAAAATGAGGTTTTCATTATAAAACTTAACGGATGGATAATCGAGTTTGCACACTTCTTAAATAAAATTGCGGCGAAACCGTCTAATCCGGGAACGGAAAAGGATTTTAAACACAAAATTTTTTGTTTAAGAATCTCTGGATCAAAGTCTATGTCACTAATATCGTAGTTACTTCTTGTAGAAACAACACGTAAAGTATTCGGAAGAGCCTCCTCGATTGTAAACACTTCTTGAAATTTTTTGGCAAAAATAGTAGCAACTTCCATTTTCACTGAGGTTGGTTCGCCTGTTTCGGTTTTTAAAATAGGTAACGAAACTTTAGATAAAATAGAATTTCTGACATATTTATAAAGAGGTTTTTTGTTCTTATTTGAGGACAGTTGGTTTTCAAAATTTTGTTTAGATTTAAAAATAGTTGATGTTAAGTTATTAGAAAAAGTTCGATGATTGAGGTAGTCAGCATTCGTTTTACTTCGTAAATACTTTTTCCATAATGACTTTTTAAATTTTATCATTTCAAATATTTCTGCACTTATCCATGGCTTATTAGGATTACATCTACGTTGCACATAATGAGAGTTCGTGCGCATGGATTCATTCAGAAAATTTTCAAAAATTTCCCACTGTTTGTTAACATCCTTACCATTCAACATATCTGCCCAATCTGCAGTAGATACATCTAAGTTTACATGATGATAGTTTATTCTTTTATATGTCATTAGCATATTATTTTGTAATATTTCCGACTTGAGGATCTGTATGGAAGTTGAAATAACTGCGTGGTCCGACTTTCCAATTGGAGATGTAACCGAAATATTAGTTAAAAGATTAACATCAGAGGTTAAAGTAAGATCTGGCTGAGAAGGTTGTTGATTCAGACGAAAACGAGTCGGTTCATTGATTATTTGTTCTAATCCAGAATTTTCTAAGAAATTAATAAAAAGCTGAGATTGAGTATCATGAGGGTGATTGATCAGCGGCCAAGAAATGTTGCTTAGATTGAAATCACCAAAAACAATTAAGATTTTATGTTTGGCTATGAGCGTTTCCAATTGACTGTATAATTCTTGATCACTTTGAACTGAACTGTAACCAGGTCTATATATACAAGCTATAGCAAAATTTATTTTTAACTTTTTAGAAGAAAAATTAAGCGTCAACCCTTCATAATGGTGATCAGAGAAGTTTTCACAAACAATGTTAAATTGGCAGAAGTCAGATTCCTTTGCATATATGCAACATCCGCCTCCTATTCTCCCTATGCGGTCTGCTCTAAAAATTTTGTACCCAGGTATATTTACCATAGAGTCCAAAATATTTTTGTGCAACCAAGATTCGGATACTAAGAACAGTGAAGGTTTTTCGCATTGCATAAAAGTAATGGTATCTAAAAATTTCGCTTGCAGAGAACAAAGATTAGTATACATAATACGCCATTGATGAAAGCTCGAACTCAGTTTTTTGGTGAAAGATCAATTATACAGGGAATACCTTTCTGATACTTGATTGTGACGTTTTTTTCTCCATTCTCGATGCGTTGATTTAATTTAAGACGCAGGTCTTTTAAGTATTGTTCTTGCATTGGAGTTTTATCGTCATCAATATTTATGTTTTTGTATTGCGTGTTCAGTAGTTTCCTTTTGTTTTTTAAAATAATTTTAGCGACGTGTGCATTCGGAAAAATAACTTTTAATGGACGTGGAAATTTACGATTACTGTCTGGTTTACCTAATCTAAAGACAGATGTTGGTGCATTTGCGGAAAGATCTGTATTAATAGAATTCAAAATAGCGTTAACGGCATTAATATCGTTGTCAGAATCTGGAACATTTCTTATAATGATGTTACTAGACCGATGGATCCGATCCATTGTTTCAGAAATAACTGCCTCTGTATTTACCGACTCTGTCTCAAGAATATGTTGACCAGAGAGTTTTGATTCAAGCATGTCGATTTTATTTTGCAGAGACTGAATAACATCTCTCAAAGAACTAAGGTCGGCAAGGCGATCAACGCATGTATACCCTTTTAAGTCATACCCTTTTAAATTTTTTACTTAAGGTGTGTAACAATTTTCAGCTAAATCGATTTAAAAATAACCGAGAAAAACTGTTTTAAAAATTTTTTTGATAATAAATACCTCCTCGTCGATAGCCTAAAATAATGAAGTTATCTGTTCGTTTGCCCCAACATTTTTGTCAGACAACTACATGTTTTGTTTAAGAATATAATTAGTTGTAACTTACTACTTTGTCGGAAAAATGGTTGTAAATATAAGGGATGCATGAACCCAGCATGATTTAAAAGTATAGTTTATTAATAAACATTAAATTTTTTATTCGACTTTGGATTTGCCCCAATATTTTTGTCGGACACTTAGATTTTTTGATTTGGAATATAACTACTTATAACCTGATATATGTGTCTGAAATTTTTTTTTTTCAAGAAAAAAAACTACAGAACCATGTTTGTCGTTGTTCAAGGAGTATGTAAGCAAATATCAGATCACAATTTTTCTAAAATTTTCCCTCTTGTCGGAAAATTTTTTAAGAAAATTTTGGGTACAGCTCTACGTCATACCCTTTTAAATGTTTTACTTAATGTGTGTACCAATTTTGAGCTAAATCGATTCAAAAATAAACGAGAAAACTCTTTTAAAATTTTTTGATATTACTTTCTCGTCGATAGCCTAAAAGAATTAAGTTTTCTGTTCGTTTGCTCCAAGATTTCTGTCAAACAATTACATTTTTTGTTTAAGAATATAATTACTTGTAACTTACTACCTTTGTCGGAAATATGGTTGTAAAGATAAGGGATACACAAACCCAGCAAAATTTAAAAGTATAGTTTATCAATAAAAATTAAATTTTTTGTCCGATTTTGGATTTGCCCCAATATTTTTGTCGTACACTTAGATTTTTTGATTTGGAATATAACTACTTATAACCTGATATTTGTGTCGGAATTTTTTTTTTTATTTCGAGAAAAAAAAATACAGAACGATATTTGTCGTTGTTCAAGGAATATGTACGCAAATATCAGATCACAATTTTTCTAAAATTTTCCCTCTTGTCCGAAATTTTTTTGGGAAAATTTTGGGTACAGCTCTACGTCATACCCTTTTAAATGTTTTACTTAGTGTGTGTACCAATTTTCAGCTAAATCGATTCAAAACTAACCGAGAAAAACTGTTTTAAAATATTTTTGGATAATACCACCTCGTCCATAGCCTAAAAGAATTAAGTTTCCTGTTCGTTTGCCCCAACATTTTTGTCAGACAATTAAATTTTTTGTTTAAGAGTATAATTACTTGTATCCTACTACTTTTGTCGGAAAAATGGTTGTAAAAATAAGGGATGCACGAACCCAGAATAGTTTAAAAGTATAGTTTATTAATAAATATTAAATTTTTTGTCCGACTTTGGATGTGCCCCACTATTTAGGTCGGGCCCTTACATTTTTTGATTTGGAATATAACTACTTATAACCTGATACATGTGCTGAAATTTTTTTTTAATTCGAGAAAAAAATACAGAACGATGTTTGTCGTTGTTCAAGGAGTATGTACACAAATTATCAGATCACAATTTTTCTAAAATTTTCCCTCTTGTCGGAAAATTTTTTAAGAAAATTTTGGGTTTCGATCTACGTCATACCCTTTTAAATGCTTTACTTAGCGTGTGTACTAATTTTCAGCTAAATCGATTCAAAAGTAACCGAGAAACACTGTTATAATTTTTTTTTTGATAATGCCTCCTCGTCGATAGCCTAAAAGAATTAAGTTTTCTGTTCGTTTGCCCCAACATTTTTGTCAGACAATTACATTTTTTGTTTAAGAATATAATTACTTGTAACCTACTACTTTTGTCGGAAAAATGGTTGTAAAGATAAGGGATGCACGAACCCAGCATAATTTGAAAGTATACTTTACTAATAAAAATTAAATTTTTTGTCCGACTGTCGAGTTGCCCCAATATTTTTGTCCGACTCTTTGATTTTTTGATTAAGAATATAATTACTTATAACCTACTAATGTTGTCGGAAAAATGGTTTTAAAGGTAAGGGTTGCACGAACCCCGTATTGTTTAAAAGACAGTTTATTAATAAAAATTAAATTTTTTGTCCGATTTTGGATTTGACCCAATATTTTTGTCGGACACTTAGATTTTTTGATTTAGAATATAACTACTTATAACCTGATACTTGTGTCGGAAATTTTTTTTAATTGGAAAAAAAAACTACAGAACGATGTTTGTCGTTGTTCAAGGAGTATGTACGCAAATATCAGATCACAATTTTTCTAAAATTTTCCCTCTTGTCCGAAATTTTTTTGGGAAAATTTTGGGTACAGCTCTACGTCATACCCTTTTAAATGTTTTACTTAGTGTGTGTACCAATATTCAGCTAAATCGATTTAAAAATAACCGAGAAAATCTGTTTTAAAATATTTTTGGATAGTACCTCCTCGTCCATAGCCTAAAAGAATTAAGTTTCCTGTTCGTTTGCCCCAACATTTTTGTCAGACAATTACATTTTTTGTTTAAGAGTATAATTACTTGTATCCTACTACTTTTGTCGGAAAAATGGTGGTAAATATAAGAGATGCACGAACCCAGAATTGTTTAAAAGTATAGTTAATTAATAAAAATTAAATTTTTTGTCCGACTTTGGATGTGCCCCACTATTTATGTCGGGCACTTAGATTTTTTGATTTGAAATATAACTACTTATAACCTGATACATGTGCTAAAAAATTTTTTTTTTAATTCAAGAAAAAATACAGAACGACGTTTGTCGTTGTTCAAGGAGTATGTACACAAATTATCAGATCACAATTTTTCTAAAATTTTCCCTCTTGTCGGAAAATTTTTTAAGAAAATTTTGGGTTCCGATCTACGTCATACCCTTTTAAATGCTTTACTTAGTGTGTGTACCAATTTTCAGCTTAATCGATTCAAAAGTAACCGAGAAACACTGTTTTAAAATTTTTTTTTGATAATACCTCCTCGTCGATAGCCTAAAAGAATTAAGTTTTCTGTTCGTTTGCCCCAACATTTTTGTCAGACAATTACATTTTTTGTTTAAGAATATAATTACTTGTAACCTACTACTTTTGTCGGAAAAATGGTTGTAAAGATAAGGGATGCACGAACCCAGCATAATTTGAAAGTATACTTTACTAATAAAAATTAAATTTTTTGTCCGACTGTCGAGTTGCCCCAATATTTTTGTCCGACACTTTGATTTTTTGATTAAGAATATAATTACTTATAACCTACTAATGTTGTCGGAAAAATGGTTGTAAATAAAAAAATTTCAGGAAATTGACATCTTCGGCGCGTCCGACTGCGCATATGCCCCGTGAAAATTGTCCGACAAGGTTACCACATTATTGTAAAAATGTTTTATGGTAGATACCGTTAAAATTATCCATGTGGTAATAAATTTATTATTTTCATAAATTTGACATATTTAGCGTGTCCGACGCGTCATATGCCCCAATATTTTTGTCCGACAAAATTGTTTTCGTTGTTTATATGATAAAATCCATTGATTAAAATAGAATGACCAATGTGGTAATAAATTTTTTTCTTGCATAAAATTGACAACTTCGTCACCGCTTGACAGACAAACGCCCCACTACCATAATGCGCTAAGCTCAAAATTTGTCCGACTCCACAAAAATAACAAGTACAAAAAGTTTCAACGGTGTGGTCATAAATAATAATTGTATATGCGGGCCCAAGGCCTATTAATTGAACAACAATTTAAATGTAAAATTCGAACTTGTTGACATTTATGTGCAGTCAGACAAAAAGATGGCTACAGATTAAATCATGGTTTTTAGTGCAGTAAATGTAAGAATATGTATCCCATATCCAGTGGTACATTTTTTGAAGGAATGAGAGTACCCGTCAGAACTGTATTTTATATGTATATAATGTGGTTTTAGGTTGATCAAATGGCAGTTAAAAGTGCCATAGAATTAATCAAAATAATAATTTTAAAAATAATATTTAAATGTTAAAATTACAGAAGCTTTGCGCTAGTCTACAGTACCGCTTACTCTACCAATTTTTTTTTACAAAAGACTCTCTATTTATGTAAGCGTGTACAACAACACTTAACTCTTTTATAAAAAAATATAACACTTTCGTTCGAAAAATGATATTTTAAAAAGTTGTTTGGAATTAAAAACTGGGTTTTAATATGCAATTACATAATCCTAATCGAAAAAAAACTGCAAATTTTCGAATATAAGTTTTATTTATTACAAAAAATATGATAACTCTTTCGTTCGAACATTGTTGTTTTAACAGGTTGTTAAGAATTAAAAACTGTGTTTTAATATGCAATTATATCCTCCGAATCGAAAAATTTGCAAATTTTCGAACAAAAATTTTATTTATTACAAAAAATATGATAACTTTTCGTTCGTATAAAAAATGATAAGCAAATTTTCACAAAACAAAATTCATTAAAAATCTAATGAACATTAAAGAGTTAATAACCTTTTCAATTTAGATAATCTCTGCCGTGTACACTTCTTGAACTACTTGTTATAAGTGAATATTCGTTAATAGGTAGGTACGTAAAATATGAAAAACAAATAATTATGCACTTTTAAAAGTATCATTACAGTGGAACCCCGATAAGTCGGCCTCCGATAACTCAGAAGTCCGGCTAAGCCGGACCGATTTTCATCAGACAAAACAAACATTTTTTCAGTTTGGCTGAATTTTTTATGAAGAAATGAACAGTACTGTATGCACTTGTACGTAATTTAGTTATACTGTGTATATGTATTTTATTATGTTTTTGCAATTATAATGGAGTTTTTCTTTAAGTATACTGTATTTTATTAATTGGGCCATAATAAAGAAAAGACCTTCTCCAAACGCAATAAAATTTTATACTGAAATGATGGCATCTCCTGAGGTAAAATGTTCCGGAAGTAAAATGAGCCTCCGTTCGGATCTCCGGGTGAGGACTATCTCAGGGGGAACACCATTACAGGTTAGAAAAATCAGGATAGGGTCTTGGAATCTTGATAGTCTTACAAGTAAGGGTCTGGAGTTAGTGGATGCGCTCAAACGAAGAAGAGTTCAAATTGCTTGTATTCAAGAAACTAGGTGGAAAGGACAAAGGGCGAAAGAACTAGGTGATGGATATAAATTGTGGTATGAAGGGAGTAGTAACACTAGAAATGGAGTTGGTATAATTGCTGATAGTGAAATGAAAGATAACGTAGTAGAAGTTGTAAGAACGAATGATAGAATGATGTCAGTGAAATTTGTAATTGATAAAGAGGTATTGAATGTTGTGTGTGTGTGTATGCTCCTCAAACAGGTCTGGGTGAGAATGAAAGAAGAGCTTTCTATGATCAATTAGGAGACTACTGAGTGATATTCCAGCAGAGGAGAAAGTTATAATAGGAGGGGATTTCAATGCACATGTGGGCCAAGCCAAGACAGGATATGAAACAATACATGGGGGTTTAGGCTTTGGAACTAGAAATGAAGCTGGAGATGACATGCTAGAATTAGCAACAGCATTGGATATGGCGATTGTTAACACATTGTTTAAAAAGAGAGAAACCCAACTTATTACCTGCAAAAGTGGACAACATCAATCCCAAATAGACTACTTCATGATAAGGAAAGAAGACATACGTGAATGCAAGGACTGCAAGGTAATAGTTAGTGAGACAGTAAGCCAACAACATAAGCTGCTTGTTCTGGACATCGAAGTAAAAAGCAAAACTAAACAAAAATATCGGAGAGGACCACAAAAAATCAAGTGGTGGATGCTAAAAGATGAGAAGGAAGGTCTATTCAGGGAAAGAACAGTAGAAAAAATATGTTGGAACATGAAAGGAAGCCCTAACACAATTTGGAGAAAAATGGCCAATATTATTAGAGAAACGGCTATTGAAATACTTGGGAAAACGTCAGGAAAGAAGTTTGAGGATAAAGAGACTTGGTGGTGGTTAAATGAAGTACAAGGAAAGATAAAAGAGAAGTGAAAATTATATAAAAAGTGGCAAGAAACCAGATCGGACATAGATCTTCAAAACTATATGGTCGCCAAAAAGGAAGCGAAAGTAGCAGTAGCAAAAGCTAAAGCAGAAGCGTATTCAAACCTATACGATCAACTTGATACCAGGAAAGGCGAAGCAAAGATATATAAAATAGCCAAACAGAGAGCAAGGAAAGCTAGAGATTTTAATCAGATTAGATGTATCCGAGATGAAAATAATAAAGTACTAGTTTACGAAAGGGATGTCAAAAAGAGATGGAGAAAGTACTTTGACAGCTTATTAAATGAAGAATTTGACAGACAGCCTGTAGAGCCAACGGAGACAGTAGCAGCAATGGTCACCAAAATAACAAACGAGGAAGTGGCTCAAGCGCTTCAAAAAATAAAGAAAGGAAAAGCGGTAGGACCAGATGATATTCCTGGGGAAGTATGGAGAGCATTGGGAGAGACAGGAACAAGGTGGCTAGCAGGTCTATTTAATAGAATTATGGAAGTTGGACAAATGCCAGACGAACGGAGAAGCAGTATACTGGTACCTGTTTACAAAAACAAGGGAGATATACAACAATGTACAAACTACAGGGCTATAAAACTGCTTAGCCACACCATGAAAATATGGGAAAGAGTAATTGATAGACGGATACGTGAAGAGACCGAAATATCCGAGAATCAATTTGGCTTTATGCAGGGCAGATCAACAACAGATGCAATTTTCATTATAAGGCAGTTGATGGAAAAATATAGGAGTAAAGAAACAAACGCTCATATGGTATTCATTGATCTTGAGAAAGCATATGATAGAGTTCCTCGAGAGATTCTGTGGTGGGCACTCAATAAGGAAGGAGTCCCTGGTGAATATGTAAAGATTGTGAGGGATATGTATGAGGGAGTAACGACTAGTGTTAGGACAGGGGTGGGAGCGACTGATAAATTTCATGTGAAAGTAGGATTGCACCAAGGCTCTGTGCTTAGTCCGTATTTATTCTCATTAGTTTTGAACGAGATAACAGCGAAACAACAGGGTAACATTCCATGGTGCTTAATGTATGCTGATGATGTCGTGTTAGTAGGAAATAGTGAAAGAGACTTAGAAAAAAACTGGAACAGTGGAGGCAAGCTCTGGAGGAAAAAGGTTTAAAACTTAGCAGGACAAAAACAGAGTATTTGGAATGTTCATTTATAGATGGAGTGACTACAAATAAAATGGTATCTTTGGATGGTGAACTGATTGTAAAAAGCAATAGTTTTAAGTACCTGGGATCGGTATTAAAGAGTAATGGAGAAATAGATGGAGATGCATGCAGTAGAATTAAGGTTGGATGGATGAAGTGGTGGATGAAGTAGAAAGAAGCGAGTGGTGTGTTGTGTGACAGAAAAATTCCAATGAAGCTGAAGGGAAAATTCTATAAAACAGCCATAAGACCGGCTATGATGTACGGAACTGAATGTTGGGCAGTGAAGAAGAAAGAGGAACAACGAATGCATGTGGCGGAAATGAGAATGCTTAGATGGATGAGTGGAGTGACAAAGAAGGATAAAATTAGAAATGAGTATGTTAGGGGAAGTCTAGGTGTGGTACCAATTGAAACCAAAATGAGAGAGCATAGGTTAAGATGGTTTGGTCATGTTTGACGTCGAAACGTTAATCACCCAATACGAAGAATAGCTGAAGTGCAGATTCCTGGAAGGAGTAGGAGAGGAAGACCAAAGAAGACCTGGGGGGAGACCATAAGGCAGGACATATTGGTAAAGGGGATTAATATTGATATGACCCAAGATAGAATTGTGTGGAGAAATGCAATTAGGGAAGCCGACACCGCATAGGGATAAGGCAAAGAGAATGATGATTCTTAAAGATTCATCATCGTTTAAGAAATTCAGATTGTACTCCATCTGGTCCTGGAGCTCTTCCTTCTTTTAGTGATATTACGGCTGCTCTTATTTCTGCCACTACTAGTATAGGTGGTTCTGTTTGGTTCTCCCTCTCATCAAAAAATAAATTTCGTATGTAATATTTCCAGGTATTATTGATACTCTCTGTGTCCACGATTATCTTAGATATTTCAACAAAAATTAAAAACAAGTAAAGCGGCGGGATCTCCTAATGACACAATCTGGAAGAACAAACACCTAAGACAAGACACAAAAGCAATAATCTATAAAGCAGCAATTAGACCTATATTGACATACACGGCGGAGACAAGACCAGACACATCTAAAACGAGACGACTACTAGAAACAACAGATGAAAATACTTCGACGAATATCAAGGAAAAGTCTGTTGGATAGGGAGAGAAGCGAAAACATAAGAAGACCATGCAATGTAGAAGACATAAATGGATGGGTGACAACACGGAAACAGGAAAGGGACGAACACATTAGTAGAATGGCAGAGGATAGGATAGTAAGCATAGCACGAGATAAGTCACCAAATGGACGAAGAAGTGTTGGCAGACCAAGAAAAAGATGGTGCGATAATTTAAACAATTTAGGAGGATAATATTGAAAAAAAAAACAGGCTTTTAAGCCTTTATGCAAGAAGGAAGAAGACTCCTCACAACAATAAATTTGCTTATTTTATCTCTTTTACTAAGTTGTATTGGTAATCGTATTAATTGGATAGTTACAAAAAGATACTCTACTACTCTACCTGGTTAGTTTGTTCTCATTATCAACTTTATTACTCCAAACATATTTAAAGAAGGTGTATGTATATTGAATGTTTAAAACAGACTACAGTTCCCTACAACGGTATCCTGAAACACGTGGATTTTTTTGTTTACCAGCGACAATAACTGTACCTAACCTACCCTATCTGTAAACTTATTATAATTCATTAGAACTTAGTTTTAATAATTAATGTTAAGTAGTATTAATCTTGCGCGAATTATCTACGAGAGTTTATAGATAACATCATTATAATCACTGAGCTTTGAAGTATGATATATTGCATTATGTGATTTTGTAAACGTCTGATTAAATGGAGTGAATGAACTTGTAGGCGAGACGCCACTGTATCAGAGGCAGAGAAGAGCTGAATATTGCCTGGGAAGGAATCTCAATTAGAATTTAGAGAGATGGGATCTAAGTAAAAGAGTGATGCATCTACGGAGGACGCAACAGCACTTGGGGGCGGTGGCGGTATAGGTCTTGAGGTCGAGGCCGGGTGGTGGCAAGTGACAGGCACGCAGGTCTCTTCGGTCCGCCCTCTCTGACGGCATGGAATTAGTTTGCGGCATCGGCATTTGCTTTACCTGGGCCCGGACCAGAGATGCTGCTCATAATATATATCGTTGATACCTTCGAACAATCTAGTATCCCTGAAAATAATAAATCGCTAGATACTGCCTCTCTTTAATATTCAAATCGATCTGCTACATCTGTCTTTCTTAGTTTTCTTTCCATGTTGCTTGTTCGTCGGGGGAACTAGTTGGAACAATAATAATTATTACCATTTATTATAAATCTGTCAGCGAAATAATGTGATAAAATTTTATAGTACAGTAACAGTTTTTATTTTCTTCACTTTATAAAAATTAAACATTAAAAAATTATCTGTAGGTAATACAGTCGAACCCGCTTATTAGAATCCCTGTTATAGGAATATCCCGGTTTATGGAATATAAATTCGAGTTCCCGAAACGTTTCCATTTACTCCTTAATAAATTTATCCTTTTATTGGAATAAGTTCTAATTAGATAATACTGCTTATTAGCATATTTTGCAGGTCAACGAATATTTTTTTTACAATTTACTAAAAATTTAAATTATGTTTGGTATTATGGTCAGTCGTCAAGGGCCTGTAGTGCTGGATTAGATATTATTAGGGTAATAAATATTTATTACTTTGTTACGAGTACCTACCAATTCGATCTTTAGCCGAAAAATGCATGGGTCATAAAGTAATTTTTATTTGTCTACACAAAGGCACTGTTGCCTGCCATAAAATTGTTAGAAGCAGTTTATTTAGAATTCACCCAGAGAGTATTTACCTATTTGTTTGCAAGATGTGAAATATGGCTTTGTTAAATTCATCCATTTCTTACCGCCAATAAAAGTTCCATTCAACCAATGGATTAAGGATGACCACACAGATTAACAACGAAAAAGCTATAATTACCGATAATTTCTCAAGAAAAAATAAGTAATTTTGTTATATGCATTTTAATAAGAAAAT
Organism: Diabrotica virgifera virgifera; assembly: GCF_917563875.1. Lineage (NCBI taxonomy): Eukaryota > Metazoa > Arthropoda > Insecta > Coleoptera > Chrysomelidae > Diabrotica > Diabrotica virgifera. The sequence continues at coordinate 7,696,608 of NC_065452.1, read as the reverse complement.
ATTTACATATCTACATATTGCATACATTTTATATTAATTACCTACTGCTACTGTATTCATTCACATACATAATATAATGTAATTTGGTATTTAACACATACATAGATAAGTAGTAGTTACACTACTGTATTATTGACGTAAAAAGACCTAAAAACATTTACATATACTGATTATGTAGGTATATATATGATATACATATTGGCATAGTATGTAAAACTACATATTGCCATAGTATGTAAAACTACACATTGGCATAGTATGTAAATAATATTATTACGTATATTCGGTACACTTATTTCGACTAGCCACCAATGATCGGTTATTAGAATATCCCGGTTATAAGAATATTTTTGCCTGGTACAAAGGCTATTCCAATAAGCGGGTTCGACTGTAATAGCAACGTGATTTGATTTAACTTTTTTTAATAATAGGATAGGAAATAAATCCAAAAATAGGCGTAAAATGATATAAATATACAAATTGAAAAGTAAATTAGGTGAAATCAATGGGAAAGTCCCCGTAGCTGGCTGTATACCATAGTTAAAAAACCATACTGAAGTAAAAACTTCTTTTGTATATTGGTATAAAAAGTTTTATTAAAAAACATAAAAGTCCTCCAAAAGGATTTGCAAAACGTTTTCAATCTGAATCAGATCATCCTCAGTGCGTTATGCTTCATAAAAGAAACTAGCAACTTATTTAAAAAGGTTACATCGATATAAATGGTTTACATAATAATTAAGTGATATTTGTAGCGACTCCAAGTCGATGTTACAAGATGAAATGTGCTAGGAGTGCTCAAAGGGCAACATGGTTCCCTGCTCGTTAAGAACTCGTGGTTCTTGCCAGTTCAATGGACTTCAATGGTTCAATGGGTTGGGTTCAATGGTTCAGTTGATCTGTAAGAGCAAATGCCTGATGAATGGAGCTTAGGCTTAATATGCCCGTTACACAAAAAGGGAACTAACTAGGACGCAATAATTACCGGAGAATAACTCTCCTAAATACAGCACACAATACATTGTCAAACATCTTGCATGAGAGAGTGAAGCCTTACACCGAAGCGTTCCTAAGTTGTGCTCACTACGGAGAGCAATGGATTGTATCCTCTCTCCGACCCTTGCTCCCTGGTATTTATATTCGTTGTATTCGTGAATTCTCGTATTTAAAATAAATACATTATTTTAAATGCGAGAATTCACGAATATAAATACCAAGGAGCAAAGGTCGGAGCGAGGATACAATCCATTGCTCTCCGTAGTGACCACAACTTTAGGAGAATATCAGGCAGGTTTCAGGCGTGATCGTTCAACTATTAACCAGATTTTCACACTACGACAAATTATCGAAAAAGCGTAAGAGTTTAATATATATGTGCCCCATCTTTTTGTTGATTTTAAAGCAGCATATGACAGTGTCATAAGACCAAGTCTTTACAACACTATAAATGAGTTGAGGATTCGAAAAAGTCTCCTGTTCTAAGGTTGGCAATCATCAGAGCGATTTTTACTTTTGAGATCGCGGCTCTAAATAATTCGTTCTTATTACATCCAAACCATTCCCTAACGTTCTTCAGCCATGAGTTACGTCTCCTTCCTATGGATCTTTTTCCCTGGATTTTTGCTTGCTTAATGACCTGGGATATAAGATATTTATCTCTTCTCATCACATGTCCCATATATCTCAGTATTCTTCTTTTAATTGTTAGAAGTACTTCCCTTTCCTTATGCATACGTCTCATTACCTCTACGTTGGTTATTCTATCTACCCATGTTGCTTCCAGTCTCCTCACGTCATTTTTCTTCAGTGTCCACGCTTTCATCCCGTAGTATAATACGGATAGTACATAGCACCTCAACAGTCGTACTTTTAACTCAAAGTTTAAGTCCCGATAGCAGAAAAGCCTCTTCATTCTTGTAAATGTGCTTCTGGCCTGTTATATTCTGACTTGTATTTCTTGAGAGCTGTGATTGTTTTCATTAATGGTTGTACCTAGATATTTAACTCCTCTTACTCTTTCAGTAAGCTGATTTTGTACTTATATCTCACGAATGTCCTGAGTTGTCTTTGTTATTATCATATACTTTGTCTTGCTTATGTTGAGATAGGCGGTAAGATACGAGTCTTACAAATGGGATGGGATAGGCGTTAGCGAGGTAAAACAGAGAGGAGAAAGCCTGAAAAAGCTGAAATCACGTCATTTATTCTATCAGGTCCGTAGTGAAACTGAAACAACGGGAGGCGTTGGCTTCTTTGTACATAGAAAGCATGAAAGCAACATCATATCATTAAAAAGTTTCTCTACTAGAGTAGCTTCTTAAACCTTAAAACTAATTGAACGGTATGTCTTAAAAATCGTACAGATATATGCTCCAACAAGTGGCCATGCGGACTACGAAGTAGAGGAATTCTACTATGACATTGTTCTAGCCTTAAATGATACAACAACATACTATACCATAATATGCGGTGACTTTAACGCTAAAACCTAAGTATATGAAGGTGTCGACACCTTCCAGTTCTAGGTCGTCAATTATTATTCTTGTAGGTGTCGGGTTGCTTGACTTAGTGAAACACATATATTTGGTCTTCTGAACATTTTATAGTTAATACCATTCTCTGTCTCTAATTATTGGCAAATACATTATATTAATGAAGGATTTCGAACAAAACACTGTACACAAACAAGACAAACAACCCACTGTATGGTGGAGATATGTATAGATGATCTCCATTTGGCTTCACCTACCATTAAATTTCTGATGGACATCAACAATAAAGAAGAATAAATTAAATTCACCATGGAAAAGAAAACAACAATCCACTTCCTTATCTTGATATGTTAACCACAAAAGAAGGATTTTCACTTTACCCTTACTCTCAAGAAACTTACAAGAAACAAGAAACTCTTATTTGATCTGGTATTGAAAATGTACTACTGCTCTGCTTACCTTCTTGGACACCATGAATCCCACTCCAAAATATCTCTTGATCCCCAACTCTTGAACAGGGTGCTCTTCCCTATTTTTATTATATCATTTCCCAGTTGTTTTGTTTCTTACAGGGCAAGGATATCTATTGTATATTTTTATAAAATTTGATCAAAGTTTTTCAAAGCTCCCTGCTCATAAGTACCTCTTAAGTTCTTCGTCCCAATTTTTATTATTTCCTTGGATAATTGTCTTTCCTTTGGACTTATTTTACCGTTTTTCATAGTCTTATTCCTTCTCCTTGCAGTTTCAGTATCATACCGACTCCATTGTTATTCTTCCACTAGTTTTTTGGCAATGTTATTCTGGTATGTATTATCTATTAATTGTTGTTATTATTCATACCATATCTATTCCTTTCCAATCACACTTAACTTCGTATAGCCTATTTTAGTCTGTTTTCCTTTACCTTTTTCTTCTTCTGCTATTTGAATTATTTCTTTCTACATTTTCATTTCTTCCGAGTTCAGATCGTTTCTTTATGTAGACGAGATCATTATAGTGCTTCAACTTACTTTTTTTATGTAATAGCTTAGTTTTATCCGTGAAGGTTTCTGTTTCTATCGCGTAGACTGTTTTCATATTTTTGTTGCTTTCCTGAACTTTTGGGATAATATGTATGCTGAAATGTAATCTTAGATGGATATATAGGGTGGAAGGCACTTATGGAATAAAATTATTTCTGTCCTTGTTTTAAAAAATTATAAAAAACACTAAGACCCGTCGATTTATTTATATAAATTTGCGCTTTTTAAATATAAATTTAAATATACAGGGTGATTTAAGTCTAGCATAATTCATAAGCTTTATTTTTAATGGAACACCCTGTATATTTTATATTCTTAAAAGCTGTTTAATAACCTAATTTCAACGAATTTTATCATATAGGTTGTATTATGAATAATACAGGGTGAAATTTTGAAATTATAAAGTATGGAAGCCACTTATGGAATAAAATTGTATGTGTCCTTATTTTGGAAACTTATAAAAAACGCTAGGATACGTCAACTTTTAAATTCAAACGGCGGTTTTACAAACTTAAATTTAAATATACACTGTGATTCACGTAACGCTCACATAGTCCATGATTGTTAGTTTTAATGAAGTACCCTGTATATTTTTATGTTTTTAGAAGCTATATAATAACCTCATCTCAAAATAGTCTATTACGTAGGGTCATGAATAATACAAGATGAAACATTTGGAGATTATGTATAATTTTCGACAAGGCCTTAAAAACTAAAAATTTTTAAATTATTAATTTATCAAACTTTAAATAAGCGTATTTTTTAAATAAGCTAAATAACGACATTAAATTTCTAAACTAAGTATCAATATATTTCATATATTGCGTTTTGTATTAAATATCTTAACGAAATTTATAAATATTTTCAAAATTTCACCTTGTATATTCATAATAGACCCTAAGTAATTATAGTTTGTTAAGACTAGGTTGTTAAGGATTTTTTAAAACCATAAAAATATACAGGGTGTTTTATTAAAAATAAACATACTGGACCATGCTAGACTTGCGGGAATCACCCTGTACATTTATGTTTATGTTTAAAAAGAGCACATTTTTCAATTTAAAACTTGACGTGTAACAGCGGTTTTTATAATTTTTAAACAACAAGGACAGACATAAGTTTATTCCATAGTGCCTTCCACACTGTATATTAATATCGACATAGTACCTCTTAATTATTGCATCCATACAAGCATGAAAATATTTCAAATATTCCTATGTTCTATAAAAATTGTTATAAGTTTATTGTACTAACCTTACGTCGTCGATAACTTTTTCGAACTCACTGTCTCAACCAGTGAGATACAAAGATCATTAAGGGCCATACTGGACGGTCACATCCTCATCTCGTACTGGGGGACTCGAACTCGATATAAAATAACTAATATAAAAAGACCAGACCATTATTCAACTATTTTCTCGACTGTCTCTGTTTTAATTACCTACTAGTCGAAACAACATGCGAATACTCCTCTTAATAATCGAACGGATTGAGATTTTATCCGGTATACATCCTTTAGCTAACGACTTCGTTGCTTATCCTTTACTTTATAGGCCAGTATCTCTTTTATTTAATGGGATTATGAACTAGACACTAATCCGAGCATTATATTATATTTGTTACTTACTTGATTCGTCTTATTGCACAATTAAAATACTTGGAAGTGTGTACCTCAGAAAATTTGAGAATAAGAAGATAGTGGGAGTATAAAAATTTAAACGATGAACGTTGACAATTCGGCTTAATTTTTCGAGTCTGGATCCGATTACAGTTTTTCTGACCAGTATCGGCCTACGTCTATTTCCGAGCCATAAATCATCGAGGGAGCACTGTGATGGGCAAAATCTGCAAACTCTCAGGCGCTCTACGTTCTGTATTTCCCCATATTCACAAAGTGCGTCGTTATCTGTCTTTATACCCCATTTAATGAGGTTGTGTTTTGTAATGAGGGGCAACGCCGCGCCGGTTCGTATGCCGTTGAGTGTCCGCGAGGTTCTCCAGTCCAGATTTATTCCATTAGATGGTTCTGGGGGTAGGATGAACAGTTCGGGTGGTTCGACGCTGGCGTTTCTCATAAACCTTTTCCTTGATTTAAGCCGGCTGATTCCTGACGGTTCGTCAAACCCGTATAATTAGTACTTTTCATTGAAACTGTACCTAAACTTCTCCACATGTTGCGTAGTAGGGATAGAGGATAGAGGGGTAGATTTCATACAGAAGGTAGTTATTCTACATGTTTCATTTAATGCAGTGGTGACTTGTGGGCGTGTCTAGATCTACCCCACACAAAACATACATATTTTCCTACATAAGATTCCCCCCACGCGAAACATAAGACCTTAGCTGTTGACTTTAAGACCTATGGATTTGTACCCACTTGCTCCCTACAAGTTTCCAGAGAAGGTTGTTTCTCATAGTAGATGTCTCATCATTTTCAACATGAATTTTCCATAAATGTCTGATGTGGCATATTTGGGGATTGTATTATAGGACCATTCGAAGTACCAACTAGGCTTGACGGACTAACGTATCTAAATTTTTTGAGAGAAGATTAACCACCTCTTTTAGAAGATATACCTCTTTTAGAAGATATACCTCTATATTTGAGACCTAACTCTTATCTTGGTATATGCATGATGGTGCACCACCACATTATAGCCTAGAAATTAGATGAAAGTTATCCTCACAGGTGGATTGGTAGAGGTAGTGTATACCGATGGCCAGTACGTAGTCCCGAACTAAATCCCCTAGACTTTTACTTTTGGGCCTACCTAAAGTCACTTGTTTAAAAAGCAATAAACAACCGTCAAGAATTATGGCAAAATATTGTAGAGGGAGTTAACGTTATTAGGGTCCAAAGAAACTCATTATTTAAAATAAGACAGAACTTATGTAGTACAGTGGAACCTCCATAAGTCCGATTAATCGGGACCGCGACAGATCCGGGTTATCGAAAATCCGGGTTAGCCGGAGAATATGGTAAAAGTTAATAAAATTAGTATAAATAATAAACAAATACACATTATAATTGCAAAAACATGAAATTCATATGCACAGTAAATCTAAATTATGTACAGTTGTGTAGTGTTGTGTATTTCTTGGTAAAAATCTCAGTTAAAGTGAAAAAGTGTGTTTTGTCTGATGAAAGTCGGTCCGGGTTAGCCGGACTTCCGGGTTATCGGAGGCCGACTTATCGGGGTTCCACTGTATATCAAATGGTAAACATTTTGAGCAATTATTTTAATTAGTTTTCGTTTCGTTTTGAATTCATCACTTTGTCAATTGTTTTTCATTTAATTTCTCAATTTTTTTAAAATTTTCTATCTACTTTGTAAAAGGTTTAATAAAAATAATTGTTTCAAATAATTCATATGCATTTTGTTTTGTAAAAATTTTGTAAAAATTAGACACCTGGTGTCAATAGTAAAACTAATACCATTTTCTTATTACGCATACTAAATAATAGCATGATATCAAATGTCACTTAAATCGGTTGAATATTTTTCAATATATCCCTAAAGAATAGAAAAAAAAATATTAAAATCTTGAATGGGTTGCATGTGAGAGTTCATTTTAAATGAAGTAAAAGTCAGACTTACTCTCAATCTTTATGATAACTTCCGACGACCGGTTTCGCTCTTTAAAATTTGTAGAGCATCTTCAGGTCAAAGGTAACAAGTTACAAAATGCTACAAATAAAAACCAGAATTGGGACATTGTCTGGTTGTAAAAGATACTAAAGATCCATATGATCAAGCCAATGTTGAATAACATACATAAAAGTAGCGAAATAGCATACCAATGCACATGCAAGCATTCATGGGGGTGGTGGTACAAAACTTCCCTCAAACGCAACAACATGCGCAGAAGTATGCTATATATAATCATGCAATCATAAAGTGTCGTACTTACATTCGGATACAAGGTGCTATCAACTCAGTTTTCATTATCATGATGTTTCTTTTAAAGTTATGTTAACGGGATATGGTGGAATAGACGGACGATGCAGCAAAGGTAAACAAATCTATGGGACTTAGGAGTTCTTGAGGGTGATGAGATAGTTGGTGTAAGTTAACAAGCAAATCTATGTCTGTTATTATGTTTGTGTAAATCAAATTAGTGAATGACTTATTTACAATTTTAATGTGTGTTGATTTTAAAGATTTTGTTTTTATTTTATTTTAATTTTATTTATATTTATATATATATATATATTAAAGAATTCTATTTATTATTAATGTAAGATTGACAACGTTTGGATCGTAAATCCGATCGTAATTTTAATACGGTTGATAAAAAGGGCATGTTAATTAATTGTATGTTAGTAAAATATTATTTTTATAACATTTCGATATTTATTTCAATTTTTTTTCATTATATACTGAATATGTCCAGAAACTGGGGGTGTCCAATAATGGGTACATTTGACATATTCGAATACACTTTTGCTAAATTTATAATATCGAAATAATATAAAAATAATATTTTAGTAACATACAATTAATTAACATTTTCTTTTTATCATCCGTAACTTCACGCATGTGCTCTTAAACAGACAAATCTTTGATCTTTAATAACTCAAAAAGTATTGATTTATTTTAATAACATGATATAACAAATTTTACCTATAATTTGTCCCTCTATCGCTTTGTGGGGTTATTTTTAATAAAATCGTTTTCACCCTCGAGAAGGGGTGGTATCCACCCCCAGGGTAAAAGTGCAAGTTGGCACCAAATAATTTTTATTTCCTGAGGTATGTTCTAACTAGTCACCAATTTTCATGCAAATCGATGGAGGTTTAACAAAATAGGAGGTGAAAACCTTTAAAAACTACACTAACTTTCCCTTTTCATCCCTTATTGCTACTTCCTGTATCCACTGAGGTCTCAGCCTGAAAAGGGTCATAATTATCAATATACAATAGACACATTTCACATGCCAAACTTTATATTACTTATGACGATGATTTTTCGGCTCTAGCTCAGACTATAACCAGTTACGGAGATGCTGAAGAGGAAGTACGACAACAAAGCTTAAAAGCAAGTAAAGCGGCGGGATCTCTTAATGACACAATCTGGAAGAAACACAAACACAAAAGCAAGAATCTATCAAGCAGCAATTAGACCTATATTGACATACACGGCGGAGACAAGACCTGACACATCTAAAACGAGACGACTACTAGAAAAAACAGAGATGAAAATACTGCGACGAATATCACGGAAAAGTCTGTTGGATAGGGAGAGAAACGAAAACATAAGAAGATAATGCAATGTAGAAGACATAAATGGATGGGTGACAAAACGGAAACAGGAGTGGAACGAACACATTGATATTAGTGGAATAGCAGAGGATAGGATAGTACGAATAGCACGAGATAAGTCACCTAATGGACAAAGAAGTATTGACAGACCAAGAAAAATATGGTACGATAATTTAGACAATTTAGGAGGCTATTATTAAAGAAGAAACAGGTTTTAAAGCCTACATACAAGAAGGAAGAATAAGAAGACAAAGAAGAAGAAGACAAAGAAGAAGAAGACAAAGAAGAAGAAGAAGAAGAAGAAGAAGAAGAAGAAGAAGAAGAAGAAGACGGAGAAGAAGAAGAAGAGTAGTGCGGCAATTTGTTTTGGCATATTGTCCAGTTTATTAATTTGTATTAATGTAATTTAAATGTAATGACGAAAAAAGATGAAACCCAACTCAGGACATTTGAGAGAAAGATACTGAGAAGAGTATATGCCCCGGTGCAAGAGGAAGACGGCGCATGGAGAATCAGGAGAAACGACGAGGTTAATGAACTGAATGAAGGGTATGATATTGTAAGATTTGTGAAAAGTCAAAGACTGTCATGGTTGGGACATATTCAGCGACAAGAAGATACAAAAACGACAAAGAAGATATTATAGTGGAAACCGACAGGAAGGCGAAAAAAAGGAAGGCCCAGGACGAGATGGTTAGATGACATGGAAGACGTCCTAAAACCATGAATATAGGACAATGGAGGAGAAGGGCACAAGAGAGATCTGAATGGAAGGACATAGCTAGACAGGCAAATATCCATATAGGGTTATGATGCCAAAAGAAGAAGAAGAAGAAGAAGAAGAAGAAGAAGAAGAAGAAGAAGAATTTGAGCTCAAACGCTTTATTTTGATGTCATCTATCACTCCTTAGCTAATGTTTAATTAATTATAACAAATAATACAAATATAAAATTATAACAAATAATTAAGTATAACAAATATAACAAAAACATTTTCAATCTTGTTTGTTGAAAATTCGGCATCAACTAACTGTTAACAGTTGGCGTACAGTTACCAAAAAAGAATTTTCTTTGAAGTATTTATGGAATAACATAAGCTGTTTTTACCAGCAAAATTGGCAAAGATATTTTTTAATATACTGCGACACTTTTATAGTCAATTCGTCTTTTACAAACTATATAATTATGTATAATAATTGCTTTCAGTAAATTTATGTATTGACAAATGGCTCTTGCATTTGTTTTCAGAGAAAAGTAGAAAATTCATCACAGCAGTGGAAACTTAAGCAACACGCCCCCAGTTTTTGAAGTATTTATGTCTTTCTTCTTACTTTGACGTGAGACGTGTACCATGTGCGAGTTTGGTAAAATTTAATTTACAGAACTTTTTACTTATACAGCTTCTAGGAATAGCAAAAAAATCATAGAACAATAAAACTAGTTACCACAGAAACATATTTAATAAACTATGTTGTAGATATTCCCCTCCTCTATATTTTCTCCTTTGTAAGGATGTAGTAGCGTACTGTGGATAATATGTCTGTATATAAATATAATTTAAATGAAATTGGCCACATAACGATGCAAGACCTTAAGCCGCGTCCACACTGATAAATTTTTACGTGCGTATTGAACTTATGGTTCATCACAAAAATTTGAGTCGAAAATTTAACAGCTCGACCATCGAAAATGTGTTTATCGTTGGTTGTCCGCGTCTGCTCAGGTTGGTTGGAGTAACTTAAAAACACTTTGTTATAAATTGAGTTAGGTTAGCTGACTAAATGACCAACAACGATTATAATTCACTCAATTACAGGACAATAGGAAAACAGTTTACTTGAACATAACTGACATACTCCAGGGAAATAAGGTTTTTGTCGGGACACTTGAGCAGCCAGGCTGCAAATTGGTTTTTTGGGTACTATATACCTAATACATTATACATACAAAAATGCCCGTCAAAGTTCGGACGAGAATTTTAGTTATTAACAAATAAGGGTCAAAATTGGCAGTTTTTTCGTTTAAATCGCTACAGGTAAAAATAGGATAATTAAATATCTTATTTATAGTATTCTTCTTTTAGTAGATGAGCCAATATTTAAAACGGCAGTTTTTAAATTTTGGTCCGATCATTTGTTGCGTCGAAAATTGCAAAATAATACTAAAATTTCGAAAATAAAAAATTTGCTAAAACTTTGGCGAAAGTGACCTTACGACTTTTATATTTCACAAAAAGTTGAGTCAAAGAGTTCATATACTGCACAAAAAATTATAAGACGATTCGTCAATTAGTTTAAATTTTATTAAATTTGTTTATCCCAAAGAGCTTTTTTGTAATGTTATTGTTCAGAAAATAATAATTATATAAAAATTCTGTGAAAACCACATGAAAGAACAATAGTCTTGTTTTCAAATTATTGAAGAAAATCATTAAAAAGTAATTTTTGTCACTACGAAAACATTTTACTAAAGTAGAGTCATTTTTGACTTGAAAACAATTTGAATAGCTTTGTTAATATTGACTGTAGAGTAAATTTACCTTGGAATTTCAAAAGCTGGTACTTTTAAACAAATTTTCAAAAAAAAAATTTTCGCTTATGTTAATTACGATGAAAGTTAGCCACTTTTATTATTTAATTCACAGTTACTTCAATATACATAAAATTCTCCTGTAACAGTGTTAGTTACCATACTACTCCGAAACGGCTTGGCCGATTTTTATGAAATTTTACAAGTGTATACAGGGACTAAGAATAGGTTTTAATCTATTTTTCATACCCATAAGTTATAAGGGGGGTTGCCCCCCTGACATTTTTTTTTATTTTTTTGGACAAAATTGTCTATCTTAATTTTATATGATGTAGGATTATAAAATACATACAACCCTTAATTTACACTTTTCCATCAACAACCCCTATTTGTTAATACCCATCTATATATTTACATCTATAAAATTCTCCTGTCACAGTGTTAGTTGTCATACTCCTCCGAGACCGCTTGACCGATTTTTATGAAATTATATATGTATATTCGGTAGGTCTTAGAATCGGTCGTAATCTATTTTCATATCCCTGAGTGATAAGGGGAACTCCCCCTAACATTTTGAAATGTTAGGTGGGGATTTACGTATATAACGTACTCTACAAGACTACGAGTACATACAATTTAAAAAAATTATTATACAAATTCCATCAACAAGCTCTGGAGATATTATTCGCAGCATATGTTTGAAGAATCAGTTTCATTTTTTGAGTGCACGGATTTTAATAATTCATTTCCACCGACCACAAATCGATTTCGCTAGAACATTATTTTTAAAGCTTTATTAACAACTCTGTTGAAGTTTAAAGTTTACTCAAACTTTTACACATAAACTATATACCTTCAACTTCGAAATGGCGCTAGTTGGGTTGCTTAATTGTTATAAACAAAGTAGCTGTCAATTAAATAAAAAAAGTGGCTAACTTTGACTGTAATTAACCTAGGCAAAAAGTGTTTTTTTGAAAATTCGTATAAAAATACCAACTTTTTAAATACTAAAGTAGTTTTACTCCATAGTCAATATCAACAAAGTTATTCAAATTGTTTATGAACTAAAAATGACCCTACTTTAGTAAAATGTTTTCGGAATGATAAAAATAACTTTTTAATGATTTTTTTAAAATACTTTGAAATCATGACTTTTCTTCTTTCATGTGGTTTTCACAGAATTGCTATTACATTACTATTTTCTGAACAATAATAATGCGAAAAAAAAAAGCTCATTGGGATAAACAAATTGAATAAAATTTTAACTAATTGACGAATCGTCTTAAAAATTTTTGTGCATTATATGGACTGTTTGTCTCAACTTTTCGTGTAATATAAAAGTCTTAAGGTCATTTTTACAAAAGTTATAGCAATTTTTTTATTTTCGAAATTTTAGTCTTATTTTGCAATTTCTGAAGCAATAAATAATCGAACCGAAATTAAAAAACTGCCATTTTAAACCTTGGCTCATCTACTAAACGAATAATAGTATAAATAAGATATTTAATTACCCTATTTTTACCCGTAGCGATTTAAACGAAAAATCTGCCATTTTTGACACTTATTTGTTAATAACTAAATTTCTCGTCCGAACTGTGACAGGCATTTTTGTATGTATAATGTATTAGATATATAGTACCCAAAAAACCCATTTGCAACCTGGCTGCTCAAGTTTCCCGAACATGGTATATTTTGCCTTATTTCCCTGGAGTAACATTATATTTTCTTATTTTCTTGACATTACATATTACATTACAACTTCTAAACTGTCATTACATAGAGTATGTACAACTATAGAGCAACATCTACTTTTAACGTAACACTCTCCCTCAACGTGAAAAGTAGATAAGCCAAACAATTTTGGTTTCTTTCTAACACGCATATTGTAACGCTTAGATTCTTGAACACCATCATCGCTTCTTTCTTCTCTATTCATTGATTTTCACTCGTACTTTCTGCACTTTCCATATTCTTAGATTTCACAATTTCATTGATACCATTTTTCACTTCTTCGGAGTTTTCATTTACACTAAAACATTCCGATTGATTCTGGTTCACTGATTCGGCTTTATCTTCAAAAATTTGCAAATTGCATGTAACCTCAGGTTTAAATCGTACGTCGTGGCTCGATAAGATTCTTCTTTCAGATGGAATCCATATTCTAAAACCATCCCTGTCATTCACGTAACCAACCAAATAACCATGTATCGCCTTGTCGTCAAATTTACTGCGAAAATTTTTGTTTACGTGAACATAAAATTCAATGCCAAATATTCTTAAATGTTTCAAACTCCCAACTGGCTTTCCATACCACAATTCATAGGGACTTTTATTCTCAATTGATGACTTTCCTGTGCGATTCAGCAGTTACACTGCAGTATTGCATGCTTCTGCCCACAATTCTTTGGACAACTTGCATGGGTTTAACATGGAACGAGCACACTCTACAATGCTACGGTTTTCCCTTTCAGCAACACCATTCTGCTGAGGTGTATAGGGTGGAGTGATACAATGCTCTATACCTCTACTCGCAAGAAGTTCAGATACCTTTCTGTTGTCAAACTCTCTCCCTCCATCACATCTCAGTTGCTTTACTACATGGCCATTTGTGTTTGCTTCATTTAAAAAATTTTCTAAGAAGGTACATATTTCACTTCTGTGTTTCATAAAGAAAACTTTCCGAAACTTACTAAAGTCATCTTTAAAACATACGTAATAATTGTGCTCTTCCTAGTGATTCTATAGACATGGGACATTTTTATTTTAAAAAGAACTAACATCTGTGAAGTTCTGTGAATTATCTACCTCGACAAATCATATAGACATCTGTTTCTGGGTGCATGCTTTGTTAAATGATATACCTCTCTCTGTTTCAGCTACTTCTCAGCACCCTGTAATCCTGTAAAACTCTTCATAGCCTTCGCCCTTCATAGATAAAATTTTAGTTAACTGGAATGATACCGAACACTCGTGGAATACCGGTGTGACTCCGATATCAATCGAGTAGATACAATACTCAAAATCAAAATAGGTACTCGCTCTGATACGATTGGTACGAAGTAACGAAGTAATCAAAGTAATCAAAGTAATCAAAGTAACGATTTACCTCTCTGTATAATAATCGTTACTTTCGGTATTCGTAAGTAACGAGTACTTTGTAACGAATAGTTACTTTTTCAACATCACTAATGCGACGCGATCTTCTCTCGAAAACCGACAACCAATGGAGCGTGTGTGTTTTGTGCGTCGAAAATTCTTGAGTCCGATTTATGCGATAAACATGTCCACAGTAACACAATTTACCTCGAGCACGCAACGCAAAACCTCGAACAGCTGGTTCGTGGCAAATTTTTACCAGTGAGGACGCGGCTTTACGGAGAGAATGACGTCAAGAAATCCAAAGCCATAGGAGTAGATTGAATAAAAATGAGACTTCTAAGTCAAATCTAACAATGCTATATCTGATAGATCAATCAATGATGGTAGGAATTCAAAATACCTAATAATATTATAAAATTTGTCAGTTATTGTAAAATTTTTATATTAAGGTAAAAATTAAAAAATAATAATTTGTTTTAAACTTAAGACTGACTTACTAGCACAAAACGCATTTATTGACCTATTCTCTGAAACATTTTAATAGAGATCTGAGCGAAGGAGAACCTATTAAATCACTTTTTAAAAAATGACACAGCCTCTGGCAATTTTTTAATTAAAAATACCAAAAGATACGACACTGGCCTCACATATTTGTTAGCGCCATACACTTTATTTAGACACGCTATTCATATAACTAACTAACAGGCCAAGATGAGCCTTTCTCTCCCTGGTAAATGAGATTTGTATGGTTTCTTTTGTTGTGTCAACCAAAATATTTTAAAATTAAAACAGCACAACACACAATGCAGGTACCTACCCGAAAAAAGAAGAAGACGGTAATGATGATGAAACTGGAAGACGATACACCAAACAAAAGATAATAAACTGTGACAAATACAAAATAAAATACGGTTAAAGCATTTTTCTTAAGTGATAACTTATACAATGGTGTAAAAAATGAAAAACGTCAATAAAATCCAAATTTTATGTGCCACTTTAAAGAATACCCATTAACTGAAACTGAAGCGACTGCTTTTAGACAGAAACTGTAAACTACAGTTCTTACTTAGTAAGGAATTATTAAATCATTTTAAAAAGATCTTATACTTTCTGAAGGACTCTGCAAAATCTCGGGAAAGACATGTAGTAATTATCGGACAATAAGTCTGCTGAGCAGTGCCGGATTAAGAATCCTAAGGCTCCTAGGCAACCCAAGCTATGAGGCCGCTTAAGAAACCTAGGTTTCTCCGTTTTTAATAATTTTTATTTTTGAAAATGTCCGTCCGCCTGTTGCAAAATAACCCAAAATGACTGTGAGGCAGGAATAAATTGAGCCACTGGCCCTAGTTCATCCGTGACATTTCTTTCTTTGCAATTCGGGAAGGCCCAAGCCATGGTAAATGGTTAAAGCGAAGAGAAGAGGATATGGGTTTACTGATGAGGGGGAAAAGATCTCCGAAACCGGTATAGACTCTTCCTGCACTCTCCGATTTAACCAGAGTATTATGCAGCTGCTGCATTTTCGTTTTTCGTTTCGTTTTGCAAAGAAATTGAAATGTTTATACATTTTCAGAAATAAATTGATTTCCCTGCAAGTTTGAAGCTGGGCTATAAAATATTTGAACCGTTCTAGTTCATTTTCAAGTTCAGATTCAATATCATCAGGATAGTTTTCATGCAGTTTTGAAGCACACTCCTTTATTTGAGTATCACTCAATTTTGAAAAAATACAAAAGACCAAATACTGAGTTCATTGATCGGTACACTGTCAACCGACGACTCAGCTCAGTAATTAGAGTAAAGTAGAGAATATTCAGAGTATTGTAGGTCGCAGGCCCTCTGCTCGTAATAAGCAAAATTATCTTTTTGGATTTTGGAATTATAAGAACTCCAAAAGTGAATTTAGAAGCTGAACTGCAGTTTGAAGTTCAATCTTTTCTCTCTGCAATGATTTACTGACAGCGTTGATGCGTTCTAAAATTGTTACCCAAAACTCATTCATTATGAATGTTTTTTTTTGGCATTTCTTACAACAAATACTTAGCCTCATGAACTATTTCAGCTTGCTGATTAGTGTCTTCAGCAAGAGTATGAAGAGCAGATTTGAAAGCGTTTTAACCTTAGGCAAAGGTCTTATGCCATGTGCTGCTTGTTCTAATAAGGACTAGATCTTGGCGAATCAGATCGCTTAATGGAGTTTCATTTAAGAATTTGATCATAACTTCCCAACGGTGGGTAGAGGATGAAAAAAAGGTGTACACAGACTGAAGAAACCCAAAATACGATATTCTATTTGAGGGAAAATACGTCAGCCAATCTCTTTTAATTTTTGTTCCACTGATTTGTTTTCAAAAAACCATAGATTGTATAAAAAGCTTGTAATGCCTTCAAAATTTCTTTTTGACGCTGAAACACTTCCATCAAGGTTTTTACATTCTGAAGACCTTTCTCAATCCAAAATGTCCTTACTTCTTTAGTTACTGTATTCCGTAATCCTATGCCGTTTTCCGAATTTAGGACCCAATTTATCTTTAACTTCAATTTTTAACTTAGTTTCCGTTTCTGGTTCTTTAACTTCTTGAACTGGAATAGAACTGTCGTTACATGTTTTTTCATCTTCTTTAGTTAGGGAAGCTTTGTTTCCCTCAGTTATTTCTATTCCATCACGTGCATTTTCATTGGTTGCTGCTTCACTAGCTATGGATTTCCGTGTGAAACTGAGTTTAAATAAGTTTTGCTTTTGTTTTGGATTTTGATTAAGGATCTTTTCTTTCTCCTGATTTTTCTTGTGTTTTTTTGCTCACTTTCGATTCTTGTTTCCATCTGTAGTACTGGTCCTTCTGCCAAAGGGCATTCATTAGCAATGTATTCCCACAGCATGTACTTTATACGTGAACAAAAGTATGCATTGTAATGTAGCTTTATACGTCCACCATAAATTTTATGGTATTGCGCGATATTTGAATCTTTCAACATTTTTTCGTTTTGGTCCCCGCGATGCCCCCTTTGGGACTGAGGTCCCTAGGCAACTGCCTACTTTGCCTAATGGTTAATCCGGCACTGCTGCTGAGTCACGTTTTGAAGCTCTCCGTACGAGTAATACATAACAGAATATATTACATGATATTATTGGAGGAGAAAACTTAGAAAACTTAACAATACTCAATTCGGATTTAGGAGTGGCTTGGGTACAAGGTAAGGGGGCGTTCAAGTATTACGTAACGCAGTTTTTGAAGATTTTTGACCCCCCTCCCCCCATGTAACGCACCGTAACGTTTTTCTGTACCCCCTCCTCCTACATAAACGTTACGTAACACCCAAGTGACCAGTTGTTGCGAAAAGTACTAGAAACTCGGTAAAATAACTTTGTTATTCTGTTAATCGCATTTGAGGTAATAACTTAGAATAAACTATTTAACAATAAATAATAAACTTACAATAGCAATCTTTTATTACTAATTTTACATTTACATTTTACATTTTCCCTACTTGGCCCTATCCTTACATAAATGTTTGGCTTCATCCTTTATTGTTCTTTTCATGCATTCTTATTCTTCTATTTTACCTTTTTTTTTTTAATAAAATCTTAAAACAAAATAACATAATATTATTTATTATTTCAACATTTTATTTAAAATAAAATCGTATTCTGAAGAAAAATTAACATTAAAGTCAGAGGTAGCAAGAAACACAGGTGGTAGGTATGTAAAAAACAATTCAATAATAATTACAGCTACTCCTCCTCTGTCCATATGTTTGTTAGCCACGCAGACTCTTTCATCACAGACATCCGGAGAGCAGATGAAGTGGGTTCTGGAAGTCTGGAATTAATAAGACATCTGCTTAAACTCTTCTAGTGGAGGCGAGAGATCAATGGATAACCACACAAGAAGTAGTGAAAACTTGCATGATCCTTTGTCCAATTGGCTAGGTACTATGAGCCTGCTTAGGGTTTAAAGGATTGGGCAGGGTGGCGGCAGCAAACTAGGAAAACAGATTTTAATGCACTCCTGCACGAGAACCGCAGGATTCGTCCGCGCATTTAATTACTTGCAAGAAATATTGTGATTTAATTACTTGCAACAAACCGGCATATTTATGTTTCGTGGACCTTAAGAAAACATTTGACAGGGTCACATTAAAGGACGTTATCCACTTGTTATACTCGAGAGAGGTACCTCTGGGAATAATTAAAACGATAGAAAACATCTACCAGAACAACACAATAAAAGTAAAAGTGGAAGATGAACTAACTGACCCAATTGAAGCCGGCAATGGGATAAGACAGGGGGATTCCTTGAGTCCTTTATTGTTCAACCTGATCATGGACGAAATAATAGAAAAAGTAAGAACTAAAAAAGGATACCAAATGGGAGAAAAACAACTTAAATAATCTGCTATGCGGACGATGCAATACTAATCTCTCAAAGTGAAGATGATTTACAACGTATGCTGCACCAATTCAACGTAATCGCCAGAAAATTGAACATGTTGAACATGTTTTCCTCAAAAAAGACAAAATGCATGGTTATAACAGCAAATCCAATAAGATGCAAATTGGAGCTGGAAGGTCAGATAATAGAACAAGTGATGGAGTTTAAATATCTAGGCATCACACTATCTAGCTACGGAAGACTCGAAACAGAAGTGGAAGATCAAGTGAATAGAGCAAACAGAGCCGCAGGTTGCCTGAATGACACAATATGGAGAAATAAAAATATCGGAAAAGAAATAAAAGGCAGAATTTACAAAACAGTCATCAGACCAATAATGACATACGCGGCAGAAACACGACCCGACACAGAGAGGACAAAAAGATTGCTCGAAACAGCGGAGATGAAAACCCTTCGAAAAATCGATGGTAAGACTCTATGAGACAGAGCTAGAAGTACAGATATACGACGAACATGCAAGGTGGATAACATTAATAACTGAGTAAGAAACAGAAGAATAGAATGGAATGACCACATAAGCCGAATGACAACAAATATAATAGTCAGAACAGCGAGAGACGGTTCCCCAATAGGAAGACGATCAGTGGAAAGACCACGAAAACGATGGAACGACAACTTATTTGAGGCACACTGAAAAAACTGACAGAGTCATGTCTATACAAAAAGAAGAAGAAGAAGAAGAGAAGAAGAAATATTGTGATTTACGAACATGAGTGCTGTACCATACCAGATTAGGTTCTGCTGCACCTTCCAGGCTATCTTCAGGCTTGGGCGTCCAGGTTATACTTTTTAAAGTGTTGAATGGAAAAATTCTTGACTTTTCGATAACATGGGTTTTCCTATGGCCCCACTGGTATCACGGTGTTAGATTCTGTCAGCATAAATAGTTTGAATGTAGAAAGTTTGAATCAGAAAGGTGTTTCAGAAAAAGGTAACACCGTCTCTTGCATAGGTAAAAAACTGAAAAATAATAAAAGGGTTTGTTTAGTAAAAATTTTTGCATAACGAATAATATACGATGCTGCCAGTAGTTTCGGCAAAATCGTAAAAAATGTGTAAAACTTTTTGTTCTTCGACCCCATGCCCCTATCGTGAAAACGCATGCCGTTACAAAAGTTTTTTACTAAGCAAGCCCCAATTGAATCGTTTATTTCAGAAAGGGGTCAAGTGACTAATTTTGACAAAATGAGTTTTTGGTGGAATTTTTTAATTTAAACGTAAATACAGCTTTTGTTGCAGAAAGGAATCAATTGCTGCCATAGTGTTGCCTTGGCAGCGCAGAGAAATTAGTGTTTAGTGCAGAAAGGGGCCAAACAACGCATGACTCCTTGCTTAAAAATTGTATAACCACCAACTTTATTTCAGAAAGGGGCCAAGTGCAAAAAATTATTTATTTTTTTCTTAAAGAAATTAACAAGATAAATTTTTGAAAAATACATTACTTTTTGACAAACACTACAGGTTATTAGTGAGAATTTTTATTATATATAAATAAAATTTTTGTTGAATGTAAACACGTTTTTTTTGTTTTTCTCAAAAGCAGGTTTTTGTGACTTGACCCCTTTCTGAAATAAACGATTCAATTATTTTTCAGTTTTTCACCTATCCTAGAGATGGTATTACCTTTTTCTGAAACTTCGTCTATATACAGGGTGTAACAAAAATACAGGTCATAAATTAAATCACATATTCTGGGACCAAAAATAGTTCGATTGAACCAATTTACCTTAGTACAAATATGCATACAAAAAAAGTTATAGCCCTTTGAACTTACAAAATGAAAATCGATATTTTCCGGTATATCGAAAACTATTACATATTTTTTAATGAAAATGGACATGTGGTATTCTTATGGCAGTAAAATCTTAAAAAGAAATTATAGTGAAATTTGTGAACCCCATAAAAATTTTATGGGGGTTTTGTTCCCTTGAACCCCCCCAAACTTTTTCGTACGTTCCAATTAAATTATTATTGTGGCACCATTAGCTAAACACAATATTTTTAAAACTTTTTTTCCTCTTAGTACTTTTTCGAAAAGCTAGTTTTTATCGAGATATTTTGAATATTTGTCAAATCCACCACATATTTGTATACTGACAAGAGACCTGGTAGTAATATGAATATTTATTTATAAATTACAGTTTGAGATATATTTTGAACTATATTAGAAAAGAAGCCATATCTCGATTCCATAGCCATATTTCGATAAGCCATGTCTTATCGAAAAAAGATTAAGAGGCAAAAAAGTTTTAAAAACATTGTGTTTAACTAATGGTACCGCAATAATAGTTTAATTGGAACGTACACAAACATTTGGGGGACTTAAAGGCACAAAACCCCCATAAAATTTTTATGTAAATATATTAAAAAAGAAGCCGCAACTCGATTAAAACTGGTTTATCAAAAAAATACTAAGAGGCAAAAAAGTTTTAAAAATATTGTGTTTAATTACACAATACCACAACAATAATTTAATTGGAGCGTACATAAAAGTTTGGGGGGGTTTAAGGGAACAAAACCCTTTTTATTTTGTAACTTCAAAGGGCTATAACTTTTTTTGTATGCATATTTGTACTAAGGTAAGTTAGGTTCAATCGAACTATTTTGGTCCCAGAATATGTGGTTTAATTTATGACCTGTATTTTTGTTACACCCTGTATAGGAAGGCACTTATGGAATAAAATTATTTCTGTCCTTGTTTTAAACAAATTTGAAAAACGCTGAGACCCGTAGATTTTTGTATATAAATGTGCGCTTTTTAAACATAAATTTAAATGTACAAGGTGATTCATGCAAGCTTACCATAGTCCATAAGCTTTATTTTTAATGGAACACCCTGTATATTTTTATATGGTTAGAATCTGCTTAACAACCTGATTTCATGGTCTACTATTATGAATAATACAGGGTGATCATTTAAAATTATAATGTATGGAAACCACGTATAGAATAAAATTGTTTGTGTCATTATTTTAGAAAATTATAAAAACGCAAGGATACGTCAACTTTTAAATTCAACTATGGACTGTTTAAATATAAATTTGGATATACATCGTAATTCACGCAAATCTAGCTTAGCCCATTATCTTTAATTTTAATCTAACACTTACACTTTACCACTTGGATACTGAACAACGCTCCCTAAGCTTTGTTCAGTATCTAAGTATTAATACAGAGATGTAGAGATATAAATCAAAATGTATAGTATCGCCCTTTACTCTTTACTTTTCAGTAAAGAGAAACGTACTTTTCAGCCACAATCTTACAATTGACCTTCATGGCGTTCGAATGACATATTACATACTATATTTTTCGAGTCCTACTGTATGGAGTGGAAATGTGGACTATAAGTGGGGCTATGCTTATACGCTTGGAAGCCTTTGAGATGTGGGTATACAGACGACCACTAAGAATAAGCTGGGTCGAGATACAAATGAGGTAGTCCTTCGACGGTTGAACTAAGGAACACAACTGGTCAGTATGTAACGTTACAAACGTCACATCTTTGCTATTTTATTTTTAAATAATTATTTTATTCTATCTTCTTTATTAATTCTTTAATAATAATCTTCTTCTATTTGTTTTACCTGTTTCCCCATTAAAAATTGGTTGGCGCCCTGCTTCTTTATTTATATACATTCAACATTCTTATTCAATCGTTCTGTGGTTCATAAAAGTGATGTCGCACTGTCGTCTCTCGTTTCAAATTTTAAGGCTCCACTTACGAAGACTGTCAACGTCAAGTGAAACCCTTCCTCTTTATCAAAATGAAAAATATTTTTTCTTTTAATTTTAAAATCTACTTACGGCAATTGTCTGGCCTCATAGACACATTTTTAAACAGACGTTCTTATTTGGGGTGAGTGTTTAAACATAACTGTACACATTTTTCTAAGCCTATATCCGTAATCTTTTTTATGTTCCTATCTAACCTTACTTTCTAGTTTCATACCTCATGGTGATTGTTTCATAAATTTCACATTATATCTATTATTTTCATATGTATGTAGTAATCCACAACTATTTAACTATTAATGTTATTTATTACTGTTAATTTTGTTTAACTTTGCCTTTCTGATAACTGCTTGATATAGGGTTGGTCGAAACTCGGAATGAGTATTTTCTGAATTTTCTTAAATGGAACACCCTGTGTTTTAGTATTGTAATGAAATTAAATTTTATGGTACTTTTTTATTTTTTAAGCATTCCCTATACCTAACTGCTTTAATTTGCGCTTACTATTTAATCGTCCCAACAATCTTAACTACGTAGGTATTTTTATAACTTTGCAACCATTATTGGTAATTTTAAGGATCAGTCTAGATTAATATGTATTTATTTCCGAAAAATTATTTGTGATTGAATATTTTCACGACCAACCTAATAAAATTTCACGTATTTTTTGGTTCAATTAATGTTTGGCTTGAATCCCCAATAACTCACAAATTAAAGCAGTTAGGTATAGGGGATGCTTAAGAAATAAAAAAGTGCCATAAAATATCATTTCATTACAATATTAAAATACAGGGTGTTCCATTTCAGAAAAC
This sequence comes from Diabrotica virgifera virgifera, assembly GCF_917563875.1. Classification (NCBI taxonomy): domain Eukaryota; kingdom Metazoa; phylum Arthropoda; class Insecta; order Coleoptera; family Chrysomelidae; genus Diabrotica; species Diabrotica virgifera. The sequence continues at coordinate 7,673,199 of NC_065452.1, read as the reverse complement.
TCAGAAAATACTCATTCCGAGTTTCGACCAACCCTGTATACTAAAATTAAAAATTTAGTAATACTAACAATTCTTAACAATAGTAGACTATACAGTGATGAGCGCGCTAATAACCGGCAAAATAGCGCAAAAGATTAAAAACATAATACATTGCGAAACAAAAAGAGATGAAACTAGTGGATATGGAAATGATCGTTATAAACGTATAAATATCTTTTGCGCTACTTTGCCGGTTATTAGCGCGCTCATCAATGTATAGTCTAGTTTAATATAATTCAAAATCATTGAACATAAACAGAGTTTTTGATGTCGAACTACTACAATTCTACAGGGTGTGAAAGTTGCTACGAAATTAATTTAAAAAACGTAATTATCTTTTAAACTGCCCTGTATAACATTACAAAATTATATTTTATGAACGAAAACATCGAGGAGAATCCAAAAATGTAAAAATATTCAGGGCATTTTCATTAAATAGATCACCCTTCAAAACTCCGTCATTCCAATTTTCATAATTCTGCTGCCCAAGTTCTCGAGATATTTCTAATAGGCCCTTTATCTACCTCTCCCTGTATTACGACTTCAATGCTAACTCACACTTGTACCTTGTCCTCCCTACAGTGTGTCTCAAACTTAACATAGGAAAACCATTTCTTTTCTTCCACCCGGTATAAGTACAAAAAAGAAGTTTGAGTAAACATTTGCACAACTGCGTAAATACCAAAGAAAAATCTCAAATCATAAAAAAAATTGAGGATTCCGTTAACATTTTCATGGAAAAATCAACTATGAAAATGAGCATAATTTTAGGTGATGCATAACTTTTGAAACTATGTTTAGATAGGACTGTACAATAATTATTATACAGTAGAGCGTCGATAATCTGAACCCTGGTAATCCGAACGATCGCTAATCCGAACGCAAAAAAAATTATAAAATTAAAAAATATGATCGCGGACCGAATTTTTTTATTTAATATGACAATATGACCGCGGATTTTTGTTTTGTTTATGCAGAAATACATATTGTACAGTGCGGTGGAATAAGTGTTGCCCCCCCCCTCCTGTTAACTTTTTAATTTTAAGAATATAAGCAAAACGCTCGGACAGGTCGATTTTTAAACTAACCACAGTATATTATAGCATTAACGTTTCGAACTTTACGCGATCCCTCTTCAGGTGACAGCCATAACTCTGATTTTTTTAAATGGTAAAGTACATCATGTGACACCTCATTTAACAGCTTTTGAAATACTGATTTCAAAAATGTATAATACTTTAATCCTTTTTGAGATCGTAGGCGCAAAATTTCGGTCGAACACTTTTTAAACGCATTTATTTTTTTCGAATTCTCAGAAAACTAATAAGTATTTTTGAAAAATTTAAACGCAGAATGAAAGATTATATTATTACCGAGGGCTGACAGTCCCTTAGAATAAACAAAAAGTTTCTTTTGAATGATATATTTGAAATTAAAAATCACACTAAATTTTCTCTTTTTTTTTAACCACTGTGACTTATTAAAATAAACATTATAGGAGTTCTCAGGGACTTTGGACCATCGAGAATACTGTAATATTTCATTCTGCGTTTAAATTTTTCAAAAATGTTAATTAGTTTTTTCAGGATTCGAAAAAATGATTGCATTTAGAAAGAATTCGACCGAAATTTTGCGCCTACGCTCTCAAACAGGATTAAAGTATTACACATTTTTGAAATCAGTATTTTAAGGGCTTTTAAATGAGGTGTCACATGATGTACTTTCCCATTTAAAAAAATCAAAGTTATGCTTGTCGCCTGAAGAGGGATCGCGTAAAGTTCGAAACGTTGATGCTATAATATACTACGGTTAGTTTAAAATCGACCTGTCCAGCGTTTTGCTTATATTCTTAAAATAAACAAGTTAACAGGGGGAGTAACACTTATTCCACCGCACTGTATAATATAATAATATATTTGTTTATTATGCAGGTGTTTTATTCCTTGTAACTAAAACGTATGTGCTGTGCATATGTACATATGTACTATGTTTATGAGCTTTGTATGTATTTTGAACATATGTTCGATAATCCGAACAATTTGATAATCCGAACTACCCCGGTACCAATTAGTTCGGATTATCGACGCTCTACTGTATTGTACAACGAATCTTCTCCATATTTTAAGAGCTCTGCTGGTATACCATCGCTAACTGGTGCATTATTATTTTTAACCTTATTGTTTTTACTGATAAATGATAAATATTAGCAATATAAAAAAACTTTAACCGCGCTGACCAGATGGGACGTGAATTATAAATTGTAATATTCCCTCATCTTCCTTAGTCTCAGCATCCGTTATGGCTTGCAAATTGTAGAAGCCTCGGAGGTGTTACCAGAGAAGGTTCCCATTGTTTTCAGTCTGGTAGGAGGTAGAACAGCAGTGGCAATTCTTAAAAACCTCTATATTAGAGCCAAGTAAGAAAGTACTTACTACAATCAAATGTAAGAAAGAAGAATGGATGACGGAGGAAATTCTAGAGTTGATGAATGACAGAAGAAAAAACAAAACCAGTATTAAGACCCGCTATAAACAGCTTCAAAACCAAATAAGAAGAAAAATTAGGGAGGCTAAAGAAACCTACTTCTCTGAACAATGTAAAGAGATAGAAGAACTGCAAAACACATATGACAACTACAACCTACATAAAAAAGTCATAGAACTAGCCGGAATAGGAAATCGAAGAACTTCAAATATATTGCTCGACAAAAATGGAAATATTATAATGTAGACAGAACGAAAACTACAACGATGGAAAGAGTACGTCGAGGAACTATTTCATAACCAGAGAGAAGCTAGTACATCCGTAGATAGCCAAACGGGAGATGTAGGCCCAGAGATAACCAAATCAGATGTTAGTCAGGCAATAAACTCTATCAAAACCAATAAATCTGCTGGTAAAGATGAATTACCTAGCGAGCTGATAAAGTTGGTCAACGAAAAAAACCTGGACATAATAGTAAAACTGTTCAACGCTATCTATACTACAGGAATCATCCCTAGAGAAATGTTGACATCAGCATTCGTGTGTTTGCCAAAGAATGCAGTGACTACCGAACCATAAGCTTAATGTCACATACCTTGAAAATTCTATTGAAAATTATCCACGCTAGAATACACCAGTGTTGCCAGTCGGCGGATAATTATCCGATTTGTGTACCTTTTTGAGAGTTGTCGTATCTTCTTCGTATCTTTAAATAAATCGGAAATTTGCGGATATTTTTAAGTGTATCTACCATCGACTAAAACTTTCTCATCCATAGATTCCCAACACCAACAACACATTAATTTTGTTTGGTTCCACCTAAACTTTTATAAATAGCCTATACTGGATGAATGTTAGTGACATCCGATACTTTTCATCTTTTGACAAAAGGGACATGTGCCGATTCTTTTGTTTAGAATTTAAATGCACAAGTGCATCCACTTAAGGCATACTAATCCGTCTGCCGTCCGATGTTATTTATGAGTTTTTAGTTTTTAGTCTTTAAACTTATGAAAGCTAATTCACGTACGATTTAGTTTTATTTTCATTTTATGTAGTGCAGTGCTTAAGGAAACGTTTCCAGATTTCTCGGACATGAGATGTAGTTAAATCTAGTTCTTTTTTGTAAAGTTATATCAAATCTAATATCTTACAAAACCATTTCATCAAAACATGTTATACTTACCTAATTATATTTATGATTTTTTTGAGGAATGTAATGGTACTATGCAGAAAAGAAATTTCCGGCACAGAAACGTCACTTTTCTGCACACTACTGTCAGTTATTCTGGGAGAAAATATTAAGTTTGTTAACATAAAATTGTGCAGAAAAATGCATTTGGAATAGTGGTTGTAGAAAAATCTACTTATTTGAAACTAGTAATATCTACATATCTACTAATTAACTCAAAAATCCTTCAAATTTTTTGCCTATAAAAATTATTTAGTCGGGCATTAACGTTGAACGCACCACGGGTATTATGGATACTAACTTTGATATCTTAATAACTACAAGACTGTCAAATACATTTCTATTGTTTTAGTTGTTATAAATCTTTAGTTGTTAAAAGAGCGTAGGCGCAAAATTTCGGACCAATAATCTTTAAACGTATTAATTTTTTTCGAATCCTAAGAAAACTAATAAATATTTTTGAACAATTTGAACGCAGAATGAAAGATTACATTATTACCGAGGGCTGAAAGTCCCTTAGAATAAACAAAATGTTTCTTTTGAATGAGATATTTGAAATTAAAAATCACACTTAATATTCTCTTTTCCTTTTACCCCTGTAACATATTAGAATAAAAATTATAGAAGTCTTCAGGGACTTTCGGCCCTCGGTAATAATGTAATCGTTCATTCTGCGTTTAAATTTTTAAATAATACTTATTACCTTTCTCAGGACTCGAAAAAAATAATGCATTTTAAAAGCATTGACCAGAAATTTTGCGCCTCGCCTATGCTATTAATGTAGCTGTAGTTTATTTTGTATTGATTTATTTATTATTTATTTTTCCAGTACCTAGTTTTAGGTAGTTATTACGTTTTAATAAAATAATATTTAAAAGTGTTTTTTTACGTAAATAATTATAATAAATTAATATAACGATCCAAATAATGAAATATTTAGATTTATTTATTTATTTAGAATTTAACACTTACGATAATACAAAATACGAATAATATAATAATAGTAAGTAAATAGTACTTACATACATGAATTAGGTAATAATCAGCTAAGATACGAGATTTTCATCTATAAACGAAAATTTTTAAACTGTGAAATAAAGAATCCAGTAGATTAAAGCGCCGGTTGTTCGAACGCTAATCAGAAATGGAATCAACTGATCATTATCAAATATTTAATTACTGTCAATGTCAACTTTGATTGGGTTGCTGAAAACATAATTGATTACAATTATGAGATTAATTGATTAATTAATCAATTAAGTTAATAATTGTTACGTTAATTGATAATTAATAATTAATTAATCAATTATGTTAATTATCATAATGATAATTGATTACAATCAACTGATTGGCGTACGAACAACGGATTTTGTTATTTGATGGTTGTTAAGGGGACTAAAAGAATAACATTGGCAAAATTGATTTTAATAACAGAATAATTTTTGACCTAGCGTACCTTTTCGTGACAAATCGGATATTTTTCGAGCGATCATCGGATAATCTAGAGAAATCCGATTGGCAACACTGGAATACACTCTAAACTGGAGCTGGATATTAATGACACTAAATATGGGTTCCGCAACGGTATGGGTACCAGAGAGGCATTATTCTCCTTTAACGTGCTGACATAGAGATGTCTGGATGTTAACCATCCTCTTTACGTTTGTTTGATAGACTACAATAAAGCGTTTGATAAAGTAAAACATGATCGACTCATCGAGCAATAGTAAGAATTGAACAGGAAACATCTGAAGAAATGGAAATAAAGAGAGGAGTCAGGCAAGGCTGCATACTATCACCTCTATTATTTAACGCTTATTCTGAAGAGGTAATGCGAGAAACCGGAGAAACTCTGGAAGATGAAACAGACGGCATAAGAGTAAATGGAGTCTTAGTTAACAATATCAGATATGCAGATGATACAGTAATAATAGCGGACAGCTTACAAGACCTGCAAAGACTCATGAGTAAAATAGTAAGGTGTAGTAGAGAGTATGGACTCTCTCTCAATATCAAAAAGACGAAGTTTATGGAAATTAGTAAAAACAACCATAATACTAACGAAATCTTGATAGTAGAGGGCTAGCAGATCGAAAGAGTAAAAAAGTACACTTACCTAGGAACACTTATAACAGAAAATAATGACTACACTACAGAGATAAAAGTCATAATCGAAAAGCACGTTCTAATTTTATAAAAATGTAAAAGGTCCTATGTAGCAAAGATTTAACATTAGGTCTTAAAGTACGCCTAACAAAATGTTACGTCTACAGTGTAGTATATTATGGAGTGGAATCATGGACGTTAAATGTAGAGACAATGAGACGACTTAACGCCTTTGAAATGTGGACCTATAGAAGAATTATGAGGGTTTCCTGGGTAGATAGAGTTACGAACAATGAAATACTGAGAAGAATAGGTAAAGAGAAGGAAGTTGAACTTACAATTAAAGAAAGAAAGCTACAGTATCTCGGACATGTGATGCGGGGCGAGAAGTATGGCATCCTACGACTCATAATGCAAGGAAAGATAGATGGCAAAAGAAGCATCGGAAGAAGACGAATTTCATGGCTGAAGAACCTGAGAGAATGGTTTGGATTCAGCTCAAAACAACTCTTTAGAGCTATTGCCTCAAAAATTAAAATAGCTATGATGATTGTCAACCTCAGTAGCGGAGATGGCACCTGAACAAGAAGAAGAAGAAGATTGAAAACTTAGTTTTTTTTGCTAGCAGTTGCCGCTAGGGCATCCCTGCCATGTCGTTCGTTGCAATCCGTGACTGCGCGCCGGGGTTTGTCCTAGTTGGGTCAGAGAGAGCAGCATGTGTGCCTCCTGAATAGAGACTAATAAGTTTCGAAACCGGTAGAGGTGCTTGCTGCACTCTGATTGAACTGGAATAATGATGCGGCTGTAGTTTCGCGTTGCAACGAAATTGAAAATGGTTATTCATTTTTGATTTACATGTTTACTCTGATTAGAGTACGAAGGGAACCATTCTCGTTGGAACTTTACCGCGCTGAGCAGATGGGACGTGAATTATAAATTGTAAAATTCCCTCATTTTCCTTAATCTCAGCATCCGTTATGGCTTGCAAATTGTAGAAGCCTCGGAGGTGTTACCAGAGAAGGTTCCCATTGTTTTCAGTCTGGTAGGATGTAGAATAACATTTTTGGATGTTGTTTTATGTGCTATTAGATTGAAAACTTAGTTTTTTGCTAGCAGTTGCCGCTAGGGCATCCCTGCCATTTCGTTCGTTGTAATCCGTAACTGCACGCCGGGGTTTGTCCTGGTTGGGTCAGAGAGAGCAGCATATGTGCCTCCTGATGAGAGACTAATAAGTTTCGAAACCGGTAGAGGTGCTTGCTGTACTCTCTGATTGAACTGGAATAATGATGCGGCTGTAGTTTCGTGTTGCAACGAAATTGAAAATGGTTATTCATTTTTGATTAGCAATATAATTTCAAAGTCTACTTTAAAACGTATAATATATGTCTGAAATGTCAACATGAACGGAAATCATGTGAAACAATGAATCATGTGGAAATCGAAACGTCGAATCAACTTAATTTCAAACTAATATTGGGGCTTATTCCCAACTTCAATATTAAAAATAATTGAGTTTCCCCGTATGTAGCTAAAAATCCATTTACATTGAGAAATTGTAATAAAAACAGCAGAATAGGGGGATTTCTAAAGGAATACTTAACCCTTAAGTACTAACACACCGTCTCTCAGACGGCATCGTTTGTTGAAAGTGGGATATTTCCCTTCCTAGAAAAATTTGAAGGTCATCCGTTTATGACTTTTCAAGTTGGGTTGTTATTTACTAGTATTGAATTCGGCAATTTGCTGCAGGTTGTTATTCCAAAGATATTTAGACTCAAAGTGTGATTTCCGTCTAATAGACGGGGTGTTAGTGTTTGTGCCCAGTTTGTTATTAAACATAATGTGCCCCAGTTCGTCAAAAAGTTCAAATAAGGGGATAAAGACTATGAGGAAACTCTTTTGAAATGACTTGATGAGGTAGAAGACGACGTAAGCGAAGCGGGATCAATTTGTGATGAAAATGTTGCCACTGACTACCATTGCTACACTGTACAAATTTTAGTGCCTGTCAGTTTTTTTTTGTTTTAATATTTTTTAAATTTTTTTTTATTTTCATGTTTATTACTCTTTGTTTAACTCGATTATAAATTTTTATCAAGATTCTTTAATTTGTTTCATTTTTATCCCACTTTTTTTCAGGAATAAAAAGTCACACAAACAATCCTTCCATTCTTGTTATAATGTTTGGTATTTTAATAAATACAGAAAAACTAGATAAATTACTGTGTTTTTCGGATAAGTAATACTTTCAGTAAGTCATCGACATATTTTTTTGCATTATAATATTTAACAAAAGAAAAATAACCAGTAAAATGTGAAACCCGTCTGTCAGGCGGTTAGTTAGTGTTTGCGCCATTGATTTAAGATGTTAGTACTTAAGGGTTAAATTAAATATGCCTTCACATTAATTTGTCGCAACATAATGGAAAGGCGAACCTCTTAAGGGTCCTGACCTACTCTTTGGAGTTCCATTACTAAAAATAATTATGTCTGTCACTACCTACAGAGAACCTTCCGACCTCGCTGTTAAAATTAATTGACTTTTGACAAAAAATAGATCTGTGGAAGCCTCGCCAGCACACAACGACCCGCTGTTAATAAATTGTCAAGTCACGAAAAATAGTTATTATGTTTGTCGCACAGCGATTGAGACCATTAGGCGCTTCTTTGCATATTTATATGTCAATCTATCAGAGGGGTCAATAGCTATTCCGAGACGCCCTTGTTGTCTACAATTCACCACCGAAGGGCTGAAAATCGATCCGGAACTTAGACTCCATTAAAACATTTTCTACAATTCACTAACCTGGAAGCTTTTAACTTTTCTATTTTTAGTGGGGACCGCTATCCATTATCTATTAATCTCTAAAGAAGATAAAGGGTTGAGCGATGACAAACTCTTTAAAATCTCCAGTCACAATAAATCATCATTAATATTTTTAACAATATACTATGATGCTACTAGATCGTACTTCTTGAAAGCAAAGTGAAATATTGTTTTAACAGAAACTTTAAGGGAAAATAAAAAAAAATACAACAAAAGAAGAGATGAAATGAGTTTGAAATGTCGTCATTTAGAAGAGTGTTAAGGATTTCGTGGGTAGATAGAAGAGTCACGAATATAGAAGTGTTAAAGAGAATAGGAAGCGAGAGAGGAAAATTGAAAACACAATAAAAGAAAGGAAATTGCAATATCCCGGCAGGGCCGCCGCTAAAGTGTTGGCCGCCCGTGTGCAACTTAATATTTGCCGCCCCCCTTTTAACACTTTAGTTGGTTCAACATAGGTACTAGTATTTAAAGAAATGTGCAGGAGATACATTGTAACCGTAACGCGTATATGAATAAAAATTGCTCTGATCTCGACGTTACTTTTAGACCTGGATCCCGCGTACCAAAAAAAGTAGATTAATAGTAAGCTCAAAATTTGTTAATAGCTTAACGGTGTCTAGTCTGACAAACTTTGATGTATGGGAACACTGAAACAGGGGAAGTTTTAATTGTGCAAGAGGTTAAAAATTTGGAACGTCAGACTACGAAAACGTTCCATGTATTTTGTCGGACATAACTTCCAATTGATTCGTTACCATTTCATTAAAGTCTCATGCAAAAATCAAAAATCTGTTCTGGATGTTCTGCCCGACAAAATACATGGGACGTTTTCCTAATCTAACGTTCCAAATTTTTAAACTGTTCCACAATTAAAACTTCCCCTCTTCCAGTGTCCCCGTACATCAAAGTTTGTCCGACTCGACACCGTTAAGCTATTAACAAATTTTCAGCTTGGTATTAATCAACATTTTTGGTACGCGGGGTCCAGGCCTATTTGAAATAAAGTAGTGTGCAAAAGAAACGGGCACACTACTATATATTACAAAAAAATCGTTTATCAACAAAAGCGTGTCTAAAATCATCAAGTTCTCAACTTTACTGAATTATAACCCATCTATAACCATACATAAGCATAAAGGAACAATATTATGACAGAGCAATCATCGAGTAATAAAAAAGATTTTTTTAAACCATCGAGTAATAAAAAAGACTTTTTTTATTACTCAATGAGAGCAACTTAACAAGCACTTATCTAAATTCTCGGAAAGTATCCTATTGTCGTATCGTACTTTCTTAAAAAATTATAAATGTTCAGAGTTTGAAAAATTCGCATATGGACCCGTAAGCCACACAGGCGATAATTTACGGCGCCATAAGAGCAGTAAACCCATTGACTCCTCCACCAATTGTAAATGAAATAGAAGTTAGTCAACCAATGCCTCGTCAGGTTTACTGCTCTTACGGCTCCGTAAATTATCGCTCGTTTGGCCTTAACCTTAGCCACAGTCAGTTCGGAAGCCGTGAGTCACTTTGAATTAAAAGGCATTTCTGGAACTACTTATGACTATAACTGCAAAAGGGCAGTTCATATAAGAAATAACATTTTCTGGTATTTTTGTTTAAATTGTTTGAAATACATATTACGAGTTTATAGAAATATCTGAATCATTACTATGTATTTAATTTTTTGAATTTATTTTCGTTTAAAAAAAAAATATTATCATCAGTGGCCTGCTTTTGGCCGCCCCTGTAATAGGCCGCCCGTGTGCGATGCAAACTTTGCACACATGGTAGCGGCGGCCCTGTATCCCGGCCATATGATGAGAGGCGAAAGATATAACATCTTGAGACTCATAATTCAAGGGAAAATAGAGGGAAGGAGAAGCATAGGAAGGAGACGCATTTCCTGGTTAAAGAACATGAGAGAATGGTTTGATTTCAGCTCAAGGCAACTGTTCAGAGCAGCTGCCTCGAAGGTCAAAATAGCCATGATGATTGCCAACCTTCGACGCGGATATGGCACTTAGAGAAGAATAAGAAGAGAGGAAAGTAGTTCTTGTAGATAACGAGAACTGAGAAATGGAAAGTTGACACTAAGAAGAAGGCTTGTTAGACAAGAACTAGGAAATACCTTTGATTATATAAGGAAGAAATATGTAATTACATATTAGAAAGGATTATATCAGTAAATAGAAAATAGTATGAATAGAAAATAGTGATAGAAAATTCTAAGAAATCGATAATACAACGCAAAGCACAGAAGAGAAGATAGAATCCCTTAATAAAACGATAGACGACATTAAAGACAATTTTATGAAGAACAAAGTAGGTAAGAATGAGACATGGATGACGACAGAGATTCTACAACTAATGAAAAAAAGAAGGAAAAACAAGAACGATAACTCCATGTATAAAACATTACAACGAGAGATACAGAGAAAGATCAGAGAAGCCAAACAGAAAGAACTGGAGAAAAAATGCCAAGAAATCGAAATTCTACAAATGGTAGGGGAGCAAAGTACGCTAAATGTGCAGTCACTCGAGCGTTATGGGGCCTATTGGGTTGTGAAGAGTAGGACCTAAAACCAAAAAAAAATTAAGTAAAGTTTTCCATTTTAGTGGGGACTTTCCATATTTAATTTAATTTTCCATTTCCAACAATCGTTTTTTTTTAGATTATAGCGCCATCTATCCATAATTCGAAAAAATGTCTTGAATAAAAGTTACTTTTTTTACGTAAGGAATCCAAATCTGCAATAAAAAATGAGGGCTCCCATTTAAGATTTTAAAGTAACCCCCCACCCCACCTCCGTGGGGGATCGTGTTTGGTGCCATTCGATAGATTTTTTAAAAATATTGAGTAAGTGTATTTTTCAGGTTTTCGATTTGATGTTCAATTCGCGAAATATCGCGGGATTCGTATTTAAAATTTTAAATTTACCCCCCACCCCTCTCCGTGGGAAGTCGTGTTTGATATGATTCGATAGATTTTTGAAAAATATTGAGCACGTATTTTTTAGTTTTTCGATCTATCATTTATTTCGCGAAATATTCGCTTTTTTCTTGTGAAACTTTGGGACTCGCCCATTTCCTTACGCCCCGCTCAAATCGTCAAAATTTTTAAATATACACTGTTTTGCATGTACTTAACTTACCTTATCTTAATCTGACGATTTCGAGTTTTTCTAAGGATAGATTTTTTTTCGGTCCCCCCTTAACGAACTCCCCTGCATTAAGAGCCAATATATGGCAGAGGTACATTTCCAGGGTGCAAGGTTTCTCCCCATGTAATAATCAGACGCGCTCAAGTAACTGCAAAAATTCCCGCTTGGGCTCCCCTACCAAAAGTAAATATGACGACTTCAACGTGCATAAGAAGGTAAGAGAAATTACAGGCAAATGTAAAAACAGAAGAATAAGTAAACTTGTTAATAACAATGAAGAGATAACCGTGGACAAAGAAAGTATCGATAAAACAAGGAAACATTACATACGAAATTTATTATTTTTTGATGAGAGAGAGAAGTAGTCCCCAATACCTACGGAAACAGGACCACCTATACTAGTGGCAGAAATAAGAGCAGTCATAATAATATCACTAAAAGAAGGGAAAGCTCCAGGACCAGACGGAGTACAGTCTGAATTTCTTAAACTTCCTGACGATGAATCTGTAAGAATACTATGTAAAATCTTCAATAATAACTACGACACAGGAAATATCCCAAAAGATTAGCTAGTTTCAGAATTTATTACATTACCAAAGAAACAAGGAACGAAAAAGTGCGGAGAATATAGGCTAATAAGTCTAATGAGCCATGCTTTAAAACTTTTTCTTAAAATTTTACATCGCAGAATATACAAGCTATGCGAAGAAAGAATACAAGACACACAGTTTGGATTCATGAAAGGCGTAGGTACAAGAGATGCACTGTTTAGTCTACAGGTATTATTTCAAAGATGCAGAGATATGACTTGCGATATTTACACGTGCTTTGTGGACTACCAAGTGTCTTCGATCCGTCTCCTGCTTTTTTCGTTCTACCTCTGACGTGACCTGTTTCCTGATAAATGGTGGAGCGATCCCAACTATGGGATAAACCTCTTCGATGTGTGCTGTAAAATTCTGCCCAAAATGCTGTAAACAAGCCTGTTAATATTGGAAATAAATACAAAAAGATGTTATTATTATGCCTAATGGTATTAGTGACTTATTTTTGAAATAGAAACTTTATTTTGATACGCTACTGATACGATTACCAACACAAAGCGGCGCCTGACTCTTTTAATACACAGAGCCAAAAGTCAGTAACGATTTCATATTAAGAAAATGTCATTCCATAAGCCATTGATTTTTTCACTTTTCGATTGAATAGACAGTTATGGTTGATGTTATAATGGTCGGTCGGTAGTCTAAAGAAAATTCTATGTCAGCTAATGAACTATTCGGTAGCTCATTGTAAGCATATCTCTGTCTTCTTTAAATCATTTCTTACTCGTCAAGTCATTGTCAATGAGTCTTTGATGACTTGTGTGTGTGTCATCGAATTTCCTGACTGTGGACTTAATCCATTAGCCGAACTTATTTTTGCTCTACAGATATTTATCTCACATATTACTATTAAAATAAGATTTTGTATTTTAAAGATATACCTAGATTCTATAACAATAAATGGATAATTTAATCTTTAGCTACAATCATACAATATTACACATTTATATACGTATATCTATATCATAAATATATTCTAGTATTATTCAATATTATTCTTTATTATGTTTTTTTTTTTATTATTATTATTTTTTTTTTTTTTTTTTATATATATTTTTTTTCTTTCTTTTTTTTCTTTCTTTTTTTTTTTTTCTTTCTTTTTTTTTTCTTTCTTTTTTTTTTCTTTTTTTTTATTATTATTTTTTTTTGTTTTTTTTTTTTTTTAATTGTATTATAAGGAATGTCAACAAGGAGTACTTCTGCTCAGGGGTCTTTCAGAGCAATGCACACACACAAGACTAGACCACGGAAAGGTAGGTAGACAAATGGGATAAACACAGGTATTATAGTTTACAATTTTAATTTTATACTAAGTATGTGTTTAATTAGGATCTCATATACACGTTCGTCTAAACTAGATAATATTGTTATTAGATTAAAAGGTCTTGTAATATTGGTTTCTCTATATACTTGATTCATGAAATGATTTATTTCGATTATCTTTAGTCTACAGTTTAGTATCATGTGTTCTGCAGATCCTAACTCACCACATTCACAAAGATTACTATCACTAAGACCTATTTTAAATTTGTGTTCTGGAATTAGACAGTGTCCAAATCTAAGTCTGCATATATATGAAACAACGATTTTTTCGCCGTGATAATGATTAAACCAGGATTTAGCTGGAATATTTAATTGTATGTTTTTATAGAATAGCCCTTTTGTTGAGTTGTTATACCATTGTTGCCAGGTTTTGGTTTTATTGCTAGTAATATTAGCGTAAATATCATTTAATGTTAATTTATATTCACTTTCAATTTCTTGTTCGGTAGCCTTCTTAGCTAAAGTATCTACTATTTCATTGTGTTTAAGGTTAGAGTGGGCTTTTACCCAACAAAATGATATTTGTTTGCCCTTATCCTTAAGTGCGATATATGCCTTAATAATATCAATATATATGTAGTTTGATATGTCCTTCAAACTTTCCAGTTTAAGTAAAGCACTTTTGCTGTCTGTAAGGATTAGGAATTTCTCTTCATTATTGTTTATACTGCTTATATACTGCAATGCTCTCAGTATTGCAATAAGTTCTGCTGAAAATGTTGTAAAATTTTCATTAAGTCGTATACCCTCTTTATACCTTGTCCTAGGGTCCCACACGGCAGCGGCCACCCTCGAATTCATTTTTGAGGCATCGGTATAAATTTGGTAATGTCCCGGAAATAAAGTTTCTATATCCACATTAAACATGGCATTCCTTAAGTACACTGGAAATTTCGAGTAATCTCTCATGTAGGTTGGTTGTATGTTTGGTATATTGTTTAGATTTATCTGAAACATAGATGGCAGAGTTGATGTATGTAGTTTATTTTTAAATTGTCTTAATCTATTGTAACTTTCAGCAAGTAGTAATGTTGTCTTTTTCCTCCAGTATTCTGTGGTTAGGTCATTTATACAAAGTTTGTGGCAGTTGTTACATATTATGCTTTCTTTAGTTATCATTTTGGTTATAAATTTTTCACACAGAATTTTCCTTCTTAACCATAACGGTGGTTCATTACATTCTACGCTTAGGTTTGATATTGGAGTACTCATCAAAGCTCCTATACATAATCTGAGACATTTATTTGAAAGGATGTCTATTTTTTGAAGATGGGTTTTGGCGGCTTGATTGTAAAAGTAACATCCGTAATCTAATATTGACCTTATATATGACCTATACATTAGTAATGCTATGTTGGGATCTGCTCCCCAGGTTGTATAGTTTACTGCTCGTAACGCATTGTACCCTTTGTCAGCTCTTGCTACGATATACTCAATATGATCTTTCCAAATCATTTTCCTATCCAGTATAATACCCAAATATTTAACTTTAGGTTGAACTTTAAACGAGACATTTTGCAACTCCACTACTTCTGGAATGTTTCGTTTTCGGGAGAATATACAAGCTTGTGTTTTTTTTGTTGATATGTTTAATGCTATTTGATCTAGGTCTTCTTGTAGATGTTTAAATACTGTATTTATTTTTCTACTGCCTTGTTCTATTTCCAATTGGTCTACATATATGCATATATCATCTGCGAATTGTAATATTTTACCTTGTTTGCTAGTAATTATGCTTTGACCTATATGCGCTGTATAAATAGTGTATAATATTGGACTTAAGATGCTCCCTTGGGGTAACCCGATGTTTGAAACTCTGGGTCCTATTAGTTTGTTATTGATTTGAAGATAAAGAGTTCTATTGATGTAAAGTTGATGAAGTTTCCAGCAGAGTGTATCTGGCAGTCCTATTTCCTTCATTTTGTGGTATAGAAGTTGTAGGTTCACATTGTCATATGCGTTTTCTATGTCTATGAATGTAGCAAATACCGACTTGTTGGCGGAAAATGAGTTATATATATCCAGTATTAAGTGCGTTAAATTTTCCATCGTAGAACATGATTTTCTAAAGCCGAATTGTGTTGCAGGTATTTTAGAATTTTTTTCTAACCATAATTCTAGTCTACATTTAATCATTCTTTCCATTGTTTTTAACACACATGATGATAGTGAAATGCCTCTATACGAATCCGGACAGTTTGGTGATTTGTGTGGCTTAAGAATTGGAACTATGATGTACTCTTTCCATGCACGTGGTATATCCATACTCATCCAGATATTGTTTATTACGTTTAGTAGTTGAACTTTCTTATGTATGGGTAAATTATACAACATACTATAGTGTATACCATCTAATCCTGGAGCTGAATTATTATGTCTTTTTAGGCAGTTCTTTATTTCTTCCAGACTAAATGCTTCAGTGAGAAACATGTTGTCTTCGTTTGCTTCGTCATTGTCATGTCTATTATCCGTTGGGTTCCTGTGATTAATTTCTCCTTCTATAACCCAAGGTCTAGCAATTTTATTAAAAAATATATCTGTCCACTCATTTTCAACTATCGGATTATTGGGAGGATTATAAACGTTTTTTAATTTTCTGATTTCATTCCATATTTTGCTAATAGGTGTATTTTTATTTAAACTACTACAAAAGTTTTTCCAAGAAGCTCTTTTGCTGCCTAAAATAATTCTTTTTTTATAAGCTTCTGCTTGTTGATATTTTAAGTAATTATCGTAATTAGATAGTCTTTTAAACTGCAAAAAAGCTTCTTTTTGTTGTCTTATAGCGTCCCTACAGTCATCATTCCACCATGGTTTATTAAATTTTGCATTGGGCCCTCTCTTCCTCTCTGGAATAGAGCTTTTACTAGCTAAATTGATTGAGTCACAAAATGTGGAATATTCTTGCTCTGAACCATCTGATATATTATTATTCTTTTCATTGTTTAAGAGATAGGTAAAGAAAGCCCAGTCTGCCTTTTTAATATCCCATGTAATTCTAGATCTAGATATATCATTAGTGTCAATGACAGCATTACTATTAGTAACGTTACTATCAGTATTATGGTTAAATTCTATTACTATTGGGTAGTGATCAGAACCCAGACTCAAAGTTTCTGTGTGCCAATCAAATTTGTAATAAATATCCCTAGAGCAAATTGTTAAGTCTATAGCAGATCTATTTAAATGCATAGGTTTACGAATTAATGTTTCTGACCCATCATTTAGGAAATTAAGTCCACATTGCTCCATAGCCTCAAAAAGATAAATACCTTCTTGATCGGTGACATCACACCCCCACATTTTATTATGGCAGTTGAAATCTCCCCCTATTAAAAAAGGTTTGTGTAAACTACTGAAAAATTTAACCCATTCGTTTTTTGACACACATAATTTGGGTTTTGCATAAATGGAATATAAGTTTAAGTTTTTATTATTTATCTTAATCTGTACTGCAACGCACATGACATTATTTATTTTATAAAAATTTAAATTGTTCTGAAAATTGATATTTTTTCTTAATAATATCGCTACTCCTGCATAACCATCTGATCTATCTTCACGGAAGATGTTATATTGGGAAAAGCTTATCTTTGAATTTGGTTTTAACCAAGTTTCACTTAAAAGAATAGCTAAGAATTTATTTTCGAAAATGTACTTTTCAAAATGGCCTTTATTGTTCACTATTGATCGTGAATTCCATTGTAAAATCTTATTATTTACTAGGGCCATTTAAAACTTTTTCTATATTACTTTTAATGTCGTCTAAAATTTGTTTGTTTGCTATTGGAATTAAGTTTTTGTCTAAGAAATTTTTAAATATTGTTACTATATTATCAGTAATTTGTTTACTAGTTAGTGAGTTTTGTTGGACTATTTTTGTTTGATTTTGATATAATGGGTTGTTTATAACTGGTAGCGACGGGTAAGCAGAAGCGCTTGCAGTGTCCAGTATATTTTCGTGTTCTTTTGAATAAGGATAAACTGATTTATTTTGAGCTCCTTCGCTCCATTTTCTTTTGGTTGTCACTGTGTACCTATTTCCTGTGTTTGTTGAATTTAGGACTGTTCTATAGCTACTGCTGTATTTTAATTTTGCTTCTTCAAAAGGTAAATTTTCATTTGCCATTATATATTTAATACCCTTTTGTTTTTCAAACTCAGCGCATTTGTTTCGATCTAATGCTGAATGGTTTCCAAAACATAATATACAAGTGGGATCTGTTAAATCACATACATCTGAATCATGTTCCTGTCCGCACTTGCTGCATCTTTTCTTACCACGACATTGTGACGTAACGTGCCCGTACCTAATGCAATTAAGGCATTGTATTACTCTTGGAACATAAGGTTCCACTTGGTATATCATTCGCTCAATGATTACTTGTTTTGGAATCATTTGGCCTCTGAAAGACACCACTATCGTACCCGTCTCCACCAGTTGATCATTTTCTTTTCGCTTTATTCTTTTAACGTTTATTACTTTAAAATTGCCGTATCTTGGAACAATAATACCTTTTAATTCGTTTTCTGAAATATTTTTGTCTACCCCTTTAATTACCCCACTCTTTTGAGTAAAAAAATTTGGAATATATAAATCGTAATTTCTTTCTATTAACTTTTTACATTCCACTAAAATATTAGCGCTTTTATATGTGTTACATTCAATTTTAATTTTATTTTTTCCTATAATATTAATATTAACAATATTATCTTTAATTGCAGGTACTGCACCTAAAATTAACCGAGCTGTCGCGATACGATGCAATCGGCCGATGTTCCCTTCCTTATTCTGCATAAAAACAAAATAAGGACCTTGGTCACCTTGACTGTATTTATTTTTCACCTCTGACATTATGGACTGGCCTATATTATTATTTGTTTTATTGCTTACCTGATAATCTGGTAAAAAGTTTTTTGGATTTGTTATCGGTACCTGTTTTGATTGTGTATTAATATTAATATTTATAATTTCCTCAGACTGTTTTTGTTTTTCATTAACTTCATAATCCATATTACTAGCAACATCGTCAATCCTTCCTCTGTCAGGTGGATTTCCTCTGCCATCTGAATTTAATTCCATTTTTTGGTAAAAACAACAACAACTCTAATAATTAGCACTTCGATCACACAGAGAACTATTCGCTTCCGCTGCTACAATCGAACTGTCTCTTTGATGACTTAAGAATAAAAAATGTTGGTTTTGTGTATGGTGACGACTATTAATGAAGAAAATAATTCTCAATATTATTTTTAAAAATCCCGCGAGCAAATTTCAACACGTGGCTTGTCATTCTCGTTGTTAGTTTAAATAATGTCATAAGGTGCAAACCAGAAAACAAGAAACGATATAAACCATTGTTCTGCTGACAGAGACAGACAGACACACAGAGGAATCAAACACTTAATGACTACTATTCAGTAGGTAGGTATATCAACTCCAACCTCCAACTCTATGTGTTTTGTCTGTCTTTGTCTTTCTTTTTTGGTTTGGTCTTTTTTGGTAATTTTTACTGATAGTTATTCTTCTTAAAGAGTGTATTGTTTGGCAGCTAGTATTTTGTAATGGTAGTTAAGTTTTTTGTAATTTATGTACCAGGTTTGGAAGTATGTACTTTATTAGAAAGGTACTGAGTCATGTCGTTCTCTGTAATCGGTACCGACAAACGTCTGGCAACCCCCAATAAGATTTTTAATTATTTCTTGAATTTGACATACATATCGACATTGACATGACGACGCCGACATAATATAAATACAAATAAAAAAAATCCACGAGGAAAAAAATTTCCTGTAGTTGACTGTATACCATTTACATTTACCATACAAAAAACCATGAAATCCTTTATAAAAGGTATATTTGTTAAAATCCCTATACAGGGCTACATCATAAAACAAACAGAACTAGTTTTCAATGTTGACCGATCATCATCAGCGTTTCTTGAATCAAACATGCTAACCACCAAAGTAAAAATATTAGGGCAAAAACCCTTTAAAATGAATCCGTCAGAGGAACATATAAAAATGATGTGACTTTTCACATGGATGTATAAAATATCCAATGTTTCACGCTCGAGGTACCATTGAGCTAAATTTGACTCGTTCACATCATGGCTGTGTGGAAGCATGTCTTGCTTCTACTAAAAGTATTAACTTGGTGAAAAAACTTTATAGAACAAAAATTGCTTAGAATTAGTCCTTTTATCCATTTCCGGACTTATTTCGAACATATATATTTCACTATTTTGGGAGTATATGGTGTAAACGAGGACGCACTGGTAGCTAACAAAGATGAGTTCTATGAACAGCTCAACGATGAAATCGTCAAAATAGGAAATGCCAGAGAAATTATATTATTAGGAGACCTAAATGGCAGAACAGGCAATAAAAAAACAGGATGACGTAGTAGGCAGATACGGCGAGAAAGTACTCAACAATAATGGAACAAGAATAATTAACATCTGTAAACAAAACAATTTAAGAATTATGAACGGCTTCTTCCAGCATAGATGCATTCATAAATATACTCGGACCCAACCTACTATGAACCAGAAAAGTATAATTGATTATCTTTTGATAAAACAACGGAGTCGAATGAAAATTAACGATGTAAGGGTTTATAGAGGAGCAACATGCGGCAGTGACCATCATCTTCTAAAAGCGGAAGTACTGTTCCCCGGAATGAAATCTCAAAAAAATCTAAATCCATGAGAACAAGGAGGAATCAAATTGGCACCAAAAAAGAAATACAACCTAGAAAGCTTACAACAAACAAGCATAAGAACGTTATACGAAAAGCGACTGGACGAGAAACTGAAAGGACAATATACATTTATAAATACGGAACATCTTCATACACATATAACACAATGTATACACGAAGCTGCATATGAGGCATTGGGGGAGTACAAAGACAACATAAGAAATAAACCATACTGGTGGGACTTAGAAATAGCCACCGAAATAGACGATAAGAGAGAAAAGTACCGGAAATATATGAGTACACAGAAAGATTCCGATAAGGTTTTATACAAAGAAGCACAAGCAAGAGTGCAGAAAAAAATCACACAGAAGAAAAACGAAACGTGGACAAACAAATGCAATCAACTTAACGCCTATATAGGGGGGACAAGAAACACAGAGAGCTGGAAATTCTTTAAAACGTTGAGAACAGATACCAAAAGGGATATAATAACACCGATTACTCTGGAAAAGTGGGATGGCTATTTCAAGCAGTTACTAGTAGAAAATAGAGAAGATTTTATTAAAAACGAAGATCACGAAAGTTTCAATGTAATTGTCAGTGGCTCACCGATTCGGTTAAGACTGGAAGAAGTACGAAATGCATGCAAATCCCTAAAAAATAGAAAAGCGTCAGGGCCTGGCGACATAGCACCAGAACTGCTCAAATATGGTAGCAACACCCTGTATGAATACCTAAGAGATCTATTTAATAGATGTATGAATGGCGAAGTCATACCAAAAGAATGGCAATTGTCTGTAATTTCTACAATACACAAGAAAGGCAGTAAAAATATATGCGATAATTACCGGGGAATATCTGTCACAAGCACCATCAGCAGAGTTTACGGAAAAATTATCAAAAATAAAATAGAAGAAGAATACAAGGACTTAGAGGCCGAAGAGCAAGCCGGTTTCCGCGCTGGCAGATCCACCACTGACCACCTATATTGTGTAACACAGTTAATAGACAAACAAATAGCCTACAATCAAGAACTGCATTTAGTGTACATAGACTTAAAAAAAGCATACGATACTGTACCACAAAGTAAACTTTGGGAAGCCCTCGAAAAAACTAACATCAGTCTGAACCTCATTAAAGCTGTAAAAAATCTATACCAACATAATATAGCAAAAGTTAAGCTAGGCAAGGAAATCTCGTCAGGATTTGAAGTGAATAAGGGTCTTAAACAGGGCTGCTGTCTATCGCCGACACTATTTAAAATATATTTAGAGCAAGTTTTGAAATCCTGGAAAAGGAAATGTAAGAATATGGGTATACCGCTAAATGATGATAACATGCTATACACTCTATGTTTTGCGGATGATCAGATTCTTATGGCCCAGGATTATCACGATATTGAATATATGACCCGAAAAATCATAGAAGAGTACCGGAACTGGGGTTTAGAAGTGAATACCAAGAAAACGGAATATATGTGCGTTGGAGGTATACAGCAGGATCTAGCGTTGGAAAATGAAATAACTATTAATCACTGTCAGGAATATAAATACTTGGGTCTTACAATTACACAAGATGGAACGTTGGACAAGAATATCCAAGAAAGATGCACACAAGGAAGGAAAGCTATCGCATTATTGAACAAAATCCTATGGGACCAAAGTATCTCCAAAGAAAATAAACGTAACATCTATAACAGCATTGTTAAGAGCATTATAACATACAGCAGCGAAGTTTGGCCACTTAAAGAAAAATCCGAAAATATGCTCAGAACAACTGAAATGGACTTCTGGAGAAGATCTGCTGGTATATCAAGAATACAAAAAATCAGAAATACAAGAATATTGGAGATAATGGATGTAAAGCATACAATAATGGACGATATAAAAACAAAGCAACTAAGATGGTTTGGCCACGTACAACGTATGGAAGAAGACAGATTACCCAAGCAAGTGCTACGATGGGCACCAAAAGGACGGCGGAAGAGAGGAAGACCTAGGAAAAGCTGGATAGAAGGAATCCATAGGGAAATCGGAGAAAGAGGCTTGAACGAAGACATGTGCTACGATCGAGAGCAATGGCGATTGGGAATCGGAAGACGTCGTAGAACGTTATAAACCGATTATATATATATATATATATATATATATATATATATATATATATATATATATATATATATATATTTCACTCCCCTTTTGGGGGGTGAAAGTTACCCCTAGGGCATAAGGCCAAATATCACTTTTTTTCTTTGACTTGTTAGCTATGTGTATGCCAAATTTCATATCAATCCAAGCAGTTCTTTAAAATTTAAAGGTTTTGCAATATTTTACCTTTAAAGAACATACTAAAATAGCAATATCTATATTATACAGAGACCTAGGTGTGGAAGTGGAAATGGTCGCAGATGTAATTAAAGTATTTTCCAAGAAGCATGAAACCAGACTTAATAATCATGCAAACGTAGTGCAAACGGAGAAGGTATTTAATTCCTGGAAAATCATTGAATAGTGAGAAGACTCAAAAGAACTAAACCTTTCGAGTTAGTGTAAAACTTTTGTGTTAGTGCAATAGTTTATGTCCAAAACTGCTGTGCCTGTAAAGTGCTGTGTTTAAGACGGTTAAAAAAAGTTAGGAATACCATTGGGGAGAACTTAACAAATACTAGTTTTAGATTGTTAATAGAGGAAATTTGCTCGTTAATCTAATCTTTTGTGACTATGGTCTGTTTTTAAACCAAGAGGAGTAAGTCAAATTTACCGCGCCGTAGTGCTTGTTTGTAATTAGTCCAACTTCAGGCAAGTTTACTCCACTGTTATGAAATTTTGACACTAATGACATTTATTAAATTTTGACACTACTGGCATTTCATAGGTTAATTAAGTTGTGTGTGTGTGTGAGAGATCCTGGCATCAGACAAAATCTATTTGCCACAAAACATGTAAATTCTTAATTACATCAAATGATTTCATATTGTCTATTTCTAAACTATACCGCTATTTTTGAATTTCTGATAAAATTAATGATGGAATCTAGTACCGCTTTATCTGAGGAAGAAAGGAGAGCTGTAATATTTAGTGGCAATGGACACTCGTGATTAATTAGTTCTTGATACAGAATTGAAGAAGATTAAGAGTTCAGAGAACATTCTAGAAATATATGATTTAGATCACCAATGGATATATTGTCACAACTACAGACAGGAGAGTTAAGTATTCCAATTTTATATAAGTGGGATGGAAAGCGAGCATGGTTCAATTTTAAACGAGTCAATACTGACATGTGTGCTCTATTATAATTAAAGGTGAAATGAGGAATGTTTTTTGGAAGTGTAGGGTGAATTCTGAAATAATGGTTTGTAGATTTATTTGCAATTCTTTTGTAATCAGTTTCCCATTTCCTTCTAATATTAGGTTTGAGAACATTATTCAAATCTTTTAAATTAAATACTTTGTCAATATGGTGGCAACTGTGACTACTTTTTGCGGCTATATCCGCAATTTCATTACCTTCGACTCCGCAATGTCCTTTCGTCCAAATAAACGAAACAGTTACATCATTTTGTTTAAGATCCATAATTAATTTTTTAATGTTCAAAATTAAGGCATTTCGGAATTGGTTTATTGGGTGACCGCTAATAGCTTGTAATGCTGATTTTGAGTCTGAAATTATTGCCACATTCGTGCATGTTTGAGTTGCACACCATTTTAGTGCCTTTTCAATAGCAAAGGACTCGGCGGTAAAAATGGAACAATAATTTGAGATTCTGTACTTTTCAATATGATTTATGTTTGAAACAAAAAATGCCGAACCTGTATTTAGCTCCGTTTTTGACCCATCTGTATATATTTTAGTTAAGTTCGACCCGAGACCATTCACAATGGATTTTATCATGGCTTGGTTTAAGATATTACAATCTGAATACCGAGGGAATATGGTGATAGGTTTGTCAATTATAGAATCGAAACTGTGTGCATACAGTGGTATTTTATTAAGTTTAACAATATCATTTTGAAATAAGTTTGTATCAATAAATGCATCTGCCAAAGGAGGAGAGTTTTTCTTTTTCCAATAATGATTTGTCAAATTCTCAATTACAAGAAAGTTAATTTTTGCGATAAAATCACTGTTGTAACATCTATATTTTAATAGACTTTTATTTGCTAAAAACTGTTTTCGAAAACTAAGAGGAAGTTCTTGAGACTCTGCCAGAATGGCATGATTTGGTGAAGATGCCATGGCTCCATTAATCATGAAGATGGTTAATTAAGTTATATCGGTGATTTTTTGTGTTTTCTGCGTTATTCCTTTAATTTTTAGATTTTTAGTCTACTTTTATATAAAAAACAGTTGTTTTTAGAACTCTTAGCGACGTATGTATTAGTATAATGTATGGATTACAGACCAACCTATTGAATTGGCAAGTACCTAGCATCTTCGAGCAGGGAAGCATGGTGCCCTTTTAGCATGTGTTCCATTATATGTATCAACATTGACTTGTAGTCATCAAATTTTACTAAATTATATTATGTAAACCATATTTTATATTATGGGGTTACCACTATATACAGTGTGCTAGATTCAAACTACTCGGCAGAATGCACTGAAGATGTTCTGTATTAGAACGAAAACGTTTTGCAATCCATGACATTTTAGATAGTTTTTAAATAAACGATTTTATACCAGAATACATCTCGAAGTTTTTACTTCTGTGTGAGTTTTTTAAACTATGGTATACAGCCAACTATTGGGATTTTCCCATTGATTTTTTGTTAAATTTCTTTTCTTTTTCATGCGTCACACGTTTTTAAATGGGTTAGTGAGCCAAGGGGTTAAAAAATTACCTACTTAATGCTTGTGACGATTTTACAAACTAAACCGCATAAAGACTTCCATTATAAAAACTAATTTGATTACTGCTTCAACTTAATTGTTGGTTTTAATAGGGTTTTTTTGAATATATGGCTAATAATAAAGTGTTCGTTGTCGAAAAACCTTTTGTTGAATACAAAGAATTTTAGTCGTCTATGACGACGACTCCTTAATAACGCCCAATAATCATATAACGATACTCAAAGGGTGGACAAACATTTTTATGTAAGGGGCGGGACCAATAAAACCTGAGAATTAAAAACTATACTGCTAACAGTCTATAGTATGGTAAAATTAGATAACTTTTTTTGACCAAGTAGTAACTATAACTGGAAAATTACCACTAAAAGAAAACTATTCGCAAAATAAAAAATAAACGACAAAAAACCAGAACTACCAGCCCTCAAATTTCAGAATAAAATTTCCAAATATAACATAAGAAACCAGCACATTAGTCCATTGAAAATTGAAATGTTACATTGTTTAGGCAATACCTTGCATTTGTTAGAGGAGTCAATTTCATTTTTTTTAATATGTAGGAAGGATTAGTGGGAGCTTAAGTTCAAGTTTTTGGGGTCGCCACCCTTGTCCCCCGGCCGCCATCTTGGAAAAGGGGTGCAAACGGGTTTCGCGCTATATCTCGTAAACTACCAACCCTACGAAAAATCTACTTGAACCTAAAATGTAGCAAATTAAATTTTTTTTCTGAATTACTTTTTATCGTCAAGTGACCAACAAAAAAAATATAAGCAAAAATAAGTAAAAATTTTTTAACAAATTTCCTCTTGGAGGTTATAACTTTTTTTCAGTTCATTTTACAATAAAATAACATTATAGCAATTTTGTAGAGGGTTTTTCAGCTAACAATTTTCACTATAAAGTTTTTTAATTCTATTTATTTATCTAGGTTTTACAGCGCTCCAAACTTGACCAGATTCTTGAATGCTCATAGGGATACAATAAAAACAAAACGGTAGGCTTACTTCTCTATCTTAATATTTTTTATTCATACAATTTATTATGATTTTAACATTCCTATGCTATTTTTAATCTAGTTTTGACCTTTCCGTTCACTATAAAACTTAAAACCCTAAGCATATATAAAAAAGGCCCAAAAAGTTGTTTGTTGTTTGAGGACAAATTGCCGGTTCAGAAGAAGAATGACACAACCGCAAAATGCAAAATTCTTCAGAAGAGTAAAAAAGGATTTTTAAATATTTAAAATAATGATTAAATGAAGAGTAATCGTCCAGGAGCATCGATATTGGTGCGAATTTCATTATCTTAATTTAATCGCCCCATTTTCAACCCTATCTACAGTTGCGTCATTATGAATCTGAAACAAGGTCTAACATAGCGCGTATTTCAGTAACGACGCAACTACCCTATAGTGGCTCAGCACATTTTTACAGTTCGGTCATTTTGTATCATCTTTATATAGTATTTTAGAAGTTAATTTCGCAATAAACAGGAATTGACAAAATTTGCAGTTACGTCATTTTTTTCCGTATCGGACTGAATATCTGCCTGCTATTGCTTTTATTATTATAATTTATCCTAGGTGGTACAGCAGTCGGTCCCCCTCTACTTAACTTATTCTTACAGTTGTGCTACCTATGGGAGCGTTCAAGTATTACGTAACGCAGTTTGGGGGGAGGGGGGTCTTGTAAAACGTTACGGTGCGTTACATGGGGGGGAGGGGGGTTCGAACAGCGCGTTACGTAACATTGTTTTTTAACTTATGTAAATAAAAAAGACTACGGAATCAAAATCTCCCAACTTTGCAACTTTCGTTTATATTTTACAGAGAACCCCTAGATTGTATTATACTGCCCCTTATGATCCGCTCATGTTCCGGCCCTTCTACAACTACAATAGGACGATCTTTATCTATTCAAGTAAAAAATCTTCAAATTTGTCACCAGATCAAGAACAGTAACATATGTTTGCCATAATTGACATTTTTGGAGAACAAAAGCTGAAAAGATACAGTTACAGATGGGTTCAGATCAAAGAAATTTTAAGAGAGAGTCATAAATCGTTTCGTCTATTCTTTTTATGAAGTCCATATTTATTATGCAGTCTAGTTTTCTTTCTATACGTAATACAGAGAAACATATGTATTGCTCTTGTCAGTGTTGTTAAAGTGAATTAATTAATACTTTAATAATTAATTAAATGTCGTTTTTATCATTACCTCAAAAAGTCTAAAAAGTTTTTATTATTACCGCAAATGCGGTTAAATGATTTAAAAATGTCTTTAAATAAAAAGCATTAAATACAAAACCCACTATATTGATACTTAGTTTAGAAAATTTATAGATATTTAAAAAATAATACCCTTAAGGTGTGATTCCTGAATTATCAATTTCAAAGTTTTATGTGTTGTTATGTAGTCATGTTGTGACTGGCTGATTGACATAAAGTCCAAGCCAATAAAAAAAAGTTTTATGTGAAATATCTTGACAAAATTTTACATAATTTCAAAATTTCACTTGCATTATTCATAATAGACCCTACATAATACACATTTTTGAGATGAGGTTGTTAAGCAGCCTCTAAAAACAAAAATGTACAGGGTGTTTAATTAAAATTAAAGATAATGGACTATGCTAGACTTGAGTGAATCACGCTGTATATTCAAATTTATGTTTAAATAGTCCATAGTTGAATTTAAAAGTTGACGTATCCTAGCGTTTTTATAATTTTCTAAAACATTGACACATGACACAAACAATTTTATTCCATAAGTGGTTTCCATACATTATAATTTTAAATGATCACCCTGTATTATTCATAAAGACCATGAAATCAGATTGTTAAGCAGCTTTTAAAAATATAAAACTATACAGGGTGTTCCATTAAAAATAAAGCTTATGGACTACGGTAGGCTTGCGTGAATCACCCTGTACATTTAAATTTATGTTTAAAAAGCACACATTTTGATATACCTATGAAAATCTACGGCTCTCAGCGTTTTTAAAATTGTTTCAAACAAGGACAGAAATAATTTTATTCCATAAGCGCCTTCTTATAAATATATACAGGGTGATTCAGAAAAAGGTAACACGATCTCTAGGATAGGTGAAAAATTGAAAAATAATTGGGGTTTGCTTACTAATTCATTTTTGTAACGGCATGCTTTTTCACGATACAGGGCGTTGAAGAACAAAAAGTTTTACACATTTTTTTCACTATTTTTCCGAAACTACTGGCAACATCGTATATAATTCGTTATACAAAAATTTTTACTAAGCAAAATGAAATGTTGAAATAATAAATATGTTGTTTTATTTTAAGCTTTTATTAAAAAAGATAAAATAGAAAAATACATGAGAAGAACAATAAAGGATGAAGCCAAAAATGTATGTAAGGATGGGGCCAAGTAGGGAAAAAAGAAATGTAAAATTAGTAATAAAAGATTATTATTGTAAGTTTTGGACACATTTCATGTCATGGAACATGAAATTACGATTAGCAGTGATAAGCAGACACATGAACTTAATAGAAGAATAGTTCTTGGGTGGCAGTATTTGGAAAACTGAGAGAAACTTTTAAAAGTGAGTTGTCCACATGCCTAAAGAGAAAGGTATTTGATTTGTGCGTCCTCCCAGTCTTGACGTACGGATCAGAAACACTTACCTTAACTAAAGCCTCGGCTACCAAACTAAGAGTAACGCAGAGAAGAATGGAGCGGTCAATGTTAGGAATAACCCTGCAAGACAAAATCAAAAACGGAGAAATCAGGAGAATAACAAAGGTGACTGACGTCGTCGAAAGGATAGCCAGGTTGAAGTGGAGATGGGCAGGACACATAGCCAGAATGACAGATGGGCGATGGACAAAAAGGTTATTGGAATGGAGGTTAAGAGAAGACAAGCGAAGCGTTGGTCGACCGCCTATAAGATGGATTGACGATGTAAGAAAGCTAAATAAAAACTGGATGAGAGCGGCGCAGGATACACGTGGTTGGAAACGCGGGGAGGAGGCCTATGTTCAGCAGTGGACATGTGAGGCTGGATGATGATTGTAAGTTTTTATTATTACCTCAAATGAGATTAAAATAATAACAAAGTTCTTTTACCGAGTTTCCGGTACTTTTCGCAACCTAGTTTTCCATTTAGGTTCAAATGGTTACTTGGGTGTTACGTAACGTTTAGGTAGGGGGAGGGGGGTACATAAAAACGTTACGGTGCGTTACATGGGGGGAGGGGGGTCAAAAATCTTCAAAAATTGCGTTACGTAATACTTGAACGCTCCCTATTTGGCCACGTGCAGTCGTATTAAAAATTGTTAAAAGTATTTTGAGTTTTATAGATAATACTATTGAGACTCTTGTGAGTAAAATTTATATTTTTGTGATTAGATAAGCATTTTGTGTTTTTTGTAAGAGCGCATTATGAATGGTGGTTATTTTATTTGTAAGAAACCTCTGGGGAAAGTTATTTGTCAGTGGGAAAGTCGAGTCATCTTTACTCACTGTTGTCGGCGAATGTTTTTCGTCTCTTTATATGGCGGAAATAAAGACGATTCTGTGGAAACCCTGAGATACAAACGATTCGCTAAAACAGTGACAAAAATGCATTTAATCTCTTCTCTCTTCCTCCAACACAAGATGCAGCCCGTTTCCACAGACTCCGAGTGTATCACCAGATTCAGTCATGGCTCGGTAAACATTGTGATCCAGAAAATTGGGCCTGAAAAAAGCATGGAAAATTTTGGATACCAATCCAAACTTCCAAGCCTCCAGTACCCCCGAGCTTATGAACTTCATTTTTAGCAGATGCAATGAAAACTGGAAGTGCATGTGGTTGTCGAAAAGCAGACCTCAAATGTTCACCAGTGTGCCTCTATTGTGGTAGTAAAAGTTGCAGCAACATCGTATAATAACAGTATAATACCAACGTATAATACCAATCGTATAGTACCGTAAAACAATTTACATTGTAAATTATGATTCGGGAGTGGTCTTAGTAGAATTTAACGTGTGTTGGTTTGTTTATTTCTACTGTATCTTGATTGTAAATTTAGTATAATACCATCGACCTAGAGTCATTTTAATTACTACAAATATTTACATAAAACCATAATATGTTTTGATGTCACCATTACAACTAGTGTGCTAGTTTCATTTACTTTACGGAATGCACTGATGAGGATGATCTGAATAAGATCAAAAACGTTCTGTTGTTTTACTGTATTTGGACGACACTTTTTTAAAAAGTTTTAATAACATTTTTATACCATCATACAAATTGAAGTTTTTACTTCTATGGAAGCGAAAAATTCTTTTACAAGTATTAATATTAATCAGTGCCGCTCTATGCACTGGGCGCCCAGGAGCGGCCCCGTCCGGGCCCATTCCTTTTATTAATAAAAAAGTAAAGTCCGGTAAATAATATACATATTTTCCGAAATGGTGGAATATACGATACGACGAAATACCTGCGATTTCGAAATAGTCTGATTTAAATACTGATGACTTTATAATAACTGTGATAAATTTTAAACCAAAACGTGATTCCTTAGTTCTAAAAAAATGTACCAAGATGGAGACAAAGCTTATTATAGAAGATTAAATGAAAGCAACGTTTATAGAGGAAAACCCAATGGAGACAAAGAAAAGAGAGATTGGCTAATATACGACGCAAGTAGAGTTGCACAAGTTTGACTTGAATGTTTGAATTTGACTTGAGTTTGACTTAATTTCAAGTCAAACTCAAGTCAATCCTTCTGACAAATAATTCAAATCAAGTCAAACTGGTCAATCGTACAGGTTTGAAAATTCAAACTGTTTGTCAAACTAGTTTGAAAGAAAAAAAAAAAAAAAAATGAATAACCATTTTCAATTTCGTTGCAAAACGAAAATACAGCCGAGCCATATTCCAGTCCAATCAGAGAGTGCTGCAAGCACCTCTACCGGTTTCGAAACTTATTAGTCTCTCATCAGGAGGCACATATGCTGCTCTCCCTGATCCAACCAAAACAAACCCCAGCGTGCAGTCCCGAATTGCAACGAACGAAATGGCATAGATGCCCTAGCGGCAACTGCTAGCAAAAGACTAAGTTTTCACTCTAATGGCATACAACATATCCCACCAGAATGAAAACAATGGGAACCTTCTCTGGTTACACCTCCGAGGCTTCTACAATTTGCAAGCCATACGGATGCTGAGACTAAGGAAGATGAGGGAATTCTACAATTTACAATTCACGTCACATCTGCTCAGCGCGGTAAAGTTCCAACGAGACTGGTTCCCTTCATACTCCACACAGAGTAAATGTAAATCAAAAATGAATAACCATTTTCAATTTCGTTGCAAAACGAAAATACAGCCGAGCCATATTCCAGTCCAATCAGAGAGTGCTGCAAGCACCTCTACCGGTTTCGAAACTTATTAGTCTCTCATCAGGAGGCACATATGCTGCTCTCCCTGATCCAACCAAAACAAACCCCAGCGTGCAGTCCCGAATTGCAACGAACGAAATGGCATAGATGCCCTAGCGGCAACTGCTAGCAAAAGACTAAGTTTTCACTCTAATGGCATACAACATATCCCACCAGAATGAAAACAATGGGAACCTTCTCTGGTTACACCTCCGAGGCTTCTACAATTTGCAAGCCATACGGATGCTGAGACTAAGGAAGATGAGGGAATTCTACAATTTACAATTCACGTCACATCTGCTCAGCGCGGTAAAGTTCCAACGAGACTGGTTCCCTTCATACTCCACACAGAGTAAATGTAAATCAAAAATGAATAACCATTTTCAATTTCGTTGCAAAACGAAAATACAGCCGAGCCATATTCCAGTCCAATCAGAGAGTGCTGCAAGCACCTCTACCGGTTTCGAAACTTATTAGTCTCTCATCAGGAGGCACATATGCTGCTCTCCCTGATCCAACCAAAACAAACCCCAGCGTGCAGTCCCGAATTGCAACGAACGAAATGGCATAGATGCCCTAGCGGCAACTGCTAGCAAAAGACTAAGTTTTCACTCTAATGGCATACAACATATCCCACCAGAATGAAAACAATGGGAACCTTCTCTGGTTACACCTCCGAGGCTTCTACAATTTGCAAGCCATACGGATGCTGAGACTAAGGAAGATGAGGGAATTCTACAATTTACAATTCACGTCACATCTGCTCAGCGCGGTAAAGTTCCAACGAGACTGGTTCCCTTCATACTCCACACAGAGTAAATGTAAATCAAAAATGAATAACCATTTTCAATTTCGTTGCAAAACGAAAATACAGCCGAGCCATATTCCAGTCCAATCAGAGAGTGCTGCAAGCACCTCTACCGGTTTCGAAACTTATTAGTCTCTCATCAGGAGGCACATATGCTGCTCTCCCTGATCCAACCAAAACAAACCCCAGCGTGCAGTCCCGAATTGCAACGAACGAAATGGCATAGATGCCCTAGCGGCAACTGCTAGCAAAAGACTAAGTTTTCACTCTAATGGCATACAACATATCCCACCAGAATGAAAACAATGGGAACCTTCTCTGGTTACACCTCCGAGGCTTCTACAATTTGCAAGCCATACGGATGCTGAGACTAAGGAAGATGAGGGAATTCTACAATTTACAATTCACGTCACATCTGCTCAGCGCGGTAAAGTTCCAACGAGACTGGTTCCCTTCATACTCCACACAGAGTAAATGTAAATCAAAAATGAATAACCATTTTCAATTTCGTTGCAAAACGAAAATACAGCCGAGCCATATTCCAGTCCAATCAGAGAGTGCTGCAAGCACCTCTACCGGTTTCGAAACTTATTAGTCTCTCATCAGGAGGCACATATGCTGCTCTCCCTGATCCAACCAAAACAAACCCCAGCGTGCAGTCCCGAATTGCAACGAACGAAATGGCATAGATGCCCTAGCGGCAACTGCTAGCAAAAGACTAAGTTTTCACTCTAATGGCATACAACATATCCCACCAGAATGAAAACAATGGGAACCTTCTCTGGTTACACCTCCGAGGCTTCTACAATTTGCAAGCCATACGGATGCTGAGACTAAGGAAGATGAGGGAATTCTACAATTTACAATTCACGTCACATCTGCTCAGCGCGGTAAAGTTCCAACGAGACTGGTTCCCTTCATACTCCACACAGAGTAAATGTAAATCAAAAATGAATAACCATTTTCAATTTCGTTGCAAAACGAAAATACAGCCGAGCCATATTCCAGTCCAATCAGAGAGTGCTGCAAGCACCTCTACCGGTTTCGAAACTTATTAGTCTCTCATCAGGAGGCACATATGCTGCTCTCCCTGATCCAACCAAAACAAACCCCAGCGTGCAGTCCCGAATTGCAACGAACGAAATGGCATAGATGCCCTAGCGGCAACTGCTAGCAAAAGACTAAGTTTTCACTCTAATGGCATACAACATATCCCACCAGAATGAAAACAATGGGAACCTTCTCTGGTTACACCTCCGAGGCTTCTACAATTTGCAAGCCATACGGATGCTGAGACTAAGGAAGATGAGGGAATTCTACAATTTACAATTCACGTCACATCTGCTCAGCGCGGTAAAGTTCCAACGAGACTGGTTCCCTTCATACTCCACACAGAGTAAATGTAAATCAAAAATGAATAACCATTTTCAATTTCGTTGCAAAACGAAAATACAGCCGAGCCATATTCCAGTCCAATCAGAGAGTGCTGCAAGCACCTCTACCGGTTTCGAAACTTATTAGTCTCTCATCAGGAGGCACATATGCTGCTCTCCCTGATCCAACCAAAACAAACCCCAGCGTGCAGTCCCGAATTGCAACGAACGAAATGGCATAGATGCCCTAGCGGCAACTGCTAGCAAAAGACTAAGTTTTCACTCTAATGGCATACAACATATCCCACCAGAATGAAAACAATGGGAACCTTCTCTGGTTACACCTCCGAGGCTTCTACAATTTGCAAGCCATACGGATGCTGAGACTAAGGAAGATGAGGGAATTCTACAATTTACAATTCACGTCACATCTGCTCAGCGCGGTAAAGTTCCAACGAGACTGGTTCCCTTCATACTCCACACAGAGTAAATGTAAATCAAAAATGAATAACCATTTTCAATTTCGTTGCAAAACGAAAATACAGCCGAGCCATATTCCAGTCCAATCAGAGAGTGCTGCAAGCACCTCTACCGGTTTCGAAACTTATTAGTCTCTCATCAGGAGGCACATATGCTGCTCTCCCTGATCCAACCAAAACAAACCCCAGCGTGCAGTCCCGAATTGCAACGAACGAAATGGCATAGATGCCCTAGCGGCAACTGCTAGCAAAAGACTAAGTTTTCACTCTAATGGCATACAACATATCCCACCAGAATGAAAACAATGGGAACCTTCTCTGGTTACACCTCCGAGGCTTCTACAATTTGCAAGCCATACGGATGCTGAGACTAAGGAAGATGAGGGAATTCTACAATTTACAATTCACGTCACATCTGCTCAGCGCGGTAAAGTTCCAACGAGACTGGTTCCCTTCATACTCCACACAGAGTAAATGTAAATCAAAAATGAATAACCATTTTCAATTTCGTTGCAAAACGAAAATACAGCCGAGCCATATTCCAGTCCAATCAGAGAGTGCTGCAAGCACCTCTACCGGTTTCGAAACTTATTAGTCTCTCATCAGGAGGCACATATGCTGCTCTCCCTGATCCAACCAAAACAAACCCCAGCGTGCAGTCCCGAATTGCAACGAACGAAATGGCATAGATGCCCTAGCGGCAACTGCTAGCAAAAGACTAAGTTTTCACTCTAATGGCATACAACATATCCCACCAGAATGAAAACAATGGGAACCTTCTCTGGTTACACCTCCGAGGCTTCTACAATTTGCAAGCCATACGGATGCTGAGACTAAGGAAGATGAGGGAATTCTACAATTTACAATTCACGTCACATCTGCTCAGCGCGGTAAAGTTCCAACGAGACTGGTTCCCTTCATACTCCACACAGAGTAAATGTAAATCAAAAATGAATAACCATTTTCAATTTCGTTGCAAAACGAAAATACAGCCGAGCCATATTCCAGTCCAATCAGAGAGTGCTGCAAGCACCTCTACCGGTTTCGAAACTTATTAGTCTCTCATCAGGAGGCACATATGCTGCTCTCCCTGATCCAACCAAAACAAACCCCAGCGTGCAGTCCCGAATTGCAACGAACGAAATGGCATAGATGCCCTAGCGGCAACTGCTAGCAAAAGACTAAGTTTTCACTCTAATGGCATACAACATATCCCACCAGAATGAAAACAATGGGAACCTTCTCTGGTTACACCTCCGAGGCTTCTACAATTTGCAAGCCATACGGATGCTGAGACTAAGGAAGATGAGGGAATTCTACAATTTACAATTCACGTCACATCTGCTCAGCGCGGTAAAGTTCCAACGAGACTGGTTCCCTTCATACTCCACACAGAGTAAATGTAAATCAAAAATGAATAACCATTTTCAATTTCGTTGCAAAACGAAAATACAGCCGAGCCATATTCCAGTCCAATCAGAGAGTGCTGCAAGCACCTCTACCGGTTTCGAAACTTATTAGTCTCTCATCAGGAGGCACATATGCTGCTCTCCCTGATCCAACCAAAACAAACCCCAGCGTGCAGTCCCGAATTGCAACGAACGAAATGGCATAGATGCCCTAGCGGCAACTGCTAGCAAAAGACTAAGTTTTCACTCTAATGGCATACAACATATCCCACCAGAATGAAAACAATGGGAACCTTCTCTGGTTACACCTCCGAGGCTTCTACAATTTGCAAGCCATACGGATGCTGAGACTAAGGAAGATGAGGGAATTCTACAATTTACAATTCACGTCACATCTGCTCAGCGCGGTAAAGTTCCAACGAGACTGGTTCCCTTCATACTCCACACAGAGTAAATGTAAATCAAAAATGAATAACCATTTTCAATTTCGTTGCAAAACGAAAATACAGCCGAGCCATATTCCAGTCCAATCAGAGAGTGCTGCAAGCACCTCTACCGGTTTCGAAACTTATTAGTCTCTCATCAGGAGGCACATATGCTGCTCTCCCTGATCCAACCAAAACAAACCCCAGCGTGCAGTCCCGAATTGCAACGAACGAAATGGCATAGATGCCCTAGCGGCAACTGCTAGCAAAAGACTAAGTTTTCACTCTAATGGCATACAACATATCCCACCAGAATGAAAACAATGGGAACCTTCTCTGGTTACACCTCCGAGGCTTCTACAATTTGCAAGCCATACGGATGCTGAGACTAAGGAAGATGAGGGAATTCTACAATTTACAATTCACGTCACATCTGCTCAGCGCGGTAAAGTTCCAACGAGACTGGTTCCCTTCATACTCCACACAGAGTAAATGTAAATCAAAAATGAATAACCATTTTCAATTTCGTTGCAAAACGAAAATACAGCCGAGCCATATTCCAGTCCAATCAGAGAGTGCTGCAAGCACCTCTACCGGTTTCGAAACTTATTAGTCTCTCATCAGGAGGCACATATGCTGCTCTCCCTGATCCAACCAAAACAAACCCCAGCGTGCAGTCCCGAATTGCAACGAACGAAATGGCATAGATGCCCTAGCGGCAACTGCTAGCAAAAGACTAAGTTTTCACTCTAATGGCATACAACATATCCCACCAGAATGAAAACAATGGGAACCTTCTCTGGTTACACCTCCGAGGCTTCTACAATTTGCAAGCCATACGGATGCTGAGACTAAGGAAGATGAGGGAATTCTACAATTTACAATTCACGTCACATCTGCTCAGCGCGGTAAAGTTCCAACGAGACTGGTTCCCTTCATACTCCACACAGAGTAAATGTAAATCAAAAATGAATAACCATTTTCAATTTCGTTGCAAAACGAAAATACAGCCGAGCCATATTCCAGTCCAATCAGAGAGTGCTGCAAGCACCTCTACCGGTTTCGAAACTTATTAGTCTCTCATCAGGAGGCACATATGCTGCTCTCCCTGATCCAACCAAAACAAACCCCAGCGTGCAGTCCCGAATTGCAACGAACGAAATGGCATAGATGCCCTAGCGGCAACTGCTAGCAAAAGACTAAGTTTTCACTCTAATGGCATACAACATATCCCACCAGAATGAAAACAATGGGAACCTTCTCTGGTTACACCTCCGAGGCTTCTACAATTTGCAAGCCATACGGATGCTGAGACTAAGGAAGATGAGGGAATTCTACAATTTACAATTCACGTCACATCTGCTCAGCGCGGTAAAGTTCCAACGAGACTGGTTCCCTTCATACTCCACACAGAGTAAATGTAAATCAAAAATGAATAACCATTTTCAATTTCGTTGCAAAACGAAAATACAGCCGAGCCATATTCCAGTCCAATCAGAGAGTGCTGCAAGCACCTCTACCGGTTTCGAAACTTATTAGTCTCTCATCAGGAGGCACATATGCTGCTCTCCCTGATCCAACCAAAACAAACCCCAGCGTGCAGTCCCGAATTGCAACGAACGAAATGGCATAGATGCCCTAGCGGCAACTGCTAGCAAAAGACTAAGTTTTCACTCTAATGGCATACAACATATCCCACCAGAATGAAAACAATGGGAACCTTCTCTGGTTACACCTCCGAGGCTTCTACAATTTGCAAGCCATACGGATGCTGAGACTAAGGAAGATGAGGGAATTCTACAATTTACAATTCACGTCACATCTGCTCAGCGCGGTAAAGTTCCAACGAGACTGGTTCCCTTCATACTCCACACAGAGTAAATGTAAATCAAAAATGAATAACCATTTTCAATTTCGTTGCAAAACGAAAATACAGCCGAGCCATATTCCAGTCCAATCAGAGAGTGCTGCAAGCACCTCTACCGGTTTCGAAACTTATTAGTCTCTCATCAGGAGGCACATATGCTGCTCTCCCTGATCCAACCAAAACAAACCCCAGCGTGCAGTCCCGAATTGCAACGAACGAAATGGCATAGATGCCCTAGCGGCAACTGCTAGCAAAAGACTAAGTTTTCACTCTAATGGCATACAACATATCCCACCAGAATGAAAACAATGGGAACCTTCTCTGGTTACACCTCCGAGGCTTCTACAATTTGCAAGCCATACGGATGCTGAGACTAAGGAAGATGAGGGAATTCTACAATTTACAATTCACGTCACATCTGCTCAGCGCGGTAAAGTTCCAACGAGACTGGTTCCCTTCATACTCCACACAGAGTAAATGTAAATCAAAAATGAATAACCATTTTCAATTTCGTTGCAAAACGAAAATACAGCCGAGCCATATTCCAGTCCAATCAGAGAGTGCTGCAAGCACCTCTACCGGTTTCGAAACTTATTAGTCTCTCATCAGGAGGCACATATGCTGCTCTCCCTGATCCAACCAAAACAAACCCCAGCGTGCAGTCCCGAATTGCAACGAACGAAATGGCATAGATGCCCTAGCGGCAACTGCTAGCAAAAGACTAAGTTTTCACTCTAATGGCATACAACATATCCCACCAGAATGAAAACAATGGGAACCTTCTCTGGTTACACCTCCGAGGCTTCTACAATTTGCAAGCCATACGGATGCTGAGACTAAGGAAGATGAGGGAATTCTATGATGAGAGACTAATAAGTTTCGAAACCGGTAGAGGTGCTTGCAGCACTCTCTGATTGGACTGGAATATGGCTCGGCTGTATTTTCGTTTTGCAACGAAATTGAAAATGGTTATTCATTTTTGATTTACATTTACTCTGTGTGGAGTATGAAGGGAACCAGTCTCGTTGGAACTTTACCGCGCTGAGCAGATGTGACGTGAATTGTAAATTGTAGAATTCCCTCATCTTCCTTAGTCTCAGCATCCGTATGGCTTGCAAATTGTAGAAGCCTCGGAGGTGTAACCAGAGAAGGTTCCCATTGTTTTCATTCTGGTGGGATATGTTGTATGCCATTAGAGTGAAAACTTAGTCTTTTGCTAGCAGTTGCCGCTAGGGCATCTATGCCATTTCGTTCGTTGCAATTCGGGACTGCACGCTGGGGTTTGTTTTGGTTGGATCAGGGAGAGCAGCATATGTGCCTCCTGATGAGAGACTAATAAGTTTCGAAACCGGTAGAGGTGCTTGCAGCACTCTCTGATTGGACTGGAATATGGCTCGGCTGTATTTTCGTTTTGCAACGAAATTGAAAATGGTTATTCATTTTTGATTTACATTTACTCTGTGTGGAGTATGAAGGGAACCAGTCTCGTTGGAACTTTACCGCGCTGAGCAGATGTGACGTGAATTGTAAATTGTAGAATTCCCTCATCTTCCTTAGTCTCAGCATCCGTATGGCTTGCAAATTGTAGAAGCCTCGGAGGTGTAACCAGAGAAGGTTCCCATTGTTTTCATTCTGGTGGGATATGTTGTATGCCATTAGAGTGAAAACTTAGTCTTTTGCTAGCAGTTGCCGCTAGGGCATCTATGCCATTTCGTTCGTTGCAATTCGGGACTGCACGCTGGGGTTTGTTTTGGTTGGATCAGGGAGAGCAGCATATGTGCCTCCTGATGAGAGACTAATAAGTTTCGAAACCGGTAGAGGTGCTTGCAGCACTCTCTGATTGGACTGGAATATGGCTCGGCTGTATTTTCGTTTTGCAACGAAATTGAAAATGGTTATTCATTTTTGATTTACATTTACTCTGTGTGGAGTATGAAGGGAACCAGTCTCGTTGGAACTTTACCGCGCTGAGCAGATGTGACGTGAATTGTAAATTGTAGAATTCCCTCATCTTCCTTAGTCTCAGCATCCGTATGGCTTGCAAATTGTAGAAGCCTCGGAGGTGTAACCAGAGAAGGTTCCCATTGTTTTCATTCTGGTGGGATATGTTGTATGCCATTAGAGTGAAAACTTAGTCTTTTGCTAGCAGTTGCCGCTAGGGCATCTATGCCATTTCGTTCGTTGCAATTCGGGACTGCACGCTGGGGTTTGTTTTGGTTGGATCAGGGAGAGCAGCATATGTGCCTCCTGATGAGAGACTAATAAGTTTCGAAACCGGTAGAGGTGCTTGCAGCACTCTCTGATTGGACTGGAATATGGCTCGGCTGTATTTTCGTTTTGCAACGAAATTGAAAATGGTTATTCATTTTTGATTTACATTTACTCTGTGTGGAGTATGAAGGGAACCAGTCTCGTTGGAACTTTACCGCGCTGAGCAGATGTGACGTGAATTGTAAATTGTAGAATTCCCTCATCTTCCTTAGTCTCAGCATCCGTATGGCTTGCAAATTGTAGAAGCCTCGGAGGTGTAACCAGAGAAGGTTCCCATTGTTTTCATTCTGGTGGGATATGTTGTATGCCATTAGAGTGAAAACTTAGTCTTTTGCTAGCAGTTGCCGCTAGGGCATCTATGCCATTTCGTTCGTTGCAATTCGGGACTGCACGCTGGGGTTTGTTTTGGTTGGATCAGGGAGAGCAGCATATGTGCCTCCTGATGAGAGACTAATAAGTTTCGAAACCGGTAGAGGTGCTTGCAGCACTCTCTGATTGGACTGGAATATGGCTCGGCTGTATTTTCGTTTTGCAACGAAATTGAAAATGGTTATTCATTTTTGATTTACATTTACTCTGTGTGGAGTATGAAGGGAACCAGTCTCGTTGGAACTTTACCGCGCTGAGCAGATGTGACGTGAATTGTAAATTGTAGAATTCCCTCATCTTCCTTAGTCTCAGCATCCGTATGGCTTGCAAATTGTAGAAGCCTCGGAGGTGTAACCAGAGAAGGTTCCCATTGTTTTCATTCTGGTGGGATATGTTGTATGCCATTAGAGTGAAAACTTAGTCTTTTGCTAGCAGTTGCCGCTAGGGCATCTATGCCATTTCGTTCGTTGCAATTCGGGACTGCACGCTGGGGTTTGTTTTGGTTGGATCAGGGAGAGCAGCATATGTGCCTCCTGATGAGAGACTAATAAGTTTCGAAACCGGTAGAGGTGCTTGCAGCACTCTCTGATTGGACTGGAATATGGCTCGGCTGTATTTTCGTTTTGCAACGAAATTGAAAATGGTTATTCATTTTTGATTTACATTTACTCTGTGTGGAGTATGAAGGGAACCAGTCTCGTTGGAACTTTACCGCGCTGAGCAGATGTGACGTGAATTGTAAATTGTAGAATTCCCTCATCTTCCTTAGTCTCAGCATCCGTATGGCTTGCAAATTGTAGAAGCCTCGGAGGTGTAACCAGAGAAGGTTCCCATTGTTTTCATTCTGGTGGGATATGTTGTATGCCATTAGAGTGAAAACTTAGTCTTTTGCTAGCAGTTGCCGCTAGGGCATCTATGCCATTTCGTTCGTTGCAATTCGGGACTGCACGCTGGGGTTTGTTTTGGTTGGATCAGGGAGAGCAGCA
Source organism: Diabrotica virgifera virgifera (assembly GCF_917563875.1). Taxonomy (NCBI): domain Eukaryota; kingdom Metazoa; phylum Arthropoda; class Insecta; order Coleoptera; family Chrysomelidae; genus Diabrotica; species Diabrotica virgifera. Next base: position 7,631,506 of record NC_065452.1, on the reverse strand, counting down.
TATGTGCCTCCTGATGAGAGACTAATAAGTTTCGAAACCGGTAGAGGTGCTTGCAGCACTCTCTGATTGGACTGGAATATGGCTCGGCTGTATTTTCGTTTTGCAACGAAATTGAAAATGGTTATTCATTTTTGATTTACATTTACTCTGTGTGGAGTATGAAGGGAACCAGTCTCGTTGGAACTTTACCGCGCTGAGCAGATGTGACGTGAATTGTAAATTGTAGAATTCCCTCATCTTCCTTAGTCTCAGCATCCGTATGGCTTGCAAATTGTAGAAGCCTCGGAGGTGTAACCAGAGAAGGTTCCCATTGTTTTCATTCTGGTGGGATATGTTGTATGCCATTAGAGTGAAAACTTAGTCTTTTGCTAGCAGTTGCCGCTAGGGCATCTATGCCATTTCGTTCGTTGCAATTCGGGACTGCACGCTGGGGTTTGTTTTGGTTGGATCAGGGAGAGCAGCATATGTGCCTCCTGATGAGAGACTAATAAGTTTCGAAACCGGTAGAGGTGCTTGCAGCACTCTCTGATTGGACTGGAATATGGCTCGGCTGTATTTTCGTTTTGCAACGAAATTGAAAATGGTTATTCATTTTTGATTTACATTTACTCTGTGTGGAGTATGAAGGGAACCAGTCTCGTTGGAACTTTACCGCGCTGAGCAGATGTGACGTGAATTGTAAATTGTAGAATTCCCTCATCTTCCTTAGTCTCAGCATCCGTATGGCTTGCAAATTGTAGAAGCCTCGGAGGTGTAACCAGAGAAGGTTCCCATTGTTTTCATTCTGGTGGGATATGTTGTATGCCATTAGAGTGAAAACTTAGTCTTTTGCTAGCAGTTGCCGCTAGGGCATCTATGCCATTTCGTTCGTTGCAATTCGGGACTGCACGCTGGGGTTTGTTTTGGTTGGATCAGGGAGAGCAGCATATGTGCCTCCTGATGAGAGACTAATAAGTTTCGAAACCGGTAGAGGTGCTTGCAGCACTCTCTGATTGGACTGGAATATGGCTCGGCTGTATTTTCGTTTTGCAACGAAATTGAAAATGGTTATTCATTTTTGATTTACATTTACTCTGTGTGGAGTATGAAGGGAACCAGTCTCGTTGGAACTTTACCGCGCTGAGCAGATGTGACGTGAATTGTAAATTGTAGAATTCCCTCATCTTCCTTAGTCTCAGCATCCGTATGGCTTGCAAATTGTAGAAGCCTCGGAGGTGTAACCAGAGAAGGTTCCCATTGTTTTCATTCTGGTGGGATATGTTGTATGCCATTAGAGTGAAAACTTAGTCTTTTGCTAGCAGTTGCCGCTAGGGCATCTATGCCATTTCGTTCGTTGCAATTCGGGACTGCACGCTGGGGTTTGTTTTGGTTGGATCAGGGAGAGCAGCATATGTGCCTCCTGATGAGAGACTAATAAGTTTCGAAACCGGTAGAGGTGCTTGCAGCACTCTCTGATTGGACTGGAATATGGCTCGGCTGTATTTTCGTTTTGCAACGAAATTGAAAATGGTTATTCATTTTTGATTTACATTTACTCTGTGTGGAGTATGAAGGGAACCAGTCTCGTTGGAACTTTACCGCGCTGAGCAGATGTGACGTGAATTGTAAATTGTAGAATTCCCTCATCTTCCTTAGTCTCAGCATCCGTATGGCTTGCAAATTGTAGAAGCCTCGGAGGTGTAACCAGAGAAGGTTCCCATTGTTTTCATTCTGGTGGGATATGTTGTATGCCATTAGAGTGAAAACTTAGTCTTTTGCTAGCAGTTGCCGCTAGGGCATCTATGCCATTTCGTTCGTTGCAATTCGGGACTGCACGCTGGGGTTTGTTTTGGTTGGATCAGGGAGAGCAGCATATGTGCCTCCTGATGAGAGACTAATAAGTTTCGAAACCGGTAGAGGTGCTTGCAGCACTCTCTGATTGGACTGGAATATGGCTCGGCTGTATTTTCGTTTTGCAACGAAATTGAAAATGGTTATTCATTTTTGATTTACATTTACTCTGTGTGGAGTATGAAGGGAACCAGTCTCGTTGGAACTTTACCGCGCTGAGCAGATGTGACGTGAATTGTAAATTGTAGAATTCCCTCATCTTCCTTAGTCTCAGCATCCGTATGGCTTGCAAATTGTAGAAGCCTCGGAGGTGTAACCAGAGAAGGTTCCCATTGTTTTCATTCTGGTGGGATATGTTGTATGCCATTAGAGTGAAAACTTAGTCTTTTGCTAGCAGTTGCCGCTAGGGCATCTATGCCATTTCGTTCGTTGCAATTCGGGACTGCACGCTGGGGTTTGTTTTGGTTGGATCAGGGAGAGCAGCATATGTGCCTCCTGATGAGAGACTAATAAGTTTCGAAACCGGTAGAGGTGCTTGCAGCACTCTCTGATTGGACTGGAATATGGCTCGGCTGTATTTTCGTTTTGCAACGAAATTGAAAATGGTTATTCATTTTTGATTTACATTTACTCTGTGTGGAGTATGAAGGGAACCAGTCTCGTTGGAACTTTACCGCGCTGAGCAGATGTGACGTGAATTGTAAATTGTAGAATTCCCTCATCTTCCTTAGTCTCAGCATCCGTATGGCTTGCAAATTGTAGAAGCCTCGGAGGTGTAACCAGAGAAGGTTCCCATTGTTTTCATTCTGGTGGGATATGTTGTATGCCATTAGAGTGAAAACTTAGTCTTTTGCTAGCAGTTGCCGCTAGGGCATCTATGCCATTTCGTTCGTTGCAATTCGGGACTGCACGCTGGGGTTTGTTTTGGTTGGATCAGGGAGAGCAGCATATGTGCCTCCTGATGAGAGACTAATAAGTTTCGAAACCGGTAGAGGTGCTTGCAGCACTCTCTGATTGGACTGGAATATGGCTCGGCTGTATTTTCGTTTTGCAACGAAATTGAAAATGGTTATTCATTTTTGATTTACATTTACTCTGTGTGGAGTATGAAGGGAACCAGTCTCGTTGGAACTTTACCGCGCTGAGCAGATGTGACGTGAATTGTAAATTGTAGAATTCCCTCATCTTCCTTAGTCTCAGCATCCGTATGGCTTGCAAATTGTAGAAGCCTCGGAGGTGTAACCAGAGAAGGTTCCCATTGTTTTCATTCTGGTGGGATATGTTGTATGCCATTAGAGTGAAAACTTAGTCTTTTGCTAGCAGTTGCCGCTAGGGCATCTATGCCATTTCGTTCGTTGCAATTCGGGACTGCACGCTGGGGTTTGTTTTGGTTGGATCAGGGAGAGCAGCATATGTGCCTCCTGATGAGAGACTAATAAGTTTCGAAACCGGTAGAGGTGCTTGCAGCACTCTCTGATTGGACTGGAATATGGCTCGGCTGTATTTTCGTTTTGCAACGAAATTGAAAATGGTTATTCATTTTTGATTTACATTTACTCTGTGTGGAGTATGAAGGGAACCAGTCTCGTTGGAACTTTACCGCGCTGAGCAGATGTGACGTGAATTGTAAATTGTAGAATTCCCTCATCTTCCTTAGTCTCAGCATCCGTATGGCTTGCAAATTGTAGAAGCCTCGGAGGTGTAACCAGAGAAGGTTCCCATTGTTTTCATTCTGGTGGGATATGTTGTATGCCATTAGAGTGAAAACTTAGTCTTTTGCTAGCAGTTGCCGCTAGGGCATCTATGCCATTTCGTTCGTTGCAATTCGGGACTGCACGCTGGGGTTTGTTTTGGTTGGATCAGGGAGAGCAGCATATGTGCCTCCTGATGAGAGACTAATAAGTTTCGAAACCGGTAGAGGTGCTTGCAGCACTCTCTGATTGGACTGGAATATGGCTCGGCTGTATTTTCGTTTTGCAACGAAATTGAAAATGGTTATTCATTTTTGATTTACATTTACTCTGTGTGGAGTATGAAGGGAACCAGTCTCGTTGGAACTTTACCGCGCTGAGCAGATGTGACGTGAATTGTAAATTGTAGAATTCCCTCATCTTCCTTAGTCTCAGCATCCGTATGGCTTGCAAATTGTAGAAGCCTCGGAGGTGTAACCAGAGAAGGTTCCCATTGTTTTCATTCTGGTGGGATATGTTGTATGCCATTAGAGTGAAAACTTAGTCTTTTGCTAGCAGTTGCCGCTAGGGCATCTATGCCATTTCGTTCGTTGCAATTCGGGACTGCACGCTGGGGTTTGTTTTGGTTGGATCAGGGAGAGCAGCATATGTGCCTCCTGATGAGAGACTAATAAGTTTCGAAACCGGTAGAGGTGCTTGCAGCACTCTCTGATTGGACTGGAATATGGCTCGGCTGTATTTTCGTTTTGCAACGAAATTGAAAATGGTTATTCATTTTTGATTTACATTTACTCTGTGTGGAGTATGAAGGGAACCAGTCTCGTTGGAACTTTACCGCGCTGAGCAGATGTGACGTGAATTGTAAATTGTAGAATTCCCTCATCTTCCTTAGTCTCAGCATCCGTATGGCTTGCAAATTGTAGAAGCCTCGGAGGTGTAACCAGAGAAGGTTCCCATTGTTTTCATTCTGGTGGGATATGTTGTATGCCATTAGAGTGAAAACTTAGTCTTTTGCTAGCAGTTGCCGCTAGGGCATCTATGCCATTTCGTTCGTTGCAATTCGGGACTGCACGCTGGGGTTTGTTTTGGTTGGATCAGGGAGAGCAGCATATGTGCCTCCTGATGAGAGACTAATAAGTTTCGAAACCGGTAGAGGTGCTTGCAGCACTCTCTGATTGGACTGGAATATGGCTCGGCTGTATTTTCGTTTTGCAACGAAATTGAAAATGGTTATTCATTTTTGATTTACATTTACTCTGTGTGGAGTATGAAGGGAACCAGTCTCGTTGGAACTTTACCGCGCTGAGCAGATGTGACGTGAATTGTAAATTGTAGAATTCCCTCATCTTCCTTAGTCTCAGCATCCGTATGGCTTGCAAATTGTAGAAGCCTCGGAGGTGTAACCAGAGAAGGTTCCCATTGTTTTCATTCTGGTGGGATATGTTGTATGCCATTAGAGTGAAAACTTAGTCTTTAGTTTGAAAGAGTTTGAAAAATAATTTATTTCGTAGATATAATTTTTTAACAATTCACGAGGAAAATAAAATTCCTGTAGCTGGCTGTATAACATAAATCACAAAAAATACAGGATCCTTCGTAAAAGGTATATTTAAAAGACCCTAATAAGGGTTGCATCACAAAACAAAACGTTTTCGGATTAACAAGTAATCCATCATCAGTGTTAAGCCAATAACATGCATGCGTGAGCCACCAAAAAGTTATGGGTAAAAACCCTTTAAAAGGTATAAGATCTTATATTATACTACATATTATGTTTAAAATAGTTAGATGTTGCAAATATTCCTGGATATTACCCAGGGCAACACAGACTCTAACCCACGTGGATGTGATATGAAAGGGATGAACCTCACATATTGAAAATTGAGTGTCAACTATATCTTTTAAAGGGTTTTTACCCATAACTTTTTGGTGGCTCACGCATGCATGTTATTGGCTTAACACTGATGATGGATTACTTGTTAATCCGAAAACGTTTTGTTTTGTGATGTAACCATTATTAGGGTCTTTTAAATATACCTTTTACAAAGGATCCTGAATTTTATTTTTTTTGATTTTTTTATATACTTTTTTGTTGAGATAGACATGTCAGTTGCCAATTAAGATAAGAAATTTAATAATACATTGAGTGCCATATAAATCATCCTTTAGTTCCAATAATTTTAGTATTTGTTTTCCTCTACTCATTTTTAAAAATCATGTACAATAGAACACTGACACTTTCACAGTAAACAACAAAATTTATTTTTTAGCACGCACAACAAAATTAAATAAAAAAAATACTAAATGAACAGTTTTTGGTTTAAATGGGATCTAGCTATTTTTATAATTTTCTGCTTTTATAACCGATAACAATAAACATTGGCACCGTCTTCAACGACAGAACGAAAGTCATAAAAAAAGGTTTAGGAAAGTTAACAAGGAAGAAAACAAAGAACTTCAAAAATCTGTTTCCGTACCAACCCCTTTTTAAGGATGTTAGTTCCTTGAAATTGAAATTTTATGGTCAAATTTGGATTATCTACATTTTTTCAATACAAGCACCCTAGAATCTCATAACATGTGGTGTGTACTAAAAGTATAAGTCAAGCTGCGTAAGTGAAAGCAGAAGGTACTAACAGTAGAAGTTGACCTGTACCTTACAAAGCAGACTTTTAAAATTAAAAGTTGTACTGTTGGAATAAAATCAATATTTATACATGAAAAACAGGCTATTGATTTATACTCTTAGTACAGAAATGATTAATAGACATTCAAAATTCAAAATATAGAAGAATCCCGAAAGGTCCATTTTATGACTTATACTATATTCTTAGTACATAGCACGTTAGACATAATAAAAAGATTTTATAAAGATTATTTGTATTTTTCAATTTAATTACATATATATAAACACAACATTTTCACTTTAAAAAAATTCTATCATTTTTTGACGGAAACTTCAAAATTAATGTGTACATTAATGAGGACAAAACTGTTATTCTGGCCAAACGCTTAGTTTAGCATAAACAGACCAAAGTCGGCGCTTAGTCTACAATTGCGAAACTGTTATGAATGGCAGTTATGGTATATGGCAGTTATGAATGGTAGTTATGAATGGCAGTTAAGAATGGCAGTTATGAATATAGTCTTGTTATGCAAAACTAAAAACCCTTAATAGACAGAATGTCGCTTGGTTTCTTTTTGTTTTTCTTAGTAACCGTTAACGTGACAATAACAGGGATTTTTCAAGATAGTTTTAGCTATGTGTCACCAGAATCCGCTGTTATCTCGATTTTAAAGAAATGGCGCTTGGTCGAGTTATGCATAACGCTGTCCTTTTAAAGAATTAGTTCACTGTTTGTGATCTTATAACGCTGTTCTTTATTTTTACATAATAGAAGTATGTATGCACTTTGCAATTTTCATTGTTTTGAAATCACCTGCCGCAACATCAAATAAATAAGTATATTTATTTTTCTTAATTAATACTGCTTCGACTACAGATTGTTTCTCTTAATTTTTGCAGTGGGAATACCTTCAATATCAGACTCAATTTGTTCTGGTACTTATTCTGAACCGAAAAACATCCACATTCAGATATATTATCTCCCAAATCCACACACTTCAAAAAGAACGTAATAAACAAGCCAAACATGGACGTCTAAATATGAACTACAAACTAATTTGCGGAGTAGCAGAATACCGATTCAGACCTATCCAAATAAGTCACAACAAAATCCGTACGCTCTCGATTAGAATTGGAAATAAACACGTTGCCAATATGACATTCAAACTTCAAACTGTCTGAAGAAGTTTGATTTCAACTCAAACCTAAAGATATCGAAATCAAGTCAAGTCAAACTTTTTTACAAAAAAAGTTTGATTTTCAAGTCAAGTCAAGTTTGTTGAATAAAATCAAACTAGTTTGACTTGATGCATCTCTAGACGCAAGTGTTAAATCTGTTTATTGGTTCTCGTGCAAATTATTTTCAATTGAAAAAATAGTTAACGATTTTGGATGGACCCACTGGAAACATTTGAATAGTTTGCTCTACGAAGAAGTGATGAATCTCACGAAAAAAGTAAATTTCATCTGAATTCTATGGATACATTAATAACCAGATCATCATTAATTGGAGTTATAGACGCTGGCTTGAAAGAACAAGTAGAACGCGAAGCTGACTATTCGATAAACGTCATAAGAAAAGTTGTAACTACTAGATTATACTTGCTTCTCAAGGACTAGCTTTCCGTTGACCCTATGAGGATTTAACCGGTCGTCGTTTAAGGAAATTACTTAAGTTGTCTTGTATACTAGGCTAAATTTAACAATTCCTTAGCTGAGCATCTACAACGGAATGCGAATAAATGAAAAGTTTCAGTTAGGTATCTGTCTCACCAAAGGACATCGCACACATCTTATGGAAAATATAATGTCACTCAAATTCAATAAAATTTATATGAATATATTCGTTTCAATTTAACGATCAATTCTTATCATTGCGCCAACTCTTAATTTTCAATAATAAGAGCAGAAATTGATATAAATCAATCTGAAATCAAATGGGTAGGTGCATAAGTTAGAGAGTGAAAAAATATTTTAAAATACCCAAATTATAGTTAGTTCATAAATCTTCTCGAGCTCTTAAGCATCTTATTATAATAGTTTCACTAATCCGCTTAGGCCCAGCGGGGTTTAAGCTGTTTTGAATAGCACCCAGAGCAATAGTGATTATAACTGACACGTTTATAGACTCCAAAAATGTGATTTCGATAAACTTTAATTGCAATTTGCGCCGTAATTAATCATAATTAAGAGTTGGCGCAATGATAAGAATTGACAGTTAATTTAAAACGAATCTATTCGTATAAATTTTATTGAATTTGAGTGACATTATATTTTCCATAAGATAATGAATTCTTGAAAGTGAGGAAAACAAAATTTGTAGAAGCTCTTGACGCTGTAAATGCTTTACTTAAAAACTAGGGATCCATCAAACCTATTTTTCCAGTTAATCAATAATAGAGACAAAAATTCAGCAGTTAAAAATAAAGCCGAGACACTGCAGAATAAAATGGATACCTTTGAGACATCTCTATTGACATTGATTTGGACAAAAACTTTGGAACGAGTTAATGCAACTAGCAAAATGTGAACGTGAAGAAACTGTGGGCTTGAACGTGTCAATTGGAGTAGAATTAATAGCATCATCTACTTTGAGATTTGTTGGAGACGTAAAAAATATGTTAAGCGAAATTGAACTAGAACCAAAAATATTTTTTTGTGAAGACGAGTATATCTCAAATATATTCTATACAACTGACTTTCAAAGAACAAAGAAGATAAAAACATTTTTCGATGAAGCAGGTGAAAGTGAAACAATTTTAAAGGGACAAGAAAGATTCAGAATTGAAGTAGGTATTTAATGTTATATGCTACGAAGAGATTTAAATGCTACAAAGATGTTACATCAGCTGTTAGATATTTTCTACAGTAGATAAAGAAGCTAGCAGTCAAGACGTCAATTAATACTCCATGCGTAAAATATAAAAAATATGTTAATGAAACCAAAGAGAAGTTGCGTAATGAAATTACTCATTCTATAACGTTATGCCAAAAGTTGAATAAACATTTGAAAAATTAGATGCCATCCATCAAGTAAAGGCAACATTTCCCAATATTGTACCTTTACTGCAAGTTTATTTGACGATACCAACTTCTAATGCAGTAGGCGAGCGGTCTTTTTCGGCTTTAAAAAGAATAAAAGTATATTTAACGCCAAATTTGGGTCAAGAAAATCTAGACGCATAAAAAAAAAATTGTAATATAGAAAATGAAGACCTGAAGTAAATGAATTTTGTTAGTTATATGACAGATTGCTAATGCGTAGTCAAGAAAAAAGAGTGAACTAATTGTTGTCGTATGTATTTTTTAGAATAGGTATATTTTTTTGCCATGTGTTGTTTTGTGGAACTTGCTTTTTTTATAGTTTTAAGTGTATTTTTTGGAATCTTTTTTACGTTTCCTATTCTTCTTGTTTGTTTTAAAAAAATATTGTATGTATAGATTTTACAATAAACATTTATAGTTAATACATGTGTTTTCTTGTTAAAAAAACTGACAACGAATAGCAATTAAGGGGGCCCCTAAATATCCAGTGCCCAGGGCCCGAAGTTAGGTAAACCGGCACTGCTATTAATATAAATTAAATAATCAGTACCATATTATTTTATGTTCTTTTAAATGTTAAGAATTATATTTTGTTTAGTCTTTTCTTCTAGCAAAACAGTATAATTTACCGAACTATTTAAATTTAGCACTTCTAAAAAATGTGTGACATTTTTTTGGAAATCAAAAGCGCCGAAAACGCTTACCTGCCAGCTATTCAAACTGATGATATTTAAGATACCAGAAAGGCAATAATTTCTGTCAGCTGTCCTTTTATCATGTAAACATCCCATAATGACTTGTTTTTAACATTTTTCAAACCCCGCTTATCATGTGCTCACTGACAAATCAACTAAACTATAAAAGATTCTTCAATTCGTTAGGTTTTTGTACCTGATACTCCTGAGTCACAATTCTTGTCGAGTCTGTAAGATTTATGTTATACTAAATTAAAACTAAATAGGTTAACGAGCGGATAATATTATGTATGATGCAAAAGTGTGGAATAAATTTATTATTTCAGAAACAGACAACTTTAACAAAAAAAAATAATTTAATTTTTAATTTTTAAAAAAGCCATCAATAATTGCTATATGATTAGTGTGATAAAGCTCAGTAATAGATAGTATATAGCAATTATATGTAATAAAAAATATTTTTTTTTAATTTCTAATAGGATATTAATTTTGCTAATAATTTTAATAAAACATTAAAAAAAATTTTAATTGTGAAATACAGTTTAAGTAAATGAATAAGACTCTATAGTCTACATACATAAATAGATTGCTACAGATAATATTATTTATTTTCATACATACAAGTATATTTATCATTTTCCAATTTCGTTCAAACATATATATGTACTCTGCAGAATAAAAAATGGAAAAACGTCTTGTCTTGCACATTTTTGACCGAATTATTGGTAAAGAATCGAAAAACGATTTGATCAAGACAAATCAAAATCATTTTATGATGATCTAAGCACTCTACATCCTAGAAATTGTGATACAATAAAAAATGGTATACCTTTGACGGCATTTAAATAATTTACTGAAAAATTAAGAAATTTTTGTCCTACCATATCTGCGACTGCAATTAGAGAAGAACTCGTGGATTTTGCTGTTAAATGGATTGTATTAAAAATTGAATTTTGCAAAATACATACTGAGATTATAGAAGATCGAGTTAATGATGAATATGTTCAGTCCATAGAAAATATGAAGGATTATATGATATTATTAATCTAAGTGATAATGAACATGAAGTAACAAATGACAATGTTGATATCGTGAAAACTTCACCTCCGTGTGGTACTAAAAAGTGTAAAGATTGTATAGCTTGCTATTACGCTGTTTTGCATAAGTACAACTTATATCAGTGTGCAGTGTGCTTATCCAAATTTAAATAGTATAAAATTTATTAACTCTTTCAGTGACACCAGTATATCGCAAAAAAAGCTATTCAACATTGAAATATATAAAAAGTCGGTTAAGAAGTACTTTAACACAAGATCACTTTTATGCTAATGGCTATAGAATAAGAAGCTTTGTATGAGCTTAAAAATGATGGAATAATCGACGTATTTGCTCAAAAATCTACTTTAATGCGGAATTTATTAATCAATACTTAAGTAATTATTTTATAAAATAATCGCAAAAGAATATTTAGATTATTGCGTTGTATTAACATTTTTATAGTAATTTATGATATAAGTGTTAAAAGTACACGTTTAAGGCACGCATGTGAAAGTTTGCAGAATGAGCGAAGCGAGTTCTGCAATTCACATGAGTGCCTTAAAAATGTACTTTTTAACACGCATGTCATACAATATTTTTTCTACAAACGTAATTACAGGACAATATCTACAAAAACTTTTACTTGAACTTGACTGACATTCCATTTTTATATTTTTTTGACATTACATAAAAATTGCCTATCTATACGGTCAATACGAACTGCAGTGCCATAAAAATTTTAAAGCACTGCTAGTGCCTTAAAGTAGCATTTTTAACGCTCGTATGGAGTGCTAAAAATTGCATGTTTAACACGGTTGTAGAAAAATATTGTTAAATTAAAGTATTTGCACTCTTCTTGCATTTGTACTCTCTTGTATAATTAGTTTACTAAAATTCGACTTAATACATAATTGAAAAATTCTCAAAATTTTATTTTACTTTAATTTTAATTACATCAAATTCATATTATATTTATTCAGGAAATTATGGTTTCTGCGTAACTGCATACAATATTGTCATACATGTCATTTATTATTTGTAAGATTATAAAAAAAATCATCAAAAAAATCAAAATCAAAAAATCATCAACAGAGAGACGGTTCCCCAATAGGAAGACGATCAGTGGAAAGACCACGAAAACGATGTAACTTACTAGAGGCACATTGAAAAAACAGACAGAGTCATGTCTATACAAAAAGAAGAAGAAGAAGAAGAAGAAGAAGAAGAAAAAAAATCATTGAATTCGAAGTTTTATGTTTGATTCAAAAATAATTTATGTTTGTTTTTTTAATAACGACTAAAACATCCTGATAATACAAGGTGAAATGAGGAGGAGGCCGCTTTTCTATAAAATCACCGGACCGCTTGAAAAGTTCCAGCACGCCACTGGTGTTCGATAACATAGTGACAGACCAAATTTATGTTCTTTTTTTAATAGAACACCCTATATTTTATTTTATATTAGAAATATTCTTAACTTTCCTATCACAAAAATATAACGGTTTGTTATGTTATACAGGATATTTACAAAGTTATAACCAATTTTCTATGATAATCGCAACAAGTTCAGCTCCCTGTAAAATAAGAATAAGCACAACAGCAATGGTTTATTGGTGCCATATTCTTTTATTGATTGTCAAAATTTTTAAGAATGGCTGATATTGCTAATTTTCATTATATCCAATACAGGGTGAGTCAAAACGCAAGTACATTCTATTCTCAGAAATTTTAAGTAGAACACCCTGTACTTTATATCACTATCGAAAAGTACCTTTACCGTACTTTAATTGTTATATAATAATCGCTTTGTGAAAATTTGTTAGTTTTCGAGATCTTTTTAAAGTGCCTATCCGTTCCGGATGTTGGCGATCATCATGGCTATCTTGACTTTGTTTACCGCAGCGCGGAACAGTTCAGTGGTAGTCGTGTTATACCACTTACGTAAATTTTGAAGCCAGGAAATGCGTCTTCTTCCCGGTCCTCTTTTACCATTTACCTTCCCTTGGAGAATCAGTTGGAGAAGGCCGTAACGTTCTTGATTTCTCATTACATGTCCTAGATATTCTAATTTTTTTGTTTTTATGGTTATGAGAATTTCACACTCTTTCCCCATTCTACGCAGGACTTCCACATTGGTAATTCGGTCAACCCAGGATAGATGCAACAGTTAGTGTCCATGCTTCCATTCGGTAGAGCAGAACTGAGAATATGTAGCATTTCAACAGACGGTATTTTGTTTTTAATGCTATGTCTCGACTGTTGAAAATGGTTCTCATTCTAACGTATGCTGCTTTCGCCCTTATTATTCGCTGTTTAATTTCTGTTGAGTGGTCCCATTGGCTATTTAAATTCGTACCCAGATATGTATATTGCTCAACTCTTTCGATATTCTGTTGGTTGATTGTAAGTTGAGCGTTTAGTATTGGTTTTTTACTAATTGTCATAAATTTGGTCTTCTTTATGTTTAGAGCTAATCCGTATCTGTTGCTGACTTCTGTTATACGATTTGTTAATATCTGTAAATCATTGAGATTATCGGCAAAAACTATGGTGTCATCTGCATATCTAATGTTATTCGAGATATTTTCATTTTTCAGAACAAATTATTAATTATTTGTCTAACCTGATTTAATAAAGTTTATGCCTTTTAACTGAACCGTTTTTATGAAACGTAGCTTCATCTCCAAATAGTACATTATCGAAAAAATATCTCTGTCAATTGATTTATTAAACTCTGTTATTAAACGGGATATATCCCGTTAGCATAACTTAAGCAGAAATATTATGTTAATGAATACTGAGGTAGTAGCTCCTTAAACCGAATCATTTAGTGACTTATAACCGTAGACCTGAAGATGCTCTGCATACTTTAGAGAGCGAAACCCGTCGTCGGAAGTTACAATAAATGATTGAGAGTGTAACAATTAGAAATGGGTTGGAAGAAGAGTTCTAGTAGGATGAATACTATTTCTTAAATAGAAAGGGGTCTGGAGAAAAATTAGGGGATATTTCTAAAAGCTACTTGCTGCGGCAGCTCATGGTTGTGCGGTGGCAGGTCATAGGTTCGTTTAAGGAACTAGGGAGTATCAACTACTATTACCAAATGAAATAAGAGTACTTACACAGATATCCTAGGGTGTTTACATAGAAATGATCCTGGATATATTTTGTTTGAGGGCGCCTTACCAGGAGTTTCTTTTATACAATCCAATATTTTCTTAATATGTATACTCTAAAATACTTTTAAATGTGTGGTTAAAATTTTGCTAATAGGTAGTTATAAATAAACAGGACAAATAAAATTACATATTTATTAAAAACTTTTCCTGTCAAACAACAAAACAAACATTAGATTTTATAGGTTACATTGGCGATATTTACCTGTGACTAAAATATATCTACTTTCCATAAAATAGATATGGTGCACCAAAAAATAAGCAAATTTATTGTTTATTGACTTGATATCTGACACATTTAAAATATAGCATTTATATTATTAAAAAGGAAAAATGTTTATTTTTACTGAAACTTGAAAATAACAACTGTCAGTTACGTCACTTGTCAAATATCATTCCAAAAATATTTATGTCTCAATTAATTTTTATATGGTTAAATCACAATTTTGATTTAACAATCATTTTTATAATGAAGGAAGCAAATATCTTTCTGATCCAATCAAAAGTTTACTTGTTATATTTTTATTTTTAAATTCAAAAAAAAATTATTTATATTTATCAAAAAAAAAATTACTTTAATCTTTGAATCTAAATTTTTAATTAAAATAGTCACTATACCTTAAACTTTGAAAATATTCATCTGTCACAACATTACTTCACCATCGGAAAGTTTTGACAGATCACTCATACGTCACTCTACGGATGACTGGAAAATTCCACTGGTATGGTGGATATGTAGGTATTATACCATAACAAACAGGAAAATGCTAATTTACCTCTAGTTTTCTAATCCAGGAAACTTAGGTTTAATCCATTACCATGTAACCATAACCAATATTATTATAACCAGCTATAAAGGTTTCATAACAGCTCACCGGCTTCACAAAGGACTAAATACGCCATACCATAAGTTTACAAAAGCGTATAAACCAAAAATTCACTAACCAACAGAACTGCTACACTATTAAATGATCAAACCATTAATTATCTTCACCAAAAGAACTTTAATATATCCCAAATTTAACTTGGAAATTCTTTTGTGGAACAAAAATATGCCGGTTAGAATCTAACTTTTTGACATGTTTATCGGTCAAAAACTATTTTGAGACTCCGCGTTCTTTGCAATACAATATAAATCTTCTCATCGATGTCGAACTAAACTTCGGGTTTTCGTTCGTCGCAGCCAATCACGACTCACGATTTTTACTTGACATTTGAATAGGCCAATGACTGCTTTCTGGTTCTGTCATAATTCTAGTATATTCTATGACAAATACGCAGTTTTAGCTACAAGAAGAAGGCTTGGAAAATTACCTGGATTTTCAAAACACGCATTTTTTCTAAGAATATAACAGCTTATTTAATATTGTGAAACAGTTCAGGGGCGGTTTAGAAATTTTTATTCGACTTGAATTTCTATAAAGAACTGACAAACATATTTGGATTTACTTAGAAAAGGATTGTAAAAACTATATAAATTAATATATTTATATTTCCGCTGGTTTTATAAATGTTATAAGAGTACGTCTGTCTTTTACTTCATTCAAAATGAACTCTCACATGCAACCCATTCAACATTTGAATAAGAGATCTCTGCAACATACAAGATATAGTAGGTGAGGAAGACAGAGACCACGAGAGCGGAATCAGCATGTGATGAGAATGGACAGCGAGAAAATAGTCCGTATAGCTAGAGATTCAAAGCTAACAGGCAAGATACCAATAGGAAGGCCCTTTAAAAGGTGGCGAGATAGCTGGCAGTCAACATCATATCATAGCTACGAATAAAAGCTCAAAATCGGTTAAGAACAGGCCAAGAGGCCTAATATAAAAAGAAGAAGAAGAATAAGAACTATCTATTCCCAAATTTTATTCCTTAATTTATTTTTTTGGGTTATGGCAAAATTATCTGTTCATTGTTCGGGCTATAATTACAAAATTGTGCTGCAATTGACTAATCATTATTGTTACGACCAATATTTATCAACAAGTCCATATCCATTAGCGCTAACTAAGATCAATAATTTTTGTAAACTTGTCACCTTTTATTCCAGTATATATCGTAGGATATAAATTAATTTACTTTATCTGCGTTAATACTCTTTTTTCAATTAAGAAACTCATTTCCTTTAGACGAAGATGATAAAAGTATCATATACGTTGGTTTGACGATAATTGTCAATAAGTTGAATCATTTCTAAGTTTGTTTTCATTGTTATTTCAAATTATATTAACGGTGAATAAACTGCTCGTCAAAAGTTAGGCATATAGAAAATTATGCTGATTTTCATAGTTGATTTTTTCGCGAACAGACGGATTCCGCTATTTTTTTTTTATTTTAGCCTTTTCTTTAGTATTTAAACAGTTGTGCAAAGGTTTACTCAAACTTATTTTTTGTACTTATACCGGGTGGAAGAATTTCTTGTGTTAAGTTTGAGACACCCTGTAGGGAGAACGAAGTACAAATGTGAGTATACATCAGAATAATACTGTAGTCTTATGTTTTGTGAACATGCTGTTGTTTGAATGTCCCTGATATCTTTAGAAACAAAAAAATAGACGGTTTTGTAATTTAACATGTGTTTTAACCGAAACAAAAGTTTGAGACACCTTGTAGGGACAAAAAGACAAAAAGGTGAGTATACCCCGATATTATGTTGTAGTCTCATATTTTTTGAATATTTTATTTTTTAATTTTTCTGATATCTTTAATAACAAAGAAACTAGATGGTATTACTCTTTAATATGTTTTTCTATGTTTCACATGTGTGATGTGACGCTTGTCGTCAGTTAAAACACATATTAAAGAGTAATATCGTCTAGTTTCTTTGTTATTAAAGATATCAGAGAAATTAAAAAAATAAAATATTCACAAAATATGAGACTACAACAAAATATCGAGGTATACTCTCCTTTGTGCCTTTTTCTCCCTACAAGGTGTCTCAAACTTTTGTTTCGGTTAAAACACATGTTAAATACAAAACCGTCTATTTTTTTTATTTCTAAAGATATCAGAGACATTCAAAAAACAAAATGTTCAGAAAACATAAGACTACAATACGATTTCGATATAAACTCCCATTTGTACCTCGTCCTCCCTACAGGGCGTCTGAAACTTAACATAAGAAAAACATTTCTTTTCTTCCACCCGGTATAAGTACAAAAAAAAGTTAGAGTAAACCTCTGCATAACTGTGTAAACACTAAAGAAAAGTCTGAAATAATAAAAAAAAATTAGCGGAATCCGTTAATCTGTTCACGAAAAAATCTACTATAAAAATTCAGCAGAATTTTCTATATCCCTAACTTTTGACGAGCAGTTTAATACTAACTATAAACAAATACATAGAAATTCCTGATAGACCGTGCTGTATCGTCGCCCCCGCTAGCGAAATTATTCTGATTCGATTTGTTTGCACAAACTTACTCAAAAAGAGGTCCTTATAACATATCCACAGGGTGCCGGGCGGTGCCGTGGTCGAAAAATTCTTTAAACAATTTTTTTTAAACAAGTTCACAAAAATAATTTTTTCACTTCCAACATTTTTTTAGATAATATGGGTTATTCTGAGTAAAAAAGGTCTCTTGTGATTTTTCTCTAAAATTGACTATTGTCGAGTTATATGGCCATTTTCGCATTTTTCAAATTTTAAATCGCGTATAACTCGACAACAATTTATTTTAGAGAAAAATCACAAGACACCTTTTTGCTCAGAATGTCCCAAATTCTATAATAAAAATTGTTCGAAGCAAAAAAATTATTTTTGTGAATTTGTTTATAAAAAAAATTGTTTAAACAATTTTTTGACCACGACACCGCCCGGCACCCTGTGGATATGTTATAAAGACCTCTTTTTGAGTAAGTTTATGCAAAAAAATCGAATCGGAATAATTTCACTAACGGGGGCGACGATACATCCTGGACTGTAGCGCTAATTGTTATAATTAAAAATAACAGTTAAAAATTTATACCATTTTTAAACTAAAAGGGAAGTTCCCTAGGTTGGCTGTATACCATATAGTTAAAAAACTCTAACATGAAGTAAAACACTTCTATGTAATTGGTATATTTATTAAATTTTATTTTTATTCAGTTGCAATGCGAAACCAACACTGTCTCAATTTTTACTTAGGTTAGGGAGCGCTGCCAGCACTCTTATCGACGATTTCACCTCTTGTTAGAGGCTCTTCAGAGAATGCATAGGCTGCTATCTCTACTCCAGGTAAAAATTTTCGACATTTATTAGTCCCCCATTGCAACTGACGTGAAGGTAGTAGGTGCGTAGCGGCATCTGCGAAATGAAAGTCTAAGTTTTTCGACCTAATAAAATATTTTAAAATAAAATATTTTTAAAACATTTTTAATTGAAAAACTTATTGGACCCTTTTCCTGGTGACACCTCCAAGGCTTCTACAATATGCAAGCCAAATGGATGCTGCAGTGAAGACAAAAGGGAAGGAATTCTACACTCTGCAATTCACAACCCCCGTCTGGAGCTTGGTAAAGTTCCAACGGAAAATGGAGCTAGTTACTCTATAGGAGTAATACTATTATAAAATAAAAATGTATACCATTTTTATTCAGTTGCAATGCGAAACCAAAACTGTCTCAATTTTTACTTAGGTTCGAGAGCGCGGCCAGCACTCTTATCGACGATTTCTTGAATACCTGGTCTTGGTCTTGGTCTTGCAAACCAAAAGGCGGTCTTGGTCTTGGTCTTGCTGCAAGACCAAGACCAAGACCGCAAGATCAAGACCAGTCTCGCTCATCACTACAGATTGTACGATGAAGTTGTAAAGTGGGGAATATAAAGACTGGGTAAGAAACAGAAGAGTAGAATGTAACGATCATAAAAGCCGAATGACAGCGTAAAGACGGCGAGAGACGGATCCCCAATAGGAAGACGATCTGTGTGCAAGACCACGAAAACGATGAAATTGCAACTTGCAGGAGGCACATTGGAAAAGAGACAGTTATGTTTACACAAACAGAAGAAAAAGAAAAAACATGTTGCGCTCTATCGAAAGCTATCCAAGAATAATGAGAAGGAAACTTTTTTCTTTCCCTATTTTAGCTTCTTTTCCGTCAGCTCCATTATGAATCTGGTACCCTTCTCTTTATTCTTTTTCTTTTTGTAAAGACATGACTCTGGCTTGTATGTTTTTCAATGGACCTCCAGTAAGGTGTAGTTCCATCGTTTTCATGGTCTTTCCACTGATCGTCTTCCGATTGGGGAACAGTCTCTCGCCGTTCTTACTACTATATTTGTTGTCATTCGGCTTATATGGTCGTTCCACTCTACTCTTCTCTTTTTTAACCGTTAATGCTCTCCATCTTACATCTTCGTCGTATATTTGCACTTCTAGCTCTGTCCCATAGTGTCTTACCATCGATTTTCTGAAAGGTTTTCATATCTGCTGATTCTAGCATTATTTTTGTCCTCTCTGTGCCAGGTAGTGTTTCTGCTGCGTATGTTATTATTGGTCTGATGATCGTGTTGTAAATTCTGTCTATCATATCTTTCCCGATATTTTTATTTCTCCATAGTATTTCAATCAGGATAAGTTGTAATTCATCTTCATTTGGAGAGATGGTATTGCGTCGTCTGCATAGCAGATTATTTGAATTGGTTTTTCTGCCATTTGGTATCCTTTTTAGTTCTTACTTTTTTTATTATTTCATCCATGATCAGGTTGAACAACAGAGGATTCAGGAAATCCCCGTCTTATCCCACTACCAGCTTCAATTGTGTCAATTATTCCTTATACTTTTACTTTCATTGTGTTGCTCTGTTAAATATTTTCGATAGTTTTAATTATTCATAGAAATATTTCTCTTGCCTGTATTAAATATCGTCTTCTCCCCTTCGCTCCTCCATGTTTCTCTATCCTGCCTGAGCCATGTGCATCCATTTTGAGCCTGCTTGGTGTTTTAGGTCATCTACCCATCTCATCTATGGTCTCCCTCTCTTTCGTTTGTATGTCCATGGTCTCCACTCTATAATAATTTTATTCCATCTTTCGTCTTTTTGTCTAATAGTATGACCGGCAAATTTCCATTTTAGTTTAGTTGTTTGACGAGTAGCTTCCTTAACTTTAGTGATATTTCTTGCCCAGGAGTTCCTTTTTCTATCTGACAGTCTTAGGTTGATCCTTTGTCTTTCCATTGCCCTTTGTGTTTTAGCAATTCTGTCCTTATTCGCTTTTGTGAATGTCCATGTTTGACATTCATATGTGAGGACCGGAAGAATACATTGGTCTTAAAATGTTTAAATACATTGGTCGTAAAATACCTCTTTAAGGTCTACGAAACATAAATATGTCTGTTTGTTGTAGGTATTCTTTTTAACGATTCCTCTTAAACTTGCCTCATTATAAATTGCATGATCTTCTCAACCTACAACCTTGTTATTCTGCTAATGTCATAATTTCATTCAGTTTGTTTTTTATCACTTTGGTTGTTAATTTTAATGGTGTGTTTAATAAATTTATTTCTTTGTATAAAATCCGGGTCCGATTTGTATTCCTTTTGATGCTTAATCTTCATTCTTGTGGTATTACGTTTTGTTCTATAATTTTTTCTGATACCCAGCCATGAAAATTGAAAATTAAAAAATGTAGTGTTTTCTTGGTGTAAGACATTTCTTTGGATTAAACGCAAATAGAAGTTGTGCAGTACGCCTACGCCTGAAAGACCGTTTTAAATTATACGGCCAAAAATTAATTAACTTCTTACTGTGAGTAAGGAATAGACCAATTAATTAAAACGTAATGGTCTAGATAAAAAATGTCAAAAGAAGGGCCATTTCATACAGAGTGTTTGTTGTGTTGTGGCAAGGCAATGATCAGACCGCTCGACATGGGTGGCCGCCGACAAAAGATGTTAAGTACATTAGGATACAATTGCTTAGCAGGGCTCCTACAATTTTTATCCTATTGACAAATAATGGGCCTGTTACACTTGTTTTAGTAACAGTCGGTCTAATCAGTCGTATAATTGTTATCCCTTTTTCGTAAACGGACTTGGCTCGGGAAGTTAATTCTGGGACAGGTAGTTCAGAAACAATGAGGGTTGAAATTGGCCAAAGGGATTTATATAAAGCCACTGTCAACTCCTTGGTGGCTCCTTTTATATTTGCTTAATGTAATTTTTGCTGTCGCTTCTATTCACGAAGTCACGTTACTTACAAAGGCTCCGAGCTCTGCTCATACTTTCGAACGAATAGACGCAATTTTAATACAAATTTCAGACAACTTTTACTTATTCTATTTTTATTTTTTTGTTTATTTATTAATATTTTTTAAAAGATTTTTCTTGTTTTTGTATTTCTTAACTCAGGACAACGAGGTAATAGTATTTATCACCAACAGAGATGAATTACTAAGGGTAGTAGAATACTTTTATACAGAACTATATAACAGCCAACTAAACCATGATGAACAACTAGAAGATTAAGGAAAAATATTAGTCAATCAAGGATCGGAAGTGTTGCCTGATATTTATGTATGAACAAACGACATAAGGAACGCATTGAAAATGAAAAGAAATAAAGCTCCTGCAGAAGACAATATCGTTATAGAAGCCGTAAATATTAGAGGAGACAGACTTCTAAAGAACATAAAGGAACTATTTCTGTTACCATCTTATTACACAAAAAGGGCGATTGAACAGACCTCGAGAATTACCGACCCATTAGCCTATTAAACCACTTCTACAAGTTATTCACAAGAATAGTAACAAATAGACTGGAAACAAAATTCGATTTTTACCAACCTAGAAAACAGGCAGGTTTTAGGAAAAACTTTGGCACTATTAACGAGCACCTCCACTGCATAAAAGTGATTATAGAAAAATCCATCGAATACAACCGACCATTGGTCCTGGCTTTCGTAGATTTTCGCAAAGCATTTGATACGATCCCTTAATTTTTTTAACAATTGTATTCAAAACATGTTCATTCCATTACTTCTTCACAGATATTTTTAGATAAGTAAGAAGGTTTTCCAGCCTTCAAAGAAAAACCAAGAAGATTTTTTGACATACTTACAGTTGGAAAAATGAAAGAATACCCATGAACGAGCATATAAAACACACTGTATTTTCCTGTCACCGTGTCACACACAAAACTGGCCAGCGCAAGTACATGTATTAATTATTATTACATATACTTGCGCTGGGAAATTTTCTTTGTGACACGGTGACAGGAAAATACAGCGTGTTTTATATGTTCGTTCATGGGTATTCTTTCATTTTTCCGACTGTAGCTAAATGAGAGCTTAAAAAATGATCGTACTCTGCAAGTAGCTCTAAGAATCCTAAGTAGTCCCCAATATTTTGTACACCAAAGATCTCTGTATTACCTCTAAATGCTAATCTTCGAGAAGATAGAAACTTAACCACAGAGACTACTCTTTTCAGAACTTGCATCCAGTAATCTCGTTCTTCATTAAATTCAATTTCCAAGGAGCTGTCAATATGTCCATGATGGCGCTGTCTGTCGATAAGTGTTTTCACACATGATCTGTGAGCTTGACTTATATTCATGTCACTTCATTCTATGAGAACTTTTTCCAATTCGAGTATCCTCTTGTGAAGTTTGAGTCATTTTCGCCAAAAAGAATACATGGAAAGCAGTAAACATTATTATTTGTGCGTTAGGCAATATCTTTAATTTTTGTTCCACTGCTTTATGTTTTCGAAAAACCATAGATTGTGTAAAAAATATTTTAATGCCTCCAAAACTTCTTTTTGATGCTAAAAAACTTCCATCGACATTTTTACATTCTGAATACCCTTCCCAATCCAAATTTTTTATACTTATTTAGTTATTGTCTTCCATAATTCTATGTCGTTTCCGAATTTAGGACTCAATTTATCTTTAGATATTTGAATTTTTCAACATAATATGATTTATAGTTTTTATTTAAATCTAATTATTATTTTTTCGTTTTGAGCCCTGCGAGGCCCCCTTTCGGGCCGAGGCCCCTAGGCAACTGCCTACTTTGCCTAATGGTTAATCCGGCACTGTAGCTTCCAGTCATGACTTACGGAGCCGAAATACTATCGTTATCCAGGCTTCAGCAACCAAACTTAGAGTGGCCCAAAGAAAAACGGAACAGTCACTACTTCTGGGACTGACTCTCAGAGACAGGGTCAGAAACGAAGAAATCAGAAAAAGGACAGGCGTCACAGATATAGAGCCAATAGCAGGGCTGAAGTGGAATTGGGTGGGCCATGTAGTCAGAATAAGGGACGGAAGGTGGACTCAAAAAATTACAGTGTGGAGACCACGAGCAGATAGAAGAGATATAGACAGACCACCTACAAGATGGACACACGACGTCAAATGGGTTGCTGGTAATTGGTTGCAGGATGCCCAAGACCGACATAACTGGAAAAAATTAGAGGGGAGGCCTATAATCAACTTTGGATGCAGAAGGCTGGATGATGATGCTGATGATGATGATGATGATGATGATGATGATGATGATGATAAAGAAATAACACTGAAAAACCATAACAATATTATATAAAAAGAAAATCTTGCAAACAGTAAAAATATCTGGATATTATTATATTCTTATAGACCTCTAAAGGTAAAATTGCCATTGACAACAACAAGAAAATAGAAAGATGGAAACAATACATATAGGAATTATGTAAAGTTGAGAGGCAAACAGGAAACATAGAACTATGCAACAGTACAGAAACTGGGCCCAGTATAATAAAAGAAGAAGTCATTCATGCAGTTAAATTGGCAAAAGATAATAAAGCTCTAGGTCTTGATGAGATACCAACAGAAATTATTAAATTAATTGCCGAGGATCAAATAGATACACTAGAAGACTTGTACAGCTGGTTCCTAGAAAAATTGATACGACTCTTAAAGCGTATTTTGCAGAAAATTGAGTAGTGTATATTGAAGGATAAATATTTATTATTTACATACTGTCACTGTCACTGTCAAATCTTAAAACTTGTCAGATAGCTTATTCTGTTCAAACCATACGAACTGTCAGTATTGACATTTAGTTGGTTCAACCTCAAAAAATGGCTCCACATGCTAGCAAAGAACTAAAAGCAAGAATTGTAACGAAATTAGAATCTGGTTGGTCACTATCTGCCGTAGCGAACCATTTTAACGTAAGCAGAACAACAGTTTTTAATATTAATAAAAGATGGAGATAACAAGAAACTCTCGAAAGAAAGCAAGGTTCTGGAAAACCAAAAATATCTACCGCTCATGAAGATCGTACGCTTTTAGAGAGATTCGATGAGAATCCTTTTGAAGATGCGAAAACTCCAAGAATTATGTCACAGTTTCCGGGAAGAAAGACAACAACTTGGCGCAGAATTAAAGCATCGCGTCTTAGGTACCGAACTGCAGCAAAAAAACAAGCTCTTACACCAGAACAGAAGCAATCAATACTTATATTTGCTTTAAAACATCAGCTACAAAATCAAGATGTTTGGGACAGGGTAATATTTACAGATGAGAAAATTTGTCAATCTTCTAAAAAGGGCAAAATTGGGGTGTATAGACCAGACAATAATAGATTTAATCCTCTATATGTTGATAGATATCGAGCAGCTGGTCATTTTAGCGTCAATTTATGGGAATGGATTTCATCTAGAAGAATGGGAATTGTATGGCGTATTGATGGCAGTTTTGTTGGGCAGACTTATTTGAATATTCTAGAAAACATCATGTTTCCCAGTAGTGATGAGCGAGACTGGTCTTGGTCTTGCGGTCTTGGTCTTGGTCTTGCAGCAAGACCAAGACCAAGACCAAGACCAAGACCGCCTTTTGGTTGCAAGACCAAGACCAAGACCAAGCTTGCAAGAACAAGACCAAGACCAAGACCGAACCTTGCAAGACCACGCAAGACCAAGACCAACCTGCAAGACTCTTGCACTTTTTTGAGAAAAATTGGTTTTTATTATTTAACTTTATTTTTTTAGTTCAATAATATATACTGACATTGTAAGAAACCTTACACAATATCGAATTTTTAAAATACATAATATTTTGGTTATATTTTTAAGTCGTTTTGATTAAGTCAAACGGTTTGCATTTTCTCAACCTTCAAAGTGTCCAGAAGGCAAGTTTTCAAACGGCGACAGTTCAAGGACAATTGAAATTACTTGTAAGACAAAAAAATGAAATTATAGATAGGGTAATCCATTTAAAAAAAAGGCAATTAAAACGGTTTTTATGTACCAGTAGTTTTCGCTTTTTTGTCTAATAAAAATACTGACACTTATTTCAATTCTTTTCGCATAATCGAGGAAAAATGTAGGTCGTTAAATTTAAAGTGAATACAAAAAATATCATAATAGATTTTGAAAAGGGATTCACAATGCTGTGAAAGCATTGTGGCCTGCATAAAAAATAACTGGTTGTCGATTGTAATGTGTCAAGCTTGGTATCGCAAAATCCAAAGCTTAGGTTCAGTTTCTGAATATAATGACAAAAATTCCGATACTGGGAAATTTTTAAAATTATTTTTTGGAATAATTTTTTACAATCAACGAAAGTTGGAAGTTGAATTATTTGTGAAAATCCTGGATGACAAACGCGTAATGAATTTTACTGATTTCATAGTTGAAAACTATTTGGAAGAATCTAGGTTTTCCCCAGAAAGGGCCAGTAGTACAAATAGTATGTGCCGCACTTGAAATGCATGCGCATCATTTCAGTGTGTTTTAAATTCTAGTTTTTACTACCCACATCCTAATATTTTCAACTTTTTAAATGTCATAATGGGTATTCAATCCAAAAATATGTGAAAATAAAAAGTGCGAATAACTCGTGTTACGAGAGCAATGTTGTAGTTTAAATAAAATTAAAGTACTGCAAGATAACAAATTACAGAATTAAGCGTTTATAACTCCTCATTAGGTTTAGTTATTATGTTATAGTATTAGGTCTATAAATAGGTATGGTAAATATTTACGTATTTACTAAAAGGTATGTTTTAGTTAGTTTATAAAAAAAGTTAATTATATTAAATAATGATTAGAGTAAAAAATATTTGATTGTGTTCTCTTAAAAAATTTAATTTATGTTCTTAAATTTGACCCTCGTAGGATAAATACTACAGTGTTCGAGTGAAAGGCAGCAGATCATTATCTGTTAACAACTATAAACCGTTTATCCCTTTTAGTAAAATCCGTGAATTGAAGGTCCCCGACCATTTGTGGCACCTTTAAGAAGCTCTTTTTCAACATTTTATTAAAATACAGGGGCAATAAATAATAATCCAGACTCAAGACGTGGTCTGAAGGCAGGTGGCAGGTATCGATAGCATGAAAAACACAACGTGACACAACCGAAGGCCGGCAATTGCAACAAGGGTTGTAAATCCAGGTTTTTCCTACTGATAAACATTACCATCATAAAAATATACTCTAATCTCTTTATATAGAGGGAAATAATTAGGTCATTAGGTGAATGTATAATGTTAAAATTGGTATCCGTTTGAAACTACATTCTACATTCTGTTAAAATTTTAAAGCAAAAAATATAGTTTCATTCTTCACATCTTTATTCATTTCAATGTACATTTTATTCGAAATTGTTTGGTTCAAATTATTACTACCAAAAAGGCAAGACCAGCAAGACTCTTGCAGCAAGACCAAGACCAAGAACAAGACCGGTTAGTGCAAGACCAAGACCAAGACCAAGACTGCCTTTTAGCTGCAAGACCAAGACCAAGACCAAGCTTGCAAGAACAAGACCAAGACCAAGACTAGCCTGGTCTTGGTCTTGTTCTTGCTTTGCTCATCACTATTTCCCAGTGTAGAACAGTTGTATCCAGAAAATAATTTTATCCTCCAACAAGATAATTGTCCTGTTCACATGGCAAATATTATAAACCAGTGGCTCCAGAATAACAGCATCGAAACCTTACCATGGCCGAGCTACAGTCCAGATTTAAACCCATTCGAGAATGTCTGGGGGGTTATTGTAAAACGGTTGTATCGCCGTTTTTTACCTCAAAATCGCTTACAAAATATTAATTTTATTTTTATATACCTAAATTTAGTATAGTTTTGGTCTTCCAAACTGTGACATAGGTAATTCTTGCAGTTTTCGCATCTTCAAAAGGATTCTCTTCTAATCTCTCCAAAAGCGTACGATCTTCATGAACGGTAGATATTTTTGGTCTTCCAGACCCTCGCTTTCTTTCGAGAGTTTCTTGTTCTCTCCATTTTTTATTAATAGAAAAACTGTGGTTCTGCTTATGTTAAAATGTTTTTTTGCCTATGATAGTGCCGTTATCTTTTAATTTGGTTATAATTCTTGCTCTAATATATTGTTGAGATAAGTCGTTTGTTTTATTCCAATAATAATAAAAATAATAACAACAACCCTATAGGATTATTACTGGCCATTCAGGATCAGGTTATACCAACCAGACATTACCTGAAATATATCGTCATAGACCCTCAGGTTCAAAACGACAAATGTCGATATGGATGGCAAGCCCAAGAAACCATCCAACATACTACCGGGGGCTGCCAGGCATTTGCTACAACTGAATACAAGTAACGGCATGACTCAGTAGGAAAGATCCTTCATCAAGAGATAGCTATAAAACTGGGACTTCTACAAACGGATCATCTCCCATATTATCAAAACGTTCCTGAGAGTATGCTTGAGAACGACAACTATAAGCTATACTGGAACCACACTGTGCTCACAGACTAAACAGTGGTACATAATAGACCAGATCTCGTATTAGTCAATAAATTAACGAGACAAACAACACTAATTGATGTGGCGATACCTAACAACAATAATCTACGTAGTAAATTTACTGAAAAGATCGCCAAGTACAGAGATCTGGAAATTCAAATACGGAGACAATGGAGGATGCAAAGTACCCAGACAATACCGATTATTATGTCTACTACTAGAGTCATTCCGAAGACCCCCCTCGAAAGCACAAAAAAGCTGGGTCTGAATGAACATCTTTATATGACCATGAAGAAAGCTGTACTACTCGCGACGACCAGAAATGTACGAAAATTTTTGGGAGATACACCTGCAGCATTCCAAGTCACCTAGGGATCGATAACATGGAAAGAGTCCCACCAGAGCTCAATCCTTTTGATACCGTAGGTACCTGGTGTATAATGTATAATCCCTCTGGGGCTCAGTGGAGAACGTTGTTCAGATGGAAACACCAATAGCGATAAAGGAATTTATTTATAGAACCGACACTAGGGTATTTTTACCCCGGGAGAACTTTTGAACACTGACTGGTTACTGGTACGCGTTTAGTTGAAGACTGATGAAGACTCTATTTGAATTTACATCTTGACAGCTTGAAGTGATTCTAAATGTGTATTCTTTCTCAGCGGTGGCACTTAGTATTGGTGTCAAGCCACGCGCTGAGTATATTTACAAATATTGAGAACAAAGAAATATATTTGATCATCAAATTAAATAATGCAATTGCCCGAATTATTGTTTACAGTTTACAATTCGTGAACTAAATTAGAGACCCGTACATATAATTATATAATAACAAATTGGTTCATGTCATATACGGGGTGATAAAAATATACTGTTCAATATCGGATATGAATAATGAATGTTTGATATTGGACACCTGGGATGAGTCAATTTTCTCTTAGAGGGAGTATGAGCCGTATGGCTAAATCTGAATTATTAATTAAATTATTTTATTTCTACATTCTGTAGAATGTAAAATATCGACCATCTAGCTGGAAATTTGAGATTATATATTAAAAACAAATGAAATAAAATGTTAAAAGAATTATGAACACAGGCTTAGAAAAAATTGTAAAGTAGTAAACACTTACTCCAAGAGGATCGTCTTCGAAATAAAAATGAGGTATTATTTAAATTACATCTCTTTTAAATAAACTAATTCTGCCACCTCCATTGTGGCCGAAACATGGGGATTGTCACTGTCATGTCATCGAAATGGCAACGAAGTAAGGAAGTTCAGAACATAAAATTAGATCAGATGTTAGAATGTAAAGAGAGTTGCTTATAGCAGGAAATAGATGGCGCCAAACAAGTTTTTAACGGGGAAACGAGTAAAACAAATAAAAGAATATTATATAGAAAAAAATAATTATTTAAAAATAAAATAACAAAGATATGACGTTTATAACATTATAAAAGTCACTCGAAAAAATTAATTTATCCCATAATTTTGCCCCCCACTGTATATTGCATAATAATATATTCAAATGTAAGGAATGTGTTTTAATGTGTAAATGTAAGTAACCATTTTAACTCAAAAGAATCGTAAAATCCGTAAGTACCAATTCTATATTTCAGTAAACTTTGTTACAAACATAACAAATATTTACGTTTTTGTAATGAGTACCTATGAAATATGAAATAGTTTTGAAATATTGGACTACTCTATTATAAATTTCAACAAATCAAGAATTTTTTAATCTTACGGTTGTCCGAAGAAAATACACTACTCGTATTAATGTCTTCTTAGTAAAGATTTAATAAACAGAATTCTTAGAAATCCTAGCAATCAATTTAGCGCAAGAAGAAGAATGGGTTAGTCAAGCTTCTCAACCAAAATTAAGTGATCGTAAATGTAAATGTTATATCTAAACAGTAGTAAGTGTTATTTGAAACGAGCTAATATACAAAGGTATTTATTTATAATATTTTAAATCAGTAACCAAGCAAGAATAGTCAGGTTGTTCAAATCAATACTTACGTACTGGGTCATACATAATACATAAAAAACAAAGAGCATGGAAAAATTATATTGCTAATTCTAAGAATAGATACAAAGTTTAAAAACACATGGTATGGACCGTTAACTTATTTATGATCATATTACTATTACATTTTTGTTTTTAATTCCTTGCTTCATATTCGCAAAAAATAACGTTTTATTCAGAAAGAGTGTTACTATAGATATAATGACTGTACACCTCTATGTAAGGTAAGTCGCAAAAGCTTTCTAGATCATACGTCTTGGGATGATCAGTCCCTTTTGCTTGTTTTATCAAAATTTTTCCTGTCTAAATTTTTCCGTCATTCTCTTACTCCTGCGTTTTGCAATTCTTCTTCAACTTCTTACAGCCATTTTGATCTTGACCTTCTCCTGGATTCCATTCTATTACCCGAATGTCACTGCTTTATCTCCTGCTCGCCAGACAGTACCGGATTAACCATTAGGCAAAGTAGGCAGTTGCCTAGGGGCCTCGGCCCCAAAGGGGGCCTCGCGGGGACCAAAACGAAAAAATTTTGAAAGATTCAAATATCGCACACAGGCCCGCCGAGAGGGGTAGAGCCGGTACATTTTACCGGGGCCCGGCGATGTAAGGGGCCCGGCGTCGACCAGACACAAGACGTAATTTTTTCCGTTTTTTTTTTCTCTTCAATTTATATGCATAATGCGTTTAATTAATACTCGACTGTTTAATATGACCTTTATCTCTATGATGAAGATGACGTCAATAGTCAATATTAAGACGTCTCTATTCCAAGATGAAGATGACGTCAATATTAAGAAAAAAATTGATATATATTATATTGCGCGAGTTTTATGAAGAAGACCATCAGTGAAGAATTGATAGATGCAATTTTTCATTTTAGAGCGATATAAAAGGATAATATTGGTGAATCTCAACTTTCTCCAATAGATTTACTTAATAAAATTAAACATCTCAAATTGGAATCATTATTTCCTTATTTTTCTCGTTATTGCGTTATGGGAGTAGGTGCAAAATCTTGGTCCAATGCTATTTAAGTGCATTCATTTTTTTTTTCGAATCCTGAAAAAACTAATAAACATTTTTGAAAAAAATTAAACGCAGAATGAAAGATTACATTATAACCGAGGGCCGAAAGTCCCTTTGAATAAACAAAAAGTTTCTTTTGAATGAAATACAGTCGAACCCGCTTATTGGAATAGCCTTCGTGCCAAGCAAAAGTATTCCTATAGCAGGGATATTCTAATAACCGATCATATGTGCATAGTAAAAACGTTTTGGGACCTCAAATTTTTATTCCTTAAACCGGGATATTCCTTTAACCGGTATTCTAATAAGCGGGTTCGACTGTATATAAAATTAAAAATCACACTAAATTTTATCTTTCTTTTTTCACTCCTGTAACTTATTCAAATAAACATTATAGAAGTTTTCAGGGACTTTCGGCCCTTGGTAATAATGTAATATTTACAAAAACACTTATTAGTTTTCTCTGGATTCGAAAAAATGAATGCATTTTAATAGCATTGGACCAATATTTTGCGCCTGCCTCTTATGAATATTTTGCACATTAGCGGTGACAGTTGCTGAAAAGAAAAGATGCTTTAGTTGTCTTTCTCGCATAAAAAATGAGATATGAAATCTACAATGAAAGAGGATCGGTTAATTTTTTTCTAGCAACTTCGTGCATTGAGAATGACTTGATAAAATCATTCGATTTTTCGAAAATAGACATCTTTACCAATCAGAAACTCAGAAGGAACCTGTATTATAAAAATTTTCAGTAGTAATTGTACAAGAGCTCTAAAATTATTGAATTTTTCCCGAGTGACACTTTGACAGTTTTAATTTCACGACCCGAAGGGGAGTGAAATTATGTCAAAATGTAACGAGGGCAAAAATTCTATATTAATTTTAGAGATCGAGTGCAATTTGTTGCTATTATTTCATGAATAAAACTGTTCAAAACCAAAATTTTATTATAATTTATTTATGTAGTACAAATTAGTACAATTAAACACATAGTTGTTATAAATATTTGACGGTTGAAAGTCATCACTTTTATAATTTTTAAAACATTAGTTGTCATTAATGTCACTGAATGTATTTTTTCGTAGCAACGAAGGGAATCTGACGTAATATACTTGACGACGGGATATTATCAAAAATTATCAGTTTAATTTTTATTTCTGTAGCTTTCTATTGGTCAGAATCTCCTATGAACGAAATAATCACTATTGTTATTTTATCACATTTCTATAATTTTATTATCACATTTCTATAAGCATTGAATAATTTTTTTCGCTCTTCACTCTTTGCCGGGGCCCGCTTTTTATTTCTTACCGGGGCCCGCTCATCCCTCTCGGCGGCCCTGATCGCACAATACCATAAAAAATCAATGGGAAAATCCCAATAGTGGGCTGTATACCATAGTTTAAAAAACCAATACAGAAGTAAAAACTTCGAGATGTATTCTGGTATAAAATCGTTTATTTAAAACTATAAAATGTCATGGATTGCAAAACGTTTTCGTTCTATACAGAACATCTTCAGTGCCTAGAATGAAGTATTTCCACGTTAGTTTAAAGCAAAAGGTTAATGAAAAATGTGGGAATACTTACATCCTTCCGAGTAGTTTGAAACTAGCACACTGTAAATAGTGTTAACCTCATCGTATATGGTTTACATAATATACTATATTAAAATTTTTATGACTACAAGTCGATGTTGATAGATAAAGTGGAACACATGCTAAAAGGGTGCCATGGTTCCCTGCTCGAAGATGCTAGGTACTTGCCAATTCAATGGGCACAGACCAACTGAGAAATTAGGAAGTGGATATACAATTTGACAAGAGTGACATGACATGACAAGATAAAGCCAATTTTTGGTTAAAGTTTCATTTGATTTTGGATTTTTTAATAAAATGCAAAGGTTTGTCTGCAAAAATAATTTAAATTATTTGAATAATAAAATCTACTGTAAAGTTTAAATTAGCAACTCTCTATTCCAGAATAACTTATAGATTCATTAAATTTAATGCAGATATATTTCATGGTTTAAGTTGTGACGTCATCGAATGTGAAATGACGAGATGAAAGTTGAGTTTTGCTGAAACAAGGAAATACACTACATAATAAAAGATAATTAGACTTGCGTGGAAAAACAAAGCTAAACAAACGAAAAAACCAGAATTTAAGAGTATTTTTATGTGATGTACTGTTGGTTGCCTAACAAGGCAAGCAGGCAACAGGTTGAAGGTAAACGGTAGAATATTGTGAGAAAACATTATAATACAAAAGGTGGCTATTTATTGTGTTAAATTTATTAGGCTGCAACCAATGAAAATACACGTGATGGAATAGAAATAACTGAGGGAAACACAGCTTCCTTAACTAAAGAAGATGAAAAATCATGTAACGACAGTTCTATTCCAGTTCAACAAGTTAAAAAACCAGAAACCGAAACTAAGTTAAAAATTGAAGTTAAAGATAAATTGGGTCCTAAATTCTGAAAAGGTCTTCAGAATGTAAAAACATTGATGGAAGTGTTTCAGTGTCAAATAGAATTTTTTAAGGCATTACAAGATTTTTATACAATCTATGGTTTTTCGAAAACAAATCAGTGAAACAAAAATTAAAAGAGGTTGGCTGACGTATTTTCTCTCAAATCGAATATCGTATTTTGGGTTTGTTCAGTTTGTGTACAACTTTTTTTCATCCTCTACCCACCGTTGGGAAGTTATGATCAAATGCTTAAATGAAACTTCACTAAGTCATCTCATTCGCCACGATCTAGTATATTATAAGAACAAGCAGCACATGCCATAAGACCTTTGCCTAAAGGTTAAAACGCTTTCAAATCTGCTCTTCATACTCTTGCTGAAGACACTAATCAGCAAGCTGAAACAGTTCATGAGACTAAAATATTTGTTGAAAGAAATGTCAAAAAAAGAAACATTCATAATGAATGAGTTTTGGGTAACAATTTTAGAACGCATCAATGCTGTCAGTAAATCATTGCAGAGAGAAGAGATTGAATTTCGAACTGCAGTTCAGCTTCTAAATTCACTTTTGAAGTTCTTAAAATTCCAAAAAGATAATTTTGCTTATTACGAGCAGAGGGCCTGCGGCCTACAATACTCTGAATATTCTCTACTATACTCTAATTACTGAGCTGAGTCGTCGGTTGACAGTGTACAGGTCAATGAACTCAGTATTTGGCCTTTTGTGTTTTTCCAAAATTGAGTGGTGAGTGAAGGGGGAGCTAGGAGCCGATAAATGCACTAAACTAAAAACTAAAACTATGTTCAAAAACTAAAAAGGCAACTTAAAACTACTATCATTTTCTATATCTCGGGATCTACTGAATATATTTTGATTTTTCTTTTTTTAATTTGTATGTAATTTTTTCTGTACATTATATATGCAATTTGTCTATTTGCAATTTGACATATATTAATTAATAAACAGTCTAATTTGTTTAAACAATTTTTGAAAAAATATTTTTTCCCAAAATCCATGTTTTTAATCATACTATCATTATTAATCATAGAAAAAGTTAAGGTATACTTTAATAAATAAATTATCTTCAATAAACAATTATCCAATAAAAATAATTTATTTATTAAAGTGTATTTTAACTTTTTCTATAATCATTAATAATACTATGATTAAAAAATAGATTTTTGTAAAAAAATATTTTTTTAAGAATTGCTTAAACAAATTAGAATGATTGTAAACAAATTGCATATTTATAACGTACGTAGAAATTACATACAAATTAAAAAAAAAGAAAGATCAAAATCAAAAAATACAAAAAACACAAATCCCATTCTTTAAAATCATCAATAAAATTCCTTAATTATTATAAACAAATTAGCTGTCAATTAAAAAAACACATGGCTAACTTTGTCGCAAAAGAACGCAGGCTAAATTTTTTTATTTAAAAATTCGTGTTAAAATACTAGCATTTCGAATATATAAAAAAATTGTTACTACGGACAATATTTTTAAAGTTAATGTAAATGTTTATAAACTACAAAATTTCAAAAATTTGGCACTAGGATGTTTGATTATATTAATTAGTTTTTTTATCTTTTTTTTTTCACATTTTGATACTGTCAGTCTTCTACTTTCATTTGGCATACTCAGAATTGCCATATGTTCATTATTTTATGTCTTATGTTATTGCAAAATAAAGGTCTCTGGGAAAAACAAATAGAATAACTTTTAAACTAATTAATGGATCGGTCTCAAATTTTGATGGTTTGTTAAGCACCAAAATACACAGCTTTGGGTGAAACCCTAAAATTCTAAGTTAAATTTAGGAAAAGTTATTTTAACAAATATCGATTTTCATTTATTTTGCAATTTGCGAAGCAACAAATTGACTTTTAACATTCAAAAATTGATATTTTGAAGCTTTTTCAATGTTTTAGAAAATCAAATTTTGTAATCTTATGTCAACTATTTAGCTTTTGAATGGGGTGCAAAAAATCGAAAAAATCGCGATTTTGCACTAAATTGTTAATAATGAAAAACGGACGCGAACTCTAGGCAGGAAACAGGTAGGTTTTCTTCTTATAAGTCTATAACAACTAAAAAAGTAGTTTTTAATTATTTGTACGTATATTATACAGTCTTGAAGTGTGGTGCGTTCCTCCTCACTCACCCTGTGTTTAAAGTCAAAAAGTAAAGTAAAATTAGCTTTAAATAATTTCAAATAATCATATTAGAGAGAATTAGATATACATACAAATATGTTTCAAATTAATAAAAAAACATCGATGTGTATTAAATCATTACTCATATGACGCTTTCCTGCTTCGTTTTTAGCAAAGATGAGATATATAAACTCCACCTTCATATATCCAATAACTTTTAACCACTCTAGACGTATTACATCCATCGATCGCATTCAAGCAAAATAAATTCCAGAGTTGTATCAATGCGTTTCAGCTGCTTTATGTGGGTTACGACTGTTTCAGTTTGAAATGTTATTGGGGGAGATAGAATGGAAAGAGTAGGTCATATATTTCTTGTCCTATTTTTGGCGCGAGTGCACGGGACGATTAGGACCGTAACTTTGAGCCCTTAGGCTAGACTCAATCAACAGTAACTATACACAAACCACTCACTCACTTCCATGTTCAGGAAATACAAATTTTTCACTTATTTTTATAAAATTGGGAACTAAATATTTCGTAATAATTTTTCTTTTTTTAATTCATTGATCAAAACGAAAAAGGAGCCATTTAAGATGTTCGTAGTTTTGACCTAATTCTTTTTATGATTAAATTATTTTTATTTAATTACAACTAAAGCTTTTCGCTATAAGCATAGCAAGGATTTTATTACTGAACTAAAAATTTTCTTGTAAAAAAATATAAAAGGGATAAATGTAATAAATTCGATTTATTTTGGTGAAAGCGAAAAGTTATAAAGTCTTATAAATTGTAAAGTCAGAGATTAAGGATGTACCAGAAAGAAGTTCCAACAAGAAAAGTTTCCAGATTTAAATAATTATTTATTATTTTAATAAATTTTGTATCTGGACTTTTCGCTTTTCTTTAAGTGATGTCGCTGTAGCGTCCCAAAAGTGGATTTTAAACTATTTTTGAAATTCAGGTGTGCACGCAGCTCTACTGAGGACGTCGTAAGACAGAAACAGTTGTCTGGAGATTGTGCATCGCCTCTGAATCGAAAGGAAACATAACCTGTCTTTTTCACTTCGATTCATTTTGTTTATAATAACGTTGCTAAAATATTTTAAAACACAACTAATAGCGTATATGGGCTAGTGATGTAATATTCGCATTCGCATTCGCGAATATTCGCGTGTTTTTGCATATTCGCATTCGCATCCGCATTCGCGAAATTTGTGCGAATGTTTTGCGAATATGAAAACCAGAAAAAAAAATAATTTTAAGATAATATTACGTTAATGAAATCATAGTGTATTATTCAACGAGCATGTAATGATGGCTATTACTCACGATGATGAAGTTTGCGACACGAGCCGTAGGCGAGTGTCGTAATTCATCAGAGTGAGTAATAGCCATTACATTCAAGTAGAATACTATACTTTTTCTACGACCTCTTTTTATTTTAATTAGTAGTTTAATTATCAACTACTCGAGATTTAAATTATAATAATTTACAAAAATACCTAAATACTGTGTACTCCCAGGCTGAATAATTGGTTGTCTACTATTACCAAATTCTTATTTATTGTAAAAATACAACAAGAAGTAGTCAATCCAAGTTCTATTAGTTTCTGAAAAATTATAAGCATAAATTTGTACCTACTGTCAGTGAATCTAATAAATAGGAAATGGCTATTTTCGGTGGACATATTTTATATAGTTATAATGTGTATTTACTTTTAACTATATTTAATATAATAATATAACTATATATAATATGTTATAATACATATATTGTAACACAATATAACTTGAAAAGTAAACACAATATTAGTTATAAATTCCAATTGAAACACAAACAAACTGCGCTAATGTCACTGTCACTAATATAAATGATAAACGTCAAAATTTTTAGTAAACAAGCTATAAACGAAAAAAATGTACTGACATTGTTACAGTTAAAATTCATTTAAAGATATTTAGAAATTAATTATTGATATAAATTACAATAATTGTTGTATCAAATAAACAAATTTTAAGTAATTTTATTTGCAGTTTATATACGATTAATATTAAAAGTGGCATGCGCCACTTGAATCTAACTTCAGCCCGTGAGTAATGACCCGTGATTAACTTCAGCCCGTGAGTAATGAACTATTACTCACGGGTACAGTAATGAGTGCTATTATCTATGAAAAAATAGCGAATAATGAGCATATTATTAAACGGTCGTAGAAAAAAATCTATTCACTTCTCATCTTTTTTTATTAAGAAAAGGTAACTTAACCTCAAACATGCAGCTACTCTCAAATGGAAATATGCAGGACACAACAGCAGACAAAGAGACGGAAGGTGGAATGAAGCGATAACTCACTGGAGACCTTGGGACTACAAAAGAGGAAGGGGCAGACCACAGACGAGATGGTCGAATGACCTAAAAAGATACGCAGGAACCAGATCGAAAGCATTAACACTGAACCAAGAAGAGGGGAAAAATAAGGGGGAGGCCTACGTTCAACTTTGGACAAATGAAGGGCAATAGATAGATAGAACTTAACCTTGCATCCTAATCACATTATCAGCCTTTACTTTTTTTATTATTTGGTATTATGTAATAAAGCTTAAGATTCAGATTGATTTACACTAAATAAACTGCGCGTCATATAAAACGGGCACCCTAAAAATTGGGTAATTTTTGAGGTTGCGTATCCCCTAAACCTGTTGTCCGATTTAAGTGATTTTTTGAATATCTTATAGCCTTATTCTTTGTCAATATCCTTGTAATAATATTTTTGCTAAACAAGTAAATTTTCATTGTATACTGAGTGTACGAATCAAACTGTGTTTTTTCTCAAAGTTCGCAACACCCTGTGGAATATCCTAGCATTTATAAAACACTGAAATTAAAACCCAACTATAGCCTCAGGTTTTCTCAACATTTTGTTTTTTGATTCATTCGCTTATGTTGGATAATACAAAAGTTAGGTACCTTAACAATTAGCCATGTTCTTTTTCAGTACAGGGTGTTTCTAAACAAGTGCGACAAACTTTAAGGGGTAATTCTGCATTAAAAAATAATGACAGTTTGCTTTATAATCGTATGTCCGCAAATGCTTCGTTTGCGCGATACGGGATGTTGAATTTTTTCGTACAAACTAACGATTTATTTATTACTTTAAAACTGGTTGAGATATGCAAATGGAATTTGGTGGGTTTTAAGACGTAGTTATTGCACATTTTTTGACATACAATTAAGAATTTTATATTCACCATTGGCGTGCATACGGGTAATATGATCGGTCATATTACCCGTATGCACGCCAATAGTGAATATAAAATTATTGATTGTAAGTCAAAAAATTCGCAATAAGTATCTCTTAGAACCTACCAAATTTCATTTGCATATCTCAACCGGTTTAAGGGCAATAAAATAAATCGTCAGTTTGTCGTAAACGAAGCATTTGCGGACATAAGTTTATAAAGCAAACGGTCATTATTTTTTCATGCAGAATTGCCCCTTAAAGTTTGTCGCACTTATTTACAAACAACCTATACTGATGAAGAACATGACTAGTTGTTAAAGTACATAACTTTTGTATTATGCAACATAAGAGAATGAATCAAAAAACAGAATGTTCATAAAACCTGAGGCTATAGTCGGGACTTAATTTCAGTATTTTATTAAGGCTAGAATATTCCACAGGGTGTTGCGAACTTTGAGAAAAAAACACAGTTTGATTTGTACACCCGGTATACAATGAAAATATACCTGTTTAGCAAAAATATTATTACAGGGATATTGACACAGAATAATGCTATAACATATTCAAAAAATCACTTAAATCGGATAACAGGTTAAGGAGATACGCGACATCAAAAATGACCAATTTTTTAGGGTGCCCGTTTTCTATGACGCGCAGTGTATCATTAAAAATTTAGGAAACATTACAAAAATAGAAACTTTACAAAAATAGGAACAAATTTAAAAAAAACTAAATATTCGCATTCGCATCCGCATTCGCGAATGTTCAAAAAATGACATTCGTTACATCACTAATATGGGCTCCTCAAGGCTAAGAACAGAACAAGTGGGTCGCGGTGGAGGTGGAGGTGGAGGTCGCGGTCGATGTCGATATCCATGTTAAACAAACACATTGTAGTGAATGGAAGAGAACAGAGCAGGTAAGTCGCGGTGGAGGTTTAGAGCGATGCCATCAAGGAGGTTTACATCGATGCTTTTGAAAATAAAATGAGTTTATTTTACATGGATGTCTACTGCGTGGCCTACAAGGGTGCTTCCCTGTGATTGGTCCATTCGAAGCCAAGTTGTTATTACCTGCGCTATCTGAGTTGATACTTTTTATATAATCCCTTTTTTGGATTCAGTTTATTTTTTAATTTCTAAAGTTAATAAATTCAGTAAATTTTTGAAATGTGAAGGAGGATCTGATTATTTACAGCTGACATGACTCGACTTATATTACTATTATAGCTCGACTGACAGCGCAGGTGACCTCCTTGCTCTGTGCTGTCGACATCGACCGCGACTTAATTAGTAGCATCCACCGATACCTACACCTCCACCTCGACCCACTTGTTCTGTTCTTACTCTTACTCGTCGAACTTCTGCAGAACGTCAAGGCATACTTTCAATCATATTTTGAATAACTTCTTGATATAGATAATAACTCACATTCTTCCACGAGAACTTCCTCGACATGTTGTAGGTTTTTTAGTGGCTGTCGATCCTTCAAGCGCTTCCCGAGTGTATCCCTAATATGTTCAATGGGATTTAAATCTGGACTCCTCGCTGGACACTCCATAACCGGAATATTGTGGGTAGTCAAATAAGTTTGCACTACTGTGGCCACGTTCGGTCTTGCATTATCTTACTGAAGGCTACATTCTGGACCCATATTTCAGCAAATGGGACAACAAGTGGTTCAAGAACTTCGTTAATATAGCGCTCTGCATTTAAAGTTATCCCACACCAAACCATAATGAAACCTCTGCCAAAAGCCTGGGTTTCTTGAATTGTGGAATCTAAAAATCGCTCGTTTCTCCAGATTCTAACGCGTCCATCAACATCATTAAAAATAAATGTCGACTCATCAATAAACATCAAGTTACTCCATTGTGCCATGGTTCATGTGTTCTTCTGTAAACAAGCGTCTGGTTCTACGATGTGCAGGGGTTAAAAGAGGTACTCTAGCTGGCCCTCTTGAATTCAACCCATGTTCTTGAAGCTGATTACGTATAGAAAGTTGAAAGACTGATAGGTTTTGTACACACTTGAAATTAATGAAAGAAGTGAAAGAAGTATATTAAAGTGTGTAAATGTATTTTAATTTCCTTAGCTAAGCGCTTTCGACATAAAAGTCATCTTCAGAGCTAATGCTACAATAAAAAGTGATTACGTATAATTTGAGTATTTACTGTTGTACCCGTAGCTTCTACCAACTCATGTTGTAGCGTCCGAGCAGTACTTCGACGGCCCTGAGTTGTAATGGTCGATCCTCTCTAGCTGTAGTCGCCCTTGTACGATCCGTATAAGGTTGTGCATTTCATGTCTGGTCCAGCCTCTATTTATTGCAGCACGACTTACCTTTAACATTTCTGCTATAGGGCGTCTTGAGTAACCTTCTTGAACTAAAGTTATTGCTCTAGCAATTTGAATCTCTGTGGGATACACTCTGCGCCTTCGGGACCTTCCAAGAACATCAAAACTCATCATTTTACAATCAGCTGGTAACAACTGTAACATAAATATCGACAGATATTTAATAAAGAATAAATGTAATTCCAAAATTTTATCAAGTTTTGTTTTTTATTAAATACAAGAAAAGCGAAAGTACGAAACCTGGTTTTTTCTTTCATTTATTTTTAAGTTTTATTTTTTCAACGAAAACTTTTCGTTTATAAATTTGCAAAAGTCTGTGTGTTATTGCGTTGCCGCTCCTGCAATACTTAGGGCAGGTATATCGATGGATTCTTATGTAGTTTTGCCTTCTGAATCCAAATCTGAAAACGGCATTTCGATATATCTAACCGTCTTCGAGATAATCGACCTCAAAATCTAAAATGTGACGTCACAATCCGGTTATCTCCTACAGACGCACTAAACGTCAGCTCAAATTGTTGATTAGTAAGTAGGCTACTTTTTTTTAAAAACTCGATTTGCCAAGCATAGGTTATTTACATTTAAGTTTGACACTTCGTGAATGTCAAACTAAATTTTAAATTAAGTATTAATAAAACATCAATGACATTTGATAGTGAATTTAATTATTATATAAAATAAATAAGATGTTCAAAAATACAATTTGAGTATAAATATTTTAAAAGCAATAATTTATTAACAGTTTTAAAAAGGTTTATACCAGTATAAATACGGCCTCCCCTTTATGATAAATGGACTGTTCCATTTGCTATAAAATTAAAATATTATGTATACCTAGTCGTTCCCTAAACTCGACACAACTGGATAGTGATTGTAGAAGGTAATTTTTTTGTTTTTTGAGAATTTTGCCGAAATTGGCAAAATTACTAATTATTTAGTAATAATTATTAACTATTTAGAAATTATTTTTTTGTCGAATTGGCAAAATTATTGACTAAAATCACTAGCCAGTATTGTGTCTGTGTACATCCTTCTAATGGAAAAAAATGTTTGAAGATTTTTCTCAAATTATGGATACCAAGAACATTTTCATTTATAACTCTTTTATTTTTAATTTGACAAATAAAAGTTATTCTTCATAAAAAGCTCTTCTTGTTCTAAGATTTATGATGCAACCGTATCCCAAAAGTAGGGGAACGGTCGAATATTTCGCGAACTAAACATCGCATCGAAATACTGAAAAATACGTGTTCAATCATTTTCAAAAATCTATCCAATGACACCAAACACCAACTCCCACTACACCCCCTGGAGGTGGGGTGGGGGGTAACTTTAAAATCTTAAATGGAAACCCCTAGTTTTTCTTGCAGATTTGCATTCGTTACGTAAAAGTAAGCAACTTTTATGCAAGACATTTTTTCGAACTGTGGATAGATGGCGCTATTATTGGGAAAAACGATTTATCCTGATACCATAGGTAAATTATAGAAACGGTCTAATATCTCGAGAAATACACTTCCAAATAAGAAACCAAAAAACAGGTTTTTAATATTTTTTGAAAACCTATCGATAAACACTAAACATGACCCTCCAACCCACCCCCTGGAGGTGGGGTGGGGGGTAACTTTAAAATCTTAAATAGCAACCCCCACTTTTTATTGCAGATTCGAATTCGTCATGAAAAATTAAGCAACATTTATTCGAAACATTTTTTAAAAATGCTGATAGATGGCGCTAATAAATCGTATTTTTCCAATTAAAGCGCCATCTATCAACAATTCTAAAAAATGTTTCGAATAAATGTTGCTTAGTTTTTCATGACAAATCCGAATCTGTAATAAAAAGTGGGAGTTGCTATTTAATATTTTAAAGTTACCCCTCACCCCACCTCCAGGAGGTGG
The DNA here is from genome assembly GCF_917563875.1 of Diabrotica virgifera virgifera. NCBI lineage: Eukaryota > Metazoa > Arthropoda > Insecta > Coleoptera > Chrysomelidae > Diabrotica > Diabrotica virgifera. The sequence goes on along the minus strand of NC_065452.1, from coordinate 7,588,508 downwards.
GTTGGAGGGTCATGTTTAGTGTTAATCGATAGGTTTTCGAAAAGTATTAAAAAAAATTGTTTGGTTTCTCATTTGGAAGTGTATTTCTAGAGATATTAGACCGTTTCTATAATTTACCCATGGTATCAGGATAAATCGTTTTCCCCAATTATAGCGCCATCTATCCACAGTTCGAAAAAATATCTTGAATAAAAGTTGCTTACTTTTACGTAACGAATCCAAATCTGCAAGAAAATCTAGGGGTTTCCATTTGAGATTTTAAAGTTACCCGCCCCACCTCCAGGGGGTGTAGTGGAGGTTGGTGTTTGGTGTCATTGGATAGATTTTTGAAAATGATTGAAATGTATTTTTCAGTTTTTCGATCCGATGTTCAGTTCGCGAAATATTCCACCGTTCCACTACTTTTGGGACACCTTGTATAAAATTTTATTAATTTTATACGAGGTATATAAAAAATATGAATTTCGATCAAGAGTAAACTACCTTTATAGTTCATAACATTTAAATTAGAATGATATAATTGCACATTAAAACATAATTATTAATTCTAAACTACTTTTCATAATAGAAATTTTCCATATTATGAATTAAAATACGTAAATATACAAAGTTTTCGTTATTTTCAGCTTGTTTTTATTTTAGTCGTTTAATTTAAGTTCCTACCTAATGCAATAAACAACTTATATTAAATTAAGTTAGTGGCTCCTTTTTCGTTTTGATCAGTGTATATCTATGCTTATCAATGGAAATTGGCACAGTAACTAAAGAAAAAGCTATATTTTCGGTATATTGTTATTTTTTTATTTTATATTTTATATGTTTTAAGTATTTGCAGATCCAATCTAAATATTTCCAAGCCATCAGAGCTATTTTAGTTTGCTCAATTTGTTTGCTTATAAGATCCAGTGATTGCTGCAATCGGTTAATAACATTGGTTGAATTTTTTTGACATTGATATTAACTCCAGTAGTTTCTCCTTCAATATGTTTATCAGTTATAAGCATGGGTTTATTTTCTTGACATTCATTTTAAGTTCAATAATTCCTCCTTCAATATTTTTGTTTTGGCTTTGATCATAAAACTTTGAGTCATGTAATTAATCAACAATCACTTCTACAATATTAAAACAACTTAAAATAATCTGTTTTGCTGACAACGCAATACTAATATGTATCTCAAAGTGAAGATTATTTACAACATATGCTTCACAATTTTTAATATAATAACCGTCAGAAAATGTAATATGGTTATTCAGCGACCCCAAGAACCCCCGAGTATATAACAAAAAGTAGCACTTAATACACTTATTTTGAAAATCCACCAGGAAAAAGTTTTCCTGTAGTTGTCTGTATACCATATATTACAAAAAAACTAGTAAAATCCTTTATAAAAGGTATATTTCTGTTTCTAGCATTATTTTTGTTTTCTTTGTGTTTCTGCCGCGTATATCATTATTGGTCTGATGCCTGTTTTGTAAATTCTGCCATTGATATTTTTATTTTTACATATTATTCCATTCAGCAAACTGCGGCTCCGTTAGCTGTATTAACATCATCTTCCACTTCTTTTTCGAGCTTTCTGTAGCTAGATTAGCTTTGTTCGCTCTGGACAACCCGAACGTACCCAGAGGGAGAACGCCTGCGTATTACAAAATCGAGCGTTCGCGGAGGTTGAATTTTTCCCTCTGAACACCCTCCGGATTTTTAATTTGGTGTTCGCGCAGTACAAAAAAAAGATCCTGATTGTGTCCGGGATACCCTCTCGACGTTCAAGGATTTTGTTTCGGATTTTAAGTTCGCACAGGCGCACAAATTATTTGGGAAGAATTTCTTGACATTCTGACCATTATTCTGTTCTTGCTCCGTCCAATTCTTAAATTCTTAACCTAAAATATTGTTTTGTTAAACAACTTGTAGATGTAGATTCTGGTTTTTAAAGTTTTTAAATTATGTAAAGTGTTGTATCGGGTCTACCCCAAAGTCCCGAGGCCCGACAGCCAAAAACCCGACAGCCACAATCCCGACGGCCAAAATCCCGACACGCCATAATCCCGACAGGCCAAAATTCCGACAGGCCAGAATCCCGGCAGGTTTGATAAGTTTCTTAACATATAATTACATTTATTTCTTGTTTTTTGTTTATGGCCATCTGTTTTTTATTTTTTGTTACTAAACAAAAGTATTTTGTATTAAAAGTATAAAACAAAAGTCGGAATTTTTACTTATGCGAGGATTGTTGTCGGGATTTTGGCTTGTCGGGATTCTGGCGTGTCGGGATTCTGGCGTGTCGGTGTTTTGGCAGTCGGGATTTTGGCTGTCGGGATTTTGGGCGGCACCGGTTGTATCATTTCAATATATGTACTTTAAACAAATCTGTTCTTACTCCGTCCAATTCTTAACCTAAAATATTGTTTTGTTAAACAACTTAAAGTTTTTAAAAATTCTTCAAACAAATTTTAATATTTTTTATATTAAAGCTTTTTAGTTGTTTTTGTCAATGTTTTCCATTTAGTATGTTTATAAATAAGTAGGTACTTTTTCTAGTATTATTATCTTATTACTTTTCATTCGATATTCGATAATTATCTATTACTAGTACATATTACAATAAATTGTACTCTGTTTTTCCTTAATTTCTTCTATCAGATGAGCTTATAAGTACCTGCATATTTTTGTGGTTTATTTTTCAGTTTAATTTATGAGTTAAATTAGTCTCTTGTTGAATAATGAATCATAAACAACACATCAAACTTATTCTGAAACTATTTTTTTGTGTCTTGTTATATTTCATTATTTTTGTGGTGTAATAAACCATAACACAATGCCACAACCTATCAAATTCAATATATCAAAATTGAAAATTATTGCTTTACTAAATTATTCCTTCCTTCAGATAATGTTCATCCCCCAGGAAGTTAAAGGCAATTTTTATATCTAAATATCAAGATGCAATTTCCAAGTAACTCAACAATCTTTTACTCTCTACAAAAATTTAAGCCGGATTTCGGAGTGGAAATACCAAATTATATTGTCGAAACAATAAAGACGCTAATCAAATTTCTAACTTCTAAGAAAGGCATTGAATAGAAAGTTAATCCTTTGCCTGTTGCTGTTATTCTCTTTGTTGAAATACAAATTTGTTATATTTGCATTTTTTGTTGACATTTATTCCGAAATAAGAAAGGGACAAGAAAAGGCTTCCTTCTCTAACCTCAATGTATGGAACCCGTCATTACATTACGAATCCGAAAATTGTTCGCAGAGCAAAAAATCCTGAACATGTCCAGGATAAGTTTACGTTGGCGCCTGCGCATTGGAAACTAATCCCGAACTTACTCTGAATACGTTCGGGTTGTACAGCGCGAACATTGCTATTGCGTGATGCCTAGATATTTAAACTTAATCACTTATTCTATCATCTGACCCTTCAGCTCCCATGTATAGATATCTTAGTAGATTTGATGTTATAACCATGCATTTTTATCTTTCTTCGTCTCTTCGTCATCAGAATCGACCTCCGGAGCACCTGGTGCTAAGGGTCACTGCTAAGGCACGTCATCTGGAGGATAGACGCTTATCGGCAATAAATTGATACAAACAGATTACTTGGATGTTGGACTCGCTTTGGTTTTTGGACAAATACGCTATCATAATCGACGCCAGGAGCACCTGGTGTCCAGTGTTACTGCTAAGTAAGCATGCATGCAAATAGATTAGTATATGGTTTTGGGGTCGCTGAATACGAATACGCCATCAGAACTGACCCCTGAACCACCTGGTGCCAAGGACATTGCTAAGGCATATTATCTTCTAGAGTTTGGAGGGTTTTTGCTCACCAGGTGCACCGGGGGGTCGTTTCTGGTTGCGTATTCTTATTCAGAGACCCCAAAAACCTCCGAGTAATCTGTTTTTCATCAATTTAGTACCGAAATCCCTCGAAACTCTAGATAACGTGACTAAGCAGTGAACCGAGGCACCGGTTGCTCCGGTGGTCGGTTCCGATGACGTATTCGTCTTCAGTGACCCTAAGAATCCCTGTGTCACAAAATCTAATCCTAAATACACTTATTTTGACCTGTTTATGCACTTGTGGATGCATTTTATGCACTTTAAAATGCCACTATGCATTTTCACCCATTTTCCTATTGTAGACTTTTTTCTTGATATCAACCTGAATACAATGTAATGTATATACAATGTATGCTTAACTTCTGAGTGGCAATTTCCTTCTATAGACGTGGACTATAATTTCAGTGTTTTTCTAGATAAGCTTCTCCACATCTTCAATAAGGCATTTCCTTTAATTCCTATTAAGCCAAAACATCGGAAACCTTGGGTTACGAAAGGTATTCGCATATCAGCTAAGAATATGCGTTCACTAGTATACGTCAAGAAATTTACTACCAATGTTGCTGTCACTGAATATATCATGAAGTACAGGACAACATATCTAAAACTTGTCAGGTCAGCTAAAAAAGCCTATTATCAAAATCGTCTGGGAAGCTCTAAAAGTGTTGCAAAAGAGACTTGGTCTATAATAAACGATCTTCGAAATAAAACTCACACAGCTCAATCATTTTCCCTTCCACATCCTGAAAGTCTAAACGACTACTTCGTTAATGTGAGTAAAAATATAACATCAACAATTTTGCCGCAACAAGATCCCATTTCCTATCTTCCTAATTCAAGACAGGTCTCGAATTCATTCTTTTTACGACCAGTCGATAACTCTGAACTTATCCAAACAATCAATTGTATCAAAAGCAAATCATCGTGTAGTACTGATGGACTATCTATAAAAATTTTCTCTAATCTCACAGAAAATGTGTTGGAAATCCTCCTCTCACTAATTAATGATTCCTTCGAAAAAGGTAAATTTCCAGAGTGCCTAAAGACAGCCATTATTATTCCTCTTCATAAGGGTGGCGAAAAATCTGATGCCTGCAACTATAGACCTATTGCCTTACTACCGGTACTCTCCAAAATTATTGAGAGACTCATTAAAACTCGACTTATGTCCTTTATCGTTGATAACAACATTTTATCACAAAATCAGTTCGGCTTTTTAACAAATAAATGTACCACTGGTGCCATGTTTTCTGTACTACATGAGGTTTACCAAGCACTAAACAATAATCTTTATACTGCCACTGTTTTCTGCGACTATGCCAAAGCTTTTGATTGTGTAAATCACGACATCTTGATTACAAAACTAAATTTCTATGGAATTCGAGGTATTTCTTTGAATTGGTTCCAATCCTACTTGAATAATCGAAAACAACTAGTTAGAGCAAATGATACTGACTCTAGTCTCAAAAACATCGTATGTGGAGTACCACAAGGTTCAGTATTGGGTCCTATACTGTTCCTTATCTTTATAAATGACATCACTAATTTAAAAATCAATGGGAAAATTTTTCTTTTTGCTGATGATACCAGTATCACTTGGAGCAACTCAACTATTGCATCTCTTCATGAAACTATAACTTCGGATCTACTGACGATAAAGACCTGGTCTGACTCTAATTTACTCTCTTTTAACGTAAATAAAACAGTAGCATTATCCTATAAAGGAGCTCTTCAACCTTTGCCACTTCATAACAGCCAGATCAGTACCGTTGATTCTGTAAAATTTCTTGGTATTTTTTTAGACAGCAACCTCAAATGGTCACTTCATATCGATTCGTTAAGTAAGAAACTCGCCTCAGCTTGCTATGCAATACGATCTGTCTCAAGGGAACTCAATTTAGCATCTTCTAAAATAACATATTTTTCGTTATTCGAGTCTCATCTTCGATATGGTCTTCCTTTTTGGGGTTCTAGTACAGCTGCTCAATTTGATGTCATTTTTAGATTGCAAAAAAGAGCAATAAGATATTTGTTTGGCCTCAGAAGATCTACACATTCCAGAAGTTACTTCAGAGATCACGAAATTTTAACACTTCCATCTTTATATATTCTAGAAACGGTTTGTTTAATTCGTAAACACCTTCATGTCTTTCCATCGAGGCCCAATCATCTTTACTCCACCAGAAATTCAATCTTTGATATTTATTTACCGATTCCATCCACTGAGTTAGTAAAGAAATCTATATTATATTCCGCAAAGAAACTGTACAATCATCTTCCGTTACAACTTAAATCTGCAACATCTTTCCCTAAGTTCCGAAAAATGACAAAAGCCTATCTATCCAAAAGACCATATTATTCAATAGAAGAATTTCTTAATGAATAACTAAGAAAATTGGGTTCCATGCGCAGTAGCATAAACTTGTCAGTTCCTTATGTTGTACCTATTTTATTTTATTTGTTGTATGTTCAATTTGCAATTTATATATATTTTGCAATAAATTGTTTTTGTCTTGGCTTTTATATCTTATATTGTACATTATTGACGATTTATCTAATTTTTTATTAAATTGTAGTTGTTATTTGTTATTTATATTATGTTTTTCTTTTGACTGTATGTAAGCTTTGTCCATAAAATTGTAAAAATTTTCAGTGGCAATAAAGCATATTTCTATTTCTATTTCTATAAAAGTTGCAAGTCTCTAGGTGCTGTAATTAAAAGTCGATTTTTGTTTTTCCTATTTGTCTACTAGTTCGTATCTAAGTAATGTTTTCTGTTGGCCCATATAAAATACAGCATTAATTAATTATAATATATTTATCTAATATAGGATTAATAAAAAAAACAACACTACATTAGGTGGTCTATACAAATTATTTTAGAAAAATGAATGCCTTTTTCACAACTGTCTTTTATGTAGTTTAGAGGTCAAATCCAAAAGATTTCTGTAATCGTGTAGTAAGTATATAGACGAGGCAACGAAGTATTAAACCTAGGAATTTTGTACAGTAAGATGAATCGTCATGCAACTTTTTGCATTCGACTCGTGAGAGTGTCAGGCAATTTTGTGAACTAAATTGATCTCCGGCAAAAAATTTTGTGCATGAGAAAAAGCATCTTTAAAGTGCATCTCGAAGAGATGGAAAATAAAAAATTTAGGAATAAGGAAATATTGACGGAAATGAGTTCAATTCCACCTCCAGGGGGTGGAGTGGAGAGTCGTGTTAAATGTTATTCGATAGGTTCTTGAAAAATATTACATACGTATTTTTTGGTCTTTTATTTGGAAGTGTATTCGTTTTTTTCCGATTATAGCGCCATCTATACACAATTCGAAAAAATTTCTCGAATAAAAGTTGCTTATTTTTACGTAAGCAATCCAAATCTGTAATAACAAATGGGCGTTTCCATTTAAGATTTTAAAGTTACCCCCACCGCACCTCCAGGGGATAGAGTGGGAGGCCGTCTCTAGTGTCATTCGATAGAGTTTTGAAAAATTTTAAACGCGTATTTTTCAGTTTTTCGATCCAATCTTCATTTCGATCGTCCCAGGTGACGAGATCCACCCTGGGCACCAGGTACCTCGGAGACCATCGCCGTCATGAAATTTGTGTTCACTGACCTCCAAAACACCCAAAAATAAAAATTGAACTCATTTCCGTCAATATTTCCTGAGTTCTAAATTTTTCATTTTTCATCTCTTCGAGATGCACCTTGAAAATGCATTTTCTCATACACATAATTTTTTGCCGGAGATCAATTTATTTCACAAAATTGCCTGACACTCTCTCCAATTGAATGCAAAAAGTTGCACGACGATTCAACTTACTGCACAAAATTCCTAGATTTTGGGCTTTTTAGTGCTTCGTTGCTTCGTCTAATAAGGCTTTCTCATTAGTAGTTTTCAATTGACTTCAATTCCATGTTCTGTATTTTTCAGAGCTTTGAAACGGTAGCGAAGTACAAATTAAAAGGTAGGTGCAATAAATCGTTTAACAATAATTTACTGGATATTTAAATGCACTTTATTTTCATAGACGATTCCTATTTATGTCGTATCTAGTAATGTCAGAGTAACGGTTTTATTATCTTTATGAAGAGTTTTTTACTACATTATCTCTAAAGATAGTATATTTAATTTCATCAAATGCATTCTTGTTCTGGCAAATCAAATGTATACATATTTTATATACGTATATTTTCAAAGAAGTTACAAAATCAACCTTGTCTAAAGCCAAGGACATTCTGGAATTCAAATAGTTCATCGAATGTATCTTTCGGCATGAGAATGAAGACGACATTGAGTAAAAAGCTATTATTTTAGGATAAATATATATATCCCAAAAGGTATAATTTTTACTTTTATTAAAAAAACGTATTTAGAACTTATTACATTCACGAATTTTCTTCTTCTTCTCCGCGACGAAGATTGGCAATGATCATGACTATTCTGACCTTTGAGGTAACTGCTCTGAACAATTACCTTGAGCTGCAACCAAACCATTCTCTCCGGTTCTTCAACCAGGAATCGCATCTCCTTCCTAAGCTTCTCCTACTCTCTATTTTTCCTTGGATTATTAGTCGCAAGATGTTGTATCTTTTGCCTCTCATCATACGTCCGAGATATTGCAATTTCCTTTCTTTTATTGTGTTTTCCATATCCCTCTCTCTGCCTATTCTCCTTAACACGTCTATATTCGTGACTCTATCTACCCATGGAATCTTTATCACTCATCTAAATGTCCATATTTCGAACACGTTAAGTCGATTTATTGCATTTCGGACATTTCACTAATAGCAGTAAGAAACCATGTAGTGCAGGCTGTATCGTCGCCCCCGTTAGGTAAATTATTCTGATTCGATTTTTTTTGCACAAACTTACTCAAAAAGAGGTCCTTATAACAAATCCACAGGTTGCCAGGCGGTACCGTGGTCGAAAAATTGTTTAAACAATTTTCTTAAACAAATTCACAAAAACAATTTTTTCACTTCAGACAATTTTTTTTAGATCATTTGGGCCATTTTCGGGACCAAATTAGAAAAATAGCCGTTTTCGCGTTTTCCAAATTTTAAATCTCATATAACTCGACAACATCAATTTTAGAGAAAAATCACAAGAAACTTTTTTGCTAAGAATAACCGAAAGAATAAAAAAAATTGACCGAAGTGAAAAAATTGATTTTTTGAATTTGTTTAAACAAATTGTTTAAAATCAATAATTATAACAAAAGGGACATTAACTGGGACACCCACTTCTCGTCCAGGGACCCATTAGGACATTTTCGTACAACAACACAAGACTAGACCACGGCTAAGTAAGGTACTTTACAGAAGGTTAGACATAGGTGTCAAAGTTATTTTTTTCATTCATCTTGGTCGATTGTTAATGTATATTAATAATTTAAAAACTCACAAAAATAAAGAACGTTTGAAGACCTACAACTCTTTGAATATTTTTTTCTAAAATTTATAAAACACGTTTTATAGGCAAAAAATATTTTTTTCACTTTTTTTGATTGTTTAAAAAAACAAAGCAAAATTAGCTGTACATCTTCAAGGGGTTTATCATAAGTAGAGAGCGGAATATATGCAACACAACATTACCAAAATATGCGCATATATATGCATTACTTTTACTACAAATATGCAGGTATTTTTTCTAAATTTGTCTAAATATGCAAATGCATATTAAAAATACTCAAAAATAAAACAATATATTAAATATAAACATTTATGTTTAAAAAATTCAACCTACATTTATGTTTAATGCATATTTATTTTTCACATAAAAACAAATGAAATGACACACAAAAACTGATATTATAATTAAATTAAGAATCTAAATTATAGTATGAATTTATAATCAAATATTTTTCAAAATTTTCAACTAGCAACTTTTGCCTTCTATCACTAAAAACGTGTTTGGACACAGAAAAAGTTCGTTCTACATCTACTGATGTTATAGGACAATATTTTAATTTAGGCAGTAAACTAATTTGCCAAGTCGTAAGATTTTCAGAAAAGTTGCCTTCAAAAATACGTACAACTTTCCTCAAACAATCGGAGCCCTCATTTTTTCTAAAACATTTTTTAATTTATTTCTAATTGTAATTCCTGCATTTCCGGGAATTTTTTGACAATGAGCAGAAAAAGTGTTAACAAGATTAACCGAATCACTTAATTGTAAATTCCTTTAAAAATTCCTCATTTAAAAAATGAAATGTGAAAATGAATGTAACTTACGATTTTGGAACAGGCCTTGCAAAATACTTTGTCTCCACTTAGCTTTAACTCGGGAAAACACTTTATCCAAGCACTTTTTTGAATGGTAGACATATTTAAATTTAATATATACCAATCACTTCAAAAACACTAAATACGATACAACGTTTACTTTAAACAAATGTTGGCCGGAAACTGACAAAATAAATATTAGACCCTTAAAAGCAGGTAGGTGTCTACGACTTGCTACGCTAATAAAATAATATTTTTCTGGGAACACCCATAATTGTTAAATTCAGGTAGTAATGGGAAAGTCCAGATAGATAATAATGAGCGATAGATAGATAAATAACGAGCTCGTTCATATCGAAGTTATAAAATTCCAACTAAGAGAGGAAAATTTTAAACTTTTATACAATTTATTTTTAAAATATGCAAATAAATCGTGTTTAGCTTAAATATGCAATGTTGTGTTTTTCGTCTGAAAATATGCAATATATGCATCTATATGCACTTTGCATATATTCCGCTCTCTAATCATAAGCTACTTCTCATATACTTTTAGAACCTTCAAAAGCCTATATAAGATTTTTTCAGCTGTTTTTTCTTTACTAGTCTACTTGGTCTATAAATTAATATATTGTTACTAGACACAATATTCCATGTCGAGAACGAATGCTTTAAATTAAGTAAACATCACCATCTTGTCCCATATCGGTAATTATGCCAACTAATCAAAATAAATTTGTTTTACACAGTGTTATTTCTGCAAATATGTCAACATTTTTGGACTTGGGAAAGGAAAAATGTCCAATTATCAAAAAAAGGCTTGATAACCTCATGTTGATGAATTTTTCTAACATGGCCAATGTTGATAAACTGAATTTCCATCAAATGTAACTAGTTTATCAAGACAAGATTAACCCTGACCTTTTCAATGATAATTGATTGCTATTTAAAATTATCAACTGTTTCGTTGCATAATGCAGTCACATTCACACTCGTCTGGATATTATTAACTGCAAATTTTCCACAAAATGATCGGTCATTTAATATAAAATATATATATATATTAGTGATGTAACGAATATTCGTATTCGCATTCGCATTCGCGAATATTCGCATGTTTTTGCATATTCGCATTCGCATCCGCATTCGCGAAATTTTTGCGAATGTTTTGCGAATATGAAAACCAGAAAAAAAATAATTTTAAGATAATATTAGGTTAATAAAATCAAAATCTATTCACTTCTCATCTTTTTTTATTAAGAAAAGGTAACTTAACCTCAAACATGCAGCTACCCTTAAGTGGAAATATGCAGGACACAACAGCAGACAAAGAGACGGAAGATGGAATAAAGCGATAAATCACTGGAGACCTTGGGACTACAAAAGAGGAAGGCGCAGACCACAGACGAGATGGTCGGAAGACCTAAAAAGATACGCAGGGACCAGATCGACAGTATTAGCACTGAACCGAGAAGAGTGGAAAAATAAGGGGGAGGCCTACGTTCAACTTTGGACAAATGAAGGGCAATAGATATATAGAACTTAACCTTGTATAATCACACTATCAGCCTTTACTTTTTTTATTATTTGGTATTATGTAATGAAGCTTAAAATTCAGATTGATTTACACTAAATATCAATTAACTTTTCATTATAAATTTACTATATTTACGTGCGGTATCCGGGGTGACCAGACGTGATCGTATAAGAAATGAAGACATACGTGAAAGGTGCGGTGTTGGAAGGACCTTAGACAGACTTGAAACGAAACAGTTATCGTGGTTCGGACATATGACGAGAATGAGTGAAGGTAGAACTGTAAAGAGGGTATGGAAAGCGGCATCTGACAACACACGACGAAGAGGCAGGCCAGCAAGGACGTGGAACGCAAATATTGGAAAAGCTTGCGTAAAAAGAAATATTGGATGGAGAGAAGCAGAAAGACTAGCTATTGACCGAAAGGCATGGAGACGTCTGATTTCTCCACTTACCTCGACACCGTAAGATACAAGAGGACGGCTTAAGTAAGTAAGTAAGTATAAATTTAGGAAACATTACAAAAATAGAAACAAATTTTAAAAAAATGAATATTCGCATTCGCATCCGCATTCGCGAATGTCGGTAGCAGATATTCGCATTCGCATTCGTATTCGCGAATGTTCAAAAAATGACATTCGTTACATCACTAATATATATATATATATATATATATATATATATATATATATATATATATATATATATATATATATATATATATATATATATATATATATATATATATATAATGTACCTATATCTTTAAATACAAAGTATCAACGCACATTTATTAGAGCTGACTTTTAAAATGATTAAAACAGGAAATAATATACTCAAGGAAATAAAATTATTAACATAAACAAGTAAAACCAAATATTTGTCAGGGAAAATATATTTATATATCAGTGGCGTGCTGGCCATATAAATGAATCGGTGCAATCACCGAGAGGCCGCGGCCTCTTGAGGCCGGTCAAATAGGTTTTTTTCATACAAAATTTTAAATGGAAAAAAATATATTTTTTTGTCTAATCGAATGTTAATTTTGCTAATAATATTAATAAAACATTTCAAAAAAAAATTTAATTAAAAAAATTTTAATTAAATTAATTATTTTTTTTTCTAATTGTAAAATACATTTTAAGTAAATGAATAAGACACATAAATATATTGCTACAAATAATATTTTCATACATACAAATACATTTTTGAGGGTGTTAAAGCCCAAGTGTTGTAAGTCATATTATTTGTGAAATGATGTAAGTCTTGCTTTATAACCTTAATAAATAGACCTCTCTTCATTTATTGTAATACAGTATATATGGTGAGGCAGATAACTGGCCTATTAGAAATATCTCGAGAACTAAAAGCAACAGAATCATGAAAATTTGAATAAAGGGGTTTTGAAGGATGATCTATTAAATGAAAATATTTTCATCTCTTTGCAACTTCCGGTTATACCGGAAGTTGCTTATAACTTCGTTTTTTTAAATGGGACACCCTATATATTTTTATATTTTTGGATTCTCTTCGATGTCTTCTTTCTTAAAATATAAGGTTTTTTTAATATTATACAGGGTATTTTAAAAGATAATTACGTTTTTTTTTTTATTAATTTCGTAGCAACATTCACATCCTGTAGAATTGTAGTAGTTTGACATCTAAAACTCTACTTACGTTCAAATGATTTTTAATATACTCTACTATTGTTAAGAATCATTAGTATAGCTAAATTTTTAATTTTAGTATACAGGGTTGGTCGAAACTCGGAATGAGTATTTTCTGAGTTTTCTTAAATGGAACACCCTGTATTTTTGTATTGTAGTGAAATGATATTTTATAGTACTTTTTTTTTTCTTAAGCATTCCTTATACCTAACTGCTTTAATTTGTGAGTTATTGGTGATTCAAGCTAAACATTAATTGCAACAAAAAATACGTAAAATTTTATTAGGTTGGCCGTGAAAATACTCAATCCCAAATAATTTTTCAGAAATAAATACATATTAATCCAGACTGGTAATTAAGCACAAATTAAAGCAGTTAGGTATAGGGAATGCTTAAGAAATAAAAAAGTAGTATAAAATATCATTTCACTACAATACAAAAATACAGGGTGTTCCATTTAAGGAAACTCAGAAAATACTCATTCCGAGTTTCGACCAACCCTGTATACTAAAATTAAAAATATAGCTATACTAATTATTCTTAACAATAGTAGAGTATATTAAAAATCATTTGAACGTAAGTAGAGTTTTAGATGTCAAACTACTACAATTCTACAGGGTGTTAATTTTGCTAGGAAATTAATAAAAAAACGTAATTATCTTTTAAAATACCCTGTATAATATTACAAAACCTCATATTTTAAGAAAAAAGACATCGAAGAGAATCCAAAAATGTAAAAAATATACAGGGTGTCCCATTTAAAAAAAAACGAAGTTATAAGCAACTTCCGGTATAACCGGAAGTTGCAAAGAGATGAAAATATTTTCATTTAATAGATCATCCTTCAAAACCCCTTTATTCCAATTTTCATGATTCTGTTGCCTTTAGTTCTCGAGATATTTCTAATAGGCCCTTTATTTGCCTCACCCTGTATATAATATAATATATATAATATTGTAAGTATTTATTGTAATACAGTAAGTAATACAGTAAAAACTTACATCACTTTTTCTTTGAAGAGGTCTATATATCAAGATAAAGCAAGGCTTATATCATTTCAAAAATATGACTTACAACTTAATACATACCTGAAAAATTCTCAAAATTTGATTTTACTTTATTTTGTCTTAATTACATCAAATTCATATTATATGTATTTATTCAGGATATTATGGTTTCTGCCTTGCTGCATACAATAATGTAATACATGACATTTATTATTTGTAAGATTTGTTCTTAAATAAAAAAATATAGCAAATTAAAAAAATCATTGAATTCAAAGTTTTATTTTTTATTTAAAAATAATTTATATTTTTGTTCTTTTGATTTTATAAGTAACGAATAAAACATCCTGATAATAGAAGATAAAATGAGGATGGGAGGCCGCTTTTCTATAAAATCACCGGGCCGCTTGAAAAGCTCCAGCACGCCACTGTTATATATGCAAATATGCATAAGGTGGAATGCAACCATAGACACGTGTTTCTGATTTATTAGTCGTCATCAGTATGGTACAGCCAAGATCGAATAGGTGTATGTTAACTTAGAAAAGATTACTACAGAAGCAATGCAATCAATTTGTGGCTGTAATGTTAGACGACCCACAGGATTCGAGAGCAACATCCAACATATCTACGGAGGAAGCTACAGTTACCTGAAGAAAGGAATGTAAAACGTCTAGAGCGTTTCAAATAATCAAACAACAAGGAGAGGTTAACGCGAGTTATTAGTAGATTCAAGGTAAAAGTAGATATCGGCATGGCTCGCAACAAGGATGAAAAAAAAACAAGAAATACTCGTAGTTCTGTTAAAACATCCCCATTCTCATTTCGAGTATCCTCATTGAATCGTTATTCTATTGTTAGGATAGTATTCAGTGGCGTAACAAACTCCGTCGGGGCCCTCCCGCAGAATTGGAAATGGGGCCCCCTTTAAAAAATTACTAAATGCGACATGTGTAACAAATACCTATAATTATGTGTTACAGACCAGTAAATCAACGTAAAATATGACGATACCGTGTAATTTTCAATGTCACCACTAGTGTTGCCAGGTCCGATTTGTTTTTAATCGGTACATAAGCAAAAACAAATCGGGATTTAGGGTTGTAGATCGGGACAAATAAACAACAATAGCCCAGTAAATGACCGTTTTGGAGTGTAATTTTCAGAGTCAATTCCGAAATGCATGAAAATGTGGTTTTAGGTTCTATTTAGGTACTCTACTTCAAAGTTAAACTTGTACCGTTGGTTGCTTTTACTTGTGGGGTGACAGATACAGTTATCCCTTCTCGGGGGTAACAAAATGCGCGTTTAAAGTAAGTCCCATAATAGACCAACTGACTAATTCTAAAAAACTTTTGTTCTATTTTAAACTAAGTCAGTACTTTTCGAGTAATTTTATCGAAAAAAATATTCTTAGCAAAAATGTAGCTTTTAAAAAAGCAAAAAAAATTGTATGATCAGAAAGTCTCTATAAAACCAGTAAAAGCAAAGTTGTAGCTCATCAAAAATACGTTCTTATTCGTCAAATTCCTCCAAATCGAATTTTTCAACTTAAAATAACCAAAAAATTAAGCAATTTTCGGACAAAACCTATTATAATTTTTTAAAGTGTTTAAAAAAATCTATAATTTTGGTTTATATAAAAGGCTCCAGCATTAAAACTAAGCGAGTTACGCTCAAAATAAAGTTGGCCCCTTTTTTGATAAAAAAAATCGTGAAAATCTCCCCCATTTAGCACTGTAAATAAAATTAATCGTTACCGTTTTACCATTTACTTTATATGGGTATTGTTTATACGATCTGAAAGGTTTACCAGTTGGGAGTACTTAGTTTTGAAAAAAAAAAAATGGTTTTATAATAAAAAAAAAATTCCTAAAATATTGGAACATGCCCTTTTTTCAAAATTATTTAAAAAGTATTAGGGATACTAAAAATCTCAAGGAGTTAAAAGTAGGTAGTTTTTGCTTTTATAAATATGATAGATTCATTTTGTTTTTCTGTAAGACAAAAATTGGTTAAAATATGGCTGTTCATATTTTGCATACATTCGTGATTAAAATTCTATAGAACTAAAATTGCTTAGAATTAGTCAATTTATCCATCTCCGGACTTATTTTAAACGAGCGGTTTTCACCCCCAACTAGGGGTGACTGTCACCCCCCGAGTAAAAGCAACCTACGGCACAAGCCTTCCAAATTTTCATGCAATTAGAAGTTGATCCTGAAAATTACACGGTATTTCCCGTTCATTTACTGGACTACAAGGTGTTTCTATAATCTGTATTTTTTAATCCTACATAATAATAATAATCAGACGAAATTACAAAAAAAAATCATAGATTAAGTAAATTATTAATTTTTTATTAAAATTATATTTTTCATTCGATTTTGCCGCTTTTAGGAGTACCTTGTTTTTATAAGATAGTTATAAAATTCACTGCAAGTCCTCCTGAAATAGGTTTTCGTGGGTGAAAATCGGGACATTAGTGTCCCGATCAGGTACAAATCGGTACACGTCCCCAGACCCCTGAAAATCGGGACGTCCCGCGCAAATCGGGACACCTGGTAACGCTAGTCACCACCGAAGTGGTCAACTCAAGACTTTTCGAGTTATTTATGAGTAAAAATTGTTCAACAAAGAAACCACGTTTTTAGTCGATGTTTCGCAAATAGTTCAAAGAGTAAGTATTCGATCGAAAAGAATATCGTTAACAAAAATGAAGTCTATCGACTCAGTAAAAGAAAAGTTGTAGCTCTTGAAAAGTTTTTCTTATTCGTCAAATACCAAATCGAATATTTCAACGTGAAATAACCAAAAAATGAAATACTTTTCAGGGAAACTCATAACTTTTTTAAAGTGTTTAAAATAAGCTTTATTTTTTACAAAAGTTTCTAGCATCAAAACTAAGCCAGTTACGCTAAAAATACAGTTAATCCCATTTTTTGGTAAAAAAAATTGTGAAAATCTCCCCCTATTTAGCACCCCAAATGAAACTAATCATTATCGCCTTACAAATTACCTATTTTTTTTTATATGACCTGTAAGTTTCATCGGTTCAAAGTGCTTATTTTTAAAAGGGTTCTAGTTAAAGGGCTTGAACGAGTCACTAATCACGAGTATATGCAAATTGTAAACAGCGATATCTTAACCAATTTTTGTCTTACAGAAAAACAAAAAAAATCCAAAATATATATAAAAGCATGACCTACATTTCTTTACTCTTTGAGATTTTTCGTATCACTAATACTTTTTAAGTTATTTCGAAAAAAGGCATTTTCCAAAACAAAAAAAACTGTTTTTACTATGAAATCAAATTTTTTCAAAAATAAGAACTTCGAACCAGTCAAACTTACAGATCATATAAACAATAAATATTTAAATTAAATGGTAAAGCGTTATAATAAATTTTATTTGGGGTGCGAAATAGGGGCAGATTTTGACGATTTTTTTTTTAACAAAAAGGGGCCAACTTTATTTTGAGCGTAATTCGTATAGTTTTGATGCTAGAAACTTATAAAAAATAAAAATAAAGCTTTTTTGAAACATTAAAAAAAAGTTTTAATTAGTTTTCCCCGAAAATTGCTTCATGTTTTGGTTATTTCAGGTTGAAATATTCGATTTGGAATTGGACGAATAAGAATAATTTTTCATGAGTTTCAACTGTGCTTTTATTGTGTCGATAGACTTCATGAATAAGTACACCATTTTTTATATCTTATAAGCTACACTTTTGCTACAAATATTTCTTCGATATCTAATATTTAATTCGATAAATACTTTTTTTGAGTTATTTACGAAAAACCCGTCTGAAAACATTGTTTTTTTTTGTTGAAAAATAAACATTTTCACTCGCAAATGACTTGAAAAGTATTAACATAGAAAAAGAAACTCTATAGAACAAAAGTTGCTTATAATTAGTCAATTTATACATTTCCGGGATTATTTTAAACGTATGTTTTCCACCCCAAGGAGGGGTGTCACCCCCGAAGTAAAAGCAACCAACGGCATAAATCCAACTTTGAAGTGGAGTGTAACTAGAACCTAAATCCAAATTGTCAAGCAAATACATCCGTCGCGACGCTGATAATTTCACTCCAAAACTCTCATTTACTGAGCATTGGTGTAATCATGCATTGTTTATGACGACTTACATTTTTCATCTTTATTGGTATAGAATAAAATAGAACAAAGATTACTAAATGGTTACATAAGTATTATTCTATGAGATGAACAACTTTCTTCGTGCACTATCTACTATCAGCGAATATATCTACAATTTTATTAATTCGGATGGACAACTTCATTTTCAATACTGCACTTCTTAAAAAAATGTATGTATGCAAATAATATATAGTATTTTTACTGCAAAAGCGATATTATTTTATTATAAACATGGCAATAATGAAAAGTCACATTATAATGTTTTGACAGTTCTCTTACGTCAAAAATTTTGACCAATTATTTTTACATATATTAGACAACAAGATGGGGCACTTGACATATTGGGGCCCCCCGTAAGCTTCATTCTGCAAGGCGCCTCTGTTAGGCCTCTGGATAATCGTATCGAAATACTAAAACGTAGGTAAATATTAAAGAGAAAACCCATTTCTAGATTTAGAAATATTGTTCTAAAATTAGGCAAATTGCAATTCTCAAATCTGTGAATAGTCACGTACAAAGCATTATAGTTTTTTGTCGCCACCCATAAAAGTTAGTGAGACCGGAAAATATTTTTCTATATATGAGATGATTCACTTGCCGAATATGCCTATTTAGAAATTTACGTTTTTAAATTTAAACCCACAAAGTAAAGTCATATACCTATAACAAATTTTTACATAATATCAGACGACAAGATGGGGCCCCTGCTCGATCGCCCCCCCCCCCGCAAGCTTCACGCTGCGAGGGCCTCTGTTACGCCCCTGATAGTATTGTTACTAATTCGAGCATTGAAGTCGCCCAAAATAATCATAATAAATATACTCATTTGCTGGAGCATTAAAGTCTCCCAAAATAAACATAATACCTACACACACACCCAAACTTATAGGGAATCACCATGTATTTCAAAGTATGTAATATTTATTTCTTTTGAAAAAACTTGTTATTGTTGCGAAGAATAAAGGTTTTTATTGAAAATAAACAAATCGATAAGACAATCGGATAGTACAGCTCAGTAAGGTATAGGTTATTTGCTTGAGTTGCAAATTGAACGAAAATAAATAAACTAACTTTTGCGTCTAAAAACGAAAATATGCCTCATGTGGGGTTATAGAACTTACAAAGAGGAAAGATTACACAGGTCTGCGACCAAAAAATTGTTTAAAATTTAATAAGTGATTTTCACATTGTTCTCAACACTGATGCAGTGAAAAATAGTGAAAAAATTCCATCACGTACAGTTGTTTCACAAAATGATTAATAAAGAGTTATTAGGAGAAACCAGCCATAAGTGATTTTCATACTGTTTTCAACGCTGATTTCGGGAAAAATAGTGAAAACATTCTATCAAATACAGTTATTTCACAAAATGATATAATAAAGAGTAATTATTATGAGAAAGCAGCAGTATTTTGTACACTACTACGATCCTGGCACGACCGATCCCATTCCATTCTCACAATTTGAACTGGACGATTTAGTAAGAGATCTAGGCCTTTCTAAAGAATCGGCAGAAGTTTTAGGATCTAGAATAAAAAATAAACATATGCTGGTTCCGGATACATCTTTCTCTTGGTATCGATGTACGGAAAGGGAATTTGTATCTTTTTTCTCCCAAGAAGATGACCTGGTGTTAAGCAAACTCTGCTACTCAGACCACAAATGTACACTATGTGGTGATTTAAAAGTGATTTCAATGCTGCTTGGTCAACAAAGTGGCTATATAAAGTTCCCTTGCTTTCTCTATGAAAGGGGCAGTATGGACAGAAAGCAACACTACATAAAAAAGATTGGGCCTGAGCGAAAGCTTACAAGTAGGAGTTAAAAATATTGAGAGGAAAAGCTTTGTAAATCCCAAAAAGGTCATACTTCCACCACTTCACATTAAGTTAGGGCTGATTAAACAATTTGTCAAGGCACTGAATAAAGAAGGGAGTGTTTCAGATATCTTTGTGGACAGTATCCTGGTTTATCCACGGCAAAACCAAAGGAAGAAATCTTTGTAGGACCGGACATTAGAAAACTATTGAGAGATCCCAACTTTGTGAACAAAAATGAAAAGGCGACTTGGACATCTTTTAAATTAGGTGTTACCGGTTTCCTCGGTAACAAAATAGATCCAAACTACAAGACAATCGTCGCAGACATGATCGACAACTTTAAGAAGTTTGGCTGTAACATGAGCATTAAGCTTCACTTTCTCCACTTATATCTTTAGTACTTCAAGGCAAACCTTGGTGATGTCAGTGAAAAGCAGGGCGAAAGATTTCACCGAGACATCAAAGAAATGGAAAGAAGATACCAAGGAAGATGGAACGCCAGCATGATAGCAGAGCACTGCTGGGTGAAGGAAAGAGATGATCCTCAGCGAGTCTACAGCCGGAAAAGCAGTAAAAGAAGCTTCGACAGAAAGCGGAAGCGTTATTATAAGGACTTATGAGCTTAAAAATAAATGTAAGTGTAACGGCAATGTAGATCAGAACATGACTAATAAATAAAATAAATTTTATAACGTTGGAAAGAGGTGACAAATTACTTACATTTTGTTATTATACCCAAAAATACCCCCTACTTTGTGAGAAAACCTGACGTGATAGACAAACATGATTTACATTTTTTAAATCAGCGCTGAAAACTACATAAAAGTCAGTTATCAAATTTCAAACAACTTTAAAAAAATATATTTTTGCAGGCCTGTGTTATTGGTCTTGTGGAGAAATTAATGTTCTCAGATGGACATAGCTGTAGAGCTAGGCGTAATACAGGGCGTTCTGTCCAAAACCTATGCTAGGTAACAGAGTAACAGGAAATAGGAAAGCTCAAAAATAAAGCAAGGGAAAGGCGCCAAAAGTAATAACGGCTCTCCAAGATCGTTTAATTGTCCAATCAGCTGGAAGACACCCAACCATTTCTCACCTGCAGCTCCAAAGGCAGCTTTTGGAAGTTACGTACCAAGAAGTATACAGCAGAAGACAGTTATGGGTTCCCGAGTTATCCAGGCAGCACAAGATTGATCGCCTAAATTGGTGTCTTCACCACCAAAATTGGAACATTGTGATTTGACAAAATGTGCTATTTTCAAAAAAGTCAGGATTTGTGAAAATCAGATGACCCATGAAATCGTCTACTTAGAGGTCGAGGAAGACAAGCAAGAACGAAAACTGTCAGATCTGTTCACAAATATACAAGGGGAAGTGTAATGTTCTGAAAAGGAATTGTGATGCGTAAAAAAACTCCTTTCATTTTCATCCAATCAACTTTAACTGCTCACAGGTATGTTGATAACCTGTAGTCAGGCTCTAAAGAGGTGCAACAGGAGACAATTTAATTTTATTGCATGATAATGGACCTCTACATACCATTAGAGTGACTACAGACATCACTGAAGCAGAAGGTATCCCTTGTTTGGAGTGGCCTGCTTGCTCACCTGAGCTTAATCCTAAACAGTGGCGGCTGGTCCTATGAGGCAGGTGAGGCAGTGCCTCACCGGTATATCAATCGACTCTTTACGTTATTGCGTTATTTCATCATCAATTCCTTAAATACAATTTAACTTTTTGAAATTTGCTAAATAACTTAATTTTTATTATAAAACTTAATAACTTTATTTTTATGATAAAAAATAAAAATAGGTACGACCCTGACCCCTTATCTTTGTAGTTAAGCTTTCTTCATAAATACACCGGTACCTACTCTACGTGGGAGTATATATGCGTCTCATTCTCACTTTCTCAAATTATATAGCAGAGGCACCGTAGAAGCATGCTTCAGATGGGTCCTTGTCTAGCATATTACGAAGCCGACGGAGATCGGCCGGCAGCAATAAAATATAAACAGAATAATTTTTAGAACCGGGATTAAGTATCCTTTTAGGCAGGCAAAAATATGCCTCTAGCATGGTTTTGCAGGGCCTTCTTACACTCTGGTTAGTTACTATTAGTATAATTAGATGTTTAGAATATGTTATCATACTGTGACTAGCTGTATGCCATTTGTCAAATGTCAATTAAATAAATTAATTAATAAAAAAATTAGAAATTATGATTTCTTTCATAATAGTACGCTGTTTATAAAAAAAATAAAAGACCAAAAAAATTAAATTTAACCCTTAGCTTATTTAACATAAAAAATCAATCTTATAATATAACAGTAATTTGCTTACTTGCTTGTTTTTATTTCCCTATATTCAATACACTTACAATATAAGATTGGTTCTAAAATGAAATTATCACGTGTTTGAAGGTATATTGTTTGCGTACAATAATTTCATTTTGGCAAGTGATTAATAATAAAAGAATCAGTCAACGGAATAACCCCCAAACGTATAACCCCCAAAAACCCCCTGGTTACGCCACTGGAATCAGTTGTCCGTTGTTGTCATGTAGTATATAATGTAAATTTTGCTTAATATGACTGTACAACGCTGATGAGACCAACGAAGGACGAAACATCTGATTCATACTGTTTTGATATGTGGTATCATATTAATTATTTTTAGCTAAAAAAACAGCTATTAAGAGTATGAACCATGTTAGAGACTTAGAACTTTCGTGGCTATTATTTTGCGAATAAAATTGTTATTTAATATCGTTTGCAAGCCTTAAAATAAATACGGTGCCGTTTTGTGACATTATGACGTCACAAAATCGACCTTCTGGCTATTAAAGAAAAGCTAACCATAATAATACAGTAAACTCCCTCTATAACGAGAACTGAAATGACGTACTAATTACCTCGTTATAAGCGGATCTCGTTATATCAGACAACAATATTGTGCATACCACCACTACTGAAATGTTTTGATGTCTCCTACATAGTTTATTAGGGTGTCGATGATCGACTTCAACAATGAAACTTGGCCATCGCAAATTGTAAATTTCCTACGATATTCAATATCGGTCGACAGATAAATAGGAAGGAAGTTACAGGCGGTGGAAATTATTACAGCACTGGCCTGGGTAAGCACACAGATGTTGGGCATACCTCGTTATACCCGTGTTCGTTATAGAGAGAGTCTACTGTAATATTCCTCAAGTGTAGTGTGCCTCACCATCTTGTACTATCACGAGCCGCCCCTGATCCTAAAGAGTATTTGTGGGATATGCTTAAAAGAAAAATTAGAGCTCGCCGGGATAATCCACAAAACACCGCACGGCTAGTACAAGCTGCTTTTAAAGGATGGAGTAACCTACCACAACAAAATGTTGATAATTTGATTAGGAGCTTACCCACGCAAACTGAAGCTTGCATAAGGACTAGAGTTTATAACACTCACTACCACAAAATACAAAAAAAATAAATAAAAACAATTTAAACATTATTCGTTTTACATTGAGATTTTGTATGCTATTACTTGTTTTATTTAATTGTTATGTATTTGCTATTAAATTGCTTTAAAATAAATATTGTTTGACTTCGTGTGTTTGTCTTTTTAAATTCGCACGAAATAGTAAGAAATATCAGATGATTCCATATAAGTTTGGGTGTGTGTATAGGTACTCGTTTACTGTTTAATCGTCTGCTACAGTTTTTCAAAAAATTCATCTCTATTATTTTCCGGAGCATATATTCCTACGATGTGAACTAGTTTTCTTCCTAGTTTTATTTCGATTCCAATAATCCTTTCTGAGGAATTAAAATTAATCATAAAACTAAAATTAACAATCACAGTGATAACAAATAAACGAGGCATAACACATGAGCCAGTTGTAAGAGAATTCACCATTAGAGTACAACAAACCGGCATATTTATGTTTCGTGAACCTGTTCCAATTGAAGCTGACAATGGGATAAGACAAGGAAGGGTATTCCTTGAGTCATTTGTTATTCAACCTGATTATGGATGAAATAATAAAATAAGTACGAACGAAAAAATGATACCAAACGGGAGAAAAACAACTTAAAATGCTCTGCTACGCATTATATAAGATAACGCAATAATTATCTCAAACTGAAGATGATTTACAACGTAAGCTGTACCAATTTTAATATAATCCCTAGAAATTTAATATGTTAATATAATATATCCCTCAAGTTGTATATTTGAGCTTCTTCTTCTTTGGGTGCCGCCTTCTTAGCGAAGGTTGGCGATGACTTCTGCAAAGTCTTCTCTATTTTGGGCTTTTCTTAATAAACTTTGAAAGTCTAATCCTGTCCATTTTTTGATGTTGCGCAGCCAGGTCATTTGTCGTCTACCCGGACCGCGTCTTCCTTCTATTTTCCCTTCCATAATTAGTTGAAGGAAGTTATACCTGTCGTGTCTAAATATGTGTCCAAGATAAGATGTTTTACGTCTATTGACAATTTCTGTGAGTTCACGGTCTCTACTCATACGCCTTAAAACTACTTCATTTCTAACGCGGTCGGTCCATGGAATTTTCAGCATACGACGAAATACCCACATCTCAAAGCTCTCTAAACGTCGTAACGAGCTGACTGTTAAAGTCCAAGCTTCCACGCCGTGAAACAGTACACTATATACATAACACTTTATCATGCGGTATCGTAGGGACGGATCAAGATTGCGGGCAGTGAGTAACTGTCGCATCTTTAAGAAGGTATTTCTTGCCTGTTCTATTCTACATTTAATCTCCTGTTCTTGGTCTAAGGTTTCATGTATCCAACATCCTAGGTACTTAAACTTTTTCACTTGGTCAACGAGATTGTTGCTGACTAGGATGTTTACAACTAGTGTGTGCTTTTTTTGAAATTACCATTGTTTTAGTTTTTTTTACATTCACCTTAAGACCATACAGTTCTCCTTCTCGCACTACTTTGGTTAACAGAATTTGTAGTTCTTCTTCACTGCCAGCAATCAGTACTGTATCATCGGACCTGATGTTGTTCACAATTTTTTCATTGACTTTTATGCCTTCTTGTGCTTCATCTACAACTCGTGCAAAAATTTCCTCTGAGTACAAGTTGAATAATAATGGTGATAATATACAACCTTGTCTAACTCCTCTTTGGATGCTTATGGTTTCATTTGAAATTTGAGCTTGACGGTCAGATAATAGAACAAGTGATGAAGTTTAAATATCTATAGGCATCACACTATCTAGCTACGGAAAACTCGAAACAATAGTTGTGGATCAAGTGAATGGAGCAAACAAATTCGCAAGTCGCAAAGGCAGAATCATTGTTACTAGGTTTATATTTACGTATGCAAAAATATTATAGTAATATCGAGTATAGTATAGAATTATATTTTTATGGCCAACTTGTTTAGAAATTCTCGTTATCATTGGTGTTTTGATGGACTACGGATTTGCTAATTGTTTTTAAAAATTAGTTTCCTGTTTATTTGTGCAGTCATGTCGTCCAATACAATCGTAATGTGATTTCTTGGAGTGTTATATTCTTCTTCTTCTTCTACGGCAGTACAGCCCAAATTGACCCTTGGCCTCCTTTATATTTTGCCTCCAACCTTGTTTGTCTGTGGCTGCTCTTCTCCATACACGAACTCCTAAACCGGCTTGTGCGTCGCTGTTTACTGTGTCTTCCCATCGCTTTCTTGGCTTTCCAGCCGGTCTCTTTCTCTGCATTCTAACGTTCAGTGTGCCTTTGGTAACCTATCCTCTCCCATTCTTAACACATGTCTGGCCAATTGCAATATTTGTATTCTAATGAAGCCTGACAGGAGTTTCCTTTAAATTTGATAAAGCTCGTTATTGTATCGACTTCTGAAGATTCCGTTTTCTCTCACAGGTACTATTATTCTCCTCAGTACTTTCCTTTCGAATGTGTCGAGTTTGTTTTTGGATGTTTCTTTCAGGACCCATGGTTCACTGCCATAGCATGCTATTGGTCGAATTAAGGTTTTATAGATTCTCATATTTTTATTTCAGTGGACACTTTTAGACCGAAATATATGGGAGAGGGCCAAAAATAAGCTCTGTTTGCCTGCGTTATTCTCTTACGTATTTCTTTATCTTCTGATCCGTCGGCATATATTTCTACTCCCAGGTATGTAAACTTTAGAACTGTTTCAATGTCATCTTCATGTATAATGTTTTGTGGGACTATAATTATTTCTTCTCGTCTGTATCATTATTTTTTTTTTTTAGTACATTCTTTTTTAACGGTAAAATATTGCAAAACCTCTAAATTTTAAAGAACCGCTTGGATTGACATGAAATTTGGCATACACATAGCTAACAAGTCAAAGAAAAAAAGTGATATTGTGCCGATATGTGCTTTTGCCCCCGGGGTGCTTTTCACCCCCTCTTGGGGGTGAAAAAATATTCGTCCAAAGTAAGTCCGGAAATGGATAAACGAACTAATTTTAAGTAACTTTGGTTCTATAGAGTTTTTTCACTAAGTCGATACTTTTCGAGTTATTTGCCAGTGAATATGTTCTTTTTTTCAACAAAATAACCACGCTTATAGACAGTTTTTCGCAAATAACTCAACTTAGAGTTATAGCTAATTAAAAATAGGTTCATATTCGTCAAGGTCCAAATGGAATACTTTAACGTAAAATAAACAAAAATGAAGCACATTTCGGGGAAAACTCATTACAACTTATTTAAAGTGTTCAAAAAAAAGCTTCATTTTTGTTTGATAAAAAAATTTCTAGCATCAAAATTAAACAAGTTACGCTCAAAATAAAGTTAGTCCTTTTTTTTGGTAAAAAAATCGGGAAAATCACCCCCTAATTAGTATCTCAAATGAACTTAATCGTTACGACTTCACAAGTTTCTTGACTCGTGTATGTATGATCTGTAAATAATTTCATCGGTTCAAAGTCCTTATTTTTGAAAGGGCTGTAGTTAAAAGGGGTTGAACGAGTCACTGATGACGAATGTATGCAAATTTAGAAACACCAAATCTTAATCAATTTTTGTCTAACAGAAAAACAAAAAAATAGATGATATTCAAAAAAGCAATGCTGACATTTTTTGCTTTTCGATATTTTTGGTATCTCTAACAATTTTTAAGTTATTTTGAAAAAAGCATATTTTTCAAAATTAAAATTTTTAAAAATTTTACTTTAAAACCAAATTTTTTCAAAAATAAGCATTTTAAATCGATGAAAGTTACAGATAATATAAACTAAACATAAATAAAATAATTTGTGGAGCGGTAATGATTAATTTCATTTAAGTTGCTAATTAGGGGGTGATCTTCCCGATTTCTTTTGCCAAAACAAAAGGGACCAACTTTATTTTGAGCGTAACTTGATTAAATTTAACGCTAGAAACTTTTTATAAAAACAGAAATAAAGCTTTTTAAACACTTTAAAAAAGTTATAATGTGTTTTCCCCAAAAAGTGTTTAATATTTTTATTATTTCACTTCGAAATATTCTATTTGAAATTTGGTGAATATGAATCTATTTTTCATTGGCTATAACTTTGGTTCTACGAGGTCCAGAGACCTAACGCGTACACCATTTTTTTAACTTTTTTACAGGCTATATTTTTGCATAGAACGTTTTTTTCGAGATAATACTTACTTTTTGAGTTATTTGCGAAAAACCGTCTAAAAATGTAGTTATTTTGTTGAAAAATGAACATATTCACTCGCAAATAACTCGAAAAGTGTTGACTTGGCGAAAAAACTCTATACAACAAAAGTTACTTAAAATTAGTCAGTTTATCAATTTCCGGACTTATTTTTGAAATATATTTTTTCGCCCCCAAGAGGGGATGAAAGTCAGCCCCAGGGTAAAAGCACACATCGGCACAATATAACTTTTTTTCTTTGACATGTAAGCTATGCGTATGCCA
Source organism: Diabrotica virgifera virgifera (assembly GCF_917563875.1). Classification (NCBI taxonomy): domain Eukaryota; kingdom Metazoa; phylum Arthropoda; class Insecta; order Coleoptera; family Chrysomelidae; genus Diabrotica; species Diabrotica virgifera. The sequence continues at coordinate 7,560,330 of NC_065452.1, read as the reverse complement.
AACTTTATGTCAATCCAAGCGGTTCTTTAAAATTTACAGCAAAACCGTGAAAGAATGTACTATTTTCTGTGTTAATTTCCAGACATAGCCTTTTTGTTTGCCGGAAAGTGCTGCTGCAGTCAAATTCTTAATCTCGTCCAACATATTGAAGTTGGTTTTAAACGGAAAGAAATAACAGGAGTAGCGTTCATAGACCTAACTGCCGCCTATGACACAGTTAACCATCAACGGCTACTCGCAAAACTCTACGAAACTACAAAGGATTTCCGACTAACAAGGTTAGTGAAATGTCTCCTCCAGAATAGACGCTTCTACGTAACGCTCCAGTCCAAGAACAGTCGGTGGAGGGACCAAAAAATGGGCTACCACAGGGAAGTGTCCTCGCGCCGATTCTATACAACATTTACACCAACGACCAACCCATACACCAACAAACAAGGCAATTTATTTACGCTGATTATACAGCTGTGGCAGCTCAGGGAAGAACCTTCAATGACGTCGAAGTGAAACTGACAGATGCCCTGGGAGACTTAACTCTATACTACGATAAAAACCACCTGAAACCAAATCCCACAAAAACCCAAGTATATGCTTTCCACCTTAGAAACAAGCATGCCCGAAGTTCGCTGGAGGTGGAATGGCGTGGTCAGATGCTGGAACACAACAAGACGCCAAAATACCTTGGCGTCCGTCTGGATAGAACTCTGTCTTACCGATACCACTGTCAAGATGTCAAGAAGAAAGTAAGTGCCAGAAATAATATCATCCGCAAGCTAACTAATACAAAATGGGGAGCACAACCACACACACTCTGCACTTCTGCCTTAGCATTATGTTTTTCGACCGCGGAGTTTGGAGCACCAGTATGGGCAAACTCTGCTCATGCAAAGAACGTCGACGTGACTCTAAATGAAACGGTTCGTATAATACCGGGTTGCCTGAAACCGACACCTATCGAAGAGGTATACCCCATAGCTGGGATTGCTCCACCACCTATCAGGAGGAAGGTCACGTCAGAAGTAGAACGAAAAAAGCAGGAGACGGACCGAAGACACCCCTTATATGCCCACCAAACTCAGCCAAGCAGACTCCCCGAAGCGCCAGAGACGTACCGAATGCACCTATGGCAAGCGTCAGCTACCGCGACACATTTTCCTCCCTCAGAGGAAATGGCTGCTGGACACAATTTACCGTATCTGACTTAGAAAGCGCTAAATAGACTAAGAACCGGCGTTTCACGTTGTGCTAGTAACCTGAAAAACTGAGGATACCAGGAAGACGATACCTGCGACTGTAGCGCGGTTCAGACCAGGCGGCATCTACTATCATGCATAGAGATGAGAGAGACCTGCACAGAAGAAGACTTAATTATAGCAAATTACAGGGCCATCTACATATGTGGCCAACCATTGGAAATACAGAATTTAAAGTTGTTGGTGTTCCGGACACGGAAAGTAAGTAAGTAGATTTAACCATGAACTACATGCTGCATGCTACCCAACTATGTGTGAAGGTTCTTGTATTAACCCCGTACAAAGCATTTCTTATCACATTCGCAGGTCCGTCTTAACCCGGGGGTGCAAGGGGTGCGAGGCACCCGGGTGTCAAGTCCAAGGGGCGCAAGCCGAACACTTGCTAAGCTCAAACTTGAGCATTTTGTCTTTAAAAAAACTAAAAATAACAAAAACATAAAAGTGCACTTTCGGTATTTTTTACAAAGGCTATTATTGCTTAACATCTACGATATGCAAATGAAAATACGAAACTCATTTATATTATTCCGACAATAATTTCAAAAAGGTGACGTGTACACTATTTTGATGAATATTGTCAAGTGACAATGAATCACCATCTTGTAAAAATTATCAGTGTGTCCGATTCTGTTGACAAAAGTAATATAATTGCCCTTTGGTTAGCTATGTGTAATACTGATTTTCAAAAACCTAATTTTCTTCATTACGTTTGCGACAAGAAAGACGTTCATTACGTTTTTAGAAAGACACGTGAAAAGTTGTAGTCACTTAATTTCTATAAAGAAATATGTAGATCTAAAAAAAACTTACTATTATATAGAAAGTCATATTACTTATTATATAGAAAGTCATACAGGAGACTTTGTCAATCAAGCAGCAGTTAAACGCGAAAGAAAAAGGTGGACGGCGGTTTTAAAAAGAATTCTCAATACTAATTACACGAGAGCTCAAAATTTATCGATTTGTAACCCAAGTGACACTTTGACAATTTTACGACAATTTCACGACCCGAAGGGGAGTGAAACTATGTCAAACTGTCACCAGGGTAAAACAAATCGATAATTTTTGAAAGCTCGAGAGTAATTCGGTAAGATTATTTCATGAATAAAACTGTCTTTTTAATTATTTTAACTAATATTTTATTGATATATTCACCTGAATATTTGCTAAACCTGTTTTTGGTGTTCTCTGTGATGTGACAAGTTGTAAAACATTACGTAATTGTCATTAATGTCACTGAATGTATTTTTGCGTAGCAATGAAGTGCGTCTGACTTAATATTGGCAACGGGAAATTATCAGTAGTAATTGCACAAGAGCTCTAAAATTATTGAATTTTTCCCGAGTGACACTTTGACAGTTATAATTTCACGAGCCGAAGGCGAGTGAAATTATGTCAAAGTGTCTCGAGGGCAAAAATTCTATATTAATTATGCGATTATTTCATGGATAAAACTGTTCAAAACCAAAATTTTGTTGTAATTTATTTATGTAAGTACAAATTAGTACAATTAAACACACAGTTGTTATAAATATTTGTCGGTTGAAAGTCATCACTTTTATAATTTTTAAAACATTAATTGTCATTAATGTCACTGAATGTATTTTTTCATAGCAACGAAGGCCATCTGACGTAATATACTTGACGACGGGAAATTATCAAAAATTATCAGTTTAATTTTCATTTCTGTAGCTTTCTATTGGTCAGAATCTCCTATGAATGAAATAATCAAAAAAAATTATCAGTAGTAATTGCACGGGAGCTCTAAAATCAGGAAACAAATCTATCGATTTGTTTCCTGAGTGACACTTTGACAGTTTTAATTTCACGACCCGAAGGGAAGCGAAATTATGTCGAAGTGTCACGAGGGAAAAACAAATCGATAATTTTTGAGAGCTCGAGAGTAATTCGGTAAGATTATTTCATGAGTAAAACTGTCTTTTAAATCATTTTAACTAATATTTTATTGATATATTCGCCTGAATATTTGCTAAACCTGTTCTCATGGTGTTCTCTTTAACTAACAATATGTTAAAACATTAATTGTCATTCATGTCACTGAATGTTCATTTTTGCGTAGCAAAAAATCATACTTGACGACGGAAAATTATTGAAAAGAAAATTACCACTGTAATTTTTATTTTTGTAGCTTTTTTTCTATTGGTCAGATACTTGATCAAATTAGTAAAGATTTAACCAACAACCGCACTGACAATGCGTTTGAGCAGATCTTAAATGACTCGGTATCAATAATTGCTAAAGAACTAGATTGCGAAACTAAATTTTCTGAAACTGTTCGTCCACGTCCCCGAAAAATACATTTCAATTACAATGCTGCAGTCGAGCCTCTTTTAGACCCAAAACAAAATTTTAAAGTTAACTTCTATTATTATTTGTTGGAAATTGCCATTGCAAAATTAAGTGAAAGATTTGAAATGTTGAGTGAACATAATTATAATTTTTCCACCTACCTCTACCGAAAGTATACTTTTCCGGACCTGATTGTAGGGAGCAAAGTTGTACTTTTCCTCCCTAGGGAGGAAAATATTTTTCCTCCCTAGGGAGGAAAAGTAAAAGTGACGTCATGGTATTTCATTCATGAAATGTAACTTATTGACGCCCTGTACAATATCTATTTTCTATTACGTAAGTTTCTATACATTTTAACGTTTATTTATAAAACACTCTGTATTTTGCAGAATGGTAAAAAACAGAAAATTGTTATTTTGATTTAACAATGTTTACATTATTAATTTGACTTATATTTGACAGTTGACAGTTATATTGTACGTACTTGTTAGTTTTAGTTCTAATAAATTTTGTTGGTTAGTTATATAAATAAATTAAGTGAAAATGAAAAAATGACTTGTTATTTGAGGAAGGTGGAAAAACCATATGTATAACATGGGAGTAAAGTGCCTTTTCCTCCCTTGAATGATTACTGCCCTCCGCTACGCGTCGGGCAGTAAACTTCATTCTCGGGAGGAAAAGTAGCACTTTCCTCCCTTGTTATACAAATAGCTATTTCTTTCTTGGAAAATATATTGAGTTGGAGAAACTCTGAAGAAAACTTATAAAAAACACAATGTTTAAATTACAAAAAAAACTAGCGCATGGAAATAAATCTGATATAGATGGTGAAAATCTACTATCCACGAGTTAGTATTGTTACCAATATTTTTATTGATATAGACACAACTCCACTCGATATTTTAAGTTATAATGTATTCTAATAATTTACTCTCCGATTTCCCAAACCTTTCTACATATCTAAGGATATATTTAACAATTTCAGTAACAATAGGAGGAAGGTAAACTTAAATTGATCAAAAATTTTCTGCGCTCAACAGTGGACCAAGACTGATTAACAAACTTGGCTTTAATCTTCTTCTTTATGTGCCGTCTTCTACCGAAGGTTGGCGACCATCAAACGATAGGTTTCTCTGTTTTGTGCCGCATGTATTATGTTCGCAGCTTCTGGTATTTGAAACCATTCTCTCAAGTTTCTCAGCCAGGATTTCTTCTTCCTGCCCAAACCTCTTCTACCTTCAATCTTGCCTTCGACGATAAGCTGTAGCAGACTGTACTTATCATTACGGAACACATGGCCCAGGTATGACGCTTTCCTCCTTTTAACAGTTGTTAACAATTCCAACTCTTTACCCATTCGTCTCAATACCTCTGTGTTGGTCACTCTGTCTGTCCAAGGAATTCTCAGTATGCGCCGATACAGCCACATTTCTAGAGCCGCTAACTTCTTTATAGTTGCTGCTGTTAACGTCCACCCTTCTACTCCGTAAAGTAGCGTAGAGAGTACATAGCATTTTGTGGCGCGCCATCGGAGGTTAACGCTTAGGTTGCGGTTGCTTAAGAGCTTTCTCATTTTTATGAATTTGGATCTTGCTATTTCAATTCGGATCGTAATCTCTACGTCTGGGTCCCACTTATCATTTACTGTATATCTCAGATATTTAAATCGGTGTACTCTTTCAATACGTTCGGCTTCAATATTCAGGTCGATATGTTGAATGTTCTTTTTACTGATCACCATAAATTTAGTTTTCTTTCTATTGATCTTCAGTCCAAATTGGTTGCCAGTTGTATTTACTCTATTTAGCATCATCTGTAAATCTTCGATGTTATCGGCTAGTATAACAGTATCATCTGCATATCGAAAATTACTTATTGGTACGCCATTAATCTTGATGCCCTCATTGTACTCTTCTAGTGCCTCTAGAAATATTTGTTCCGTGTACACGTTGAAAAGCAGTGGCGAAAGAATACAGCCCTGTCTAACCCCTCTAGAAATGGTTATGTTTTCACTCACCATATGTCCATTCTTTATGTGGGCTGTTTGATTCCAATATAGATTTTTTATAATCTGGATGTCCTTAGTGTCAAGTCCTGAAAGATGTAATAGTTCTATGAGTTTGTCATGTTTGATAGTATCAAATGCTTTCTCATAGTCGATAAAACAGGCGTAAACATCTTTCTGTTGATCCAGGCATTTTTGAATCAAGACTTGTATTGCAAATAGGGGCTCTCGAGTTCCAAAACCGCATCTAAAACCGAACTGTGTTTTACTTATGCTGTGTTCTAATTTTGCTCGTATTCTGGAATGGATAATACGCAAGAATACTTTAAGGGTATGACTCATTAAACTTATAAGGCGATATTCGCTACACGTCTTAGAATTGGATTTCTTGGGAAGGGGCACAAATGTAGATTTCAGCCAGTCCGATGGAATTTGACCAGTATCGTATATCTTATTGAACAGTTTCAATACTACATTCATGTTGTTCTCGTTAAAAACTTTTAAAAATTCGACTGGTATTTCATCGCATCCTGTTGCTGCATCGCTGCATTTAATAAGTATAGAAAAGCAAGTAAAAAATAGGGATCACCGAAGCAATAAAAACTTTAAGCTAGAAAAGTTAACTTTGATAGAATTATGTACTTTAAAAAGTATGGTATAGTGTTATAAGATTTGTCTTTTTTGAATACTAAAACAATGTTTTAATACAAAAATAAAGAAAGCAAACGTAATTAATTTTAATTTTAGCGTACCTATAACCTATATAATCTTCTGACAAAAGGGGGCGCAAAGATGAGTCTTGCACCCCGGCGCCGCGTATGCTTAAGACGGCCCTGCACATTCGTGATATTATTTGGACAGGCATTGCCGTGATAATTAAGTTAGACCAACGTAGAATGTCTATGATAGAAAATTGTGAACTGACTAGTAGACAGACACAGTACCTTACAGCTTTTATTCGTCATTTTCCTTTAATGACATTCCTCTCCAACCATAACACCTCCATCTGAACTTGATGTGCTAAAGCAGCATAATCTTTACTACTTGTTCTGAAAATCCCTTTTTCGTCAGCTTCTTCTTGTTCTCGATGTGCCTATCCGTGACGAATGTTGGCGATCATCATGGCAATCTTTATTTTATTTCCAGCAGCGCGGAAAAGCTGCACTGATGTTATGTTGAACCAAGTTCTTAGGTTCTTCAACCAGGATGTTCTTCTTCTTTCTGGTCCTCGTTTTCAAAATATCTCTCCTTGTAGCATGGCTTGTAGAAGGGCATATTTATCTGGATTCATTTCGCATAATGTGTCCAAAGTAGGTATTCTAACTTTACAGATTTGATGGTGGTCAGTACCTCTCGGTTGTTCTTCATTTTTTTTGAGGATCTCCTCATTTGTTACCCGATCAGTCCAGGAGATTTTAAGAATTCTCGTCTGCTGGTGATCTTAAATTACATTTCAACTCATTCTACTAGTGCATTATCCCAATTACTAGATAATAGTTATTATCCCCAAAAACGAATTCTTTCGGTCGATGTTAGGTCAGTATTTTCAGACCAATTGCAGGTTATTTGGATGATAAACAAATTTTCCGTTGGCTCGTGTAAACTGTGCTTAAAGATAAATTACTAATATAAACATGTTTAACCATTGTTTCATGTTATTTATTTAATAGTGTATTAAATATTTAATTACCGAAAAATATAATATACGAACTATCAAATAATGAAAGTAACACATTGGATGTAATTAATTTTTCTCATGGCGAAAAAAGCATAAACTAAAATTATTAGTTTCATTATTATCTTTTTATACTCAATTTATAGTGGTATGTCGGGATTCATGGATCTATTTTTAGATTTATTAGTTTAACGTTTTAAACAGAGTAAATCTATGTTTTTCTTTTCACAGGTTTTATCGTAAATGACACAATATTTTATATGTCCACATATCATGAAATATGACATGATCTTTAATTTTTTTATTTTATAGAAATATAAATATATAACATTGAATTGTATCATTGCCAAGATATTTGTAGTTAAAGAAAACTATCTGAATATCGTAGAAATCATACGCAAATAGAATATCCGTTTCTTATTTGAGTTGGTACTGGAACAAACACTACTTTTGTTGTAGTTTTTGCAAGGAAAATGAAAAGATGAAGAGATAGTTGTAAGATGAACTACAAACAGAAGTAGGCATAGAGAGATGGAAACTGAACATAGTTAAGCTAGCAGGATATGCAAGAGAATGACCACTCGACACTCAAGGATGGCTTCGGCCGATTTGCATGCCTTTCAAAGACAGTAAATCAAAGTACATCCGGATGATAACTAAACAAGAAAATATTAAAATGTGAATAGATGTACTGAAATGGATAAAGAAGAATAATTGATAATAAAGAACAAATGATGGGCGCCAGGAGAGGGTATTTAGAGAGGGTCGGATTTTTAGTAATCCGATTTATTTTTATATATTTTATTCTTTACACTCTAAAGACAATTTGACCCCCGTAGGTCAAAAACATTGCTTAAACATCATTTTGGTAACAACAGGATGTTGCCAAGATATATATTTTTACGGAAACGACAGTATTTAGATACATAATATCGATCGCTTAAGGTTACAAATATTCGACTCGCCCACAGGTAAAAACCAGGGGTCCTATTTTCGAATTCATTCGAGCATATTTCGCATACGAAATTAGAAGAATTTCGCTTGAAATCCGGTGTCTTGTATTTTCGAATACTTCGTGTACGAATTTTTTCGTATACGGCGACTCGAATGGGTATGAACCATTCGAATCGTGATGCTCGTATACGAATTATTGTTTCATTTCAAGGTCATTTCAGCTGTCATGATAGTTTTAGCTGATAGTGTTAATTGTGTTGTTGTCTACAATATTTTTACATTGAAATTTATTTTCAATTACTGGTTTAAATAATTCTTTAATAGAAAGAAAGGACATGTTGTACGATTATGCCTTGAAAATATAACCTAACCTAACTTTATGTACGCATTTAAGCATTGGATCTAAGCTCCAAACTTGACATATGACACCGTTGCCATATCCTCGATTTTTTCATACTATCACATTACATAAAGTTGCATTTAAAAAATCGCTTTACTTTGAAGTAATGTTTTGAAAAGTAAATAGTAAAGTATCAGTGTAAATACTGGATATAAAAATAATATTAAAGAAAATGGCACACTTTCTGCGGATTTTTGCAAATTGATATTACTAATATACCTATGCAATATTAATATTCGATTACACTTAAAATAACTTCTAAACAAATTTCTCCCAAAAATGGCCCTTTTTATAATTTGTTCAGACTATAAGTCGTTATATTTATACATTAAATGTTCTTATACAATCTTATTCTTATACCTTATACCCCAGTTAAGTCAGTCTTGTACATTATACAAGAAATAGACCAAACAAATATATGGCAACATTGTGACTCTTCAGATGACAAATAAGTTCAATGTTATTCGAATTTGCAGTGTTGCCGGTGCAAATTCTGCTCGTATACGTATAACATTTCGAAGGACATTCAAAAATACACATTCACGTTCGTATACGAAATTTTTCATTCGAGTTAACACGTATGCGAAAATATTCTATTGAATTCGAAAATACGACCCGAGTTGTCGGTTCTTCTAGGTCTAGGGTCCCGGAACTAAATAGTTTAATAATTTACTTGGATATGTATTTAATTTCATTTAGTTGAAATGTATCAGATTTTGTTTGTTTCATAATAGCGATTTAAATTATGTTTTTGTAAAAAAAAACAAATCTCAAAGTTTGACATTTAAAAAATTAATTTTATATTGCCGTTTTCATGGCATGGTCAATGGTTATTTGCATTTATAATAATTGAATCGGTCATTGCGAAAACAATATACAGTGCGTCCATAAAGTAACGCATAAATTCATTATTTGGTAAACCGGCGACTTTAAGGAAAAATCCCGAAACAGGTCGATTTTTATTTTTAAATTACGATTGTTTGGCATACATATCATACTACTGACGTCATCCATCTGGGTATAATGACGTAATCGATGCTTTTTTAAATGAGAATAGGGTTCATGTAATAGCTCATTTGAAAGGGTATGTAATTCTCTATTTAATAATATAAACACTAATACAATGATTTATACAGGGTGTCCAAAAAATGTTTTTTAAATTTAATTAATTGGTACAAAAAGATGAATGTATGTAATTTGTTTAATTCTAAATATATTTTATTCGTGCCAGAAAAGATAAAAATGTTTTATTTAAAAATAAACATTAATTTTCGCTTAAGCGTAATGTTAAACTTCCAAGAGGCAGGTGGGTGGCAGTTCTAACATTGAATTTAAGCGAAAAGCAATATTTATTATTTGTCAAATAAACATGTACATTGTACATGTATTCCTGTTTTCTGACAAAAGTAAAACGAATTTTAAATTAAATAAGTTACGTACATTCTTCTTTTTGTCTCAATTAATTTAATTAAAACATTCTTTTGGGAAACCCTGTATAAATAATTATGTTATTGTTTATATTAGTAAATAGAGAATTACATACCCTTGCAAATGAACTAACATATGACCCCTATTCTCATTTAAAAAATTCATCGATTACGTTATCAAGCCCAGATTTATGACGTCATTAGTATGATATATATTATGCCATAAAAATTGTAATTTAAAAATAAAAATCGACCTCCTTCGAAATTTTTCCTTAATGTCGCCGGTTTACGAAATAATGAATTTATGCGTTACTTTATGGACGCACTGTATGTTACAAGGTGTAAATTTTTCAGGAAACATAAAAATCTTTCCATTAATAGTTAGAGATTCTGAGATAATACTATATTTTATATAAGTATTATGGGTTAATGCATCTATCTGAAATACCAAAAAAGTCTAAATGTTGCGTATTTTTTTTGATACTATGTTTTAAAGTTTGTGGACTTATGTTGTTTTTGAAATGAAACTATAATTGGCAAAGTTTTTTCTTTATTTTCAACAAGAAACAGTCAAAATACGTAGAAATTTATACTAAATTTAAAATCCAGATGCAATAGAAATAAACAAACCAAGACACGTTAAATGCTACTAAGATCACTCCCGAATCATAATTTACAATGTATATACATTGTAAATCCCAAGTCATGATTTTCAAAGTTTACACATTGTAAATTATGATTCTGGAGTGCTCCTAGTATCATTTAATGTGTCTTGGTTTGTTTATTTCTACTGCATTTTTATTGTAAATTTAGTATAGATATATTATGTATGTATATACAAGAAAGATACTAAATGTTACTTATTTTTTCTGATTTGTTTTTAATTTTGTGGACTTATGTTGTTTTCGAAATGAACCATAGTTTTTAATGTTTGTAACAAAACTTTCTTTATTGTCAGCAAGACACAGTCAATATACACAAGTAAAGGACATGTGCTTATGTGCAAGTAAATCTTATAATTTTCCGAGTTTGTGCCTCTATATCTTGAAAATCCTCCATACGATCGAGATGTGCCCATGAGAACTTTTCATCAAAATCCTACAAAGATTATTTTCCCAAAGTATGAACTAAATCCACTGGGACCTAATATCCATAAGGTTTGTGCGGGGTACTTTGTCGAAAAATGTCATATGCTAAATAAATGAAATAACCGCTGATTGCTAGAATTTTCTGAAAAATGCTCTCTTTGCTGAAGTTAAACTATGTTATCCCGCCATCTCTTGTCGTTGAATTTTACCAGCAAGTTCACCAACATAACAGCGTGAACTCAACTATATAATGAAATGTATACCATTCTCCATTCTTCAAAATTACCGCTAAAATTGTCTCATTTTTTCTACATTCAATTAAAAAACACAATGCCTAATGACCAATTAGATCTGAATCGCGACAGACATCGTATTTAAAATTTAGATTGATATTGTAGAAAGTGTGGTCGTGCTCTGATTATAATTTACTACTCATCTTTTTCGTAGAATTTGACTAATTACGAGTTATAAGTAAAGACCGGATTATATGTTTCTGTTTTGACTGAAATATGTGCATATATATGTCTGAAATATAAGTAAAATATGTTGAAAATATTCCCTAAAAGTTTAAAATATGTTCCAAATATGTGAAATATGTGAACAACATTTTAAAGTAACAAGAAAATATGCATTAAAAAATGTATAAAAGTTTTATTAAATAACGGTAAGTACTGTAGGTACATATAGTTACAAAATTAACCTAAATATACCAATGTATACCTATCTAGTACCTACTACTATTACTTACGTTTCTACGTTTTATTCCTTCTTATAAAAACAATTCACAATCAAATATTTTTCACAATCAAATATTTTTCAATATTTTCAATAGTAAAATTATGTCGCCTATCCGTTAGTAGTAATTTGTATGTTGACAATCTTTGTTCAACATCAACTGATGTGATTAGTGCAAATTTTATAACATTAACAATCTCCGCATTTAAATTGGTATTAACATCAAAATCGCCACCAATAATTTGGTTTGCTTCCTGTTATAATAATTTCAGTAAAGTTTCAATAAATTTTTTATTTATTGATTGTCCAATTTTTCCAGAAACTTCTTCAGCGTTTTCCTTAAATTTCTGAGTTAAATTAAGAGACTATTGTAGTGGAAACGATTCAGTTTCAAGATTGAGGATGGTTTTATAAACAAATTCATAATTCGATTTAATAAAACAAAGCTCATTGTGCAGTGATCTGTTTTCTAAAATTGATTTGCATTTTGAAATCGCACCAATATTTGTTTCTTCAAAACATAAAATTGGTTCTTTTATAGGGAGAAAATGTTCCGCATAAAAACAGGCAGCTTTTAAATATTTTCCCCAACTTGTGATTATAGGCTCCGGTTGCAAAGGAGTATTTGGTAATTTTTCTTGATATATCTGAATCCTTAAAGGCGATTTTAAAAATATTTTCTTCACGTTGCTAATTAAATTATTAAATGTAGGAAATTAATTTCGAATTTCTTCCGCCACTCTGTGTAAACCCTGCGCCAAACTTTTAGTTGTTGGCCAGCTTTGACCATGTATGAAGCAGCATCGGAAACCATAAGCAAGATTTTGTTAGTTGGAACAATGTCGGGAAGGAAAAAGTTCATGAAAGCATCATTTATAAACCTAACCATTATTACATGGTTAAAATATGCCAAAATATGTTAAAAATATGCTAAAATATGTCAAACGGTCGAAAATATGTTCAAACCATCAAAATATGTTAAAAAACCGAAAATATTCTAAATATGTAAAATTAAATTAGTGTCAAACGCCTTTAATTATCATAATTCGTCCACATCCTGAAGCGTTTGATTGTATCTTTGATGGTTATCGATATGCAAAAAACATATAATCCGGTCTTTAGTTATAAGTATAATTAATAGATTTTAGTGTGGTCACATGTAAATGGTAATAATATAAATGCTCGAGGGAAATAAGGTTTTTGTCGGGACACTTGAGCAGCCAGGTTGCAAATGGATTTTTTGGGTACTGTATACCTAATACATTATAAATACAAAAATGCCCGTCACAGTTCGGACGAGAAACTTACTTATTAACAAATAAGTGTCAAAAATGGCAGTTTTTTCGTTTAAATCGCTGCAGATAAAAATAGAGTAATTATATATTAATGTGATATTCAAAGATCGGTGTGCTCAAAGCACTTGATTAGATAATTAACTAATTAATTAAATTTAATTTTAATGATGCACTTATGATTTAATCACACTATTTAATGCTCTAATCTCAGGGTTTTATATTCTCGTGCTTCAATATCTCCTTTGCTTTACATATGATAAATAAGGTCAAAGATTAACGGAATAAAACACATATATGGTACAAAAGCATCTATTGAAATAAATTCACCCTCAAAATATCCTCTAAAAATAATATCTCCTATTCTGATTATTGAAATAACCCTACCACTATCTAAAGTACTTATTGAAATTTGCGTTATGAATAATTCTACAAAAAAAATAAAACTGTCTCTCGGATGATGAGTTGCCCAAATTCTTGTCTCTGGTCGCCTACAATTTACTCTTAGCAGCCCCCTATGTAGTCAGCAATCTCGCAACAAATTATTGCAAGCCTATTGTCATTAATGACCCCCTACAGATGCACGTATCTTTCAAAAAAACAATGCTAGCCTTTTCTCCTCTCGATAAACTGAATCTATTTCTCGTTCCGGCATGCAACGGTGACTCTTGGAATATAAGTAGAACAATATAACTTACAATGCTTTACGTGATGAGCTTCCGTCAGGACACTTATTTCAACAAACTCACAACTATTCACTTATCTGCCTTACTACTTCAGGAGACTCTTAGAGATCACCACTAGTCGACTTAACGATCATTTAACAACTGACTCTTCTTCCACCCTCTAACATTTCGCTAAACTCCCATTCTTCATACCTAGCCCCTCCTTTTTCCTTCTTCACCAATCCGAGTTCCTCAATTTTATCCCCATCTACCTTTCAGATAACAAACACCAATTTTCCCTACCATTAGAAATTTCCTAAAACTAATTACATGCCAATCGGTTTTTTTTTTCCTTTCTTAATATCTAAACAAAGATTACATTCATTTAAATTTCTAAATACAATTATTCCCTCGCCGCAAAAGTCCATTTGGGAAACCCGGTCTCATTGTCCAAACACATAACCACTTTCTTATCATACTAACTGTACAAAGAAAATACTTAATCCCTATTTAAATTTTGTTTACCTACGGCCATCCAAAGATAATTGACTTTCATTTCTTCGAAATGAATTTTGGTATATTTTTATTATATGTTTTAACTTTTCTAAAATATTAAGATCGAAACCATATTAATTCAAATTTTACATATCTTAACAATATATTATTTAGAGTAATCGTATTTTAGTAAATCAGCCAAGGTTTAAAATTTCACTTTTTGAATTTTGGTCCGATCATTTTTTGCTTCGGAAATTGCAATATTAATCTATAATTTCAAAAATAAAAAATGTGCTATAACTTTTACGAAAATGGCCTTAAGTCTTTTATATTGCAAAAAAAGTTGAGCCAAACATTCTACATAACGCACAAAAAATTTTAAGACGATTCGTCAATTAGTTTAAATTTTATTCAATTTGTTTATCGCAAAGAGCTTTTTTTTCGCAATGTTATTGTTCAGAAAATAATAACGACATAGCAATTCTGTGTAAACCAAGTGCAAGAAGAATAGTTATGTTTTCAACGTCTTGAAAAAAATCATTAAAAAGTCGTTTGTATCACTCCGAAAAAAGTTTAGTAATATATAGTCATTTTTGGCTTATAAACAATTTGAATAGCTTTGTTAATATTGACTACAGAGTAAATTTACTATAGGATTTTAAAAGCTGGTATTTTTACACGAATTTTCAGAAATAAACTTTTTACCTAGGTTAATTAGGCTAAAAGTTAGCCACCTTTATTATTTAATTCGCAGTTACTTACATATACATAAAATGCTCCTGTAACAGTGTTAGTTACCATACTACTCCGAAACGGCTTGGCCGATTTTTATGAAATTTTACACGTATATTCTATAGGACGAAGAAGAGGTTCTAATCTATTTTTTATATCCATAAGTTATAAGGGGGGTTGCCCCCCTGACATTTTTTTTATTTTTTCAGACAAAATTATCTACCTTAATTTTATATGATGTAGAATTAAAAAAGACATACAACCCTTAATTTACACTTTTCCATCAACAACCCCTATTTGCTAATAGCCATCTATATATTTACATCTATAAAATTCTCCTGTCACAGTGTTAGTTTCCATACTCCTCCGAGACCCGATTTTTATGAAATTATATATGTATATTCGGTAGGTCTTAAAATCGGTCGTAATCTATTTTTCATATGTCTGAGTGATAAGAGGAGTTCCTCCCAACATTTGGTAATGTTAGGTGGGGATGTGTGTACATAACGCACTCTATAAGACTACGAGTACATACAAATTAAAAAAATTATGATCAAAATCCATCAACAAGCTCCATGTTTGCAGAATCCCTTTCATTTTTTCAGTGCACGGATTTTAATAATTCCCCTCCACCGACCACGAATTATTTCCGTTCGGACGCCATTTTTAAAACTTTATTAACCACTCTGTTGAGGTTCAAAGGTTACTCAAACTTTTACACATAAACTATATATCTTCAACTTCAAAATAGCTCTAGTTAGGTTGCTTAATTGTTATAAACAAAGTAGCCGCCAATTAAATAAAAAAAGTGGCTAACTCTGACCATAATTAACCTAGGCGAAAAGCTTTTCTTTGAAAATTCGTATAAAAATACCAGTTTTTCAAATCCCATTGTAGTTTTAGCCTACAGTCAATATTAACAAAGTTATTCAAATTGTTCATAAGCCAAAAATCACTCTATTTTAGTAAAATGTTTTCTGAGTGATAAAAATGATTTTTTAATAATTGTTTTAAACACTTTGAAAACATGACTATTCTACTTTCACGTACTTTTCACAGAATTGCTATATCATTATTATTTTCTGAACAATAACATTACGAAGAAAAAGCTCTTTGCGATAAACAAACTGAATAAAACTGAATAAACTAATTGACTAATCGTCTTAAATTTTTTTGTGCATTGTGTGGACTGTTTGACTCAACTTTTCGTGCAATATGAAAGTCTTAAATTCATTTTCGCAAAAGTTATAGCAAATTTTTTATTTTCGAAATTTTAGTTTTATTTTGCAATATCCGAAGCAACAAAGGATCGGAACAAAATTCAAAAAGCGCTATTTTAAACCTTGGCTCATCTACTAAAAGAAAAATATTATAAATAAGATATTTAATTACCCTCTTTTTACCTGTAGCGATTTAAACGAAAAAACTTCCATTTTTGACACTTATTTGTTAATAACTGAATTTCTCGTCCAAACTGTGACGGGCATTTTTGTATTTATAATGTATTAGGTATATAGTACCCAAAAAACCCATTTGCAACCTGGCTGCTCAAGTGTCCCGAACATGGTATATTTTTGCCTTATTTCTCTGGTGTAAAAGAGAACAACGAAATTTGTTTCTTCGAGATCATTTTTATTTAAATAATCAACAAGGAAATGAATTTCGTGTAATCGACTGTATCTTCTAAAAGTGCCTATCTTCTGGAGATGTTGGCGACCACATTGACCCATCTTATTCTATTTACGGCAGCTCGAAATAGATCAGTTGACGTTAGACCAGTTCACTTCCTGAGATTGGCCAGCCAAGATATACGTCTACGTCCAGGGCCTCTCCTGCCCTTAATCTTGTCTTATAAAATCAACTGTAGCAGTCGCTATTTTTCATTACGCATAATGTGGCCGAAGTAAGCCAATTTTCTATTCTTTACGGTCCTAATTATTTCTTTGTCTTTTCTTAGCCTCTGGAGAATAGTTATATTAGTTGTGTGGTGTATATATGAGACCCTCAACATACGTCGGTAGCACCACATTTCAAACGCCTTTAACCGTTTTATGGCATCTTCTGTCAGGCTCCAGCTTTCAACTCTGTAGAGGAGGACACGAAAGACGTAACATCTAAGAATTCTTATGCATATATTGATACTTAAAGACAAGTTGCACAGAATTTCCTAAGACTGTTAAAAGAGCTTCTGGCTTTTTCATCATCATGGATATGGCTTTTCTACCCTGTATTAGTTTCTAATAAACTTTAGTTAGTCAGAACATAGGCACGGATTACTTAGATCATGAGTTCAAACTCCACCCTGTATCAGTAGTTGTCTAGATCAGTAATTCTCAATCTTTTTGAGTCATGAACCACAAAATACTTTTTATTATTTTGGTTACCAACTAACTGAAATAGGTATCTAGCTACTATAATAATTGTGGTGCTGATTTTAGCTGTTTGCGTTTTGTGTACCACCGCAAATAATGATATGTACCACCAGTGGTACATGCACCCCAAATTTAGAACCGCTGGTCTAGATGTTTATTAATTTGGCTGATCTTTACTATGGCTATAAAATTTTAGCTTAAAATGTACATCTCTCTCACGTTGTTCAAAGATATGTAATAGGCTAATAGGCAACTGCGAGACTTGCAAGACTCTTGCTGCAAGACCAAGACCAAGACCAAGACCGGGAGCGCAATACCAAGACCAAGACCAAGACCAGGTGTACTGGCGCAAGACCAAGACCAAGACCAGGTGTACTGGCGCAAGACCAAGACCAAGACTGTCTAAGTCTTGTCTTGGTCTTGCATTTGGGCAACACTATTTGTAGGTATAATATTGATTGGTATGTTTCTTCTATACAGTAAATGTAAGACGTCTTCGACTTGGATGCAATCGAAAGCCTTTGTCAGGTCTATAAAACATAGATTGCTGGTTTATTGTACTCAATGGCCTTTTCTGTGATTTGTCTCAGTACAAATATGGCGTCTACGCAGGATCATCCGGATCTGAATCCTTGTTGTTCATCTGATAAAGTTGTTAGTTTATTGATTTTGTTGGTTAGGACTTTTGTGGTTAGCTTAAGAGCGGTATTCAGTAGATTTATACCTCTATAATTGTTGGGGTCTTCTCTGTCTCCTTTCTTGAACATTGGTATTATTATGCTGTTTCTCCATGTGTCTGGTATCTTGCAGTGCAATATTAGTTTTTGTATAAGTTTTGTCATCTCTAGGGTTATACTTTCTCCTCCGTATTTTAGAAGCTCGTTGGTTATTCCGTCTGGTCTTGGTGACTTTCTGTTTTTGAGTGAATTTATGGCTACTCTACTTCCTGAAAACTGATTTCTATTTCGTGTCTTAATTCAGGTAGGTTATTGTTTTGATTATTATTTTCCTTTCCTTTAAACAGTTCCGTCAAGTATCTTTCCATTCTTTTGGTGGTATGTTATTGTATTCCTTCAATTCTGCCATTTATTTCCGTTGGTTTCTTATGAATCTCCATGTTTGTTTTTGTGTTCCGTAGAAGTCGCTTTCCATCCTTTTTGTAAACTGTTCCCAGTGTTCATTTTTTGTTCTTCTTGCCAATTGCTTTGTTTCATTTCGTATTCTTCTATAGGTGTCTCTGGATTCTGGAGTGTTGGAGTTGATGTTTTGTACTTTATGTAGGCCTCTCGCTTCTCTTTACATGTCTCTTTTATTTCTTTTCTGAACCATGGTGTATTGTTGTTGTTTCTTTTGTTCAGTATGACTTTGCGTTTTCCTAGAGCTTCTGTTACTGCCTCTTCAATGTTGTTTTTAATTTTCTCCCAGCTCGAGTATATATCTTCGATGTCGTCTATTTGTTTTAGCTGTATTTTCTGTGCTAGCCTCCTTTGGTAGGTACATTGTGGCATGTCTAAGTAAAATATTAAAATACAGTCGAACCCGCTTATTAGAATACCGGTTAAAGGAATGTCCCGGTATAAGGAATCCTGGTCCTGCAACTTTTCTACTAGCCATCAGCAACTTGTTATTAGAATATCCCGGTTATAGGAATACTTTTGCTCAGAACGAAGGCTATTCCAATACGCGAGTTCGATTGTATTATGCTTATATGGGATTTCACGTTTCTGTTTTCACTCCGGAAATCGTTTTTAAAAAAGATTATTTTCAAAATGTGAGCTGTTATCATTAACCAGTAGTTGATTAGCGAGTGCGAGTACATTTTTCCAACTGACGGATGACTTACTTGACCTCGATCATGAATTTTCGTTACAATCAATTGTGACTTGATACAATATAAACATAATGTTTAATATAAATAAATTGTATAACACAGCACTGCTACTAAAAGTCATTTAATGATAATTTAAATGTTGAACAAAAACGGGACTGGCTTATTCAAGCGTTAAAAATAAATGACAGTATTTTTAGGATAAATCTAACAATAAACCACTTCACATGTACCAATAAAAGAGCCAAGCCATGCGGAAAGATCATCCACTGAAAATGAGTCTTTTTAAGCGACTGTCCAGTTAGATAACATTGACAACATGGGCATGTCGAACTCGAAATTATACGGTGGTGACACTGCATCAAATCTTTCATTTCAGTGGGAAAGATATCAATTTTTAACAAAAGCGAAGGCATTTATTGTTTAACGATATCCCTTTCAACCAAAGATAATCGAGGTAGAAAATAAATTCGGATGATAAGTTTATGTTATATATAATATAATATATTTTTAACTAGGTGAGGAGTATTGATATACTTAGTCTGCAAATGAAATTTTTTTCATAATTTGCATTTTTAAAAATGTAGCGACTTCAAAAAATTCAGAATTCAAAAAATCACTGAAGAATGTATTCAAAAGCACCTACAGACCTCAAAAAAGAAGATAGACCTCTTACTTTTGTTTTTCTCTTCATTCTCAATCTACAGCGTAAGTTTTAAGTATAGAACGCCACCATGTTTTGGTGTGTAACGGTGTGGAGGAGATGATATTATGGTGATATTTACATTGTTGTCAAATGTTCCGTTTTCCTGAAAATCTAATGAACTTTCTTATTTCAAACAGATCACCCTGTATATTTTTCACCTTTTGAGGTACTGAAGAAATAGTGATTATTTTTCATGTAAAACTATCTATAGGTACATAAATGCCATAATTAATATTAATAATAGGTTTACATTATGTCAACTCAATAAGAAAGCACTCAGTAAGAAAGGAGTCCCTGGTGAATATGTAAAGATTGTGAGGGATACGTATGAGGGAGTAACGACTAGTGTTAGGACAGGTGTGGGAGAGATTGATAAATTTCATGTGAAAGTAGGATTGCACCAAGGCTCTGATTAGTTTTGGACCAGATAACAGGGAAACTACAGGGTAACATTCCATGGTGCTTAATGTATGCTGATGATATCGTGTTAGTAGGAAACAGTGGAGGCAAGCTCTGGAGGAAAAAGGTTTAAAACTTAGTAGGACAAAAACAGAGTATTTGGAATGTTCATTTAAAGATGGAGTTACTACAAATAAAATGGTATCTTTGGATGGTGAACTGATTGTAAAAAGCAATAGTTTTAAGTACCTGGGATCGGTATTACAGAGTAATGGAGAAATAGATGGAGATGCATGCAGTAGAATTAGGGCTGGATGGATGAAGTGGAAAGAAGCGAGTGGTGTGTTGTGTGACAGAAAAATTCCAATGAAGCTGAAGGGAAAATTCTATAAAACAGCCATAAGACCGGCTATGATTTACGGAACTGAATGTTGGGCAGTGAAGCAGAAAGAGGAACAACGAATGCATGTGGCGGAAATGAGAATGCATAGATGGATGAGTGGAGTGACAAAGAACGATAAAATTAGAAATGAGTATATTAGGGGAAGTCTAGGTGTGGCACCAATGGATGCCAAAATGAGAGAGCATATGTTAAGATGGTTTGGTCATGTTCAACGTCGAGACGTTCATCACCCAATACGAAGAATAGTTGAAGTGCAGATTCCAGGAAGGAGTAGGAGAGGAAGACCAAGGAGACCTGGGGGGAGACGCAGGACATGTTGGTAAAGAGGATTGACATTGATATGACCCAAGATAGAATTGTGTTGAGAAATGCAATTAGGGAAGCCGACCCTGCATAAGGATAAGGCAAAGAGATTGATGATGAATAGATTTACATTATATTCTTAATAATTTTAGATGACGTTTTACTAATTTAGTATCGTTAATTGTTGGTGTTTATGATAAGTCACATTTTCTCCAAATCTTCTCTTACAGTTTTACAAAATTTAGCAGTTTTGCAAAAACTTTCAAAGTTTCTAATGTATTTTAAGCTATCTTCTTCTTCCTGGGCCATGCTCGATTATCGTGCATTGGCTATCAAATTAATAGTCGAGGCATTGAAGGATTGAAGTGTCGATTTTTTTGCAGTAAGACGGATTTTAATGCGGATTGGTGCGTGGGATTCGTGAGAATGTCAGGAAATTTTGTGAACTAATTTAATGAATAAGAAATCTCAAATTGCATTTGTGCATAAGAAAAATGCATTTCAAAAATGCATTTCGGTAAATAGTGCGAAAAATTTACACAGGGATTTTTGGGGTCGCTGAAAACGAATATGAGGTCGGCGAGAATGTGCAAACTACCTGGTGCCTGCAGCCGGTGTAATAAACGTCTTCCTCTGGAGTATTATGGTAATTTGTTAAATAATTGGCCCAAACTTGTAACTCGGGAGTTTTTGGGGTCGCTGAAAATGAATATAAGGTCGGCGAGAGTGTGCAAAGTACCTGGTGCATGCAGCGGGTGTAATAAACGTCTTCCTCTGGAGAATTATGGTAATTTATTATATAATTAGTTTAAACTCGTTACTCGGGGGTTTTTGGGGTAATCTATTTTCTTCGATGTAACTATAGTGATCGAAAAGGGTGGTATTTTTATTATAAATAAACATAAATTTTTATTATTATACCTAATATATTTATGGTTAAAAAAGTTCATTATACAAAGTTTATCGTAATTTATCTTTAAAATTCATTTTCTTCATCCTTATCATCTTCTTCTTCATTATTGCCTTCCTCTCTCGACTCAAATGCAATATTTGTGCAATCAGAGCCTGTACAATTTTTACAGGCTAAATTACAAACTAACCCATGCTTCCTGCACCCGCATGAGTTGCCGCAGTCTGACACAACTACAGAATATTAAATTTAAAATGTTTGGAGGACCAGGTGGCTGAGTCACTCTAACTGCAATTAATACATTATTTTGTAATTCCCATCTCCAATCGGTTGGGTTCATGTTACTGTCCTCTCCATGCAGCCAAATTTGTGTTTGTAAATATACCCTTTTTAAATGCTGGGTAAATGCATCAACAGATGAAAGAATTTTTCCAATGACAATCTTTTTATTTTTGGCAATAGCCATTAAGTACATTCTGTATCTAGTAATTTTCTCTCAAGGCAAAACCACATCATCCACTTGCGCCTTAATTCAAACTGCTTTAAATGATATGAAATTAGAATTTATCGTTGCCATATTTATTTTGAGTTACCCCAAAGACCCCCGAGTAACAAGTTTGGGCCAATTATTTAACAAATTTCCATAATAGTCCAGAGGAAGACGTTTATTACACCTGCTGCAGGCACCAGGTAGTTTGCACACTTTCGCCGACCTCATATTCATTTTCAGTGACCCCAAAAACCCCCGAGTAATGAGTTTAAGCCAATTATATGATAAATTACCACAATACTCTAGAGGAAGACGTTTATTACACCCGCTGCAGGCACCAAGCAGTTTGCACACTCTCGCCGACCTCATATTCGTTTTCAGCGACCCCAAAAACCCCCCGAGTAAGAAAATTTAGTCAATTGTTCCTACTATTTACCGAAATGCATTTTTGAAATGCATTTTTGTTATGCACAAATGCAATTTGAGATTTCTTATTCATTACATTAGTTCACAAAACTTCCTGACATTCTCACGAATCCAACGCACCAAACTGCATTAAAATCCGTCTTACTGCGCCAAAAATCGGCAGTAAGGCCTATTTTTGTGCTTCAATGCCTCGACTATAATTATAAGTACTAATTTTGTTGACGGCATCTCGAAAAAGAGATGCAGAGAATCTGTTAAACCAAGCTCAATTTTCTGAGCTATGACGTTCTTCTTAGGTCCGTCCCGCTTCTTCCGTGAATTTTGCCTTGTGTAATTAAATTAAGTATATTATATCTCTCTATTTTGGGTGACGCATAGCATAGCCAAAATATTCCAGGTTGCGATTTTGAACTGTTCTGGCCACTTACGTAACTTTTCTTATCCGCTGCAAAACAATCCCGTTACGAATTTTATCTACCCAACTTATTCATAGGATTCTCCGATACACCCATATTTAAAAGGAGTCCAGTTTTCTAAGAAGTGTATCCGTTAAAGTTCAATATTTTTCTTCTTCTTCTTTCTCATAATCCTTAGTGCCCTTCAGGTCGTCGGATGTCGGGTTCCGCCGTTTATCCATTTCTTAAAAGCGCTTCTATTGGTGGCCAGGTTCTTTATATCCCTCATATATACAGTAACCGCAAAAAAATTTACAAAGTAAATAAAACGCATAAATCAGAAGAATTATTATTTTAATTTTACAAATTGATACTTTGTCATATCAATTTACTATTTTAGTTGGAAGGCTTATTCTGCACATTATAATAGATCTGCACAGGTAGGGCATCCTCATGGTAGACCGCATACAATAGTAGCACACAAAAGTCATATCTCAAAATTCCGCAATAAAGAAAAAAATGAATTTGGTACCTACTAAAAATAAAATTATAACAAACTAAAAGATTATCTAATAATGAAGAAACGCTAATTTGACATTTTGTATTTAACATTAGAAAAATGTTAACAGTAGCTAAATAAAATAACTGATAATAATTGTTGACAGTAGCCTAGTAGACAATATATTAAAGAAGTAAGAAATACGCATTAAGATGTTTTATTTATTTTTTTTTTTAAGCGGCGCCTCATATCAAGAATAGGCAAGAGAAATATTTTGTCACAAATTGAACGAGGAATTCAAATATGACTTTTAGTTTTCAATATTGACAATTATATGACCATATATCGCCTGTCCGGAATAAAAATGACGTAACTGCAAATTTTGTCAATCCCTGTTTATTGCGTAATTAACTTATAAAATACTGTATAAGATAATACAAAAGCGACATAACTGTAACTATTTGCTGAGTCACTACTGGGTAGTTGCGTCGTTATTGAAATACGCACCATTTAAGACCTTGTTTCAGATGAATAATGACGCAACTGTACATAGGGTTGAAAATGGAGGTACTAAATTCGGAGGAGATAATGAAATTCGGACCAATAGGGATGAAAATAAATGCCATCGCTGTAAGAATAAACGGCATACTAAATATTTTAAAATAGTTTTTCGTAGGTACAGAAAATTTTAAGATCAAGAATGACGCAACTGTAGATAGGGTTGAAAATTGGGGATTAAATTAAGATAATGAAATTCGAACCAATAGGAATTTAAATAAAAGCCATCATTGTAAGAATAAACGCCATGCCGATCCTCCTGGATGATTACTCCTCATTTAATCCCTATTTTAAATATGTATTTAAAAATCGTTTTTTTGCTCTCATGAAAAATTTGGCTTTTTGCAGTTACGTCATTTTTATTCCGGACCGGCGAATGACCATTGCCCGTATGCGCGCCAGTAATGAATAAAATTCTTAGTTGTATTGTATCTATGTCAAAAAATCCGCAATAGCTACCTTTTAAAACTCACCAAATATACCATTTTTTATATATCAATCAGTTTCAGAGCAATAAATAAATCGTCAGTTTGTAAGAAAAATTTCAACACCCCGTAGGTACCTATATCGGAAACCGAAACATTTGCAGACATATAGGCAAAGATTTAAGCCTAGATACATTTGAGCAAACTGTCATTTTTCCTTCATGTAAAATTGTCTCCTGAAGTTTGTCGAACTTATTTGTGTTATTAACACCCTGTATAAAAGAATCTAAATATTTATTATTCTTGGACTTTCATTCTTCTTTATTGATTCGTTCATTGTTCAATTTTTTATTAATATTTCTCTGTTAACATTTCTACAATAATTATTCACTACATAAGTATTCACTACAATAATTATTTATAAAATTGATGACTTTTTAAAAGCAATCTAGCACTAAGAAGCTACTTCGAAATAAATTTCTTAATTTTATATCCCTTACTAATTACCTAAAGCATTACTATACTTTCAGCTACAAATTGAAACCTTTCGTGTGATGGGATATATTATATTACTACTACTCGCGCCATCTATCGATTGAGATGAGAGTTTAATACGTGCTATATAATAAGCGTAGGTATAGCTTTGTTTGTGTATTTACATTATTTTAGAGATCTAAGTAATTTGTTTTAGTATCTTCATGGTTGTTATTAATTTGTAAGTTGGAAGATTTGAGATTCGTCTTTATGTCTGAAGATGTTTATGTCTGTTACGTCGCTATACTAGACAGCAAAACAATGCCCACAAAAAGATAGGTATCACCTGTAGGACAAATATTATAGATATGTCCTATTTATATTCCACTTTTATTTATTTAGTAATGTCATTACTATTGGGATTATGTATTTTGCACAAAATAATGAGATAATTGAACATAAAAAAATATATAGGTGTCGCTATAAATAGGTAAAGATATTTTCCACCTACCTCTACCGAAAGTATACTTTTCCGGACCCGATTGTAGGGAGCAAAGTTGTACTTTTCCTCCCTAGGGAGGAAAATATTTTTCCTCCCTAAGGAGGAAAAGTAAAAGTGACGTCATGGTATTTCATTCATGAAATATAACTTATTGACGCCCCGTACAATATCTATTTTCTATTACGTAAGTATCTATACATTTTAACGTTTATTTAAAAACAATCTGTATTTTGCAGAATGGTAAAAAACAGTAAATTGTTATTCTGATTTAACAATGTTTACATTAATAATTTGACTTATATTTGACACTTGACAGTTATATTGTACCTACTTGTTGGTTTTAGTTCTAATAAATTTTGTTGCTAAGTTACATAAATAAATTAAGTAAAAATGAAAAATGACTTGTTATTAATTTGAGGAAGGTGGAAAAACCATATGTATAACATGGGAGTAAAGTGCCTTTTCCTCCCTTGAATGATTACTGCCCTAAACTTCATTCTCGGGAGGAAAAGTAGCACTTTCCTCCCTTGTTATACAAATAACTATTTATTGTGCCTGTACCTATGTATGTGTTTGTCTGTAGGACTTTCCAACGCTTCTCATTTGTTTCAAGCTTCTGTCATAAGTCGCATATTAATATTATACATGGATTATACGACATATGCCAGAGGCTCAAAACAAATGAGAAGCGTTGAAATATTGGAAATATTTTGTCATAGTCTTTTGGTAGATATCTTCGAATTTAAAAATCCACAAGGAAAAAGTTTTCCTGTAGTTGGCTGTATACCATGTAATACAAAAAACAGTAAAATTCTTTATAAAAGGCATATATTTAAAATCCCTAAAAAAAAATCCCTGGTTTACAGTCATTATCAGTGCTTACCTAAAATGAATATAACCTGGTAAAATAATGCAAAGATTTTGAAATTTTGACTACGGTTAAGAAAAGTTGTAGGTTATACTCACGTGAAGTTTACATGCTAACCACCAAGATATAATATAACAAAAATATGAGAGTCAAAGCCCTGTATAAGTAATCCATCAAGGAAATATATGTAGGTTGAAAATGCTAACTTAAGCGTGGATGTCTGAAATATTTTTACTAATATGCCCCAGGTAACATCTGAGCTGTGATTTGACTTATTCACATGGTGGAAGCGTGACAGCAAGTGACAATGAAATGGATAGAAACCTCCGAACGATGACAAGACAGAAATGACAGTTCCACAGGAAGTTGAAAAATTAACCTGTAATATTTAAAGACTATGGTGTACAGTTTGTTAAAATTAGAAATAATGTAACAACACACTCTATTGTGAAAATTATCATTTAAAATTCAGTAAACTAGATGTTGTAGTTAAAAATGTATTCACGTATACTGTCAGTAGAGGTGGTTAGGCAAACCACATTACTCAAATGTTAGTATTCGAGAACTAAAGTCAGTAAACAAATCTTGTTGTCAAGAGACCTAAGATTTAAAAAAGCAATTTTGTGTTCCAACAGCTACCAACTTATTGGTAGCTGTTGGAATTTATGTAAGTTTAAAAAGAAAAAGAAATCACAATGGAGTGACTGAGGTGTAAAAATGTCTTAAATAATAGGGGGATGTATCATTAAGAAAGCACAAGCTCAAACTTAGGCGACTAATTCCTAAAGACCTCGCAGGCTACCCGACCTTCCTAATTCGAATTGTATAGGTTGACAATATTACTATGAGATAATATAATATTATATTATTCTATATTAGGTACTAGATATCTACTATAATAACTAATATCAATCTTACCCAGTTTTCGGTTAGAATACGACGATTTTGAATGTTTCTTGCTCTAGACTCGTTCAAGACATCAGGACTTCTTCAGGAGCTTCAATTTCTTTACTAGAGGCTGATTTTTATCTTACACCGGGACGCGGGCGGCACGGCGCGTAGAACAATATATAGAAATCGCACGTCCTCGGCACTTCCCGGTGTCGCCCCGTTCCGTTGTAAGTTAAACCAGTCAATGTTTTTCATATCAGACGATTCTTCAACGTCCCCGTCGTAACATAAAACCGCCCTAATACTGTCACTATAAAAACACTGCACTGCTGGTTCATGAACTCTGAAGAGGTGTTAGTCCCGTAAAACAGGACACTTCAAAACACTCGACATTTGAACTGGTTCCTAGCTGGATAAATTTTCGTTCCATGCTGCCCCAGCAGTGT
Source organism: Diabrotica virgifera virgifera (assembly GCF_917563875.1). Lineage (NCBI taxonomy): Eukaryota > Metazoa > Arthropoda > Insecta > Coleoptera > Chrysomelidae > Diabrotica > Diabrotica virgifera. The sequence continues at coordinate 7,532,404 of NC_065452.1, read as the reverse complement.
TTGACACCTTGTAAGTATTTTTTAATTAAAAATGCATTTCGAGATTTTCGAGATAAAAAGTTCTGCTCTATTTACAAACTTTGCACATTTCTGAAATATTATTATTATTGGTGCGTAGACGATGTTATGATGTTAAGTAGGTATTAGTTTTGTTTTCATTTCATAAAGAAAAGATATGGCGATTTTGAAACAATTTTGTGCGAAGACAACAATAGAAGAGACTTGTTTTTTTGATGTAAGTAAGTTTAATTTTCAGAAAAATTTAAAATACCAATTATAGAATATCTGTCATCTACCTAACTCTCGAAGATGCTCTAAACGGATCAGAATAGTGATATATATGTTACAGTTCAAGTTGATTCTCAGTTAGAGTTGACTTTTCCTAGTTCGAGTCAACTCCAACTGAAACGAGCATTTGAAAAATTTAAATCAACTTTTACTAGTTGAAGTTGAGTCTTCCTAACTCTTGTTAGTAAAAGTAGATTACACAATTCATACGAGTATAATCTCACGTGCATTTTTGATGAGTGAGCGTCTCTTTGTTTTGACCGTTTCAACTACTTATTAGTCCATGCTGTAACGTCGCCCCCGTTAGGTAAATTATTCTGATTCGATTTTTTTGCACAAACTTACTCAAACAAATACATCCTTATAACAAATACACAGTGTCAGGCAATACCGCGGTCGAAATTTTTGTTAACCAAATTCACAAAAATAATTCTTATCTACTCTACCTCATATTATGTATAAGTTTTTATTGTGTGAAAATTGTAAATATAGATATCAGTAGGTACATGAAGGTTTTAAAGTGTGCCTGAAGTAATAATGTATTTTAAATGGGATTTACTTTTTCGCACTGTTTTTTAGCACACTTTCATATAATCAAATATCCTTAACTTTCGCCTTGTCATGGTGATGACATGTGAGCAATAAATTACAAAAAAAGTTTTTGACAGTTTTGTGGTTTGACAGAAGTTTGAATTTTTAAATGTCAAAGTTCTAAAAAATTGTAAAATAGGAATGTATTCCAGTGACGAAGAGTTGCAGTTTTTTATTTGTTTTTTGGTAGATAAAATATTGTATGAAACTGTGCGTGAAGTACTTTTTGCGCACTTAGGCGATGTATAGCACTCGACCCGCTCGTGTTCTAAACATGGCGTGCGTGCGCAAAAAGCATACTTTACGAACTGTTTTATAAATAACTAAGTATTTCACTCCGGACAAATTTTTTTAGATTATTTGGGTCATTCGGAGCAAAAAAGATCTCGTGATTTTTCTCTAAAATTGATAGTTTTCTAAGTCTGGACTATAACTATCACGATTTGAACATAATATAGAGTAACATTTAATTTCTAGAATCGGTTGTTTGTGTGAATCAACTTCTACTAAAATGCGAAATGACCATTTTTAAGGCTTAATAACTCGATTAAAAACTATTATTATGAAAGTCAGAAAGTCACCTAATCAAAATTTAAAGCCCCCCCCCCCTACAAGATCCTGAAGAAATTTTTGTCATTACTAAGCTGTTATTTTTAATTATCAATAATGAGCGCTAAAAGCGTATTGAGGCGGCCGTCAATGTGAGTGCGAGTAAGATCCTCCATTCCGACCGTCCAATGGTGAATCGCACTCACATTGACAGCCGCCTCAATACGCTCCTAGCGCTCATTGTTAATAATTAAAAATAACAGCTTAGTAATACAATAATGACATATATTTCTTCAGTACCTTGCTTAAAAATTTGATTTGGTGACTTTCTGACTTTCATAAAAATAACTGAGTTATTGAGCCTTGAAAATGGTCATTTTCGCATTTTTCAAATTTTAAATCGCTTCTAATTCGAGAACAATAAATTTTACAGAAAAATCACAAAAGACCTATTTTCCTCCGAATGACCCAAACTAATGATGTAAAAAAAATGTCCGAAGTGAATTTTTTTTGTGAATTTGTTTAAAAAAAAATGATTTAAACAATTTTTCGATTACGGTACCTACCACCTGACACCATGTGGATTCGTTATAAGGATCTCTTTTTGAGTAAATTTGTGCAAAAAAATCGAACTGGAATAATTTACCTAACGGGGGCGACGATACAGTCTGGACTATAACTATCACGATTTGAACATAATATAGAGTAACATTTAATTTCTAGAATCGGTTGTTTGTGTGAATCAACTTCTACTAAATGACATTGGGAAGAGTATACTTTAACTAGTTAGAGTCTACTTTTACTAGTAAATGTTGAATAAAAATCTTCATTTTATATTTATAATCAACTTTTACTAAATCCAGCCGTTTGAGTCGACTCGAACTAGGAAAAGTCAACTCCAACTGGATAATCAACTTGACCTGTAACATACCTATATACCTTGATACCAGTTATATGATACTTATAATAAATAGCTAATATATACTATAATAAAGTACTATAGATACCCTATTCTACGAATATACTACTGTTTTGAATTATCGCGATCGCGACAACGAATATTTTACTTTGCAAAATATGAAGAACGAAAGTAAATTGCAAATTACATTGTTGTTTACTGGAATAATTATTAGAGTAATTTACTTTCGTACTTCTTATATTGTAGGTATCTACACTAAAATATTCGTTGTCGCGATAATCCAAAACAGTCGTACCTACCTATATTCGTGGAATAGACTATACCTACTCTACGATAAAAGATTCTGTTCTGAATCTTGTGAATTTATTTTTAAGGAATTAACCTTTAAGAAGAAGAACCATTTTAGAATCAAACTATATTAAAAAATTCATATAAACAGTACAAATAGTAACCACATGTTAATTTCTATTTTCAGGGCCGTACCGTGCTATGATGCGGCGAGGCAGTCGCATCAGGCGGCATCACAAGGGGTCACATAATCAGTAAAATAAAAAAATGTCAGATTGTGTAAAAATGTTGTCAGAAACTATAGACAAAATGAAAAGTTACAGACAATATGGCTAATGACCAAATTAAATAAAAATTTAATGAAATTGGAGAAAATCTTAATATCCAGAAGTTCCGAATTTCCAGGTGAAAATGAAATTCGAGCTAAGAGAAAAAAGCATTTATTTGATTACGAAAAATCTGTGGACGAGCTCTTTTGTTCATCTATATTTTAGACATTGCCGTTAATTCTTTGATTGATCGATTTTCGCTTCTAGAAACGCATAATAAAGATTTTAAATTTTTATATGGTATTTTCAAATTTAGGGAAATGGATGATAAAACACTAGAAAAATATTGTATGAATCTTCATTCAATACTTTCAATAGAAAAAGAAAAGGAATCTGATATAGAGACGAACGATCTTCTAAAAGAATTGCGTGATATATCCCAAATGATACCTTTAGAGGTTTTGAACTATTTCTGCTAAAATGATCTAATTTCTTTATACCCGAATGTAGTTGTATCACTAAGAATTTTATTAACACCCTGTCTCGGTAGTTAGTGAAGAAAGAAGTTTTTCAAAATTAAAAATTATTAATAACTATTTACAAAGCTCCATAAGACAAACAAAACTATAAAATTTAACACTTATTTCAATAGAGTTCTCACTAGCTGCTACACCTATCTATTCCCACTCGACTACACCAATTATAAATCTGATTGACGAGTTTGTCAAAATTAAAGTCAGAATGGTACATAGGTACTTTATTTTAATTTAAAGTATGTTTTGTTTTTAAAATAAAAGTTTTCGTTCATGGGGTAGGCGCAAGATCTTGGTCTAATGCTATTTAAATGGATTCGTTTTTTTCGAATCCTGAGAAAACTAAGTATTTTTGAAAAATTTAAACGCAGAATGAAAGATTACGTTATTACCGAGGGCCGAAAGTTACAGAGGTGAAAAAAAGAGAAAATTTAGTGTGATTTTTAGTTTCAAATATTTCATTAAAAAACTTTTTGTTTTTTAAGGGATTTTCTACTAAGCCCTCGGTAATAATGTAATCTTTCATTCTGCATTTAAATTTTTCAAAAATATTAATTAGTTTTCTCAGGATTAAAAAAAATGAATGCATTTAAATAGCATTGGATTCCCTTAGCCCCCTTAGGCGCAAAAAAGATTTTGCGTCTACCCCCTTAATAAAAATAAATGTTAAGTTTCAATAATATTTAAGGGGCGGTCTTTCGACATATTTCCATCATATTGAAAAGATGTACCGCACGGCTCTGTCTATTTTAATGATACCTACGAAATTGTTAAGGTTGAATAGAGATCGAATTGATTAATAAATTTCAATAAAGTCCAAGATTGATTTGGATGTTATAACATATTATATAAGTCTACTCATTTTAGTTATCTAATATCATATATATTAAATGATTTTACTAAAGATATGTTATGTCTCTGAAGTGTATCTTTTGTCATTTTGGCGATAATTTTAGTTTTCTAAATGTTCCAGTAAAATACAATAAATTGCACTAATTAAGTTGGGTATACAAAAAACAAAATATAATTTGTAGAATATGAACTCGTAATGAGATTTGAATTAGATTCCGCTCTTGAATCAACCAATTTACCACCCACGAATTAAGTGAAAAGTCAATATCTCACAGCAAATAATTGAGAATGGACCAGCACTTTCTCCAAAAAATGTTTACCTTTACCTCTACCTATGTAATATAGATTCTTTAAGATAAAGAAGCAGCCTTTACTTGTCTAGTGTAAATGTATATGTACCACTGAACAGCTCGTAAGACAGAGGGGGTATAGTGTAGCATGTCCCTCCAAAGGGGTATCGTCACCTACACTCCACGTCCACCTTGTCAACCCCCCTTAGAAGAAGCCCCGCCCCCAGTGCGCACGCTGTTATCCCCACCCCTTCGGACGCACGGCTCGCTTATGCGACATCTCTTCAGAAACAGTGCTCCTGAATCGGTGCAGTTAGTTGCGACGTATGACATCCTCGGCGTATATTTTGTGACTCTCGGGTGAATTAGGTCTTTCATCTCGATATTTGCCGCCTCTCTTGTTTTAGTGTTGTGAAGTTTTAGTGTTGCATGGATTTGGGTGTACCGGTGCCTAATTTGCAACTGGACTTATCCTGTGGGTATGTCACTTAGTTTTCTTCATTCACCGGTAATTATTTTATTCAATAACATGATACATTCTGACCACCAGCATTTCCAAAAACTCCCAAAAAAATCATAAAATAACAAATTTTCAAAATATTGTCATTTACTATCAGAGAAAAGCTACCACAAAATTGTAGATCTTCATATAAACTTACTTTTGTCGTATTCTTACGTGAAACTAATCAAAATGGTTGGGAACGAATATAGCTTTAATAAAACTGCTCATAAAACTAGTCATAAAATATTTAAAATTGTTTGTCTGTTATATCACAATAACCATTATAAAAACACAAATGATTTTACAACTAAGATAAGCAAAATGTCTATAGGGACTAAACAACAATTTGTTTTGTTTTTATTTACAAAATTGAATGGTTCTTTATTTACAAAACAAAATTATGTAATCTAAATAGGAAACAACCAGTAGATAGAAGTCCATAAGATGGTAATCATTGTTAAAAAATTTCTCTTGAGGATTGAAGATCGAACCGATTTCCCTGGGAAAGGTAAATTTCGACCTAACCAATCGCCGGTAAAGAGAGATTTTAGGAAAGCGGGAAAGGAATATTAGAAATAATTATTAGATATAATCAAAATAATGTTGTTCTGAAGCTATTTCCTTGTGGCATTTTTATAATCAACTATTTTCAATGGGAAATAAGCCACAATTTTACCAAAAAATTGATGTTATTAACGTTTCGAAGCCCAAATCGGGTTTCGTTGTCAAAATACAAACTACTAAAATAAACAAAAATGTTGTTGCTAAGTAAAAAAATTCTAAGTAAAATTGTAAGTTGCTAAGTAAAATTTGGGCTTCGAAACGTTAATAAAATCATTTTGTTGGTAAAATTGTGGCTTATTTCACACTGAAAATAGTAGATTAATCAAAAAAATATTGAAAATAACACAAATGTCAAAAAAGTTACATCGGCTGCGGTTAAACATTGCTGTTTAAATTTTAAATTTTTGTATCATTTTAATATATTCATAGGTACTCCATTGCAAAAAAACAAAATGTCGAAAAATCACAAATCGGTCCAGAAACGAATCGAAAACGCAAAACGTTTACTGACATCTTTGTGTAAACACGCCCGAAATCTAATTTATAACTCAAATAATTTGTTACAACTGAGTAAACAGCAGATCACAAATTCTGGACTTTAATGCAAACCACGAAATAAATAAAAATAAAGAAAAGAGTCAGACGCTTGAAATAATAAACGATAAGAAAAAGTTTTGCGAGGATAATATTTTAGCGCAAGAACCCGTAATTGTCAATGTTAAACAATCCATTAATAGATGTGTTGAGACGAATACGTTATGAGGAATAACAAAATAGTCGTAAAAATGATAATGCTATAACGAAATAAATAAAATTAAACTAAAAGACAAAGTTTCGCGAGGGTCATATTTTTAACGCAAGAGCCGAAATATTCAATGTTGAACAATTAACAGTCCTGTTGAGACGAATAGTTATTAGAAATAAAAAATAGTCGTAAAAAAGAAAAAATTGATTAACTCTGTGAATGTGGTAACGGTAGAAGGCAGCTATTTATTTCAAAATAAGTGAAGAGTCATAGTACAGCAACTGGTTCTTCATTAAAGAGCCGTGGTAGCTTAAGTAATATCATTAAGTAGATTGACAATAATAATGACTTTAAAAGTCATTGCGGCAGCAATTTTGACGCTGTTGATGACACATGTTCTAATAGATAGTTATGTGAAAGGAAGGCGGCTTTCTTCAGACAGAAAGCACTGAAAACAATTTTTGTCCATCTGGTGAAAATACCGTGTCCCGTCGCTTTTATAAATATCGCAATAATTATACGTAGCAAGTCAATATCTTTTGCCAAATACTTTGAGAAAAAGTTGATCAAAATATTTTTTCAGTTTAGCGATGAAATATATTTTCAAAGCAATTATCCGATGAAAACGTAGATTTAGAATAAAATATGTACGATATGAACTAAATTTCCTTTTATAAAAGAAAAAGAACAACACTAAAATTATGGAAGGACCAGGCAAAATTAATTACGGCATGAAAGATTAGGACCAATATTATTTAAAATGAATTAAAACGATTATCAAAAATATGTTTCAAAGTAGATCAGGAAAATCATCAACTTATCAATTCGAATATGTTTGAAATAAAAAAAAGCGATGAAAATAACAAATCTGGTAGTACTTTTTTTTAATCTAACAAAATCAACAAAATGAATTTCATATTGTGGTTTCTTTGGTCATGGTGCATTCACCAATATTGTGAAACCAACCGTATCAATTCCAATAGATATAGATGCAAATCCAATGTGTTGAAAAACGTTTATTTAAATTATTGATATCATTGCTGAATATATTTACTAGATGATTTTTATGTTTGTTACCTTTCTCGTTATATTTATGAGGATACTAAACTTAACTATGTAGTTAAATGTCTTGATACATTCGTCTCTTTCTATTGTTTTTATAGTTCGTTCTTTTATTGTAACCCATGTTTATATTTTCTGTAGATTTTTGTAAATAAGTCTTCACTTTCATATTTTTAGCTCACATTTCTGGTCGTTATTTAAGTAGTTCAAATTATTTCCGTTGAGTCTCTTGAATCTGTAGCATAAATATATTTTTATGGAGTGGACTATGTAAAAACGATGAAGATAACGAATTTGATTTTTAATAAAGATATCAACAACATGATTTTTAGACTGTGGTCACAGTGTATTCACCAATATTATGAAATCATTCGTAGCCATTGGAATATGGATGCAAAACAATCGCGATTCAAGAAAATGAATTATTTGAATTGTTATGCCTTTTAATCTTTAGTTTAGTCAGCCCGGTTTGTATTTTGAGATTTCGTTTCTGAAACTTCCTGTCTTTATTTAAGCAGCTGAGATTATTATTTCATTTGATTTTTATTCATTTGCTTTGTAGAAGAAGCAGAAATATAGTTTTCTGTGCTGAACTGTCCAGAATAAATATTACTAAAATGCTACCGGTTTTTTGCAATAAAGTACTTTCAAAATATGTTTAAAGGCCTCCTCCTTAATCTAAATTAAAAACAAAATATTAAGAATGTCTTCAAATACGTACATAGGATATATATTTATTCGTAAGAATAATACATATGCCTAAATATATATCTCAATTCAAAAATTGTGGATCTAGAACCTGTTAAAAAAGTTGGTAATTTTTCTAAAATAGTAATAGATGGTTTTAAGTTGTCCAAAAACGCATAGTACATAATCTCTTGGCACGAATGCATTTTTGGTCGTTATTAAAGTTTAGGACTTTGAGCAGCTATTTCATGCAGTGGTCAGAATCACAGACACTAAAATTACATACTGTTTTGCATATTATTTTTGCGAGAGGCAATCATTTCGGTTAGGTATAATTTTTAAAATGGGCATCTGGGTCTTCTTCATTTTATTAATAGCCCGATGCTCTATTGCAGAATTCGCAACTTTAATGATATACTTCTTTAAATGAGTAGGGATATTATTAAATGGTATTAAATCATAATCGCGTGTGTATTCACAGTGGATACAATGTATGTAAAACCATTTAAAAAAGTTAAAAGAAACATTAACAGAATGGTGCTACTGTAGTATGCGGTCTACCTGTGCGTATAGTGTACGGTGTACCGATCGAAATCTGAAAAGTCCTGAAGGATTTGCGTAAAATTTTGAAAAGCAAAAAAACTCTTGTAGAGAAAAAATATTTATTCACAAGTAATAAACATTTGGAGGAAATTGAATGTAAAATAAAAAGTTCCTAAAAATTTACAAAAACTTGCATCCCAACTATTTACAAAAAAAAATTATATGCAACTTAATTATTTACTAAACGATACAGCCTAATTATTACTAAAGAAAACATTCATGCACCGTAATTTAAGAGAGAAAGGCAGTTAATGATTCTAGCTTTAAAAAGTCTTGCAGGCTCCCTAACCAAGAAGATTATGGTGTTACCTATGTTATGTTATATATGTAATAATAGGTAAAGAAATAAGTTTCTTGTATATTCCTGAAAATGTGTATTACTATATATATAATCTTTATCCCTTCTACCCTGAGGTGTAGGGATCTGTTTCTGATTCTTTCATTATTTTTCGTTCTTCGCAAATTTCTTCCATATCATTATATTCTCTGTTATTTTTTTGGCATCGTTCCATGTTGTTCCCCTCTTTTCTAAAATATCTATTATTACTGCATTCCACTGTCTTCTTGGTCTACCACGTTTTTCTTTTCAATATTTCTACTTTCCCAGATTCTTTTAACAGGTATATTATCACTCATTCTTTTTAAGTGTCCCCACCAACCCAGCTGTCTTTCTTTTATAAGATTCTAATGTTTCTATTTCTAATTCTCTAATTCTTCTCTTATTTTTATATTCTTAACTCTAACCCTTCTAGTCACTCCCATTACTCTTCTTAGATATTTCATTTCTATTTCCTGTAGTTTACTTTTATCCCTTTTTGACAATATCCACGATTCGCATCCATATGTGAGTACAGGTCTATACACAGATTTGTATACACTCATTTTCGTTTTTCTTGATATTTCTTGTCTATTTACAAATACACTGTTTATTGCATAATATAGTCTATTTGTTTTTTTGTATCCTATAGTTTATATCTATTTCTTGTTTTCCGTTTTCTTCAAATATTATACCTAGGTATTGATATTTACCGACTTGCTCTATTTCTACCCAATCTATTTGCATATTTATCCTTTTCCTATTTCTATCTATTACCATTGTCTTTGTTTTACTCTTGTTCAATTTCATACCGTATTTTGTTAATACCTCATTCCATACTATCAAGCTTTCTCTTAGGTCTTTCTCGTTTCTTGCTGTAATAACCACATCATCCGCAAATGCACATTCTGTCATCCCTATTTGTTCTAATTTCCTATATCCTATGTATATTGGTTTAGTTCATTGTTTACTTTCTCTTATTATTTCATCCATAAATATTATGAACAGAAGTGGACTCAATGTGTATTACTTAGCAATAAATATTTTGCCCACGAATGGTTTGCTGTCTTTCATTGTTGTGTGCAAAACCTTCTGTATTGTTTAGCCGTAGAGGTAGAATGCAAGTTATAGCAGAAACGCGACGGTAGACCGCATACTATAGTAGCACCAACAGAATACTGCCTTTTGTTAAAATTACGTCGGTTTCTTAAGTATCCACTTTTTTCCTATAATTTATTAAATCCACTCTAACTTACAAAGGATTCACCGGTCGTTGATGATTTTTAGATATTCCAGTAATCTAGGTCTACAGTTTCTAGTTTTCCATATTCTACAAAATCTACTCTGATTGGGATCCAATATATTCTATTTTTATCCTTACACCAATAAAAATACTTATGGAGACTTACTGGTATTTCTTGTAGTATTTCAATGTTGCTAAGTTTCACTTAACAAATTTGAAAGTTTTTTATTCTGTAGCATTTTAGTATTTTTCTTCCAATATCTTTCAAGCAACATGCACCTTGTAACATATTGCCCTAATTGGTTAACGTTTTGTTTTCAAATGTAGAAACTATTTTATTATCTTCTTCTTTATTGTCCTTATTTGAAATTGGTGTATATTTTCACTGTGTATATTCAAAGTGGATACAATATTATATTAAACAATTTAAAAAAGGTTTCAAGAAACACTAACAGAATACTGCATTCTGTTAAAATTACGACGGTTACCTAAGTATCCACTTTTTCTATAATTTATTTAATCCACTCTTGCAAAGGATTCACCGGTCACTGACGATTTTCATATATTCTAGTAATCTAGGTCTACAATTTCTAGTCGTCCAGATTCTACAAAATCTACTCTGATTGGGGTCCAATACATTCTATTTTTATCATAACACTAATAAATCCATATCCTACTTATGGAGACTTACTGGTATTTAATGTGATATTTCAATATTGCTAAGATTCAAAAGTTTTTTATGTGTAGTGTTTTTTTCTTTAAAGCAACATTCACATTGTAACATATCTCCCGTTCGTTAACGTTTTGTTTTCAAATGCGGAAACCATTTTATTATCATCCTCTTTATTTTCCCTGTTTGAAATTAAGTTTTCAAATCTTCTTCCACTTGTTCTATATAGTACTGATGTTTGCATTATTATTTTATTTGTTATTTTATTTCTTAATATGGCCTATCCAGCATAAACGTTCAAAGAAGTTTTTCATTGTTTTTGGCAGTGCCTTTGATTAAAAAAATATAAGCACTGGTCTTTTCGGGATTTTGTATATTTCAAATTTGGTTTATCTTGTGATGTTGTCAGATCTTATATGTTTAAGTAGCCCTTTATATGTTTTACTCTCAAGAGAACTGCTACAGATCGACAAAAATCTAATAAAATACCTACCTAATTCTTTTATTTTAAAAATTTGTTGACTTATTGACTCGATTTTAGAGAAGTCATGAATTTATTAATACCATATCAACTAGTCGTGTGAATATTGGCCAATATCACTCCTTCGCTCTGATTTTAGTTGAACCATGCCTCCTATAAATGTATTATGTAGGTACTTGCGGTTACGAAATAAACGTTTTCCTTTGAGCTTGTAATTCCATCAACTAGCGAGAGGTTCTATATTATCAAAATTGGATGCTATAGTAACACACTTAGGTATTATCGTTCTATTTTAAAAAAGTATTTCTCCATTTACATCAAATCAAAAATCACATATTCCATGAGGTTCTAAGAGTTTTGCTCATTTATTTTCCCGCAAGGTTCCTGTGGCTCGGTGCTCACATTTTGTAAATGAAATATTAAATCTCTGCTGCTAAATAAATTATTAAAAAATACCCAGTGGCTTGCAAGTACAGAAATGCAATCTAACATATCAAGTAGGTACTACTATTGATCCTAAGGTCAAAATATTCGCTATCATTTTCAGCGATTTTTATGCCACTGGTTAGAATAGAATAGAAATATGCTTTACTGTCATGGAAAATTGTACAATGTTATAGACAAGGCTTACAAAAAGTCATAAAAAAACAATAATAAACACAATTTACTAAAATTATATAAATCGTCAATATAAATAAAAAATAATGAAATAAAACAAAAAACAATTACAATCTACTGCAAAATAAAAAAAAATGCAAATTGCATAATCTACATTAATAGATACCTAAGTTTAACAAGTTAAGTTAAGCTGCTGCATATGACACTCAAATATAGATTAAAAATTCTACTTATACAGAAGGATACTGTAATTTCTTATTTGATTAAGAAACTCTGCTACTGAATAATATGGTCTTTCAGAGAGATAGGCTTTTGTCATTTTACGGAAGTTGGGGAAAGATGTTGCAGATTTAAGTTGTCGAGGGAGATGGTTGTATAGTTTTTTTTGCAGAATATAAATATAGATTTCTTTACTAACTCAGTGGACGGGATCGGTAAATAGACTTCATAGGTAGAATTTCTGGTGAAATAGTCATGACTTGGTGTTGCTGGAAAGTGGAAAGCCATGTACAGGCGCGGATCTAGAAATTCATAATAGGGGGGTCAGACGTACCGCAAATATTTTATTGTCCAGATTTAGCCATACGACTCACACTTACTCTAAGGATAAAATTCAGTTATCTCAGATACCTATGGTATCAAAAGAATTGAACTCTGCTTGACAGAAAAAAATAATAAATAATAGAAACAATATTTATTGACTAAATACAATAGGAGGGTCCATGGACCCCTTGACCCCCCTCTGTATCCGCGCCGGGCCATGTAGATGTTTACGAATTAAACAAACAGTTTCTAAAATACATAAAGAAGGAAGTGTTAAAATCCGGTGATCTTTGAAATAGCTTTTGCAATGTGTAGTTCTTCTTAGGCCAAACAGATATCTTATTGCTCTCTTTTTAATTTAAAAATAACATCGAATTGGGCAGCTTTACCAGAACCCCAAAAAAGAAGACCATATCGAAGATGCTAAAGGGTAGGCTATTTTCGAAGAGGCTAAATTGATTTCCTTCGAAACAGATCTTATTGCATAGCAAGCTGAGGATAGTTTCTTACTTATCGCATCGATATGAAGGGACCATTTAAGGTTGTTATCTAAAAAATACCAAGAAATTTTACAGAATTAACGATACTGATCTGACTGTTATTAAGAGGTAAGGGTTGAAGAGCTCCTTTACAGGATAATGCTACTGTTTTATCTTTCGTTAAAAGAGAGTAAATTCGAATCGGACCAGGTTTTTATTGTGAGTAGATCAGAAGTTATAGTAGCATGAAGAGTTGCGATATTTGAATTGCTCCAAGTGATACTGGTATCATCAGCAAAAAGAAAAAAATTTTCATCGATTTTTAAACTAGTGATGTCATTATTAAATATAAGGAAAAGCAGAGGACCCAATACTGAATCTTGTGGTAGCCCACATGCAATATTTTTGAGACTAAAATCTGTATCATTTGCTCTAACCAGCTGTTTCCTATTATCCAAGTAAGATTAAACCAATTCAAAGAAATACCTCGAATTCCGTAGAGATTTAGTTTTTTTATCAAAATGTTGTGATTTACACAATCAAAAGCTTTGGCAAAAAAACAGTGGCAGTGTGCAGATTATTGTTTAGTGCTTGATAAACCTCATGTAATACAGAAAACATGACATCATTGGAACATTTATTATTTAAAAAAGGTTAAAATTATAATGGTATCCGCTACTTCCACAAAAATCCTAAAATTTGTAGCTGAATCCAATAAGCTTTCCACATAAAAATTGCTACAATGAATTATGTCCATATTATTTAACGTAGGATAACAATGTTCAATAGATCAGTAAAATAAAACATAATAACGATTCAACAATTTATTATATTTTCGAGATTTATTCATGAATATATTTTATATTAAACATTAATCAACGAGAATAATCCAGTTAACGATAAAAAGGGCCGATGTGAAACTTTTATTATTAAACGTGTAAATCTAAACGAAGTGGAACACTTTTCTTTTTTGAACAAATTTTAAGGGTAAAAAAAATAAAATTTTCAGTGATCTCTAAATAAGACAGTGAGCTATAATGGGTTTGTGTTCTGATTTTTCTTGTGAGCTTACATTTCTTTTTAGGTTTTCGTTTAAATTATTTATATTTAGAAGTATGTTTATATCAACACATATTTGTACGAACAATCTTGAAATATGTAACCGTTGTCTAGATTTCTAGATAACTAATAAAGAAACATACCTACATAAATACGTACAGCAATAACAAAAACATGTATATAAAAATATGTATAAGTGGGCTCGAACGAACCTGAAAATCTAAAGTTGTAATAATTTGCGATAACACAAAAATAAAAGATTAGGACAATTTGTGCTTTCCTTACCTTACTTATTGAAAAATGTTTAAATGAGATTATCAATACCTACTATATTTTTCACTTTCCACTAACTTTTTATGACTCAAATGTAATAGTTTTGCCGGTTTAATCATTTGTCAGTCGATTGTCATATCTGGAAAATCTTGAAATATGTACTTAAATCGTTGAATGATAACTCGATATTATGTACCTAACTGTATATTTATCAATCAACTCTTAAATAATAAATAAACCGATTAATAAGGGAGAAAGGGTGTATAAGGAGAAAGTATAAAATAATTTATTTTTAAAAAGACTTGAGATAAATTCGTATAAATAGCATGATAATCTTTTTACCTAAATGATACTTTTGTCTTAAAAAATTATCATTCAAAACACAAACACAAAATGTTTCTGAAATTTCTACCCGATTGTGATATCTGATTTAGTTACCACGAAGGTTAACACATCGTGTATTACTATCGTTAACAAGTGTTAAGTTGTGTTCAATCTGATATATTCAGCTTCGTTGAACACTTACACAAAGATGCAGTTGTGAAGCTATTCAGATATGAATGATAGGCAACCCTTTACAGTGCATTAAGAAACCGTGACGGGACTTAACACTGTATCGGCAGTATCGGCGTCCCAAAAACTAAAAGAAAAATTATTTTGACATCTAAATAGAACTAAGAGACCTGTAGGAAACCTTGGTGATACAATTATTGGCATCGCTAGACAAAACTTATGATATGACATCCCGGCTTAGTCCCAACGTGCTTATTTAATTGTTAAAATATTTTTGTTATTTGCCCAGATCTGGTATTCAAAATGTTTGAAATAGGTGATTTTTTCTTTTTCTATTCATATTATTTATATTTCTCCTGTCAATTATATAATTCAAAATAAACCATAATTTATTATTCTAAATGGGAAATAAGCCACAATTTAAAATTATTTTATTGACGTTTCTACTTCCAACTCGGACGTCATTATCAAAATACAAAATATTACTAAATTAAACAAAAATGTTGTTGCTTAGTAAAAAGATCCTTCTAATAATTTAATTTAATCTGACTCATTCATATCGGCAATTCAGACATGTATTATACATTTTAAAGTAGAGGGCTTTAAAATGATATTGCCAAAATTTATGAGTTGCGTTTCTTGGGACGACTTTATTGAAAGATAGTCCATTCGATTACATGAAATCAATTTGAGAGTAAACTGAACGTAAGTCCAATTACTTACAATGTCGGGATACTACCATGAGGTTTTTTCCTGTTTTTTCCTCGTAATTTACTATGGAATCACTAACACGAGAATTTTAGTGTCACCATTGCATGTGGTTGTCTTTTTAAAGACAAATCACGTGCTATGACTTTTTTGTGACGGATATTCTCGAGTTAATGTTGATTTCATGTAATCGAATGAACTATCTTTCAATAAAGTCGTCCCAGGAACGCAACTCATAAATATTGTCAATATAATTGTAAAGTATTCTACTTTAAAATGTATGATATATATCTGAATTGCCGATATGAATGAGTCAGATTAAATGAAATTGTTAGAATAATTTTTATACTAAGCAACAACATTTTTGTTTAATTTAAGTACTTAGTTTTGTTTAGCTTAGTAATATTTTGTATTTTGATAACGTCTGAGTTGGAAGTCGAAACGTCAATATAATCATTTTTTAATTGTGGCTTATTTCCCATTTAGAATAGCATTACACAAATAGCTTCAGAACAATAGTAAGAAACCATAGTTGACAAATAAATTCTTTATTTCATATTTCGCCGTTCTTTCTGAGTTTATCTCTATGTGGAATCTGTATGACCTTCCTCCATTACTCCTTCTTTACCATATTAACTATATTTGTTTACAATATGCCATCGATAGGTGCTATACATGGAGTTCCCCTAGCCCTAACATATCTATTAATATTATAAATGTAACCTTTTTAATCACCAGATTCATTGTTTGTCATTTTTCCATTTTTCAACTTGTTTTTTTGTTTTTTTAACTCTTCAACATACAGTGTGATGTCATACATAATATGTAGCTGGTTTTATAGCTGATTTCTTCTTCTTTTGGTGATATCTCCTTTAGTGGAAGTTAGCGAACAGAGATGTTGAATCAAGGCCGGTTCAGTCTCTGATATTTTTCAGCCATGAAATCTTTCACCTACCGGGATCCCGTTTTTCTTCAATCTTCCCCTGGATGATCAGTTGCGCGAGGTGGTAATTTTCGTTTCTCATTATGTGTCCCAAGTCCCAGGTAGCTAACTTTTCTAACTTCGATGATCTTTAGCAGCTCCCTATCTGTATCTGTTCTCCTCAGGACATTTTCGTTGGTGGTGTGAGTATAGCTGACTAACAGAATGTATTAGCCCTGGATCCCGCGTACCAAACAAAGTTGATTAATATCAAGCTGAAAATTTGTTAATAGCTTAACGGTGTCTAGTCGCACAAACCAGGCGCGGATCCAAGGGGGGGTCAATGGGGTCAATTGCCCCCTCCTTGAGACTTCGCCTGGTGTCGCCTTTTTTTAAGAAAAAGATAATTGGGATTAAAAATTAATAGTGAGTTTTGTGTCCTCTTGGCAACTGAATAACGGAGTGAAACATAAAACAGAATTCCTTCTCCAAAGTATGTGTTCTCGGTCTTACTGTATGG
The DNA here is from genome assembly GCF_917563875.1 of Diabrotica virgifera virgifera. Lineage (NCBI taxonomy): Eukaryota > Metazoa > Arthropoda > Insecta > Coleoptera > Chrysomelidae > Diabrotica > Diabrotica virgifera. The sequence goes on along the minus strand of NC_065452.1, from coordinate 7,515,317 downwards.
TGTCGAGTCTTGGATTGTGAATAAAATCGATCTACTTACCTAAATCGCTTTGTTTGTGGCTTTCGAAATGTGGTTCTATAGAAGAATTTTAAAAGTATCTTGGTTGAAGAAGATTCGAAACTCCACAATACTAAAACGTCTCAGCAAGACTACTGAGATTATAGAAGGCATCAAGAAGAGAAAAGTGGAGTATTTTGGACATGTAATGAGAAGTTTCAAATATAGATTGCTACAAAATATTATGCAAGTGAAAATAGAAGGCAAACGCAGTCCAGGACGAAAAAACACTTCGTGGTTGATTTAGGGTGGCAGTGAATAAAATTAAGATAGCTATGATAGTAACCAACGTTCTGAAAGGACATGGTACATGAAGAAAAATAAACTAACAGCCCATACCGAAAAAGAACCTGCGTATGTGAGTGACGAGAAAATTTTTTATTTCATTGCCCCCTCCTTGCAAGGTTGCTGGATCCGCCGTTGGCACAAACTTAGATATATGGGAACACTGGAACAGGGAAAGTTTTAATTGTGGAACGTGATTTGAACTGTGGAACATATCATCCTGACAAGTTTATGATTGTGAAAACTAGCAGATTATTTTTATGTTTATTTAACACACCCAGGTGCAAAAAAATCGATCCATTGAAAATTTGGTCATTTTTGATGTCTCGAATTTCCTAAACCTGTTGTCCAATTTAAGTGATTTTTTACCATGTTATAGCCTTATTCATTAACAATATCGCTGTAATAATATTGTTGCTAGACAGGTAAACTGTTATTGTATACCGGGTGTGTGAATCAAACTGTGTTTTTTTCTCAAAGTTCGCATCACCCTGTGGACTATTCTAGCGTTTATAAAATACTGAAATTAAAAACCAACTATAGGCTCAGGTTTCTTAACATTCTGTTTTTAGGTTCATTCGCTTATGTTTAATAAAAGTTAGGTACTTTAACAACTGGCCATATTCGTCATCAGTACACAAAGTTCGCATCACCCTGTGGACTATTCTAGCGTTTATAAAATACTGAAATTAAAAACCAACTATAGCCTGAGGTTTCTTAACATTCTGTTTTTAGGTTCATTCGCTTATGTTTAATAAAAGTTAGGTACTTTAACAACTGGCCATGTTCGTCATCAGTACAGGGCGTTTCTAAATGAGTGCGACAAACTTTAAGGGGTGGTTTTACATGACAAAATAATGACAGTTTGCTTTATAATCATATGTCCGCAAACGCTTCGTTTGCGAGATACGGGATGTTATTTTTTTTTACAAACTGACGATTTATTTATTGCTTTAAAACCAGTTGAGATATGCAAATTAAATTTGGTGGGTTTTAAGACGTATTTATTGCACATTTTTTGACATACAATTATGAATTTAATATTCACCATTAGCGCGCAAACGGGTATTATGACCGATCATATTACCCGTATGCACGCCAATGGTGAATATAAAATTCTTAATTGTATGTCAACAAATGTGCAATAACTACGTCTTACAACCCACCAAATTTGATTTGCATATCTTAACTGGTTTTAAAGCAATAAATCGTCAGTTTGTAAAAAAAATAACATCCCGTATCTCGGAAACGAATCGTTTGCGGACATATGATTATGAAGACATGTTGCGGACATATTATTTTGTCATGTAAAATTTCCCCTTAAAATTTGTCGCACTTATTTAGAAACACCTTGTACTGATGACGAACATGGTCAGTTGTTAAAGTACCTAAATTTTTTATTATCCAACATAAGCGAATGAATCTAAAAACAGAATGTTAAGAAAACCTAAGGCTATCGTTGGGTTTTAATTTCAGTATTTTATAAGTGCTAGAATAGTCCACATGGTGATGTCACAGATTAACCCAACCTTAATCAGTATTTAGAAAGTTAATCAATTTATTAATGACACTACATACCTTACTTCATCCTTTGGCAATCTAAAAAATGATATTCCTTGACCCGTCTTAGATGAACACCCTTCACAAATACACGTATATCCAACCATTTTTAAAAATATAAGAAAACTATTTAAACACACTTGATAAAATAGAAAAAATTCCCACCGTCAATGTAACACTACAATAAGCGCATGTACTGTGGAGGTTATTCAGGAACTGACATACTAAGCGAGCTACTAAGCGACTACCCTTTTGGTAACTCAAAGTGGGAGGAGTTTACCAAAACTCGGTATCAGAGTTATCGCCAGGGTTTCGCATCTGTGTTGGGTTAATCTGTGGTGATGTGAACTTTGAGAAAAAACACAGTTTGATTAGTACACCCGGTATACAATGACAGATTACCTGTCTAGCAGCAATATTATTACAGCGATATTGTTAATGAATTAGGCTATAACATGGTAAAAAAATCACTTAAATCGGACAACAGGTTTAGAAAATTCGAGACATCAAAAATGACCGAATATTCAGTGGATCAATTTTTTTGCACCTGGGTGTAGCAAACTTTATATATGAAAAAAATTTGTCGACAAATATATTTGGCGTTTTAATAAGTCCGACACGTAGAACATTTCAAATGACAGGAATTATGTTGATGATAAATAGCAGTCTGATTTTTGCATGAGAGTTTAATAAAAGGGTAACAAATCAATTGGTAGTTCTTTCTGACAAAATACATGGGACGTTTTCGTAGTCTGACGTTCGAAACCTGTAACCCGTTCCACAATTAAAACTTCCCCTGTTCCAGTGTTCCCCTTCATTAAAGTTTGTCCGACTATACACCGTTAAGCTATTGACAAATTTTTAGCTTGCTATTAATCAACTTTTTTTGGTACGCAATTATAATTTTTCTGTTGTACAATACACGGCTTGCTAACGTCCATTCCATTATTTTGGTCTAAAATTATACAGCTCTCATCTCCATCATCTAAGTTCTCATTGTTTTGTGATAAAAAACTATTAATATAATTAATTTGCAAAATGTTTTCACTGTTTATAGTTACCATTCTATTTGAACCAGTAGCTCTGTTTTTAAAAAATATTCTAATAGTTATTCTGTTTCCTCTTGCATGTTTTCGCGGATCCAGTTTTTTCTCTAATACCGTCAATATTTCTTCATATCATAACCCTTTCATCTTTTAGTTATGCTGTTGTGTAACAAGTCTCCGAACATTCCTCCAAATAATAGTTAGTGCTGTTATACAGCTTCTTAGATATTGTCCTTGTTTTATACATGAGGTACATACTTCGTACGTTGGAGTACAAACATTTTTTTGTGTGCGTCCCAATATCTTTGCTCTCTGATTAGGTACTGCACGTTTATTGATGTCTTTAAAATCTATTTTCTTATATTTTTTACAGAATCTCATATTTTATTTAGACAGATATTGTCCTCTTACCTTTTGTTAGCTCTTTATCATAAAGAGAATAAGTAGATATTTGCATACCTCCTCTGAAGATGATGTAAATAATATTTGTCATCTATAGGTATGTTTAATTATAAGTTACCTTTTTTTATTTATGTATGCTTTCTTGTCCTCCAAACTGAGAACTTTCTTAGGCTTGATTGATTTATTTACAGCTGCCTACTCGAATCAGTATCATTTATAAAATATGATAGTTATACCATGATTTCATGAACATTTTACTTTTACAAATACATAGATTTTTTCAGTCCATGGTATCCGTCATAATATTCTAGTTTTTTTAATATTATTTATTTTTTATTTTATACTTCATGCCATTTCGATATCTATTCTATAACGTTGTATGGTTGAATCTCTATAATGTTGCAGTTATTTCTTTACATCTATCTTCTTACGCATTTACACTTATACATTTCTATGTATTTTTAACACTGTTTATCCAGCGGTGTTTAATTTATCATGATGTAGTACAGTGGAACCTCGATAACTCGGATTAATCGGGACCGCGGCCGATCCGGGTTATCGAAAATCCGGGTTAGCCACAGAATATGGTAAAAATTAATAAAATACGGTATACTTACAGATAAACTCCGTTATAATTCAAATAGCATGAACTACACATCTAAATTATTAAAAACGCGCAAACACAAACCTATGATTTTTTTAAATAGTCTTTTAGTCTTTTTTAAACAATGCTAAGCCAGTTTGAAATAAATAAAGGATTAACAGGTGCCTGTTGTTTCCGATAAATCCCAGACAATGACTGTTGCTCTGCCGCCGCCGCCGTGTGCCATGAGTCATTTTTACTATCGTATACATAGTTCAAATTACACAAATACACATTATCTCTCAAATATTATATTACATACTATGCCTTGCAAGATAATTCGGATGGAATTACCCAGATTAAGAGACTGGGCCGATATCAAGCACAAAATAATCTGGGGAATTCCATCCGAATTATCTTGCAACGGATAGTACATTTTTATTGTTAAAATGTTTGTCTGATGAATATCGGTCCGGGTTATCGGGGGCCGACTTATCGGAGTTCCACTGTAATACATTCAGTAAGTAGGTACATTCAGTACGCTGAGCTGACTCTGACTTCAGATTTGGTAGCTGCCCTCAGCTACCAAACTAAGAGTGTCACAGAGAAGAATGGAGCGGTCCATGTTGGGAATAACTCTCTGAGACAAAATAAAAAACGAAGAGATCAGGAAAAGAACAAAGGTAACTGACGTTATCGAAAGGATTGCCAGTCTAAAATGGAGATGGGCAGGAAACATAACCAAAATGACAGATGGCTGATGAAAAAAGAGGTTATTGGAATGGAGGTCCAGAGAAGACAAGAGAAGCGTCGGTCGACCGCCTAAAAGATGGACCGACGATTTAAGAAGGATAAATAAAAACTGGATGAGAGCGGCGCATGATAGACAGGGTTGGAAACAAGGAGAGGGGCCTATGTCCAGCAGTGGACTTTTAAGGCTAGATGATGTTTAGTAAGCGCATATTCATACTGATGACAAACACGAAAAAAGAACACTTGTTACGCGAAAACTATTACATTTTAACAGTTAAACGAAGATAAATCAAATTTGAAAATATTTGAATGTAAGATATTTTGTAAATTATTTGAACAATACAGAATACGTATGATATATTCAGAATAAGCGTAACAAAATAAGTTTACAAGTGAATTTGTAGAAAATAATATATTTTAATCTGAATTTAAAAGAGCCGCATAATACTAATGCATATACAGGGTGTAACGAAAATACAGGTCATAAATTAAATCACATATTCTGAGACCAAAAATAGTTCGAATCAACCTAATTTACCTTAGTACAAATATGCACATAAAAAAAGTTACAGCCCTTTGAAGTTACAAAATGAAAATCGATTTTTTCGAATACATCGAAAACTATTAGAGATTTTTTATTGAAAATGGACATGGGGCATTCTTATGGCAGGAACATCTTAAATAAGAATTATAGTGAAATTTGTGCACCCCATAAAAATTTTATGGGGGTTTTGTTCTCTTAAACCCCCCCAAACTTTTGTGTACGTTCCAATTAAATTATTATTGTGGTACCATTAGTTAAATTCAATATTTCTAAAACTTTTTTGACTCTTAGTATTTTTTCAATAAGGCAGTTTTTATCGAGTTACGGCTTCTTTTTTAATATGTTTACATAAAAATTTTATTGGGGTTTTGTTCCTTTAAACCCCCCAAATGTTTGTGTATGTTCCAATTAAACTTTTACTGCGGTACCATTAGTTAAACACAGTGTTTTTAAAACTTTTTTGCCTCTTTGTATTTTTTCGAGAAGGCACTTTTTATCGAGATATTACTTCTTTTTTAATATGGTTCAAAATATACCTAAAAATGTAAATCATAAATAAATTTTCTAATTATTACAAAGTCTTCATAATCGTACTTAGCCATATACAAATATGTTGTGGATTTGACAAATATTCAAAATATCTCGATAAAAACTGACTTTTCGAAAAAGTACTAAGAGGCAAAAAAGTGTTTAAAATATTGTGTTTAACTAATGGTACTACAATAATAATTAAATTGGAAGGTACACAAAAGTTTGGGGGGTTTAAAGGAACCAAACCCCCATAAAATTTTTATGGGGTGTCCAAATTTCACTATAATTTTTTCTTAAGATACTACTACCATAAGAATGCCACATGTCTATTTTCAATAAAAGATCTCTAATAGTTTTCGATATATTGGAAAAAATCGATTTTAATTTTGTAACTTCAAAGGGCTGTAACTTTTTTTATGTGCACATTTGTACTAAGGTAAGTTAGGTTCAATCGAACTATTTTTGGTTCCAGAATATGTGATTAAATTTATGACCTGTATTTTTGTTACACCCTGTATATGCATCTGAAATTGAAAGATAAACACTAATCACAACAGAATCACTATATGTACTAGGATTACTAATGAAACCTGAATGGACAACGAACGACGGTATGGCATATAAAAGTAGATTTTAAAAGAAGTAAAAGAGTTAATGAAAATACCTTAAAGATTGATAAACATTATAACGAAAATTCTGTACCTATACGACGAAAATATAAAAATAGAGACACTAACAAATACTGTATCTCTGGAATGGTAAAATATTCCCCAAGACAAAGACAGGCGAAACAGTTCATTACAGAACATTCACCAAAATACACGGCAGATCTAATAAGCAAAGATAGGAAAACAGTCAAAGCCCTAGTAAGTCTGCTAACAGGGCACTGTAAGCTGAATGCTTAATAGGCAGTTAAAGCTGATGGGATCAGCACATGATGACCTCTGCAGATTCTGTCACCTGGAAGAAGAAACTGCAGAGCACATTTTATGTTATGCAACAGAGTGGACGAAAGTTGGGAAGGTGAATGTAAACAAGTGTAACCTAGATGTAGAGGGAATAGTCTTCTTCTTCTTCTTCTTATACTTGTTGTAGATCTCTCGATCTGTTAATTCCGACGTTGAAGTATTTCTTGAGAGGTAGACTGCCAGCTATCTCTCCATCTTTTTGGTGGTCCTCCCGGTGGACGCTTGCCAGCTGGTTTTCTTTCTAGAGGGAATAGTACCTACGTTAAATATCTTGGCAGCTGGTTGAATATGAATGGTGTCTTTGATGAAGAGACAGAGTCTTTAACCGGCATTGAAATATCACGGAAACTACGGAAAGCCTTTATGACACGGAAATCAATCCTTTGCAAGCGAAACGTATCAATGCATACTTTATACTATATTGTACTGCTGTACTGCTATATTGTATATGCAATATTGTACTTTATATTATACTATGCACCATATTATGTACGGTCATGAGTGCTTAATAGCAGGCAGTAATTTGGTCTTATGGTGGAAGAATTGTTTAGCGCAGAAGGCAATAAAAAAGACTTTGGGAAATTGTAAACATGATGATATCGAACGTATAAATGTGGACACGGTAAGTAAAGGAGTTTGAAGCGATAAACTACCCCAGATGATTGAAATGATATTGAAAAATAATATTTCAATTAACTATGATAGTTATCGTTTACCCTAGCCTAAACTAGCTCAATCGTGCAAGTTGTGCGCCCACCTTGTCTTAATAAAAAATATGAACACTGAAAATTTAGAATGGAGCAAACAAAACAATAATTTAACTAATCATGTTTATTTTTCATAAAAGACATAATTAAGTAATGTATTAAAAGATATACCAGACCTTGCCGAAACTTAACAGATCAGATTATACTTATTTGATGGCACTTGGTATCTGTTTGCGGATTCTTGGTGTCTTGCTGTTGGTTCTGCAACTGGGTCTGGGGTCGTAGATGTTCGGGGCCACCAGGCCTACACGTGTTGTTTGGTTGTTATATGTTTCTTTGTTGCGGTTATCGCTGCATCGCTGGCGACATTGGGGGCTCCAGTTTCAGGAAGCCCTCCCGGTAAAGGGGTTGTTCAGATTTTCTTATTTATCCAGGAAAACCCAATTTAAGAACGTCAGTTAGAAGATGTGGCTACCAGACCAGACGGAGCCTTAAGTAGTTTCCAAAAGTAAAAAAAAGTTTTTTCTCCATTTTGGAGAAGGGTTTCACTTGACAGATTTAGTGGGGGCTTGATACTGACAGAAATGAAAATATAATACAGAGTACAACAGAGAAGAAGAGTACGAGACAGAGTAGAATAGAAGTACGTTCCGTATGACAGAGTGAAAAGAGAGTTGACTATAACAGGGCGCCACACAAGTTTTTAACAGGAAAACAAGTTATAACCAATAGAAGAAGATTATTATTAATGAATTGTTCAGAAGATAGAATAAAATAATTTATTGAAAACAAAATAATCAAGATGTGACGTTTATAACGTTACAAGTTAAATAAATATTACATCGAGAAATAAATATATTTTAAATGGTTTTTCGACCTAACTTAATGTTAATATAAAATATTTCATATTTGTTGTATTTAATTTAGGGGTATGTGTTGTTTTCCTTCGAGTATATACTGTATTCAAACTTGTTTCATCTCCTAAAATTACGAATATATTTGATGGGATGTCACTAAAAAATCACAATCGTGCTAATAGACGGTACACAGCTTTTAAAAATATAAAAAATGTATAGTTAAATATGAATATCTCGAGATTAACAGTATAATATTGGATTCACTTTTGAAAAACTCCCATATCCAATAATAAAAATCTTGAGAAACACTGAAAAATTTTTATTTAAAAACAACTTGAAAAATTGCAAGCAAGTAAGATCTCAATACGCGTATAAATTATGAATACATACTTGATGTAAAGTTTATAGCAAACAAGAACAAAATGTACTGGTCTTGTGAGAAAAAAGTGGCGTTGGATATTGGGTGCTTCCTAGATTAGACAAAAATTTTTGTGAAAAATAGTTTATTAAGTTAACATAATATGAAATACATTAAATGGGAGACCCTGTCAGTTTTCAATAACATCATCATCATCATGCGACCAACAGTTGGTCTTGCAAATATTTGCTCATAAAATTTTCAATTTCTTCATAGTTTCCTATGATAAATCTACCAAACTTTTTGCTGCCCAACGTCTTTTTAGCCCTGATTGGGACTTTTTTGTATAATATTTAACGACTGAAGGTGTAGATTTGACTAAAGTAGATGTCCCCAGTCTAAATTCGTGCTTAATTAGACCATCAACAGCTAGCAGTCGAAAAACTGTTCTCTTTCTTACTATTGACCAAAGTGTATAAAATTAAAAATCACAAAAAAAACGTTGTTTCGTAGAACGCCTTTTGTAATGTATGTATTTGGTCGAATTTGTCTGTATATAAAATCCATAGAAAAGGACCAAACCTTAATTGGTCGTTTTTTGCCCTTTTTTACCTTTGTGGTATACAAAAAACATTGGTTTTCCATTTTTTAAATCATAAATAGTAAAAAATATTGCCAGTTACTTAATTCAAGTAAAATGGTTCTGGAAGCAGAATAACAGCAAGGGCAAGATTTGAATGTACTCCCCACACATTGTGCCCTATCGTGGAATCCGTTTTACAGTTCACTTAAGTCGACTACGTCTTACTATAACATTTTTAGTTTTACTTTGGTGCCAAATTTTGTTGGTCACAGCGCTAACTGGTTAACAAAGTTGTTTAGGGTTTTACGGTCTACCGTAAATATGTTGCGTTAAAAGCTACTTTACAGTTGACTTGTGATTTTTTAACTAACAAAATGACGGACATAAAGCCCTAGTTACTTGGCTACCTCTTCAAGTTTTGTATTCAATGGCGTAGTCTTATCTCTTCTATCATTATATAATTTTCCCAATGACAATAATTTAGACGTTAGAATCGTTTATTCCCAAAACAGGTCATACCCGGCACTTGCAGGATTTCTCAAGTAACTACATATACTATATGTGTAGCATATATAGTAGTTATAGTAACTTTTATTATATAGTATAAAATTTAAACTAGCGCAGAAAAGGGTTGGCAATATACCTACGTCTATTTGAGAATATATTGTTAAAAAAGCGAGTAAGTGATTGAAAAAAGAATACAAAGGACTTCTTCTTCTTGCAGTACCGTCTCCTATCGGAGGTTGGCTACCATCAGATCAATTTTAACTTTGTTTGCTGCAGCTCTAAACAATTGTATTGAACTGCACCCGTACCACTCCCTTAAATTTCACAGCCAGGAAATCCTTCTACGTCCTACATTTCTGCTTCCAGACTTTTCCTTGGATTATGAGTCTTAGCAAGGAGTACTTTTCCTCTCTCATTTTGTGGCCTAGATAGTCCAGTTTTCTCGTTTGTATTGTTTTTATGACTTCGCATTCCTTGCCCATCTTCAGCAAAACATCTTGACTTGTTACTCTATCTGTCCGTGGTATCTTGCACATTCTCCTGTAGCACCACATCTCGAATGCTTCAATGTTTTTGATGTTTATCTTTTTCAGTGTCCAACCTTCCATGCCGTACAATAGTACTTAGAAAACATAGTACTTAACATTCTCGTTCCTAATTTCAAATTTATGTCCCAGCAACATAGGAACTTTTTCATATGGATAAATGGTTGATTTGAAAGAAGGACTATGGAGTGTAAAAATTATGAAATACAGAGCTTTCTACAACATTAGACTCAGTCAGTTAGTCAAGACCCCTGTGCCCTGATTTTATATGTTTTGTTGGGCCTCTTATACTTCTCCATTCACTCCTGGTTTGCTCTTCTGCGCCATTATCCGTGAGCCTCCTTCATACCACCATAAACTTTTCTCAAGACTTTATTCTCCCAAATCTCTAACTTTTTTCTTCTTTCTGATTCGTTGTCCAAGTTTCACATGCATACGACACCGTTGGTCTCACTATTGTGTTATCGAATCCTGGCTGCCCTGGACACGTTTTGTGCTTTTAATAGTACGTTTAATGATCCTACTGCTTTGCTGCCTTCCAACAGCCTTATACTTGGTATTTTATTAAATGATCTTCTTCTTCTTTGTGTGCCGTGCTTGGTTTCAAGCTTTGGCTATCGTCGTATTAACAAGCTGATGAAGTGTTTCTCGGTTGGCAGCTATATGAAACAATTCCTCGGTTTACTGTAAAGAGACCGAAATCATTAGACCGAAAGCAGTAGACCGAAACCTCACTAGACCGAACAGTAGAAGACCGAAAAGCAGGAGACTGAAAAGCATTAGATACATAATACAGGATGCTCAAACAGGATTGTAATCTGAGCAAGGGTAACACCAACCTCCATTCACCCTTTATCCATAATGGTTGTTGTCATAATCATTAAATTCAAATTAGAAGCAAATAAAATATACCCTTAATTTATTTTTACTTGTCGCAGTAAAAGAGATAAGACAAATGTAATTACAACTAAATGTTATTTGGATGGTTATTAGAAATAGTTAAGATGGTGTTAACGTCACTCTACCCTTAATTTATTTTTATTTTTTATCTTTATTTTTCACTAATTTGTTTAAAGGATTAAAATTATTTCATATCAGACTGTACAGTACAGTACTGTACTGTACACAGTCTATACATAAAATAATATAAACAAAAGGACAGATATACAAAATCTTAACATAATTTACTGCAATCTTTTTTAATTTATGTACCATTTCGGTCTAATGCTGTTCGGTCTAGTGAGGTTTCGGTAAAGTGCTTTTCGGTCTAATGAGTTCGGTCTACTGCTTTCGGTCTAATGATTTCGGTCTAATTGTCGTGTACCCAATTTCTCGACCGTTCGACCTCTCCATTGTCTTCCAACTTTTTTGTAATTTCTTGAATGATAGTCAGATCATATTTTCTAGCTTCTTCTTCAAGTTTTGTGAACATCTTTTAAAGTTCTATTCTTGAACTTGCAAAACTTTTGCTGCAGTATATCTCCGCCTACTTTTAATATTTCTGCTGGTACTCCGCTTTCTTCAGCAATTTTATTATTTTTTAGGTATTTTATTACTTCTATTAACTTCTTCTCTGTTGGTTCTTGTGTTTGTTGTTACTCTGTTTCTTGCGTCCGTTGTTTTATTTCTGTGGTTGTTTGGCCTTTATTGTTTAATAATTCGTCAAAATACTCTGTCGATGTGTCTAATTTTTCTGTCTTGTGTCTTGTCTCCTAGTAACATACCATATTTTGCAAAAACATTGTGCTTTTATTTTGTATCACCCGTGTCTTTTGACTTTGACATTATGACCAGGGCTTTGGACAGAGTGCGATTAAAGGACGTGTTAGAAATAATGGGAGAAAAAGGTCTAAACCACAGGCTAATTATTAACCCAGTACACGATATTAACAAACAATGTAAAACAAAAATCAGGCCATTTGACAACAAAAGACATAGTTATAAACACAGAAATCCGTCAAGGCGATTGACTGAGCCCTTTTATATTTAATTTAATAATGGACAAAATAATAGAAAACCTTCCCAGAACAGCTGGATTTAAGATGGGTAATACATTGTTTAGAGTCGTTTGCTATGCTGACGATGCTGTCCTTATCACCGATTCTGAAGACAATCTCCAAAGGCTACTGCGTGCATTTAATACTAAAGCTAAAGAACTAAATATGGTCATCAACACCGAGAAGACTACATGCCTAGTAATTTCCAAAGAGCCGATAATATGCAAATTAGAAATTAACTCCAAAACTGTGGAACAGGTGAATCACTTCAAATATCTTGGAGCCGAAATAAGAAGCTATGGAAATATCTCAAAAGAGGTCAGAGAACAAACAATGAAACAGCCAGAATCTCGGGATGCATGAAAGAAATCATATGGAAGAACAAATATCTAAATACTGAAAGCAAAGTCAAAATATATAAGACAACAATAAGACCTATTATAACATATGCGGCAAAAACAAGACCAGACACCAATAGAACGTTACAAATGATGAGAACAGTTGAAATGAGAAATGAGAACACTAAGAAGTATATAAGGCAAAACTCTATGTGACACAATAAGAAGTGAAGACATCAGACAAAACTGTGGAATACAGGACATAGGCAGGTGGGTCAGACAGAGACGAAGATATTGGAACAAACATATAAAGAGAATGGAGGACAGCAGACCCGTTAACCCTTATCCGGGCAACACATTTTACTTACGTAACCGGGCAACTCGGGTCTGTTGGGCCCACCACTGTTCGTGAATGTACTATTCATATTTACCCATATATTTCTAATATTCTTTTTCCATTTTTTACTAAAGTTATATTTAAATTGTCTAGATTAATAAAAGGTGCTACTATAGTATGCGGTCTACCTTGAAGGCGCGATCTACCTGAAGGATTTGCCATATTTCCATGCAACACTTGTCTGGCTTTGAAGGCATATACTGCTTGAAAGGACACCTACGTCGATACGTTACAAGTTGCTCATCTACCGTTATGTTTTTTCCTGGTAAATAGTATTTCTGAAAGTTTTGTTTGACTTCGCGTATTGACACATCGCATATTGACACACATCGCGTATTGCTGCTAACTTGTCGTTCCTTCTTCGTTCAGACCTCGTGTCTTTATGGTCAAATCGAACAAATCTTAGTAAGTTTTTTAATTGTTTTAACCCCATGGTAGCTTTAAATATAGTAGGTCCATAAAACTTACTGCAAAGGTCCAAAGTATATCTACATTATTATGGATGTTGGTACTCAGTTGCCCTGCAGTTAGTAGCAGTCCAATAAAGGCATATAGCTCTGTCGAGTCACAATATTTCCAGTTATCTATCACCAGGACTTTTTCGGCTTCTTCATTTGTCCACTTGACTATTTCGTTCACAATTTTTTCGTCCGCAAACAAACAAAAGGAATCAACAGAATCATCTACACTTTGACCAGGGGCTAACATTACTTTGTGCGTTTTGCATTTGATTATGTCGCAAGATCGCATACGTCCTGTCGGTTGTGGTTGAGGTTGATTCTTCCAGTTAATTCCATCCTTAGTTTCAAAAATTACACACTCTGAAATCTGGGAACTTGTAGCTACACATTCTTCTTCATTATCACTCAATACTACTTGCTGATCACCCTCTTCACTTTCTTCCGAAAAATGATCTTGAATTTCAAAGTCACTTTCAATGACACCTACTTCAGGAGATTCTTCATCATCGAAAGCCCATAAATTATTAGCAATATCTTGCAGTTCTGCAGCTGATAATGGTTTTCGGGACATTTTATTCGCACTATCTACTTTCACTGCAATTCAACATAATTTTAGGAGCTTAGTTGTCGACACTAACATCGATATCAAACGATTGATAGCAGATGCATTATTTATTTAAAAATATGTATAGGTACCTACCTAACAATATTATTACATTCCAACAATGATTATCAGTTTTTAAAATTCATTTGGAATAGATATAACACCCATTGTAAGCATCTCTTTGATGTTCACACCAAAGATATGTTTACATTGTTTGTTAAGGGTTTAGACTTTATTATTGGATTTCCGGAATCATAAAAAACGTTTATATAATCCACGAAAACATTACCTGATTGCCAGATTAACTTCTGTAGAAAAGATTTAGAATTTAGGTATAAATAGAAATAGGGTCCGACGGGCCCGTGTTGCCCCTTTACGTGACAAAATTCTTTCGATGCAATAATTTCAAAAATCGTAATGAATATTTTGAATAGTTCATGACTATGTTGAAGGAAACATACTTCTAAACAAATTCAGTGATGCATAAAATTCAATAAAATTTTTTTTATCAGTTTATGATAAAAGAATTGGTGTCTCGGACCTGTTGGACCCACCTGCCCGGATAAGGGTTAAAAGCGCAAAAACGAATAACCCAGTAGGTAAAAGACCACAGGGTAGACCAGTCAAAAGGATGGCGAGGATGCTGGACCTCATCGTCCGGGGAAGACTTCAATGCAATGAACAGGCAGTAGCCTACTAGCATGATCGCTCATGCTAGAAAGAAGAAGAAGTGTCTTTTTTACTAATTGGTATTTTGAACTTATTTTTGGACATAGTTGTCGTCTCTTATTGCTAGTTGTTTTTCCAGTAATGTTTTCTTCTTCTGCCTGCATAATTGATTAACTTCTTTCCGTTTTATATTGCTTTTATAAAAAACAGGAAAAAGTGTCAAACCATTGAGGCAAACCCTAATCCTGGAAAGTATATTGATTTGATTTTATTATATATATATATATATATATATATATATATATATATATATATATATATATATATATATAGTAGCTAAAACACACCCGTGGGGGTAGCGCCGCCTTTACAGGTTCTCTAGATCCATGTTTTCGAGGTAGATCAGTCCTCCATTCTTCTCTTTCTTAAACTGCATTAAATATCCGGTTCCAGCTCCTTCTGTCTCTTGCTTTTTCTTCTGCATTTCTAATTCCCATGCCCTCTAGATCTCGCTTCACCTCTTCCAGCCATTTGGACCTCGGTCGTCTTCTTCGTTTCCTTCCGGCCGGAGACCACTTTGTCACTATGTTTATTATCGCATCTTCTCCTGCTCTCTATACATGCCCAAGCCATCTCAATCTTTGTCTCTTTATTCTCCTAACTATATCTTGCCCCTTCAATCCCTCATTTATTTCGTTATTTCTTCGACTCCTGTATTCACCTTCTGCTGTTTTTATTGGTCCTAATATGGCCCGAATTATTTTTCTCTCAGTTCTTCTCAAACTTTCTTCGTCTGTCTTGGTCATTGTCATCACTTCTGCTCCATACATTAATGTCGGTCTAATTAACGTTTCATATTGTTAAAGAACAATAAATCACCGGGATCGGATCAAGTAGCATCGGAATTACTGAAGGAAGGAGGAGACGCACTACAGAAAACAATACATGTATTGATAACAAAGATATGGTCAAATAAACAGCTACCAGCGGGGTGGAATAGTGGTATTATTGTACCATTACATAAAAAAGGGAATCAGTTAGAATGTGGAAACTACCGTGGAATCACGCTGCTGAATGCAGCATACAAAATAATGTCCAACGTCATTTATGAAAGACTTAGACCACACGCTGAAAAAATAGTTGGCAGGTACCAAAGTGGCTTCTGTAGACAGAAGTCAACAATAGACCAGATATTTGTTCTGCGACAGATCCTTGAAAAAACAAGTGAACATAACATCGACACACATCATCTCTTCATAGACTTCGAAAGCGCATATGACAATATAAACCGAGAATTCTTAATAAAAGCAATGAAAGAATTTAATATACCAACACAACTAATAGAACTGATAAAAGAATCTCTAAAAGTAGAAAGTAAAATCCGGATACAAAACGAACTAACGGAAACAATATATGTGAAAAAGGGACTACGCCAGGGAGACGCTCTATCATGCATCTTGTTCAACATTGTACTCGAGAAAATAATGAGGGACACAACAGTCAATACTCGAGGAAAAATAATTAATAAAAGGGTGCAAATACTAGCATTTGCAGATGATGTTGACATAATCGCAAGATCAAGAAGAGAAATAATAGAGGCATTCAATCAAATAGAACGAGCTGCACAAAATAGTGGCCTGAAAATCAACCAGAACAAAACAAAATATATGCAGGTAAGTAAAAACACAGAAATAAGGCAGCCACAAAATATAACAATAGGAGAATACAACATTGAGGGGGTAAAAAAACTTTACATACTTGGGATCCCTAATCACATCTGATAATAACGTAGCAGAGGAAGTGAAGAGGCGAATATTTATTGCCAATAAAAGTTATCATGGCTTAATTCGGCAACTAAGATCAGACAACGTCGCAAGAAAACAAAATGCCAAATATACAAAACCCTAATAAGACCGGTACTCACATACGGCTCAGAAACCTGGACACTCACTAAAAGAGAGGAAACATTGCTAGCCACCTTTGAAAGAAAAATCTTGCGACACATATATAAGGGCACAAAAGAAAATGGAATTTGGCGAAGAAGGTACAACTTTGAACTATACGAAATATACCAGGATCCAGATATCATAACATTCATTAAAATAGGACGGCTGCGTTGGATGGGACATGTAGAAAGAATGGAAGAAGGCGAAATACCAAACAAAATATTTAAACAGATGCCAGTAGGAAAAAAACAAGAGGAAGACCGAAGCTGAGATATTTAGAACAAATAGAAAATGATATAAAAACCTTAAAAATAAAAAACTGGAGAAAAAAAGCACGAAACAGATCAGAGTGGAGAAGAATCCTGGAACAGGCCAAGACCCAGAAAGGGCTGTCGAGCCAATGATGATGATGAATTAACGTTTCATAGAGCCTTAATTTAGTTGTTTTTGTTAATATTTTGCTTTTTATCATTTTTTTGGCTTGGAATGCTCTATTTATTGCCAATGTTTTCTCTTTTATTTCGTTTTCTCTTGTTCCATCACTTGACAGCATGACCCCTAGGTACTTATATTTACTTACTTCTTCAAATTTGTATCTCCCCACTTTGACCTCTCTATTAGTAGGATTTTTTCCTAATCTTCACATTTTTGTTTTGTTTTCGTTAATACTCAGACCCACTGTTTTTCCTTCTTGAATGAGTTCCTCTACCATTTGCGTTAATATATCTCTTCTCTTTGCCATTATCACAACGTCATCAGCATATGCTACAAATTGACCTCCTCTATTTCTGAGAGTACCTTTGTTCATTTTTCTGGTAATATATTCTATTGCCATGTTGAATAGTGTTGTGGATAAACTATCACCCTGCCTCAGTCCTTTATTTGTTTCGAACTCTTCTGTTTCCCCTATTTGCGTTTTTACACTCGCTCTGGTATGGCTCATCGTCATTTTTATGTTTTCTTAATGTAAGCGGTATCTGTAGCGTTTTTAATACAGTAGAACGTCAATAATCCGGATTAATTGGGACCAGACCCCATCCGGATTATCAAATTATCCGGATTATCGAAATTACCTCAAAAAAGGCCAGTATACACATTAAAGTACAACAAACGTTTTAAAGTTTTATGTTTTCTCTTGTACAGTAAAGTGTCTAGAGGTGAAATTAATCAAAACATTTTTTATGTTTAAACACTGTATTGTAATTAATTTTTAATAGCACCATGTGTACAGTAAAAACATCAGACACTATTTGGGCTTTTAAAAAAATGTATAAAATATTTTTGAACTGCGGTAGAGGTTCGTTTTTCGCAACGAAGTTCTTAATTTATTTTAAAAGTATCAGATATTTTTGCTAAATACAAATCCGGATTATTGACGGTCCGGATTTTTGACGTCCGGATTGTCGACGTTCTACTGTATATCCAATAGTTGGTTTCGTTTGATGGAATCAAAAGCTTGTCTAAAATCTACGAAAAGTATTTCTAAGTTTATGTTAGCTTCGTTCGCCTTCTCCATTATTTGTTTTAGTATGTATATCGCATCTATTGTGGATTTTCCTTTCTTGAATCCACATTGATATTGACCTATCTTATTGTCCGCTGCTGCCTGTAATCTTCTTTGTATTATGGTTGACAATACCTTATATACTGTACTCAGTAATGTTATTCCCCTGTAATTTTGACATTCTTGTTGGTTTCCCTTTTTATATATCGTTAATATTTGGCCTGTTTGATATTCTTTTGGCATTTTTTCTTCTTTCCAGATGTTTACTATCAGTTTGTGTATTTCCCTATGCAACGGTTTTCCTCCTAGTTTTATGAGTTCGCTGTTTATGTTATCTTTCCCGGGTACTCTTCCGTTTTTGTTATTTTTAATTATTTCGATTACCTCTTCGAGTGTTGGCTCATTAGTTTCATCATTTTTCCACTCCTCCTCCATTTCTGTAATCTCTTCTGTTTGATTTTCTGCCAGTAACTCCTTGAAGTGTTTCATCCAGACTTCCATATATGGTTGATCTTGTGTTACTATTTGCCCTTGTTTATTTTTAATTCCATTTACTTTTGGTTTGAAACCTCTGTTCTGTTCTCTGATTTTTATGTAGAATTTCTTGGTGTTCTGAGTCTTACTTTCCGCCTCAATTTCCTCCAACTAACTTTCCATGAATTTTCTCTTATGTTGTCTTATTACTTTGTTGCTTTCCTTTCATTTTTGCTCGTACATGTCTCTTTGTTCAGTTTTATGAGCCCGCATCCACTGATTTCGTGCTTTTACTTTTTCTTCAACTGCTTCTTTACATTCTGTATTAAACCAGTCCTTCTTTCTTGTAATTTGCTTCGTCCCTAATGTAGTCTCAGCCGTGTGGTTAATTGCTTTTTTAATATCACCCCATATTTCTTCGACATCATCTCTTTCCTTATTCAGTGCGGCAATTCTTTTACCTATTTCATCTTCATACTTTTGAATCTCTTTTGCTTCCTTCAATTTTTCGATATTCCACCTCTTATTCCTCTCTTTCTGCCTTCTCATTACTTTCATATTTTGTCTCAGCTTTGCTACCACCCAGTGGCGGCTCGTGATTTTTACAATAGGGGAGGCTGTACCTAACTCTAAAATATCTAGACAAATTTGCACTAGCAAAAAAATGCGCCAAAAAATGTAATTTAAGGCTCCATTTTTTGACCATTTTTTATTTACATTTCATAATATCATCCTAATTGTAAAAGTTTAATACCAAAGTTTGTGTCGTTTCTTTGTTAACAATTCCATCTATTTGTAAATAGATACCTATGCATATCAAAATAAATACAGATTTGAAGTTTTGCAGTCCATACATAATGAAGCTTCAAATTTTTTAAGATACTCAACTGAATTTTTTTAATTCTAAACGCGGCCTACTGCGAATTCAAAAACACGATAAATTACCGATATTTTGCTTTGAGTTAGAGATATCGGAAAAAGTTATTTGAGCAAGTTGTTCCAAATATTATTATAACCCCACATACCAAATTTCATAACAAAATTCGCACTTTTAAATTTTTCATTATTTTTAGTTAGGACCCTAAAATTCGTTGTCCCGAGACGCACGCAACCACGCAACGGAGCCGAGAAGCTACTCTGCCTCCCTTGGTATATCTCCGGGCAGCGGTAGATGCCAATGTTAGGAGACCGGGTCTCCTTAAAGGCCTGTTGCGCTGCACGGACTGGCACGGAGCATTGAGCAACGGAGACTGCTGGGCTTCTCGGCTCCGTCCATGCATCTCGGGATAACCCAGGGTCCTGCCTACAATAATATTTAATAAAACTGAGACGCGATCATGCGTTCTAATGCTAACGCTCCGTACGTATGGATAATTAGTGATAATATGGAATTTACACGTTGTATAATAGTGAGAGTGCTTATTGTTTTCGCGATTCATGATAAACAAAACAGTGTAGAGTGTGTAAAAAATTTATGGGGAGGCTGAGCCTCCCTTGCCTCCTCTGACGAGCCGCCACTGCTACCACCAGAAAATGGTCTGAATCTCCGAATGCACCTCTGTAGCTTCTCACATCCATTATACTTGATTGTCTTCTTTTCGATATTAATATGTGGTCTATTTGTGACTCTGTTTTTTGGTCTAGAGAAACCCATGTGGCTTTGTGTTTTCTTTGATGCTTAAACATTGTACTGCTGATAGACATATTATTTCCTGTCGCCATGTTGCATATTCTGTGCCCGTTGTCATTCGTTTTCTCATGTATTGTATGTTTGCCTGCTATTTGCTGTATATAATCCTCCTTTCCTGTTTGTGCATTAAAATCGCCCAATATTAATATCACATCTTCTTTTGGTATTTTTTCTAGCTCTTCTTCCATTGCGTCGTAGAAATGATCTTTTTCCTCCTCTTTCGCATTTTCTGTCGGTGCATAAACATTTAATAGTGATATCAGGGCCCCCGTAACCGGGCGTGCAACGCGTGCGGCGCACGCGGGCGTAACCCCAAAGGGGCGCCAAACCGAAGGTTTGGTAAATAAGAAATATTTATTTTACATGATAATTATTTTTTATATACAATTTTAATTATTTCATGAACAGCTAGAGAAATCTCAAAAATCAAATATTGTGTTATAATTGAAAAAATAATTATTCCCGTCCTGATATGTTGAACTTACTCCGTCAAAAATATATTACATTTTGTTGTTCCTTCCTAATTTTTTTCTTTGAAGTAGATTGAATTACGCTTGACATACCATCCAATCGATTTTATGTTGTAGACTAAAGCGACACTCAAAATCAAAATAGTGAAATAAACATTAAATCACACTCCTTGACGAGTAGAAACATAAATTGACACCCATAAAACGCAACTTATCAGTTTTACTCCAACAAAAACATAACTTGCTGGATCAAGCAGTTTTACTCGTATAAAGTGAATCTTTTACTCGAATTTATGATAATTACTACCCTTAGTAAACAAATACTCTATGAATTATAATTATGTATTTGACTGGAAATCCACGAGGAAAAATTTCCTCGTGGATTTTGGTGGTTAGCATGTAGATTCTAAGATTACACTGATGATGATCGGTCAACCGATCGAAAACTAGTTATGTCTTTGATGTACAGGGATTTTAACAAATATACCTTTTATAAAGGATTTTATGTATTTGACTTGAGTATCTTTTCCTTTCTCGTCTATGCGTTTATTAGGCACAAACATTATTTACTGTTACTGTAAACGGGTGGTTTCCTGCAGTAAAAGGTTTAAAAAATTGATTTTATATTGGTGTTAATAATTACCTACGACTAATATTGCAATATAGGTTGGGTTTGTTCTGCCCCGATTTTAAACTTTTGTTTTCGTGTAAAAAATAGTGAACAATCTTTTTTATTTGTTATTATTTTAAGTGGTGGGGAAATTAAATTAATTGTGAAAATGGTAAGTATCATAATCATTGCATAGAATAATAATAATTCATTTTAAATAGTTATAATCGGGTTTCCTCTAATAAAATCCACAATTTACAATTTATTTTGAAAAAAAAAGAAAATAATTAAGACACTGTGTCTGCGTAACTTGGAATGGGAAACTTTTTTATTATTAATTTTACGGTAAAAATTTATTCTTCATAAAATGCTTTGCATAGTCTAAAAACTAAAACGCAACCAAATATAAAATTGTGTCAATCTTATGAGTATCAAAAATATCAATTCCGATCAAGATTACCTTATATTTCGAAAGAGAGATAATATCGAAAATTGTTATTATGAAAAGTTGTTTGGAATTAATTAAAAACTATGTAATGTTCTAATATGCAATTACATCCTTTTAATTGATTTTTTTTCTCAAATTACAGATACCCAACTCCCTTTTCATTTATTACGAATAATGCGATAACTCTTTTATTGTTATTGATTAATTAATCAATAATAATAAAAGAGTTATCACATTATTTGTAATAACTGAAAAGGGCTCATTATTAATAATAAAAGACATCACATTATTTCTAATGAATGAAAAGGGCGTTGTTGAAAAGTATAATTAATGTACGATAAAAAGTTCTTTCTAAAAATCTTTGCATGGTCTAAAATCTAAGATGCAACCATCAAATCCTATTAATTTTTTTCAATGTTATATGAGATATATGTAAAAAATATGAGTTTCGATCAAAATTAAAGTGCCTTTCTAGATCACAATATATTTCAATTAGAAGGATGTAATTGCATATAGAAACACAACTTTTCATAATAACTTTTCAATATTGTGAAAACTAAACGTACTTTGCTCTAGACCGAAATTCATATTTTTTTACATACCTCGTATAAGAATAATAAAATTTAATATTTAATAGTTGCATTCTGAGTTCTAGACAATGCAGAACTTTTTATGAAGAATAACTTTTTCTCGTAAAATTAATAATAAAACAGTTTCCCATATGGTTCCTAGTTATGTAGACACCCTGTATAAAATTTGTTTGAAAAGTTTGAACTACTGTACTATTTTTGAACTGAAAAAAATGTACTATTTTTTTTGTTTCCCCACCTGGTGTACCCCCACCTGGTGTACCCACCAAATTTCATTTGCAAATCTCAACCGGTTTTAGAGCAATAAATAAATCGTCAGTTTGTAAGAAAGATTTTAACACCCCGTATCTCGGAAACAACTGAAAATCAAATAACAACATATATGAGTTATTTTTTATTATTTTTACGTATATTATACAGTCTTAAAGTTTGGTGCGTTCCTCCCCATTCACCCTGTATAGTAAATTTAAAGCGAGCTAAAATATGTCACGCACGCGGGCGCCAATCAGCTTTGCAGGGGCCCTGAGGGATATGTTTGCCGTTTTAGCTTCAATCCTTAGGTAGGCTATTCTTTTGTTTATTAGTCTGACTTCCATTATTTTGTCTCTCACATTTCCAATCATTATGAATCCTACCCCATGTTGTCCTTGCTTTTCTTCCCCTGAGTATATGAAGGTACCATTCTATTGATCTATTTGTCCTTTCCCTTTCCATCTAATTTCCTGCAGTGCTGCTTTTTCCACCTTATACTGTATCAGAACTGATGTAATTTCTTCCAGTTTTCCTGCTCTAAGTAATGTTCTTATATTCCATGACGCTATTCTTATAACACCACCCTCTCTTTTTTTCTTGTTTGTATTACCCTTTCCTACCTAAAAATTAAACAAATTTCCTTTTACTGACTTTAAATAAGATATTGTAGATTTAAACAAAGAATTGCTTTTCTGCATAAAAAATTATATAGGTACATAATATAAAAGTTTCATCCGGTAAAGTAAAACATTTAACTAAAGCAGAAGAAGAAGGAGATGTGGTCGTACCCCCGTATCATAAATCATAGCCGAAGGAGCAATGGTTATTTAACAAATTTACTTGTTACACGCACAATAAAGAAAGTATGTCTTCGCATTTTTTTTCTTTTCCGAAGAATCCAATTCACTCGCCCGATCACGTTCTAGTGGGAACTCTTTTTTTTTTTTAATAGTCATCATACTTAATTTCCGTAAAATAAGTCTGGTAAGTTTGTCTTTAAAGACGCGTACCTAATGTGTGTTTCAAAATCTTATTTTAGTAAACGTCTTTTTTTATAGGAATAATTGGAAAACGGAATGGTTTAAGAACATGGGACAAGACAGAACTAATAGAATATTTAATTGGTTGACTAGCTAGAGCAGTCCTTTACGGGGTCCCAATTTTATGTTTTACTAATTGTATCGTCGCGTTATTCTTCTTCTTCTTTTGGCATCATAACCCTGGATGGGTCTTTGCCTGTCTGGCTATGTCCTTCCATTCATATCTCTCTTGTGCCCTGCTCCTCCATGTTTATGGTTTTCAGGTGGTCTTCCAACCACCTGATTCTGGGCCTTCCTTTTTTTTTCGTCTTCCTATCGGCTTCCATTGTAATATTTTCTTTGTTATTTTTGCATCTTCTTCTCTCTGGGCATGTACCAGCCATGACCGTCTTTGACTTTTCTCAAATCTTACAATATCATACCCTTCATTCAATTCATTAACCTTGTCGTTTCTCCTGATTCTCCATGTGCTATCTTCCTCTTGCACCGCCCCATATACTTTTCTTAGTATCTTTCTCTCGAATATCTTTAGGCT
Source organism: Diabrotica virgifera virgifera (assembly GCF_917563875.1). Lineage (NCBI taxonomy): Eukaryota > Metazoa > Arthropoda > Insecta > Coleoptera > Chrysomelidae > Diabrotica > Diabrotica virgifera. The sequence goes on along the minus strand of NC_065452.1, from coordinate 7,491,006 downwards.
TAATAGCCCGATCAAGGAACACAAAATTTTACGAAAACCTCCAAAAAAATAAAGGAAGGATGAAAATTTTGGAATAGGTACTTGAAATTGTCTATTATTGTATAAGAAAAAGTTTACAATTCTACATCCCCTCAATTTTACAAAAAAATGGAAAATACGGGGTGAAAAAACTTTTCTCGGGGTGAAAAAAATACGTTCAAAATAAGTCCGGAATTGGATATAATGACTAATTCTAAGCAACTTTTGTTCTATAGAGTTTTTTTACAAAGTCAATACTTTTCGAGTTATTTGCTAGTGAATGTGTTCATTTTTAACAAAAAAAAATGTTTTTGGACGGCTTTTCGGAGATAACTCAAAAAGTAAGTATTTTAGCGAAAATAATATTGTATAAATATATAGTAAAAATTAATATAGCTTATAAAAAATTGAAAAAAAATGTTGTATGCGTGAGGTCTGCAGACACAGTAGATGCAGAATTGCAGCAAATGAAAAGTAGGTTCTTCTTCGTCAAATTCCAAATCGGATATTTCAATGTGAAATAACCAAAAAACGGAGTACTTTTCTGGGAAAATTCATTACAACTTTTTTAACGTGTTTAAAAAAGGTTTATTTTTGTTTTTAAAAAACTTCTAATATCAAAAGTAAGTGAGTTACGCTCAAAATATTCTTGGTCCCTTTTATTTTTTGGTAAAAAAATGGCGAAAATCACCCCCTAATTAGCTTCTTAAATAAAATTAATCGTTACCGCTTCACAAGTTACTTTATTTATGTATTATTTATATTATCTATAAGTTTCATTGGTTAAAGTGCTCAGTTTTGAAAAAAACGGGATTAAAAATAAAACATTTTCTTTTACTTTGAAAAAATCGGAATTTTTTATGGAATTAACTTAAAAATTATTAGTAATACCAAAAATCTCAGAGAGTAATAAAATGTACCTTTTGCTTTTCTGAATATTTTTGATTTTTGTTTTCTTGTTAGACAAAAATTGGTTATGCTAGGTCTGTTCCAAATTTGCCTAAACTCGTGATTAGTTACTCGTTCAAGCCATTTTAACTACATCTTTTTTAAAAAGAAGCACTTTGAACCGATGAAACTTACAGATCATATAAATAATACATAGAGAAAGTAACTTGTGAAGTGGTAATGATAAATTTTATTTGTGATGCTAATAATTAGGGAGTGATTTTCGTGATTTTTTACCAAAAAATAAAAGAGACCAACAGTATTTTGAGCCTAACTCACTTACTTTTAATGTTACAAGTTTTTTTTTTAAACAAAAATAAACCTTTAAGTTAAAATGTATTTTCCCCGAAAAGTGCTTCGTATTTGGGTTATTTCACATTGAAAAATTCGATTTGGAATTTGACGAAGAAGAACCTACTTTTCATTAGCTGAAACTCTGTTTATACTGAGTCTACAGACCTCATGTATACAACATTTTTTCAATTTTTTATGAGCTATATTTTTGCTAAGGATATTTTTTTCGCTAACATACTTACTTTGTGAGTTATCTCCGAAAAACCGTTCAAAAACATGTTTTATTTTGTTAAACATGAACATACTCACTCGCAAATAACTCGAAAAGTATTGACTTAGTAAAAAACTCTATAGAACAAAAGTTGTTAAGAATTAGTCATTTTATCCAATTCCGGTCTTATTTTGAATGTATTTTTTTACCTTCAAGAGGGGATGTAGAATTGTAAAATTTTTCTTATATAATAATAGACATTTTCAACTACCTATTCCCAAATTTTCATCCTTTTTTTTTTTTTTTTTGGGGTCAGATTGTTCTTTGATCGGGCTATAATCTTTTTTCGCCATTACCCACGTTTCACAACCATAGGTTACTACGGGTCTAATCAATGTTCTTCATTTTGGTTCATCATGTGCTTCGACACTGAATGTGAATTTTGGACAGTCATGTACTTCGATTTTGTTTCGTTTATTTTAAGCCCTCTTTTTCATGTTTTTTTTTATAGGATCAATTTCCTTGAACCCTTCTATTCGTCGTGGCTTGCTCCTACTAATGATAGCTAGATCATCTGCATAATATGCAGTAATTTGTACTGTTTTGGTATTTATATGGCCGGTTGTATTCGTTTTTCTGATAACTACCTCAAAAACTAGGTTGAACAGCATAGTTGATAGTGCGTCTCCCTGTCTTACTACCATGTTGGTGTCAAACAGGGGAGTCAGCTCTCCATCTACTCTAACTGCGAACCGTGTAACATCATTGTTTCGTTGCGTTATTAGTAAAAGCATATCATCCTATGATACTTACATACTCCTTTCATGGTTTTATCTACATGTGTCATACTGTCGCCTAACTGTTTCTACTATCTCATCTTCAGACTGACCGTAGATCTGTACGTAATGATTTCAGACCATGATCACTTTTAAGAAGTATATTTACCTATGTCTTCTCTCTTCTGATTACGTACCGCTAGACCTTTTCCTCGTTTTATTTATTTCATCCATTCTGATCTTTCATGGTTCATCAATGGTCTGGTCTTGTCTTTATTTTATATATCTTAAATACTACCAATTTAAAAAAAAATTATTTAAAGATTTGCAACTGTTTTCCTCTGTGGTCACTATAAGGATGTATCAGCATACTTAAGCTCCAGGGAATGTTACTTTATAGTTCGTTGTTATCTGATCCAGAACTAATGGGAAAAAAGTTCTTTGTTTAAAGGTAAAGAGAGTTCAAAATATTTCAATACATAACAATGCTTATCATTGTAAAATAGCAGTTATAGAGAGTTAAATGTTTCAGAAAAGTTATGCTATTTTCATTGGCACATACCTTGTTTACCGATAAACATATGGGATTTATAACGTTCCATATGTTACTAAAAAAATGCAATGGAAATTTGAATATTAGTCACCAATAGCAGATAGCCACATCGAGTTGATTTTTCACCCTAAAAATATCCATGAGTTTATTTGTCATACACACGATGATTTCTCAACATAATTTAAACTCATTTCTGGGATAACAGTAGGTGATCATTTACTACATACTGATCACTCTCGTGATCGAACTGTGCTATTTTGTGTTTTGCCTAGGGAATATTTAGCTGGCCTAATTAGGTACATCGTATTTCATAAAGTCTTTACAATATCTTGAGAGATTTACGTATTTTATATTATTGTTTAGGTTTGTCTTTTCCTTGCGTGATTTGATCACAGTAGACTTCGTTCATATATTTAGTGTCTCCTTATAAAAGTGATATGTACATCTGAAACTGCCAAACTCCTTTATCGCTACGACCATATCAGCGGATGTTCGTTAAATCCTCCATAACTTAACTTACTATAATATTGTGCATAAACTACTTGGAATTTTTGTTTTCTTGTTCTATTCTAATTTCGTGTCAAGCTATATTTTACTCTAGCCTGTTTTATTTCATTTAATTCATTAACTTCATTTTTATCTAAAAAAATTTGTATTATATTCTTATTCTTGGGAGAGCGGTATGTTTAGTGTAAGTGACGTGGTAGCATTCTGACCTTAATGTTTATTGTATTATTTTGACTGAAATTGTTTTATTCTAGACATTAGCATAAACATAATTGATTTTTTTGTTAAACCAAATTACATAGTCTCAACAGGTTTACTACTCTTGTTTTATTGGTTTTCTTACATTTTGACCATTGTATTTATTTACATTGGTTATTAATGTTATTACACTACTCTTATATAGTACTCCCACTCTAACTTTTCCCATGCACTAAATTATTCAGATTTATTAAGACAGAAATTGGTATCGCAAAATTAAGCCGCTTTTCCATAGAAATCGTTGTCCAAGTTAAACAAGGATAAACAATATCGAATGTCTTTAATAGCTTATGAATTTTAACGTTTATAATTTTCAATGACAGTAACATTTTATTGATTTATTTGCATTTATTGTTTATTTGGTTTTATAAATCAATAAAGTTTTGTTTATTTATCAATAAAGTTTATTTGGTTTTATATTTATAAAAAATATATATAATATTTCAGTTAAATAAAAGAAGAATTGCAATACCGTCGGGTTCCCAGACAAAGACGAGTATTAGTAATATCGTAGTGTTGATAACTCAATTTGTAAAAAATTTGCATTTGTATCACTGCTTCCCCAAAGGTTTGATATATTAAAAATATTAATTGTTTTTTTATGTAATTCACTTGATAGTTTTGTAATTCTCAACCTTAGGTAATATTAAATCTTCTTAACAATAGTGACTTTGTTGTTGTGACTTTTTTTTTAATATATTTATTACCGTTCTATATTTTTATCCTTATATTTGTAATAGTCTGTGTGGTGTTCAAGTTGTTTAATGTTGAGTCCATCAATCTACTCAATTACCCGGGAAATTTTCCCGGAAAATCAGTAAAAAATGGAAATCTCGATTCCCGGGAACTCTTACAGATTTCCCGGGATTTTTTTAAATATTTTATTTTACGTTAATAGCGGAGATATTACTAATTCACAATGAATAAATGATTCTGATACAATTATTATCTCTGTCTGCTTAATAATCATTTGAAATTATACCACTTAAAATATTTATTTTTCAATTATATTTTAAACCTTACAATTTTGGCGTTAAATCAGAATGTATCTTATCCGTTAGCAGAAACAATCTGTTGTTTATGCGATGATCTGATTCATTTTAAAATATCCAGAATTATAACATAAATATTATTTATTTTGCATTAAAATTGTTATGTTTATGAAGGATTAGTACATAGAAAATTTAATATGTTATTATATTGGTGCAAATCACCTGACCGGACGTTTAAAAAAATTACTCACTGCACTAAAAAGCATCAGACCTGCATCAACAGAAAGTGCGTTTTCAACTTCAGCAAAGTTCTGTACAAAAAAAGAGCCAGCCTGAAAGATCAAACACTCAACAATTTAAAACATAATTCACTAATAAAAACAACGAAAATTCAGATTAAATAATAAATAATTTTTCCATTTTTTAAATTTCCTTTAATATTTTGAATTTTCTTTTAAATTTTTGAATTTTTCTAAACATTTTTAATTCGTACTTAAATGTATACGTTTTTATACTAATTGCATTGAAAAATTAAAACAAAACAATTCCTTCTGTTTATTTTTAAATTTCCCGATTCCCGGGAATTCCCGGAAAATCCAAATTACCGACTCCCGATTCCCGGGAAATCAAAAGGGGCCAAGAAAATGGAGCTCTAACTATTACATACTTACATTTTAAGCCTTGTCCAGTCTTAGATAGATAGATAGAAGTGAGATAGATTTTGATCTATTCCACTGTTACTTTTCAGATGTATTGTGGTCCTCTAGTCCTAGACTAAACCCTCTAGCCTAACCCCTTTTTAAAAAATTTAATAACATCGAAACTAAACCTTCCATCTAGCTCTTTGCCGGTGGTTTTTCTGTGCCTATGCAAAGAACCGTCAGAGCCTATTTTATTTCAAATCAGGCCCGAGGCACTACACAATTTTCGGGCCCTTAAATATAATTTAATAACAATAACTTTTTTAAATAAATTTTATAATTATTATGTTTATATTATTATGTTTATTAAATATAATTTAATAACAATAACTTTTTTCAATAAGTTATATAATTATTATGTTTTCGTTAATTAATTATGTATTTAATGTTAGTGTTCTTGTACCAATGGCCATAGTTGTCGAGGTGCTTTATGTAAATAAAAAAAAATTAATTACTAGAAATATAGTTAGTTGCACCAGAAATTTTTATTTTTATTAACGATAAATAAAATTTATATTTAAGAGCATAGGCGCAAAATGTTTCCTATCAAAATGTTCAGTGTTTTTTAAATGTATTCATTTTTCTCGAATTCTGAGAAAACTAATAAGTATTTTTGAAAAATTTAAACGCAGAATGAAATATTATGGAGGGTAGAAAGTCCCTGAAAACTTCTATGTTTATTTTAATAAGTTACTGGGGTGAAAAAAAGAGAAAATTTAGTGTGAAAAAACTTTTTGCTTATTATTCTAATAGACTTCTACCCTCGGTCATAATGTAGTCTTTCATTCTGCGATTAAATTTTTCAAAAATACTTGTTAGTTTTCTCATGATTCGAAAAAATGAATACATTTAAAACACATTGAGCATTTTGACAGGCGACATTTTGCGCATATGCCTTTAATCAATTAAACATTGTTTAATTATAACTCTTATTGTTATCATTTATCATTTCCTGTTCGTAAAATGAAAGAATTTTGAAAATTTATTTTGTTATTGTAATAAAAATTTTTTTGGTTATCTTTCCGGGCCCCATTAAAATACGGGCCCGAGGCAGGTGCCTCACGGGCCTAGTGGTAAAATAGGCCCTGAGAACCGCCCATTTGTCAGGCTCTCATACTGACATAAAATGTGGTCTGCTGTTTCTTCTTGTAAGTGACAGAATCCGCAGAGGCCATCACCTGCCAATCCCTTTAACTTCAACTGCTTATTGATCTTACAGTGCCCTGCTAGCAGACCTACTATAGCTTTGACTGTTTTCTTGTCTTTCCTTATTCGGTCTGCCCTAAATTTTGGCGAATGCTCTATAAGGAAGTATTTCGCCTGTCTTTGTCCTTGTGAGTTCCTCCACCATTTTTGGGTCACAAAGTGAATGTATTTACTGCATTCTGGATCAACTTTGTGGTAGTATTGTGTCTTTACCGCGGCAGTATAAGATCAGATCATCTGCATAAATAGTATATTTTACAAGTTTGAGCGCATTCTTGCAAATGTGGTTAAAGGTTACTATAAACAGGGTGGAGCTTAGAACAGACCCCTGAGGTACGCCGTTGTTTTGATTATAGATTATGAAGTGCCCAGTCTTATATTTTTTATACTTCACTGTAAGTTCAACTATAAAAATTCTTTGTTGATTTCTGAAATTCTTTATCGCACTTTTAACTACTCTATGTGAATTAATGTTTAGTAAAATATTTTGTCACTTCGTTCTAAGTTGTATTAATTAGTATTACTGTTATTTCTTTGTATTATTTCTCTAACATTAATTCAACGTTTAATGGTAGATTTGGTTATTTCTTGCAATCCTAATTTTTGGTAACTGTTTGTCAGTTATGTAAGTGTTTTTTTACCATTTTTCTGTTGCTTATTTCTAAAGGATTTAATAGAACTGATAAAACATGGGAATATTTAGATTATTTTTTAGTTATTCATCTAATCAGAATTAGAAGAGGTTGGCATACAGAAATTGGAATTGACAACAAAGGTCTGAGAATTATCAGAAACATTTATTACAATCAAACGGCCAAAATCAAAATAGAAGACCAGTTGACTGATAAAATTGCAATAGAACGAGGAGTACGACAGGGCTGTATTTTATCTCCACTACTATTCAATATCTACTCTGAATGGGTATTTAAGGAAGCTTTAGACGGTTGTGCGAAGGGAATATTAATAAATGGTGAATAGTTGAATAACATTAGATATGCAGATAACACCATAGTTTTTGCCGATAATCTGAATGATTTACAGATATTAAACAAATCGTATAACAGAAGTCAGCAACAGATACGGATTAGCTCTAAACATAAAGAAGACCAAATTTATGACAATTAGTAAAAAAACAATACTAAACGCTCAACTTACAATCAACCAACAGAATATCGAAAGAGTTTAGCAATATACATATCTGGGCACGAATTTAAATAGCCAATGGGACCACTCGACAGAAATTAAACAGCGAATAATAAAAGCGAAAGCAGCATACGTTAGAATGAGACCCATTTTCAACAGTCGAGACATATCATTAAAAACAAAATACCGTCTGTTGAAATCCTACATATTCACAGGTCTGCTCTACGGAATGGAAGCGTGGACATTAACTGTTGCATCTATGAATCGGCTCGAAGCTTTCGAAATGTGGTGTTATAGGCGCATATTATGTATATCCTGGGTTGACCGAATTACTAATGTGGAAGTCCTGAGTAGAATGGGGAAAGAGTGTGAAATTCTCATAACCATCAAAACAAAAAAATTAGAATATCTAGGACATCTAATGAGAAATCAAGAACGTTACGGCCTTCTCCAACTGATTCTCCAAGGGAAGGGAAATGGTAAAAGAGGACCGGGAAGAAGACGCATTTCCTGGCTTCAAAATGAAAGTGGTATAACACGACTACCACTGAACTGTTCCGCGCTGCAGTAAACAAAGTCAAGATAGCCATGAGGATCGCCAACATCCGGAACGGATATGCACTTTAAGAAGAAGAAGAGGCATACAGTTGTTTTATGTTTTGAGGGTAGGAAAGTACAAAAAATTTCAGAACGTCCAAGAATGGATAGTGATGTAAGAAGAGAATATTCTCAAGAGAATATTCTCAGCCAGAATATTCTCGTTCTCGAGAATATTCTCTTGACTGCGTCCTTAATCGTGTTAAAACGATACATATAAAAATGAAAAACGGAAAATGTGGATACGGTATTTCTAAGTAAACGCGAAACAATGAATAATTTAACTATGGAAATAATGCTAGACAATTATTTGTTTAAGAATTTTACAAGAATGTCAAAAAGTGATTTCAAACTGTTAATAATTAGTGATAGGGCTAAGAACAGAGAAGAAATATCAAACATGAGAAACGCAATACTAATCTAAACAAGATTAGCAATTGTTATTTATATATACTAACAGTTTTAGTTTAGTGTATTTATTCAGGGTGCACTACTCTTCCATTTGTCTCATAGTTCCAGAAATATGCCAAGTTCCACAACTCTGGACGTAAATGTACTGCAATAAACCTTATTTTGATTTCATTTGACCACGTATTCATCTTTTCTTTGTATGTTTTGACAAAACCAAATTAAATTTCAACAGAGTACAGGAAATAAAGAGGAAATACAGAGCAACATGCAAAATTTTCCACAGCACTTCAACTTTATTGGCAACGCATCAGGCACTGCCATAGTGTTCAAATACCAGTAAAGTTCCGGCCACATGGCTCAGCCAAACGGCGATATTTTCATTAGATGGCTGTAATGTTGCCAGAAACATACCAAATATATATTTTCGGCAACATATTGCTTCAAAAACTAGCCCGTCTAAATGCCCCTTTAGACGTAGACCAATCCATGACTGAGCTGACGACTCGTGAAAAATAAAATCCCACAACTTCTCATCAGTACATTGAAATGCAGAATGTAGATGACCAGGATGAGCTAATGATAGAAATAGATTCTGAACCTGAGACCTCATGTTTTTCTGATTAAATCGCCACATGAATTACTTGCATTACTTGTTGTTGAGAAGAAGTTTCATTTTTTTATCAAATAAATTTTGTGTTCTCTCTTGTTTTTGTATTTTGTTTATACAGTGTGTCCACGGATGGGGTGCCCAAGAGGAAAAACTTTCTTATTTTCAGTTTTAGCGAAAAATGTCATTCTTGATAAAAAATTTTGCTTGTCCTAAAACCCCATGAAACGAAATAAAATTCAAGTTTTTCAAAACCTGCTTAATTTTGTAGCAAATTTTATGCAAATTCCTATAAATTTTTGCACCAAGTTCGAAATTATAACAATATTCTAGTGTCGCTAAGCTACAATGTAGCTTAGTAACTGTCAACTCCGATAAATAATTTGCCAATCGTCATTCTTTTTCGACAAGAAAATGTTAAGCATTCAATCATAATTTTTTTAACGCTTAACATTGTCGAAAAAAATGACAATTCACAAATTATTTATCGGAGTTGACAGTTACTAAGCTAGGTTCATTGTAACTTAGCAATACTAGATTATTGTTACGATTTGGAACTTAGTGCAAAAATGCATAGGAAAACATATAATGGGCTACAAAATTAAGCAGGTTTTGAAAAACTTGAATTTGATTTCGTTTTATGGGGTTTTAGAACAAGCAAAACTTTTCATCAAGAATGACATTTTTCGCTAAAATTCAAAATAAGAAAGTTTTTCCTTTTGGGCACCCTATCCGTGGACACACTGTATATAAAGAACACTGTTGTTTAGTCTCATTATTTTGTATATAATTTAATGATTTATAATACCCTATTTCATCTTCAACAATATCCCTAAGTGCGTCGTAGGGTTCATTCTCAGAAAATTCTCCATATCGAGAATTTTCTCGAGAATATTCTCTGATTTTTCATTCTCGAGAATTTTCCAACACTAAGAATGGAGAAACGCAGAGTTAAGAAGAAACTACATTCGAAGACCTACAAACTATGGTGAGGGATCTCGCACTCGACAGTTCCCAATACGTCGGTCTATAAAGGAATATGACAAAAACAAAAAATGACAAACATAGACGACCCAGATGTATATCTATATTGGAAATATAAAGAGAACCAAAGTGCGGAAATTACTAGAAGAATAAGACTGGCATGGGCAGAATTTGGAAAACTCAGTTGGGTCCTAAAGAACCGTAAAAATACCTCAATATTTAAGGAGCAAAGTGTCCAACCAGTGCATCCCTCCTATCAGGACATATGGATGTCAAACCTGGATCCTAACCAAGGCAAATATGAACAAACTAGCCACAACAGAAAGAGTAAAAAAAATAGCCAGAACAAATTGGAAATATGTTGCTCATGATAGAGATCGTTGGAAGGAGCTGAGAGAGACATAAGTCCAAAAAATGGACGATACAAGGCTAAGGTGAAGAATATATGTATAAGCCATTCATGAGGCCTGAGTTAAGGCAAAAGATGTTCCTTTTTTGGAATATGCCTGGTTACAAATTACTGAGTCGACGATAAGTTGTTCTTTGCTGACCATGGAACCCTTAGAGAATCCTATCTATTGATGCTCTAAGACAGTGGCTCGTATGAATAAAAATGAGCATGTAGTTTATACTCCAAATGTTGGAGTACATACTCCACGTGGTAAGAATAAAAATCTCGGCTTGAGTAGGTACTTTTTAATATATAGTTTGTTGTGAGAATATACTAATTTTTGGTATGAATAAAAGTATCTTTATACTCTTTAGGGTGAGAATCTACTCCGTAAATTTGGAGTCTAATAGTTACCAGACTTCAGTTTGATCGTGGCTAAGCTATGGCTGAGTTCATGTTTAATTTGCGTTCAAAAAAGTTGTATAAACCAAGACGAAGTAATCGTGACTTTAAAGTATTATATCGATTTAATAAAGAAAATGTTAAGAAGCTTTTAAATAACCTTTTGAGTGAAGACTCGGAATACACAAGATATGGGGCTATATTATATAACTTTGATAAAATGAAAATATTTTTAAGATATGTAGGTGATCCGGGATTTCGAACAGGAGTGGGAGAATATATTGGTGTTCATCAAACCACTGTGTCTAAGGTTGTGACGCAAGTTTCTGACCTGATAATTGAAAAATGCGCACGATTGATTTCCTCATACTCCGGCGGATATAATAGAAGCTAAAGAAATAGGGCAAACAAAGTATACTTTTCCGTGTGCCATGGTTGTGATTGATAGCATCCACATAAAAATAAAAAACCACCTCTTCATGGTGATGAATACTTATCAATCGCAAAGGTTATCACAGTATCAACGTTCAAGCCACTTGCAATGCAGATGAGTGGTTTACAGGCGTGGACGCAACTTGGCCAGGATCTGTCCATGATTCATGGATATGGAGCAACTCACAAATTTGTAACATTGCTAAAAATGTGTTTTGGAGGTCAAATGCAATAATTTTAGGAGATGAAGTTTATGGCGTAGCACCGTGGTTAATGGTACCCTTTAGAAATCCAAATATTCCTGCAGAGCTTGCTTATAACAAATTATTTACAAAGGAGCGTGTAATAATTAAAAGATGTTTTGGACAACTAAAACAACGATTTCCAACTATTTAAAAATGAAATAGAGGGTATCTAGTCTTACGAAGAACAGAAAGAAGATATGGGGCACATCAAAATATTTTTATTCATATGAAATGGAGTATAAACTTATATTTTATGCTCATACTCACCAGAAAACACTCGCAGTTTATACTCCGTTTTTATTCATACCACCCATTGTTTAGACTTTAGAACACAACATTGGTACACATGATGTGACCGATTTATACAAAGTTGAAAGACCAATATTGAAGCAAATTGCATTTTTTTGAAAACTTTTCTCAAAATTGAAATTAAGTATTTAACAAACATGCTCCCGTGATAATTTTTGATAAAAATGGCTTAACTAATTGTTTATTTTAGCTAAAAAATTATAAGCGTTTCAGTCTCTACGGAATATTCAAATAATTTAGTTATTACTCTAGTCGCAACATAGGGGTTCCCGTGGACACTTTTAGCTCGCCGCGATTTGATGGTGGTATTATAGGTTTTTTGGGTCGCTGAATCCAATGGAAGTGGTCTGAAAGCCCAAACCTGGTGCGTTTAATTGTTATTAACAAATTATGGTAAAATTAGGTGCTTTTCAGGAATTATTAGAAGCCCTGTAAATAAATTGATAGTGTTAAGATCTTCTCTGGTGTATTTTTGATCGCTGAATCGAGTGCGACTAGTCGCGATTACTCAAAATGTGTTCTTATTTTGTTAATAACAAAATAATTGTTTATTCGCCGTAAAAGCTAGAAATGCGTTTTCTACAGCGAGTTTGTAGTCTTTTTCATAGTCTTTTTATACGCTAAATCGATTGGCACTAGTCGTGACAGCTTAAACCACGTTCCGACTTTGTTATTAATAAAGTATTGCAAAAATAACGGTTTATAGTACGTTTACTCACGGTTTTTGCTCTAAATTTTAAAAGACCACTTGGAATGACATGAAATTTGCCATGCACGTAGCTATGTACCATGTCAATCAAAACAAGTGATATTGTGCCGATGTGTGCTTTTACCCTGGGGGTGAGTTTCACCCCTTTTCGGGGGTGAAAAAAGAAACCTTTAAAATAAGTCCGGAATTGGATAAACTGATTAATTATAAGCAACTTTTGTTCTATACAGTTTTTCACTAAGTCAATAATTTTCGAGTTATTTGCGAGTGAATATGTTCATTTTTCAGCAAAAAAAAAACAAAATAACTCGAAAAGTATTGACTTAGTGAAAAAACTGTATAGAACAAAAGTTGCTTAGAATTTACCAGTTTATCCACTTCTAGACCTATTTTAAAGGTTTTTTTTTCACCTCCGAAAAGGGGTGAAACTCACCTCCAGGGTAAAAGCACACATCGGCACAATATCACTTGTTTTGTTTGAAATGTTAGCTACGTGTATGCCAAATTTCATTTCAATCCAATTGGTTTTTTAAAATTTAGAGCAAAAACCGTGAGTGAACGTACTATAACCCGCTATTTTTGCAATGATTTATTAATAACAAAGTCGGAAAGTGGTTTAAGCTATGACGACTAGCGGCAATCGATTTAGCGTATAAAAATACTATGAAAAAGACTACAAACCTGCTGTAGATAGCACATATCGAGCTTTTCGGCGAATAAACTATTATTTTGTTATTAACAAAATAAGAATATATTTTGAGTAATCGCGACTAGTCGCATTCGATTCAGTTACTAAAAATACACCAGAAAATACCTTAACACTATCAATTTATTTACAGAGCTTCTAATAATTCCTGAAAACACCTAATTTTACCATAATTTGTTAATATCAATTAGACGCACTAGATTTGGGCTTTCAGACCACTTCCATTGGATTCAGCGACCCAAAAAACCTATAATACCACCATCAAGTCGCGGCGAGCTGAAAGTGCCCACGGGATCCCCTATTTTGCGACTAGACTATATAGAGACTCGAATTTGAAAAAGTTAATCAATAACAAGTTGTTGTTCCCTGATCAATTAATGGGATAAATTGACCTTTTTGGTAATTTTTAGGTCCTTCATGTAAATAATTATTGTTATTGAATTAGAGGCATGAGGTGCTTAGCTTCCTAGATTTAGCTCGGTAAATATCAGTTAAAGTAAATAGTTATTAGGCAAACATAAACGGGTGTGGATATTAGGTACATAGCGAAAGACAGCTAACAGGCATAAGCAGAGTTTAATGAATGTCAAATATAAATAGTAGTTTGATTATCGTATCGAAAGACTATCCTGGTAACGCGCCACGTCGGTCGTCCTCTTGTAATAGAAACGCGTGTTTGTTTGCTGCAGAATAGAGTTGAGTCGCCGCTAAACGAATCTTTCGATAGGAACTCTACCGTAATCGGAATCAAATGAATCGATCACAACACTACGTTCTACCGAATTGGTCAGATGGTGGCAATAGTTTTTAAAGATTATAAAAGAATTTAATAGTAAATTAAAAAGTACTGACCAATTAATTAAAAAGTTGATATCTAATATACCATTTTATGACTTCTTAGATGCAGTCCCGGACTAAGAATCTTGAGGCCCTTAGGCAACCCAAGCTAAGAGGCCCCTTAAGAAACTTTGGTCTTTTCCCTCCAAAAGCTTGGATAACCCCCTCCATCTCCGAGCGGTATTCCTTTGATATTATATTAGTGGACATTTTGTAGATTTATACTTAAATTTTTGTTTCATTTTGTAAACTTCTTGCTTGAAGAAAAATAAACAAAGAAATGGTCAAGAAACTGTTAATTTATATAATTTTGCTTAAATTTTGCAATAAAAAATTATTTTAGTTTTTTTTTGTTATGTTTATCAATAAACGAACGATTATAATAATTTTTCTAATAATGAAAAATAAACAAGGTCGTAGAAAAAGTATCGTATTCTACTAACATGTAATGGCTATTACTCACTCTGATGAAGAACGACACTCGCCTTCGGCTCGTTAAATTGAGGGTAATGATATTCTATTTTGTGCCGGTGACACTTTTATAATTTTAATTTTTGAAAATGACCGTTCGCCTGTTGCATATGTAATTATTAGCGTAATATAAAAAATCTTACAAGCTACTGACTAGAAACTTCGATTCGAATTTGTTCTCATAAATAACCAAAAAAGACCAGGAATAAATTATTTTCGCTACAAGTTATGAAGATGAACTATAAAATATTTGAACTGCAGTGGTTCATCTTAAATTTCTCAGAATTTGAGTATGACTCAGTTTTGAAAAAACAAACAAAACACCAAATACTGAGTTACTGACTCGTACGCTGTCAACTGACGACTCAGCTCAATAATTAATTTATTCAAAATTGGTAGATTCGTTTCAACCTTTCCTTTAACTTTTCTCCATCCTGTAGAAAAACTTCATTGGATTAGCATCATCAAAATGCAGTTTTCTTGTTCGCGTTTGTTTAATCTCGTCGGTATTTTCAGAGTAATATTGTAGATCGCAGACCTTCTGCTCGTAGTAAGCAAAATTATCTCTGGGATTTTAAGAACTTCAAAAGTCATTTTAGAAGCTGAACTTCAGTTTCAAGTTCAACATCTCTCTGTATTGATTTACTGACAGCGTTGGCGTTGATGAGTTCTAAAATTGTTGCGCAGAACTCATTTATTATGAATGTTTCTGTTTTGACATTTCTTTCAACAAACACCTCAGGAACTGTTTCAGCTTTCTGATTAGGGTCTTCAGCAAGAGTACGAAGAGCAAATTTGAAGTTGTAACCTTTAGACAAAGCTCTTGTTGCATCAGTCCTTGCAGTCTATCTAGTGCTGCTTGTTCTTTTAAGGACAAGGTTTAGATCGTAGCTTCCCAACGGGGGGTAGACGCTGAAAAAAAGTTGTACACGGACTGAACAAATCCAAAATACGATAATGCTCCAACGAACGGGTCTAACGTAACTTTTAGCAGCACTTACTCGAACTAAAGCGAGTGTGCAGCACAAAAAAATGTAAATTGCAAGTTTGTTAATCTTACATAAATGAGCCTGGAGACCATTGTATTTGCCTAGCATGTAGCGAAAGGCGTGGGTAATGAAGGAGAGGGTAGCGAGGGGGCGCTGACTCATTTGTTGTTCTTGCTCTTAGTACTCTTTTAAGAAACAGTGCAGACTGATGGCAGTACTGTTCCCTTTACCAAACGGCATTAAATAGCGACTTATTCTCACAAAATAGGCTTTCTATGTGAACAAAAGTATGCATTTTAATGTAGTTTTATACCTCCACCATCACTTTTATGGTATTGCGCGATATTTGAATTTTTCAACATAATATGATTTATAGTTTTTATTTAATTCGAATTATAATTTTTTCGTTTTGGGCCCTACGAGGCCCACTCTGGGACCGAGGCCCCTAGGCAACTGCCTACTTTGCCTGTTGGTTAATCCGGCACTGCTTAGATGATCCTCTTCCTCATTTCTTGCTTTTTGCTTTCATATTCTTCCAATATTCCTAACAATGTTTCTCCATTGGTCTCTATCTTCAGCTGCTCTAAGAGCTTCGCAGAATGAGTTTCCAGCTGAATGCTTTATTTGGTCAGACCATCTAGTTGGTGATCGTCCTCTTGATATTCTCCCCGGAACGTTTCCAGAAACAATTAATCTCTCGAAATGTGCGGTAAATTGTTAATTTTTTTGTCCTATCTACGATCATTATTTTTGTTTTCCTGGTATTGATCTGAAATCCAAATTATTTGCTTATTCGGCTTGGTCATTCGGTGATAATAATCATTTCTACTTTCATTACTCCGCGATTCAAAAAACGTATTCCAATGTGCATCACTTTACGATTTGGCAGACAAATAATAGAAGATAAAGATGCAGTTGTCAAAATTTTAAATGCATTTTTCTTAAAACTGCTTTTTCAAATGCAGTGGACATTGTAACTGAAAAACTACTTGACCGATCTACCTGAAATTTTGCATATTTTCTTTAGACATTTCGTGAGGTAACATGGTCGAGATATTTTTTGTTTTGTGCTTATTTTTTGTTCAACAATAATAAATCCGTTGATTTTCAGAAAATGTTTACCAAAAATTTCGTATTGTTGATTTCTGAGTGATACAAAACATTCAAAAATCATTAAAAATAAAAGAACTCGAAGTTGTTACCGCGTGAAACTCATAAATTATTTAAATATTTTTGAATTTTTTGTTTCGTATTATCCAGTGACGAGTTCTGATGTCCACCGCAAAATCCATTTTTTTAGCTGCCTGCCAAAATTTGCCACCAATGGCTTATTTTTCAATATTTTGGATTGACATTTTTTTTAATATTCTTTGAATTGTACTTAATATGATTATTTAATTTAAAAACAAAATATTTCTTCGAAAAAATTCACAAAAATGTGATACGTTGATTTCAAACCATACCCTCTCTGAAGACGCTTACGTAGATTAACAGTTATAGGTACATTGAAATTTCCAAATACATTTTTTAGGTTTGCCGGTATACTTTTCTCATAACAAATAATATACTTATAAATTAAAATTTACAAACATATTTGATGGATGTTTAATTTTCAGTTTTAAAAATATTCTCCCAAAAAGTAAATAATTTTTAATATTACATACACTTGTCTTCTTCGAAAGATTTTCTAGTTCCTTTCTATTTTTTGGGATCAAATAAGTATCATGACTTTTACACATCTTTGTCTCGTTTCTTGTTAAAAGGAGATGATTCCGAATCGATATTCAATATAGACGAATGAAATCATTATAATAAACGATGTGGTCCAACTCTACTATAGCTGAACTTGAGAGGGGCAAGTGACGGCGACTAGCACCCTGTGTATTTATAAATGTGCGGGAGACATTCAGCAGACTACATTTCTAAACAGCGAGTGCTATAGACAAGCGTATATTTTTATACGCCGGCACGGTCCTTTAATAAACATTTGATGTCGGTCTCCTTATTTATTTGAACTATTTTGCGAACTGGTCTATTATTGAAAATCCGCTGATGACTTTATTACATAAACTTTTACCACTTTCGCATTGATAATCTAAATTTAATATCTGATATTTTTATATTTACCATACTGACTCATATTTCAATTGTTTCAGCAGACACACGGCACCACTCTGGACCGATGGCGCTTCCGTACTCTTGAGGAGGAACATCCGATCCTCCAACAGTTTTTTAGTATTGAAGATACAAGAGCCATAACGCAACACTTGCTCTTGGCGCAACAGGCACTTCAGGAACCAACACTGGAGCGCCTCGAGCGTCATCACGTACCGCACCCACGTCGGGCGATGTCTCCAAACCATCGCCCGTCTCCTCCAACGCTGCCAGCTTCCGCTTTTCATCCTGCTGCTAGATTACCGCCAACGATGTCTCCTCATCAAAAGCATCCTCTGAACTTCATTAAGTTGCCGACACCAAACGGACCTATATCATCAAATTCACCACCAAGTAGCATCACTGCATCTTCTTTGAATTCTTCACCTTTAAATCGACTTCAAAATATGCAACACTTCAATTTTCGAAAACTTGGAGCAGGCTTGTCCGCATTTCCCACACGAGTAAGTCCCGAACAAAGAAGGATGTCTGAAAATGAATCCTTGGGATTGAATCTTACCAGGGCAACATCTATGTCATCCTGTCTACCGCCGCCTCCTCCACCACCATCATCACGAAGCCATCCAACGTCAGATTTAGTTGCAGCTTCTGTGAATTCTCTTGCAGCTGCTGGTTTAGTAGCTTCTACCTTTCCTGGTCTGATGTCAGCTAGAATGTCGACGGGAAGTAAATCTCCTTCTAGTGCTGATGTTTTAAGTAGTGGTAATACAAATAGTGAAGAAGATGATGATGGTGATGAAAATTCTCATAGCGTTTTAAATCTAAGTAGAGACAGGGACGCTCTAAGAACTCCTAGACAAAATCGCATTTTACCGGGTCGAAAACCGTCCACGCCCACAAAGCGAACGTGGGGCTCGCCTAATTTACCTCTTAATTTAGGAACTCAATTCATTAATCCAGCTACTGGGAAGAAAAGAGTTCAATGTAACGTTTGTTTGAAAACATTTTGCGATAAAGGTGCTTTGAAAATACATTTTTCCGCAGTTCACTTACGCGAAATGCACAAATGTACAGTGGAAGGATGCAATATGATGTTTAGTTCAAGAAGATCGCGAAACAGGCATAGCGCTAATCCTAATCCAAAGCTACATTCACCTCACCTGAGAAGAAAAATTTCACCTCATGATGGCAGAAGCTCTCAAGCCCATCCTATACTGATACCTCCACAACCGGGACTTTCTCTTCCTGCAGCAGCAGCTCTAAGTCCATTGAATCCTTTTGGACCATTTCCTCTTTTAACTCCACCCCCAGACATGAAATATCACTCATTGCCGTCTATGGACTTTAAACAAACTTTAGATTTGAGCATTCAGCGAATGAAAGAAAATAAAGTTGCTTATGCAGATTTTGTTGCAAGTCAATCACTACATCACCAACAGCATTCTGAAGAAGATGACGATGATGATGATGGAATCGTGGTTGTCGGAGGAGACGAAGAAGATGATCAAGACAAAGATAGAAGAGAAACAACCAATGGTACAAATAACGTCCAAGAAGTACCTGAAGATTTAGTAATGCCCGCTAAAAAACAAAAAATATCTGTATCGGACGTAGATGAAGACATGACAAGCAATATCGACAGCAACGAAGATTCGCTTAGTGTAGTTGATACGCAAAGTCTTAAAGATGAACCTAGTATTCAAATAAATAAACGAAAGAGAAAAAGCCAAAATCCAACTAGATGTGCAGTACCTGTAATGATGGAGGATGCTACTAGTGACGGAGATTCTTCTAATGATGTTTTTTCCGAAAGATTAGCTGATCAGGTAAAACAAGAACAAGAAGAAAAAGAGGAAAAAGAAAAAATAGTAAAAATTGAGGTAGTACCTGTAGAAACCAAAAAAGAAATAGATATGTCTGATACTCCTTTAGATTTAGGAAAACCAAGTCCTGATGTAAATGCAAATGAAACAGAAAAAGTGCTTACTACAGAAATTAAAACAAGCATAGCCCCATTGTTTACTATAGATAAACTCAAAAAAGAAAAACCTCATCAAGAGCTGGAAGTTCAAGATGAACCAGAAGAAAGACCAGCTAGCTCGATTGAAAGCAATAAAAGTGACGAATCATTTGATTCGACAAATCCGTTAAGGCAACTAGAAAGCCTTTCACATGGGCCATTTAACGAATTCATGGCTAGAGGATTACACTTAGGTTTACCAGGTCAACCTCCTCCATTTCCTCCTTTGGGGTTTATGATGAGTGCTGGCCCTCCAAGCCCTACTCGATCTCAAACATCTTCTGGAGATAGTAGCAATGGTAGAGATTCTCCAGATGATAACAGTCAGCACCAATTGTTTGGACATTTCGATAATGGTCAGTTTATTAGTGGTATGGACGTTCCAGTAGATAAAGATAATCCAAGAAGATGCACTGCATGCGGTAAAATTTTCCAAAATCATTTTGGGGTTAAAACGCACTATCAAAATGTTCATTTAAAACTAATGCATAAATGCAATGTTGATGGATGCAATGCAGCTTTTCCGTCAAAACGGAGTAGAGATAGGCATAGTGCAAATTTAAATTTACATAGAAAGCTTCTTTCTACATCTTCCGACAAAACTGCTGCTGCATTATTTTTAGAGAAATCTCCATTTGCAACATTAACGAATCCAGCAATACATGGAGATTTCCTTACAAGATTATACACTGATGAAGCTTTAAAAGGACACCATTTACCTCCTCCTAATCTAGACCAATTAATCCTTAATGGTGACCGAATACCTCACCCCCCACTTTTGTTTCCTCCTCTGGGTGGTCTACCGTTTCCTCTAGGAAATTTCAACCACTTTAGCCAATTTAATGGATCATCATTATCTACAACGCACAAAGAACGTTCCTCCAGTTCCAATTCGCCAGTCTCTGGCTCACCTCCACCAGCAAATTTGTCTTCTGCTCCAACCAAATATATCCACTGTGTCGAAGAAGATCTTCCAACACCTGATAAAGAAAGCAATCTTCCATGTCGACTGTGCAAAACCGCTTTTAGTACTGCGTCACAACTTAAAGACCATTGCGAGAAGCACCATATATCCGAAATGTTTAAGTGTACTGTGATGGGTTGTCCTAAACTGTTCCTATCGCGAACGAGAAGAAACATCCATTCGGAGAATGAGTCTCTTCATATTAAATCCCCATCAAAAGAGACTGAACATTCGTGACCTTTAAAGAATACACTTGACTTTAGTGCGATTCCACTGTGGTGGTGATTTGATAGTACCTACTTATCAACGATGTCTTAGTCGCCAGAATATGGTTGTCATTAATATCTAGAATCTTTACTTTTCTAAAAATTATTAATATCGACACTATTATAATATTAAACATACTCGTTAAGAGATAAGTGTAGAGAAATACTTAGCCCCTTATATTTTTGTTGCTCACAATCACTATCACAAACGTATAAACTGTCTGCTAGTCTGTATGCTTAAAAGCAAATATTCAAAAGTTCGCCCAATGAAAATGAAGAATAATGTCATTGCATAATTGGCATAATGGCCCAGTGTCAGATTGATTTTTATGATACAGCTATTAATTTATCCTGGAATATTGCATATCAGTAGGTATATAATATCCAGATAATATAGCAAGCAATGGCGTAACAAACTCCGTCGCCCCCCCCCCCCGCACAATTGAAAATGGGGCCCCCTTTAAAAAATTACCAAATGCGACATGTGTAACAAATACCTCTATGTGTTACAGCCCAGTAAATGAACGTAAAATATGTCGATACCGTGTAATTTCTAGAGTCATCACCGAAGTGGTCAACTCAAGACTTTTCGAGTTATTTATGAGTAAAAATGTTTGTTGTTTAGCAAAAAAAACAACAGTTTAGGCGATTTTTCGCAAATAGTTCAAAGAGTAAGTATTTGATCAAAAAGAACATTGTTAGTAAAAATGTAGCTCATAAAAAAATTAAACAAAAATGAAGTCTATCGATCGAGTAAAAGAAAAGCTGTAGCTCATGAAAAGTTTTTCTTATTCGTCAAATTTCAAATCGAATATTTCAACGTGAAATAACCAAAAAATAAAATACTTTTCGGGGAAAACTCATTAGAACTTTTTTAAAGAGTTTAAAAAAAGTTTTATTTTTATTTTTTACAAAAGTTTCTAGCGCCAAACTAAGCCAGTTACGCTCAAAATACAGTTAATCCCATTTTTTGGTAAAAAATTGTGAAAATCTCCCCTATTTAGCATCCGAAATGAAACGAATCATTATCGCTTTACAAATTTTTTAACTTTTTTATATGACTTGTAAGTTTCACTGGTTCAAAGTGCTTATTTTTGAAAGGGTTCTAGTTAAAAGAGCTTGAACGAGTCACTAATCACGAATATACGCAAATTTTAAACATTAATAACCAATTTTTGTCTTACAGAATAACAAAATAAAGCCAAAATATTTATAAAAGCAAAACCTACATTTCTTTACTCTTTGAGATTTTTCGTATCACTAAAACTTTTTATATGATGTTGAAAAAAGGTATTTTTCCAAAATAGTAAACTTTTTTTACTATGAAACCAATTTTTTTCAAAAATAAGACCTTCGAACCGGTCAAACTTACAGATCATATAAACAATAAATAGTTAAAATAAATGGTAAAGCTCTAACGATAAATTTTATTTGGGGTGCAAATAAGGGTAGATTTTTTTTTACCAAAAATGGGGCTAACTTTATTTTAAGCGTAACTCGTATAGTTCTGGCGCTAGAACCTTTTATTAAAAATAAACCTTTTTTTAAACACTTAAACAAAGTTTTAATGAGTTTTTCTCGAAAAGTGCTTCATTTTAGTTATTTAAGGTTGAAATATTCGATTTGGAATTGGACGAATAGGAATAATTTTTCATGACCTTCAACTGTACTTTTACTGTGTCGATAAACCTCATGAATAAGTACACCTTTTTTGTATCTTCTAAGCTAAATTTTTGCTACAAATATTTTTTCGATATATCTAATATTATTTCGATAAAATACTTACTTTAGAGTTATTTTCGAAAAACCTTTCTGAAAACCTGTTTTTTTGTTGAAAAATAAACATTTTCACTTGCAAATGACTTGAAAAGTATTAACATAGATAAAGAAACTCTATAGAAAAAAAGTTGCTTATAATTAGTCAATTTACACATTTCTTGACTTATTTTAAACGTATGTTTTCACCCCAAGAAGGGATGTCATCCCCTGAAGTAAAAGCAACCAACGGCATAAGTCCAACTTTGAAGTGGAGTGTAACTAGAACCTAAATCCAAATTGTCAAGCAAATACGTCCATCGTAACGCTGAGAATTTCACTCCAAAACTGTCATTTACTTGGTATAGAATGGCCTATTTACTACTTATTGGTATAGAATAAAATAGAACAAAAATTACTAAATGATTACATTAGTATTATTCTATGAGATGATCAACTTTTTTCGTGCACTACTATCAGCGAATATAATATCTACAATTTTATTAATTCGGATGGGCAACTTCATTTTCAATATTGCACTGTTTAAAAAACGTATGTATGCGAATAATATAACAACACATTTTTACATATATTAGACGACAAGATGAAACCCCTGACATATTGGGGCCCTCCGTAAGCTTCATGCTGCGGGGGCCTCTGTTACGCCTCTGGATAATTATATCGAAATACTAAACGTAGGTAAAGTTGAAAGAGAAAAACCAATTTTTAGATTTAGAAATATTATTCTAAAATTCGGCAAATGGCAATTGTCAGATCTTTCAATAATCACGTAAAAAGTATTATAGTTGATTGTCGTCACCATAAAAGTTCGAGAGACTGGAAAGGATTAAGTTTCTAGATATGAGATGATTCACTTGCTGAATACGCCTATTTAGACATTTACGTTTTTAAATTTAACCACACAACGTAAAATAATATATAACATATTTTTACATAATATCAGACGACAAGATGGGGCCCCAAATCGATTGGGGCCCCCCGCAAGCTTCATGCTGCGGGGCCTCTGTTACGCCCCTGGTAGCAAGGTTATGAAATTGTTTTCTTGTGGCATGTCTAATTTAAGAATTTAGATGTCAGCAGAATGCAGCAGGCTGTGGTTGCCACTAAAAGAAGAAATCAATAACAAGAACATACCAACAATAGAGGAATGGAAGTCGAAGAAAAAATCATAAAAAATCTCATCACTATACATATGCAACACACATCACAACCACCAACAAAATTAAAAATTTAATTTTCAACAATCACATCTACGTTACAGATTACACAAACAAATGAACACATAATAACACACAAAAATAGTCAGAATTTGATACTCCTAGGGCAATAACATCATTCTCAAACAATTTTTTCAAGCACACATTGCTGTGGTCCAAAACATCTATACGTACCAAATTTTTCATTGTTTGAAAAGAAATATGTAGGTACCTACATACCAAAAAAATCAGGGTATAAAGAATCTTCCCAGATTTTTTTAGAATAATTCTTTTCTTTTTTGAGGACGATTTCTGGAGTGGAAATCGAAACGTCAAACATTAATTAATTAAAAATGCAATTTTCATTACACCAATAATCGTGGCTCAATCCCACATAAACCAGATATTACATTCCTTTACGTCGGAAAAATGAAAGAATACCCATGAACGAACATATAAAACACACTGTATTTTCCTGTCTCCGTGTCACAAAGAAAATTGTCCGGTGCAAGTACATGTAACAATAATTATTACATGTACTTGCGCTGGCCAATTTTTTGTCTGACACGGTGACAGGAAAATACAGCGTGTTTTATATGTTCGTTCATGGGTATTCTTTCATTTTTCCTACTGTATGTTGTTCTGAAGCTATTTTCTTGTGACATGTTAATGCAATTTACTATTTTTATGGGGAATAAGCCATAATTTTACTTTAAATAAATATATTTTGACGTTTCGATTTCCGATGAGTAAAGCAAACAAGTGTATAAAAATAGATGTTTTCCACAATACTCACCAAAAAGATCAATATAGTTTTGCATGTACAGGAGTCTGTTTTCAAAACACTTTTTTATTTCCAACGAATAACTAACTTCACATGAATCTTAAACTGATACAAGATCTTTTTAGACTTAAAGAAATGTTGAGTTAAATGAACAGAAATAAAAAAAGAAGCCACTTAATACTAAATCAGGAATGCATGGCTGATTACCAGTCAGTTTGAGTGCTGAAAATATCTCTTGTTCGAACCAAACAGTGTGAACTGGTGCTAATTTTCTGAACATTTCTGCAAAATAAATGGTGGTAGGCCATTTACAGCGGGTTCTTCATTGTTATAATATCTCTGTTGAGTTGCCCCCCACCTCGTAGAAATTAAAAACAAGTACCGCGAAATTACGAGCTATTTATGAGTTTTCATATCCCACAGATTAAAAATTTTGAGCTTGTTACACTGGACAGGAATTTAATATTTTTTGTGGGGGGCTGACTCAGGCCCCCACTACTTAAAATAGAGATATCGAATCTATATTTGAGAAAGAATTACGAGCTATTTATGAGCTTTTGAAGTGATATAGTTTCGATTTTTGAGTTCATCACCTTAACGCCCAAACAACCTTTTAATTAATCTAACTCAAGAGAAAAATGTTAAGAAAAATTAAAATATATCGTATCGCGGATATAATTCGTATAGCGAATAAATTCTAAGAAAAAAAATATCAAATATTCCTACAAAAGAAATTGTAATTCAATAATCGAAATGCGCGTATTTTAAGAGTAAGAATGTACACGTAATACGAATTATATCCGCGATACGATATATTTTAATTTTTCTCAAAATTTTTCTCTTGGGTGGATCAATTAAAGGGTCGTTTGGGGGTTAAGGGGATGAGCTCAAAAATTAAAACTATATCACTTCGAAAGCTCATAAATAGCTCGTAATTCTGCTGCAAAGATCGATTCAATATCTCAATTTTTAAGTAGTGGGGGGCTGAGTCAGTCCCCACAAAAAAAATATTAAATTCCTGCCTAGTGTAACGAGTTCAAAATTTTTAATCTGCTGGATACTTTTACTTACTTAATCCAGAACTCGTCTACCTTTCGGTGTGAGTTGTTACAGAGTTAGGTTCTCCGTCGTTTTCTTCCACATTTCCTTCCATTTCCTTCTATCCATGGCCAATGCTTTTGTTTCCTCCCATTTTATTCCTCTTTTGTCGGCCGCTTCCCTCACTTCTTCTGTCCACGTCTTTCTTGGTCGTCCTCTCTTCTTTCTTCCCATATGTCTCGCTTCATATATCTGTCTTACTTTTTTTTTCTTCTCCTCTTCTCAGTACATGTCCGAGCCATCTAAGTTGTCCTTGTTCGATTGTTGTTGTAACTGGGTGTATTTTCAGATTTTGTCTAAAGGTTTGATTTCTAATTTTATCTTTCCTTGTTTTTCCCTCTATTGTTCTCAAAGATCTCATTTCTGTGCTTATTAGTCTATTTTTTTGCCTTTTTGTTAATGCCCAAGATTCACAGGCATAGGTTAGAGTGGGTTTCACAATCTTTTTTACTATTTCGATTTTTATATTCTTAGGTATTTCTTTATTTTTTAAAAAGTTACTCTTAATACTATTGTACAGCTTACCAGTCTTTTCAATTCTTTCATTTATCTCATCTTCTAATTTTCCATTCCGGCTTATGATTACCCCCAAATACTTATATCTGTCTACCTGTTCAAGTTGCTTGCCATCTACTTCTATTTTGTGTTTTCCGTTTTGTCTTCCAATTATCATTGTTTTTGATTTTTCTTTGTTTATTTTTCATGTTTCTGATTTTTAGCTCTTCATACAATATGTTTAAATTTTCTTGTAATTGTTTTTCTGACTCCCCAATGATCACCAGGTCGTCTGCGTAGCATAGTTCTGTCATTTGTATCATTCTCAACTTCCAATATCCTACATTATATTTTCTCCATTTGTGTTTGCAGTTTTTTTTTACGTCATCTAGTACTAGGTTAAAGAGTAGTGGACTCAGGACACAACCCTGTTTTAATCCAATGTTGCTGTCGAATACTTTTGATTTTTCATTTCTTGTCCTTACATAGCTTTTCGTTTTTTCATATAAACTCTGGATGCATCCTATTAGACCTTGTTCAATTTTTCTCTTCTCTAGTATTTTCCAAATATCTTCTCTTTTAATTCTGTCGAAAGCTTTTTCCATATCTATGAAACATGCATGTATTTCTTTTTCTGTTTTAAAACCTTTTTCTATTATTTGTCTGATTATGAAAATCTGATCATTCGTCCCTCTTTCTTTTCTGAAACCACTCTGGCTCTCCTCAAAGGTGTTCTCTAGTTTTTCTCTTAGCCTGTTTTCTAGTATACTAGCATAAAGTTTTCCTACTGTGCTTCCTAGTGTTATTCCTCTATAGTTTGAGCATTCTTTGCTATCTTCTTTTTTATACAATGGTGTTATAATGCCTATCTGCCAGTCTAGTGGTACTTTCTTCTCTTTCTTAGCTTGGTTCATGATGTTTAATAATTCTTGTTGTCTTTCTTCATTCATATATTTGAACATTTCTGCAGTTATATCGTCATGTCCTGGTGCTTTTCCCAGCTTGATTTTGTTGATTGCATTTGTTAATTCTTATTGTGTTATATTTTCTATCTGTTCCTGTTGCTCTTGTGGGGTGTGTTGATTTTTGTTTTGTTCTAACTTATTTCCTTCTACTTGTTCCACTTCCAAGAGTTCTTCAAAGTATTCTCTCCACCTCTCCATAATCTCATTCTCTTCTGTGAGTATGGTTCCATTCTTATCCTTCACGTTTTTCAATGTATTTGGTTTTGGTTTTCTCATGCTCGTAAGTGTGTTATAGAACAATTTCTGGTTTTCACCGAATGCGTCTGTTAATTTATTTCCAAATTCTACCCACGTTCTGTCTTTGTTATTTTTAACCATCTGTTTAACTTCTGTTCTTTTCTCCTTGTACTTGTCATAGCTTTCTTGCTTTCTGTCTGTTAAGTATTTTTTCCACAGTTGTTTCTTTTCTTGTACTATTTTTTCTAAGTCCTTTGTTGTAAATTAAAATATATCGTATCGCGGATATAATTCGTATAGCGTATAAATTCTAAGATAAAAAAAAATCAAATATTCCTACAAAAGAAATTATTGCATCAATAATCGAAATGAGCGTATTTTAAGAGTTTGAAAGGTATACGTAATGCGAATTATATCCGCGATACGATATATTTTTCTCAAAATTTTTCTCTTGAGTGGATCAATTAAAGGATCGTTTGGGGGTTAAGGGGATGAGCTCAAAAATCAAAACTATATCACTTCAAAAGCTCATAAATAGCTCGTAATTCTGCCGCAAAGATCGATTCAATATTTCAATTTTTAAGTAGTGGGGGGCTGAGTCAGTCCCCACACAAAAAAGTAACGAGCTCAAAATTTTTAATCTACTGGATATGAAATCTTATAGATAGCTCGTAATTAAGCGCTATTTGTTTTTTAATATCTGGGGGCAGCTCAACAGGGATGTTCTACCATGCAGTGGTGACATATTCGATTTTACTGACAAATACTAGTTCATTTGCAATACATTTTTGTTGAATTTAGTCCATCATGGAATTCCTTTTAGTCCATCATTCACTCGACGGATCTTTAGTTTAAGGCTCATGAGCACACATTAATCATTTTTATCTGTCACAATTTTATGAGATTCATAATTCGAGCCTGTTTGAGCGATTGCCAAATTATGTCAGATTAAAAAGTTTTTTTGTTTATATAAAATCACTAATGTCTCAAATATAGCAGAGATAAGCAACAATGATTCAAATTTAAAGATCATAGTTTTATAGTATCTATTTAATTAGTCAGGGAATCAAAGACAACCATATTCGGGTGTGACTAAGCTGATTTAATATATGTGATTTTTAGAATAGTTCATTCTTCTGAAAGCCAGTTCTGTATACTTATTTATTTGAGAGAATCTGCACTTATATTTCTTTAGTTAGAGACTTGTTTTATTAATTTTATCAGCCAGTTTGGTGAATACTCAATTGTATATATACTATTTAGCCTAGTGATCTCTTTTTTAGTTGTGATTTTGCAAAAGCTATGTTTATATTTGCAATTGCAAATATGAAAAATCCGTTATCAGAGGTGCAAGAACGAACCAAGCAAACTGTAATAACCGGCTAAGTTCAACATAAAAGCTATACAATTAATAATGTTGCATTAATTGGAAATCAATTTGATTTAAATTGTTGATTACATACTAAAAAGTATTAAATTAACCGACTTATAGTCTATGAAAATAGATCAAACTATCCGAGAACTACATGTGTATTAGCTGCAAGATAGTCCGCAATAGCCCGCCATATCTGCCAATAGCCTGAGTTGGCAGATAGACTAATGAGTGCTGATTGATGATCCCCTTGACCGACGTTACTTGTATCCTTATCCGATTATGATTTAACTGAACCTACATTCAATTGACAACTTAAACATTTTAATGTCAAGTATTTAAATCTTTACCTCTAATAAGACTTGATTGCCGGAAATCCACTTTCACACAAGGACTGACCTACCCAGTCAGTAAAGTTAACCCAAACAGAGAATTTCACTTATTTCCTACATGGATGGACCAATGGACAAAAATGACTCAATTAAAAACCAAATAGTAAAATTAGAGAGAACTGAAAGAACCTTTATTTACTATACTACTTAATTATTTTCCTACACGAATTAAAGAAGGAAACAGATAAACGCAAACAAAACTTTATAAGAAATGGTTTCAGAAAATGATAAGACATCGTCTAAAAGATTGCCAGAAATCTTATAGTGGTAATAAATATAACAGTGTAATAATATTTGAAATAACCAGTACAACAAAATATCATTAATTTAAAACATTTGATGATGAATAATAAGGAACAAAAAATTTATCTATAGAGTCCCGTATGAATACGAAAAAAGAAACTTTTTGTTGTCGGGATGACACTTAAAAAATGTTTAAAATGTGAATTCCTTGTCCAGTTTGTTATTATATTAATGACTAAAGGATAAATAAATCAAGGCATATTAGGATAATGTTACATTTATAACCGTAAAAAAGGAAAGGCACGCCAGGTAGAGAGCTGAATTCAATGAGGTGGCTTTTGGCCTATTCCACTGCAACTGTTTCAGATCTATTGTGGTCTTCTAGCCCTAGATTACATTCTCTAGCCTGATACTTTTAAAAGGTCTAATAACTTCGAGGCTGATTCTTTCATGTAGCTCTTTGCCGGTGACTATTCTTCGCCTAATGCAAAGAACCACACAATTGCCAGACTGACACACTTATAAAATTATGCTCTGCTGTTGAGGTCTGCTGCATTGGTCATCATCTGCCAATTCCATCAGCATCAATTGCCTATTCAGCGTAGTTTCCTGTTAGCAGACCTACTATGGCTTTGACTGTGTTCCAGTCTACTTATTACGTCTACCGTAAATTTTGGCCAATGTTCTGTAAGGCACTGTTTCTTCTGTTTTTCTTTTAGCGAATTCCTCCACCATTCAAGAGATTTGTAAGCTACCCACTTTCTTGTATCCTTTCTGGTTACTACCTTTGCAACGTCGCAGAAGGGTTCCGGTCCAACGAATTATATTGATGAGCCTTGTTTGGCAATTTCATAGCCATTATGACCCTCGTGCACCGGTACTCAGGCTACTTTAACTTTGCTATGCTCTCCTAGTTTATTCAGGGCACCCACACAATCTCATACTAGCTTAGAATTGACCTCTACTGAATTGAGTGCCTTAAGCGCTGCCTGGCTATCTCTGAAGATGGCAATTGTACAGTACGATATTTTCTGCCTTTCTTATTCTTCCACACAGTGATGGATTGCCGTTATTTCCCTCTGGAAAATTGTGATATCCTTAGATAGACTCACCGGCAGATCTATTCTTTGCTTTGTCCCTACTATACCTACTCTTACACCCTCCCACCAGCTAGACATATTGGTTCAAAAATTGCTGTTTTGTGACATGTCTGAGATTAAATCTGAAAGTACATGCAAACAAATGAAGTTATTAAAAACATGGTATTTTTATTGTGTAATTCGTGGATTGTAGTAACTGAATTCGTTTGGCTTATATTTTGAGCTTAGTCGGATTTAAAAGAAGCTGGTAGTGACAAGGATGTACCGCATCTATTTTCTGTCAAAATACATGTTGCTTAAAATTTATAAATAACTCATTCATACGTATAGCAATCGATGTATAATCCCATATAATCAACAGGTGATACAAGTTAGTAATCTCAAAAAGAATGTATATTTAATGTGCAATAATTTTGTAAATATGCTATAGTGCTTGTAAATGTATAGATGTAAATATACCAACAATGTTAACCGAAAGGTATCCAATTGTTCCATTTTAAATCAATGTATACGAAAATATTTTAAAACCTCAATATATTTGTTTTTTTATAAAACGACTACAATGCTTCTATCCACACGAATTCAAACTTATTTTAAAATATAAAATACTTACTCTTTAATAGGGTTCTAAATCTGTTGACTTGTGGCATGTTTGAGTTAAATGTTGTGTTTATATGGGATTAGCCACAGTTAGGTTGTAATGACAACTACATTTAACTAAAAATACTTGGTGTTTCGATTTACACTGCAGAAATCGTTATCAACAGAAATTAAGAACAATAATTTGTTGATAAGGTGTGTACAATACAACCGCCAATTGTTCCCGATTTAGCCATACGGCTCGCACTCCCTCTAAGGGGAAAATTGACTCATCCCAGATACCTGCGGTATCAAAAGGATTGAGCTCTGGTGGGACTCTTTCCGTGTTACCGAGCCCTAGGTGACTTGGAATGCAGGTGTATCTCCCAAAAATTTTCGGACACTTCTGGCCGTCGCGAGTAGTACAGCTTTCTGCATGGTCTTATAAAGATGTTCATTCAGACCCAGCTTTTTTATGCTTTCGAGGAGGGTCTTCGGAATGACTCCAGTAGTAGACATAATAATCGGTATCATCTGGGTACTTTGCATTCTCCATTGCCTTCGTATTTGAATTTCCAGATCTCTGTACTTGGCGATCTTTTCAGTAAATTTAATACGTAGATTATTGTTGTTAGGTATCGCCCCATCAATTAGTGTTGTTTGTCTTGTTAATTTATTAACTAGTACGAGATCTGGTCTATTATGTGCCACTGTTTGGTCTGTGTGCGGTCCCAGTATAGCTTGTAGTTGCCATCCTCAAGCATACTCTCAGGGACGTATTGATAATATGGGAGATGGTCGGTTTGGAGAAGTCCCAGCTTGATAGCTATCTCCTGATGAAGGATTTTTCCCACTGCGTCATGCCGTTCCTTGTACTCAGTTGCAGCAAATGCCTGGCAGCCCCCTGTAAGATGTTGGATGGTTTCTTGGGCTTGACATCCATATCGGCATCTGTCGTTTTGAACATGAGGGTCTTTGATGATATATTTCAGGTAATTTCTGGTTGGTATAACCTGATCCTGAATGGCCAGTAATGAACCCTCCGTTTCAGGGAACATCTTTCCTGATGTCAACCAGTAGTTCGACGCTATATTGTCGACATAATCTTGGCTGACCTCATTGGGATGTCGCCCGTGCAGAGGTTTACCCATCCAGGCGCGCACTTTTTCGTCCTTAGTAAGGTGGTTTATGCGCAGTTCTGCTTCCCTCAGTTTTATCGGTGTTGTGTCATCTACTGCGCAGATAGCACGATGTAGAGTAGATATTTCAGCCTGCATCTGAAAATAAGATAGCAATGCTGATGGAAGTGTACTGTACCTTTCATTTGCAATTTGCAAAATTAAAATCGATTAACTACCACGGCGTCAGGAAATTTTTTAAATAAACATTAATTTTTGGTGCTACGCGCAGGACAGCGGTGTTCGATTCACACAAGTTGATTTCCACCAAAATTTCTTCTAATCTTTATCTAATATATTATTTTCTTACTCTATATTTTGTTGTATTTTAATATTTTAATTCCACAAAAATCAAACTAATTTTATTATTGTTTATGAAATATTGTTTAAACAATTGCATTTATGTTTAAAAATAATAAACTTTTATTCTCTAAATTAAAATATATAAACAATAAAGTTTTTGCTAATAAAAGTGTTATTTCAAAGGATATAGTATGTGTTTTTATTTTGCAATAAACAAATTTATTTATTTATACCGAAATGTAATAAAAATTAAAATGTATCAATCATTATCAAAGGTCATTGGAATGCCCAATAAGAGCAAACTACCCGCTGTCCTGCGCGTAGCACCAATAATGAATGTTTATTTAAAAAAATGCCTGACGCCGTGGTAGTTATTCGATTTTAATTTTGCAAAACTGCAAATAAAAGGTACAGTACACTTCTATACGCAAAAAAATGTCAACTTGTTCTCTGCTTTATTTTCAGTCCTGTAATATTTTGAAAAAATTAATTTTTTTTGCGAAAGCTGGATTGCAAAATTTATTTTGCAAAATCTATTACACCGATCTTAATGAAGTTTACAGTATTATTTTATTGTATCATAAAGTTTTTCTGGGTAAAATATGAATGTCCTAAGTGTAGCACAAATGGTTGAAAAACGTAAAATGCGAATACTTGTTTTTGTATGTTTTTTTCGGAGTTATTGCTATTTTGCAACAAGGGTGACTATTGTTTAAATTCTTAACCAATTCTATATTGTAGGAAATTTAATTAGACAACTTTTAAGTTAGTACAACTTTTCTCGGAAATGAATACTTTATAAGTTATAATCAAAAAACGAAGAGAAAAATCGAATTTTTCCTTCATTTTTTGACATTTTGATTATTTAAACAATGTTCCGGACCTTTTTGAGAGGGAGGATAACTCAAATATTATTATTTGATTTATTTTCAAGCAATTTCTGCAAAAAAATTTGAGTCACCTCTCTACGTCCAAATGTGCTAATATTTTTACAGATGAGCCCTGGTCTAGTATCACAGAGCATTAAAACATCTGCCCTCATATCTTTACAGTAATAGCTGACTGTTACCTACAACCATCATAGTCAAAGTACAATTTTTTGTTGACTGGGATATGAAATAACCTAAATAATAATAACAATTGGCGGCTGTGTTGTGAAAACGTTATCAACAAATTATTTTTCTTAATTTCTTTTGATAACGATTTCCGGAGTGTAAATCGAAACGTTAAGAGTATTTTTAGTTAAATATGTAATTGTCATTATAACCTAACTGTGGCTAATACCATATAAACACAACATTTAACTTACTGTTTCTATAATAGTTTTTTTAACATCCTAATTTACTTTCAAAAACAAATGATTTAATAAATATAAAAATTAACATTAAAAATGTACATAATTTACAATTTTATGATGAAATTTTTTTGACAGTTAGAACACAACTTCAGGTGAGAGGGGCCTTATTAGCCTTCGCTTGTTTAGTAGAAATTTTATGATGAGGAATTGGGACATACTCATATTATGAGAGACTAAACGGAGAAACGTATTCCATACTCATAGGTAAGAATTAAATTCAGAAAATTAAAGAGACGTCAAAGGTATTGTTAGTTTAATATCTACGAACTGATTTTGCAAAATTTTACGTCGGGTTGTTGTAGAAGCTCTGGAGAAATAAGAATTTTTGACAGACTTTTCTAAAAAGATTTTTGTCCAGTAATTTTTGATGTGTCCACTACCTTAAAAATCGGTAATTTTTGATGATGTCTCGAATTTCCTAAGCCTGTCGTCCTATTTAAGTGATATTTAATATGTCATAGCCCTATTATTTAACAATATCGCTGTAATAATATTTTTGCTTAACAGGTAAATTTTCATTGTATACCGGGTGTACGAATAAAACTGTGTTTTTTTCTCAAAGTTCTGTGTTCCAAACACCGTGTGGAATATTCTAGGATTTATAAAATCCTGAAATTAAAACCATCAATCGCTTATACGAGAGATGGCGCTGGATTGCGTCTCAAAAGGTGGAATCATTGTATCGCGATGGTTTCCCTTAAATAGGCATATTGTTGATATTTCTTTCAGAGTTGTGACTGCATAACTTCACTGAAGATGCATGGGATGCTGAAATAGCTATATGGAGATGGTGCTCCAACTCTGAATCAAATATAAACAAAAACTGCCTTTATCTTTTTCATCTTTACTCAGATTTTGAGTATGTAGAAACTGTCTTTCGGTCCTTTTCCTAGACAAAGAGGAGGTAAATGCGTGACCTAAGTGTCATCTATTTGCTTTTTCCTATTTTCGTCGTCTGTTGTGCTTATATATTGTAAAAGCCGGAGATACAGGATGCAGCCAGAAAGCAGTTTATTAACGAAAAGTCTTAGATTTAAAATATTGTTAATTGTATTTTTATTTCAATTATTCTAATTGTTTAAAAAGTAGTAAACTTTGTATCTAGGGCTTTTCGTTGTTTTCCTCGTAATACGAGAGATGTCGCTGGATTGCGTCTCAAAAGGTGAAATCATTGTATCGCGATGGTTTCCCTTAAATAGGCAGATTGTTGATATTTCTTTCATAGTTGTGACTGCATAACTTCACTGAAGATGCATGGGATGCTGAAATAGCTATATGGAGATGGTAGTCCAACTCTGAGTCAAATATAAACAAAAACTGCCTTTATCTTTATCTATCTCAATCGCTTATGTTGGATAATACAAAAAGTTAGGTACTTTAACAACTAGCTATGTTTTTCATCAATACATGGTGTGCGATAAACTTTAAAGGACAATTCTACATTACAAAGAACAACTTATGTCCGCAAATGCTTCGTTTCCGAGTTATGGGGTCGGTCAAACAATGCGCAATAACTACCTCTTGAAACCTACCAAATTTCAATTGCATATGTCAACCGGTTTGAGAGCAATGAATAAATTGTCAGTTGGCAAGAAAAATTTCAACATACCGTGTCTCGGAAACGAATCATTTGCGAACATAATATGTTTATAAACCAAACTGTCATTATTTTCTCATTCAGAATTGCCCCAGAAAGTGCATCAAAAGTTTGACGCACTTATTTAGAAACACCCTGTATTGATGGCTAGAACATGGCTAGATGTTAAAGTACGTAACTTTTTTATTATCCAACATAAGCTTATGAATTAAAAAACAGAATATTAAAAAAAGGCTATAGGTGGGTTTTAATTTCTGTATTTTATAAATGCTAGAATATTCCACCCACAGGGTGTGGTGAATTTCAAGAAAAAACACAGTTTGATTAGTACACCCGGTATACAGTGACAAATCACCTGTGTAGCAACAATTTTATTACACCGATATTGCTAAAGAATAGTGCTATAACCTATTAAAAAAATCACTTAAATCGGACAACAGGTTTAGGAAATTCGAGACATCAAAAATTACCCATTTTTAAGATGCTGCGTTAATTTCTTAATAGAGTAGTCGCAGCGGCTCTCAATTTGTGGTACATGTGCCACCGGTGGTACACCAAAACAGCAAAACGCAAAAACAGCCAAAATCAGCTGCACCACTATTATAGTTAATTAGATCACCTAGCTAGATAGGTATTTCAGTTAGGTGGTACCAAAAGTAATAAAGAGTATTTGATGGTACATGACCCAAAAATATTGAGAACCCCTGGAGTAGTGTATTAATTGGTTTTATAACTATTGAAGCAACACATGAGTTTGTATTATCTAAAATCATTTTAAATTGTTGTTAAATGCCTAATTATTTTAAGGCTTGTTTTTATTTTTTTTTAATTTTTTTATTACTAATAATAGGAGCTTTTATTTCATTACTCTCATTTGTAGAGTTGTTGTTGTTGTTGTTGTTGTTGTTGAGTTTATTTGATA
Organism: Diabrotica virgifera virgifera; assembly: GCF_917563875.1. Classification (NCBI taxonomy): domain Eukaryota; kingdom Metazoa; phylum Arthropoda; class Insecta; order Coleoptera; family Chrysomelidae; genus Diabrotica; species Diabrotica virgifera. The sequence goes on along the minus strand of NC_065452.1, from coordinate 7,454,350 downwards.
CAAACTACGTACAATATTGCAACAGGCTCATTTGATTGAACATCATATATCAGAAGACACCTTTGTAGTGGTATTGGTATAAACAAAATTAAATGGGCTGATTTCATTCGATCTCATCTCAAAGACACAAATTCTGACACATGGAATGAGAATGAAATATTTTCCACCGATTAGCCACTCCCCGTATCCGTGGCCTTGTAATTTACTTCATAAAAAAGGTGAATATACTTCTTTTACTGTTTTTGTTTTTAACTCATAAACTACGATATGATTTGGCTGTACCAAGAGCTACTAATCACCATCCGAGGAGCTTTTGTCTGAAGTCGCTCCAATATTACAATATTGGATACGAAATCGCATCAAAGTTAAATACCGTCAATAAAGATAGTTTTTAAAATCGTTTTCCAAACTAGTAGTTTAGTTGTCAGTTTGTTTAGTAATACGTCGTTTAAGTATTTATTGTTGCTCAGTCTATTTCTAACAGCATTTTCTACATGGGTGCTAGATCGATAGATAGATTCAATGAGGGGTTTTTTGGCATATTCCACTACGACCTTTTCAGATCTATTGTGACCCTCTAGCCCTAGATTACATTCTCTAGCCTGACTCTTTTTAAAAGGTCTAATAAATTCGAGACTGAACCTTCCATGTAGCTCTTTGCTGGTGGCTTTGCTTCGCCTAATGCAAAGAACCGTACATTCTCTTTCTTCTTCTAGGTGAGAAAATCTGCATAGGTCATCATCTGTCAATCCCATCAGCTTCAGCTGCCTATTCAGTTTACAGTGTACTATTAACAGACCTACTACTGGCTTTGATTGCTTTCATGTCTTTGTTTATTAGGTATACCATAAATTTTGGCGAATACCTTCCTTGCATCGGAAAGTTAATTTTCTTATTTCGAAAAATGGTGTCATTTGGGATTTCTAGACCTCTTCCCGAGACTCAGAATCAATTGAGAAGGTCTACGAAACCCCTTTTGTCAAAGGTTTGCTACCACTGACTGTATATAGATGTGTCCCTGAGCCCATGGTTATTTTTCTTACCCTAACTTTTGGACTCAATTCCCATCTTCATCCTGTACGAAGACAGTGCATGATTGCGGCTTTGGTATAATATATTCCACCTCCACAACCCTGAGGGATGACCCTCCCAAAGCCTTAGGGTTCGAATCGCTTCCTTAGCCACCTCGCACTTATGTCATCCACACAGTTATCTTCTAGGAAACCCGGCCTGTGGGTACTCTTCAGGAAGCGAACCTCAGGTCCTGCTTCCGGAATTTCTTCATAAGCCACTAAGATGGCTTCTGGGAATCCGGATGGTTCAAATTTAACAAAAGCGGCACCTCCTAAAAGTCACACCCTCGGTTCTTGGCCTTTTCCCCTTTGCACTGGATTTCGGGTGGTGTGCTTCCGTCTGACCTTGGACGTTTAGCCTCCTGAGTTTGTTTTTGTTTTGGCATGGCTTCTAATGGCTATGATGACCATCTATTTTGCGCTCTCAGCGGCCTTGAAATTGGACTTGATTACAGCCCTTTTGCTTTGTATGTAATATTGACCTTGTTTCACCATCTTACTGATTTTGGCTTTAGAAATGCCAGATATCCTTGCAGTCTTACTCTAGTAATATGTAATGAGATATGTAATATGTAATGAGATCAACGTCTTCCAACGCTGTTACTCTGACAAACTTTGTGCTTCCTTAAATTTTTTAGCTTTGGAGATGTGTTTAGAACTTGCTGGCTTTTCGGCGTTCGGATTTTCTCTAGACGTTCTCTGCCCTTCGGTTTTAGGAACCGTGGTTCTGGCTTTGAAGTTCCCTGGCTTATCGGCCTTGGGAACCGTTTGGCCCTGAGTTTTTTCTTTTTTTCTTTCCACCATATTGGTTCCACGAGTAGCTAGCAAAAGATAGTCCACCTCTAGCAGAGCCCCGCTTGTGAGGGTAAGTTATATATGCGATAGGGTGCGATACGTTACCCCAAAGGAATCGCTTACGACACTGTCACCCTAGTGCCTTATAGCCTTCACCACGGTGTCTCACGGCTTGGCTTAGGTAATTCTTTATCGACTATATTCCGATGGGTTCAGTTTTAACAGGGCCACCTCGAGAAGAGTGCAATTGTTGGGAGTACCCTGTGGTCTTGGGACTTTGTAAGGAGGTCCAAAGTCCAAGGGCTCTCCGTGCACAGCTCTTTCATGATATTCATTCTTTCTCCCCTTAGCTTTACGCTGATTAGAAATGGAACACATACCTTGGCTCCTACATGAGTGTTATATTTGTAACATTTAAGTTTATCGTTGATCTAAACATATTTCCAAGCCTTTCATGTATTGTTGCTGTTTTAGATATTGTTTTAATGTGAATACATCCGATATGAAGCAGTTTCCTCTAAGCTCAGTGAAGACAAAAGGATGGTTGGTCTGATTTGAGAGAAGCATTGTTTAATAATATTAGCTGGTTTACTTCATCTTTCATCATTAATCAACCTTTTTTTCAATTTATGATGATTTACTCAAATAGTCTGTAAAGTGTATTGCTAAGGAAAGACATCACCTAGATAATAGACTTTTTTCATTGTAGAGTACTTTTTCTATCTTTAGTAAGCGCAATACATTCTCGTTCATGATATTTAATGTTCATTGTAGAGCGAAAATAGTTTACAGTTTTTCTCTCGGTCTAGACATCAAACAGAAGTAATAAAAGCTCTATTAATCTTTACAATTATGAGGAAAAACAACTCCTTAACACTTAAAGTTGACAACTAAATAGAAAAAAAAAAAAAGAATGAGTACATTTTATCCGTACGAGACTATTTGATGGATGAGTGATGTAAAAGAATGAAAAAAATTAAAAATTTATTTTTTTTTTAAGAGAGCAAAGGTTAAATCAGAGTCCCCAATAGGAATATGTTGAGTTCGTGGCTACTGTTTTCTTTTTCATAATATACAAATCCCAAATCCTTTTAATGTTATGAAAATAGTAATTCAAAAAATATAAAAATGACATAATTTACAAAAAGTGTGGACAGAAGTTATTAGGTTTTGTTTTTCATACATTTCTGCAAAGGACATTAATAGGTATTCACAATCCTGTGTACAGTTAAACAAAACATGTATTGCCTTTGGGCTAATTAAAACCTATAGCTGTCGTATATATATGTTTTTTTCTCCTTACTCCCCCCACCTCTTTTGTTTTGATAGATATTCAAGAAACAAATAGAAACTGTACAAAATAACAAAACAATGTGTTCTAAATATTAACCGCCTTGAGAGTAATAAACGAAGAAGATTCTTAAGCATGAAAGTTAAAGGAAACAGGGAGAAGTTTCCTAACTTTGTTTAATAGAATTATGGAATTTGTTCAAATATCAAATGGATAGAAAAACATGTTTCTTCCTATGTCCAATAAAGAAGTTTGTTCAAATTAGTACAAAATGGTGAAGGAATTCACAAGGACAAAGATAGTAAAATAGAAACAGTTCATTACAGAGCATTCGCCAAAATTTGCAGCACAGCTAAAAAGTAAAGACAGGAAAACAGTCAAAGCCGTAGAAGGACTGTGAACAGGGTATTGTTAGATGAATAAACAGTTAAAGGCAATGGGATTGTCAAATGATGATGCAGACTCTGTCACCTAGAAGAACAAAAAGCAGAACCCATTTTATGTCATTGTGACAGCCTGGCAAATGTGCAGTTCTTTGCATTAGGCGAAAAAAAAGCCACCGGCAAAGAGCTACATGGAAGCTTCAGTCTCGACGTTATTAGACCTTTTAAAAAGGGTCATACTATAGAATGTAATCTAAGGCTAGAGGACCACACTAGATGTGAAAAGGTTGCAGTGGAATAGGTGAAAAATCACCTTTGAATCTAACATCTAGTAGAAATTATGGAGCCTTAAAACTAAGATATTTCAGAACAGATATAAACTACACTAAAAATGATTGGTCATAGCTGTCATAAAAAATATATGAAAGAATATTTTTTGACAACTATATAATATATGAACATTTATGAGGAATATTATTTGCTAACAACAAAATTAATAAGACTACACAATAAAATGCACCGCTATTCAATAGAAAAATTTATTTATTAAATTCTGCTGATTTGGGTGGCCACGCTACTGGTCCATTGAAAAATGAAAATATCTCGAAAACTAATAAATTTAGACACAGGGAATGTTATCTAAAAATTAAAGTACGGTAATGGTACTTTTCAATAGTGATATAAAATACAGGGTGTTCCATTTAAAATTACTGAGAAAATAATGTACTTGCGTTTTGACTCACCCTGTATTTGATATAAAGAAAATTAGAAATATCAATAATTCTTAAAAATTTTGACAATAAATAAAAAATATGGCATTAATAAACCATTGCTGTTGTTCTTATTTTTATTTATACAGGGAGTTGAACTTGTTACGATTTTCATACAAAATTGGTTATAACTTTGTAAATACCCTGTATAACATTACAAACCTTTATATTTTTGTGATGGAGAAGTTAACAGGATTTCGAATATAAAATAAAATATAGGGTGTTCTATTTAAAAAAACATAAGTTAGGTCTGCTACTGTGTTATCGAACACCCTGTAACATTCTAACTTATTTTGTAATGTGAAGCTTAAAGGTGGCTAAAATTTTTGTTATTAATTTTTATTGCTATCTATTACTATAGCGGAGCTATTGAGCTTTCCCAGGGCCGCGCGGTGCTATGATGCGGTGAGGCAGCCGCATCAGGCGGCATCACAAGGGGGGCGGCATAATCAATAAAATCAAAATACAAATTGAGCCATTCAATAATTAAAAATATATATAGGACCAAGAGTCAGCCGAAAATATTTAACTGGTGAAGGTTAAACAGAACTTATTTTGTCAAATTTGGAAAAATTAGTTCTTGATTTAAAACGGCTCAGAGGACAAGGCTATGATAACGGGGTTAGTATGAAAGGAATAAGGAAGGGTGTGCAAAACAGAATATTTGAAAAATATCCGATGGTGTTTAACGTGCCCTGCGCATGCCACCTTAGTCATAAATGACGCAGCTTCTTCTTCTACAGAAACAACAACCTTGTTTTTTGTATTATACAAGAACTGTACACTTTTTTTCTGGTTTTACAAAGCGTTGGGAAGTTCTGAAAAAAACATGTTTCACAACTAACACTAAAACCGTGCAGTACTACTAGATGGTTAAGTCGAATAGATGCATTGAAACCTCTAAGATTTTAATTTTGTGAAATATATAATGCCTTATTCAAAATAATAGAAGACGTCAACAATGATTCAGAAAGTAAAGTTAAAGCACGAGGATTAGTAAAAAATATTAACAATTATAAATTTATATGCGGTGTAGTTCATGGCATGATATTTTATTTCATATAAATTTCATGTAACTATAAATTTGTCAGATTGTGTAAAAATGTTGTCAAAAAATATGGAAAATATGAAAATTTACTGACAATTTGGCTATGACCAAATGAAAATTACTGATAATAAAATTGCAGAAAATCTTGTAAATGAGTTCCGAGTTTCCTGCTGAAAATGAATATTGAGGCAAGAGAAAAATTCGTCAATTTGATCTGTGGATCAGCTCTCAACACAGAAAGATAAATTTAAAATAAATTTTTTTATCGAAATTTTAGACATTGTCTTTAATTCTTTGATTGATCGATTTTCGCTTTTAGAAAGTCATAATAAAATTTTTAAATTTTTATATATTTTTAAATTGAGGGAAATATAAGAAAAGGGAAAATGAAAGATGATAAAATACTAGAAAAATATTCATTCAATACTTTACATAGAAAAAGAATCGGATATAGAGGCAAATGATTTTCTAGAAGAATTATTGCATGATTTATCCCAAATGATACCATACTCCATGAAAGCTTTAGAGGTTTTGAACTATTTGTGCCAAAATAACTTAATTTCTTTATACATAAATATAGTTATATCATTAAGGGCCGGTATTATCTGTCCCGATTAACTCCCGGTTAGAGGAACTTTGTCATGCGATGTGCAGAAAGTTCCGGCCCTAAGAATTTTATTAACACTCTCTGTCTCGGTAGCTTGAGGAAAGAAGTTTTTCAAAATTAAAAATGATTAAAAACTATTTACGAAGCTCCATAAGCATAAGACAAACAAAACTAAAAAATTAGCACTTATTTCAATAGAGTCCTCACTAGCTGCTATTTTAGACTACACCAATCCGATTGACGAGTTTGTCAAAATTAAAATCAGAAGGATAAAATTGTAATTTTCATAAATGTTATTTAGTGTTAATACATATTTAATTTAATGTAAAGTATGTTTTGCTTTTAAAATAAAAGTTTTCGTTCATTTTGTGTAATTTCATCTAGGGGCGGCATTTCGAAGACTTGCATCATATTGAAAAGATGTACCGCACGGCTCTGAGCTTTACCCTACTAATCAATCACCCTGTATTACCGACGGGGCGCCACATACGTCTTTCAGCTCTTATTTAATACGTATAATTTTTTTATCCCCCACTGTACATAATTTTGAGATCAAAACTTTTATTTCCCTAGTATTTTAACCTAAAAAGGTATACTACATTCATCTCAATAAACTCAACCATTTTTGAAATAAACGCATTTTAAATCTACGATGCAAAATTCAATTTTTTGCATTTTATTGTACCTAGTTACTAAAAACCATTTGACATAATATATCCTTGTCATACTTGACAGCAAGTGTAGGTACTGTATAGCCTACTAAATTATGTTACACAGACATTTCTGGCTACTACGAGTGGCGTACGACGGGGGAAAGTGAATGGTTAGCTCTTCCCAAATTCTACGCCACTGGCGGAATTGCTATTTTAGTACAATTTTTTCGATTCTCCAATACTTTCTATGTAAATAATTTACTCTTCGTTCGTAACGATAAATTCATTAGTTTTCGGGATATTTGAAATTAAAACGAACGAGCACAATACATTAATCAAAATAGAGAGATATTGCAAATTTAACACAGCCTACGTTGCGCTATTTAAACCGCGCTATTTTGACAGAATTGACATTTCTCAGACGTGTCATAAATACAGATATTGCTCAACATTTTGGTGGCGGTATTTTTACAGCATTTTAAGATTAGTTGTTTGTCTAATTTGTATGCAATTTTGGATCAATATTTAGTTAGAAGCTCGCATTTTGGCCAATGCTAATGATGAAGACATCTAGTTTATCATCTTGCATAACATTCAGAAAGATGAACATACACCTATTACATGCTAAAAATAAATAATTTGATTTAAATGGAAGGAAGGTTTGAATTCTCTTCCAAATATCGAGCATTAGAAACAATAATTGATCCTTGAGTGTTCTTAAAATAAAAAAAATTCCTGTTGTACATTTCATGTTTTCCTGAACTATAACGTCCAATTTTCTGAATAAGTCAATTGATTTTGACCTAAAACTTATTTTAATAAACACAAATCATCATCAGATGTAAATCTTTCGTTTGCTACTGTCTGAAGTACTAATTTTAGAAAATTATTACAAATAAACTTGGTTTAAATGAAAGACAAACAACAAACATAACCTGAAAATAAAATAGCGCAACGAATACCGCACAGCGTAACGACTCCCCTAATAACGGCAGGCACTATTTCCAATAACGCAGCGTAAGCCAAATATCACATCTGCGCATGCTCTACTGTCAAAATAACGCGTGCTGTAATACAGCAAGTGCAAAAGTGACTATGCAATATCTCTCTAATAACTGTGCCGTTTCATTTTTAACTTCAGTTATCTCGAAAACCAATGATTTTATCGTTACGAATAAAGAGTACAATTATTTACATACAAAGTATTGGAGAATCTAAAAATATGCTAAAATAGCAGTTTCGTCAGTGGCGTAGAATTTTGAAGTGTCAACCATCCACTTTCCCCTGTCGTTCGCCTCTGGTAGTAGCCAGAAACGATTATTTAACACAATTTAGGAGGGTATACAACACCTACAATTCCTGCCAAGTATGACACGGATATGTCAAATAGTTTTAAAGTATTATTTTTTTTAAGTAATTTATTCTTTGTTTAGAACTTTAAGAACTATTATATTTGTACCCGGTACTTTAAAATTATTTGACATATTATCCTTATCATACTTGGCAGAAAGTGTAGGTACTGTACACTCTACTAAATTATGTTAAATAATCGTTTCTGGCTACTACCAGTGACCTACCACAGGGGAAAGTGAATCTTTGAGCCTTCCCAAATTTTACGCCACTGACGGAACTGCAATTTTCGCATAATTTTTAGATTCGCCAATACTTTGTATGTAAATAATGTACTCTTCATTCGTAACGATAAAATCATTAGTTTTCGAGATATCTGAAGTTAAAAATGAAACGGCACAGTAATTTTGATTAAGGTATTATGCCTGTTCGTTTTAATTTCAAATATCTCGAAAACTAATGAATTTAACGTTACGAATGAAGAGTAAATTGATTACATAGAAAGTACTGGAGAATCGAAAAATTTCAGTATAGCAATTCCCCAAGTGGCGCAGAATTTGGGAAGGATCGACCATTCACTTTCCCTCGTCGTACGCCACTGGTAGTAGCCAGAAACGTTTATTAAAACATAATTTAGTAGGGTTTACAGTACCTACACTTGCTGATAAGTATGACAAGGATATGTCAAGTTGTTTTTAGTAACTACAATGAAATGCAAAAAATTGAATTTTGCATTGTAGATTTAAAATGCGCTTATCTCAAATACTGTTGAGTTTAGCGAGATGAATCTAGTATAACCTTTTTAAGTAAAAATAATAGTGGAATAAAAGTTTTGATTTCAAAATTATGTAGAGTGGGAGATCAAGCATCCTAATACCTCTCTTCAAAAAAAGAGACAAATCAGACCCGGAGAATTACAGAGGAGTTAACTTATTAAACACAACATTAAAATTAACAACCAAAGTGATAACAAACAAATTGAATGAAATACCATTAGTAGAAGAACAACAAGGTTTTAGGTCGGGAAGGTCATGCACTGACGCTATATTTATAATGAGGCAAGTTCAAGAGAAATCGTTGGAATACAACAAACCGGCATATTTATGTTTCGTGGACCTTAAGAAAGCATTTGACAGGGTCACATTAAAGGACGTTATCCATTTGTTATACTCGACAGAGGTACCTCTAGGAATAATTAAAACGATAGAAAACATCTACCAGAACAGAGAACAACAAAATAAAAGAAAAAGTGGAAGATGAACTAACTGACCCAATTGAAGCCGGCAGTGGGATAAGACAGGGGGATTCCTTGAGTCCTTTATTGTTCAACCTGATCATGGACGAAATAATAAAAAATGTAAGAACTAAAAAAGGATACCAAATAGGAGAAAACCAACCTAAAATAATCTGCTATACAGACGATGCAATACTAATCTCTCAAAGTGAAGTGAAACTAGAGAATTAAAAATATAGGAAAAGAAATAAAAGACAGAATTTACAGAACAGTCATCAGACCAATAATGACATACGCGGCAGAAACTCGACCCGACACAGAGGAAAAAAGATTGCTCGACAACAGCGCAGATGAAAACCCTTCGAAAATCTATGGTAAGACTCTATGGGACAGAGCTAGAGGTACAGATATACGACGGGGAAGCAAGGTATATCGGTACATATAAATTTGTAATGATTCTCACATCCTGATCATCTATTTCTGTGTTCCTTAATATGTTTGCAAGCCTTCTTTGTCGTATTTGGTCGAAGGTTTTCTCAAAGTCAACCAGACATATGAATACGTCACAGTTGACATCTTGACACCGTTCTATGAGTGTTTGTATAGTAAATAATGCATAATGCCTCTCTAGTGTCAGAGCATTTTATAAATCCCAGCTGGTTTGCTGTTATGCTATCGTCTAGTTTTTTTGTAGACACGTTCATGGATTACTCGTATGAAAACTTTTAAAACATGGTTTATCAAACTGATCGTCCTATATTCCTCATTTCATTTCCTTAAGGTTTTTGAGTAAGTGGGTATGGAATTGAGAATTTCCCCGGTATAGTAAACTTCGTTGAATAATTCTACTAGTATATCCATGTGCTTCTCTGTTAGTAATCTTAAAATTTCGGTAGGTATTTCATCCGGTCCCATGCCATGGATACGTTTTTAAGAGCTGTATATGCTGCTCATCCATGTAATATTCTTATTGGTTCTTCACCTGTTTGGTTGTCCTTGTCTATTATAATTTCGAATCAAATGAATATATATTTCTATGGAACTACAAGTTCCATTTTTTACCGCAGATATACTTCCAACTCTTCAGGAACCACCAGAAAAGAGACCACCTACAGAACAAATGATGCTAGGAACATTTGCCGACGATACTACAATCCTAGCCTCACATTTATGCCTCGCATCTCCTTCAAGGGGGGCCGGCGTAGCCGAGTGGTAGTGTGCTAGGCTAGCGTGCCGGTGGTCCGGAGTTCAAATCCTACCGCCGGCAAGAACAACTAGACATTTTTAAAAAATTTTATAGGCCCCAGGTCGACTCAGCCTGAATTAAATGAGTACCTTGGGTAAAACCAGGGGTAATAATAGGCGGTTGAAGCGTAGCACTGGCCCTGTTACCTTCCTTGTATACCATAGGCCCTAGATATAGCAGACTACCCTGCTATACTCCCAAAGCCACGTGAGCGGTATAAAACGGGAGACTATTATTATTATCTCCTTCAAGAGTATCTAGACTAATACAAGATTGGTTTTTGGAATGGAAAATTAAGGTCAATGAAGGAAAATCTATTCATGTTACATTTACAACACGAAGAGGAACTTGTCCTCCTGTATCCTTAAACAATCATCAATTATCATCAGTCAACGAGGTAAAATATCTTGGTATTCATTTGGACAGAAGTCTTACATGGAGGAAACATATCTAGACTAAGAGAAAGCAACTATAGGTCTCCAATTCAGAAATATGTATTGGTTAATGGGCCGTTCATCAAGACTATCTCTGGATAATAAATTGCTGCTGTATAAGGCAATACTTATGCCAATCTGGACATATGGCTTGGAACTATGGGGAACAGCCAGTCACTCCAGCATCAAAATCATCCAACGCTTCAAATCAGAAACCCTCAGAACCATCACCTTGGTACATCAACAACAGAATTATTCATCGAGATCTTAAAATGGGGATGGTACAAGAAGTCATAAAAAAACGTAGCGCTGCATACATTGCCGAGTTGGAGGATCATGAAAACCAGTTTACACTTAACCTCCTAGGTCCTAGACAATTCCCAAGAACAGCGTAGGTTAAAGAGGTTCAAACCACTGGACTTACCATTTAGAGTAAACTTGTGAACTAATTAGTTAGTAGTTATAAAATGTAATTATTTCCTACACAACTTCATAAAAATTGTACTTTGATTTTACCATTGGGTAAAATCTTTCATGTCCTTTGTCAATGTCATTACTTTTATTTATTGTTGACACTCAACAGATTGCAAAACACTTTTAAATAAATAAAACAAAAACAAGTTCTGTCTCTTAGAGTTTGCTTTGTTATTTTTTGTAAGGCTTTCATTTCTGCTGTTTCCAGCAGTCTTTGTGTATTTTTCGCCGTATCTGCTCTTGTTTCCGCTGTGTACGTCATTATCGGTATTATTGTTGACTTATATATCGTAGTTTTCGTTTCCATTGTGAGGTATTTGTTTCTCCAGATTGTGTTGTTGAGACATCCTGCTGCTCTGTTCGCCATGTTCACTTGTTTTTGTACTTCTTCTTCCACTTTTCCGTAACTTGACGGTGTTACTCCCAAGTATTCCGTTTCCATCACTTGTTCTATTATTTTGTTATTTACGACCAATTTACATCGTCTCGGTTTCGCTGATATTACTATCGATTTAGTTTTCTCTGTTGAGATCACCATGTTGTATATGAGAGCCATATCTTCGAATTATTTAATTAATTTTTGTAGGTCATCTTCATTTTCGGCTGTTATTATGGCGTCGTCAGCGTAGCAGATTATCTTTATTTCCTTTTCTCCCATTCTATATCCTCTTCTTTTTTAACTTTTTTTATGATTTCATCCATTATCAGATTAAACAGAGCCGCCGCTATCATGTGTGCTAAGTGTGCATCGCACACAGGCGGCCAATAACAGGGGCGGCCAAAAGCAAGCCACTGATGATAATACTTTTTTTAAAAGGAAAATAAATTGAAAGAAGAACATTTTCAAAATTTTGTAACTGAATCCAGAGATTTATCTACAAAAGCAAATATTGAAGAAGATTTCCCTAGCAACCGAACGAAAGAAGAAAAGTACATTTTGAGTATGAAGGAACTGATGAACTTACATTATCTCTGGACTTGTCATTTAAAATAAATTTTTATTTTAAGATTTTGGATGCTGCCATAACAGCAATTGAAGAACGGTTCCAATTACTTCAACATCACACAGACATTTTTAGTGTAATATATGGCATGGCATAACTAAAGTTAAAAACTATGATGTAAATAAAACCAATTGTGAGAAAGTGTATCAAGCTCTAAAAGACATAAACAGCTCAGAGACCGACTTTAATGCAATCGGTTTATATGAAGAAATTAAAGCTATTCAACCATATTTTACTGCAGAAAGAAGTCTTAGTGATATTCTTGAATACATTTACGAAAATAATCTTATATCAACATTATTAAACTTAACTATAATTTTATGTATATTCCTAACTCTCTCTTTTTCAAAACTTAAAATGATTAAAAACTATTTGTAATTTTCAACGAAGCAAGATAGATTTTCTGCTTTAGCAATGTTATCTATCCTCTTTATGGTGTTGAAGCTTGGACTGTTAATGTTGACTTAATGAGAAATCTGGAAGCTTTGGAGGTGTGGCTTTTCAAAAGAATTTTGAAAATACCGTGGACTGGTCATACTACGAACGAAGTGGTGTTGAACAGAATGGGAAGAGACATATAAGTTTTGACCACCGTTTAAAAGAGAAAAACAGCATATTTGCGCCACATATTCGGAAATGATAAGGATGAGTTGTTACAGCTTATTATGATGGGTAAAGCAGAAGGAAAAAGGGGTCCTGGTAGGCGACACATATCCTGGCTGAAAAACTTTCGCGACTGGACCGGGTTAAACACAAACACACAGACGCTATTAAGAAAAGCAGAAGATAGAGACGAATTTGCAATGGTTATAGCCAACCTTCATTAGTGGAGTCGGCAATAGAAGAAGAAGAAGAAGAATTTATCGAACATGAAGTGTGTGCGACATTGGATACTAAAGACATTGTCAAAAAGATTTCTGAAACGAAAGCCTCGAAAAGTTCATTTTTAGTTTTTTTATGTGTTTAATAAACAGTGTTTATGTTATCTATCCACGGTTTATTTTTATTCTTCTTCTTCTTATTTTTATTCTTCTTTTAATGGCGCTACAACTCTTTGTGAGTCTTGCCCTGCTTAACACTGTTCTTCCATTCTGGACCATACAGTTATACATACTTGGTAAGGATAAAGTATGGAACCAAGCAAATATCTTTGAAACGAAAAGAACAATATTTATGAAACTTTGCATGCAAGTACAGTGACGCGAAACGCATCTGATGCCATCTTTTTATTACTACTCCACTTCCGGTTTCACCGGAAATACCCTTAACGTATTTAATTTAAATGAGACACCCTATATATTTTTGCAAAGTTTAAAAGAATTTGTTATTTTTAATTCATACATACCAAATTTGGAAGAAAAAATTTGTTAAAAAGTGTCTGTAGATAATTTTTTGTATTAATACAACGTAGTAGGAAATAAACGAGTACTATCTATACTGTAGACTAAAATTGTTGTTTACATGCACTGCATGACTTATTTGAATTTAGTATAGTAGGTAAAACCGTTACTGACCTAATTGACAGAAATAAATTGTATTAAAAATAGTTTATTTAAGTGAAAAAGATCGTATTGAAATATTAATAATAAATCGATTGATTGGACGTAGAGGATTGATAAAGCGGCCTGCTCGTTCTCCGGACCTCAACTCGTTAGATTTTTTTCTTTGGGGTTATCTAAAATCCGGTGTTTACCTTAGGCGACCAACATGCGGGATTTGAGACAAAGAATAATTGACGAATGAGAACTAATACGTGGAGAAATCTTGCAAAGAGTGACTTACGAATTTATTTATAGGCTTGCACGTTGTCCGTGGGTGAACGGCAAGCATTTTCAGCATTTGATATTATTTTTTTTTATTTTTAAAATCATTGGTCAAACGTAAATAAATTAACCTATTTTTTAACTGTAAAGAGATTTATTTCTTGTTTTAATAGTTTTTTCTTCCAAACTTGGTATGTATGAATTAAAAATATCAAGTTCTTTTAAAATCTGCAAAAATATGCAGGGTAAAGTAAATCTACAGTAAATAAGTTAAGGGTATTTCCGGTGAAACCGGAAGTAGAGTAGTAACTAAAAATATGACATCAGATGCCTTTTGCGTCACTGTACTTGCATGCAAAGTTTCATAAATATTGTTCTTTTCATTTCAAAGATATTTGCTTGGTTCCATACTTTATCCCAACTCTGTATACACACACCCAAACTTATATGGAATTACCATGTATTTTGAAGTAATATTTATTTCTTTTGAAAAAAATTTGTTATTGTTGCGAAGAATAAATGTTTTTATTGAAAATAAACAAGATATATAAGATAATCGGACAACATATATAAGACAATCGGATAGTACAGCTCGGTACGGTATAGGTTATTTGCTTGAGTTGCAAATTGAACGAAAATAAATAAACTAACTTTTGCGTCCAAAAACTAAAATATGCCTCATGTGGGGTTATAGAACTTACAACGAGGAAATATTATTGGTCTTATGGAGAAAGTAATATTATCAGAGGGACATAGCTGTAGAGATAGTCGTAATACAGGGCGTTCTGTCCAAAACCTATGCTAGGTAAGAGGAACTAGGAAAGCTCAAAAATAAAGCAAGGGAAAGTCGCCAAAAGTAATAACGGCTCTCCACGATCGTTTAATTGTCCAATCAGCTGGAAGACACCCAACCATTTCTCACCTGCAGCTTTAAAGGCAGCTTTTGGAAGCTACAGGGTGTAACTGTTTCAGTTGAAACGATAAGAAAAAGAGTTCGTACCAAGAAATATACAGCAGGAGACAATTATGGGTTCCCAAATTATCCAGGCAGCACAAGATTGATCACCTAAATTGGTGTCTTCACCACCAAAACTGGAACATTGGGAATTTACAAAATATGCTATTTTCAAAAAAAGTCAGGATTTGTGTAAAATCAGATGACCCACGAAATCGTGTACTTAGAGGTCGAGAAAGACAAGCAAGAACGAAAACTGTCAGATCTGTTCACAAATATACAAGGGGAAATGTAATGTTCTGGAGAGGAATTGTGATTCGTAAAAAACTCCTTTAATTTTCATACAATCAACTTTTAACTGCTCACAGGTATGTTGATAACCTGTAGTCAGGCTCTGGAGAGGTGCAACAGGAGAAAATTTAATTTTATTGCTTGATAATGGACCTCTACATACCATTAGAGTGACTACAGACATTATTGAAGCAGAAGGTAACCCTTGTTTGGAGTGGCCTGCTTGCTCGCCCGACCTTAATGCTATAGAGTATTTGTGGGATATGCTTAAAAGAAAAATTTGAGCTCGCCGGGATGCATATTTACAGATGCTTGCGTGTGCAGACACCAGGGTGTTGAAATCAGTTAGGGTTTGGAAAAACAGTACATTTACACATGCTAGCGCGTGTTGACACCACGGTGTTGAAATCAGTTAGGGTTTGGAAAAACAGTACGTTTACAGACGCTAGCGTGTGTTGACACTAGGGTGTTGAAATCAGTTAGGGTTTGGAAAAACAGTACAGTTACAAATACTAGCAGATTTGGACACCAGAGTGTTGAATCTAGCTAGCTTTTTTAGTAATTAATATACATGCATAAATGCTAACGGCTATTGACTTTGATTTTATATACCTACTGCTGTGGAAAAATATTTAAGTGATTTAGGTATTAGTAAATAATTAAAGGTTGTTGGGATATAAACAATAATATATTAACACAAAAGAACAACATAAAATAATGTTGCTCTGAAGCTATTTGCTTGTGGAATTTGTATAATTAACTATTTAGATGGGAAATAAGCCACAATTAAATTGAAAAAAATAATTTTATTAACGTTTCGATGCCTAAATCGGGTGTCGTTGTCAAAATAAAAAATACTACTACAGGGTGTTTGGTAAAGAATAGGCCATAGCTTAACCTCAGGTTCCTGAGGTTAAAATAGGCCGATTTAAGCTAACTTACCTTAGTACAAAGTTTATAATAACCGAGATACAGGGTGTCAAAATTAAACTTTTTTTTTATTTATTATTGAATATTTCCGGACACGCATGAGACATCAACACGAAATTTGGTGTGTGGGGGTTTTTCGGGACGGGAAAACTAAATTCCCTACCAAAAGTTATGTGTTGCCCAGAGGGCGCCACATACGCCTTTCAGCACTCATTTAATACGTTCAATTTTTTTATCCGTCACTCCGTATAATTTTGACATTAAAATTTGTATTCCCCTATTAGTTTTACTTAAAAAACGTATACCTCTTTCATCTCCCTAAACTCAACCGTTTACGAGATAAACGCATTTTAAATCTGCGGTGCAACATAATTTTTAGCATATCATTGTAGTTACATCAGAAAAATAACTTAAAACCATAAAATTATCCAAAAATGTATCGCAAATTTCTTCAAATGAAATTTGCGATGCAATGCCATAAATTTGAGAACTGGCACAATTATTATGGTTTTAAGTTATTTTTCGGGTGTAACTACAATGATATTATGCTAAAAATGATGGTGTATCGCAGATTTAAAATGCGTTTATCTCGAAAACCGTTGTGTTTAGAGAGATGAAAGAACTATAGATTTTTAAAGTAAAACTAATAGGAGAATAAAAATTTTAATGTCAAAATTATACAGAGTGAGGGATAAAAAAATGTAACGTAATAAATAAGTTCTGAAAGGCGTATCTGGCGCCCTCTGGGCAATATATAATTTTTGGTAGTGAATTTAGTTTTCTCGACCCAAAAAAACCCCACATACCAAATTTCATGTTGTTATCTCATATCTGTCAGGAAATATTCAATAATAAATAAAAAAAAAAGTTTAACTTTGACACCCTGTATCTCGGTTATTATAAACTTTGTACTAAGGTAAGTTAGCTTAAATCGGCCTATTTTAACCTCGAGAACCTGAGGTTAAGCTATGGCCCATTCTTTACCAAACACCCTGTATATTAAACAAAAATGTTGTTGCTTAGTAAAAAATTCTACTAATATTTTTTTTAATCTGACTCATTTATATTGGCAATTCATACATATATTATACATTTTAAAGTATTTTTTACTAAACAACAACATTTTTGTTTAATTTAGTAGTACGTATTTTGTATTTTGACAACGACACCCGATTTGGGCGTCGAACCGTTAATAAAATTATTTTTTTAATTTAATTGTGGCTTATTTCCCATCTAAATAGTTAATTATAAAAATGCCACAAGCACATAGCTTCAGAACAACATTATTTTTTATGTTGTTTTTTGTGTTAATATATTATTGTTTATATCCCAACAACGTTTAATTATTTATTAATACCTAAATCACTTAAATATTTTTCCACAACAGTAGGTATATAAAATCAAAGTCAATAGCCGTTAGCATCTATGCATGTATAAGTACTAAAAAAGCTAGCTGATTTCAACACTCTGGTGTCCAAATCTGTTAGTATTTGTAAATGTACTGTTTTTCCAAACCCTAACTGATTTCAACACCCTAGTGTCAACACACGCTAGCGTCTGTAAACGTACTGTTTTTCCAAACCCTAACTGGTTTCAACACCGTGGTGCCATCACGCGCTAGCATCTGTAAATGTACCGTTTTTCCAAACCCTAACTGATTTTAACACCCTGGTGTCTACACACGCAAGCATCTGTAAATATGCCGCCGGGATAATCCACAAAACACCGCACGGCTAGTACAAGCTGCTCTTAAAGGATGTAGCAACGTATCACAACAAAATGTTGATAATTTTATTATGAGCGTGCCCACGCAAACTGAAGCTTGCATAAGGACTAGAGGTGATAACATTGACTACCACAAAATACAAAAAAATAAATAAAAACAATTTAAACATTATTCGTTTTACATTGAAATTTTGTATGCTATTGACTTTAAAACAACTACTTTCAATTTGTTTGTTAAATACTTTATTGTTTTATTTAATTGTTACGTATTTGTTATTAAATTGCTTTAAAATGAATATTTTTTGACTTCGTGTGTTCGTTTTTTTAAATTCGCACGAAATAGCAAGAAATATCAGATGATTCCATATAAGTTTGGGTGTGTGTACATATACACAGTACACGATTTCGTGGGTCATCTGATTTTACACAAATCCTGACTTTTTTTGAAAATAGCACATTTTGTCAATTCCCAGTGTTCCAGTTTTGGTGGTGAAGACACCAATTTAGGCGATCAGTCTTGTGCTGCCTGGATAACTCGGGAACCCATAACTATCTCCTGCTGTATACTTCTTGGTGCGAACTCTTCTTCTTATCGTTTCAACTGAAACAGTTACACCTGTAGCTTCCAAAAGCTGCCTTTGGAGCTGCATGTGAGAAATGGTTGGGTGTCTTCCAGCTGATTGGGCAATTAAACGATCGTGGAGAGCCGTTATTACTTTTGGCGACCTTTGGTTAATATATCATTTTTGGCGGCGAATTTAGATTTCTCATCCCAAAAAACCCCCGCTTATCAAATTTCGTGTTGTTATCTCATGCCTGTCAGGAAATATTCATGAATAAATAAAATAAAAGTTTAATTTTGACACCCTGTATTTCGGTTATTATCAACTTTTGTACTATACTAAGGTAAGTTACTAAGTTAGCGTAAATCGACCTATTTTAACTTCAGGAATCTACGGTTAAGCTATGGCCCATTCTTTAACAAACACCCTGTATTAATTTATTAATGATGCTAAATATCTAGTATCTACTAATGTTCAATTTCTGATAAAAAATACATTTTCGGCTAAAATACATCGTTTCAATTATACAAACATGATTGAATATCTATAGAAATAACACAAATAATATCTAACCAACTTACAGAAAATTCGATGTTTGCATCTAGCTATCATAACAAATTGGTTTTCGTATACAATATGTGAGGTCTAATATTAAACGTTCGAATCTCTCACACTAGCATCATCTATCGGCATTGTGCGCAACTTTTGAAGAATTGATTTTATACAGAGTGGACTTATGAGGATTCTCGTTGTAGTATTATAGAGGAAAATATTTAAAACATTGAAGAATCTATAGGATTTGTTTATTGGTATAACGGACAAATTTCAATTGGTATTAGGTAAGTATTCGTATACAGGAAGTCAAAAAAGAAATTGATATTGAAAGATATTTGAAAATTAAATAAAATTCCTACTTTTTTAATGAATTTCAATAGAATTTAAAAAATATATTGAATTTGATAATTAACATATCTGGATAATTTTAATTACAGACTCCAAATTAGCAGTTAGATTTTTATTATATCTCAGGGTTCTTATTTGAGTTAAGCAATACATTTGTCTTTGTCTAGTGTTCAATAACGCCATGAGTTGGAGGAAATAAATTAAATTCAAATTTTGCTTAATGAAATTAAATATAATGATAAAATATCTTGAATAGTTACTACTTCTTCTTCATGTGCCGTGCTCGATTATCGAGCGTTGGCTATCAAATTGGCTATAGTAATTTTGTTGACGGCAGCTCGGAAAAGGGATGTAGAGAATCTGTTAAACCATTCTCTCAGGTTTTTAAGCCATCACGTTATTCTTCGACCTGGCCCTCTTCTTCCGTCTACCTTGCCTTGCGCATTATTAAATGGAGTATATTATATCTCTCTGGGTGTTGCATAACATGGCTAAAATATTCAAGTTTTCAATTTTTAACTGTTCTGAAGACTTCCGTGGTTTTTCAAATTTTTTGCAAAACAACTCCGTTACGAACCCTATCCAGCCAACTTATTCGTAGGATTCTCCGGTATACCCAGATTTCAAAGGCTTCCAATTTCTCGAGAAGAGTATCGGTTAAAGTTCAACCTTCGACACCATACAAAAGAGTAGAGAACACATAACATCTCACTAATCTAATTTTAAGATTCAAAGTAATGGTGTTTCCACATAAAAGTTCCTTTATTTTAAAGAATGCAGCTCTGGCCTTCTCTATACGTATTCTAATGTCTTTGCTCATGTCGCAGTTCTCATTTAGATTACAACCAAGGTAGGTGATACTGTTAGTTCTCTCTAGTTGTTCATCATAAGCTGTTACTACTTCCGGTTGTATTGGCGTCTTACTAACAACCATCACCTTGGCCTTTGCGGTGTTTAGCTTGAGTCCATATTCATCACACGTTGTGGTAATCCTATTAATCAGATGTTGAAGTTCTTCATAATTGCTCGCAATTAACACCGTGTCATCCGCGTATCTCAAGTCATTAATGTTGACGCCATTAATATTGACTCCATTCATTTTGATACCACATATAGCATTATCCACTGCTTTATTGAAAACAAACTCAGAGTAGATGTTAAATATTAGTGGGGACAAAATGCATCCCTGACTTACTCCTCTTCGTATTTGAAGTTCTTCAGACGTGTCCCGGCCAATCCTGATGTTTGCACGTTGATGCCAGTAAATATGTTTGATAATGCGTAGGTCTTTATCATCAATACCCACTTTCTGAAGAATAGGAATCATTTCAGTATGTTTTACTCGATCAAAGGCCTTCTCAAAGTCAATGAAACACATTGTAATATAAAATAGGACATTCTGTATAAAATATGTTTAAAACTCATTCAAAGTCATTAATCCATGTAGTATATGTTCTTGGATTCAATAACCGCGAGTAACATTGGATTGTCATGTGTGTTATTATTTAAAGGTGTATATAAACATTAACTCGGGCGATAAAGAGATTATGATTATTGTTGTAGTTGGAAAGTATTCACGTATAGGATAGGTCAAGTTAATATTGTAAATAACTTATGGTTGAATCATCGATAGTTCGATTTAAATATAATGTTATCGAAATAAACTGAGTTTTAATTAATTGGGACCAGAAGGCATTAACATCACACATATTTATGACAACATATAAACCGGATGTCCGACATCTCTGCATCTCTGGACCATAACCTGAATACTATACAGTGGTTCTCCGGTCCCACGGTTATTACGGAATAGTTACTACACGTAAAACAAATCAATGAGACATAAATGTTTCCCTCATGATCGTCCAGCCTCCTACATCTAAAGTTGAACATAAGGCTCCCCTAATTTCTTCCAGTTCTGTCGATCTTGGGGTTCCTGTAACCAATTCCCAGCAACCCTTTTGACGTCGTCTGTCCATCGTGTAGGTAGTCTACATTGACTTATTTTGTCTGCTCGTGGTCTCCACATTGTAATTTTTGGGTCAACCTCCCGTCCTTCATTCTGGCTACATGGTCCGCCCAATTACACTTCAGCCATGCTCTTCGCTCTATGACATCTGTGACGCCTGTCCTTCTTCTGATTTCCTCGTTTCTAACCCTGTCTCCTAGGGTAAGTCCAAGTAGTTCCATTCTTCTTTGGGCCTCTCTAAGTTTGATTGCTGTGGTCTGGGTTAACGATAGTGCTTCGACACCGTAAGTCATGACTGGAAGCACACATTGGTCGAACGTCTTCTTTTTCAGATAATTTGGCATGTTGCTCTTAAAGATGTCTGATAGAGCTCCATATGCGGCCCATGCTGTGATTCTTCTTTGCAGGTTGATTGTCCCTGGTAATTTGGGTCTAAATATTTATATTTATAGACCAATGCTATTTCGTTGAAGTCGACTTTTGAATTTTCGCGTGGTAGCAGGTTTGTCATGTATTGTGTCTTTCCAAAATTTATGTTTAATTAAACTTTCTTACAGGCGGCATCTAACTCAGTAAGCATAGTAGTTCTAATATC
Source organism: Diabrotica virgifera virgifera (assembly GCF_917563875.1). NCBI lineage: Eukaryota > Metazoa > Arthropoda > Insecta > Coleoptera > Chrysomelidae > Diabrotica > Diabrotica virgifera. The sequence continues at coordinate 7,432,294 of NC_065452.1, read as the reverse complement.
GTTTAAGTTGTCTATTATAACAACTATGTCGTCTGCAAATCGTAGGTGAAAGAGCCTTTCGCCGTCGACATTTATTCCTTTGGCGTCCCACTCACAATTATTGTTTAAAAGCATGTTCCAGTACTGCCATAAAGAGTTTGGGAGATAACGTCTCTTCCTGTCTAATTCCTCTTTTGATTTTTATAGATTTGGCATCTTTGTGTAGTCGGACGGTCATGGTTGGATTATTGTATATGTTCGCTATCAGTTTAGAGTACCGATAAATCTATACGACTTTCCTCCAGCGCCTCTCATTATGCTGTTATTTCTATCGTATCAAATGCTTTGCGAAAGTCTAAGAAAGCCAGGACCAATGGTCGGTTGTATTAGGTATATTTTTCTATAACCCCTTTTTTGCAGTGGAGGTGGTCGTTAGTGCCAAAGTTTTTCCTAAAGCCTTCCTGTTCTTTAGGTTGGTAAAAATCTAATTTTGTTTGCAGTCTGTTTTTTATTATTATTGTGACTAACTTGCAGAGGTGGTTTAATAGGCTTGTAGATCGATAATTCTCGAGGTCTGTTGGATCATCATTTTTGTGTAATAAGATGATAAGTGCACTGTGCCATCTTGTAGGTGTTTCACTTTGGTGCAGACATAAGTTAAACAGTTTCTTTACATTCTTTAAAAGTCTGTTTCCTCCAATCTTTACGATATTGTGTTCTCCCGGAGCTTTATTTCTTTTCATTTCTCTTAATGTGTTCCTTATTTCGGTGTCGGAAAGTTGGTCGAGAACACTTCGTCGACAACATTTGGTCGACCATAGGCGTAACCAGGGGGGGTTTGGGGTTATAACCCCCCCCCACCCCATTGGGATGTACTTTGAGCTCTATACGCTTAACCCCATAGCCCTCAGAGACATTCCAGTAGTTGTAACCCCCCACCCCTTTCAGGTAGTTGTAACCACCCCCCTTAGGATTATTCTGGTTACGCCTATGTGGTCGACAAACAGTTGGTCGAATGCACAGTTCATCAAATGTACAATTCGTCGACGAACATTTGATCGAATGGATTTTTCGTCGACAAAGACCCAAAGGAATAATACATGGCGGAAACACGCCAATATATCTTTGTACCATATCAAAAAAAAATTATTTTATCGATTGCCAGTTCCAACCCTTGGATAAAGTGTGAAGGGAAGTTTATTCTCAGGATTTCTTTACTTTTTTATTGAAATTGACTGATTATTGCAGTCGAAAACATTGTACGGAAATGCCTAGATTCCCTAACAATTTATTTACCTCAGCATCTCGCATATTTTGTCTTGTCCGCAAGTGCCCCGTGCCCCCAAATTTGACTTGTCCGGAAATGCTCCGTTCGCAAGTGTGCCGACACCAAAAAGCCAGTACTCTCCCACAGCAGCCAATTTTTTCATTAAATTTAAAAATAATTAAGATTTAGAAAAAGAAATAACAAAACCCAAAAAAAAATAAATTCAGCTATGTATAATACAATATTCCAGTTAACAAAATAAAAACCAATAATCCGTCGTTTGTCATCATTAATCCCTTTATCCTAAAGATAAATAACAGTTTGTCGACGAAGAATCCATTCGATCAAATGTTTGCCGACGAATAATTGTACATTTGATAAATTGTGCGTTCGACCAACTGTTTGTCGACCAAATGTTTTCGACTAATTTTCCGTCGACGAAGTGTTCTCGACCAACTTTTCTAGACCCCTTTATTTCGTCTGTGGATATATCAGGCATTAATTCCGATCCTTGGTTGACTAATCTTTTTTCTGAATCTTCTAATTGCTCATCATGGTTTTGTTGGCTGTTGTATAGTTCTGTATAGAAGTCTTCTACTACCTTTAGTCATTCGCCTGTGTTCCTAATGATATTTCCATCTCTATCCTTTAATTTCGTTATTTCTTTTTTGCCATTTGTTAATTTTCTCTTTAGAACTTTGAGGCTCTTGTTATCTCCAATTTTTTTGTTGAATTTGTTAATTTTTATGTTTTCAGTTGTCCGTTCTAATAGATTTTTGTATTATTTTACTCATCTTTCTAAGTTCATGGTGTTCTTTACTTCTATTTCTTTGCATTTTTCTCCTCTCTTCCATTAATGCTTGTGTTTGGGGACTTATTTTTTTATGTGGTGTCTTTTGGCTGCGTATCTTCTGGCTCTCTTCTATAGTTTCTATTATAATGCCATTAAAGTTGTTAACATTTAGGTCTGTATTCTTATTGCTTTCGAGCATTCTGTTGATATGTTCTTCAAATGCATTTACCCTATCCTAACAAATTAAACTGTGGAGCCCATGTCAAATGTTTAAAAACCGATATTAAATTTACCGATAATTAACAAATAAAAACAATACAAAATAATAAATTTTTTATTTTATTATCTCGTCTTAAAACTTTATGACTTTGCTATATTGTTTTCTGAAACCAGCTAAATTTCAATTATTCCGACTCTAAAATGTTCCTATTTTCTTTACATTCAAATTTAAATATAGAAATAATGCTCTTTTATCAAAACTCTTTATTAAAACTCCTTATGCTTTGTTTTTCCTTACACGGAATCTCCTTCAAACATCCTAGCAATCCTTCCTAGCACTTTTGGCTGTCTATGGTTCCTACCAAAATATCCCTGTGAATTGTTCTTCCGATAAATAATAAATTTATTTGTACTGTTATGATCTGCTTTCTCTTACTTTTATATTAATTAGTACAGTGGAACCCCGATAAGTCGGCCCCCGATAACCCGGAAGTCCGGCTAACCCGGACCGATTTTCATCAGACAAAAATTTAACAAATAAACAATTTAACAATTTTATCAAATAAAAATGTATGTAGGTCAAATAATATTTGAGAGATAATGTGTATTTGTGTAATTTGAACACATATAAGTATGTATGTACAACAGTAAAAATGATTCATGCACACGGCGGCAGGCAGAGCGACCGTCTCAGCTTATCGGAAAGAACAGGCACCTGGCTGTATTCCTTTTCCGTTATTTATGTCAAACTGTCTTAGCATTGTTTAAAATAGACGTGACTATTTAAAAATTCTTTTTTAAAACAATGGCCTTAGTCTGTTCTTAAATAACAACATTGTTTTAATCACTTCCGTTCTGTAATCGTGCTTCAGATTGTGTTTGCCTGATTTTTGTCTACGTAATGGTAACAAAACTGTAATGTTAACAAAACGTAAAAATGTTGTGACAATGGAAAATAAACTAGAAACATTAGGTAGGATTGATAAAGGCGAATCTTTAAAATAAATTTATTGCAGCATCATAATATGATATTATGATACCATAGGTCTGGATCCCGCGTATGAAAAAAAAGTTGATTAATAGCAAGCTAAAAATTTGTTAATAGCTTAAGGGTGTCTAGTCGGATAAACTTTGATATATGAGAACACTGGAACAGGGGCAGTTTTAATTGTGGAACAGGTAAAAAATCTGGAACGGTCAGAACACGAAAATGGCACATTTGTTTTGTCCGACAGAACAGACATAAACTCTCCGAACAGAGATTAAACTCTCATGCAAAAATCAGACTGCTATTTATCACCTGTCATAATTCCTGTCATTTGACATATTCTACATGTTCCACTCATTAAAACGCCAATTTGGTGATAAATAGCAGTCTGATTTTTGCATGAGAGTTTAATCTCTGTTCGGAGAGTTTAAGTCTGTTCTGTCGGACAAAATACATGTGCCGTTTTCGTGGTCTGACCGTTCCAAATTTTTAGCCTGTTCCACAGTTAAAACTTCCCCTGTTCCAGTGTTCCCATATATTAATGTTTGTCCGACTAGACACCCTTAAGCTAATAACAAATTTTCAGCTTGCTATTTATCAACTTTTTTTTCGTACGCGGGATCCAGACCTACCATATTATGGTGTCGGTACATCTCTACAGTATGACTGAGTTTTTTACCAAGAAATGAACAAAACTCTACACTCTATACAACTATACGTAATTTAGATGTGTACTGTGCATATGTGTTTCATGTTTTTGTAATTATAATGGAGGTTATTTATTAATTTTTACTATATTCTCCGGCTAACCCGGATTTTCGATAACCCGGATCGGCCGCGGTCCCGATTAATCCAGGTTATCGAGGTTCCACTGTATTTATTTAATTAAATATTAAATTGTCGCAAATCATACATAAAATTAAGAAAAATCTCAGGGCCTTTTTATCATACAAAAAAAAATAACTAAATTATCTTAGGTTATACTTATCCTTTCTCGTGGCTTCAGCATCTCTTAGTTGATCCTTATCGGGATAAAATAGGAAAAGGACATGAATAGAAATACCATAAATAATCAAAGGTAATACCACGAGTCCTCTAAATTTTATCGATAAATTTTTTTGTTTTCACGAAAACTTCTTTGAAACGAATGATAAAATCGCGAGTCCGAAGGACGAGTGATTTTATCCATTTCGGTTTGTTTGAGTGATTTTACCCTAAATAAAGAAGTTTAAGTATGAAAACGAAAAAATTTATCAAGCAAAATTTAGAGGACGAGTGGTATTTGAAAAGATTATTTTGTGAACCAATATGTATTATTAGTAAATACGGGCATCTGTGAAATATTTTTAAGACAACTAGGATCAATGTGTTAAGTAGGTTATAGATTATAGTTATAGGTATGTACGTATTATGTGAAATTTAGGGTACCTTAAGTTTTATCAGGGAAGAGACTGTTGTATCAAGGAAGAGGCTGTTTTATCAGTATTACACTCAATGATTGGCAGAACGACGCGTGGTGATTGGCTGAAAAAGCAAAAACGTCAGAATTTGACAGGTGAAAAAAATAATCACATACAAATATCTTTTATTATCAAAAGCAATATTCTGAAAATTTATCAATTAAATCCTGTGGGCATAACTGTCCCAATGAAACTCTTACCACATAAATTAATTTTAATTCAACAAATATTTATCGGTTTGTTATGGATAACATTGATAAAACAAACTAAACAAACAAATTTAGGGATTCAAAATATTACGAAGAAATGTTTTCATTTTCATAAAAGTAGTTTTAGTCATTGCTATTCTACGTTTTATTTCTATGTCTGGATCTAGTTGGTCCGTTATCACAGTTCCCAAATATGTCATTTTGTGAACTTTCTCAACTTGTACTTTAATTGAAGCTCTTCATCTAGATGCCAAGGATACGACTAAAGACTAAAAATTTGGTTTTGTTCATAAGTTTATGTTTATTTTAGTTTATTTTTAAATATTTAAAATAATCGACTTCTTTTCAAATAGTTGTATAACAATAACTCTAATTTTTGTAAGTTTTCGTTTTAATATAATATAATTTTTTTTTACTTTATTAGTGTAATTATTGATAAGTTTAATACAGTATTATAGTATTTACGTTAAGTTCTCTCAGGAATATAATATTGTAATATATACCACAGGAGTACCAGATGATAAGTTTATTTGTAGATATAACATGTTGAAAAAATTAGATTAATCCTTATAGTGCGTGTCTGCAGGATGTTATTCTCATCTCTCAGCAAGATCTATCGTATAGTTAAAAAATGTCATCTTGTTTACATCATAAATATTAAAATAAAATGATCAAAGACCGATTTCTATTGTAACCGAGGAACGATCTACTTTGTGACCTTGAAGGACGGACATAGATCCCCACCTGCCCCCCTTCCAACCAAGTCGGACTTCGCAAAGGGCCCGGCAGTCAGTAAATAATGAACCTGTGTGACTTACAACGGGGGGCACGCAAGACTTTGTCCCCGGGGGGGCGTATTCATTTTCAATCACCACTGGATACTGTCTGAAATCCGTTTTAATTTTTCATCAAGAGATATATTGTTTTAAAACACTTTGTTAACTAATAATATTGGGGTTTCAAAAAATGATAACATTATAAATGTTATCGTATATTGTATTATATGTATATAGGTATATAACGAATTCTACAAAAAATTTCCACTTTTTTCCAAAAACATTGATTTTGAAATTTGAGGGCACACTCTTGGCATAGGCGTAACCAGTTTTGGGGGTTATAACCGTATCAGAAGTAGTCGCATCCTACTTTTGGAACTAGATTAAGTGCGGAGAGGCTGCATGGCCTTAACGACCTCACATAATCTAATCTGAAATCTAATTTAGAGCAGGGGCGGCTCGTGATAGTATAAGGTGGTGAGGCACACTACACCTGAGGAATTTTATTATTATGGTTAGCTTCTCTTTAATGGCCAGAAGGTTGATTTTGTGACGTCATAATGCTAGGACGAATCTAGGACCAATAATCCCGGACAAAAAATCCTCACAAATTATCCCTGGACAAGAAATCCCCAGACAAATAATTTCCGGACAAATAATCCCCGGACAAATAATCCCCGGACAAAAATCTACAAAAATTTTTTAGAAGAAAAAATAGCTTCAGAACAATATATTAGATGATGATGAACAATGATTTAAAATGAACACTGTTTTAAATACCTACATATCCATAAACTTCTAAAATATAATAAGCCATTCGTATATACCACGTGTACATAGAAAGCTATGATCTACAATCGACTTGTGCTTGTACTAGTAAGTTCAGTTCGGCTATTCCCATTCCGTTCCGCGGAGCCTGAGGCCGTTCGGCTATTCCTATTCCGTTGCGCGGAGCCGGAGGCAAGCCTCAAGGATGGATGAATTTTGTTCCTAGAATCGGTGGCAAATTTTTCAAATTTTGCCGGTTTTACTGTTGGCGTTGTCGCATACTGTTGCAGATGGTGTGAGGCATGCTTCAACTGTAATGATTTGAGAAAGTTGGAATGGCACGTGGAAGACGGATATATAAGATAAGATAAAGAGTCAGGGCCGTACCGATTATTTTAATTTTTTTCATAAAAATAAAGGTATTTAGGAAATTTCAAAAAGCTAAATTATATTTAAAAAACTGATTATAAAACAACGAAATAACGTAAATAGTCGATTGATATACTGGTGAGGCACTGCCTCACCTGCCTCATAGAACAAGCCGCCACTGATCTAGAGGTATGTCAATATTTGAGTAACAGAAAAATTAGCAAACTTAGAAAACCAGTAAAATCGTTTACAGCAGATTTTCAGAATGTTATCTGTTTACTTCAAACAACACGCCCTGCGATTATTAAAACTTTGCAATACATTTTGCAACATCCCTGACTGCTCAATTCATCTCTGTGGTAATCGTATCTTTTGATTCCTGAATATAGGCAGGTTTTTTGTAAACGATATTTTTTAAACGATCCCTCAGGAAATAATCTAAAGGATTCATGTCGGGGGATCGTGGGGGTCATTCTATAAAACCACGCTTTCCCATATATCTTCTGGGAAAAAAATTATTTAGGTATTGTCTCACCACACGCGCATACTGAGGTAGAGTACCATCTTGTTGCAGTGAAATATTGTTGTTTGGAATATTGTTATTTTCTGAAAATTTAAAATAATGAAGTTTCTACATTAAAATGTAATTGAAAATAAATAGATACTATGTGTGGTATTCACGCATCCAACGAGGATTTTTACATGAGTAGTATCTACATATATGCCAATTTACGTTTAAATTAAAAATGTGGCTACATCGCAAAATATTATTAAAAAAATTTGGATCGTTTTGATTGTAACCATCTTGTCCATCATCATCTGACAACTCTTCAACTAACCTTATTTTGTATGGATGGAAATTATTTGCAAGTAAAATTTTCATTACGAATTTTTGCGAAAGTTCCCTGATAAGTTAGTTACATTTTGACACTCTGGAAGTACCTGGAAACTACTATAAATTACTAGACAACCAAGCAAACACACTCATCATCATCATCATCATCATCATCATGATCATCATCATCATCATCATCATCAATGGTGCTACAGCCCTATGAAAGAGCCTCGACCTTCCCAACTCTATTACGCCAGTCAGTCAGCCCAATTTGCTGCACCTATTTTTCTCCCATCCTCATCTACACCAACCTTCCATCTGAGTTTGGCCTACCCCTATTTCTACTTCACACAGGTTGTGGATTCTTCTAGGCGGGTTGTTCTGCTGTGATCTTGCTAGATGTCTTGCCCATCTTAGTCTTCCTATTCTTATAAGAGATACTACGTCTTTACCACTAAATTTTTGTTTATATCTGTGGTATACCTCGTAGTTGTACCTCCTCCTCCAAACACCATTTTCACAGATGCCACCGAATATTCCTCTCAGGATCTTTCGTTCAAATATAAGCAGAAGGTTTTTATCTGCCTTGGAGATGGTCTATGCCTCCGATCTATATGTCAACACTGGTTGTATAAGGGTTTTGTATATGGTTATTTTTGTTTTTTTTGGCTTAAGTTTCTGCTTCTCATATGTCTATCATCATCATCATCAATCATTCTCTTTGCCTTATCCCTATGCGGGGTCGGCTTCCCTAATTGCATTTCTCCACACAATTCTATCCTGGGTCATATCAATATTAATCCCCTTTACCAACATGTCCTGCCTAATCGTCTCCCCCCACGTCTTCTTTGGTCTTCCTCTCCTACTCCTTCCAGAAATCTACACTTCAGCTACTCTTCGTATTGGATGATTAACGTCTCGACGTTGAACATGACCAAACCATCTCAACCTATGCTCTCTCATTTTGGCATCAATTGGTGCCACACCTAGACTTCCCCTAATATACTCATTTTTAATTTTGTCCTATCTTGTCACTCCACTCATCCATCTAAGCATTCTTATCTCCGCCACATGCATTCGTTGTTCCTCTATCTTTTTCACTGCCCAACATTCAGTTCCGTACATCATAGCCGGTCTTATGGCTGTTTTATAGAATTTTCCTTTCAGCTTCATTGGAACTTTTCTGTCACACAACACACCACTCGCTTCCTTCCACTTCATCCATCCAGCCCTAATTCTACTGCATGCATCTCCATTTATTTCTAAATTACTCTGTAATACCGATCCCAGGTATTTAAAACTATTGCTTTTTACAATCAGTTCACCATCCAAAGATACCATTTTATTTGTAGTAACTCCATCTTTAAATGAAAATTCCAAATACTCTGTCTTTGTCCTACTAAGTTTTAAACCTTTTTCCTCCAGAGCTCGTGTCCACTGTTCCAGTTTTTGTTCTAAATCTCTTTCACTATTTCCTACTAACACGACATCATAAGCATACATTAAGCACCATGGAATGTTACCCTGTAGTTTCGCTGTTATCTGGTCCAAAACTAATGAGAATAAATACGGACTAAGCACAGAGCCTTGGTGCAATCCTACTTTCACATGAAATTTATCAGTCTCTCCCACACCTGTCCTAACACTAGTCGTTACTCCCTCATACATATCCCTCACAATTTTTACATATGCACCAGGGACTCCTTTCTTATTGAGTGCCCACCACAGAATCTCTCGAGAAACTCTATCATATGCTTTCTCAAGATCAATGAATACCATATGAGCGTTTGTTTCTTTACTCCTGTATTTTTCCATCAACTGCCTTATAATGAAAATTGCGTCTGTTGTTGATCTGCCCTGCATAAAGCCAAATTGATTCTCGGATATGTCGGTCTCTTCACGTATCCGTCTATCAATAATTACTCTCTCCCATATTTTCATGGTGTGGCTAAGCAGTTTTATAGCCCTGTAGTTTGTACACTGCTGTATATCTCCCTTGTTTTTGTAGACAGGTACTAGTATACTGCTTCTCCATTCGTCTGGCATAAAAAGTTAATTTTTTAAATTAACTTTTAAGGCCTAGTCAAATTTGACTTTTTTTTAATAAAAAATTAAGCAATCGTGTGGGGAAAAAAGTAAATATACCATTTTAATTGCCTATTTGTCTAATTTGTAAAATTCTCATTAGAGTTTACAAAAACCTTATACAGGGTGAATTTTTTTCTAAGAACAAAACCATCTAATTTTTTAAGACCGGACCTGATTTTTTCTAGTTTGAATAAATCAATTGATTAGATGGTAGTAACCTTTTTATTAAAACTTTTTCTTAAAATTATACATCGTAGAATATACAAGCTATGCGAAGATAGAATACAAGACACACAGTTTGGATTCATGAAAGGCGTAGGTACAAGAGATGCACTGTTTAGTCTACAGGTTTTATTTCAAAGATGCAGAGATATGACTTGCGATATTTACACCTGTTTTGTGGACTACCAAAAAGCATTTGATACAGTTTAACACCGAAAAATGATGGATGTTCTAACAAAAGCCCAAATGGATGATAAAGACCGACGTATAATACAAAATTTATACTGGAACCAATCAGCCACAATAAGAACGAATCTTGGAGGTGAACCAACGGAAGCGATCCAAATTCTACGAAGCGTTAGACAAGGTTGTATACTTTCACTTATATTATTTAACCTATATTCAGAGGAAATATTTGTGGACAGAGGAAGTAAGTAAAAGATTTGGACTTTAAGTAAATATATCAAAAACTAAATTTATGATCATCAGCAAAAATAAAATTAGAGACGCCCAACTACTTATCGATAATACACCAGTGGACCGAGTAAAACAGTATAACTATCTTGGAACAATAGTAAACGAACAATGGGATCACTCACAAGAAATAAAATGTAGAATAGAGAAGACTAGGAGTGCATTTAATAACAGGGCCAAACTCTTTAAAAGCCACAATTTTAATCTGGAGATAAAAATAAGGCTCCTACGATGTTATATCTTCTCAATATTGTATTACGGAGTTGAATCCTGGACACTCACTGAAGCAATGGAGAAAGAACTTAAAGCCTTCAAGATGTGGCCATACAGGCGAATCCTAAGGATATCATGGACGGACAAGATAACCAACGAGACCGTATTACGAAGAGTGGGCAAAGAAAGAGAGGTGATGTGTATACCATTAAAAGGAGAAAGTTAGAATATCTCGGACACATAATGAGAAACGGCACTAAATACAGATTACTGAAGGTAATCCTTCAAGGTAAAGTATTCGGAAAGCGAGGAATTGGGAGAAGAAAAATATCATGGTTAAAGAACCTGAGAAAATGGTTCTCCACAACAACAACTAATCTATTTAAAGCATCAGTTAATAAAATAATTATAGCCAGAATGATCGCCAATATTCGAAACGAATAGGCACTAAAAGAAGAAGAAGATGGTAGTAGTGTAACGATTATCCAAAATAATAGACACGTCGATATTACCGTTTCAAAAATTATGACGAATAAAAATTTCTATAAAAATTAACAACTCGCCATGTATATTAGTAAACAATTGGAGCAGACACTTTTTAATGGTCATTTGTTATTCCCCATAGGGGCCTCCATACGAGGTAGGAGTATCTACAGTTCCTCATGACTCGTCCTGTATAAATTAAATTAACTACAACTGTAGAAGTGAATCATATAAAACATTTTGAATTTACAATTAAAAAAAATAAGGGTCAATCATCGATATTATATCTCCTAAGTTGGTCCAAAAAATACACTTTCGGTTTCGGATATTAGGGTAAACAAGAGATTTTTATATATAAATTGTGTATATATAATTTTGTATATACCTATCATATCCACCCTGTATGAACAATTGCAGAAATCTAAATCCATACGATACGACTCTTGTGAACCATGTGACCCCAAAATAGTGAAATGTTAAAAATGGACAGGGGATTTAACTAGACTTGGACCCATGTAAATCCTAATATAATCTGACAATTCATATTATTCGATGATGCATATTGAAATAGCTTTTATTTGACGTCACGCTTCGGCTTTATCTCCAATTTGATGGGCAAACACGTGAAAAAGACTTGGACTTGACTACTGAAATGCGTAAAGACCTTAAAATTCACTTTATATAGAGTGTTTCTGATTAAAATACAAACTGATGATACAAAAAATAAGTGAGGAATATAAAAAATAATTCAAAAAATATATAAAGATTTCTGTAATTCACAACAAAATACATTGGAGAAAGGAAAGGAAAAATATTAAATACCCATGTATATGGGTCATTCTTAATAAATTGGCAGATTTTACCACTAAGTTTTAAAATAATTAAGATTCATTAAATATATTTTTTTTCGTAACTTGATTGAGATATGGCCACTTATTAAAGAAATGCTTGAGGTCAAGCTAAATATAAAGTATTTTTCCCGTAAATTTTTATTTCTGGTGTCTATAAAATATAATGAGTATTATTTAATTTTATATAAGTTAGCAATAAACTAAGTTAAACGTTTCCTTTTTTATTTTGTTATAATAAAATATAATGTTACTCGTAAAATAAATCACGTCCGTGAAAAACAAGAATCCACGGACATGACGTCACGTCCGTGACGAAAAACACGCTTCTAATAATCCATACATCACTTTTTGAGGTTAGAAAATGTTTTGACTGTGGAATATAATCAGCTTTGTATATTTTTAATAAAAATTAATGTCACTTGTAAAATAAATGACTTCAGTGGATATTCTGCTATGTCCGTGGAAAACAAGAATCCACGGACGTGACGAAAAACACATTACTAACAATCTACACATCACATTTTTTAGACTAAAAAATGTTTTGACTGTGGAATATAATCAGCTCTGTATATTTTAGTTACAGTGTGATCCTAAAATCTTAATCTAAGATTACACTTACTTTTTTAAGTGTCCACAACACAACACGCAAAATGCATGTTGAATTAACTTCACTGACGCGTTTAACAATTTGTTTGGGTTTATACTTGCCTCGCCATCTGGTAAACATTTGTGGTAATTTAATATGTGCGCGAATTTTTAAATGTATTAGGTAGGTCCACGGACACTACAAATATTTTGGTGACAAGCTTTAAACCTTTATAAATTAATAGCGGATCCAACTAAATTAATTTTATATTTAGGACAGATAATAGAACACAAAAACCAATCGGTTATCTACAATTTGTTTTGTTATTTCTAATATGTTGTTTAACAACAGACTGTTAATACTATTCACCACAGAAGTGACTGGCCAGAGACGTCATAACTTACGTTCCGTGGACAAGATAAAAACGCAAAAAATAAAGCTTTTAAAAAATATAGGTATGGTTTGTAACGCTTTTAAAACAGTGCAAATTGAATAAAAAAATTGAAAGAAAAGCAATTTTTATAATAGTAAAAAGTAGTTGTGACCTACTTTCTTCCAATTTGATAAGAACGACCCATATTGGAAAAATCAAACAATCTGAATCGGTATTTAATTAATTTAGATGACTTTAAAATAATACTGTAAATATTTTTAAGATGCGTTCCTGGGACGATTTTATTGGAGAATAATTCATTCGACTACATGAAATTAACTTAGAAAAATCATAGCATGTTATTTTTCTTTAAAAAGATAACCATATCTAATCAGGTGAGTAAAATTTTCTCGTTAGTAAATCAATCGTAAATCATTAGGAATATCCAGGAAAAGAACTCATGTACTATACCGAGATGATGAGTATCTAGTCTTACATTTAGTTTACTCTCAATATTAACATTAAACTCAATTTTTTATGAGAGTGACCTTAAAAGGTAAATGGTAAATCTTGGACATGTTATAAACTTACTAATAATGGCATTTTCTATTTAACCGCGGACACCCCGACTTTAATGGTGCCGTAACCCTAAAAAAAATGGAAAATTTGTTTTTGTGGTCTTAACACGTTCCTTTAGTCGTTGCCTTTATTGTTGAGGAATTTCATATCATTTAGTTATCTTAAAATCTGCATAATGCGCCTGTGTCGTTATTACAATTTCCGATTTTGGCTCTCTCAGCATTAGCAAGAGCGCCACAAGGCAGTTTGCCGTTACGCTGTGATCGAGAATGGATGTGGGATAAGTACTGTTCATTTTTAAATATTGCCCTAACATGTGTGATAATGGATTTGATAGCCTAGAAAAAATACTCAAGTAAAACTTCTCTGGTGCCATAACCTATGATATGGTAGGTTGATACGCCCTAATCCTCGAATTTTTATGGGTGCCTTAGCAATAGTGCCTTATCATATTTTAAGAGTGAATTTTAGAGTAAAGTAATATCAATATCTAAAAATAAATACTAGCATTATATAGCTATACACATAATTAACACAAGGCGGGGGAAGAATTAGGTTAACTTAGATAAGGAAGTTGCAAAAAAAAATGAAGAGTTCACATAACATTTTTTTTGTGATTTCACGATTATGGCACTAATGAAATCGATATGCAATTTATTTATTTCTTCTTTTTCACAGTTCCAAAAAATATCTCGAATAAAAGTTAATTACTTTTATGTAAGGAATCCAAATCTGCAATAAAAACTGGGGGTTTCCATTTAAGATTTTAAAGTTACCCCACACCACACCTTTAGGGGATGGAGTGAGGGGTCGAGTTTGGTGACATTCGTTAGATTTTTGAAAATTATTGACCAAGTATTTTTCAGTGTTTCAATTCGATGTTTATTTCGAGAGATATTCCACCGTTCCGCTACTTTTGGGACACCATATACCGGGTGTCCACTTATATTTTCCCCATTTTAACTGCCTATAATTTCTAAACGACGCGAGACAGAAATATGCGGTTTTTGCTGAAATGTTTTATTTTAGTAAAAGTTTTGTTTGAATGGATTGAATTTTTTATATCGCTTTCAATGACGAAAACAAAAATGGCGGATTTTAAAAAAAAACGTTGTGTGCTTTTTTTTAATGGAACACCCAGTATATTTTTTTGTAAATTGAAAGAACGATCATTCACCTATCCAGCGATATAACGTTTTTTTTTTAGCTGAGTAATTAATTTTTAAAATGAGAGAGGCAACGTGGAAATCACCTAAATAACATGATTAAAATAACCAAGCAAATGGATATTCTGTTATGTGATTTCCACAATGCATCTCTCATTTTAAAAATTAATTATTCAGTCATTTGACAACCGATTTCAAAAAAACTTTATATCGCTGGATAGGTGAATGACCGAAATTTCAATTTACAAAAAAATATACTGGGTATTTCATTAAAAAAAAAAGTCAACAACGTTTTTCTCAAAAATGCGACTTTTTTTTTAAAGCAATATAAAAAATTTAATTCATTCCAACAAAACTTTTACTAAAATAAAACATTTCAGCGAAAACCGAATATTTCTATCTTGAGCCGTTTAGAAATTACAGGCAGTTAAAATGGGGAAAATATAAGTGGACACCCGGTATAAAAATGTAATAATGAAATATGAATATGTAATATAAAATGATAATTTTATTTCATATATGGTTATCACCGTATATATTTATTTGAAAAAAAAACAGTTTAACATATTATTTTTAATAATCATGCAACCACAACAGTGTATTATACACTGCAGTCAGCTAGAAAACAGCTTTTATAACAGTATGTTAGATTTTCCGGGATACCAACATTTTGTTTGAGCAGGCAGTTAAAATGGGGAAAATATAAGTGGCCACCCGGTATAAAAATGTAATAATGAAATATGAATATGTAATATGAAATAATAATTTTATTTCATATGTGGTTATCACCGTATATATTTATTTGAAAAAAAAAAAAAATGTGTGTGTACTTTGTACGCACGTAAGAAGTTATACTTCTATTATATGATTATATGATTATAAACGAAATTAATATACTTTTTATTTATATTTTATTTAAATATTTAACTAATTTATACTTACTACTTCTCAAACATTTTTATTAAAACAGTGCCAAAAATTAAAATAATAAAAGAATAAAACACACACAAACACATTAAAAATGCCACAAATGATTTCTGAACATTAATTGTCGGAAAATTTTTTAACTAAATACGTATTTTCTCAAAATAAAATTATATAATAAATATACTTACAATCATAAAATGTATAAAAATAATAAAAAAATAAAAGTTTCTATTGGGATTCGAACCAACTTATCGGCGCGGTGGGTATTGGCGTTGTATTGGGGTTCATTCGCATTAAACGCTTCGCCACGGAGACAGCGTGTCATTATGTGCGAAGATCGACTAACTAAACGGATTAAACTTTTGACATTTTTGAATTACACAAATCAAATTATTTTGATTTTGAATTGAAATGTTTTAGAATTGAAAAAATACAACAAAACATAGAGTAAGAAAACAATATATTAGGTGAATATTGGTAGACATTTTGATGGTAATCAAATTATGTAAATAAAAGTATTACATACTATGTATTTTGGTAGGTTCAAATAGGTAGGTACCTATGATACATTTACAATTATTACGTACCTGTTGCTTTAAAAACTATTTAAAAGTCACTACAATTATAAACTTTTTTGTTTCTGTCCTCACAACAATAAAACTAATATATTATACATTTGTTTACCTTCATATTGAACAATTATTGATTATTGACAGATCATTTCAACACCCAATCAGAGCCATACTGTCGATGTGCGCATGCGCGCAGATCAATATAAATTCACCCTCAATCTCAATCGCGCCTAAAGAAGTATAACTTCAAAAAACAGTTTAACAGATTATTTCTAATAATCATGCAACCACAACAGTGTATTATACACTGCAGTCAGCTAGAAAACAGTTTTTATAACAGTATGTTAGATTTTCCGGGATACCAACATTTTTGTGGAATAGCCGGATTTTATTTTTTGGACGCTTTTTACTGAGGCGTCTATAAATTTAGTCATAACAATTTATGGTTAGCGACGTTGTAGCCGGAGGGCTAGTATGGCCCTATGCCCTAATAATTTGATGAACATGATAACTTTCCTCCCACCACAATGAAATGCCGTCCTTCTGGTCTTTTATTCCACATGAATGAGACTTTTAATGCTATACAAACAATCCGATGTTTTGAGAAATGTTGCCGATATTGTCAAAATTTCTTTAAAAATCAGTAATACATTATTAAAAGTTATGCCTATTTTTTAAAATGGAAAGTTTATTTAATTTTAAATCATTTATTACCACGCAATCAACTAATATACTCACAACCAGTGGCGGCTCGTATAACTTTAGGAAGGTAGTGCCAGAATCCGGGCAGCTGCCTAAATTTTTTGTGGCGGTTTTACGATATGGTCAAAAAGGATATAAAATATAAATAGAGTATCACGATAAGCTGAATTTAATTGGGTTTTTATATTTAACTTACCAAGCATTGAAAAGCTAAAAACGTTATTCATGTGCACTTTAGATTTTTCATGGGATTTCAATTTCTCCCATATATGTACAAGATCATCGGTGCCTTTGTTTGACCAAGTCTCGTCACCTCCAAACAAAACACATACAAAACAGAAGAGTTTATTAGTTTGTTCGCAACCACACAACCAGCTATTTTTATCATAAATAATTTTATTAAACTTACGACAGCGAAGTTTTTGTCCATTTCCACTTTGTTTTTCAATTTTTAAATCGGGTAAAGGCCGACCGAGTTCTTTAATTTGTAGTTTTTTTTTCTAACGAAAAACCACCAAAAGAGTTTTTTAATATACTAATTTGATTCATTGTCAATAAATAAATTAAACGTAGAAAATAATCAAAATATTATTTTTATACCTACGACACCCACGGTCACAACGCACTAACTAATAATTACAAATTAAAAGATATAGTAGAGTATAAACACAAATATACAATACAGTAGTAGACAATAAACACAATAGCGTCAAGCGAACGCGTAAAGAAATTAGAAATATGTAGATCTAAAACATTGTATCTTAAGATCCACTAACTTCCTTTTCGAGATTTCGAGCCTGGCACGGAGACTCCAATTTAAACGTATGTTAAAAGTGCAATACCGCTCTCTCTGTGTCACACAGGATGCTTATACAATCTTTCTCTTTTCTCACGAGCCACTATGCCGTTCGGCACTGGGATTTTTATGATTTTCATCCTTTATCCGGTCAGCTGTGGGTGGCCAGAGTCGGTAGATTTGCATTGCGCTACACAGTTGCCAGATTTGATATAATTTATAAAAATAAAGAGAAATATTCACAAAAAAAATAAACAGGCATTAAAATGTTTTTAAGATAAAAAATATGTTTCTGCATAGTTAGCAAGGTAGTGCCATGGCTCTATGGCACTACCTCACGGGCCGCCACTGCTCACAACCAAACTTATATGGAATCATCTGGTATTTCTTATTATTTCAAGCGAATTTAAAAAAACGAACATATCAAGTCAAAAAATATTTGTTTTAAAGCAATTTAATCCCCAATACATACAAATTAAAGCAAACATTAAGTCTGGAAATAACAAATTGAAACTACTTGTTTTAAAGTCAATAGCATAAAAAATTTCAATGTAAAACGAATAATCTTTAAATTGGTTTTATTTATTTATGTATTTTTTTAGCAGTCAGTGTAAACCACTCCTGAACTTTATGCAAGCTTAAATTTGCGTGAGAATGCTCCTAATCCGATTGGTAACATTTTGTTGTGGTAGGTAGTTCCATTCTTCAAGAGCTGCAGTATTTTGTGTTTTATCCCGGCGAGCTCTAATTTTTTAAGCATATCCCACAAATGCTCTATACGATTAAGGTCGCATGAGCAAGCAGGCCACTCCAGAACAGTGTTATCTTCTGCTTCAAGAACATCTGTAGTCACTCTGCTGGTGTATTAAGATGCATTATTATGCATAAAAATTAAATTTTCTGCCATTTTTACTCTCCTGAACCTAACTATAGGTTCTAGAACCAAATCAACAGAACCTGCGAGCTGTTAAAGGTGGTTGGATAAAAATTGAATGAGTTTTTTACCGATCATAATGCCTCCCAGAACATAACACTTCCTACTTCATATCTGTGAACAGATCTGGTTGTTTTCGTTCATTCTGGTCTTCCTCACCCTCCACATACACGAATTCGTCGGTCATCTGATTTTGCAAAAATTCTGGGTTCGTCTGAAAATAACAATTTTTTCAATTTCCAATGTTCCAGTTTTGGTGTTGAAAACACCAATTTAGACGACCAATCTTGTGCTGCCTTGATAACTGGGGAACCCGTGACTGTCGCCTGCTGTATAGTCCTATACACATGAACTATTTTGTTATCGTTTGCAAGCTTTCCTAATTCCTGATACCTAATATAAGTTTTTGACACAACACCCTGTGTTACGCTAACCACTGAAGCTATGTTCAAATTTGGTTTAAGCTATGGTTTAAAATAAAATTTTAAACCAAAAACTCCATAAGAAAGCCCTGAAATTAGTCTATCCACCACCACAGAAAGAACCCAGTACCTTCTGCTCTATCACATATACTGGCAAGATAACAACAAAAATAGCCAGATACATAAAAAAGAAAGAAATAACACCAGCTTTCAGAACTAACAACAACTTAAGCAAATATATTAAGAACAATAAGAGCCGAAAGAGAAAACAACTACAGAGTGGTGTCTACAAACTAACTTGTGGTGACTGTCCGAAAACGTACATCAGTCAAACTGGCAGAACCTTTGACAAACGGATAGCAGAACACAAAAGGGCTTTCAACAATAGAAGAACAGACACTTCTACATACGGACATCACCTTCTAGATCATAATCATTCTTTTAATAAAGAGTTTCAAATTTTGCATATTCAAAATAAAGGCCTTAAGCTATCTTTATTAGAATATATGGAAATTAATAAATTAAAAAACACAGATATAATTCTGAATGACCAACTCGAGACAAACAGCTCCCCACTCCTCAACCTCTTCAGTTAAAGACTTTAAAAAGCAAACCCATATTAAACTAAATACTAAATCACTTGAGAAAGGCACTCTGCCGAAACAGCTGTAGTCACTTAGTTATAATAAATTTTGTGGAAGTATAGAAAACAAACGTTTTCAGTGTTTTATTGTTAGATAAATTAAAAACTACTTTTGTATATATGTAACAATGTAACAAATAAAAAACGAAAAATATCAGTTAAAAAATTTTACAAAAAAAAAACATTAACACAAAATACAACATTTTTGGAAAGATTAAATGCTACTTTTAATAAAATATTTTAAATATTTAATTACATAAGTTGTTCAAAATGACCTCCTAACACATTTATGCATGCCTAAAAACGGTCAAAGAATGAGTTACTTGCACTACGAAGCATTTGTAAATTTACACTTCGAAATACATATTCTATTTTTAATCGCAAGTCTTTTTGTTGTAGGCATTTTATAACCTTCATTCTTAAAGTAACCTCAAAAAAATCAGTCCAGTTTATTAAATTCTGGTAATCTGGGTGGCCACGCTTCTGGTCCATTGAAAAATGAAAATATCTCGAAAACTAATAAATTTAGACATAGGGACTGTTGTATACAAATTAAAGTACGGTAATGGTACTTTTCAATAGTGATATAAAATACAGGGTGTTCCATGTAAAATTACGGAGAAAATAAAGTAGTACCTACTTGCGTTTTAACTCACCTGTATTAGATATAAAGAAAATTAGCAATATCAATCATTTTTAAAAATTTTGAAAATAAATAAAAAATATGGCATCAATAAACCATTGCGGTTGTGTTTATGTTTATTTATACAGGGAGTTGAACTTGTTACGATTTTCATATAAAATTTGTTATAACCTTGTAAATACCCTGTTTAACATACCAAACCTTCATATTTTTGTGACGAAGAAGTTAACAGGATCTCGAATATAAAATAAAATAGAGGGTGTTCCATTTAAAAAAAAACATAAGTTTGGTCTGCCACTATGTTATCGAACGTTTTAACTAATTTTGTAATGTGAAGCTCAAAGTTGGCTATAATTTTTGTTATTAACTTTTATCGCTATCTATTACTATAACGGATCTACGGAGCTTTGCTCCACTAATCTATCACCCTGTATAAGTGTATACAGTGATGAGCGCACTAATAACCGGCAAAATAGCACAAAAGATGGAAAACGTATTAAGTTGTGCGATAAAAAGAAATGAAACTAGTCGAGCTGGGAAATTTAGCGATATTAACCTATAAATTTACATTATTTTGATTGTTTCCCACTTCCCACCTTTACACGTATCAGAGGAGTACGTCAAATAAAACTGTCACTGTGACAGTGGTAGTTGCCAAACTCATCCGATATGTGTAAAGGTGGGAAACAATAAATATAATGTAAAATTGATAGGTTAACATCGCTAAATTTCCCAGCTCGACCAGTTTCATTTCTTTTTATCTCACAACTTAATACGTTTTCTATATTTTGTGCTACTTTGCCTGTTATTAGCGCGCTCATCACTGTATATTATTGTGTTTTCAATTTTAATAGAGTGATAGCTTAAATATCCCTAAATATTTTGTGTGGTGTACAAAGTACCCCAAGCGACCACTTAAGGGTTAAACAACTAGTATACTAAATCTTAACGGTGTATTAGAGATCTTCCCCTCGATTTGGCAATGTTATAAAATGGCGAATGAACTGGGTATAATCAGACAAGGGGTCGCCAACTAATTTTTTCTCACAAGGTGTCTTTGATCCAAGAAAGTTTAAGAAACGTGCTCTAATGTATGTCTCATAATCATAATCCACGTCTGCTCCATTATATATGTGTATGTATATTAGATATATTAGGTATATTAAGGTACGTATCCATACAAGGGCGAACCCCGCTCCGTGTAGCAGCTCGAATGGATACGCTATGAGCTCCCCTACATATAAACCGCAAACCAGTTGGATGGAAGAGGGTGATCGCCGAGCTGGGTTCACCGACCTATCTACTATGTGGAGCTGCTACACGGAGCGGGGTTCGCCCTTGTATGGATACGTACCTTTATACGTATGTCATATTTTTCTGGGTGACTCATTATATGACCAAAGTATTCCAATTTGCGCCTTTTAACCGTGTTCACTACTTCGCAACTTTTATTCAAACGTTGCAAAACCCTTTCGTTTGTGACTCTTTTTACCCAACTGATCTTCAGAATACGGCGGTAGACCCACATCTCAAATGCTTCTAGGTTTTTTAAAAGCGATTCTGTCAGGGTCCATGCTTCAACCCCTTAAAGTAGTACTGGGAATATATAACATCGAACCATTCTTCGAGCGAAGTTCCAAATTGAGATCATGACTGCACAGGATTCTCTTAAATTTCATAAAACTTGTTCGTGCTTTGGCAATTCTACTTTTTATTTCTGTACTAGGGTTCCAGCTTTCATTAATATGAGTACCCATATATACAAGATTACTTACTCGTTCAATTGAGTCATTACCGATTGTTACGTTATTGTTATTATTATTTACGGCTGCCTGTTTACTAATAACCATAAACTTTGTTTTTCTTGCGTTGAGTTTGAGTCCATATATCGCGCGGAATGCCACCACTCGGTTCGATAACGCTTGAAGATGTTCAATTGATCCTGTAACTAACAAGGTTTCATCTGCGTATCTGATATTGTTCATAAGCATACCGAGAGATTGATTCGGGTCAGTGCAAAAACTTACAAGCATACATAGCGAGAAGAAGTATTCACTTCAAAATAAAACAATTAATTAAAGATAAAATATGGCTGCAATTGGCAACACTGTTTAAGTTATCCGTTGTACTGGAGTGTGGTTGGTTGACTAATCAAAATGCCGAATCTTCTTCGGTCCAGTGGTTTAATTATGCCTCAAGAGTTACACTGAAAATGTAAATGAGACTTCGAAGCTGAGGGATGCAAGTATTTCGGAAAAAACACCCTTGACCGCAAGATGGATTGATCCTGTATTTATGGAATGCTATTTAGAATAATGTAGAGTCATTGTTACTTCTCCTTAGTGAAAAACCGAATATTGGTGTATTTTTATATATATAAAAGGCCAAACTTTTACGTTTTCTCCCTTTTTCCGATATTTACATGTTTGTTTTATTTCTCCCTCTCTTGAATTAATCATGTTAAAGCTCGCTGCTACTTTTCTGAATAATGTATTGAATTTGGTATAGCCTACATTACTTAAAAGTAATGCTGACCCATGCCCATGGTATTTGTTAATAAAGAATCCGAAAGACGTTATAGATTAAGAGCCGGTATAGGTGAAATTTGCTAATCATTTTAGGCACCATAAGAAGAGTCTATAACTTAAAACTTAAATAGTAGAACCTAAAAGAAAACGTATGAACACTGTGCCGTCACTTTTTAGTGGCACATGCGTTTACAGGGGCACATCAAACTTTTCACGTATGGACGGGATAAATAAATTAAAATATACCCTCCCTTACTCCCAGAATTTTTTTAATTTTTTTTTTAAGTTCAATCTGATTAAAAAATAAGGCGCAGCGTAATTTCAACCCACCACCACCTTCTCCCTTACCCACCATCAAAAACTTAATTTTGGGTTTTTTTTTTTAGGTGGGATTCAATCAATTTTAAAATAAAAAAAAATTCACAGGCATAGGTAGTTGAGGCTTTTACAAAACATGTCTATTTTTTATAGATCTTTAGGACGAGTGTACCGGGTGTCCCAATAAGAACGGCTCTCGGCCATATCTCAGGAACCGTTTATAGTACAGCTTTGGGAAAAAAAATTTTATAACAAAAGTTACCTCGAGAAAAGCCTGGAAATTATTTTCATATTTGTAAGTCCACCGCTAGAGGGCGTAATTGAATATCAAAAATTAAAAAATCAAAATTTTACAAAATTTGCCTAATGAAAGGGCGCTGAAAATCCAATCATCGTATTCTTCGCAAAATTCTGCGAATATTTGATTTCACAAGTGTAACTCTACCTTTGCAAATAAGATGTGGGGGTGAGTGGGAACCTTGTTATGAAAAATGGCTGTAAGTCCGGTTCTGCTTAATCGATTTTTGCAAACTTGGTCTCATTGAAAACAGATCTTTTTTGTTAATGTAAGAGTTATAATTATGAAACAGCCAAATAAGTAATATGCCAGCTAGGGGGCGCTATTTTATGTTTTTCAGAAATCTAGTTTTCTTCGGAAAATATTAAATACAAGCATGCACGTCTAACCCTGTATTACAAAATAAGACCAAATTATCAACAGAATATCGAAAACCGCATGTCGATACCTTTTTCCTTTCTCGAGATATCTTAAGAAACGTGTTAATTTTTAAACATAACTGATGATGTCTCCTGTAAACGAAGTTACGGAAATCAAAGTGGAAACAAGTAGTGTGTTGTGGAAAACAATTAAAGCGTGACACTTGCGGAATGCAGACAGAAGTGAATACTTATTATAGATTCGATTATATTCGTTTGATTCAATTAGATTCCATTCGATTAGATTTAATTTTATTTATTATATATTATATCTCTAATTTAATATAAATATATAATATATACCTAATTTAATACATAATATTATATACCAGTGATTTTACCCGTTAAAATTAGGGTTAATAAGATATAAAGATACATAAAGCTTTAAATTATTATTTTTCTTAATAATGTAACCGATATTTTTTAATTTAAAAACTTAATTACTGATGAAGTATAGTAAATACTTCGTGTAAATTTTAATCGTAAATAATGCATGGAAGAGTTCATTTATTTTTAGATACTCTCATTAAAGGGGAGGCCGTTATAAAAAAGTGACTTTTTTAAATTTGTTTATTACATTATTCCTTTCAACCTACTTATCCTCAAATTGTATTTTTAAACATCCTATTCATTTTATATAATAATAATTAAATTCACTATCAAATTTGAAGTAAAACTTCTTTTGAAAATTTGTTAATTCTAAAATTAATTGGTAAGATCACTAATACAGTTTGTCAAACGTAACAAAAAGTTTAAAAATTTCGGCGATTGTAAGATTTTCAAACTCTTTCCTACGTTTGACAAACCATATATATTATGTATTAAATTGGGTATATTTTAAATATATTAAATTATAAGCATAATTATAATAAATAAAATTAAATCCAATTAAATGGAATCGAATTGAATCGAACCGAATATAATTGAATCTATGAGAAATCTTCACTTCTGTCGGCACTCCGCAAGTGTCCCGCTCTAATTTGTTTCCATAGCACACTACCTGTTTTCACTTTGATTTCCTTAACTTCGTTTACCGGTGACATTATCAGTTTGTTTACAATTTATACGTTTCTTAACATATCTCGAGATATAAAAAAGGTATCGACATGCGGTTTTCGATATTCTGTTGATAATTTGGTCTAATTTTGTAATACAGGGTTAAAAGTGCATACTTGTATTTAATATTTTCCAAAGAAAACTAGATTTCTGAAAAACATAAAATAGCGCCCCCTAGCTGGCATATTACTTACTAGGCTGTTTCGTAATTATAACTCTTACATTAACGAAAAAGATCTGTTTTCAACGAGACCAAGTTTGCAAAAATCGATTAAGCAAAAGCGGACTTACAGCCATTTTTTATAACAAGGTTCCCACTTACCCCCACCTCTTATTTGCAAAGGTAGAGTTACACTTGTGAAATCAAATATTCGCAGAATTTTGCGAAGAATACGATGATCGGATTTTCAGTGCCCTTTCATTATGTAAATTTTGTAAAATTTTTATTTTTAAATTTTTTATATTCAATTACGCCCTCTAGCGGTGGACTTACAAATATGAAAATAATTTCCAGGCCTTTCTCGAGGCAACTTTTGTTATAAAATTTTTTTTCCTAAAGCTGTACTATAAACGGTTCCTGAGATATGGCCGAGAGCCATTCTTATTGGGACACCCGGTACATAACCTCAAAAAACACTGTCTTATTTTTTTTTGGAAAAAAACGTATAACTTTTTTTGGCGATGGCTGCAGGTCTAATTTTTTTTAATCTTGTGTATTTTATGAAACACTATACAGGGTAAGTCATGAGGAACTGTGCATACTCCTACCTCGTATGCAGGCCTCTATGGGGAATACCAAATGACCATTAAAAAGTGTTTGCTCCCATTGTTTAATAATATACAGGGCGAGTTGTTAATTTTTACAGAAAATTGTATTCGTCATAATTTTTGAACAATAATATCGATGTGTCTCTTATTTTGGTCAATCGTTACACTATTACCACCCAATGAACTGATTTATTCAAACTAGAAAAAAATCAGGTCCGGCTTTAAAAAATTAGTTCGTTTTGGTCTAAGAAAAAAATTTCACCCTATAAACGGTTTTTGAAAAATCTAATAAGAATTTTACAAATTAGACAAATAGGTAATTAAAATGGCATATTTATTTTTTCCCCACACGATTACTTAATTTTTTATAAAAAAAAATAAAATTTGACTATGAATTAAAATTTTGGTGAAGTGAACCATAGATTTAAAAAAATTAACTTTTATTACAAAATTATTTTTTTTTTACAAAAATTTTTGATTTATAAGTAATAATACTACCACCACTGCTCGTGCTATACGTTTTAAATAATACAACCTTTTTAGCCAATTTCCAGAATTTTAAAAGGAACAGGTTTTTTTAAATAATACTAAAACATCATGCTGTATAACATTTGTTTGTCAAAAAGGAGATAAACAAATAAAACTAAATTAAACAAAAACAAAAAGAAATAATTTTCCCGTCGTTTTTTGCATCACTACCTTCTCATCATGTATTAATACTATGGATGTGTATAAAAATGATAATTTGACATTTTCGTTGTTTGAATACATAATTTGACTTTTCGTTCGCCATCGTTATTTATTTGTGTTTCTTACGCTGTTTGTACTTTTTTGCATTATCATATTTTACACAATAGTTTGCCGAATCTACTTGCCAATGTAGCCGCCCAAGGTATGTACTTTATGCACGATGGGTCATCACCACATATCTCAGGCGCTGTTCGTCAACACCTTCATATAACTTATGAAAATAGGTGGATAGGACCCGGAGGACCTCAGGCATGACCACCTAGATTACCTGATTTTAACCCTGTCAACTATTTCCTATGCGACGAAATGGTTTATCGAGAAAATACCAATACGCTAAGAACTAAATAATTGATAAAATTATTGATTCTTGTAACATTATTAGAAATGATCCCTTAACTCTCACGGTGTCTATTAGACAATTGATGATCCGACAGAGATGGATTTCATTTCGAAAATCTGCTATAAATCTCAATAAAAATTGTTTTATTTGTTTCTTAAGTTCTTTTATGTATCTATGTATACAATTGTTGTACACACATACATATTGTTTTTACTTAAACATGCAAATAAATCCGTTTATGTTCAATGTTCTACATAATATGTATTTTCTTTTCGTTAATTTAAAAAATAAATTTACTGTATTTTGCCTTTTGAAATAAAACTCTGAGAATTCAATAAAACGAGACTACCTATGAATCACTAAACAAATACTATACGGGGCGATGTTTTAATATTATTCAAAACAACCTCTTCCTTTTGAAATTCTGGAAATTAGCTAAAAGGGTTGTATTATTTACAACGTATGGCACAAGCTGTGGAAGTATTAATACATGTATAAATTAAATATTTGTTAAAAAAAATAGATTTTGGAAAAAAGTTATTTTTTTAAATCTATGGTTCACTTCACCAAACTTTTAATTCATAGTCAAATTTGATTTATTTATTAAAAATTAAGTAATTGTGTGGAAAAAAATAAATATGCCATTTTAATTGCCTATTTGTGTAATTTGTAAAATTCTTATTAGAGTTTTTAAAAACCACATACAAGATGAAATTATTTCTAAGACCAAAACGAACTAATTTTTTAAATCCGGACCTGATTTTTTTCTTGTTTGAATAAATCAGTTGATTGGGTGGTAACTTATAAATTAAATATTTGTTCAAAAAAAATTAATTTTGGTAATAAAAGTTTATTTTTTTAAATTATGCTTCACTTCACCAAACTTTTAATTCATAGTCAAATTTGATTTTTTTTATAAAAAATTAAGTAATCGTGTGGGGAAAAAATAAATATGCCAATTTAATTGCCTATTTGCCTAATTTGTAAAATTATTATTAGAGTTTTAAAAAACCGGGTGATATTTTTTCTAAGACCAAAACGAACAACTTTTTTAAAGCCGGACCTGATTTTTTTTCTGGTTTAAATAAATCAGTTGATTGGATGGTAATAGTGTAACACTTGACCAAAATAAGAGACACATCGATCTTGCCGTTCAAAAATTATGACGAATAGAAATTTCTGTAAAAATTAACAACTCGCCCTGTATATTATTAAACAATGGGAGCAGACACTTTTTAATGGTTATTTGTTATTCCCCATAGGGGCCTCCATACGAGGTAAGAGTATGTACAGTTCCTCATGACTCACCCTGTATTTATAATTTTTTTCAGATTTTTCCGTAAGGTTCGCCCCTTTCAAAAATCCGAAAAACTGTTTTTTTAGGGGGTTTTTGGGGGATTTTCCCTATGAGGGCGTTCCAGTATTACGTAACGCAATTTTTGAAAAAATTTGACCCCCTCCCCCCCTCATGTAACGCACCGTAACGTTTTTCTGTACCCACCTCCCCCTACCAAAACGTTACGTAACACCCAAATGATCATTTGAACCTAAATGGAACAATTAGGTTACCGGAAAGTCGTTAAAATAACGTTGTTATTGATTTAATCGCATTTGCGATAATAATAAATAATAATCTTTTGCTACTGATTTTACAATTTTTTACGTTTTCCCTACTTGGCCCCATGCTTACATACTTTTTAAGTTAAAAGAAAAGAAAGGATGGTTTAGATTTGATTACAGTACAGCACCTCTACTATGTGCTTATACGTATTTCGGAATAGCCGTTTCCTCATCGGAGCACCTGGGTAGAGGCACTGAACTGAAATCAAATCCTTTCATCCTTTCCGAGTAATTATCAAAATAATTACCAAAGATGCTACTAGCACCATCTATGAATCAAAAGTTGAGTCAGGAAATAAAATTCGAAATTATTTATCCTCTGAGCTTTTTAAGTTGGAAAAAATAAAGCCTAACAGAGTCGCGAAATACTCAACAAGGGAAATCTAAAAATGCATTTCACGTCCTGTCATTCACCGTGATAATAATTTTAGCGAATTATTTCCCTTTATATCCACAAAAGTGAATAAAGTATAAACTAAAAGAAAAGAAAGGATGGTTTGGATTAGATTACAGTACAGCACCTCTACTATGTGCTTATACGTATTTCGGAATAGCCGTTTCCTCATCGGAGCACCTGGGTAGAGGCACTGAACTGAAATCAAATCCTTTCATCCTTTCCGGGTAATTATCAAAATAATTACCAAATATGCTACTAGCACCATCTATGAATCGAAAGTTGAGTCAGGAAATTAAAATTCGAAATTATTTATCCTCTGAGCTTAAATTTAGCTGAGCTTATTTTTTCCAACTTAAAAAGCTCAGAGGATAAATAATTTCGAATTTTAATTTCCTGACTCAACTTTCGACTTTTTGAGTTCTTCGTCCTTTATTGTTTTTCTCCTGCAATCTTCTATTTTAACTTTCTTTTAATAAAATCTTAAAATAATAGTTATTTATGTACAAAGTCAGTAAAGTTACTCTTTATCGAACGAGTCTGATATTACGTGAAGAGCGAGAAGAGCGAGCGAGGCGAATAACAGACGAGTTCGATAAAGAGTCTTTACTGACGTGGTGCATACAAAATTTTATCGCCAACAATTTGATATTGGTTTTAACACTTAAGTACAATTTACAATTTAAAAACTTTTTAAATTCCAGACATCATAATAATTTCATGACAGTGATGACAGATAACTTTTGCAAGATGGACGCTTTCGATTTTTAATCGACAGTTATCAATATTGAATAATTGCTAAGTCGGTAAAGTTTTAATTTATTTTATATGAATATAATTACAAAATACTACAGAGTTTTCCCTTTTGATATAAATTTAATTGATAATATCGCCAATTGTGTACAGTATTTTTAATAATTAAAGTAAATAAATTTTAAATTCACTCAAATACTCGCCATTCGATTACTGCTGTCGATCACTTACATTCAATCTCGGTTAATTTGATTAATCGCGGCAGGTAAAGTAAAATTCTTCTTTCAGTACACTAAAGTGTTACTTTACTGCCGCAAATCAGTACAATAATGAATGACTTTAGTGATGGTTGACGATAATAGTTATTTATGTACCAAGTCGAGCAAGGCGAGTAACAGACGAGTTCGATAAAGAGTCTTTACTGACGTGGTACATACAAAATTTTATCACCAATCTTAAAAAAACATTAACAGTAACTTACAATTTAATTTTTTTTAATATCAGACAAAATAAAAGTTTCGTATGACAGTAATGACAGATGATTTTTGAATGTTGGCCGGTTTCGATGTTTAATCGATAGTTATCAATTTGAATACCTAATTACTAAATCTGTAAAGTTTTGATTTATTTTGTATGAATATAATTGCAAAATACCACAGAATTTCACTTTTTGACATACTTTTAATTAATAATAATTAATAATATGTTCTATAAACTTTTCATTTTTTTAATTTTTCTTTAGCCGTTTTCCAAATTTCATTGGTATTATTTGGCACACTTGTGCTAACAAGTTAGCATGACAGCTCTTATAGGCCAAGAAGAGCTGTTGATGTAAATCACCCTTTTTTGGTGACGTTTAATTAATTAAAGTATGAATTAATTTACTTTAACGTCCGACTGGTATATTATTTGACAAATAATGACACTTCGAAGTCTGTTAAGTACGATATAATGCCCTAGGGCGTTATTTTGAAAAATAACGTCCTTGGGCATTAAATTTAAATAACGACTTAGATACTGCCAGTGCCAAGTTAACAAATACCAACCTAAGTAAAACTATGTTTACCACAATTACGTTACTACTGTTGCTGGTAAATGTACTTATTCGAAAACTAATTAATTCAAAATTTATTCAAATTTTTCGCATATAAAGAATAATTTAGTCGGACATTAAACGTTGAAGGCACCACGGGTATTATAACTATAACGCTTTCGGTCCCTCAGTAAATACACCATTGACCTCAAGCGTTATTATCCTTACATATAATACCCTTGATACCTTAATAACTATAACAACATTGACATGAGCAATATGTTTCTGTGTATTACGTATTTAAAACAGTAATGACTACTGCAGAAAACTGAGAAAACTAGACTGCATCTGGACTTCAGAAAACGAGTAGGGGTAACTATGAACATGATTTATGAGGCCCTCTTTACACACTGGTCTGAGTCTGAATCCCATCTGTAATCTGTATTTTTCAGCTTTTGTTCTCCAAAAAGGTCGAGCTAATTATTGCAAACATGTGTTACTGTTCTTGATCTGGTGACAAATTTTAAGATTTTTCACTTAAATAGACACTTTTGCCCCATTGTAGTTGTAGCAGGCCGGAACATGAGCGGATCACAAGGGACAATATAATACAGTCCAGGGGTGCCCCGTAAGACATAAACGAAAGTTGCCAAGTTGGCAGATTTTGATTCCGTAGTTTATGGGATGTATCTAAAATGTTTATACCCGTATGCACGCCAATTGTGAATATAAAATTCTTAATTGTATGTCAAAAATGCGCAATAACTACCTCTTAAAACCTACCAAATTTCATTTGCATATCTCAACCAGTTTTAGAGTTATAAATAAATCGTCAGTTTGTAAGAAAAAATTCAACATCCCGTATCTCGGAAACAAAGCATTTGCGGACATATATTTATAAAGCAAACGGTCATTATTTTTCATGCAGACTTACTCCTTAAAGTTTGTCGCACTTATTTAGAAACACCGTGTATTGATGAATAACATTGCTAGTTGTTAAAGTACCTAACTTTTTATTATCCAACATATACAAATTAATTAAAAAGCAGAATTTTAAGAAAGCCTAAGGCTACAGTTGAGTTTTAATTTCAATATTTTATATACGCTAGAACAGGGGTCACTAATTGGCGGACCGCGGTCCGCATCCGGACCGTGGGCTAGTTTTGTGCAGACCGCGACTGAATTCAGAATATAGTGTTTGGCAATTTTGAAAATGTTTGGCTATGAAATTGTGTACTACGTGTAGCTCAACTTACGTGTGCGAAGCCGCTTTATGAAGAATGAACTTTATTAAAAATCGGTACAGGTCTCAGCTAACAGATAAATATCTTAAGAGGATCGGTACGTATTTTCGGCTGCAATGGTATTCAAATGGGGATTCATTTTTTTCGAATCCTGAGAAAACTAATAAGTATTTTTCAATAATTTAAACGCAGAATGAAAGATTACGTTATTAGCGAGGGCCGAAAGTCCCTGAGAACTTCTATAATGTTTATTTTAATAAGTTACAGGGGTGAAAAACTAAGAGAAAATGTAGTGTGATTTTTAATTTCAAATATCTCATTCGAAAGAAACTTCTTATATATTCTAAGGGACTTTCGGCCCTCGATAATAATTTAGTCTTTCATTTTGTGTTTAAACTTTTTAAAAATATGTATTAGTTTTTTCAGGATTTGAAAAAAATGGAGACCATGTCCGTGGAAATCGAACATTCGCTGTCTTTGTCATACAACGCACTCATTCGAATATAATGTTATGACAAGACTCAAGACAGTGACAAGTAGAGATGTGTCCGACCCGCTATTTTGATATAGCAGTTCATTCTGCTACTGCTTTTAACGCTTTTACGATGATAATATAATCAATCAAAGAGTTGTTTATTAAATAGTATTGATAGTGTATTTGAAAAATAATAATTGATTTAATGCGTACAATTAATAAATAGTTGTTTATTGTTTATATATTATTTATGGAAAATCCAAGTATTTCAAGTCATTATAGTTCAAATAAAAGTATTATTTTATAAGAGTTTGTTCCGATAACCGTAAATAGGTACGAGTTTAGCTATAAAGTAAAGTGCCCATAGTGACATAAAATGTAGTAAATGCTAATGCTTCAAGTACGTACTACATTTTTGAAGATTTCACTACACTTAAAAAGCATTTGTTTTTCTCCGTAGTATTTGCTACTATTTACCAGCCTACATAGAAGAATGTACTACGCTTTTGAAGTATGTGCTTGTTTAGTAGTATTTTGCTTTAGTTTAAGTAAAGTTGGTGGGTGGACGTCTTCGGCGTAGGTATTGTTTTGTTACAATATGCCAGCATTTATGAATGTGTGTCATAGAAAAATTTACAAACTATCATTCTTTTGGTCATTATTTTGGTCATTCTTTTATCAAATAAAATTTAATAATTGTGAAGAAGATTAACAAATAACAATTGTTCATTTTTATCCTCGCGTAACTCATTTGTCGCTTCGGATCTGAGTCACTCATTTTTACTCATGTACAATAATTCTAATAATTTGGTACGTAAAAATGTGAATTCACAAATCACAAGCACATGGAAAACTAATTCCATCACGATTGGTGTAATGGAGACACGGCTGGCGCTACGCTTTTTAGTAGATACTTCTGGTCAGTAGTAGGTACTTCTGTTGTGTAGTAAGTTCTTCTCAACAAACGCACCTACTTTTATGTAAAAGAAAATGCTACAAAGTAGTGACTATTTGCTGAAGCAATAGCTTCTACTACGTTTTATGCATTCCGCCCATTTTCTTGAGTGAATTATTAAATGTTGGCTTCATATTTTAATAAAGATGATTTTAAGATTTTATAATTAAAGGTTTCGCTTTTTACGGAGAGTTTTACCGCTTTTTTTCTCGAAGAAAAATAATAAAATTATATTTTCGGCTCCTTTTCCTAAGTGACTTCTCTATTGAGGTTGGCGGTCAATATGGCAAATTTCTCTCTATTCTGGACTTGATGAATTAAGTCTTTCCTGTTGTGTGGGTCCAATCTCTGATGTTTCGGAGCCAAGATTTTTTCTTTCTTCTTTAACCCCTTTTACCTTAGATCTTGCCATTTAATATTACCTGGAGCTGCTCAAATTCCCTATGGCGCATTATGTGTCCTAGATATGACGTTTATCTAATTTTGATAGTATTGACCAGATGAGGACGTGTGTTTATTATTTTCAGTAATTTTTCATTCGTGGTTCTGCTGGCCCAGCTTATTCTTAACATTCGGCGGTTCATCCACATTTCGAATAAATTCAATTTGTTAACGTCATACTGTTTTAATGTTCAGGTCTCGCAACCATATAGTAATAGAGACCACACATTCACACATAACACTTTAGTGTTCTCAATCTTATTGTTATTGTGACTGATAGCTTGGGGTTACAGAGCATTTTACGCATGTTCATGAAACCAGACCTTGCTGTTTCACTGCGTCTTATGATTTCTTTTCAGTGGTCTAGTTGAGTATTTAGCTCTCTGCCCAGGTATATGAAGCATTGGGAACTCTGAAGAATGACTTTAACAGCCTGTGACTTTCTTCTGATAATATGTTCATCCATATCTTAAGTTGATCTTCTGTTTCCGCTAATAAACTTTTTTTCTTTTTCGACTATTTGTATAGTATATAAATAATGGTAACCACTGAATACATAATTAGTGAAAAAATAATCCTATCATTTATACAAGTAAAGGTTATCCAAGAACATTCAAAAACTGAACGAAACCGAAATAGCCATCTCTACCTTTCTAATGACAATGTCACTGTCAACCTAATGTTTACATCTGCAGTTTCCATACCAGTGAGAATTTTACTACACGTAATTTGCCGTGTAAAGACAGAAAAAGTAGGGATAGCCGTAAAATATTTGTGAATTATGTACCCATAGCCTTAACTCCCTAATGAATCAGTTGCACTAAACTCACTCAAAACTTCAGACAGGTTGTACATAATAAAAAATGTCTTTTTTCTCACTGATAATTTAATTTTGTAGAGTCTTCCCCTTATTGTTATACATACTTATTATAATCATTAATTTTGAATTTAAGTGAACTGGTATATAAAGTTGTCACATGCGTTTATTATGTTCATTTTCTCTCTACTATAAGTAGATTTAAGTGGGAGCACTTTTCAGCTGTGAATTTAATTGAAATAGTTTTCAGATTTAATAAGTTTGCAACAAACAGGCATTGAAACTAATGTACTATTATTATTTATTTTAAATTTCTGTTTCAATAACTGGATTTAAAGAAAAGGTCATTAACATTCACAATATAAATTCTTAGCCCAATATTACTGTGTTGCTGTGTCCAAAATAAAAATTTTCTGATTCGTTTTTTTGGGATTCCTGTTCAAATATGTCCCCTTTAAACAAATCAGAAGGGTGCCGGGCGAAACAATTTTTTTAGACAAATTAAAAATTACCGTTCTGCATTTTTTGGGTAATTTTAAATAAAACATGTATCATGTCATATTTCTGAAGAGTTGATAGTTTTAGAGTTATCAGCGACTAAAATGTGAAAAATGCGAAAATAAGCATTTTCAATACTTGAAAACTCATATTATGTAAATTATTAGTTTTCAGGTGGTTAGTCAAGTACCTAAATTAAAGTTTATTCATTCAATTTTTTCAATATTCTAATGAATAATCGGGCTTATTTGGCGCCAATTCTTGCGCACATTTAACAATTAAAAACAACAGTCTAAAATTTAGACTCTAAATAATTGAAATAATTTGATAATAAATAAGATAATAAATGATAATAAATGAGATTACTCATTATAATCTTGAAATTGAATGTTTAAACTTCAATTTTGGCACTTGACCACCGCCAAAATAATAATTTAAACATGCGTTTTCAAGCTTCAAAAATTCTTATTTTCCCATTTTTCAAATTTTTAATCGCTTAAAAATGCTAAGAAACCCTTGGATGAGAGAAGTGTGACCCTTGTCCTCATCCCAAAATGTTTATTAAGATTAATTTAACAAAAATTCACTTTGAAAAAAATGTTTATTATATCTATTCTTAACAAAAAGGTCGGTCAGACTTAGATAACCTTAACTTAGATTACTAATTAGATAATTTAGATAAGATATATTATGTTTATGTATGTACTATGTACTTACTTTGTTTCTGGCCGCATGGTCTAATCCAAAAGCCAATAAAAAAAATCGCTTAAAACCCGAAATCTGTCAAGTTTTGGCAAAATCACCGATCTTTTTTGTTTAAGAAGACCCAACAATTCTAAAATCATATTTTTGGGGGCAAAAAAGGTGATGTTTTGAATTTGTTAAAACAATAATTGTTCAACAATTCCTGCCCAAAAATTTCGCCCAGCACCCTTCTGATTTGTTTATTTCATAGGGTATATTTTTAACAAGAATCCGCAAAGAAACCAAATCAGAACAACCAGACACAGGTAGCATGAAATCCGGACCCCGGAAGTGTCATAAGTTTTCGAACCGGACCCTCAGGAAAACTAATTGGTGACCCCTGCGCTAGAATATTTCACAGGGTGTCCCAAACGAGGAAAAAACACACTATCATTGTTACACCCGGTATACAATGACACTTACCCCTTTAGCAATAATATATTAATTTGTCGATATTCTTGAAGAATAAAGCTATAATATACCAAAAAAATCACTCAAATCAGGCAACAGGTTTAGTAAATACGAGACATAAAAAATGTCCCATTTTTAAGATGGTGCGTTAATTTTGATGCTTAATGTAGTTCGCTAGATGCCAAAAATTAAATTCTAGAAATACTTTCTAGTTAATAGGGATGTAAAGTATAGCACCGAGTTTACCAAGAAAATGTGACGTAATCGATTTATTGTGTTCACCCCAGTTTCTACTTAATAACCCCAAAATGACATTGGTGCTAAACTTTTGGGAGATAAGTCCAAGGAATATCAATATAAATTATAAATCAGATTGCAGGCTCACTAAATAACGACGTACAAGCGCAAGCTACGAGAGGATGTTGCGGAAGCTCGAGATACCATCTCTAGTAAAGTCCAATGTCCGAGAAAAATATTACTCAATATATCATCCTGGCTGATGACATCGATTTCGAGACCATGCCTGTTAAAGTGGCTTAACTTATTTCTACGACAAACAACAATGAAAAATTGAGAAAAGCTTCGCCAAAAATACCTGCGGTTAAAAGTGGATTTTATCGAAATAATGAAATTTATCATTTTTATATTAAATATACTGCGATGCATAAGTTAGGGATATAAAACATTTTTATAGTTGATTTTTTCGTTACAGATTGATTTTTTCGTTTTTTTTTTTTTTTCGATAACAGATTTTACGCTAATTACGGATTACGTTAATATTTTTTTATTATTTTAGATTTGTATTTAGTGTTTAGTGTTTACACAGTTGTTGTACAAAGATTAACTCAAACTTCTTTTTTCTAGTTATACCGGGTGGAAGAAAAGACATTTTTTTCTTATGTTAAGTTTGAGACACCCTGTAGGGAGGACGAGATACAAGTGCGAGTATACAATGGAATAGTATTTTGTAGTCTTATGTTTTGTGAACATTAAATGTCCCTTATCTGTGTCACAGTCTCCCATGTGTCACTTTAATTTGGATTATGTTGATGTTAATATCATTTTTACCAGGAAATTTCGCAAAATTGTAAAAATGTAATCAATGGCCTAATACCAATTGTCACATGTCAGTTTCAATATAAATTACCTTGGTTTGATTATGAGGTGTTTAAACAAATTAAACAGCGTGACAGGGCTTATAAAGATTTTAAAAAATGTATTGACGTCATTGAAAAACAACCCTAAATGGTAAGTTTTTAATAGACATAGGAATGAGGTAGTAAATATGTTAAAGCTAAAAAAAGAGCGATTCTATTTTAACAAAATAGACAGGTATAGAAACAATCCAAAACAAATGTGGAAAACTTAAAAAAAATAATCAATGATAATAGCCGAGAGATGCCAAACTCTGTAATCTTTGGAACTGCTACAGGCCCAAAACGGTTAACAAACAACGTAGAAATAGCTAGCAGCTTTAATGAGTATTTTGTTAAAAGCATTGAAAGTATTGTTCAAAGTATCGAGAATTCTGAAACATGGTGTAATGTAAATAATAATCTATATTTAAATTGTGATAAATTTGAAGAGCTTTCAATACAGGATTTGGAAAAATTGTTGGCAATTGGGATAATAAATTCTCACTACACGAAACGTTAAATTGCAGAATGGTAAAGGAAGTTTTTGAAACCATTGGGCTCGTTATGTTAAATTTAATTAATACATCTCTTGCTACTGGTCAAATTCCTGAAGTATTAAAACTAAGTACTATCACCCCTTTACAAAAAATACCCAATACTACAAAAGCTGAGGAATTTCGACCAAACTTTACC
Source organism: Diabrotica virgifera virgifera (assembly GCF_917563875.1). Taxonomy (NCBI): domain Eukaryota; kingdom Metazoa; phylum Arthropoda; class Insecta; order Coleoptera; family Chrysomelidae; genus Diabrotica; species Diabrotica virgifera. The sequence goes on along the minus strand of NC_065452.1, from coordinate 7,394,266 downwards.
TCCTATAGAAAAACTATTATAAATTGCTGTTTATGAACAATTATTGGAACAAGTAACAAAAAATAAAATTTTAATTCATAATCAATCAGGGTTTCGTAAACAATTCTCTTGTGAATCAGCATTATAAGTTACATTATATCACATAAAGAGTAATTTAGATAAAAGTAAGTACGTAGTCGGTGTATTTCTAGATTTAAAAAGAGCTTTTTTGAGACCATCGACAGGACAATATTGATATCAAAACTTAAACAGTATGGTATATGAGGTGCAGTAATTGCGTAGTTAGGAAATTATTTAGAACATCGCAAACAGAAAGTACGTTTTAAAGACCAATTATAATTTGAAATGGATAGTAATACAGGTATTCCTCAAGGCAGTGTATTAGGCCCTCTTTTATTTATTCTGTACATTAACGATATCGATATTTATGTAAATTGTGAGTTTATTAACCTTTTTGCCGATGATACTCTAATCTGTTGTAGTGATGAAAATTTTGATACCTATAGCCATTCAAAAAATTGATACTATTTTAGATTTGGTTAACAAATACTTGATAATTAATAAACTTAAGTTGAATGTTAAAAAAACAAAGACAATGGTTTTCACTACTAAACATGAATATAGCTTGCTCGATTCTGAGAACATAAATTTAAATATTAATAATGAAAAAATTGAACAGCTAAATATTTAGGATTCAAACTTGACAATATTCCGAATTTTGACAGTCATTTCGAGTATATTCATAAAAAAATATCAAAAAACTATACTTTCTGAGCAGGATATCTCAAAATTTGTCAATGGGGTCAAAAATGACAGTATATAACACAATTATTCAACCTCATTTTGACTATTCCTCATCAATCTTATATTTATTTAATCTTAATAAACTTAACATGCTACAAAAATTACAAAACCGTGGAATAATAATAATTCTTAAAACAAATCGTCGTACCCCAATTAGGACGATATTAAATACTCTAAACCTAAACTGGTTCTCTGTTGAAAATAGATTGTTTTATTTCACCATGGTTTTGGTCTTCAAAATAGTAAATGGCTTATCACCTGAATATTTTCAAGAATTCATTTCTTTTAACAAAAATATTCATTCTTATAATACCAGAGGTTTAGATGACATAATATACAGTATGTCCCTGTAAGTTGTATCCATATGGAAAACTTTTTTATTATTAATTTTACGAAAAAAAATTATTCTTTATAAAAAGCTCTGCATGGTCCAAAACCTAAGATTTAACCATCAAATATCAAATTTTTTGAATATTATACGAGGTATGTCAAAAAGTTTGAATTTCACTCAAGAGTAAAGTAGCTTTATTTTTCGTAATATTGGAAATTGCTATTATGAAAAGTTGTTTGGAATTAAAAACTATATTTTAATATGCAATTACATCCTTCTAATTGGAAAAAAAAATTTTTGAGAAATTATGGATCTCATTATTTTTTCAGTTATTTCAATTCTGATAACTCTTTTATTATTAATTTTACGAAAAAAACTGATTCTTAATAAAAAGTTCTGGATGGTCTAAAACTTAAAATACAACCATCTTATATCAAATTTTATCAATTTTATACGAGGTATGTCAAAAAAGATAAATTTAGATCAAAAGTAAAGTACCTTTATAGTTCAGAATATTTCAATTAGAAGGATGTAATTACATACTGAAACATATTTTTTAATTCATTGAAGACCCCTCCCGGGTCAGAGTTAATAAATCCGTATTAGTGGTCTCGGTAGGGCGTAGGTACAAGAAAGGCGTAGGTACAAGAGATGCCCTGTTTAGTCTACAGTGTACAGGTTTTATTTCAAAGATGCAGAGATATGAGTTGCGATATTTACACCTGCTTTGTGGTATCCAAAAAGCATTTGATACAGTTCAACACCGAAAAATGATGGATGTTCTAACAAAAGCCCAAATGGATGATAAAGACCGACCTATAATACAAAATTTATACTGGAACCCATCAGCCACAATAAGAACGAATCTTGGAGGTGAACCAACGGAAGCGATCCAAATTCTACGAGGCGTTAGACAAGGTTGTATACTTTCACCAATATTATTTAACCTATATTCAGAGGAAATATTTAGTGAAGCCTTGGAAAATTGCGAACATGGAATACTTCTAAATGGAGAACGCCTAAACAACATCCGCTATGCAGACGACACCGTTATTTTTGCAGACAGTTTGAACAGTTTATATCAACTAATAAACAAAGTAAATGAAGTAAGTGAAAGATTTGGACTTCAAGTAAATATATCAAAAACTAAATTTATGATCATCAGCAAAAATAAAATTAGAGACGCCCAACTACTTATCAATAATACACCAGTGGACCGAGTAAAACAGTATAACTATCTTGGAACAATAGTAAACGAACAATGGGATCACTCACACGAAATAAAATGTAGAATAGAGAAGGCTAGGAGTGCATTCAATAACATGGTCAAACTCTTTAAAAGCCACAACCTTAATCTGGAGATAAAAATAAGGCTCCTACGATGTTATATCTTCTCAATATTGTATTACGGAGTTGAATCCTGGATACTCACTGAAGCAATGGAGAAAAAACTTGAAGCCTTCGAGATGTGGCATACAGGCGAATCCTAAGGATATCATGGACGGACAAGATAACCAACGAGACCGTATTACGAAGAGTGGGCAAAGAAAGAGAGGTGATGTATACCATTAAAAGGAGAAAGTTAGAATATCTCGGACACATAATGAGAAACGGCACTAAATACAGATTACTGAAGGTAATCCTTCAAGGTAAAGTATTCGGAAAGCGAGGAATTGGGAGAAGACGAATATCATGGTTAAAGAACCTGAGGAAATGGTTCTCCACAACAACAACTAATCTATTTAAAGCATCAGCTAATAAAATAATTATAGCCAGAATGATCGCCAATATTCGAAACGAATAGGCACTAAAAGAAGAAGAAGAAGTGGTCTTGGTGTTTCAATTACTTCAGAAGACAGCCCCGCTCCAGGCAACGATTCTAGGATCAGCTAGACCTATTAGCTCATTCTATACAAATTTATGTTTAAAAATTGCACATTTCAATTTAAAAGTTGAGTTAGGTATACCAGCAATTTTTGTAATTTTCTAAAATAACAACACAAACAATTTTAATCCATAAGTGGTTTTCACACTGTATAATTTTAACATTTCATTCTGTAATATTTATAATATACCTAACATGATGTACTTTCCTATCAAATTGTTGAGGAGTTTTTAGAAATATAAAATATACAGGGTGTTCCATTAAAAATGAAGCTCGCCTTGTACATATAAATTTATGTTTTAAGAACGCACATTGACATATAAAAATGGACGGGTCTCAGCGATTTTTATAATTTTTTAAAACAAGGACAGAAATAATTTTATTCCGTACGTTTTTTCCACCCTGTATATATTTATATATATTTATATTATATATATATACAATAATATATACATAATAAAAAATATAGTGAACATTTTAAAAAATAACATGTATACCTTTTTAGACGGTGTTTCTTAGGATGGGCCTGTGGAAAATACCATATGCTTAGTGTAATCTTCTCTTTTGATAGGAATAGATTAAATGTTGAAGACGAAATAAAAAAAATGTAGTAAATTGGAGGGTACTATCGTGACATGTCTAAATTTTCGGTAGCACGCTATATTTGGAAGTGGTAATACGGCCAGCAGCGCAAAGGTCCAATAACCTAATAAAAAATGTTTGATAATGCCGTAGCAAAATTGATGGATCTGCCACTAATTTCATTTGCAAATTTGGTACGGTAACTACCAATTTCGATAAAAACTACAAAATTTTAGATTTCCATTCAACAAAATGCAAATGATGTCATGTAAAATTGCAAACAATTTGCAAATTTAACGCATGCACTCTGGACTATTAATTATATTTAAAAGTTTGCAAATAATCTATTATTATTGCCTAAATGAGTATGTCGACTTCCAGCGCGTACAAAACTTCTTCGGGTTCCCATACAATTAGGAATTACGCAAAAAAGCGAATTATAATTAGGTAATTCAGTTACATCCATTTCAAAAAGCGAAAACTCTTCAATTATTCTACAGTGATACATAATTTTTCTGCCATTGAATAATTGTGATTTCATCCATTTTGCTTCGTCTTTAAATATTTAGCACAGATTTGGACTACGTCTTTTTAGAACATATTGCTTGGTTTAATACTATAAAGACAAAACAAATAAGTACAATTGTTTTTGGTCATATGGTCGTATTTCTATAACAGTCGGCAATCTTATAAAGTAATTGATGGATTCGACCGTTACTTGATGGAAGTTCATTTTATCTCACAATAAAACATTGAAAAACGTTTGTTTTCTATACTTCCACAAAATTTATTACAACTATGTTATTACTACAGCTGTTTCGGCAAAGAGCCTTTCTCAAGTGATATATTTTACAATGTGTTTGCCTTTTTAAGTCTTTAACTGAAGAGGTTGAGGAGTGGGGAGCTGTTTGTCTCGAGTTGGTCATTCAGAATTATATCTGTATTTTTCAATTTATTAATTTCCATTGATTCTAAAAGTGATAGCTTAAGGCCTTTATTTTGAATATCGACGGCGGAAAAGCAGGAACTCGTAAGTGGCAAGATGAAGATCTTACAGGATACCAAGAAAACCCAATCATTTTTCATTTAGGGCGTATCTTATGTTTAGTAGTACCGTTTTCTGTAATTTACAGTCTTCCTGAAATTCTCCCAGCTTTAACCGCTGGTTAATAGGTGCCGATACACTTATTCTAAAGCGAAAACCGAAGTAACTCATTTTATACAAATTTTTCAGTTACGAGGTCCTGCCTTTTCGCCGTCGATATGTAGAATTTGAAACTCTTCATTGAAAGATTGATTATGATCTAGAAGGTGAAGTGCGTATGTAGAAGTGTCTGTTTTTCTATTGTTGAAAGCCCTTTTGTGTTCTGCTATCCGTTTGTCAAAAGTTCTGCCAGTTTGACCGATGTAAGTTTTCGGACAGTCACCACAAGTTAGTTTGTACACACCACTCTGTAGTTGCTTTCTCTTTCGGCTTTTATTGTTTTTAATATGTTTGCTTAAGTTGTTGTTAGTTCTGAAAGCTGGTGTTATTCCTTTCTTTTTTATGTATCTGGCTATTTTTGTTGTTATTTTGCCAGTATATGTGAGAGAGCAGAAGGTACTGGGTTCTTTCTGTGGTGGTGGATACACTAATTTCAAGGCTTTCTTATGGAGTTTTTGGTTTAAAAGGTTGTTAACTGTTTGTTCGTTATAGCCATTGTTTAGACAAATCATTGTTTAGAAATATCATTAGACAAATAGCAGTAAACAATGGCTATAACGAACAAACAGTTAACAACATTTAAAACCAAAAACTCCATAAGAAAGCCTTGAAATTAGTGTATCCACCACCACAGAAAGAACCCAGTACCTTCTGCTTTCTCACATATACTGGCAAAATAACAACAAAAATAGCCAGATACATAAAAAAGAAAGGAATAACACCAGCTTTCAGAACTAACAACAACTTAAGCAAACATATTAAAAACAATAAAAGCCGAAAGAGAAAGCAACTACAGAGTGGTGTGTACAAACTAACTTGTGGTGACTGTCCGAAAACTTACATCGGTCAAACTGGCAGAACTTTTGACAAACGGATAGCAGAACACAAAAGGGCTTTCAACAATAGAAAAACAGACACTTCTACATACGCACTTCACCTTCTAGATCATAATCAATCTTTCAATGAAGAGTTTCAAATTCTACATATCGACGGCGAAAAGGCAGGACCTCGTAACTGAAAAATTTGTATAAAATGAGTTACTTCGGTTTTCGCTTTAGAATAAGTGTATCGGCACCTATTAACCAGCGGTTAAAGCTGGGAGAATTTCAGGAAGACTGTAAATTACAGAAAACGGTACTACTAAACATAAGATACGCCCTAAATGAAAAATGATTGGGTTTTCTTGGTATCCTGTAAGATCTTCATCTTGCCACTTACGAGTTCCTGCTTTTCCGCCGTCGATATTCAAAATAAAGGCCTTAAGCTATCACTTTTAGAATCAATGGAAATTAATAAATTGAAAAATACAGATATAATTCTGAATGACCAACTCGAGACAAACAGCTCCCCACTCCTCAACCTCTTCAGTTAAAGACTTAAAAAGGCAAACACATTGTAAAATATATCACTTGAGAAAGGCACTTTGCCGAAACAGCTGTAGTAATAACATAGCTGTAATAAATTTTGTGAAAGTATAGAAAACAAACGTTTTTCAGTGTTTTATTGTGAGAATCTTATAAAGAGTTAATTCTTCTGGTCAGTCCATTGGTTCCGCGGTAAAAAAGTGTTTCATATCTTCTTCTTCTTCTTCTTCAGGTGCCATCTCCGCTACGGAGGTTGGCAATCATCATGGCTATTTTAATTTTTGAGGCAGTAGCTCCAAATAGTTGTTTTGAGCTGCATCCAAACCATTCTCTCAGGTTCTTCAGCCATGAAGTTGATCTTCTTCCGATGCTTCTTCTGCCATCTATCTTTCCTTGCATTATGAGTCGCAGGATGCCATACTTCTCGCCCCGCATCTCATGTCCGAGATACTGTAGTTTTCTTTCTTTAATTGTAAGTTCAACTTCCTTCTATTTACCTATTCTTGTCAGTACTTCGTTGTTCGTAACTCTATCTACCCAGGAAACCCTCATAATTCTTCTATAGGTCCACATTTCAAAGGCGTTAAGTCGTCTCATTGTCTCTACATTTTCCGTCCATGATTCCACTCCATAGTATAGTACACTGTATACGTAACATTTTGTTAGGCGTACTTTAAGAGCTAATGTTAAATCTTTGCTACATAGGATCTTTTACATTTTCATAAAATTAGAACGTGCTTTTTCGATTCTGACTTTGATTTCTGCAGGGTAGTCATTATTTTCTGTTATAAATGTTCCTATTACGTAAGTGTACTTTTTTACTCTTTCGATCTGCTGGCCCTCTACTATCAAGATTTCGTTAGTATTATGGTTGTTTTTACTAATTTTCATAAACTTCGTCTTTTTCATATTGAGAGAGAGAGTCCGTACTCCTTACTACACCTTACTATTTTACTCATGAGTCTTTACAGGTCTTGTAAACTATCGGCTATTATTACTGTATCATCTGCATATCTGATGTTGTTTGTATCTTCCAGAGTTTCTCGCATTACCTCTTCAGAATATGCGTTAAATAATAGAGGTGTTAGTATGCAGCCTTGCCTGACTCCTCTCTCCACTTTTTTTTCGCTGAAGATTTTCTATATCTGTTTTTGTCCATTTAATAATACCAAATGAACAGCTAAGCGCGGGACAAGCGTAGGTGCTTAGTGCCTTAAACAAATTTTTGCTGTTAAGCTGTGAACGAAGCAGCTGTTTTATCCTTCGTATAAACTCAGTAGTAATCTCAGTTTTAATTTGCTTATGGTCAATTTTCCGCACCAGGCTGTATCTTTCCTCTGACTATATTTAAAACGCGGCACTTGTCTAGTCCAAAGTGCATATTAATATCATTAGAGAATGTTTCTACTGTTTTTAGCATCTGTTCTAGATTGTCTCGAGTAGAACCCATTAATTTCAAATCATCCATATACAACAGATGATTAAGCTTCGCTACTACAGTATTGTAGTAGCGATAGAATGTTTTTAATGCTAAAACCTGAGTCAGTGGAGTTTAATAGCTGTGATAGGGGGTTCATAGCCAAACAGAACCACAATGGACTCAGCGAGTCTCCTTGAAACAGGCCCCGGTTGATTGAGATATTTTCCGTTTCGATATTGTTTTCACCAGGTATTTGGAGGTGAATTTTAGTCTTCCAACTTGTCATTATACTTATGCCTTAAAAAAGTCACTATGTTATCATCGACTTTATTCAACAATTTATATATATATATATATATTATTTACCCTAAGGTGTCGGGTTTAATGTCTTTAGTTAGTTGCGTGCACAATTTTTCTCCATTGCTTCTTATTCTTTGCTTGGTTTCTTGCTTGTTCTTTGCTGATTCCTCCTGTTTCTAGGATTGAGGTTACATTATCATCCCATGTCTTCATTGGCCTGCCCCTTGGTCTCTTGGTTTGCCTTCTGGCTTCCCATACTTTTTTAACTGGTCTTTCTTGGTTCATTCTAACCATGTGTCCATACCATCTCAATTGGGCCTCTTCAATTTTTTTAATAATTGGTTGGACCTTAAGATGTTCTCTGACTGCCTCATTTCTAATCCTGTCTAACCTGGTTATACCCATTATTCTTCTAAGAAATTTCATTTCTATGCTCTGTATTTTCGATTCTAACTTATCAGTAAGCGTCCAACTTTCACTACCAAAAGTTAAAATCGGCACAAACACCGTTTTGTATATGGACACTTTGGCTTTTTGGGATACTTCTTTTTTTGACAGAAACGTACTTTTGATTGCGTGGTACATCCGAGCAGCACTTTCTATTCTGGAACTTATTTCAGTTTCTTCAGTTCCTCTGCTCTCTATTTGTACTCCCAAGTATTTGTAAGTATCGACTTGTTCAAGTGTATTTCCGTTAATTGTTATCTTCGTTTGTTTTCTACTTTTTCCACATACCATTACTTTCGTCTTCTCATTATTAATTCTCAGATTTCGTTTAATTAGTGCAGCGTTCCATACTTGTAAATTTCGATTGAGTGCTTCTTCATTTTTCCCAAATATGACTAGATCATCTGCGTATGCACACTCTGAGATCCACACTGCTTCTAAATTTCTATGTCCGGCATATAACTTTAATGTTTCTGCTCTAGTTTCTTTAATTATGTCATCCAAGACAATGTTAAACAGTATGCAGCCTAGGACCCCTCCTTGACGTAGACCTTCATTTACTATGAACTCTTCGGATTCCATATTATCGGTTCTGATTCTGTTCCTTGTATGTCTATATATACTCATAATGGCTTGCCTGAGTTTGATTTTCACACCTTTCTTTTTTAAACATATGTCAATCACCTTCCTTGGACAACAATTTATTTATTTATTATTATTATGCCGGTTATTTATAGCGTCATTCGCCTTCCAGTTCCCAGTTTCCAGCTTCGTCGGTCGTTCCATTCGCCAGGGTGAAGATTCCTTTCCAAAATTGCCTTCTGAATGCCGCCTAGCCAGTATTGTTTCGGCCTTCCTCCCTTCCTTCTTCCCCTTGGCGTCCATTTTAATTTGTTTTGGCAGTCTGTCGTCGTCCATTCTTTCTACATGACCATTCCAGATCAGTTGTCTCCTTTGAATATCCTCTATGATGGTTGACTTGACTCCCATTATATTTCTGATTTGGTCATTTTGTATTCTTTCAAGCCTTGATTTTCTATAGCCGATCTTCTCTAGAAGTCCATTTCCAATGCAAGTAGGCGTCGTTCCAGGGATTTAGTCAGTTGCCATGTTTCGCATCCATAGAGGACTATACTTTTAAAGATGGAGTTAAAGATGACATGTTTTCTTTGATTAGATAGTTCTTTTGACCATAGCATCGGGTGTAGGCATCCAATCACCCTTTTTTCTTTCACGATCTTTTGCTCTATCTCTTTTTCGGTGCGCCTACTCTTGTTGATTGTTGTTCTCAAATATACATATTCCAAACACAGTTCTTGATTGTTTCTTGTTCGTTAAATATTAGATCTTCTACTTCAGTCCCGATGCATAAGTAGCGTTTTGTTTCTATTTACAGAAAGGCCCCACTCTTCATATGTTTGAAATAACCGTCTCGTCATGAATTCTAAATCTTTCTTATCCGCTGCTAACACGACTTGGTCATCCGCGAAATGTAGAGTATACAACGTTGTATCATTGTCAAGTTGAATTCCCATCCCTGAACAAAATCGTCTCCAGTGTTTCAGTGCTTCATTTAAATAAGGTAGGTTCGCCAAATAAAGCCCGGTTCCTAATAAAGCCCACTCACCCTTATTCCTCAGGATGGACAAATAATGGCAGTATGCTGCAATGTACAGACGCAGTAGAGCCATCTAGGTGCAAATTGTTACACTAAGTTGAGCAGCGACGCGAACTGTCGCTTTTATATGAGCATTCGTTTACAGTGGTCAATGGGTAAACATCCAATCTAATATTGAGGTCAGTATGTAAATTAATACGATTATGAGTGTGATTTTTTTTATTCTGCATGACATTTGTGTACTTATTAGTTTTACTTTCATAGTACCTGAATTACCTTATGTTTATTAAAACGTAAATAATGGTAATGTCTGAAAAACATTGATCACCTACAGTATTCCTAATAAGGCCCGGGTGGGCCTTATTAAGACTACGGGTGGGCCTTGTTAAGACCACTACAATAACACGTTTTATAAGTTTGTTTCAGAAAGAATACTAAAAAGCTTAAGATGCCTAGAGCTTTATGGACTGAAGAACAAATAGCTTTGGCCTTGCAAGCAGTTAAAAATGGGATGTCAGTAAGAACAGCCGCCAAAGAATTTAATATTGCCAGTCGAACACTTAGGAATCATTTGCTTAGTGGAAAAGCGGAAAAGAAACTTGGGCGCCCTTCATGTTTAACCCCCCAACAAGAATCTGAGTTGTGTGGAAGAATTTTTAGGCTAGCTGACGTTGGAATGCCTCTGACATCAACAGTGATAAGACGTTCTGTCCATGAATATTGCCAAAGAAATGGCATATCTGCACCTTTTATTGATAAAAACTTAGCTCGTCGAAAATGGCTCAAATTTTTTTTAAATCGACATCCCGAAGTTGTTAAAAGAAAATCTCAATTCATGAATCCAGCTAGAGCCGCCAAATTAAACAGATTCATAGTCAATGACTATTTTGAAAAGCTACGCGAAGTTATGTTGAAGCTTGATATCCTGCAAAGCCCTCAACGCATTTTTAATATTGATGAGAAAGGTTGCCGCCTAAACCTTCATAAATCACAACAGATATATGCTCGTAAAGGTGTCAAACGAGTTCATTTGATTTCGCAAGAGCACGCTGAGAATGTGTCAATCGTCGGTTGTGGAAATGCTATAGGACAAATAATTCCACCTATGATCTTGTTCAAAGGAAAAAGAAAGAAGAATGAATGGTATGACAATCTTCCTGCTGGAACAGTTATTGAAATGACCGAGAAAGGAAGTATGACTACGCCAGTTTTCATTAAGTGGGTACAACATTTTGCTAAGTACAAGCCAATAGGAAGAGTACTGCTTATTTTTGATGGAGCATCGTCCCATTTGGATGCAGGTATTGTTGATGAAGCCGAGTCGCATGAAATTACGCTTTTTTGCCTGCCAAGTAATTGCACACATGAACTGCAACCTATGGACAAGGCGGTATTTAAAGCCTTCGAATCTTACTGGGACGACGAAGTTATCACCTACTGGACAAATAAACCAGATCGAACGATCAATAAATTTTCGTTTGGCACAATTTTCTCAAAAGTATGGCCAAAAGCAACTGCAGCATCAAATGTTATTTCAGATTTTCGTGCTACGGGAATATACCCGTATGATCCGAGTGTCATTCCTGACATAGCTTTTTGCCCATCAGAAATAACAGAAAATAAATTAGACTCAGAAGATTCTGCTATTCCATCAGCTTCGACTTCCGCAACGAATAATCCTATTGGCAGCTCCACTCCAGACAGAAAAAAGAAAATAAAAGCTCTAAAGGAGAAAAATACGCAAGATAGCTCTGAGAGTTCTGACGGTTCTGACAATGAATTTTCAGTACATGACAGCTCAGAAGAAGAAAACGAAATGTCAGTAAGTTTCAACGCAGTGTTAATAACACCAGAATTGGAAACTGGAAAACGCAAAGGTGCTAGGAAGAAATCCCTGAACTATCGAGCACAGGAAGTCACAAAATCATTGTTTGATGAAGCTGGTTTAAATGACCCTAAAAACCAATCAAGAAAAGGAAAAAACTTGGCAAAATAGTCAAAAAACAACTAAAAAAAGGAGAAGAGAAAAATAAACACTGCTCACTTGAAACCTCAAAAAACAAAGAAGAACGAAAAGATAGTTGGTATTGTTTCGTCTGCAATGAGGATGTCGTTAAGGATATGAGACTTTGTGACAGCTGCAAACGATATATTCATGAAGAGTGTGTAGGACTTTCAGCAGATGATGTAGACTTAGTTTTCATATATCCAGACTGTTTGCAATAATTATTTTAAGTACCTATTATTTTTTACGAAATAAATGTCCTACATGTCACCTTTGTTTAATTTGATTAACGTATAGTTGCACCAATAGACCTTAAGCTTAAGACGTGGAACGTCAATGCGACATAAGCTGAACTGGGCTAAACTGGAGCTGAAGATCTGTTGGTGCAACCAGGCATAATTGTCACATTTAAAAACTGGGCCTTATTAAGAACATGAAGTGGGCCTTATTAAGAACATGGTGTTCCTAATTAGGCCCAGAAGCAACCATTTTTTAAAGACTAAAAAGTAACAACTCATAAAACATTTGACAAAATTTAACAATCTCATATTAAATTTAAATATGTGATTTATCTTCTCTGTGGTTTTCAGATTTATATCGTGATTTTATTTATCAAAAAACAACTAACAAACATTAAGTGGGCCTTATTTGGTCAACTTACCTTAGAGCTTAAATAGTATTGTTGTTCAATTTCATGAGGTTCGTATTCTTGCTCAATCATTTATTTTAAAGATTTTACCAAAGGTAACAGCTACGGACTTACATTAAACCTCAGAAAAACTAAATGGATGGTAATAACAAAAGATCCACACGCCAGGAATGATTTGGTTGTCAATAACACGGTTATAGAAAGGGTATCCTCCTATAAATACCTTGGAGCTTGCCTGGATCATACAGGCGATCAAACAAAAGAAATAAGAGCAAGAATAGAAATAGCTAGATCAGCATTTAACAAGATGAAAATATTTCTCTGTAGTCGTGACATAAATCTTGATCTGAGAGTGCGTATGCTGCGGTGTTATATCTTCTCCACTTTATTATACGGAGTTGAGTCATGGACATCAAGATGGGCAGCATTAAAAACATTGAAGCTTTTGAGATGTGGTGTTACCGTAGAATGCTACGTGTATCTTGGGTGGACCACGTGACGAATGCCGAAATTTTACGTCGGATCGGAAAAGGATGTGAAGTTGTACTTACTGTTAAAAGAAGAAAGCTTGAATACTTTGGCCATGTTATGAGAGGTGACAAATACTCGCTGCTGAGACTGATCATTCAGGGTAAAATCAGGGGTAAGAGAAGTATCGGTAGGCGCAGAATATCTTGGTTAAGAAATCTGAGGGAATGGTTCGGCTGCAGTTCCATCGACGTATTTAGGGCAGCCGCCAGTAAAATAAGAATAGCTGTGATGATTTCCAACCTCCGATAGGAGACGGACTTGAAGAAGAAGAAGAACCAAAGGTACAGGTATTTTTACAGCCTGCTAAAGGTACTAGTGACCGAGATATACCTGTAGTTTCCACAGATATCTTTTGGATCTTTTTTGGGAATTGGAGTAATCCATGCTTCTTTCCAACTATTCCGGATTTCTTCCTCATTCAAGTATCTTGTGAATAGCACTTTAAGTTACCTTATTAGTTTTGGTGTTCCGTGTTTTAGAAGTTCTGCTAGTATGTTCTCCGGCCCGGATGCTTTCTTGTTCTTCATGGATTTAAGTGCTTCTTGTATTTGTTCTTCCACGTTTACATATTCGCCGTGTACTCGTATACGTTGGGGCGAATCAGTGTTATAGATTATCTCTGTCTTCATTTAGTTCCCTTGCGTAATGCTCCTTCCATGCATCTATCTGGATGGGCTGTATTCGACTTTTGTTTAATGTGTCGGTTTTCAAGGTTTTTATTAATCTCCATGCCGCTGATGATCGCGCTCCTCCGATGTAACAGTCAACTTCTTTACATTTTGCATCCCATGTGTCGTTTTTGTTGTTCCTTGTCATTTCTTTAAATATTCTTTGTTGATCTTTATCTTTGTATACCACTTTATTTTCAGGGTTCTTAGTGTTCAGCCATCTTTTGTACGCTTCTTGTTTCTTATTTCTTTGCTCTTCCAACTGTGAATTCCAAGTGATTTTTCCCGTCGATCTGTGGACTGTACCTACTGGTCTCTTCGCCTAGATCTTCTTGGGCTGCGTTGTGAATACATTGCGTTATATGTTCGTATAATTGGTTGGTTTCAGCAGTTAGGTATTCCTCGAGTAGTTTTTCGTTTAATCTGTTTTGGTATTAGGTTTAAGTGCTATATTCTTGTAGGCTTCTGACTTTATATCTCTTCAGATGTATATCATTTTCTTTTGGAGTGTTGATGTTTTTAACATGCCGGTTAAATGGAGTCTAAGCCGCAACCAAATAATGATCAGATTAGGGATGGCGGTTTTTGACAAAACACCGGTTTTCGGTTATACCGTTTTTTTTGCTTACGGTTGAACCTGGCGGTTATAACCGGCCAAAAAAAACGGTTTTTAGAAAAACCGGTTTCCGGTTTTTTAATCCAATAGGCTACAAAGTTACATTTACAATACACCTTAGTTTGCGATACTCCATTCGACTCGATATCAATATGATCAAAATTAGTACTATCGAAAGAACATGTATTACTTTTAACACGTTTGTATATTTGTAGAATAGGTACATTTTAACTCATTTCATACTTCCTGTATGAGTGTATCTTTTTGAAAACGTAGCGAAATTCTTGAAGATTCGTATTCGTAATCAGTAATTCGATATTCATAGTCAGAGCATTATTTTTGGTAATCAGAAAAAGCCATTCACCCACTTTCAATGTCAAGAGTTAAGTGTGAAAAATAGATGATGTTTGCGACTAATTCAACCAGATCACTTCTTATGTAAATATTATGATTACAAATACCTTTTTAAGAAAATATTATAATAAAACTTAATAATTGTTTCTGGCTGATGTGAGTTGCACTTTCAGTTTGCTTCTGTATTATATAAAATAAAATTTGAATTATGGTTTTGTTTGGAATAATTACTTGAAAATAATTATTATGATTTTGATCCAAAATAATACCTAACCTAATCCTAATCACCGTAAAAACCTAATAACCGGTTTTTACTTTAAAAAGAAAAAACCGGTTATAACCGGGGCAAAAAACAACCGGTAAAACCGGTTATTGCGAAGTAAAAAAACCGGTTTTACGTTTAAACCGGTAGGTTTTTCCCATCCCTAGATCAGATCCACATTCCTTAACACTGTAAGCCCTAGTGTCCCCCTAGTACAGAACAATTAACAACTTCTTCTTCTTGTAGTTCCTTCTCCTATCGGAGGTTGGCTATCATCACAGCTATCCGTACCTTATTGGCGGCTGCTCTGAAAAGATCTACTGAGCTGCAACTACCACTCTCATAAGTTTCTCAGCCAGGAAGTTCTTCTTCTACCTATAGATCTTTTACCCTTTATTTTACCTTGCATTATGAGCCTTAATATCTCATATTTCGCACCTCTGGTAATGTGGCCTAAATATTCTAAATAAACAAAATCATAAAACACAATAAAATACCGGAAGAATGGACAACGAGTGAAGTAATTTTACTATTCAAAAAAGGAGATAAAAAGCAGCCAGAAAACTACAGAGGTACCTATCAACTTGTTAAATACTACCCTAAAACTTACAACTAAAATTCTACAAGAACTAATGAATCGGAGTATAAGTTTAGCAGATGAACAACAGGGTTTTCGTACTGGAAGATCGTGTACAGATGAAATATTCGTATAAAGCAAATTACTGAGAAATCACCAGAGTATAATAGACCAGTATTTCTATGTCAGATTGGTTTGAAGAAAGCATTTGACAGAGTAATACCCAAATATATAATCCATCTGCTGTATAATGAAGAAGTCCCCTAGATATCATAAAAACTATTGAAAACATCTACCAAAACAACAAAATGGAAGTCTCTCGGACTGCATCATTTAGAGTTACATTGAGAGTATCGCCCGCAAGTTGATTCGACAGGTGAAAGAGACAGGTTTAGGACGTAAGCGCCAGTTCTTAAAGTAGTTACTTAGTGTAGTTAGGTCCTCGTTTAGAGCTCGTTCTCCAGCTTCCTTACTATTATCTTGGAAGCCAATGGCCAGGTCGTCTGCATAAGCGAATTTTCTCAATTTTGTTTCAGGTATATCTGCCGTATAAAGGTTAAATAATAAAGGAGCTAGCACTGAGCCTTGAGGTAAGCCTTTGTTAAGTTTTTTAATATTATTCTGTGCATCATTCATATATACCTGAAACAGTTTGTTAGTTAGTAGATTATTTATCAGCTGACAAGTTTTGAGGCAGGGTATGAATTTTATCAACTTATAAATAAGGCCCTCTCTCCACACAGTGTCATAGGCAGTCGTGAGATCTATGAATATTATGGCAGATTTTTCATGTCTTTCAAAGCCAGTTTCAATAAATGTAGTTAGGGACAACACTTGGTCACAGCAGCATCGTCCTCTTCTAAAACCAGATTGCTCAATTTGTACAGCGATATGTACACCTCAATGGTGTTACATATTCTGTTATATAAAGTCGTTCTAGTAATTTATAACAGCAACTGAGTAAGCCAATAGGCCGGTAAATTTCAGGCAGCTTGTTACCTTTGCCGGGCTTCTTGGGCCACTGCCGTGTTTTTGTACCAGTATGGACTATAAACTCAGAATACATTCCATCGAAGCCGCTTTTCCTATTTTGGTTTGGTTAATTGCTTCATTTATTTCATCCAACGAGAAGGCACGTGAGCATTCTGATGCCGCTGGGGTATTTGCTAAATAAAAGAGAGGCATATTTGCTAAAGTTATTTAGAGCTCTTCTTACGGCCTATGTATGAGTTTTCTCAGATGGAGCTAGGGAGTTCTCAATTATTGTATTGGCTATCTTATTTGGCTTAATTGTTGATTTTTTTGAGTGTTGTGCTTTGCTTGCTTCACCCAGTTTGCGGATCTTTTCCCAGTATCATAAAGAATATAATAGGTATTGTAAAGAATAATATATTCACAAAGAATATATTAACCACCATCTTCATCAAATTAACCACAGAAAAATTTGTCTTAATTCTGCCCTGCTTTCTAGTAGATGTGCCAAATTATACAGTCGCCTGCACGACTGATACACCTCACATTTTTATCCTAAATAGATAAATGGCATCTCTCTGTATAGATTTACCAAAGATAACACTTAAATGTAATACACAAATTATGCACTATATTAAGGGTGTTTATCGTAAGAGATTCAAAAACTCAGCAATTTAGTTAGAATATAGAATTATTATTTAATTAATATAAACTTGTTATTAATTAATATATTATTAATTAATAACAAGTTATAAACTGTTAAGAATTTATAAGCATAAAAGGGTTTTTTGATGTTGAGAGGGTAAGTATAAACTTAAGTTCAAGTTTATGGGATGGCCACCCTTGTCCTTCGCCGTCATCTTGGAAAAAGGGGTGCAAAGGATTTCCGCGCTGTATCTCGTAAACTAGTAACCATGCGTTTATCATCGTTTTTTACCATTTTCATCGAGATTTTTGAACAGTAAGTAAATATTTGTCTGCATTTATATCAGTGATACACCATATCCTAATAATACGGTATAGTATTTTGATAGAAAGATTCCTGATTTTCTAGAAATAACCCTAGTGGGACAATAACGTCCCAGTGGCATTTTTAAGCGGGACATATTTAACCCATTGGGTTTTTTGCAGTATTTCGAAACGAGGATTTTCTGAAAAGGAACTTCAATCTTTAGTCTATAAGGTTTCAGATATTGAAAGTGAACCGGACCGTTTTGAGACTGATGACGAGAGCGACAAAAATTATGAAATTGAGACAACAACACTTGGACCTCTTTTTCATAGGCTACCACTGGGATATATTATGTCCCAGTTAACAATACCAATGGGACACATCAGTCCCGGTCTAAGAATCTTGAGGCCCCTAGGCAACCCAAGCTAGGAGGAGGAGGCCCCTTAAGAAACTTGTGTCTTTTCCCTCCAAAAGCTTGGATAACCCCCTCCATCTCCGAGAGGTATTCCTTTGATATTATATTAGTAGACATTTTATAGATTTATACCTAAATTTTTGTTTCATTTTGTAAAACTTCTTGCTTGAAGAAGAAAAAACAAAGAGATAGTCAAGAAACTGTTAATTTATATAATTTTGCTTAAATTTTACAATAAAAAATTATTTTAGTTTGTTTTGTTATAGTTATCAATAAACGAACGATTAATTTTAAGGTATACCTAATAATTTTTCTAATAATGAAAAACAAAGAAGGTCGTAGAAAAAGTATAGTATTCTACTCACATGTAATGGCTATTACTCACTCTGGTGAATAACGACACTCGCCTTCGGCTCGTGGAATTGAGGGTAATGTTAGTCTATTTTGTGCCGGTGACAGTTTATAATAATTTTAATTTTTGAAAATGACCGTTCGCCTGTTGCGTTTGTAATTTAGTGTAAGATAAAAAAATCTTAATCCTAATACCTCTCTTCAAAAAGGGAGAAAAATCGGACCCGGAGAATTACAGAGGAATTAATTTATTAAACACAACACTAAAATTAACGACCAAAGTGATAACAAACAAACTGAATAAAATTATAACATAAGCAGAAGAACAACAAGGTTTTAGGTCGGGAAGATCATGCACCGACGCTATATTTATAATGAGGCAGATTCAAGAAAAATCGTTAGAATACAACAAACCGGCATACTTATGTTTCGTGGACCTTAAGAAGGCATTTGACAGGGTCAAATTAAAGGACGTTGTCCATTTATTGTACGCAAGAGAGGTACCTCTAGGAATAATTAAAACGATCGAAAATATCTACCAGAACAACACAATAAAAGTAAAAGTAGATGAAGAACTAACTGACCCAATTGAAGCTGGCAATGGGATAAGACAGGGAGATTCCCTGAAACCTCTGTTGTTCAACCTGATCATGGACGATATAATAAAAAAAGTAAGAACAAAAAAAGGATACCAAATGGGAGAAAAACAACTTAAAATAATCTGCTATGCAGACGACGCAATACTAATCTCTCAAAGTGAAGATGATTTACAACGTATGCTGCACGAATTTAATATAACCGCTAGAAAATTTAACATGTTAATTTCCCCAAAAAAGACTAAATGCATGGTTATAACAGCAGATCTAATAAGGTGTAAATTAGAGCTGGAGGGTCAAATAATAGAACAAGTCATGGAGTTTAAATATCTAGGCATCACACTATGCAGCTACGGAAAGCTCGAAACAGAAGTGGAAGATCAGGTGAATAAAACAAACAGAGCCGTAGGGTGCCTGAATGAAACAATATGGAGAAATAAAAACATCGGAAAAGAAGTGAAAGGCAGAATTTACAAAACAGTCATCAAACCAATAATGACATACGCGGCGGAAACACGACCTGATACAGAAAGGACAAAAAGAATGCTAGAAACAGCAGAGATGAAAACATTGCGAAAAATCGATGGTAAGACGCTGTGGGATAGAACTAGAAGTGCAGATATACGAGGAGATGCAAGGTGGACAACATTAATAACTGGGTGAAAAGCAGAAGAGTAGAATGGAACACGGGCGTAGCCAGGGGGGTTTTGGGGGTTCAAACCCCCCCCCCGAAAAGTTAAGATATTATGTATGTATATATGTATACACCGTTCTTAGGCGTCAACGCCCTTCGGTAGGGATCTATGGAGGAGTATCACCAAGCCGGAAGCCCTTATCCCTTCCCGTACCGCTCCTCCATAGGCCGATCAGACGCCAGTTTATTCCAGACCAAGCCGTAGACTCTATTGAGTTTTATACTACGGCGTTGGCCTTTTTATAAATTTCATGACCTAGCTGAGGCTCGAACCAGCGACCGCAAATCGCAAATCCACTAAACTTGTCGATCGACTGAGCCCCAGCTAACAGCCCCAGTTAAGATATTAACATGTTTCAAATTTTTATTATGAATATAAAGGTTATTTTATGTAGTTTTAGTCGTTTTATTTTTTTGAACCCCCTCCGAAACTAAAACCTGGCTACGCCCGTGGAATGGAACGACCACATAAGCCGAATGACAACCAATAGAGTAGTAAGGACGGCGAGAGACGGTTCCCCAATAGGAAGACGATCACTGGGAAGACCACGAAAAAGATGGAATGAAAACTTACTGGAGGCACATTGAAAAACAGACAGAGTAATGTCTATATAAAAAGAAGAAGAGAAGAAGATAAAAAATCTTACAAGCTACTGACAAATTTCGAAACTTCGATTCGAATTTGTTCTCATAAATAACCAAAAAAGACTATGAAGCAGGAATAAATTATTTTCGCTACAAGTCATGAAGATGGACTATAAAATATTTGAACTGCAGTAGTTCATCTTAAATTTCAGGTTCAATATCATCAGTATAGTTTTCATGTAGTTTTGAAGCATACACCTCTATTTGAGTATGACTCAGTTTTGGAAAAACAAACAAACAACCAAATACTGAGTTCCTGACTCGTACGCTGTCAACTGACGACTCAGCTCAATAATTAACTTATTCAAAATTGGTAGATTCATTTCAACCTTTAACTTTTCTCCATCCTGTAGAAAGTCTTCATTGGATTAGCGTCATCAAAATGTAGTTTTCTGGCTCGCGTTTGTTTACTCTCGTCGGTATTTTCAGAGTATTGTAGATCGCAGACCTTCTGCTCGTAGTAAGCAAAATTATCACTTTACGATTTTAAGAACTCCAAAAGTCATTTTAGAAGCTGAACTGCAGTTTCAAGTTCAACCTCTTCTCTCTGTATTGATTTACTGACAGCGTTGATGAGTTTTAAAATGGTTGCGCAGAACTCATTAATTATGAATGTTTCTGTTTTGACATTTCTTTCAACAAACACTTAGCCTCAGGCACTGTTTCAGCTTTCTGATTAGGGTCTTCAGCAAGAGTACGAAGAGCAGATTTGAAGTTGTAACCTTTAGACAAAGCTCTTGTTGCATCAGCCCTTGCAGTCTATCTAGTGCTGCTTGTTCTTTTAAGAACAAGGTTTAGATCGTAGCTTCCCAACGGTGGGTAGAGGCTGAAAAAAAGTTGTACACGGACTGAACAAATCCAAAATACGATAATACTCCAACGGGTCCATCGTAACTTTAGCAGCACTTACTCCAATTAAAGCGAGTGTGAAGCACAAAAAATGTAAATTGCAAGTTTGTTAATCTTAGATGAATGAGCCTGGAGACCATTGTCTTTGTCTAGCATGTAGCGAAAGGCATGGGTAATGAAGGAGAGGGTAGCGAGGGGGCACTGATTCATTTGTTGTTCTTGATCTTACTACTTTTTTAAGAAACAGTGCAGACTGATAGGCAGTACTGTTCCTTCTACCAAACGGCATTCAATAGCGACTTATTCTCACAACATAGACTTTCTATGTGAACAAAAGTATGCATTGTAATGTAGTTTTATACGTCCACCATCACTTTTATGGTATTTCTCGATACAGTGGAACCCCGATAAGTCGGCCTCCGATAACGCGGATCGATTTTCATCAGACAAAACAAACATTTTTCACTTTGACTGAGTTTTTATCAAGAAATAAACAATATTGTATACAACTGTACGTAATTTAGATGTACTGTGCATATGTATTTCATATTTTTGCAATTATAATGTGTGTTTTTTTATTATTTATATGTATATTTTATTAATTTTTACCATATATTCTCCGGCTAATCCGAATTTTCGATAACCCGGATCGGCCGTGGTCCCAATTAATCCGACTTATCGAGGTTCCACTGTATTTGAAATTTTCAACATAATATGATTTATAGTTTTTATTTAATTCGAATTATAATTTTTTCGTTTTGGACCCTGCGGGGCTCTCTATGGTAGGGATGGGAAAAACCTACCGGTTTAAACCTAAAACCGGTTTTTTACTTCGCAATAACCGGTTTTACCGGTTATTTTTTTGTCCCGGTTATAACCGGTTTTTTCTTTTTAAAGTAAAAACCGGTTATTAGGTTTTTACGGTGATTAGGATTAGGTTAGGTATTATTTGGGATCCCAATCATAATTATTATTCTCAAGTAACTATTCCAAACAAAATCATAATTCAAATTTTATTTTATTTTATAAATA
Organism: Diabrotica virgifera virgifera; assembly: GCF_917563875.1. Lineage (NCBI taxonomy): Eukaryota > Metazoa > Arthropoda > Insecta > Coleoptera > Chrysomelidae > Diabrotica > Diabrotica virgifera. The sequence goes on along the minus strand of NC_065452.1, from coordinate 7,372,143 downwards.
CAAAAGCAAACTGAAAGTGCAATCTCACATCAGCCAGCAGAATCAGTTATTAAGTTTCATTTAATATTTCCTTGATAAGGTATTTGTAATCATAATATTTACATAAGAAGTGTCTGTTTGAATTAGACGCAAGCCAAACATCATCTATTTTTCACACTAAACTCTTAAGGCTGTATGACAGTATGCATTTTCTTGTATCATTTCTAATATCGTTTCTGATATCGTTTCTTGTATACATTTTCTTGTATCATTTCTTGTACGTACATTTGTGCCCTGTATGACACTATGCAAGTTCTTGTATCGAAAACTGTATGAAATTCGGCACGTGATTGGTCGAAATTTTGTTTGTCGCCCTGTCACGTTACATTGGTATGGTAGTACTGCATCTACAGCTGATTTTAAGGATTTTATAAAATTTATAAACTTTTAAAAACAAATATTTTAATGTTATAATAACTAGAATTTTTACGTTGACTGTTGATTATTTGTGTTTTTTTTATTTTGTTTTGATATTTGTGCTAAAATATTTGCATTATAATTATCTTAAGTTTGATCCAAATTGGAACTATTGTATTTTCCTCTATTAAAAAATTATGCAATATGAAACCCAAAGTTATTCTAAAATATGGTTATTAGTAGAACAGTAGTCCATACCAAACGGTATATTAAGTATCAATAAAATATTTATAAATAATACCTACAAAACACAAATAAATTCATCAAGACATAAATCATATGATCTCATTTTCAGCCGCCATTATGACATTTAGAAGTTTTACCAGCAGGTTTTATGTTTTTGCTCTTTGCGCAGAAATTGGCGCAGTTATTGTACAAGAATCTGTGCCTGACACAAATTCTTGTATCTGTGTATGACACTATGCATTTTTTTGACATATCAGAAACGATATTAGAAATGATACAAGAAAATGTATAGTGTCATACAGCCTTTAACTCTTGACATTGAAAGTCGGTGAATGATTTTATCTGATTACCAAAAATAATGCTCTGCCTATGCATATCGTATTACTGATTACGAATACGAATCTCCAAGAATTTCCCTACGTTTTCAAAACGATACACATTCAGGAAGGATTAAATGAGTTAAAATGTACCTATTCTAGAAATATATACAAACGTGTTAAAAGTAATACATGATAAATTTTTTTTGTTGGTAGTAAAAATAAAAGATATATTGCATTATCCAATTTATTCTTAAGTAAAATATTTATGTTGATATTATTTTTTTTAAATCCCATTTCAAAGAGTCTGGGAAATTTTTTATAAGTTGAAATGGTTGGGGAATTTTTTGATTTTGGGAGGAGAGGAAAATTGTAATTGTAAATGTAACTTTGTAACCTATTGGATTAAAAAAACCGAAAACCGGTTTTTCCAAAAACCGGTTTTTTTTGCCGGTTATAACCGCCAGGTTAAACCGTAAGCAAAAAAACCGGTATAACCGAAAACCGGTTTTTTGTCAAAAACCGCCATCCCTACTCTATGGGACCGAGGCCGCTAGGCAACTGCCTACTTTGCCTATTGGTTAATCCGGCACTGGGACACATACGTCCCATCTGTCAATGTCAAATCTAAGAAATAAAATCTTATGAAAACCTGTTTGCGTAACCTAATTACATACAAAAAAGCTCAGAAATTACGATTTTAACTCAGTTTATTTAAGTAACAAAACTGGGACTGAATGGGTTAAACCTTATAGGTTGTACCGAACTTGTTTTATTAACTGATTTGACTCGTTCTGCTCTTTTTCGTATATGTTTGGAAGTAGGTACCGCTTTAACTTTTAATCTTTTTTTATGTTCTGTTTCTTTGTTTTAGTCCTCCCTCTGGAGGACTTTACAGTAGTAATACATGAACCAACATAGGTTTGTACAAAAAAGTTAAACAAAATGTATTGTAGAACTAAGTTATTTGATAACAAAGTGCTAAAAAATGGAATTAATTATTATTATTGACTATTATAAATATAATCGATTCAAATATTTTTTCTTAAGTTATTTCTACGTCAGAAAAAAACCCGATTATCATTCCCTTTCCATTAGAATCTATTTACTACCATATATCAAAACATGTTGACATCTGAATATACTATTATTTATGTACCTAAAGCTATTTGGGATTTATAAACGACATCGGAAAATGGGAATTAAAATAGAGTGTAAGATATTTCAAGCCCCTCACGACATCTACATTTATCAATACTTCTTTCATTATTATCTATGGATGTTCTATTAAAACCATGTAAAAATATTTAACCGTAGTTTAAATGTGGTTTTAAAGTTGCAGTCAAAAAGTCGATTTCGAAAAAAACGTATTATGTATATTCATTTTCTATCAGTACTTACAGTTATACAAGGTGTCCAGAAACTCTACCGACAAACGAAGACAGGAGATTCCTCAGATAATTGTAAGATATTTTAACCCAATTCACCTAGTCCGAAAATGCTGCCAAGGGCGGCACAAGGGCTGCTAAGGGAGCTAGAGTTCTTTGAAGATGGCGTCTTGTAATTAGTTTTTCTTAAATAACTCCAGAACTCTTCTATTGAGAAAAACAAAAATTGCTACTCATATTTATCTTCCAGAGATAAATCGATTCCATGCATCGCGAGTTTCTAGTACCAGTCATAGGCGTCCGTTTTGCGTAGGGCAACAGTTATTTTATCGCATAACTTTTTTATCTTTAATTTGTAAGCATTTTTGACTCTGGAATATTAAATTGTGAGGTATTCTACAACTAAAAGGTACTCTTGATTTAAGTCGATAGGATACACTATTTTCTAAAAAAATCGATTTGAAAATTTTTCTTTTTTTGAATTTTCAAAAAAAAAATAAAAAAAAACTATTTAGAAATCTGAAAACAGTGAAAACTGGTACGTTTAGTTATATTTCAGAGACGAATCGATTTCATTAATTGCGAATTTCTAGTACGGGTCATATGTGTCCGTTTTGGGTAGGTCAACGGTTATTTTATCGCATAATATTTTTGTCTTTAATTTTTAAGCATTTTTGACTCTAGATTAAGTTATGAAGTATTCTAGTACTAAAAGTTACTCTTGCTTTAAGTTGGTAAAAAACACCGTTTTTTTTTTTAATTTTTCAATTTTTTTTTTCAAATTCAAAAAACGAAAAATGTTCAAATCGATTTTTCTAGAAAACCGTGTGTCCTCACCGTGGTTTCTAGAAAACCGTGGGTACTAGAATACCTCCAAATTTAATAATCCAGTGTCAAAAATGCTTAGAAGTTAAAGACAAAAAAGTTACGTGATAAAATAACCGTTGCCCTACCCAAAACGGACGCCTATGATCGGTACTAGAAATTAGCAATGAATGGAATCGATTTATCTCTGGAAGATAAATATACGCACCGATTTTCGTTTTTCTAAATTGAAGCGTTCTGGAGGTAATTAAGAAAAACTGATTACAAGACGCCATTTTCAAAGAGCACTAGCTCCCTTAGGAAGCATTTTCGAACTAGGCAAATTGAGCTAGATTTTCTTAAAATTATCTGAAGAATCTCCTGTCTTCGTTTGACGGTAGAGTTTCTGGACACCCTGTATATCATATATATATCATATATACAGGGTGTTAGTAAATAAGTATGAAAAACTTTAAGGGCTAATTCTACATGAAGGAATAATGCCGGTTTGCTCTATAAACATATGTCCGCAAATGCTTTGTTTCCGAGATACGGGATGTTAAAATTTTTATTTCAAACTGCCAATTTATTTATTGCTCTAAGACCAGTTGAGTTATGAAAATGGAATTTAGTGAGTTTTACGAGGTAGTTATTGCGCATTTTTGACATACAATTAAGAATTTTTGTATTCATCATTGGCGCGCATACGGGTAATAGTCTGAATTTTTTTAAATAAAAAAATAGTACGCCACTGAGATATTTCAAATTAAAAATTAGTTTTAAATTCCACGTTTAATTTTTAATAAAAAACCTTTCTTGCCTTTTTTCACATGGTGCACCGTTTTTATGCAAAAAAATAAAACATCTTGACGCGTATTTTTCATTTCTTAATACATTATTAAGAAATATCCAATATAATAATACTAAACTGAAACAATAACAGAAAATATTACTAATATGTTTTTAACTAGGTGTAGAGCTACAACACATGTTAAAAATGACCTCCATTAGAGGTTACAGAAGAATTTTATATTCATCATTGGCACGCGTACGGGTAATGGTCTGAATTTTTTTAAGAAAAAAACAGTACGCCACTGAGATATGTCAAATTAAAAATTATTTTTGAATTTCTGGTTCAATTTACGACAAAAAATCTTTCGTGCCTTTTTTTCATATGCTGCGCCATTTTTATGCAAAAAAAAATAAAACATCTTAACGTTTACAATGTATTTGAACTAAGTTTCTATGCATATGGAAACTACCTCAAATACTTTGTAAGCGTTAAGATGTTTTATTTTAAAGAAAGATTTTTTGTCGTAAATTGAACAAGAAATTAAAAAATGATTTTGTGTTTGACATATCTCAGTGGCGTCCTATTTTTTTCTTAAAAAACTCTGACCATTACCCGTACGCGCGCCAATGATGAATATAAAATTCTTCTGTTACCTGTAAAGGAGAACATTTTAAACATTTCTTGCAGCTTTGCACCTAGTTAAAAACTTGTTAATAATATTCTCTGTTATTGTTCCAGTTTAGTATTATACTTTACAAGCAACATTTAAATCCATGTTTTAAAATTAAAATCCTCTTAAAACCATAGAACATAAGTTTCTATTGCTGACGTGCATTTACTGACATTCCAAATAAATATCCCAAAACTTTTAGATCGCAAAACTTTTAAAAATTTTTTTCATATATATTTATTGTGTTTATTAATTTTATTTAAATACCTACCTACTAAAAAAATGCATACCAGGATTGTTGGAAGCAAGAAATAGCAGTTTCATATAAAGAAATACCAGTGGCGGCTCGTGGCTTTAGGGACAGGGTCGGCAAGGTTTGTCTCCTCGAAATACCTAAATAAAGAAACAGGGAATTTATTTTAGCTCAGGAAGTCTTTGTGCTTGGTAGCGTGGTCTGTGCTCAGAACATTAAAATATGTACTTGTTTTCTGCTGTCGATGTCGACTGTCATTGTCATTTCTCCCGAAATAGAGGTGGTTTCGTTGTAATCGATACTTACCTAGAGAATAAAATAAAATTTCACAATTTTAGAAATAAACACATTAAAATTCTACTGCATTGTTCATTAGCTACTAAAATTTGATTTCTTTAATTCTTGTGTGGATGTTTTGGTGTTTTTCAAATATAGTGTTTATGTGATAGAATATCATCAGGAAAATGGAATATCACTCCCACTATTTCCAATAATGGAATTTTTCCTTCTTTAATGAATAAGTTATTTGAGCTGTTAATACCGTTAGGTAGGAATTTTGGTGTTGTATGTTTCCTACTCTGAACCTGTCAAAATGCGTCCGAGTTGAGCGAACGGACTTTAGAAACGAAAATTAAACAAAATATGGACTTTGGAGTGTATTTGGTCTAACTGACTAACTGAGAGTGACTGTTGAAAACTGTTGTCTCTGTTTTTTCTTCTTTTACTTTTATCTAGGCATACCTATTGCCTGTTGTCCAGTGTTTTTATAATATTTATCATTGCCCTCCCCTGACCCGAGATACTTGGATTTCAATCTGGACATCAAACTCAAATGGAAGGAACATGTTTAAAAGAAGACCGAAGAGTTGAAGATTATGGCTGATATGTAGGTACTCTCAACTTTTCATCCAGAACACAGTAATGATTTACAAGTAGATATTGAAACCGGTATGGAACTAAGGTCCATACCGGTTATACCAATGATGAGGCTGTACCAAAAAAACAAAAAAATATAGATATTTAGAAACGCTTCGGAACCTAATACTAAGGAATATTGTAGGTGTTCCTTGGTATGTTCGGGAATGACGATATCTTCTCCAAATGAATTTAAGAAAGTCGCTAGGAGACATGAATTATATTATATGAATATTGTGGCTTATTTCCCATTTAAAATAGTTCATTATAAAAATGCCACAAGAAAATAGCTTCAGAACAACATGAAGGGAGGCTCCATAAACATCCCAACCATGAAGTACTTCAGTTTGTCGTCATTCAACCCAGATGAGAAAGCTCAAGAGGACTAAACCGTTCGAGTTTATGTAATGTGAGAAATTGTGCCAGGCTTGGTTAGTATTACTTATCCATTGTTGCTACAACAAGGACGTCAGCAGACAACGAGGACGTAAAAAGCAGTGCTGGCTGGGCTGTGTAGCGACACCAAAGAAGTAGGCATTTAATGTCAAAAAAGCTAGGATGGACCAGGTAACACCTAGATTACAAACAATTCTAGGAAAATTAGCTTACAGAAAATATTCGGATTAATCTTGTAGATTAGGTATAGCGCTAATTCTACATGAAGAAATAATGCCGGTTTGCTCTATAAACATATGTCCGCAAATGCTTCGTTGCCGAGATACGGGGTGTTGAAATTTTTATTTCAAACTGCCAATTTATTTATTGCTTTAAGACCAGTTGAGCTATGAAAATGAAATTTGGTGAGTTTTAGGAGGCAGTTATTGCGCATTTTTTGACATACAATTAAGAATTCTGTATTCATCATTGGCGCGCATACGGGTAATAGTCTGAATTTTTTTAAAGAAAAAAATAGTACGCCACTGAGATATTTTAAATTAAAAATTATTTTTAAATTTCACGTTTAATTTTTGATAAAAAATCTTTCTTACTTTTTTCATATGGTGCACCGTTTTTATGTAGAAAAATAAAACATCCTGACGCGTATTTTTCATTTCTTAATACATTATTAAGAAATATCCAATATAATAATACTAAACTGGAACAATAACAGAGAATATTATTAACAAGTTTTTAACTAGTAGGCCTTGGGCCCGCATATACAATTATTATTTATGACCACACCGTTGAAACTTTTTGTACTTGTTATTTGGGTGGAGTCGGACAAATTTTGAGCTTGGCGCATTATGGTAGTGGGGCGTTTGTCTGTCAAGCGGTGACGAAGTTGTCAATTTTATGCAAGAAAAAAATTTATTACCACATTGGTCATTCTATTTTAATCAATGGATTTTATCATATAAACAACGAAAACAATTTTGTCGGACAAAAATATTGGGGCATATGACGCGTCGGACACGCTAAATATGTCAAATTTATGAAAATAATAAATTTATTACCACATCGGTACTTTTAACGGTATCTATCATAAAACCTTTTTACAATAATGTGGTAACCTTGTCGGACAATTTTCACGGGGCATATGCGCAGTCGGACGCACCGAAGATGTCAATTTCCTGAAAATTTTTTATTTATTACCACAGATGTCATTTTTATTTTGTACTGTTCTTTTACATGTGTAATGCATATTGGATCACTTGTCGGACAAAAATAATGGGGCGTTTTGGTACAATTAAAAGAAGAAGTAATTTTTATGCATACAGGGTGTTTGGTAAAGAATGGGCCATAGCTTAACCTCAGGTTCCTGAGGTTAAAATAGGCCGATTTAAGCTAACTTACCTTAGTACAAAGTTTATAATAGCCGAGATACAGGGTGTCAAAGTTAAACTTTTTTTTTATTTATTATTTAATATTTCCTGATAGGTATGAGATAACAACATGAAATTTTATATTTGGAGGTTTCTTGGGTCGAGAAATCTAAATTCCTTACCAAAAATTATGCATTGCCCAGAGGGCGCCACATATGCCTTTCAGCACTCATTTATTACGTTCAATTTTTTTTATCCCTCACTCTGTATAATTTTGACATTAAAATTTTTATTTTCCTATTAGTTTTACTTAATAAAGGTATACTTCTTTCATCTTCCTAAACTCAACCGTTTTCGAGATAAACGCATTTTAAATATGCGATACACCATCATTTTTAGCATAATATCATTGAAGTTACACCCGAAAAATAACTTAAAATTTATGAAAATAATAAATTTATTACCACATGGATAATTTTAACGGTATCTACCATAAAACCTTTTTACAATAATGTGGTAACCTTGTCGGACAATTTTCACGGGGCATATGCGCAGTCGGACCCGCCGAAAATGTCAATCTCCTGAAATTTTTTTATTTATTACCACAGATGTTATTTTTATTTTGTACTGTTTTTTTACATGTGTAATGCATATTGGATCACTTGTCGGACAAAAATAATGGGGCGTTTTGGTACAAATTAAAAAAAATTAATTTTTATACATTTTTGACTTCATATTAAATTACGTATTTTTCGGCTCATATTACCCGTATGCGCGCCAATGGTGAATATTAAATTCTTAACTGTAGTTAAAAATGTGCAATAACTACCTCTTAAAACCCACCAAATTTCATTTGCATATCTCAACTGGTTTTAAAGCAATAAATAAATCGTCAGTTTGTCAGAAAAACTTCAACACCCCCTATCTCGGAAACGATGCATTTGTGGACATACGTTTTTCTCGTAAAGCAAACTGACTTTATTCTGTCATGCACAATTACTCCTTAAAGTTTGCCATTTAAAAACACACTTTGTCTATGAAAAACATGGCTAGTTATTAAAGTCCTTAACTTTTTTATTATCCAACATAAACGAATGAATGAAAAAACTGAATGTTGAGAAGGAATGAGGCTATAGTTAGGTATTAATTTTAGTATTTTATAGATGCTAGAATATTCCACGGGGTGATGCGAACTTTGAGAAAAAACATTTTTCCCTTTTTAAATAGAAATTGAATAAAATTTCTGAGATCGGTAACTTTTGAATGGTATATACAATTTTCAAAATTACAATGGGATAAGACAGGGAGATTCCCTGAGTCCTCTGTTGTTCAACCTGATCATGGACGAAATAATAAAAAAAGTAAGAACAAAAAAAGAATACCAAATGGGAGAAAAACCACTTAAAATAATCAGCTATGCAGACGACGCAATACTAATCTCTCAAAGTGAAGATGATTTACAACGTATGCTGCACGAATTTAATATAACCGCTAGAAAATTTAACATGTAAATTTCCCTAAAAAAGACTAAATGCATGGTTATAACAGCAGATCTAATAAGGTGTAAATTAGAGCTGGAGGGTCAAATAATAGAACAAGTCATGGATTTTAAATATCTAGGCATCACACTATGCAGCTACGGAAAGCTCGAAACAAAAGTGGAAGATCAGGTGAATAAAGCAAACAGAGCCGCAGGTTGCCTGAATGAAACAATATAGAGAAATGAAAACATCAGAAAAGAAGTGAAAGGCAGAATTTACAAAAGAGTCATCAGACCAATAATGACATACGCGGCAGAAACACAACCTGATACAGAAAGGACAAAAAGAATGCTATAGAAACAGCAGAGATGAAAACATTGCGAAAAATCGATGGTAAGACGCTGTGGGATAGAGCTAGAAGTGCAGATATATGAAGGAGATGCAAGGTGGACAACATTAATAACTGGGTGAAACAGAGGTGTAACCAGGATGATCCTTAGGGGGAGTTACGTCTACTTGAAGGTCTCTGGGGGTATGGAATAATAATTGTGTTAAGCGTATAGAGCTCAAAGTACATCCAAAAGGGGGGTTATAACCCCCAAAACCACCCCCTGGTTACGCCTATGGGGTGAAAAGCAGAAGAGTAGAATGGAACGACCACATAAGCCGAATGACAACAAATAGAGTAGTAAGGACGGTCAGAGAAGGTTCCCCAATAGGAAGACGATCAGTGGGAAGACCACGAAAAAGGTGGAATGACAACTTACTGGAGGCACATTGAAAAACAGACAGAGTAATGTCTATATAAAAGGAAGAAGAAGAAGAAGAAGAAGAAGAAGAGAAGAATTTTCAAAATTAAACATGCTTTGGAAAGGTAATGTTCAGTACTAAAGGAAGCTGTAAAGTCGGACTTAAATTTTCTAAATTTTTGGGAGTTTTGGGGACGAGAACGAAAAACAGACTCTAAATGGGACGTAAAATCCACACCCTTGGACCAAAATGGATGGTGGACATATATCTCTTTTCCTATATTTTAAGATTGGATTTGGCCCAATTTTTTCAATTCAGTCACATTTAGAAAATCGAAAATTTCTTGTATAATATAGTGTCGCATGTACGGGAACAGCCGTTCTCTGGGATATAAAAAAATAATAAGCATCAAGGAGACTAAAGCGAACTATAAACAATTTTTCTCGGTTAGATCTACATAGATCAAACTGAAAATTTGTAGAAATACACCTTATAATATTTATAAGGACGTAACGTAGAGAACATTCCTTCTTCTTCTTCTTTCTCATAATCCTTAGTGCCCTTCAGGGCGTCGGATGTCGGGTTCCGCCTTGTAGAGAACATTCTAAAATTTTAAAAAAAATTTCCGAAATTTTCCCTCTTGTCGGAAAATCTTTTTGGAAAATTTTGTGTACAATTCTTTGTCATGCCCTTTTAAGTGTAGTACTTAGCGTGTGTACCAATTTTTAGCTAAATCGATTCAAAAGTAACCGAGAAACACTGTTTTAAATTTTTTTTGATAATACCTCTTCGTCGATAGCCTAAAAGAATTAAGATTTCTGTTAGTTTGCCCCAACATTTTTGTCAGACAATTATATTTTTTGTTTAAGAATAACTTGTAACCTACTACTTTTGTCGGAAAAATGGTTGTAAAGATAAGGGATGCACGAACCCAGCATAATTTGAAAGTATACTTTACTAATAAAAATAAATTTTTTGTCCGACTGTCGAGTTGCCCCAATATTTTTGTCCGACACTTCGATTTTTTGATTAAGAATATAATTACTTATAACCTACTAATGTTGTCGGAAAAATGGTTTTAAAGGTAAGGGTTGCACGAACCCAGTAAGGTTCAAAAGACAGTTTATTAATAAAAATTAAATTTTTTGTCCTACTTTGGATTTGACCCAATATTTTTGTCGGACACTTAGATTTTTTGATATGGAATATAACTACTTATAACCTGATACTTGTGTCGGAAATTCTTTTTTATTTCGAGAAAAAAAACTACAGAACGATGTTTGTCGTTGTTCAAGGAGTATGTACACAAATTATCAGATCACAATTTTTCTAAAATTTTCCCTCTTGTCGGAAAATTTTTTAAGAAAATTTTGGGTTCCGATCTACGTCATACCCTTTTAAATGCTTTACTAAGTGTGTGTACCAATTTTCAGCTAAATCGATTCAAAAGTAACCGAGAAACACTGTTTTAAAATTTTTTTTTGATAATACCTCCTCGTCGATAGCCTAAAAGAATTAAGTTTTCTGTTCGTTTGCCCCAACATTTTTGTCAGACAATTATATTTTTTGTTTAAGAATATAATTACTTGTAACCTACTACTTTTGTCGGAAAAATTGTTGTAAAGATAAGGGATGCACGAACCCAGCATAATTTGAAAGTATACTTTACTAATAAAAATAAATTTATTGTCCGACTGTCGAGTTGCCCCAATATTTTTGTCCGACACTTTGATTTTTTGATTAAGAATATAATTACTTATAACCTACTAATGTTGTCGGAAAAATGGTTTTAAAGGTAAGGGTTGCACGAACCCAGTAAAGTTCAAAAGACAGTTTATTAATAAAAATTAAATTTTTTGTCTTACTTTGGATTTGACCCAATATTTTTGTCGGACACTTAGATTTTTTGATTTGGAATATAACTACTTATAACCTGATACTTGTGTCGGAAATTCTTTTTTATTTCGAGAAAAAAAACTACAGAACGATGTTTGTCGTTGTTCAAGGAGTATGTACACAAATTATCAGATCACAATTTTTCTAAAAATTTTCCCTCTTGTCGGAAAATTTTTTAAGAAAATTTTGGGTTCCGATCTACGTCATACCCTTTTAAATGCTTTACTAAGTGTGTGTACCAATTTTCAGCTAAATCGATTCAAAAGTAACCGAGAAACACTGTTTTAAAATTTTTTTTTGATAATACCTCCTCGTCGATAGCCTAAAAGAATTAAGTTTTCTGTTCGTTTGCCCCAACATTTTTGTCAGACAATTATATTTTTTGTTTAAGAATATAATTACTTGTAACCTACTACTTTTGTCGGAAAAATGGTTGTAAAGATAAGGGATGCACGAACCCAGCATAATTTGAAAGTATACTTTACTAATAAAAATAAATTTTTTGTCCGACTGTCGAGTTGCCCCAATATTTTTGTCCGACACTTTGATTTTTTGATTAAGAATATAATTACTTATAACCTACTAATGTTGTCGGAAAAATGGTTTTAAAGGTAAGGGTTGCACGAACCCAGTAAGGTTCAAAAGACAGTTTATTAATAAAAATTAAATTTTTTGTCCTACTTTGGATTTGACCCAATATTTTTGTCGGGCACTTAGATTTTTTGATTTGGAATATAACTACTTATAACCTGATACTTGTGTCGGAAATTTTTTTTTATTTCTAGAAAAAAAACTACAGCACGATGTTTGTCGTTGCTCAAGGAGTATGTACACAAATTATCAGATCACAATTTTTCTAAAATTTTCCCTCTTGTCGGAAAATTTTTTAAGAAAATTTTGGGTTCCGATCTACGTCATACCCTTTTAAATGCTTTACTAAGTGTGTGTACCAATTTTCAGCTAAATCGATTCAAAAGTAACCGAGAAACACTGTTTTAAAATTTTTTTTTGATAATACCTCCTCGTCGATAGCCTAAAAGAATTAAGTTTTCTGTTCGTTTGCCCCAACATTTTTGTCAGACAATTATATTTTTTGTTTAAGAATATAATTACTTGTAACCTACTACTTTTGTCGGAAAAATGGTTGTAAAGATAAGGGATGCACGAACCCAGCATAATTTGAAAGTATACTTTACTAATAAAAATAAATTTTTTGTCCGACTGTCGAGTTGCCCCAATATTTTTGTCCGATACTTTGATTTTTTGATTAAGAATATAATTACTTATAACCTATTAATGTTGTCGGAAAAATGGTTTTAAAGGTAAGGGTTGCACGAACCCAGAAATGTTTAAAAGACAGTTTATTAATAAAAATTAAATTTTTTGTCCGACTTTGGATTTGACCCAATATTTTTGTCGGACACTTAGATTTTTTGATTTGGAATATAACTACTTATAACCTGATACTTGTATCGGAAATTTTTTTTTATTTCGAGAAAAAAAACTACAGAACGATGTTTGTCGTTGTTCAAGGAATATGTACACAAATTATCAGATCACAATTTTTCTAAAATTTTCCGTCTTGTCGGAAAATTTTTTAAGAAAATTTTGGGTTCCGATCTACGTCATACCCTTTTAAATGCTTTACTTGGTGTGTGTACCAATTTTCAGCTAAATCGATTCAAAAGTAACCGAGAAACACTGTTTTAAAATTTTTTTTTTGATAATACCTCCTCGTCGATAGCCTAAAAGAATTAAGTTTTCTGTTCGTTTGCCCCAACATTTTTGTCAGACAATTATATTTTTTGTTTAAGAATATAATTACTTGTAAACTACTACTTTTGTCGGAAAAATGGTTGTAAAGATAAGGGATGCACGAACCCAGCATAATTTGAAAGTATACTTTACTAATAAAAATAAATTTATTGTCCGACTGTCGAGTTGCCCCAATATTTTTGTCCGACACTTTGATTTTTTGATTAAGAATATAATTACTTATAACCTACTAATGTTGTCGGATAAATGGTTTTAAAGGTAAGGGTTGCACGAACCCAGTAAAATTCAAAAGACAGTTTATTAATAAAAATTAAATTTTTTGTCTTACTTTGGATTTGACCCAATATTTTTGTCGGACACTTAGATTTTTTGATTTGGAATATAACTACTTATAACCTGATACTTGTGTCGGAAATTCTTTTTTATTTCGAGAAAAAAAACTACAGAACGATGTTTGTCGTTGTTCAAGGAGTATGTACACAAATTAACAGATCACAATTTTTCTAAAATTTTCCCTCCTGTCGGAAAATTTTTTAAGAAAATTTTGGGTTCCGATCTACGTCATACTCTTTTAAATGCTTTACTAAGTGTGTGTACCAATTTTCAGCTAAATCGATTCAAAAGTAACCGAGAAACACTGTTTTAAAATTTTTTTTTGATAATACCTCCTCGTCGATAGCCTAAAAGAATTAAGTTTTCTGTTCGTTTGCCCCAACATTTTTGTCAGACAATTATATTTTTTGTTTAAGAATATAATTACTTGTAACCTACTACTTTTGTCGGAAAAATGGTTGTAAAGATAAGGGATGCACGAACCCAGCATAATTTGAAAGTATACTTTACTAATAAAAATAAATTTTTTGTCCGACTGTCGAGTTGCCCCAATATTTTTGTCTGACACTTTGATTTTTTGATTAAGAATATAATTACTTATAACCTACTAATGTTGTCGGAAAAATGGTTTTAAAGGTAAGGGTTGCACGAACCCAGTAAGGTTCAAAAGACAGTTTATTAATAAAAATTAAATTTTTTGTCCTACTTTGGATTTGACCCAATATTTTTGTCGGACACTTAGATTTTTTGATTTGGAATATAACTACTTATAACCTGATACTTGTGTCGGAAATTTTTTTTTATTTCGAGAAAAAAAACTACAGAACGATGTTTGTCGTTGTTCAAGGAGTATGTACGCAAATATCAGATCACAATTTTTCTAAAATTTTCCCTCTTGTCCGAAATTTTTTTGGGAAAATTTTGGGTACAGCTCTACGTCATACCCTTTTAAATGTTTTACTTAGTGTGTGTACCAATTTTCAGCTAAATCGATTCAAAAATATCCGAAAAAATCTGTGTTAAAATATTTTTGGATAATACCTCCTCGTCCATAGCCTAAAAGAATTAAGTTTCCTGTTCGTTTGTCCCAACATTTTTGTCAGAAAATTACATTTTTTGTTTAAGAGTATAATTACTTTTATCCTACTGCTCTTGTCGGAAAAATGGTTGTAAAGATAAGGGATGCACGAACCCAGAATAGTTTAAAAGTATAGTTTATTAATAAAAATTAAATTTTTTGTCCGACTTTGGATGTGCCCCACTATTTATGTCGGGCACTTAGATTTTTTGATTTGAAATATAACTACTTATAACTTGATACATGTGCTGAAAATTTTTTTTTAATTCGAGAAAAAAAATACAGAACGATGTTTGTCGTTGTTCAAGGAGTATGTACACAAATTATCAGATCACAATTTTTCTAAAATTTTCCCTCTCGTCGGAAAATTTTTTAAGAAAATTTTGGGTTCCGATCTGCGTCATACCCTTTTAAATGCTTTACTTAGTGTGTGTACCAATTTTCAGCTAAATCGATTCAAAAGTAACCGAGAAACACTGTTTTAAATTTTTTTTTGATAATACCTCCTCGTCGATAGCCTAAAAGAATTAAGTTTTCTGTTCGTTTGCCCCAACATTTTTGTCAGACAATTATATTTTTTGTTTAAGAATATAATTACTTGTAACCTACTACTTTTGTCGGAAAAATGGTTGTAAAGATAAGGGATGCACGAAGCCAGCATAATTTGAAAGTATGCTTTATTAATAAAAATAAATTTTTTGTCCGACTGTCGAGTTGCCCCAATATTTTTGTCCGACACTTTGATTTTTTGATTAAGAATATAATTACTTATGATCTACTAATGTTGTCGGAAAAATGGTTTTAAAGGTAAGGGTTGCACGAACCCAGTAAATTTTAAAAGACAGTTTATTAATAAAAATTAAATTTTTTGTCCGACTTTGGATTTGACCCAATATTTTTGTCGGACACTTAGATTTTTTGATATAGAATATAACTACTTATAACCTGATACTTGTGTCAGAAATTTTTTTTAATTGGAAAAAAAAAACTACAGAACGATGCTTGTCGTTGTTCAAGGAGTATGTAAGCAAATATCAGATCACAATTTTTCAAAAATTTTCCCTCTTGTCCGAAATTTTTTTGGGAAAATTTTGGGTGCAGCGCTACGTCATACCCTTTTAAATGTTTTACTTAGTGTGTGTACCAATTTTCAGCTAAATCGATTCAAAAATAACCGAAAAAATCTGTTTTAAAATATTTTTGGATAATACCTCCTCGTCCCTAGCCTAAAAGAATTAAGTTTCCTGTTCGTTTGCCCCAACATTTTTGTCAGACAATTACATTTTTTGTTTAAGAGTATAATTACTTGTATCCTACTACTTTTGTCGGAAAAATGGTTGTAAAGATAAGGGATGCACGAACCCAGAATAGTTTAAAAGTATAGTTTATTAATAAAAATTAAATTTTTTGTCCGACTTTGGATGTGCCCCACTATTTATGTCGGGCACTTAGAGTTTTTGATTTGAAATATAACTACTTATAACCTGATACATGTGCTGAAAATTTTTTTTTAATTGGAGAAAAAAAATACAGAACGATGTTTGTCGTTGTTCAAGGAGTATGTACACAAATTATCAGATCACAATTTTTCTAAAATTTTCCCTCTTGTCGGAAAATTTTTTAAGAAAATTTTGGGTTCCGATCTGCGTCATACCCTTTTAAATGCTTTACTTAGTGTGTGTACCAATTTTCAGCTAAATCGATTCAAAAGTAACCGAGAAACACTGTTTTAAATTTTTTTTTTGATAATACCTCCTCGTCGATAGCCTAAAAGAATTAAGTTTTCTGTTCGTTTGCCCCAACATTTTTGTCAGACAATTATATTTTTTGTTTAAGAATATAATTACTTGTAACCTACTACTTTTGTCGGAAAAATGGTTGTAAAGATAAGGGATGCACGAACCCAGCATAATTTGAAAGTATACTTTACTAATAAAAATAAATTTTTTGTCCGACTGTCGAGTTGCCCCAATATTTTTGTCCGACACTTTGATTTTTTGATTAAGAATATAATTACTTATAACCTACTAATGTTGTCGGAAAAATGGTTTTAAAGGTAAGGGTTGCACGAACCCAGTAAGATTCAAAAGACAGTTTATTAATAAAAATTAAATTTTTTGTCCTACTTTGGATTTGACCCAATATTTTTGTCGGACACTTAGATTTTTTGATTTGGAATATAACTACTTATAACCTGATACTTGTATCGGAAATTTTTTTTTATTTCGAGAAAAAAAACTACAGAACGATGTTTGTCGTTGTTCAAGGAGTATGTACACAAATTATCAGATCACAATTTTTCTAAAATTTTCCGTCTTGTCGGAAAATTTTTTAAGAAAATTTTGGGTTCCGATCTACGTCATACCCTTTTAAATGCTTTACTTGGTGTGTGTACCAATTTTCAGCTAAATCGATTCAAAAGTAACCGAGAAACACTGTTTTAAAATTTTTTTTTTGATAATACCTCCTCGTCGATAGCCTAAAAGAATTAAGTTTTCTGTTCGTTTGCCCCAACATTTTTGTCAGACAATTATATTTTTTGTTTAAGAATATAATTACTTGTAACCTACTACTTTTGTCGGAAAAATGGTTGTAAAGATAAGGGATGCACGAACCCAGCATAATTTGAAAGTATACTTTACTAATAAAAATAAATTTTTTGTCCGGCTGTCGAATTGCCCCAATATTTTTGTCCGACACTTTGATTTTTTGATTAAGAATATAATTACTTATAACCTACTAATGTTGTCGGAAAAATGGTTTTAAAGGTAAGGGTTGCACGAACCGAGAAAGGTTTAAAAGACAGTTTATTAATAAAAATTAAATTTTTTGTCCGACTTTGGATTTGACCCAATATTTTTGTCGGACACTTAGATTTTTTGATTTGGAATATAACTACTTATAACCTGATACTTGTGTCGGAAATTTTTTTTTATTTCGAGAAAAAAAACTACAGAACGATGTTTGTCGTTGTTCAAGGAGTATGTACGCAAATATCAGATCACAATTTTTCTAAAATTTTCCCTCTTGTCCGAAATTTTTTTGGGAAAATTTTGGGTTCCGATCTACGTCATACCCTTTTAAATGCTTTACTAAGTGTGTGTACCAATTTTCAGCTAAATCGATTCAAAAGTAACCGAGAAACACTGTTTTAAAATTTTTTTTTGATAATACCTCCTCGTCGATAGCCTAAAAGAATTAAGTTTTCTGTTCGTTTGCCCCAACATTTTTGTCAGACAATTACATTTTTTGTTTAAGAATATAATTACTTGTAACCTACTACTTTTGTCGGAAAAATGGTTGTAAAGATAAGGGATGCACGAACCCAGCATAATTTGAAAGTATACTTTACTAATAAAAATTAAATTTTTTGTCCGACTGTCGAGTTGCCCCAATATTTTTGTCCGACGCTTTGTTTTTTTGATTAAGAATATAATTACTTATAACCTACTAATGCTGTCGGAAAAATGGTTGTAAATAAAAAAATTTCAGGAAATTGACATCTTCGGCGCGTCCGACTGCGCATATGCCCCGTGAAAATTGTCCGACAAGGTTACCACATTATTGTAAAAAGGTTTTATGATAGATACCGTTAAAATTATCGATGTGGTAATAAATTTATTATTTTCATAAATTTGACATATTTAGCGTGTCCGACGCGTCATATGCCCCAATATTTTTGTCCGACAAAATTGTTTTCGTTGTTTATATGATAAAATCCATTGATTAAAATAGAATGACCAATGTGGTAATAAATTTTTTTCTTGCATAAAATTGACAACTTCGTCACCGCTTGACAGACAAACGCCCCACTACCATAATGCGCCAAGCTCAAAATTTGTCCGACTCCATCCAAATAACAAGTACAAAAAGTTTCAACGGTGTGGTCATAAATAATATTTGTATATGCGGGCCCAAGGCCTATAGGTGCAAAGCTGCAAGAAATGTTTAAAATGTTCTCCTTTACAGGTAACAGAAGAATTTTATATTCATCATTGGCGCGCGTACGGGTAATGGTCAGAGTTTTTTAAGAAAAAAATAGGACGCCACTGAGATATGTCAAACACAAAATCATTTTTTAATTTCTTGTTCAATTTACGACAAAAAATCTTTCTTTAAAATAAAACATCTTAACGCTTACAAAGTATTTGAGGTAGTTTCCATATGCATAGAAACTTAGTTCAAATACATTGTAAACGTTAAGATGTTTTATTTTTTTTTGCATAAAAATGGCGCAGCATATGAAAAAAAGGCACGAAAGATTTTTTGTCGTAAATTGAACCAGAAATTCAAAAATAATTTTTAATTTGACATATCTCAGTGGCGTACTGTTTTTTTCTTAAAAAAAATTCAGACCATTACCCGTACGCGTGCCAATGATGAATATAAAATTCTTCTGTAACCTCTAATGGAGGTCATTTTTAACATGTGTTGTAGCTCTGCACCTAGTTAAAAACATATTAGTAATATTTTCTGTTATTGTTTCAGTTTAGTATTATTATATTGGATATTTCTTAATAATGTATTAAGAAATGAAAAATACGCGTCAAGATGTTTTATTTTTTTGCATAAAAACGGTGCACCATGTGAAAAAAGGCAAGAAAGGTTTTTTATTAAAAATTAAACGTGGAATTTAAAAATAATTTTTAATTTGAAATATCTCAGTGGCGTACTATTTTTTTATTTAAAAAAATTCAGACTATTACCCGTATGCGCGCCAATGATGAATACAAAAATTCTTAATTGTATGTCAAAATGCGCAATAACTACCTCGTAAAACTCACTAAATTCCATTTTCATAACTCAACTGGTCTTAGAGCAATAAATAAATTGGCAGTTTGAAATAAAAATTTTAACATCCCGTATCTCGGAAACAAAGCATTTGCGGACATATGTTTATAGAGCAAACCGGCATTATTCCTTCATGTAGAATTAGCCCTTAAAGTTTTTCATACTTATTTACTAACACCCTGTATATATGATATATATATGATATACAGGGTGTCCAGAAACTCTACCGTCAAACGAAGACAGGAGATTCTTCAGATAATTTTAAGAAAATCTAGCTCAATTTGCCTAGTTCGAAAATGCTTCCTAAGGGAGCTAGTGCTCTTTGAAAATGGCGTCTTGTAATCAGTTTTTCTTAATTATCTCCAGAACGCTTCAATTTAGAAAAACGAAAATCGGTGCGTATATTTATCTTCCAGAGATAAATCGATTCCATTCATTGCTAATTTCTAGTACCGATCATAGGCGTCCGTTTTGGGTAGGGCAACGGTTATTTTATCACGTAACTTTTTTGTCTTTAACTTCTAAGCATTTTTGACACTGGATTATTAAATTTGGAGGTATTCTAGTACCCACGGTTTTCTAGAAACCACGGTGAGGACACGCGGTTTTCTAGAAAAATCGATTTGAACATTTTTCGTTTTTTGAATTTGAAAAAAAAAATTGAAAAATTAAAAAAAAAACGGTGTTTTTTACCAACTTAAAGCAAGAGTAACTTTTAGTACTAGAATACTTCATAACTTAATCTAGAGTCAAAAATGCTTAAAAATTAAAGACAAAAATATTATGCGATAAAATAACCGTTGACCTACCCAAAACGGACACATATGACCCGTACTAGAAATTCGCAATTAATGAAATCGATTCGTCTCTGAAATATAACTAAACGTACCAGTTTTCACTGGTATAATATGGTAATAAACACAATAAATATATATGAAAAAAATTTTTAAAAGTTTTGGGATATTTATTTGGAATGTCAGTAAATGCACGTCAGCAATAGAAACTTATGTTCTATGGTTTTAAGAGGATTTTAATTTTAAAACATGGATTTAAATGTTGCTTGTAAAGTAGAGTGATTTACATGAAACGTATTTTAAAAAACAATAAATTGATTTCAAAATAAATATTTATTTATTTGTCTTCATGAAAGTTAAATCAATCTTTGTGAGATCTTCTAATTCGACACAAATCTGTTGAGTCGTGTTTATGCATGTTTCAGTTTCAGTAAATAATTTGACAGACGTTTAAAGTAGAATTTTAATAAAATGTATATATACATCAATTATTTCGACAAATAACATTAAGTAATAAATCAATTAATAAATTAATGGTTATGAAGAAAGCAATCCAGCGTGTAATTCTGTCTCTCTGTCTTCGTTATTGTACAAATAAAAATTTATATCTACACTTTTGGTTGAATCCAGTGATGAGTCATAAAATGGAACGGTTACCGGTAACGGATAGATTGATCAGTTATCAGTTTCATGCGCATGTGGTTGGCTGCATGTTGGCTGTCTGATGTCTGTAGGATAAAAAGTTTTGTTTGTATTGTTGGTATTGGTATGTATGACTGAATCTGTCACTGTATTCAAGAAGGGTCATACATACAACTCATCAAAAGTTAGGTGTATGGTTAAAATAAACATGCAACGTCTAAAATAAGTTTTATTTTGGATATTGTATATTTAAATACTTTTTTATTTAATAATAAAATAATATATTTTTATGTGTAACGTGTAATATTATAATCTCGAAAAAGATGATTTAAATGTTCCCGCAATTAAGTTCTATCGTGCGCCACCTTTCGCCTGTAGATTTCTATTAAAATCAGTGGTGTCCCTTAATGCATTTTTTAATGTTGATGCTGATCCCATCCGAACTAATTAAGGTAAGTTTTTAATACGCTTTTTTTATTGAAATCAATTTTATACTCAATTGAATGTTTAAAAATAATTCAATCGAAATTGAAACCAATGTTTTATAAAGTTAGCACGTGGTTATTATATATAGCACGCCCATGATGGCTGCAATGTAGTTTTAGAGGGGTATACAGTATACTGAAATAAGCTTTGAATCCAGTCTATCGTGGCGGGATGGGACTTCCTTCCATCTTGGTTCAGATTCTTTAGTAAGAAGCCGGTTAAATTAGTGGGTTAAAATAGAGCAGATAAATTTAAAAATAAATCGTTTGTTTCACAAAGTTACGATGTGTTAGCTGGATAGATCGCCGTAAATATTTAATCCCGGAATGAATTAGGTATGATGTTTTAAGAGTAGGCTTTATCCATTGTTGCTAGTCTAGTATGAGGGAATGGCGAGTATCACCTATACGAATGTTAATATGAAAATCTGCATTTTCATTGAAAAATTTGAAGATTATTATATGTAGTTATGCTGATAAATTTTTCTAGATTAGCCAAATTGTTGTTTGAACAAGGTAACTTGACCCAATACTAGATGACAGAGTGTTAAATGTTAGTAATTCACATATAGTTTATTACACAGGACTCACAGTGGGGTGTAAACATTCTAAAACTAAGGCAAACCAGTGTAACTCCTCATACTTTTAATTCTTTTACTAATAACATATTTGAAACAAAATGGGGCCTAGGGACACATCTGGTCCTTAAGTGAAAATAAGTGAAGTGAAAATAAATAGTTTATAAAATGTATAAATACAGGATTACAGCAATATTATAATGGGAGTTTCAGTTAGATCTGTCTATATTTACTGGAAAATGTTATCTTCAGATTTTTTGATTTGCTGTTAACATTATTAGTAAAGACATACTAGGGCGATTATTTTCCTTTGTATTACTCTTATTTTAATATCTGTCACATCGAATAACTAAATTTTGCTATTATTAATGAAGGACAAACACAAATTCAATTTCTAAAGTGTTCCTGAAACTAAGCAATATGTACAATATCTACCATTAGTATTTATGTTAACATCATCAAAACAAAATGATTTGACAAATCAAAATTAAGGACACAAGTGTATTACTGTACCCTATTCCATGAATATACGACTGTGTTGGATTATTTCGACAACGAATATTTTATTGTGCAAAATATGAAGAACGAAAATAAATTGCAAATTACATTGCTGTTTATTGGAATAATTATTAGAGCCATTTACTTTCGTACTTCTTATGTTGCACACTGAAATATTTGTTGTCGCGATAATCCAAAACAGTAGTATGTTGGTGGAATGAACTATAATAGATTTAATAACAGAATAAATTTACTTAACACATTCACTACCAAGCTACTCTTGTATGAGCCATATTCATTTTTCCCATAGACCAGCGGCCTTGAAGAGACAGGAAAGCAGGATCACACTGCATATAATGGCAATCTAGATACCTTTGTTCTGTAAGAATGAAACTTAAATACCCCTTTGGTAGTGAACAGATTAACATCTTGGCTGCATTTAGAGATATTTATAAACTTACGTTGAGTGCATGTTGAGGCATACATGCCCCCGTAGTGAACCTTTGCCACTGTCCATTATGACACAGTTGATGTAGCCAACCGTTAGTGTAATATGAGGTCTATTTGTCTCATAATGCAGCCATGGTGTTATACTATGAAGTATTCATGTGAAATTCGTATGAAATATTTATATGAAAATACATACGTGACATGATATTCACTTTTAATAATCTGTGGGTAAGACGTAAATGTGTATGCTTCAAATGGTTGATATGGTAATAAGAGTAAAAGTTCAGCAATATAAATATACATTTTGAAAATTTTGAATTTGATTTGTGTTTAATGTGTGTTTGTATTAAAAATTAAAATCAAAAAGATTACATTCCAATCAAATTTTCAGTCAAAAGTCACACCTAACTGTGAGTTCCAAAAATAAAAATATTTGTAACATTTTTTTTCTTTCAGTTTGTAAAGAAGGAAATAGAGCTTATGCACCACAGTTTGTAAATAATAAAGTGCTTTGTAAGACGATGGCCGTACCTAGTAGAGCTAGAGTATATTCTGATGTAAATTCACATAAGCCAAGAGAATACTGGGACTATGAAAGTTATGTTGTCGATTGGGGTCAACAAGATGACTATCAATTGGTGAGAAAGCTAGGAAGAGGAAAATATAGTGAAGTGTTCGAAGCTATCAATGTAACAAATAATGAAAAATGTGTAGTTAAAATTTTAAAGGTGAGTACAAATTTCTTTTGTCTCGTTTAACATTTGAATAGTAAAAATACAGTAAAACCTTGATCTAATGGACTAATTGGGGAGACTAGGTATCTTAACCCTTCTCTTCTTCTTCTACGAGTCTACAGCCCAAATTAAGCCTTGGCCTCCTATAAAGTTGATAAAGCTCGTTGTATCGGCTTCTAAAAATTCCATTTTCCCTCACAGGTCCTAGTGTTCTCCTCAGTACTTTCCTTTCAAATGTGTCGTAGTTTGTTTTTGGATGTTTCTTTCAGGACCCATGCTTCACTGCCAATGCTATTGGTTGAATTATGGTTTTATAGATTCTCATCTTTGTATTTCGGTGGGCATTTTAGACCGAAATATATGGGAGAGGGCAAAATAAGCTCTGTTTGCCTGCGTTATTTTCTTTCGTATTTCTCCATCTTCTGATCTGTCAGCATATAGTTCTACTCCCAAGTATGTAAACTTTCCAACCGTTTCAATCTCATCTGCATGTATAATGTTTTGTTGGACTATATTTCTTCTCATCTGTATCATAATTTTTGTTTTTTCTGTGTTAATTTCCAGCCCTAGCCTTTTTGTTTGCATTTTTAACTCTGAGTATGTTTCCTGTGCTCCTATTGATGTTCTACTCATAATATTAATATCATCGGCATAAGTGGCAAGTTGAATCGTTCGGTTTGTCAGTAGGTTTCCTCGTCCAGTTTGCATTTGCCTAACCACATACTCCAGTGTCAGGTTAAACAAAGTTGGGGCCAGCCCATCTCCCTGCTTTAGTCCCTGCAAAATTTTGAAAAAAGTCTGGTGGTTTTGTATTCATACACATGCGTATTCGTACACATGCCCGAGTTTCATCCATTGTGGCTTTATTGAGTCTAATTAGCTTGTGTGGTAGTGCCAATTCAGCCAATATATTGTAGAGTTTGTTCCTTTTGTCTGAGTCGAATGCCTGTTTGAAGTCTACAAACACGTGGACATGAATGTCATGTTCCCATGATTTGCTCAAGATCTGTTTGACTGTAAATATTTGATCCAGTGTGGATCTTCCCTGTCGGAATCCCGTCTGATACACTCCAATAATATTTTCTGCTATTGGTTGGAGCCACTGGTTTATAATATATGTGAGGACTTTATATGATGTACATAGTAGAGAAATTCCACGGTAGTTTTTGCACTGGAGTTTGTCTCCTTTTTTATAGATCGGGTATACTATACTTTTCTTCCAGTCGTCAGGTATTTTCTCTTTTTGCCATATGTCTTTGATCAGTGAGTGAATGTAACTTGTTGGTCGCCACCTACCTTATACAATTCTGCTGGTATTTAGTCAACTCCCAGGGCTTTATTGTTTTTCTGGGCCTTAATAGCTTCGAGAACTTCCTCTATAGTTGGAACTTCTACTCCATTCTCTACTTCACTCTCTTCTATGTAGTTCGTACCCATTTTATCTTCCATGTCTACTTGTGTCCCAAGTAGGGTCTAAAATAATGCTTCCAGGTTTCTGTGACTTTCTGTTAGTCACTGATTATTTGCCCACTTTCATCTTTACATAGATTTGTTTGAGGTTTATACCCTTTTTAAGTTATTCGTAAGCCCCTCTAATGTCGTTGTTTTTGAAATTATCTTCAATTTTCTCTATTTGTCCATTTTCATAGGCTCTCTTTTTATTTCTACATTTGTCTGCTTTCTGTCTTGCGACTTCAAATTATGTTCCTCTTTCCTGTGTTCTTGTTATATACATTTTGTATGCTTCATTTCTTTCCTCTATTGCTTGTCTACACTTGTCATCAAACCATGCTCCTCTTCTCTCCTTTTTCTTGTTTCCCAGGGTGGATGCTGCTGCTGTCAGTACTGCTGTTTTGATATTACAGTAGACTCAGCTTATCCAAGTCTAGGTTATCCGAGTCGTTCGGTTAACCAAGGTAAAAGTCGTAACTGGTGAGTTACAACTTTCAACCTTGGCACAACATCGCTGCCTCAAAAAGAAGAATGAAGCTTACGCAAAAATTAATCAAACACTTTTTTAAACAGTAATATTGATGAGGTAAATGTTTTTATCTTTCCTAGACAGTACTGTAGTAGTTTTGTCATTAAAATATCCACAGTTATGGTTATTTGCGTGTTTTTCTATCAATATAACCAATCTCAGTGTTAGCCGAGTTTTTCCTTATCCGAGGTAGTCACGGTCCCAGTTACCTCGGATAATCGCGAGTACTGTATTCCATTTGCCCTCTAGTGTCTTTAACTCATTTGTGACTTCTTCGAACTTCTCTTTACATTCTTGAATCTTTAGTTTTTCCAGGTCTAGTTTGTTTGTTCTTTGTTGTCTTTCGTTTCTTTCTTTGTTAACTCTCCCATCTCTCCCATTCTCTGCCTATCGAAGAGGGTAGAACTCGGCTAGGAGCTATTCTGTTGAACGGCATCTGATTGAAATAACCATATCACTTGCTGGCGTGTGAATGGCACCTAACTGAAGTAACCATATCATATGCTGGAGCGTGATTGGCAGCAAATGGTTCAAAGCCAAAAGTCCATTATATGTAAAATTTAATACTATATTTATATGTATATAACTTCATTTTTGAGAGTGTTGTTTTGTCTTCTTCACTATCTGCACTTCCATTCATCTTCATTTTTTAGATTCATCACTACATCTGCTATTTCACTTTAAGTCATCATCTTATACCCATGGTCACCTTTATCTACTTCTAGCCATTGTGAAACATCTTCTTTAATTACTTCTTCTCCGGTATTATATGTTGTTATACAAAAATCAGGAACTTCCAACCCTTATAAAAATTATGGTGTGCATCTTAACTATCAAACAAATTCTTTATTTATTTATTTATTTATTTATTTACGGGCCTTACCCATTATTACAGAATAATTTAAGAGCTAAAATATACATTAAACCTCAAAATAAATTATAAAAATATGTAAATATACTTAATTACAATCACAAAATGGTAACATTACACAGACATTATCACAGGTAATAAATTGACAAATATTATTTGGACACTTAACACTAAATCACCTAGCTACCCATAAATATACTTATAAATTTATAAATTAGTGTTCTTCCCCAAGCGTTAAATCCTTAAGAAAGCACACAACCATTGTTTCCAAAATTCCAAAAGACGGAAACCGTCTTCCAACCATTGTTTCCAAAATTCAAAATTGTTGATTTTAAATAACTGTAACACTTTACGTTTTGCAAGGTATGCTGCCCTCTTGTATCTTCTGCATTATCTTCACCATGCAATACAAAATACAACTCTTACTACATCTAAAAACTTTCTGCGATATATTCGTTTGGTTGCCAAAATTATTCATTGATCCATGGGTTGAATAAGCAATACTGTATTCTTCTGAATGTAGAGTATTTTCAGAGGGATGAGCAAGAGCTTTGTCTAAAATCAATAATTATCTTACTCCTTTTGGTGGCATTCCCAATTTCTTTTCTTGGAATTTGTACCTAAAATTTTCTTAATTGTAGGTACAAATTCTTTAAAAACCAATTTAAGTCCGGTTTATCAAGGTTTTACCTCGATACTATATTACTCTACTATATATACTCGAACAAATACTAATTTAGTGGGTCTATCAAGTAGTGTCCATTGAACATTTTTGCAAAATGTGTCTTGATTAACTGTGACCTAATTGTTACTTTTTTTTATTTACTTCCCATATGTTTAATACAAATTTTTTGAACTATAGACTATTAATTTCTATTCTTGGTCATTAGGTCTTTCTTTTTATAATATTGGTCCTAGTATTAAATTGATCATTTGATTGATTTCTTCTCTTTATTTTCGAAACAAATACTAATTTAGTGGGCCTATCAAGTAGTGTCCATTGAACATTTTTGCAAAATGTGTTGATTAACTGTGACCTAATTGTTACCCCTACAAGGGAGATTTTAGGTGGTAGGAGTGCAACTTTTTGGGGTCCCAAAATTGACATTTTCAGTAAAGTTCCATTCTTCTTACCATCTTATCTTGGCCATAATAAGACCTAGGTCTCTTCTCTCATATAGTTTGTTTCTTTCCACTGCCAGTACATCCAGTGATGACCCACAAGAAGTGTGGAAGACTATGCAACACTGTGTAAAGCACTCCTTTCAGATTTGGATTTTTGTCCCAGTGTCACAAAAATCAAATTGTGGATGTTAAAAAATGAGATAGAATAAATGGTAGAAAAAAATAAGCTGGAACATGAGGAAAAGGCCTAACACAATTTAAATTTAGTGGAATTTTGCTAGTATTATTAGATACATACAAGCAGCAGAAAGTATAAAGGCAGGAAAAGCACCAGGTCCAGATAAAGTAAGGCCAAAAGCAATAAAACTGGTAGTAAAAGAGAAACCTGAAGTGATGCGCAAAGTATTCAATGAATTGTTGAACACGCAAGAATTCCTAGATAAACTTAAGTTAGCGAAACTCATATTATTACCAAAATCAGGAAAGAACCCGGACGAAGCCAACTCATATAGACCTCTATGCTTACTAGATTGGATAGGAAAATTATATGAAGGTCTTATAAAGAAACGTCTTGAAGACGAACTTGAAGTTCTGGGAAAAATTTCAGATAGACAGTATGGTTTCAGAAAGGCCATATCGGCTATAGATGCGGTGAAGAAGATCTCTGACACTGTAAAAAGATCAGAAAAAAGATGGGCCGTTCTTGTGATGTTCGATGTGAAGAACGCCTTCAACTCTGCAAACTGGCATCACATACTAACGAAGCTCAAAGTGGCAGGAGTTTCAGACTACATCACAAATATTATAAATAAATACCTGACAAACAGATATTTAAATGTAGCATATAAGACAGACATGAAACTCTCATCAGGAGTACTGCAAGGGTCAGTCTTGGGACCTGCTCTATGGAATATACTGTACAACAGGGTATTAGAAATAGACTACGGGCATGACACCTATGCCATAGCATATGCAGGCGACCTTGCAATTCTAATAGAGTCTAACATAAATGGGGATATTGAAGAAAAGGTGACAAGTTGTTACAGAAAAGTCAACAGGTGGATGATAGAGAATGACCTAGAGTTGGCAAGTAGCAAAACAGACATAGTAATACTAAAGGGACCAAGACAGAGACCAACTTTGAGTTTTGATTTATAGAACCGAGTAACTGTGCTAAATATCTGGGCATACACCTTGATTCAGGTTTGAGATACACGAAACACCTTATAAATGCAGCCCAGAAGGCTGAACAGAGAATCGCTGCTGTGACAAAGATTATGCCAAACATAGGCGGACCCAGTAATTACAAAAGAAAATTGTATCTCCAGGTAGTACAATCCACCCTCCTATATGGGGCACCTGCATGGCTTGAAGCGTTGAGATTCAAAAAATATGAGGAAATATTAACGAGAACCCAAAGAAAACCTCTCCTGAAGGTAGTAAGTGCATACCGGACTACATCGACGATAGGCCTACAGGTGATTGCGGGTACGCTTCCCATTCACCTTCTAGTAAAAGAACGTAAGATCATATACGAAAATGATAACGGTCATCTAATAGGGGTGAAAGCCGAGCTAATGGGTCTATTGAATAAAAAGAAGTATTTGCTTTAACTTACAAGTATTTACTTAATACTAATTGAATAAAGTCATTTCTTTAATGCTTTATTCAATTACTATTAAGTAAATACTTAAATACAAAGAAGTAAAAGCAAATATTTCTTTTTATTCAATAGACCCATATAGAATATATTCAAAAACAATTATTTGTTCTATATTCAAATTAAAAGAAACTGAAAATTGATCAAATGATATAAACTAGACTATTTGAAACTTAACCAACAATTACTAATTAACTAATAATTTTCGTGCCTTGTTTTTAACTATAGAATGTATGTGAGAAGTAAAAAATACTGAAATTGAAGAAAGTGAGAACTGTAACACATTCCCTACCAAGTGACTCAATATAAGCGTAGATCGATTTTTCCCATAAACCAGCGTCTCCCCTGTAAGCCAGGGATTACATTGCTTATAATGGCAATTTAAATAGCTATGGTCCATGATGATGAAACCTAATACCCCTTGGTAGCGAGTGTGTTCAAAATCTTAAAAAAAATATCTTGCACTTATTTCATTTTATTATGTCGCACCCTCAGTGCAAGACTGCAGTAACTCAAAAATTTTACGAAAATGAAGTAATCATGGAATTTGATTGTAAACATGCATATCTATCCCCTGTCAAACTTTAGTAACTTTCAAATGCTTAACCGGCTGAATCTTACAACAACTTTTTTGCGTTTTTGAATATAAGTTCCGTGCAAAACTGTTGTAACTCTAATGTAACAGAGTTACAACAATTTTGCACGTAACATTGCAATGGCTTCGATAACAAGCAATGAAAGCACGAAAAAGTAAGATATTTATTAATATCTGTATCTGTGGTGTTTAATTTTAATATACAGCGTGTCTACGTAATCCATTAACGGCCGAGACAATAAAAAAGGATTTACGAGACCCAAACTATTCATGTAAATTTTATGTCCTTTGTGTGACATTATATTTTCCATAAGATGTGTGCGATGTCGTTTGACCATTTATTTGTTAGATTGGATTAAAAGCACATAAATTAAGACTAATTATTTATGACCAAAAAGTATTTTTTCTCATGAAAGGAAAAACAGTTATCTTAAAACTTGTGTATTGACAATACTGACATGTCAAAAATATCTATTCTCAGAAAACTTGCCAACGAACAGCCAAAAATTCAAATGGCCAAAAAGAAAGATTCGGTATACTTATGCCATTCTATTTAAGAAAGGCGACAGAAAGGACATAAAAAATTACAGACCCCTCTCACTGCTGTCGCAAACGTATAAACTATTCATGAGGATTATCAACAACAGGCTAACACACAAATTGGACTCGTATCAACCAGTAGAGCAGGCAGGATTCCGAAAGGGATATAACACAACTGACCATCTTCTAACAATTAGGACATTAATAGAAAAAGCTAACGAATACCATATAGATCTGCACTTAGCGTTCGTTGACTACGAAAAAGCATTTGACAGTGGAAATGTGGGCAATAGAAAAAGCTATAAACAACTGTAGAATAGATTCCAGATACAGAATGCTAATACATAATATATATAAGAAAGCAACAATGACAATACAATTGGAAGAAACCACAAAACCCATACCAATTAACAGAGGAGTGCGACAGGGAGATGTTATTTCTCCTAAACTATTTACATTAGCACTGGAAGATGTTTTCAAAACAGTGGAATGGACAAACATGGGAATAAACATAAATGGAAAGAAACTAAACCACCTAAGATATGCAGACGATGTAGTAGTCATAGCATCAAGTTTTGAAGAACTACAAACCATGCTAACCGAACTAGCAAATGAATCCGAACAAATAGGTCTAAAAATGAATTTTGCCAAAACAAAAACAATGACAAACACACAAGATAATAGAAACGTAATACTAAACGACACCACAATAGAAGCAGTTAATGATTATGTATATATTTGAGACAGATGATAAAATAAATAAGGAAAACCAAACAGCTGAGGTAAAAAGAAGGGTCAGATTAGCCTGGGCAGGATTTGGAAAATTAAAATGGGTCCTAAAGAATAAAAAAATACAACAATACTTAAAAACAAGAGTGTTTGACCAGTGCATACTCCCAATTCTCACATACGCATGCCAAACATGGACCTTGACCAAGGCAAACATGGATAAAATAATGAAGACACAAAGAGCCATGGAGAGAGCAATGCTAGGAGTAAAATTGACAGACAAAAAGCAAAACAACTGGGTCAGAAATAGAACAAAAGTCAAAGACGCAGACCAACATATAGGCAGGCTAAAATGGAGCTTCGCAGGTCATAACGCTAGACAAACGGACAATAGGTGGAATAGCATGATACAACAATGGAGACCATGGACAGGAAAGAGAGCAAGAGGACGACCCAGATGAGATGGGGAGACGACATTAAATAGATAGGAGGAACGCACTGGAAACAGAAAGCACTAGACAGAAGCGAATGGAGGAAACTGGGGGAAGCCTATGTTCAAAATTGGACGAATTAAAGGGCAAAAGAAGAAGAAGAATGCTAGTAAATATTTTTATATAGTCAATAGTTTTTATAAAAATATTTTGGCACAAGATGATGTACGAGAAGAGGACAACAACTACGGGAAAACCTGTCAGTAACGGCCACTAAAAATGAAAGAACTATTGGCCGATATAGAAAGGTGGCCGGTATTGCCAGTTTTTGTAGTCTAGATATACATAATTGGTTTGGGTAATTTGTAAACTGGCCGTTAGTACAGGTGTCCGATGATGGCAGGTGGCCGGTAACACAGGTTTTACTGTAAAAGTAAATGTGTCTACACTTTTTACAATTTTCTCCGTGCAAAACTGTTGTAACTTTGAAATTGTAATACTAAATTTGTAGTGATTAAAAAAATTTTCCGTGCAAAAGTGTTGTAACTTTGAAATTCCTAATTTTTTTTGCGTTAATATTATTTTATTTAAATTTCTATTTTTGGTTAATGTAATATAGGCTGAAAAGCATGCAAAATCATAATTAAATGTCAATTTTTCTTAAAATTTGTGTCTTATTTCACCGATATTAGCACGAAAATAAACAAAATCGTCTTTATCGCGAAACTTACTTATTTTGACTTACTGCAGTCTTGCACTGAGGGTGCGATGTGTCTGTTGTGTAAATCAATTATGATTGTTATTATCATATTTTGTCTCATCAAACTTAACTCAGGGATAGGTTTCATTTTTCACATCATCATCATTCTCTTTGCCTTATCCCTATGCGGGGTCGGCTTTCCTAATTGCATTTCTCCACACAATTCTATCTTGGGTCATATCAATGTTAATCCCCTTTACCAACATGTCTTGCCTAATCGTCTCCCCCCACGTCTTCTTTGGTCTTCCTCTCCTACACCTTCCAGGAATCTGCACTTCAGCAATTCTTCGTATTGGGTGATTAGCGTCTCAACGTTGAACATGACCAAACCATCTCAACCTATGCTCTCTCATTTTTGGCATCAATTGGTGCCACACCTAGACTTACCCTAATATACTCATTTTTAATTTTATCCTTTTTTGTCACTCCACTCATCCATCTAAGCATTCTCATTTCCGCCACATGCATTCGCTCTTTCTTTTTCACTGCCCAACATTCAGTTCCGTACATCATAGCCGGTCTTATGGCTGTTTTATAGAATTTTCCCTTCAGCTTCATTGGAATTTTTCTGTCACACAACACACCACTCACTTTTTCCACTTCATCCATCCAGCCCTAATTCTACTGCATGCATCTCCATCTTTTTCTCCATTACTCTGTAATACCGATCCTAGGTACTTAAAACTATTGCTTTTCACAATCATTTCACCATCCAAAGATACCATTTTATTTGTAGTAGCTCCATCTTTAAATGAACATTCCAAATACTCTGTTTTTGTCCTACTAAGTTTTAAACCTTTTTCCTCCAGAGCTTGTCTCCACTGTTCCAGTTTTTGTTCTAAGTCTCTTTCACTATTTCCTACTAACACGACATCATCAGCATACATTAAGCACCATGGAATGTTACCCTGTAGTTTCGCTTTTATCTGGTCCAAAACTAATGAGAATAAATACGGACTAAGCACAGAGCCGTGGTGCAATCCTACTTTCACATGAAATTTATCAGTCTCTCCCACACCTGTCCTAACACTAGTCGTTACTCCCTCATACATATCCCTCACAATCTTTACATATTCACCAGGGACTCCTTTCTTATTGAGTGCCCACCACAGAATCTCTCGAGGAACTCTATCATATGCTTTCTCAAGATCAATGAATACCATATGAGCGTTTGTTTCTTTACTCCTGTATTTTTCACATCAACAATTGAATAAAGAGCAGCAAAGTGTTATATTGAACTAATTTTTTTTCTTTTTTTGTTACAGCCTGTTAAAAAGAAGAAAATAAAAAGAGAAATAAAAATTTTAGAAAATCTAAGGGGAGGTACAAATATAATCACTCTAGAAGCTGTCGTCAAGGATCCTGTGTCCAGGACTCCTGCTTTAATATTTGAACATGTCAATAATACTGATTTTAAGCAGCTTTATCAAACTCTGACAGATTTTGACATCCGTTATTACTTGTATGAATTATTGAAAGCATTGGATTACTGTCACAGTATGGGTATTATGCATAGGTAAGAGATTAAATATATGTAAATATAGGACTCGGGTCATCTGTAATAATCAATTATTTTAAATTGGTTCCATAACCATTTTATTTTGTACAGAAGTGATTTATTTTATACAGAAACAGTCTAATTGAAGTAGTTTTAATCATCCGATCATTGATCAACCGAATGACCGCTTATCTGAAATCCTAACTCCGTGTGCCTACCTACTTCCGAGTAGCCGCTAGGCAATAAACTACATTTTGTCGCGTGAAAGTAAACACTCAATTGAAAATGTCTAAATGTAAGCGTGTTGTCTTTTCTGTGAAAAATAAACACTGGATTAATATATTATACACTCACCAGCACAAAATTCCGCCACCCAAAATTTTTGATTGGGTTTGACAATCTATAACTTTATTATTTGTACTTCGATTTTCAAGATTCTTCCTCAGTTTGTAGGTACAGTTGCGGTCATTAAATAGTTTACAGGATTACGTATCTAGGAGCCGATTTTTTAAATTTTTTACCCCGTGTAAACGCACCTTTTACGTCAAAGTGACGTTACCAATGGTGTACCTAGAATAGGTTGATTAAAATTAAAAAATCAAAATAATATAAATAATATATTTTACAAAATTTAACAAAATGAAAAGTATAGAAAGAAGTCTTTTTGAATAAACTTGATTATGGTATTAATAACGAAAATAAGGAAGTCTGGTTTTAAAATACCCTTTTATTTTAAATCTGTTTTATATTAAATATTGATAAACACATCTTTGTTTAATTTTCCATATGCACATATGGCTCACGTTTAAATCTGCAGCAACTTGCCTTAGTGACCAACCTTCTTCGAGTTTGGTAACTGCTCTTGCTTTTTGCGCATCACTCAAATGCATTCGAATCATTTTGGAGGAGTTTGATATCGTTTTTTTTTATTTTTCAACATTTCTGAAATTTTTGACAAGCATTGACTTTTTCAAATTTTTTGACTTTGACATTTATCAAATCCGTAAGACACTGCTATTTTTGCAGTATTACAATATAAAAATTAAAGTGTAAACTATTCAGTGACTGTACATGTATTGATGTCGTTTTTTATTACTAAAGACAGGCTGTCTTTACGTAAAATTTAAGTCTATTGTGAACGCTGCATAAAATTATGTACAAATTACGGTTTACGAAATTATAACGGTTTACGTTCATCTTATGGTTACGTCCATTGTGAACAAGCGCTTATATTGACGCTATTTAAATTACAGATTAAATTTATATTTGGTTGTAAAAATAATTGCTTTTGTTTTATTGACATTTAACTTTAGTTTATTGCTTTTAAGAAAAATATCCACTTTTTGCAATACCCTATTCATTTTTGCAACTGCTGAATGAATATGGGTTGTCCATTCATGGCGGAATTTTGTGCCGAGGAGTGTATATAAAAGTAGGGACATATAATATGGTGACAATCATTTACTTTTGGATTTAAAATTTCAGTCTATCAGTGGATTGTATAAAAACTTAAGAATGTTGCCTTATGATTTCGACTTCGAATTTTTGATCGCCTTAGTGCTTAGTGTTTCTAAAAATAAGTAGAAAAGATACAAGATTGAGAAAAGCTATTTCTGTATTTCCAAAAAATCCATAGGTGTAATAATTCCGGATGTGGAGCTATAATTGAAGGATTAAACGAAAACATTCCTCCTAAAACGAGATAGAAGACTTTTAATTTTTTTTTTTTTTCAACATTCATCGGTAGTTGTTTTCATTTTCGCGCCAATCTCTTTCCAAGCATCGTTTTTTTTATTTTGTTATAATATCTGGGATTCTTTGGGTCCCATAATATTTCGTTTTCTCGATAATTTTCTATCGGTAGTAAACAATTCTCATCCGTCTATTCCATCTTGAAGTCCTCAATTTCAAAATAACAATGACTGGAACGCCGAAAAGGTTCGCAAACTTGTCCAGATATGAATTTATGGCGAACCTCATCCTGACCCTTTCCTTTGATGAGGACGGATTTATCGACAACTAGTGGAACACTGCAATGTTGCACCCTGATCGCGACGAGGTTCGGTACATTGTTGCAGGGTGCCGTCCACACTTAGTTCGCGACAATGTTCGATACGGCATTCGGATCATATCTTAACGCACCTTTAAGCCTGGGGTCCACGTAGATCCCTGTCCATAGTGTCCATCCTTTTCGGATGGACAATTTTAAGGTTCATCTAATGGATGTTAAAGCCGTCTACAAAAACGTGCAAATTATTAACTAATATTTTAATAAGGAAAAGATTTTTTAAAATCTATCTAGGTTTATTTTTTGTGATTTTTATGTGAAGTTGTGATTTAAGTTATTATATACATTTCTGTTTTTTAGGGACGTAAAACCACATAATGTAATGATTGATCATGAAAATAGGAAATTGCGACTAATAGATTGGGGATTAGCAGAATTTTATCATCCCGGACAGGAATATAATGTTAGGGTAGCTTCAAGGTATTTTAAAGGACCTGAACTCCTTGTAGACTATCAGATGTATGATTATTCCCTTGATATGTGGTCTTTGGGCTGTATGC
This sequence comes from Diabrotica virgifera virgifera, assembly GCF_917563875.1. NCBI lineage: Eukaryota > Metazoa > Arthropoda > Insecta > Coleoptera > Chrysomelidae > Diabrotica > Diabrotica virgifera. The sequence continues at coordinate 7,335,554 of NC_065452.1, read as the reverse complement.
TAGCATCTATGATTTTCCGAAAGGAACCCTTTTTTCATGGTCATGATAATTATGATCAATTAGTCCGCATAGCCAAAGTCCTAGGTACTGAAGAGCTTTTTGAATATCTTGATAAATATCATATAGAGCTAGACCCTAGATTCAACGATATTTTAGGAAGGTAAGTTTGATTTTTTGGTGTATTGCGTGCATAGAAATCGGCCCAATTAAATTTTGAATTGAACTATATTTATTTCTGAAACTTCAACCAAAAAAGGTACCTATATACTTTTGAAAATGTATAGGTAATTTAAGGTGGTATGACACAATGTTAAAATTTATATAATTTTTAGGTACAGTTACCGTCACTATTTCAAAACCAATTTTCAACTTATGGGTATGTACGTGATCTGTAAACTTTCTAGTTTAATAGTATCTAGTTAAAATTTCCAAATAAAGCAGTAACTTTTTTGTAATTGTACTTAAAGGAACCCATGTCATAACTTACTTGGTATCCTGCACTAAAAATTGGATTTATGTAATTATTTTTTAACTTTGGTACAAAGTAACTACCATAAACGATTAACTATGCAATAAACTTTATTTTAAGCAAACGTTCATTATTCATACCTCCATAATTTTTAAATTAACTGTACCTAAAGATAAAAATTATAGTTAAAAGCTGCAATCTAGGGATTTTGTTGATATAACCATAACAAGTTGGCATTGTTCTAGTGATAAATTAGTTCTGCTATCATTTACTAGATGAGAAACTGAGTTCACGTGTCATTTAGTAGATGGCAGCAGTGATGTATTAAATGGCGACAGATGCGCGTTTGCCAGATGTTGAAGAAATCTGCAAAACATTGAAAGCTAGTTTTGTAACCATAGAAATACAAATAACGTAGTTTTGTTTAGAAAAATGGCCCCTTCCCCTCCCAGTAAACATTTTGGACTTTGTTTGAGTTTCAATCATGATTGTAACCCCTCTGTGGCTCAGCGGTAAGAACGCCTACCTTTGAACCTAAAAGTCGTGAGTTTTGAATCTCCCCTTGGAGAATTTTTCATTTATTAAAAATTAATAAATGAAAATGGTTTCTCTCATTGTGGGATCGGTACTCGCCGGAGGGACCGCAGACGTTCGGATACAATTAGCACTTCTTAGCAAAAACAATGACGTCGACTTTAACAAAACATTTACTCAACACACACACTACACGTTACACTCATATGTATACCTTGGAACAGTCGTCAACTCAAAATGGAATCAAACAACCGAAATACGATCTAGAATTGAAAAGGCCAGAGCAACATTTAACAACATGAGAAATATATTCACCAAATTCATATCTATCCAACTAAAAATACGGCTGCTAAAATAATATATTTCCAGTCTTGCTGTATGAAACAGAGGCCTGGACAATAACGGAAACATTAATGAAAAAGCTAGAGGAATTCGAAATGTGGGTGTACCGACCTATCCTCAAAATATCCTGGACTAACTACCAACGTAGAGGTACTGCACCGAGAGGAAAACAAAAATAAGAAATCTCTTTCACACTTAAGAAACGGAAACCTGAATACCTCGATCATATTATGAGACATGATAAATATCGTATACTGCAACTGACAATACAGAGTAAAATAGAGAGCAAACGTGGACCCAGAAGAAGAAGATACTCATGGCTTCAAAACTTACGCCAATGGTTTGGACTAATGTGTCAATGTCCGCAACGAACGAGGCACATGAAGAAGAAGAATAATTTAAAATGAGATATTCTTCTTCTCACGGTGCTTATACGTTCCGGATGTTGGCGATCAGCATGGCTATCCTAACTTTGCTTGCTGCTATTCGGAATAGTCTGTCGATGTATTGAACCAGTTTATCAGGTTTTGAAGCCAAGATATTCTTCTTCTCCCTGGTGCTCTCTTCCCAAATACCTTGCCCTAAAAAATGAGTAGCAGCAATCTCTGTTCATTCCTCATAACATGACCAAGATATTCTAGTTTACGCTCTTTGATAATAACGTGTGTTAATAATCTCGCATTCCTTGCCCATTGCCCATTCTACGTAAAACCTCAACATTCAATACTATATTCATACAATATTAAATAATAAACTATTTCCAAATGAATTAACGTTTAGTATCTATTAATGAGAATTTACCCTTGGCAGGTAAAGAAAGGATTAACAACTGTTGTTTGTAAATACAAAGTACGATTGAGATAGAGCTGTGCTGAGCGTAAGTTGCAATACAGAGAATTCAGAGAACTAAATTTAATAATAAATATGTATGTGCTGCCATCTATTCAAAGAATTGTTAAACGTTAGTTTACATAATCGCCACCTATTTTGACTGCGGCGTGCTAATACACCCTTAATAGGCTTTAGTATGAGTATAAATTTCTCATGAATTGCTTATCATTTATATGTGTAGCAACCGATAAACAAGAAAAGTGGTTATTTGATGTTATAACGATAATAAGAAATTTGTCAAAAGTTGTTATTATTGCCTTTGCAACTAACAATTGCATATTGTTTGCTTTTCATAATTAAGTAGTGGTCAGGCGTGTGTAAGTTTAATTAAGTTCCACCAGAGGAAGCCGCTCAAGTTATTGCATTAATAGAAAATGCACTTAAGAGCTGTTGCTGTACAACTGGATATGACACTCGCCGCAGTTCGAAGAGCGTTCCAACGTTGTGAGGAGATTGGATCCTTTCATAAACGACCTGGAACAGGTAGAAAGCAACTTAAATTGCTCGTGATGATTGCTTTATTGTATCAACAATATTGAGATCGTCATCTTAATGTCGTTCAAGTGCAAAAACAGCTCTGTGAAGTAAGAGGAATGGTTATTAGTCAGTGGAGAGTAAAACAAAGACTGGAGGAAAATAATCTGACTCCGCAAGTATCTGCAATTTGTCAAAAACTTACTGCATCTCATCGTCAAGCACGCGTGCGTTTTGCACGGGATCATCTGAACTAGACGTTAGAGCAATGGGGATCTGTCCTGTTCTCAGATGAGACCAGAATATTTCTCTATGGTAGCGACTGAAGAAGAAAAGTGTACCGAAGCGAAAGAGCGATTTGTAGAATGCTGCATTGAGAGCCGAGTCCTTATGGAGGTGGTTCCTGCATGATCTGGGCTGCAATTCCTATGGGAGGTAGATTGTAGATTGCAAAAGGGGTCGATTGGCCCAGTTGACCTTACTACACTGCGACCTATAAGATCTGTTGCGTATACCCTACATCTATATTTTAGTCCAAAAGGTCTAGGCTTCTAAGAAAGTCCATTATCCGTTTTGGAGCTAGGTTTGTAATCTGATCAGGATCAAGGAATACCTGTTCCAGATATTTATGGCGTTGCCGAACAATTACTCTGCAATTGCAGATAATATGTTCTGACGTCTCATCTGCCTCATCGCAGAATCTACATGTCCCACTGTCCAGTATGCCCATTTTACAGAGATGATATCTCCAGGGGATTTTAGCAATGCATGTGGTACCTTACGTTGACTACATTGGAGACGAATTTATTTTTGTGCAGGACAATGCAAAGCCGCATACCTCAAAAATCGTGCAAAATTACATTACCGAAGTCGGTTTTCGGGTCATGGAACGGCCAGCGTGCAGTGCAGACCTCAATCGCATAGAACATTTATCATCATCCAGCCTCAAAAGTCCACTGCTGAACATAGGCCTCCTCCCCTCGTTTCCAACCCCATCTATCCTGCGCCGCCCTCATCCAGTTTTTATTTACCTTTCTTAAGTCGTCAGTCCATCTTGTAGGTGGTCGACCGACGCTTCTCTTGTCTTCTCTTGGCCTCCATTCCAATAACCTCTTCGTCCATCGCCCATCTGTCATTCTAGCTACGTGTCCTGCCCATCTCCACTTCAACCTGGCTATCCTCTCGATGACGTCAGTCACCTTTGTTCTTCTCCTGATTTCTTCGTTTCTGATTTTGTCTAGAACATTTATGGCATGACCTAAAAAACAAAGAATTCGAACTAGACCCCAAATACCCCAAACTGGATCCCAATACAGTAGAAGAGTGTCTTAACATCCCACAAGAAACAATAGCGGACTTGACTATATCTATGCCTAATCGTATCAGAGCAGTTATTAATGCAAAAGGGAGTCATACCATACCCATTATTAAAGCATTAATAATTAAACGAAATGAATTTCGACTTGATTCAAGTTCTCTGTTTACCCAGGTATAACCATACCAACAGGCACCGCTAGGAAAACATTCCACTTTGCGGTTCAGAGAACCCGTATGAAACGAGTCTGTGTACTCTATACAGAGTATGGCATTAGTAAAATAAGAAAATCTACGGTTTCGTTTTGATTAAAATCTGTCTTCCTCCATCCCCGATAGTACTATTTCTAGGTCTACCTGTTGTCAAGGAGGCTCTGAGGAAGACAGATTTTTACCATCACGACCGTAGATTTTCGATATAAATTAAAACAATTCAGTATGGTTAGAACGCCCTCTAACGGGGAATAAGCGAAATGAATTTCGACTCGATTCCTCAGAGCCTCCTTGGCAACAGGTAGACCTAGAAATAGTACTATCGGGGGATGGAGGAAGACAGATTTTAATCAAAACAAAACCGTAGATTTTCTGATTTTACTAATGCCATACTCTGTATAGAGTACACAAACTCGTTTCATACGGGTTCTCTGAACCGCAAAGTGGAATGTTTTTCTAACGGTGCCTGTTGGTTAGGTTCTACCTGGGTAAACAGAGAACTTGAATCGAGTCTAAATTCATTTCGCTTATTCCCCGTTAGAGGGCGTTCTAACCATACTGCTATATAAATTATTTTAATTTATATCGAGAATCTACGGTCGTGATGGTAAAAATCTGTCTTCCTCAGAGCCTCCTTGACAACAGGTAGACCTAGAAATAGTACTATCGAGAGATGCAGGAAGACAGATTTTAATCAAAACGAAACCGTAGATTTTCTTATTTCATTAATAATTAATTAGCAATTATTGTTAAACTTTTAATTGTCAAATACCCTTTCCCGATTTCTATGCACTTCAGTTTATATTATTTATTTCAAACTTTTTTTTTATTTTATAGACATTCGAGGAAAAGATGGGAAAGATTTGTTCATAGCGAGAATCAGCATTTAGTATCACCCGAAGCTTTAGATTTTTTGGATAAACTGTTACGTTATGATCATTTAGAACGCCTTACAGCACGTGATGCGATGGATCATTCATATTTCTGTAAGTTATATTTCATATTCCTTATTCTATTTATGTTTGTTCTAATCTGCTGTAGAAATCCCGTACTAACAAAGGGAGATGCTTTCGGAATTGTTCCAGCGCCATTTGCATGTTTCGGGTAACTAGTGTCAATACGCATTAGCCCATGGGGCAGACGACTTATCCAACTCATGCGTTCCCGTTCACATGACAGGCGCTTAACGCGCATTTTGATAACGCGGGATCGCAACTACATACATTTTAATTGAGACTACATACAAGTAAAATGAATGAAGTTGTAATCGCTCGTTATCAAAACGCGCCTGTCATGTGAACGGGCTCTTAGTCTCTGAGCTACGACCGACACTATGGCCTAATTAACGACCCCTAACGAAAGAGCCCATTAACCTTCGAGCGGGTGCGCTGTCGTAAATTTTACGACAAAACACGTGATCGGACTCGTCGCTCATCAGTGTCTAGCGCGTTGAGTTTCTAGGTTTATGAAGTTCAGTGCATTCCTAAACTAACAACGTATCGGGTGTACGCACAGATGTTTGTTATCGGCAAAATTTCTCGGAAAATGGATTTTTACAATAAAAAGCATCAGTTTATATTACAATAACTGATGAAAAGACCGAAATCTCCCAAATAGATGTGAAACAAGAAGTAACCAAATTAAAAAATGAAAGTCACCAGGGGAAGATCAAATACCAAATGAACTCTTAAAATATGGTGGTGATTACCTTGTACAACAACTTCAACTTCTTATTTATAAAATAATCACCACAAACAATACCAGATGAATGGAGGAGAGCGATCATGCTGATGTTTTTCAAGAAAGGAGATAAGAAAGACCCCAATAATTATCGAGCAATACATCTTTTAAATACAACACTCAAATTGACAACAAGAATTATAGCGACAAAGATAAACGAACGAATAACTCTGCAAGAGGAACATCAAGGATTTAGGACAGGAAGATCATGCACGGATGCAGTTTTTGTAATAAGACAAATAAAAGAAAAGTCGCTGGAATTCACAAACCAGCATATATGTGCCTGATAGATTTGAAAAAAGCGTTTGATAGAGTGATAATTCGAGATGCGATAAATTTATTATACGAAAAGGGAATATCACTGGATTTAGTAAAAACCATTGAGAATATATACAGTGAGCACATAGAGGTTGGAATTCATTTTCTCGAAAACGACTTTGGAAAAAAATCCCGAAACAGGTCAATTTTTATTTAAAAATTACGACTTTTTGGCATATATATCATACTAGTGACGTCACCCATCTGGGCGTGTTGACGTCATCGATGATTTTTTTTTTAAATGAGAATAGGGGTCGTGTGATAGCTCATTTGAAAGGTAATTTAATTCTCTATTCAGTAATATAAACAAACATTAACATAATTAAGATTGAGATAAAGGCAGTTTTTGTTTTTATTTGATTCAGAGTTTGACCACCATCTCCATATAGCCTATTCCAGCATTCCATGCATCTTCAGTGAAGCTATGTAGTCACAACTCTGAAAGAAATATCAACAATCCTGCCCATTTAAGGGAAACCATCGGGATGCAATGATTACACCTTTTGAGATGCAATCCAGCGACACCTCTCGCAATGCGAGGAAAACAACGAAAAGCCCTAGATACAAAGTTTACTACTTTTCAAACAATTAGAATAATTGAAATAAAAATATAATAAACTATTTTAAATCTGACTTTTCGTTAATAAACTACTTTCTGGCTGCATCTTGTATCTCCGGCTTTTACAATATACACAAGACAAGAGGCACAAGAGACGACGAAATTAGGAGAAAGCAAATAGAGGACACTTTGGCCACGCATTTACCTTCTCTTCGTCTAGGAAAAAGGACCGAAACACAGTTTCTATATACTCAAATCTGAGTAAAGATGTAAAAGATAAAGGCAATTTTTGTTTTTATTTGATTCAGAGTTGGACCACCATCTCCATATAGCCTATTTCAGCATTCCATGCATCTTCAGTGAAGCTATGTAGTCACAACTCTGAAAGAAATATCAACAATCCTGCCTATTTAAGGAAACCATCGCGATGCAATGATTACACCTTTTTTTTGTAAATCGATGTAAGCGACGCAATAAGCGATGCTTGTGCTTATATTGTAAAAGCCGGAGATTCAAGATGCAGCCAGAAAGCAGTTTATTAACGAAAAGTCAGATTTAAAATAGTTTATTATATTTTTATTTCAATTATTCTAATTGTTTAAAAAGTAGTTAACTTTGTATCTAGGGCTTTTCGTTGTTTTCCTCGCATTAACATAATTATTTATACAGGTTGTCCAAAAAAAATTTTAATTAAATTTATTGACTCAAAAAGAAGAATGTATGTAATTTATTTATGTTTATTTGAAAAATAATCATTGCTTTTTGCTAAAATTAAATGTTCAAACTGTTAAGAGGCCGGTGGATGGCTGCTTTAATATCGAATTTAAGCAAAATACAATATTTATTTATCAATTTTTTTCCTGTTTTCTGATAGCAGTAAAATGTATTTTGAATTAAATAAATTACACACATTCTTCTTTTTATGTCAGTAAATTGAATTAAAAAAATATTTTTGGGCGCCCTGTATAAATAATTATGTTAACGTTTATATTACTGAATAGAGAATTAAATTACCTTTCAAATGAGCTACTACACGACCCCTGTTCTCGTTTAAAAAAATCATCGATGGCGTCATCACGCCCAGATGGGTGACGTCACTAGTGTGATATATATGCCCAAAAAGTCGTAAATTAAAAATAAAAATGAAACTGTTTCGATATTTATTTCCAAAATTGCCCATTCATGAAAAAATGAATTAAAAGTAGGAAGAAGTTTATACTACAAATTACAATAAAACCAAAGGTGGACTGGACACTGTAGACAAGATGATGTAAGCCGCTTACTCGGCATGTGGGATAACAGAGATGGCCGTGTGTAATTTTCGAAAGTCTGTGTAATAAATATTGGCGGCATAAATGATTCTTATACAAATTGGCATGTCCAGCCGAGGCTCCTAAATATCAACTAGTTTTCCTGAAAATTTTGGCGTTGAGCCTAATGAAAGAGCATCTTATCTCCAGATCAACCCTCAGACATTTACCTCAAGATAAAAGTGCTTTCTTCAAGGTGACTTATGGTCGGGATTTTGAACCTACCATAGAACAACGTAGTAAAAACTCTCACGAAGACCAATACAAAAGAGAAGGAAAGGCAGGCCAAGGAAAAGATGGAAGGACAGTGTGTATGAAGACCTGAAGAAAAGTAACATTGAGAGATGGAAAGAACTAGCATTGGACAAAAGGAGATGGAGGGAGGTGGTGAAGGAGTGTATAAATAGACTGAAGTGTAATTAAGTAAAATTTATAAGTTATGTAAGTTATATTAAGTTATTTATTATTTATGTAATCAGAAATATAAACATTTTAGCCCTAGGCATATAAGTCCTGTTGCGCTTAATAAATAATAAAAAAAAATTAAAAGCGCAGAGGATAAATAATTCGAATTTTAGTTCCGTCCTACTTTGGCTTACAATTTATAGATGGTGCTAGTTGCATCTTTTGTAATTGTTTTAATAATTACACCGAAGAGATGAAAATATTTGATTAAAGTGATGCCGGCACTGATATCGAATAAACACACATGCTTTTTGATCGATCCTGACAAACTAGTAAATTTAACTTATAAAAACCAATCATAGAATTCTTACACTACGTTAACATCATGTTTAATAGTGTTAGTTCAGTGTGTATAGAAAAACATTTTCTGTGAGTACATATTTTTCTATTAATAAGTAATTCATAACCAAAGAATTTTATAAAACCGTCAATAAACAACACCAATCATTCATAGACACCAGTTTTTTGTCGCTAAAGACAATTACCAAAACCCGAAGCGGAACAGGTCCGTACTTAGGAAAATCAAATGGTGTTGAGAAATGGAATGTGACGTCACTAATCATAGCGATGAATTATTATCGCAATCCACATCACAAAAACCTTTATCTTACTCAGCTGCAGCCAGCAAACAACAAGAAGCGATATATCCATCCAAGCTACAAGCAGTAGTTTTTAATTCTCAATGATGTTAAATTAGAAGAATACTTGTTAGCGGTAGGATCTCTAGTTAGTCCATAACACATTATTTTTTCATCAAGAATCACTAACAATCGTATCTGTATTTATTTCTCAACCAAACAAGTCGTAGATGATTTCTTTTTAAACAGTAGAGGTTTAATAAGTGTAAACAATACACAAATTCAAGTTCGTAGACTAATTACTCCAAGTGAAAGATTCCTAATATCCAATGTTTCTCCCACTATCCCGCATAAGGTAATAGAAAATGAACTACTGATCTTAGGGCTAAAACCAACAAAATCAATGTCATTTTTGCGAATAGGAACCAACAATCCTGAATACAAACATGTACTCAGTTTCCGTCGACATATTTACGTATCTCCACCCACAGGCCCAATTCCCGATTCCATTTTAATAACTCATGAAGATACTAACAATCGAATTTTTTTGACACTAGACAACTTATGTTTCCTTTGCAAACAAAATGTCCATATTTCCAGTAGTTGCTCAGCAAATGCAAATCACTCAGACACAGCTGTCTTAACTGCTATACTTTCAAACAGAAATGAATCTACTACGGTAACTTCAACAGAAACGCAGATTACACCTTCAACAACATGCACCTCTACAAACATATCAAATAATTCAACGTCACTAACAAAAATATCTACAACCAACCTAACATCTCTTGATACATCAACTACAGATAATACAATGCCGTGATATCCAAACCAAATATACGCACCTCACCAGCCCAATCACCTCACACAGTCATAACTAAACACCCTTCATCTTCCAGTCTAAACAATATTTCTTGCTCTGTTAATGAAAATAAAGAGAATCCAGCACCACAAGAATTTAGCGTATCCAACGAGGAAAATACATCAAAATCGTCCTCCAAAGGAACTGTATCTGAAGCAATATCACCCGCGATTGAGACATCAGCTGGTGACGATGTATTTTCAAAGCCAACTCAGAAACAAAAAAATAATAAAAACAAAAACATCAACAATACCTTTAGAAACGCTAATGCACCCAATTAAAGATTTATTCGATTCCGAAAAACAAACATTAGATGTTCTCAGCGTTATAAATAAATATACAGTAGATATTCCAGAACTTAGAAAATTCTTATCCAAAATTCATTCATATACATCCGAGCGCTCATTAAAATTGAAATGTACAAAGTTAAACAAAAAAATTACGAGACAGCTTACAAAAGACAACTACGAGGATGAAGAACCTGACACGGATACATCGACTGAATTATCCCAGGAGCTGAACACTCAATAATTATAAATATAACATTCAATTTGTTACAATGAAATATAAATGGGTTTTATACCCATTACTAAATATACTTCCATCAACAAACTTTTAAAATTTTCTAAATCCTATCATATATATATATATACAGACGCTTCTAAAACACCTACTAGAGTTGGGGCAGCTGTCGTTACTCCAAATATTACACTTGAGTATAAACTACCATCCTTAACCTGTATATATACTAGCGCGCTATACGCCATCTATCAGCTCTCGTTTATATTAACTTCAGTAATATATCCAATACTCTTATAATTACCGATTATCTCAGTTCAAACAATACCATTAACCAACTGTACACAAAACATCCAATTGCTCTCCTAATTAAAAAAGAACTAGCTACCACACAGAACAACAACCATACTGTACAATCTATAGGTTCCTTCACATCTTGGCCTTCAAGGAAATGAAGAAGCGGATCGTACAGCCTAACAAGCAAGGAACAGTGAAACCCGAAGTGTAGTGACAAATGTAGTTCTTAATGATTTAAAATCATTTATTAAAGTGAAAGTTGAAAATCTGTGGCAAAATCAGTGGGACAGTTCAACATCAAAACTTCGCGAAGTGAAAACATTATTTATAAAACCGTGGAAATCTCAAATTCCCAACAGAACTCATCAAGTCATTGCTACTCGTCTTCGTCCAGGATATATAGTTGGACTTACCACGGACATATAATTGGTCACACTAATCCCATTTTATGTGACAAAAGTAATATTCCACTAAGTGTTAAGCATGTACTTGTAGAGTGTCCAAGATGCCAGTTGTAGAGACAGACCAACCACATCATCGGATCAACAAGTGAAATCTTAGGAGAAAATTGTAAAATCGAACATTTGGTAAAATTCTTTAAAGATATCAATATATTTAACAAAATTTAACATTTGTAAGTAAACCATCTCGTGTATATGTATATATGTCGCTAATAACCTCAGGTTGATGCGACTATTTTGTAAAATAAAAAAAAATTTGATTAAAGTTCAGTGCCTCTACACAGTTGCTCTGATGAGAATAAGTTGAATTTGAAATACGTATAATCATATAGTGGAGGTCCTGTTCTGTAATCAAATCTGAATCATCTTTACTTTTAGTTTATCTTTTATCTTATTTATTAACTATCCTGACTTCCCTTGTTACTTCATATCGCACCCCGACTTCGTTAGTTCCATATCCCTAAAATAATGAAAAATCTGTTTTTTGGCCTAACACGTTCCTTTAAGTGTTGTGTTCATTGTTGAATTATGTTGTATAATATAGTCTTTTTACTACCAAAGCACGCTTACGTCAGTCAAAATTTCTGACGTCAGAGCACTGTCAAAATATTAGAATGTGGCTTTTCATTATGGCCATGTTTATGTCATTACTTGTCAGAGATATTTTTCTTTGTTTTTGTTTACTCTACAAATAATATCTATAATTCTTTATTCTAATTAATGATGTCAATCGGTTTTCATTTCTTGCCGAAATATTTTAATAATACGCCGAAATATTTGTAATGTTAATTAACGAAAATAAACATCAACTTTAGAATTGACATTTCTGTAGCACAGCTAACGACGCCCACACGGAACTGCCCGATCTTACCTAAGTGTCAACATGGTATTGTAATAGCGATTGCGTTGGGAATTTTAGAATTATTTATTTATTTAACCTCCTTTAATACACAAAATAATTGTTATTACATTAAAAGAGTGCTTACTACTGCTAAAAACTAATTCCTATATTAAGTACTAAACCTAAAGAGAATAGAACAAGTAAAAACAAGTAAAAAAAACACTACAAATACATCTAGACAAATAAATACATCTAAATACAAATAAATACATCTAAATAAAATTTTACGACAACAACTTTTGTAGACTAGAAATTTGTTTCAGAAGCAGCTTTTATTTGTTTCACAGAAGAATTTAAAAAGTCTATATCACAGTTTAATTATCATATGGTTACATTCTTCTAACATCTTATTTATGGGTGAACAATCAGTCTTATTAGTTGAGAACAGTCGTTTGTTATTAACTCTTAAATGTGTTTTTGGTACATGAAATTTAATATTTTTTATAAAAAAACAATGTTTATATTTAATGTGATTTACAACATAGTATATAAAAAGGGCTGAATGAAAATGTCTTCTATTATCCAGTCGCTGAACTTTAAAACAAGTTAGCATAGCATTATAGGAAATCATGTATGATGGATAGATACCAAACTTTCTGACATAAAGAAACCTCAAGAATCGTTTTTGAACCTTTTCAATCAGATCAACATTTAATTCGCCTTGTGGCGCCCATATAATAGAGGCATACTCCCAAGTGAGGTCTTACCAGTGCATTGTATATTAGAGTTTCAGTTCTTTTAAAAAATTTTGAATTACGAATTATGAAACCAAGAGTTCTGCATGTCTTTCCAATGATGATCCGATAATGTTCACTAAATCTCAAATTTTGCTGAAACATTACTCCAAGATCTTTGCAAGTGTTTTTTCTTCCAAGTACAGTGTTAGAAATTTTATATTGGTTCTCCACGTACTGTGTTTTTCGAGTGATAGTAAAACATGACATTTAGAAGTGTTTAGAAACATTTTGTTGTCATCGAACCATTGACTTACTGAGTTCAGATCACATTGCAGCGTCTCAGAGTCCTGCAGAGTTGAAATTTCTCGAAAACTCTTAAAATCATCTGCAAATAGCAGGCTTGTCGGAAACTTCACATAGTGAGACAAATCGTTAATAAATATAGCGAACAAAAGAGGACCCAAGTTGCTACCTTGTGGCACCCCTGACGTCGACATAAATGGCTTAGATAAACTGTTCCCTACTTTAACTTGATTTAACCTATCAGAAAGGTATGACCTCAGAAACATACATGCTTCTGAATCAAAATCAAATTTGCTTAGCTTTTCAATAAGTGTAGAGTGATCAATCTTATCAAAAGCTTTGGTGCAGTCGGTAAAAATGACATCCAGCTGAGTTTTATTATTTATGGCCTCTGCTGCAAAACTTATAAAAACACAAATTTGACACAGTGGACTTCCCTGGTAAGAAACCATGTTGTTCTGGACAGAACTATCTCCAAAGTAATTCAAAATATTGTTATAAAGCACGTTCTCGAATATCTTAGCAATTGAATTGATGAAAGATATAGGCCTATAGTTATCAATGTTGCCAGCATTACCTGATTTAAATATAGGTATTATAACTGCATGCTTTAAGCTATCTGGAAATTTAAAAAACTGTATATTATAAGAGATTTAAAAAACTGTATATTATAATACATTATTAAATATAGCTTAATCGCTTTAAAAACTAATTATTGTGTATTGTGATGGTGTTAGAAAAATAACAAAACAGCGTAATAAATAGTCTTTGCAAAGAGCTTGTTGCTTCTTTAATATTTGGAACAGGAGCGAAATAGTTTGAGTCCCCTTTTACATTAACTGCAGTAAGAGAAGTAAGTTACAGAATTTAGAGTATATAATTTTGTATTACACTGTTTTCTTGTGAACGTATATTAGCGTGTTGCAGCAGTCTTACAATATTAAATGATCTACACTCGCGTGCAAAAAAATCGATCCACTTCAAAATTTGGTCATTTTGATGTCTCGAATTTCCTAAACTTGTCCGATTTAAGTGATTTTTTACTATGTTATAGTCCTATTCATTAGCATTATCGCTGTAGTAATATTGTTGCTAGACAGGTAAACTGTCATTTTATACCGGGTGTACGAATCAAACAAGTTCGCATCACCCTGTGAACTATTCTAGCATTTATAAAATACCGAAATTAAAACCCAACTGTAGCCTCAGGTTTTCTTAACATTCTGTTTTTAGATTCATTCGCTTATGTTGGATAATAAAAAAGTTAGGTACTTTAACAACTGGCCATGTTCGTCTGTAGTACGGGGTGTTTCTAAATAAGTGCGACAAACTTTAAGATTTAATTTTACATGAGAAAATAATGACAGTTTGTTTTACAATCATATGTCCGCAAACGATTCGTTTCCGAGATATGGTCGGTCATAATACCCGTTTGCGCGCCAATGGTGAATATTAAATTCTTAATTATGTCAAAAAATGTGCAATAACTATGTCTTAAAACCCACCAAATTTGATTTGTATATCTCAACTGGTTTGAAAGCAATAAATTAATCGTTAGTTTGTAAAAAAAATTGAACATATGATTATAAAGCAAACTGTCATTATTTTGTCATGTAAAATTACCCCTTCAAGTTTGTCGCACTTATTTACAAACACCCTGTACTGATGACGAACTAAAGTATCCAACTTTTTTATTATAAAACATAAGCGAATGAATCTAAAAACAGAATGTTAAGAAAACCTGAGGCTATAGTTGGGTTTTAATTTCAGTATTTTATAAATGCTAGAATAGTCCACAGGGTGATGCGAACTTTGAGAAAAAAACACAGTTTGATTCGTACACGCGGTGTACAATGGCAGTTTACCTGTCTAGCAACAATATTATTACAGCGATATTGCTAATGAATAGGGCTATAACATGGTAAAAAAATCACTAAAATCGGACAACAGGTTTAGGAAATTTGAGACGTCAAAATGACCAAATTTTTAAGTGGATTGATTTTTTTGCACTTGATTGTATTTTATTGATTATACATTATAAGATTGTTGTTAATTAATATTTTTTGGCAAGTAATGAACACGGATTGACATAATTAATTACATAGAATAAAGAATTATAGATATTTTTATAGTAAACAAAAACAAAGAAAAATATCTCTGACAAGTAATGTCAATAAATATGGCCATGATGAAAAGTCACAATCAAATGTTTTGACAGTGCTCTGACGT
Source organism: Diabrotica virgifera virgifera (assembly GCF_917563875.1). NCBI lineage: Eukaryota > Metazoa > Arthropoda > Insecta > Coleoptera > Chrysomelidae > Diabrotica > Diabrotica virgifera. The sequence goes on along the minus strand of NC_065452.1, from coordinate 7,320,098 downwards.
CAGAAATGTTGACTGATATTGCGCCTGTGTCGTTATTACCTTTTCCGATTTTGGCTCCCTCAGCATTAGCAAGAGCACCACAAGACAATTTGCGAATAAGTACCATTCATCTTTGAATATTGCCCTAACATGTGATAATGCATTTGTTTGTCAAGAAAAAATACTCAAACGAAAACATGTGTTAGTACCATAACCTGTGATAATAGTCTAAGAGCTAGAGCCGAAAAATCATCGTCATAAGTAATATGGAGTGTAAGTAATATGTGAAATGTGTCTATTGTATATTGATAATTATGACCCCTTTCAGGCTGACACCTCAATGGATACAGGAAGTAGCTATAAGGAATGAAAGGGGAAAGTTAGTGTAGTCTTTACAGGTTTTCACCTCCTATTTTGTTAAACCTCCATCGATTTGCATGAAAATTGGTGACTAGTTAGAGCATACCCCAAGAAATAAAAATGATTTGGTGCCAACTTGCACTTTTACCCTGAGGGTGGATACCACCCCTTCTCGGGGGTGAAAACTATTTTAATAAAAATAACCCCACAAATCGATAGAGGGGCAAATTATAAGTAAAATTTGTTATATCATGTTATTAAAATAAAATCAATACTTTTTGAGTTATTAAAGATCAAAGATTTGTCTGTTAAGAGCACATGCGTGAAGCTACGGATTATAAAAAGAACATACATATTAATTAATTGTATGTTCCTAAAATATTATTTTTATATTATTTCGATATTATTATAATTTAGCAAAAGTGTATTCGAATATGTCAAATGTACCCATTATTGGACACCCCCAGTTTCTGGACATATTCAGTTTATATTGATAGAAAAAATTCAATTAAATATCGAAATAATATAAAAATAATATTTTACTAACATACAATTAATTAATATGTTCTTTTTATCATCCGTAACTTCACGCATATGCTCTTAAATAGACAAATCTTTGATCTTTAATAACTTAAAAAGTATTGATTTATTTTAATAACATGATCTATCAAATTTTACTTAAAATGTGTCCCTCTATCGATTTGTGGGGTTATTTTTAATAAAATTGTTTTCACCCGCGGGAAGGGGTGGTATCCACCACCAGGGTAAAAGTGCAAGTTGGCACCAAATCAGTTTTATTTCTTAAGGTATGCTCTAACTAGTCATCAATTTTCAGGCAAATCGATGGAGGTTTAACAAAATAGGAGGTGAAAACCTTTAATGACTGCACTAACTTTCTCCTTTCATCCCTTATTGCTACTTCCTGTATCCACTGAGGTGTCAGCCTGAAAGGGGTCATAATTGTCAATATATTTATAATAGACACATTTCACAGGAAAAACTCCATATTACTTATGACGATGATTTTTCGGCTCTAGCTCTCCGTCTATAAAGCGGGTTGATACGCCCTAATCTTCGAATTTTGAATAGGCTGCCTCAACAATAGCTCCTTATCATATTTTAAGGGTGAATTTCAGGGTAAAGCAATATCAATAACGAAAAATAAAAAAAAGCATTATATATCTACACACATAAACATAAGTGCAGAGTTTGGTGAAGTTGCAGAGAAAAAAAAATGAAGAGTTCACATAAAATCTTGTTTTTGCTCTCCTGAAAAGTTAACGATTTCGGGGGTTGTGGTACTAACGAAGTCGGGGTGCGATATATAAGTCGCTGCGCTAGCGTACACAGGCATGATCAGCATTTCATTTCAATTCGAGCTACCACAAAGTCTTCCTGAAGAGATGTGAAACCTCAAAACATGTGCAGGAGAGTGGTGGCGCTCGAATTGAAGGAAATGAAATATATGGGGTGTTTCAAAAAAAGGTAACACCGTCTCTAGGATAGGTAAAAAACTGAAAAAATAATTAGGGTTTGCTAGGTAAAATAATGTAAGGTCATCCATTTTCAAGATACAAAAAAAAATTTTACACATTTTTTACGATTTTGCCGAAACTACTGGCAACGTTGTAATGAAATTTGGTGGGTTTTAAGAGGTATTTATTGTGCATTTTTTGACATACAATTTGTATTTTGAAAATGGTTGCTGTTACAAATATTTTTTACTAAGCAAACTCTAATTATTTTTCAGTTTCTTACTTATCCTAGAGACAGTGTTACCTTTTTTTGAAACACCCTGTAAGAAACTTAATTATAATACTTTGGAAGCATTAAGATATTTTAGTTTTTACACGAAGAAAAAGGGAAGATAGATTCTTTGTCACAAATTGAACGAGAAATTCAAAAATGATTTCTAATTTGAAATATCTCAGTGCCATACTTTTTTAGCACAATAACTACCTCGTATAACCCACCAAATTTCATTATAATGTCGCCAGTAATTTCGGCAAAATCGTAAAAAAATGTGTTAAGTTTTTTCTTCCAACGCCCTGTATCCTGAAAACGAATGGCTTTACAAAAATTTTTTACTAATCAAACGCCAATTATTTTTCAGTCCTACATATCCTACAGACGGTGTTACCATTTTTGAAACAACCTGTATACATATAACAGTAGACTTGTATTTCCTTTCAATTCAAGCTCCACTATTATTTTACATGCATGGGTTAATTGAAGAGTACAGAAGAATTTTTTTTTTTTTTTTTCAAAAAAGCTGAAAGTTAAGGTTTATTAACTTATTATAAAGTCAAATTTAAAGAAAAATAATCAGTCAAATATAAAGAATAATAATAAAATAATAATTACTTAGACTTAATATTATATTATGTTAAATTTATAATGAGGTACTAAATCTTAACTTTCAGCTTGCTCGAAAAAAATTAAAATGGACTATCGTCGTTCTTCCCCTGTGCCCTTCAATTGTATTAGTAGTAGTAATAGTAGTAATCCTTTTAAAACCGCTTAAATTTATTTTCAATTCATCAATCAGAACCATCTATCTCTCAAAAAGGTTACAGAACCTCAATAAATGTTCCACTAATTTTGGGAAGTACTGGGATCGTATTTTCGAATTCAATCGAATGTTTTCATATAGGAGTTAACACTCGAATATTTCTTATACCGATTTGAATGTTTATTTTTGATTGAACGTCATTCGAAATGTATTATGTGTACGTGAAGAATTTGCACCATGGACACTGCAAATTCAAACAACTAAAACCTAAATAAAAAAAAAGAATAATTGAGAGTTTTAGTTAAACTGTTGGTGATTTTGTCAGCTAAAACAATTCCGTTTCTTGTAAATTAGGTGAAAAAAGGGGCATGAAATACATATGGTGGTTCAGTATCGACCGAACAAAAAAAGAGCTGGACGAATTTATTGAGGCGCATTCAATGTTAAAATCGGGAAAATTTACAAACTTTTTACTTGGAAAACAGCCTCTACTCTAGAGGTTAACAAAGGGATGGTAAATCCGGCCTCTCCGTTACGCTAATATTTCCGCCTCTGCAAGGGCATTAACTATATTTCTTTCTATTCAGATGAAATCTCATCAGACGTACACAGGCGCAGTGACAACTGAAATGACAATTATTACTTTAATTGTATACGAGCATCGAAATTCGAATAGTTCAGACCCATTCGAGTCGCTGTATACGAAAAATTCTTTAGCCTTCAGTAATCCAACTTTGCACATAGGCCTCCCCCAATTTAATCCAGTGTTTTCTGTTTTGCACCACTTGTTTCTAGTTTTGTCCTCCAAACTTCTTTATGTCATCAGCCTATCTGATTTGTGGCCTTCCTAACCACAGTCTCCATTGTTGTACTTCGTGATTCTATGTTTTATCCTTCAGTCAGGCATTGTGTCCTGCGAAGCTCCATTTTAATTTGGCAGCATTTTCTCCTGCTTCTTTTACTTTGGTGTTGCTTCTAATCCATTTATTTGTTTTTTGTCTATAATCCTCACCCCGAGAATTGATCTTTCCATCGCTCTTTGTGCCTTTACTATTTTATCCATATTGGCCTTTGTGAGTATCCACGTCTGTGAACCATACGTAAGTATAGGGAGGGTACACTGATCGTAAACCCTGGTTCTCAAATATTGTTATGTTTTAGTGTTTTTCAAGATCCAACTCAGTTTTCCAAATCCTGCCCATGCTAACCTTATTCTTCTGGTAATTTCGGTAGTTGGATTTCTTTGTAAACTTTCATTATTTGTCCCAGGTAGATGTATTCGCTTACTGTTTCTAAATTTATGTCATTCAACGTTATTTTTCTAATGGTCAGTGTATTCGTCATTATTGTTGTTTTTTCCAAGTTCATCTTAAGACCTACTTTTTCTGAAGCTTGAAATAGTTGTGTCATGGTCTGTAATTCTTCGAAACTTGTAGCGAATATTACAATGTCAGCATATCTCAAATGACTTAGTTTTCTTCCATTAACATTTATTCCTTTATCTACCCAGTTAATGTCTTTGAACACGTCTTTAAGTCCCAGTGTGAATAGCTTTGGTGAAATAACGTCTCCCTGGGGAACTCCTCTGTTGATTGGTATAGCTTTGGTTTTCTCATCTATTTGTATTTTCATTAGAATCTATCCTGCAATTGTTCATAACTGTCTCTATTGCCCAAAGTTCTATGGAGTCGAATGTCTTTTCATAATCAACGAAGCCAATGTATAAGTTCAAGCGATATTCATTGGCTTTCTCTATTAGCGTTCTGACCATAAGAAGATGATCCGCTCTACTGTAACCCTTTCGGAATCCTGTCTGCTCTACTGGTTGATAGCTATTAAGCTTCGACGATAACCTATTAGTTATTACTCTCATGAACAGTTTGTACATTTGGGACAGCAGGGAGATTGGCCTATAGTTCTTCAGATCACCCCTGTCTCCTTTTTTGAAGAGAATTATTGTCAATCTTTCTATCTGGGACTTCCCCTTTGTGAAGGCATTCGTTGAAAAGATTTTCGAGAATAATTTCACTCCCCTCCTTCAACATTTCGGCAAGTATTCCATCTGGGCCCGGAGCCTTATTGTTCTTTAGTTGTGCCATAGCTTTTTATTTAGAAGGATTCTATATTAGTACAAGATTTTCCTTTGCAGTGTTATCCGGGTCTTTATTTGAGGAATATAAATCACAGTAAAATGTTTGTGTAACTTTTAGGATTTCGTTCTTTTCTTATTTCTTTTCCATCTTTATCTTTTAATGAGATTATTAGAGGCTTACCTATGTTTGGTCTTAAACATTTTAGGCCTCGGTTCTTTTCTATAATTTTTTCTACCTTGTTTTCATTGTAGATCCGTAAGTCTTCCTTCGTATGTGCAGTATTCGAAAATACAAAAACTGCATTTCGAGCGAATTTCTACTAATTGCGCATGCGAAATATGCTCGAATGAATTCGAAAATGCGACCCCTGCACTTCATGGTAACGATTCTGCTCTGAATTTGTGAACTACAAGCAGCTCTAGGCTTGTTATGTTAACACAATAATGCGTCATGATAAAGCTATTTTGTTTCTAATGAATACTGAAGAGTTTTGCTGTTACTATAAAGGTTTAATATTAAGGTAGCATTCCTCAACAAGCGACCGAGACAGGCGACAGATAGATGAGGCTGAGGCACCAAAAAAATGAGTACGCGACTGAGACAAGCAACATATGCAAAACATGCGTCTATACTTCAGTATATCAGGTGTAGAAAAAGACCTATATATCTTCGAAATTCTTCTTTATAAGTATAGTAATAGTTATTTATAAGTATATTCTAAAACAAGAAACGAAGAAGGATTTTACATTTTCCAGGATGATAACATCCTTGTAGAATTCCACTTGAGGATCAAATAGTGCTGGGCTCTTAATCACTAACTCCATTAGCAATTGGTCGTCCTCATCAGTAAATTTTATTTGGAAAATTATTATTTTTACGAGGAAAACCAAAATGACAGTATATAAAACCGTATATATGTATGCCAATTAGCCAGTTACAATATATGGGGCAGAAAACTGGGTACTTAATGACAGACAAAGAAAAAGATTACAAGTGTACGGAAATGAGATACTTAAGAAAAGTGGTGGGAGCAAGAAGATTAGACAAAAGAAGAAACGAAGATATAAGACATGAATTACAGGTAAAATCGCTCAACGAAAAAGTTGAAGAAAAGAAGTTAAAATGGGCTGGACACATGATAAGAATGAGTGGTGAGAGACAAGTGAAAATGACATGGGAGGCCAAAGCAGTGGGTAAAAGCACGAGGGGCAGACCAAGGAAAAGCTGGAACACTAGTGTAAACGAAATACTCAAGAAAAGAGGAACATCGTGGCAAGAGGCAAAAGTTTTAGCAGCAGATAGGAAGAAGTGGCGTAAATTTGCAGAGAGTATTAAATAAAGGAGGAATCCTCGACACCTAATGGTAAAAGAGGCAACCGAATATGTATGCATGTATTTTTAATAGAAAACGGTGTACAAATCGGTACCACAATAGAGGTGTCGCATAGCGACCGACTTAACTATTGTTCTTCTAGGAGACCGAGGAGACACAGTCAGCGACAGTCGATTGTCTCGGTCGCGGGCTACAGAACGACCCTAATAGCTCGATCAAAGACAATTCTGACAAAAAAAATAAAGGGAGGATGAAAATTTGGGAATAGCTAGTTGAAATTATCTATTATTATATAAGAAAACGTTTACAATTCTACTCCCCCTCCATTTTACAAAAATTGAGGGGAATACCCCCTCTCGGGGTTAAAAAATATACATTCAAAATAATGGGTCCGGAATTGGATAAAATGACTAATTCTAAGCAACTTTTGTTCTATAGAGTTTTTTCACTAAGTCAATACTTTTCGAGTTATTTGCGAGTGAATATGTTCATTTTTAACAAAGAAAAACATGTTTTGTTCGGTTTTTCGCAAATAACTCAAAAAATAGGTATTTTTTCGAAAAAAATATTCTTCGGGCAAAAATATAGCTCATAAAAAAGTGAAAAAAATGGTGTATGCACGAAGTCTGTAGACCCAGTAGAAGCAGAGTTGTAGCTAATGAAAAGTAAGTTCTTCTTCGTCAAATTTCAAAGCTAATATTTCAACGTCAAATAACCAAAAAGCAGAGCACTTTTAGGGGAAAACTCATTACACAACTTTTTTAAAGTGTTTAAAGAAGGGTTTATTCTTGTTTTAAAAAAATACTTCTACCATTAAAAGTAAGTGAGGTACGTTCAAAATATTGTTGGTCCCTTTCATTTTTTGGTAAAAAAAATCGCAAAAATCACTCGTTAATTAGCATCAAAATAAAATTAATCGTTACAGTTTCACAGGTTACTTTAATTATGTTTATATGCTCTATAAGAATCATTGTTTCAAAGTGCTCAGCTTTGAAAAAATTTGGTTTCAAAATATTTTTTTTTAATTTTGAAAAAAATTCCAAAGTTTTTTTTCAAAATAACTTAATTATTAGTAATACCAACAATCTCAAAGAGTACTTTTCTTGTTTTCCTGTTAGACAAAAATTGGTTATGCTATGGCTGTTCAAAATTTGCGTACACTCGTGATTAGTGACTCGCTCAAGCCATTTTAACTACAGTCTTTTAAGAAATAAGCACTTTGAATCAATGAAACTTACAGAGCATATAAAGAATACATAAGCAAAGTAGCCTATGAAGCGGTAACGATTAATTTTATTTGGATGCTTATTAGGGGGTAATTTTCACGATTCTTTTTACAAAAAAATAAAAGAGACCAACAATATTTTGAGCGTAACTCACTTACTTTTAATGTTAAAAGTTAAAAAAAAAACAACAAAAAACACACAAAAAAAGTTGTAATGAGTTTTCCCTGAAAAATGCTCCGTTTTTTGGTTATTTCACGTTGAATTATTCGATTTCAAAATTGATGCAGAAGAACTTACTTTTCATTAGCTACAACTCTGCTTCTACTGTGTCCAGGGGCGGATCCAGAAAATCGATTGGGGGGGCACATAGGGTACAAACTCAAGGAGTCTGGAATATACCCCAATAAAAGTGTATTCTATCTAGTGTATTTTTGATCCGTCTGGGGGGGGGGGGGGACATGCCCCCGTGCCCCACCCCTAGATCCGCTACTGACTGTGTCTTACAGACTTCATTTTTTTTTTCACTTTTTTATAAGCTATATTTTTGCTAAGAATATTTATTTCGATAAAATACTTATTCTTTGAGTTATTTGCGAAAAAAGTCCAAAGACGTGTTTTTCTTTGTTAAAAATGAACATTCACTCGCAGATAACTGGAAAAGTATTGACTTAATGAAGAAACTCTACAGAACAAAAGTTGCTTAGAATTCGTCATTTTATCCAATACCGGACTTATTTTGAATGTTTATTTTTCACCCCCGAAAAGGGGGTATTGGATAGTAGTATGATTGGATAGTATAGTAGGATGTTGGATAGTAGTAGTCGATAGTAGTAGTGGATAGTAGTAGTAGTAAGATAGCGGATGTAGACATGTAAACTTTTTCTTTTATAATAATAGGCAATTTCAACTACCTATTTCCACATTTTCATCATTTCTTTATTTTTTTGAGGTTTTCGTAAAGTTTTGTGTTCTTTGATCGGGCTATAATATAATTTAGTCCAGGCTGTATCATCGCCCCCGTTAGGTAAATTATTCTGATTCGATTTTTTTGCACAAACTTACTCAAAAACAGGTCCTTATAACAAATCCACAGGGTGCCAGGCGGTACCATTGTCGAAAAATTTAAACAATGGACCCCGCACAAACCTTATGGAAAAAAAGTCCCAGTGGATTTCGTTCATACTTTGGGAAAATACTCTTTGAAGCATCCTGATAAAAAGTTCTCATGTGTACAACTCAATCGTATAAAGGATTTTCAAGATATAGAGGCCCAAACTCGGGAAATTATAAGATTTACGGGGTATTCCAATTCCATGAGTTACTGGTTATTTGACAACATGTAGAAGTTTGGATCAAGGAAAAGTACTAGTAGTCTAGGATTTTTTCCTGGCTATCCAATGGCGACCTTTACTTTGACTTTGACCTTCAACGGACGTCATCTTCTAGAGTTTCGAGGGTTTTCGGCATTCAATTGATATAAACAGATTACTCATGGGTTTTTGGGATCGCTAAACACGAATATGCCATCAGAATTGCTCTCCGGATGACGTGGTGGCTAGGGCCTCTGCAAGGGATGTCATCTTCTAGAGTTTCGATGGTTTTCGGTATTTAATTGATGCAAATAAATTACTGGTGGGTTTTTTGAGGTCGCTATACACGAATATGCCACCAGAACCGACTCCCGCAGCACCTGATTTCCAAGGTCAATGAAAGGGGCTCCTGGAGTTTCGAGGGTCTTTGGTACTACATTAATGCAAACGGATTAGTTATGAGTTTTTGGGGCTGCTAAATACGAATACGTGATCAGCACAGACACAGGAGCACCTGGTGCCTAAGACAGGTTATCTTCTGGAGTTTCGGAGGAATCAAATGGATTACTCTTAGGTTTTTGGGGTTGCTCTTTTGGATTACTCTTTGGTGTGTGTACTCACTAAGTGAGTAACTTAAGTACTCAATTATTGTTTTAATTATTTATAAAAAATATAAACTCAATTTATATCTGACAATGTTTTTCCTTCATTTATTTTAATATCGATTGACTACATTCTATTTTGATGGTGGTATTCATCGTGGCCACTAGATACTCCAGAGTCTTTTATCTAAGTCATATTCATGTTCAGCAACCCCAAAAACACAAGAGTAATCCGCTTGCATCAATTTAGTACCGAAAACTCTCGAAACCTCAGAAGATGACGTGCCTTAGGCACCAGGTACCCGGTGTCTGTTCTGATGGCGTATTTGTGTTTAGCAGCCACAAAAACTAATGAGAATACCCATCTATCTGCATCAATTTAATACCGAAACCTGTCGAAACTCCAGAAGAAGACCTGCCTTAGGCACCAGGTGCTCCGTGGATCGGATATGATATCGAATTCACGTTCAGCAGCCCCAAAAACCTGTGAGTAATCCGTTTGCATCAATTTAGTACCAAAGACCCTCGAAACTCCAGGAGTCCGTTTCATTGACCTTGGAAACCAGGTGCCCCGGGAGTCGGTTCTGGTGGCATATTCGTGTTTAGCGACCTCAAAAAACCCACCAGTAATTCATTTGCATCAACTAAATGCCGAAAACCATCGAAACTCTAGAAGATGACGTCCCTTGCAGAGGCCCTGGCCACCACGTCATCCGGAGGTTAATTCTAATAGGCATATTCGTGTTTTGCGATCCCAAAAACCCATGAGTAATCTGTTTATATCAATTGAATGCCGAAAACCCTCGAAATTCTAGAAGATGACGTCCGTTGAAGGTCAAGGTCAAAGTAAAGGTCGCCATTCGATAGCCAGGAAAAAATCCTAGACTACTAGTACTTTTCCTTGATCCAAACTTCAACATGTTGCCAAATAACCAGTAACTCACGGAATTGGAATACCCCGTAAATCTTATAATTTTCCGAGTTTGGGCCTCTATATCTTGAAAATCCTTCATACGATTGAGTTGTGCCCATGAGAACTTTTTATCAGGATGCTTCAAAGAGTATTTTCCCAAAGTATGAACGAAATCCACTGAGACCTATTTTCCATAAGGTTTGTGCGGGGTCCTTTGCAAAAATAATTTTTTCACTTCGAACATTTTTTTTAAATCATTTGGGTCATTCGGAGCAAAAAAGGTCTCTTGTGATTTTTCTCTAAAATTGATTGCTGTCGAGTTATAAGCGATTTGACATTTGAAAAACGCGAACATAGTCATTTTCAAGGCTTAATAACTCGGTTAAAAATGATTGTTATGAAAGGAAGGAAGTGACCGAATCGAAGTTTAAAGTCCTCCCTACAATATCCTGAAGAAATTTGTTTCATTATTGTATTACTAAGCGGTTATTTTTAATTATTAAAAATGAGTGCTAAGCACTTCTTAAACGGCCGTCAATGGTGAGTGCGAAAAAGATGCACCATTCCGGCCGTCCAATGGTCATCTGACTCGCACTCACATTGTCTGCCGCCTCAATACGTGCTTAGCGCTCATTGTTAATAATTAAAAATAACATCTCGGTAATAAAATTACCAAAAAATTTCTTCAGGATCTTGTAGGGGGGCTTTAAACTTTGGTTTGGTGACTTTCATAATAATATTTTTAACCGAGTTATTATGCCTTAAAAATAGTCATTTTCTCACTTTTCAAATTTTAAATCGCGCAAACTCGACAACAATCAATTCTAGATAAAAATCACAAGAGACTTTTTTGCTCCGAATGATTCAAAAGATCTAAAAAAAATTTGTCCGAAGTGAAAAAATTATTTTTGTGAAGTTGTTAAAAAAAATTTTCAAACAATTTTTTGACCACGGTACCGCCTGTCACCCTGTGAATTTGTTATAAGGACCTCTTTTTGAGTAATTTTGTGCAAAAAAAATCGAATCGGAATAATTTACCTAACTGGGGCGATGATACAGGCTGGACTAGTTGCATGAAGATGTCACAATTGGATGTTCACAGCCGACTTCAGTGCAAAGAATGGCATGTCCACATAAATTAATAAGAAGGGAGTTGGATGTTCCACATTACTTAGACGCATGTTCGCCTAACTCGCGATTTGATAGCGAAATTTCAAAACGAAATAGATGGGTTTGATAGTACCTCGTAAAAAGTACCATTTTCTTATAGTTATTGTTTGTAGTTATGGTGCCAGGTTATTACCAAAATTTCTCGTATTACAGACGTTACCAAACTGTGGATGACACGTTACCATGATGGATATTATACATTTTTTCGGTTCTATACATTTTTTCTGTCCATTTTATAGATCCTCGAAACAATTTACACTCCGTGCCAAAATTAACCGCTCACCTTAAAAATGGGTCATTTTTGATGTCTCGAATTTCCTAAACCTGTTGTCCGATTTGAGTGATTTTTTATTGTGTTATAACCTTATTCTTTAACAATATCGCTGTAATAATATTGTGGCTAATCAGGTAAATTGCATTTTATACCGGGTGTATGAATTAAACTGTGTTTTTCTCAAGTTCGCATCACTCTGTGGAATATTCTCTGTGGAGCATTTGTAAAATACTGAAATTAAAACCCAACTATAGCCTCATGTTTTCTTAACATTCCGTTTTTTTATTCATTCGCTTATGTTGGATAATAAAAAAGTTAGGTACTTTAATAACTAGCCATGTTCTTCATCAATACAGGGTGTTTTTAAATAAGTATGGTAAACTTTAAGGGGTAATTATCCATAAAAAATAATGACAGTTTGCTTTATAAACGTATGTCCGCAAATGTTTCGTTTCCGAGATAGGGGATGTTGAAATTTTTCTTACAAACTGACGATTTATTTATTGCTTTAAAACCGGTTAAGATATGCAAATGAAATGAGGTGGGCTTTAAAACGTAGTTATTGCGCATTTCTTGACATATGTACAATTAAGAATTTTATATTCCATTGGCGCGCATACTGGTCAAATTACCAAGTCGTATTAACCGTATGCGCGCCAATGGTGAATATAAAATTCTTAATTGTATGTCAAAAAATGCATAATAACTACGTCTTGAAACCCATCAAATTTCATTTGCATATCTCAATCGGTTTTAAAGCAATAAAAAAATCGTCAGTTTATAAGACAAATTTCAACACCCCGTATTTCGCAAACTGTCATTATTTAAAAACACCCTGTATTGATTAAAACATGGCAAGTTGTTAAAGTACCTAACTTTTTTATGGTCCAACATAAACAATTGAATCAAAAAACAGAATGTTGAGAAAACATGAGGCTATAGCTGGGTTTTAATTTCAGCATTTTACAAATGCTACAATATTACACAGGGTGGTGCGAACTTTGAAAAAAAAAACAGTTTGATTCGTACACTCAGTATACAATGAAAATATACCTGATTAGCAACAGTATTAATACAGCAATATTGTTAAAGAATAAGGCTACATCACATTAAAAAAATCACTTAAATCGGACAACAGGTTTAGGAAATACGAGACATCAAAAATGACCCATTTTTAAGGTGGGCGGTTAATTTTGGCCCAGAGTGCATTTTAACATTCTTGTCCAAAAAGAAGTAAAAAACGAAAGAAAGGAGGAAACAAACCAAAATCCGAAGGGATGGTTTATTATTCAATGTGGAGAAAACCAAAAATCATCAGGGGAGAGATAGTGAAATAAAAAAAAAATGATAATGAACAAGCTGCTATTAAAAGTTTTGAAGTACAGTGAATCCCGATTATCCGTGCGTGGATTATCTGGGCTGCAAATTATCTATGCTGAGTTTCCATTACTCAAATTGGCTTTTTGAGCTTCTATCGAAATATCATCAACGTAAATCGCTTGACCGAAACTATACACCATATAACAAACAAAGATTTTAAACAGAATGGGAAAGGTGAAGTATGGCATGATTATTAGGAATCTGTTAAGTTGACAAGCAAACAACAGAAAATGTCTTATTAGACGAAGCCAATATTTTATACGTAGTGTTGATTAGTGAGATTCCTCTGTAATCTGTGCATGGTTCCTTTTTTCATTTCTTGTGTATTGGTACAATAATACAATCATACCATTTTTTCGGTATTATTTCTTGTTGCCTCCTTTTCTATTAATTGATGGATTTTACCTGAGCCTTTACGAGAAAACACATCATCAGTATTCAGGTCGATCAAGATTATCGAGTCTTTATGACAGTTTTTAATATTGCATTGCAACGAATGAACTCCATTAATGCATTCTTCTGAGATAATTAGAACAAACCATGTAACAACAATATGTGAATGGCAATTATATCTTTTATAGAAAATCTACAATTTTCATATTTTTTGAAAACATTCAAATGTATTTTGATAATACACACATCAAAATGGTCTAGGGGCTAGAGGACAAAGTAATCCAAGAATAATTAAATGGTAATTTGACAGTCAGTCAACGACTGACTGTACCGTATCTGACTGTGACTTAACTGTTTGTCTGAATCTACCTCAGCATATTCGCTACCAAGCGACTCCTATATGAGACACATCGATTTTTCCCATAGACCAGCATCTCACCTGTGAGCCATAGATCACACTGCACATCATGGCAATTTAAATAGATATGGTCTATGAGGGACGGAACTTAAATACCCCCTTGGTAGCGAACGGGTTAAACTGATTGACAAGCACTATGGAGACCGTAGCAAAACAAAGAAACATTATCATTTTTAAGAAAGCCTTTGATTTCCTTTCTACAGCATTTATATCAAAAGAACATCAGAAGATGTTTTGAGGGAGGAAGAAGCAGACAACTGAAAAATTGTATAGAACACTTTCATTTCGATTTTTAAATTTTTTATTTTTTTTATATTAAATTAATTATGTATTTGTGTATGTCATTGTTTATTAAAAAATTTCAATAATTTAAACTTTTTCCGATTCCTGTCATTTTAAGCAAGAGATTGTGGTCAAAACACGACCTTTCAAGCTGATAACATGCAGCAGCCGACATATTTCATTTTCATTAAAAAAACTGATGAGTTAAATAGGAGTCTGAGAAAAATCGGAAAGAGTCTATTGTCAAAGTTTGACGCATAATATGCACATGATATATATCGTGTGCTTAATTTATTTATTTTAAGCATAAAGCAAAGCACTGTGAATAGGAGTCTTAAAACTATCTTGTATACGTATACTGTGTATCATGTCAATCATGTGGCACCTCATTTAAAACTTTGGTTCGAATATTTACAGATTCAAAGTTGAGAAGTAATAATCAAGGCAATTCAAATCGTTATTCCGTTGAAAATAAAAAACTGATTAATAATAAACGTCTGATGGAAAATCTTTTTGATGGAAGATCAGGCAGGGTTCACGGCAGGAACATCTTGCCTAGACGACATACAGGGTGAGTCATGAGGAACTGTACATACTCCTACCTCGTATAGAGGCCCCTATGGGGAATAACAAATGACCATTAAAAAGTGTCTGCTCCCATTGTTTAATAATATACAGGGCGAGTTTCGCATTTTGACTGAAATTTGTATTCGTCATAATTTTTGAACGGTCAGATCGATGTGTCTCTTATTTTGGTCAATCGTTACACTATGGCCATCTAATCAACTGATTTATTCAAACTAGAAAAAAATCAGGTCCGGCTTTAAAAAAATTAGTTCGTTTGGGTCTTAGAAAAAATTTCACTCTGTATAAGCTTTTTGAAAACTCTAATACGAATTTTACAAATTAGACAAATAGGCAATTAAAATAACATATTAATTTTTTTCCGCACACGATTGCTTAATTTTTTATAAAAAAATCAAATTTGATTATGAATTAAAAGTTTGGTAAAGTGAACCATAGATTTAACAAAATTAACTTTTATTACCAAAATTATTTTTTTTTAACAAATATTTAATTTATGTTACCACCAATCAACTGATTTATTCAAACAAGAAAAAAATCAGGCCCGGATTTAAAAAATAAATTCGTTTTGGTCTTAGAAAAAATTTCACCCTGTATACGCTTTTTGAAAACTCTCTTTGAAAATATGATTTTTACAAATTAGACAAATAGGCAATTAAAATGGCATATTTATATTTTTTTCCCCACACGATTCCTTAATTTTTTATAAAAAAAAATCAAATTTGACTATGAATAATTAAAAGTTTGGTAAAGTGAACCATAGATTTAAAAAAAATAACTTTTATTACAAAAATGAATTTTTTTGAACAAATATTTAATGTTATCACTCAATCAACTGATTTATTCAAACTAGAAAAAAATCAGGCCCGGATTTAAAAAATTAATTTGGGTCTTAGAAAAAATTTCACCTTGTATACGTTTTTTGAAAACTCTAATATGAATTTTACAAATAAGACAAATAGGCAATTAAAATGGCATACTTATTTTTTCCCCTTACGATTACTTATTTTTTTATTAAAAAATCAAATTTGACTATGCATAAAAAGTTTGGCAAAGTTTTTGAATAGATTTAAAAAAATTAACTTTTTTTACAAAAATTAATTTACAAAAACAACGTTTTTCTTAAAATTAAAAGTTTTACCATTTTTTTTATAACACGTCTAGATCTAAAACTTCCATAACACTTCTTTTGGACTCTATAGTTTAACATAGACGTGATCAAATTGATAAATTTTAAATTTTTCCACCTAATTTTTGCGATTTACAAGTTTGCAACTTTTAAAAGAAGAAGACTGAAAGTCTACAACAATTTTCATAGTCTTCACAATGGTAAGAGGTATGTGCTGTAAAAATTTCAGAAAAAAAATATTAAAATGGAACAGAGTTGTAGCGAGTTAAACCGTGAGTTTATTTTTTTTTTTTTTCATTTTTAGGTTAAAATTCCGATCTTGACAAATTTGATTTTTTAATAAAAAATTAAGTAATCGTGTGGGGAAAAAATAAATATGCCATTTTAATTGCCTATTTGTCTTATTTGTAAAATTCTTATTAGAGTTTTCAAAAAGCTTATACAGGGTGAAATAGACCAAAACGAACTAATTTTTTAAATCCGGATCTGATTTTTCTCTAGTTTGAATAAATCAGTTGATTGGATGGTAACATAAATTACTTATTTGTGCAAAAAAAATTAATTTTTGTAATAAAAATTATTTATTTTTAAATCTATGGTTCACTTTACCAAACTTTTAATTCATAGTGAAATTTGATTTTTTTATAAAAAATTAAGTAATCGTGTGCGGAAAAAAATAAATAGGCCATTTTAATTGCCTATTTGTCTAATTTGTAAAATTCACATTAGAGTTTTCAAAAAGCGTATACAGGGTGAAATTTTTTCTAAGACACAAACGAACTAACTTTTTTAAAGCCGGACCTGATTTTTTTCTAGTTTGAATAAATTAGTTAATTAAGTGGTAATAGTGTAACGATTGGCCAAAATAAGAGACACATCGATCTGACCGTTCAAAAATTATGACGAATACAAATTTCTGTCAAAATGCGAAACTCGCCCTGTATATTATTAAACAATGGGAGCAGACACTTTATAATGGTCATTTGTTATTCCCCATAGGAGCCTCTATACGAGGTAGGAGTATGTACAGTTCCTCATGACTCACCCTGTATATACACTCCAACAATTAATTGAGAAAAAATAGACCAGTACACATGGCATAAGACAGTTCCCAGAAAAAAAAACTATGGAACACGATGAAGGAAATCGGAACAGCTCAGGGGTTAATAGAAACCGTAAAAAACCTTTACAACAACAACAGGGTAAGAGTTACAACCGGCAATAAATACTCCAACGAATTCAAGACCACAAAAGGCTTATTGCAGGGATGCTCTACATCTCAGACACTGTTCAAAATATTCCTAGAACAAATGTTAAAGCCATGGAAAAGGAAATGTGAAGGGATGGGAGTACCAATCCGGGACAACTTAAGTTTTGCAGATGACCAAGTGATAACGGCTCAAGATAAAGAAGATCTGTCCTATATGCTCCGAAAATTAGAAGAGGAATACACAAAAAATGGACTGGAAATAAACCTAGAAAAGACCGAATACCTAACCACAGAACAAGAATCAGTGAGAAACATGGAAATTGACGATGATAGGGAAATTAACGGCACTGAAAAATTCAAATACTTAAGATTCATACTCTCAAAGAATGGAACCACCGCGCAAGAGATAACCAGCAGATTAGCACAGACAAGAATATGTATTAAACAAATGAACGGAGTACTGTAGGATAGACCAGAAATGCAAAGAAGAAAATATATAACATCTTGGTACATATATAATGACCTACGGAGCAGAGAATTGGATAATAAACAAAACAGGTCCAAAATTACAGCAACTTAAGAAGAACAACATGAGAAGAAGCTGCAGATTGACAAGAATAGATCGCATTAGAAATGAGGAGATAAAACGAAGAACGGTAGTAGAACAAGACATCCTGAGCTACATCGAAGAAAAACATTTAATTTGGTATGGACATGTGGCAAGAACATCATACAAGGTGGACAAATATTTCGGATTGGAGCCCAACAGGAAAGGAAACAAGAGGTAGACTCCGAAGATCATGGAGGGGTGAAGTGGACGAAGCCATGGAAAGACGAGACCTTAGAGATGGAGAATGGCAAAACAGAAATGACTGGAGATGTTGGTTGAAAGAAGGAAGGTGGCGACAGCTGTAAAAATCCTTATATAGATAGAGGAAAATCTGTTTACTGATAAAAAATATTTGCATTTGAACTACACACAACGCAAAAGTCTAGGGATATTTTTATAAATAGACGTATTTTGTTTATCTGTAATCAACTTAAAAAGTAATACAAAATTTGTAGTTTAAATTGTTGTTTAATATGTCAAAAACAATAAATTGCAAAAAAACAGAAAATTGGAGAAAAAAAAATATCTATATTGCAAATCACCCATGTTTCACATACCACCATAAAATGTCAAAAATACGAAATATAAACTTAAAATAAAGTATGGCCACCACGTTGGTTTATCACAGCTCTACATCTACTGTCCATGCTCCGAATCACATTGTTAATGTCTGCTTGAGGTAGTTGTGTTCATTGTTCTCTCAGAAGCTCTTTTAATTGAAACTCATTGTAGATATTGCCCATATGTGAAGTAATTCTTCGTTGGAGCATGTCCCATACATGCTCAATGGGATTCAAGTTTGGTGATTGTGCTGGCCACGGCAATACATCAATACCCTCGTTATCCAACCAGTTTAGCGTTATCATGCCTAAAGTAAAAAATTTTCTCCAACAGCAGCAGCAAACGGGCGCACAACAGGTTCAAGAATAGTGTCCAAATATTGCTGACTTCTGAGAAAGCCACGGGGGAAAATGAGGTCAGTTCTTCCGTCAATCATGATTCCGCCCCATACCATTAATGTACCACCTCTGTATGCATACACTTCTTGAAGATGTCGTAATCGTTCTCCATTTCCGGGTCGTCTCCAAACTCTTGTCCGACGAGAATCTGGATGAAATCCATATCTAGACTCGTCACTAAACAAAACTGTGGTCCAGTCATTGTCAGTCCAATTCTGAAACTCTTGACACCAGGTTAATCTTGCAGCGCGATTGCCTCTAGATAGAGGTGGACATCTCAGTGGTCGCTGAATACGAAGATTGGCTTCATGGAGACGATTCCTCACAGTACTGCGGCTAATGGTTACATTATGTGCAAGCTGTAATTCATTAACCAGCTCGGGTGCTGTGACTTTTGGCAGCCTTCTGGCATTTAAAATTAAATATCGGTCTTGAGCGACGGTTGTAGAGCGACCACGCCCTGGATGTTGCTCGGCTGGACTCCCAGTGTCTAAACCGACGCCACAAACGACTTACGACGCTTTGGGAGACACCCAGCTGGTCAACAACTTGAGTTTGTCGCATACCAGCTTGAAGGAGGCCCATGGCTCTATTCATCTCTTCCAACGTTAAATGTTGTCGTTGCATGGTAAAAAGACAATATCTTTAACTCACCTATTAAGCAAGAATGGTATAAAGTGACTAAAATTAAAAATAAACAAAACATAAAAATGTCGATTTTTTTGTCCCTTATAAAAAAAACATTCTAAAACACGTATTGCTATCAGTTTTACAATTTTTTTTTGATAAGAAGTGAGTGTCTGTATCGACAATTATAGTACAAGCAAATTTATATGGTCATGAAATTTCTGTCATTGGTATTGTCAAATTATTAAAATATCCTTAGACTTTTGCGTTGCGTGTATATATCAAAGAGTATGGATGGAGCAATGATAGTGCTGTGTGATTATGACAAACAATTTCAAGAGGACAGCAATTGATGGTGCACGAAATAAAAATTGTTTTCTCAGGTAGCTCTTTAAAATGAAAACCAGATTCAAAATCCCAAATATGACTACCACTGTGATATAAAATTCGTTAATATTGTACTATACCCAGTGATCTAGATTTGGAAGAACTAATTTTATAACACTGGTACACAATTGCTCAGTCCGGGTAGATTATGGGCGGGATCGTTCTTATCTGTGAGAAAAGTAAGAAAGAAAAGAAACAACAAAAAGGAAATAAGGCAGAGAACAACTCCTCAAAAGGGAAGAGTGCCACTGTTTTTAAATATTTCAATCCAAAAAAATGTGATATTCACAAATCTAAAATATAGAATGCAAATATCATTAAAACAAGAAAGGTAAAATTCACTATATATCAACTATATTCAATAATATTAAAATAATAAATATCACAAAATAGACGTAAAATGTTTAGTTAAAATATTCAAATAAAGTAGATAAATATCAGATATTGATAAAATTAAATACTGTGTTTATGTAGGATTGGCCACAGTTGATTGTAATGACAAAAAGAAATTGTGTTGAAAAAATATATAACCACCAAGATGTTGAGGTCAGCCTCAACATCTTACACAAACAAACACACGCTATTTAACAAACACAAACACATGTCACAAGAAAACAATTTCAGAACCTTATTGAAAAAGTGAACATTATAACACATGTGAACTGTCTTATTGATTTACGGAGTTATTTTTTTAATGGATTGACTGTGTTGGGAAAATGAGAAAATTAAAAATATTCTATTCAGTTTAAAATAAGCGAAAAGAACAAAACAACTGTCTAGTTAATCCACCTAGTGCAGTAGTCGGCAAACTTATTAGCCAACGGGCCAAATATGATCATGACAACAATTTTGAGTTTAAGTCAGGTTTGTATGTTATTTTTATTTTTAAGCATGATTCCAAGTTCTTATCGGTAACATGACTTCTCAATTTGATTTGCATATCTCAACCGGTTTTAGAGCAATAAATAAATCATCAATTTGGTGGTGGTGGTGGTGGTGATGCGTTAATTTTTAGAGTAGTGTATTTATTGTTTGACGCATTCACGGATACGACTTCATATGCAGACAGGTATGTCCCTTTGTAAGTGTTTGCATACGCAGTCGTGTCCACGAATGTGTTAAATAACGAAAAAAGCTTTATTTAAGATGTACTAGATTTTTGACACTTACTTTATTTAAATAATTATAAATAAAGCTTGAAAATCAAATTTGCAGATAATTGTTATTTGCATTGTATACAGGGTGTCCAGAAACTCTACAGACAAACGAAGACAGGAGATTCCTCAGATAATTTAAGACAATTTAACCCAATTCACCTAGTCCGAAAATGCTTCCTAAGGGAGCTAGAGCTATTTGAAGATGGCGTATGGTATTTAGTTTTTCTTAAATACCTCAGGGACGCTTCTATTTAGAAAAACAAAAATTGGTATGCATATTTATCTTCCAATTTTTGACTCTGGATTATTGAATTGTTAGGTATTCTAGTACTAAAAGGTACTCTTCCTTTAACCGTTATGTCTATACCCAAGTACCTGATACTAGGGATGGCGGTTGTTGACAAAAACACCGGTTTCTTTACTTACGGTTTAACCAGGCGGTTATAATTCAAAAAAACCGGGTTTCGGTTTTTTTAATCAATTTTTAATACCCAATAAGTTACAACGTTACATTTACATTGCACTTTAGTTTGTGATACTCCACATGTCCATTTTCAATATAAAATGTCATAATAGTTTTCGATATATTGGAAAAAATATATTTTCATTGGGTAATTTCAAAGGGCTGTAACTTTTTTTAAGTACACATTTGTACTAAGGTAGGTTAGGTTCAATGGATTTATTTTTGGTCTCAGAATACGTGATTTAATTTACGACCTACCTTTATTAACTAACGCAATGAAAATTTCGGGTCAAGCAATACCAAACATTGCAAAATACATAAGGTAGTGAAAGTAGGTACCTATTTATAACAGTATAAGTACAGTCAAACCTACCATATCCGGATCAATGTGGCGACAGACCGATCCGGATATGAAAAAATCCTCATATCAAGACCACTACTTCTTTTACAGTCTCTGAAACGTTTTCTCCTTCACACATTCCAGTAATCAACGCCGTCAATAACTTTCGTCGATAGACACGTTTTATAGATTCTATAATACATTATTTCGCCATCTTTTAGTGCGTTGTCCAACAGCAGAACTGCATTTCTCGGTAGATCCGGACGGCGCAGAACCGTCCGGATATGGGGAGATCCGGATATGACAGGTCCGGATATGGCAGGTTGTACTGTAATATGAAGTAATGTACGAGTATATACATGTATATTATAAAAACAAAAAACATCAAGAAAAGTAAAACATATAAAAACAAATAATGAATCATTGTTAAAATTCCGAACTGGATGTATTATTGTCCTAAATGTTTTTGCAAATCTGTTGTATTTCTGAAAAAAAGGAGTCCTTTTACACAAGATACACAAAACTATTTTATTTTTTAAAGTGATTCCACAGGAATGATTTTTTTTTTCTCCTGGATTTACTAATGGTAAAATACGTTTATTGTCGTTTGTGTAGGTATACCACCAGGTTTATAATACCACCATGACTGGATGATTGATTGATACTAATATCTATTTTTACTAGGATTCCCTAATTCAACAGACAACACGTGCTTATTCTCAAGTTCATCAAAATAGCCAATTCAGCTTATCACATTTCTTAAACATATTTCAGTGAGTGCGAGAGCCATTAACGAATATAAACATTAAATAAATCTTGATGCCAAATTTAAACAAATCATTGATGAATTTATACAAACAATATTTTTTCTTATAAAGGAAGCCTTAGGAGTAAACATGAATACAATAAGTTACCTAAAAGACACTGGCTTATATCAGCTATTGTAGCTTTGCTAACTTAACGTTTTATGTTTTTTAGGTCGCTAATAACCCTTGTGGTTGCAGCGTAAAATAAAAAAAAAAAAATTTCAGAATTAATTTTTTTTTTTTAGATGTAATTTATCCGGTTTTTCACCGGTTATGACCTTAAGGGCACCCAAAGTCCAAAAATAGAATTTTTTAAGTTTTTTGGGTTATGATTGAAAATTATTCTCTGAAATCTTCTCTTTACAACGGTATATAACATATTATAGTATAAAATTTCCATGGTTACAAAACTATTTGTTTTCTGAACGTCTGCACTTAACTTACCGTGTACCGGTAGCTTTATAGCCTATTAGAGTGTTTTACGTCTTTGCGATTTCCCGAATACTAGGTTTTTAACTTTTGATGTCAAATATCTCTGGTTCCTTAGATGATCGAGGGTCCAAATTTTTAAGGCCGCGTCCCACCATCAAATAATTTGATCAAACTTGACAGTTAGTGACACAAAGTGACAGTTAGTGACGTCACATCCTGAGTGTTCATTGTGGATAATAATGAAAAATTTTAATTTTAAATAAAGTACAAACAAGTTAGACAACTCAATACAAAGAATTTGATCAAACTAGACTGATAGTGAGAGCACAGATTTTTAGAATTTCAAAAAACTGCAATTGTGACGTCACTTTGACGTACTTCCTCAAGTACGTCAAGTTCGCTCAAACTGTTTGATCAAATTATTTGATAGTGAGACGCGGCCTTTACAGTAGTTGTAGATAGATGATATCTAGTCCCGCGTAAAGTTTTATTGAAAAATGTACAAAAACAAGTAAAATAAAAAATAAAATCTAAACTTTTTTGGGTTTTTTTTGTAAGAGTATTTTAAAAAATTTTAAAATAAATGTTTCTTTTACTCTAACTTTACAAAAATCTACGCGGGACTAAACAATACATGTAGTTTCAAAATAAAACAAAAATTAGGTCTCTAAGTGCTTTGGTTACAGAGCTATGTGACATAATGATAACATTGTCGTTAAATGGGACTTTAAGAAAAAACCGGTTATTGTAAAGTAAAAATACTGGTTTTAGGTTATAACCGGTAGGTTTTTCCCATCCCTACCTGATACGGTAATCTATACCCGTGCTACCCAGGTACCCGGCATTATTTCGGTACACTTCGCTATAGGTTCGACGATAATTCGTATCCACTTACTAGACAAATATATGCTGAAAAAAAAAATCAACTGGACGTGAAACTAATCAAGGTGAACGCGTAGTAAAAGATTTGTGTTACAGATACGAAATTTCTGCACGAAACATAACAGTGGATAATTTTTCACAACTCTTTCACTAGCCCGTCTCCTATTGTCTTGGAATTTATCATTAGTTGGTACTTTGAAAAGAAACAATCCATATATTCTACAAGAAATGCTGCCTTCGTCATAGCGTGAGCCTGAATCGTCATTATACGGATTCAGTGCAGATCATGTTACCATTTGTTCATTATGTGCCAAAAAAGAAAAAGCGTTATTTTGATGTCAACAATGCATGAGAACGATAATTTAAGTGGCTTAAAAAATAAACCTGAAATAATTCAGTACATACATACTATGATAAAACTAAAGGAGGCGTACACAACAAGGACAAAATGGTTTCTCATTATTCCACTAAACGCAGAACTTTGCGTTGGCCAGTAGAGTCATTACCTCTACGAGATTTCACTGGACGCCTCAAAATTGTTGGAAATTGCTAAATTTGCATGTCTTTAGCGAAAAAGCGGCTAAGAAAGACACGAAAATCATGTATAATGTTTGTAATCGTCCACTATGTAACGAACACTCAGTAAATTAATAAAAGTAAGCGGGGACAATGTGTTTGAAATGTAACTTTTACTTATGTTTCTATATCACTTTTATTATAAAAGAAAACTAGAAACAGCATCATGATTTACTAAACATTAGTGTTACCCGGGTGCCACGAGTGTGGACATAATGGTGTAAAAACTTGCACAGGACAGGTATTTTTAATATATTACATGCATTTTTTTCTTTGGATTTTGTTATAAATCTCTTCGTTCTGAATAATTTTAGGAATAACTAGAAGCTGCAATAAAAACATTTATACTATCGCCAATGATTTAGATAAAACAATTACCAATGATACCCAGGTACCTGGGTATACACAAAGGTTAAGTCGATAGGATACACCGTATTCTAGAAAAATGGATTTGAAAATTTTTCGTTTTTTGAATTTAAAAAAAAAACATTTAGAAAAACGAAAACTTGTACCTTTAATTATATTCCAGAGATGAATCGATTTCATTAATTGTTAATTTCTAGTATCAGTCATATGTGTCGGTTGTGGGTAGGTCAACGGTTATTTTATCGCATACCTTTTTTGTCTTTAAATTTTAAACATTTTTGGACACTAGGTTATTAAATGATGAGGTATTCTAGTACTAAAAGTTACTCTTGCTTTAACTCGATAGGATACACCGTATTCTAGAAAAATGGATTTGAAAATTTTTCGTTTTTTGAATTCCAAAAAAAATTTTTAGAAAAACGAAAACTTGTTCGTTTTATGTATTATATTCCAGAGATGAATCGATTTCATTGATTGTGAATTTCTAGTACCGGTCATATGCGTCGGTTGTGGGTGGTCAACAGTTATTTTATCATATAACTTTTTTGTCTTTAATTTTTAAACATTTTTGACACTAGATTATTAAATGATGAGGTATTCTAGTACTAAAAGTTACTCTTGCTTAAGTTGGTAAAATAGACTTTTTTTTTGAAAATTATTTACTTTTTTTTTTCAAATTCAAAAAACGAAAAATTTTCAAATCAATTTTTTTAGAAAACGGTGTGTCCTTCGACTTAAAGCAAGAGTACCTTTTAGTACTAGAATATCTCACAATTTAATAACCCAAAGTCAGTAATACTTAAAATTTAAAGACAAAAAAGTTATGCGATAAATTTAACTGTTGCCCTACCAAAAACGGACGCCTATGACCGGTTTCAGAAATTCGCAATAGATGGAATCGATTTACCTCTAGAATCTAGAAGATAAATATTCCTACCAATTTTCGTTTTTCTAAATAGAATCGTTCTGGAGGTATTTAACAAAAACTAATTATATTATATTTAATAATAAACACCAATAAAACATTTGAAAATATCACATATTTATATACTTTTTAATATTTTGTTGAACTTCTGACCTTAATCAGATGGAAAATATTTGGGAGCTTTTAAAACGAGTATTTTCCGATGAAAAGGTCACTAACGAAATTGTTTTGATTAAAGAACTAATATATCATTGAAAACACAATGACAAATTAAAGCAAAAAAAATTAGCTACATTCAGAGTATGTCAAGACGGAAACAAGCGCTAATCAAAGTTAAAGGGGCTCAACAAAATATTAAAAAAATAAAAATATGTGATATTTTTAAATGTTTTATTGGTGTTTATTATCAAATATAATACATTTAATAATAAACAACAATAAACCCTTTGAAAATATCACATATTTGCATTTTTTTAATATTTCGCTGAGCCCCCTGTAACTTTGATTACCGCTAGTACCCGTCTTGGCATACTTTGAATGCAGTTAAATTTTTTTTGCTTTAATTTGTCATTGTGGTTTCAATGGTATATTAGTTCTTTAATCAAAACAATTTCGCTAGTGACCTTTTCATCGCAAAATTCTCGTTTTAAAAGCTCCCAAATATTTTCCATCTGATTAAGGTCAGAAGTTCAACAAAATATTAAAAAAATATAAATATGTAATATTTTCAAATATTTTATTATTGTTTATTATTAAATATATTATAGTTAATACATAACATTAGTATTGCATAACAAAACTAAATTTAAAAATAATATTTTAAACAAAACTTACCTAGTGGAATAGTTGATTTTTGTAAAAATTCATAGGTAGTTAGGTAGTCATAATAATATGGCCAGGGACTGTACATATGTACATAATTACATACATATAATTTGGATTATATATTTGGATTATTAATTTTATCCCACAGGATTGAAAACAAAAACTTATATTTGGGAGGTTCAAAATATTTTTTAAATAAGATTTTTTTACACCTGGTTTTAGTAACACTTTAGAAAAAGTCACGCGTCGCCACTGCACGTCCGGGTGCTCCGAAAATAGTTATAGTCTGTTTGCTAAACTCAGACGCAACTTTCTAGTTGTTTTAGTCGGTAATTTTGCCAACTTTAGTAAAATTGGCAAAAAATAATTACTAAATAGTTAATAATCACTAAATAGTTAGTAATTTTGCCAATTTTTGCAAAATTGGCAAAAAACAAAAAAATTATCGACTAAAATATCTAGCCAGTTGCGTCTGAGTTTAGCGAACCGACTATACCACGGAGGTTAACGTGGAAAGAATCCGCGATCCCATATTGAAAGACTGTCGACTGAAGGTGCGCGAGATAGCTAAGACATCTCAAAAAAAAGGCGTGGGTCATATCCTGCAAATTTTAGGCTAGAGAAAGCTATCGGTGCGATTGGTACCCCATTTGCTCACTGTGGACAATAAGCGTAACGATAATACCACTTCAGAGTTATGTCTGAGGCTGTTGATAGACCGGTTTAGTTAGACTCAAAAATAGGAGTGAGGTTACAATAATTACCATCAAGCTGAAAATTGGCAGGATTGTTCAAAATGCCATCATAAATAAAATCTAAAAAGTCATCATAAATCTGACCCGAGCTAAAAAATTTACGCGGGGTCAAAGGTCACCAAATATGGTTTTTAGCGATTTTCAGCGAAACGGTAAGTTTTACCATAAAATTAGTTTTAACAAAAAATGTAGATTAGATAATTATCTATAAAAAATATCTTAATAATTTTTTTCGTAAGAGCCACCGTTTTTGAGATACAACGATTCAAAGAGTTCTAATCGTCATAATATGTATTAGTATATCACGTATATACATCGCTGAATCTGTAATACAAGTAAAAATAATATTCTATCGGTCAACTTAACTGATATTACACATAATAATAAAAGATATTATAAATATAACAGCTTGCGGTCTACTGAGGAATGCAATGTCTAAGCTGTATTATATTACAACATAATAATAAAAGATATTATAAATATAACAGCTTGCGGTCTACCGAGGAATGCCATGTCTAAGCTGTATTATATTACAGTGCCAACAAAAAAATCTTTACAAGGTGAATGTAACGCGAAAATAATAAGAATTATTATTTCAATTTTACGGCTTACTCCCAACAAAAATTGTTAATTGATATGACAAAGTATTAACATAATAATTCTTCTTACTTATGCCTTATGCGTCTTATTCAATTTCCAAAGATGGGTTTTGTCGGAATAAACACGTTCTATCGGTACGTCGGCTAATCTAATCACCCTACCTATTCTTTTCTCAGAAGAGTTTGAACATAATAATGAAAGCCAACTGTCTAGGCAAATTGTTTATTGCTAAGTATGAATAAACGTTTCACTATACAATAAACTTTATGCAGATTTAGTTTGTTTACTATTATGCAAATTACACCGTTATCTTCCTGGGTGGCGAAATCCTTCAGGTATATGACACCCTCGAGGTATTAATTATAATTAGTCTTGAGTACTACTCCGGAGTGAAAATACGTGTTAAACCTAATTTTACTTGACTGTGCTGAAGTTTTTAAAAAACTACTTTTACCCCACAAGAAGTTATTTCCAACGGAATTAGCTTTCTTCTCTCTATGTATGGAGCGCCTAAAAAACTACGTGCTTAGATAAGTTTTGACATGCATGTTTCTTTAAAAATACTCGAAATAAAAAACAAGTGCAGTTATCTTGTCTTCCTCCAACCTCAGCGGCTGCTCATCAACATCTTTTTCGGGTATATTACTAATTAAGTATTTTCTATGGGAAATAAGCCACAATTTTACTAAAAAATGAATTTATTAAAATTTTTTAGTAAAATTGTGGCTTATTTCCCATAGAAAATACTTAATTATTAAAATGCCACAAGGAAATAGGTTCAGTATATTACCAAGTTCAAGTGTGGCTTGGTTATCAGGTAGATCCAAAAGACTGGGGATGGAAATTCGACAGTTCATTAGCACCAATTAAAACTTTACTCCCACCTGCGCCCGAAAAACTCCTGAACACATTTTTTTGCAACTGTAAAAAGGGATGTAGCGCTAAATGTGGTTGCGAAAAAGTTGGACTGTTTTGTTCGGTAGCATGCACTAATTGTCAAAACCGGTCGTGCTCCAATGTTGAATTAACAACAATTGAGGATTCATTTGATTCTATCGAGGAGCCATGAGACGTGTCATTATTGGGGCAATTTACTTGCACCCAGGATGTACAAGAAGAAGAAGAACTAGAAGGTGAAGAAGAAGAACAAGGAGAAGAGGAAGCAGAAGTATTAGAAAATCATGAACCAGTTGGATAAATTTCCCCTTTTTTTTTTTAATTTATACCGCTTTTTATAACTTTTGTCATTTTTAGCCCTTGCCAATGTCAAGTGTTCAAGAGCTTCAAATTAAACAGAATCATAACAGGATCTGTGGAATAGGCCTACTGGGGAAACCACGTTAAAAAAACGCGCTAAGTACACTACCTCAAATGTGGTGTGGAAACGTGGACGCATAGACGATTACAACTTTTTGAATCGTATCTCAAAAACGGTGGCTCTTGGAAAAATAATGTGTGTGTACTTTGTACGCACGTAAGAAGTTATACTTCTATTATATGATTTAAACGAAATTAATATACTTTTTATTTATATTTTATTTAAATATTAAACTAATTTATACTTACTACTTCTCAAACATTTTTATTAAAACAGTGCCAAAAATTAAAATAATAAAAGGTACACACAAACACATTAAAAATGCCACAAATGATTTCTGAATATTAATTGTCGGAAAATTTTTTAACTAAATACGTATTTTCTGAAAATAAAATTATATAATAAATATACTTACAATCATAAAATGTATAAAAAAAATAAAAGTTTTTATTGGGATTCGACCAGCTATCAGCGCGGTTGGTATATTGGGGTTCATTCGCCTTAAACGCTTCGCCACGGAGGCAATGTGTCATTATGTGCGAAGATCGACTAACTAAACGGATTAAGCTTTTGACATTTTTGAATTAAATTAAATTATTTTGATTTTGAATTGAAATGATTTAGAATTGAAAAAATACAACAAAACATAGAGTAAGAAAACAATATATTAGGTGAACATTGATAGAAATTTTGATGGTAATCAAATTATGTAAATAAAAGTATTACATA
The DNA here is from genome assembly GCF_917563875.1 of Diabrotica virgifera virgifera. Taxonomy (NCBI): domain Eukaryota; kingdom Metazoa; phylum Arthropoda; class Insecta; order Coleoptera; family Chrysomelidae; genus Diabrotica; species Diabrotica virgifera. Next base: position 7,290,172 of record NC_065452.1, on the reverse strand, counting down.
CTATGTATTTTGGTAGGTTCAAATAGGTAGGTACCTATGATACATTTACAATTATTACGTACCTGTTGCTTTTAAAAACTATTTAAATGTCACTACAATTATAAACTTTTTTGTTTCTGTCCTCACAACAATAAAACTAATATATTATACATTTGTTTACTTTCATATTGAACAATTATTTATTATTGACAGATCATTTCAACACCCAATCAGAGCCCGTATAACGACTAATACCATACTGTCGGTGTGCGCATGCGCGTAGATCAATATAAATTCACCCTCAATCGCGCCTAAAGAAGTATAACTTCAAAAATGTAATAAGACATTTTTTATAGATAATTATCTAATCTACATTTTTTGTTAGAACTAATTTTATGATTAAACTTAACGTTTCGCTGAAAATCGCTTAAAACTATATTTGGTGACCTTTAACCCCGCGTAAATTTTTTAGCTCGGGTCGGATTTATGAGGACTTTTTAGATTTCATTTATTATGGCATTTTGAACAATCCTGCCAATTTTCAGCTTGATGGTAATTTTTGTAGCCTCGGATGTGTAAGTTGACCGGAGTATTAAGCGTAATCCTCTACGTTGTTTCATAACCATTGATGAAACATCTTTCGACTGGTACACATCAGAGACCAACGAACAGTCCATACAGTGGATGTCACCTCGCGACCATGCTATGAAGAGGAAAGTGATACGTCTTCCACTATGACAACACACCGGCTCACGCCTTCCGCGTCACCATGGCCAAATTTGTTTAATTAGGCTACGAACTTCTGTCCCATCCACCGTATTCTCCAGATTTGGCCCTGTACGACTTCTTTTTGTTTCCAAACTTGAAAAAGTCACTCGGCGGGCAGAAATTTAAGTCGAAGGCGAAGGAGTTCATCACCGCCACGGAAGCGTATTTTACATACCTAGAGAAAACGTATTTATCAGACGGGTTAAAGAAGTTAGAGCACCGTCCTTTTGATAACTGAATAACTGAAACATACCTAAATATGGCGGAATTCCTTGGAATCGAAAATTATTAAAAGTCTTTGGAACATAACAAATGAAAAATTCCCACAATAAATCTGTTTATTGAAATCAGTCAGTTGGCCATTGAAATCCAATATGTGAGGTTTTCTCCAAAGAAAAGTTCCAACCACGTGGGGAGAGTCCTGTGTTGCCCTGGGTAACATCCAGGTTTATCTTTAACATCAGATGATTTTTATATAAATATGTAAAATAACTTTATCATTTACATTTAAAGGGTTTTTACCCAATACATTTTGGTGGCTCAGGCATGCAAATTTTGGCTTTTAAACACTGATGATGGATTCCTTAATCCGAAAACGTTTTGTATTGTGACCCTTATTTAGGGTATTTTAATGTAATATATACCTTTTACAAGAAACTTGGTATTTTTTTTTGAATATTTTATACGCACAGTCTTATGCGTTTATCTCGAAAACGAAGTGCGCAAATTCATTTCTGCAAAATGGAGGATATTCGTATAGACATCTTTAATAAAAGCCGATAATATCAAAATATTTGTATATGTGTTTAGTAGATTTTAAGTTGAAGTTGAGTAATAAAAAATAATATATTTTGAAAAAATTAAATTTTCAGATAGCCAAATAGTTATGTATTCAATCGAATTCCAAAATGTTACTACAATCATCTTTTAGCTTATATTTCTCTCTTTAAGATTCAAAAAAAATTAAATGCCACTATCTGCCCCTTTGGTTTTGCGAGAATTTTTTGTACAAGCGATCTGCGCTATGAGTTTCAATATGAATCGTGTTAACAACGCAGTATAAACAGATCATGCCGCAGCATTTAAGTAGTTGTTATGACTGTAGATCTTTAGTTATTTCAGTATCGTAGGGTAAAATCGTAGTAGATAAAAGGGTCAGGTACAGTATTGTTGAAAAATAAAGTAAAAATTAGTTTTGACTTCCATATGATTAATAATCGAAATTGGCGGATTGCATCCGCCATTTTGTTTTTTGAAATTTCGATTTCGGATTCGTAATCAGCAACCTCAAAAACCCCCGGACATAAACCCGCCATATTACATCCGTTATTTTGTTTTTTGCAATTTAGACTTCGTATTAGTAATTAGCGACCTCAAAAACCCCTGGATGCCTAATTTCATGCAAATCAAAAAGCGTTTTCATATTTTGGCCATCTTTTCGGGTTTTTGGACCACTGTGCGCTGGGTCAAATGTATCGAGCCAAAAGGAGACTATGTTCAGAAATAAATCGCCACGTTTCCAAAATTTTCTTTTGATGGCTAAGTACTTATTGGAGCGCACTAGGCTCTCAACATCACGTTGGTTCTAACAGTATCTTTAAATTTGAAACCAATGCAATATTTCAAAACTGTCGAAAATTGGAAAATAGTTTCCGATATAAAGTTAAAATTGGGGGCAATTTGTTTCAAGGCTATTTTGATCTGAAAAATTATTGACTGTAATAGCCACTTTACACCATGCAAGTAATTGCGAAATTTATTGCACAAGTTCTTGCAGCAAGAACTTCTGCAATAAGTTGCAACTAGCTTTCTGCAATAAAGTGATTACACGGTGCAAGTAATTGCATAAACTGACATGAAATGGTAAATGGACAGAAACTTTGACATACCATAAATTTTAGGTTATGTTGTTTTTATAAATTAAAAATGTAATTTTTTGAGTAGAGTTATCAGATACATTAGATTAAAAATGTTAGAATATAATTGGAGAAAATTATAATATGTATTATATGTATAACAAAATCAATTAATACCTAATGCAAGTATACCTATAATACATTATTCGTTTACAAAAGGAAACATGTTGTTAAATACAAAAGAAATAAAAATAGAATATAGTTTCTTTAATCCCTATTTAAAGTTCTCCACCAGAATAATGTTATCTGTGAAGCTTGAAATTGGTAAAAAGTTCCTCTAGTTTTGTCAAAAATTATTAAGGTTGAATTTTAGGATGACAGAATGTCGAAACAAACAGTGTACCCTTAAAAGTTACTAAAAAATATAACCAAATTGCATGAAAAATAGGACATGTTCTATTTAGCTGCAACTTCTTGCAGCAAGAAGTTGCAGCTTTTCTGTGCAATTCGCGTATGACACGATGCAATTTCTATTGCTGCAAGAAATTGTGCAATTAATTGCGCAATTAGTTGCATCGTGTAAAGTGGCTATTAGAAAAACAGTAGTTAGCTGGCAACAGAGCTCAATAGAGTGGAAGTGAAGTATCCACACATTGGTGGACGCGACCCAAAATAGTGACAACTCTACCTTATCGATAATAGTCTACAAAAAGTGCAGGGTAAAATTGAAGATGGAATTACAAAAAAAATATGTATGTCTTTGTACTCACGTTATAATGCTCAAAAAATTACGGGATCTGGATTTCAATGCATATTTTTTTTTATAATTCTCGTATGAAAGATGCGCGTGAAGTTAGGCGTGTTAATGACAGTAGCGATTTTGGGTGCGACACCGATGCATGAAAAAATGCCTAAAAGCATAATTAGTCATGTCTAACTCAATCGCATAAATTTAAACAAGATAGTGTCATTCAAACAGTGTCATACATTGATAAACAAATACTGTGGCATCTAGACATACAGAACGCTATGTACAGCTGCGTAATACTGTAAAATATCAGTGTCGTACTGATTTGCTAAATGTCAAAATGTTTCTCAAAAATTTCGCGTGTATTGAAAAATAAAATAAACATGTAATGAAACACATACTTACAATCATTTAATTATACTTTGACGACCGGTTTCGATCTCTACATTATTCAGGTCGGCGTTACAAGTAGTTAAATTCTACAATTAAAGAAAACCAGAGTTAGAACATTGTCTGGTTGCACAGATGCTAATAGAAAGCCAAATTTGAAAATTTTTGAAATAAAGGTTTGCAACTGTTGACATTTCAGAAATTCGATACATACAAATGCACACCTATGAGAAACGGATACTCATAAGCATGTATAAGCACATGGATGCATGCAGTTTATGACTATTTGTTGAGAAAAGGGTAAAACTTTAAAATATTAAAAAACTAATAAAAAATATTAATCAAAATTACATATGCTTCCAAATTCAAAAAATAATAATAAATAGTAATATTGCTTTGATCCACTTACATGCCGATACAAGAGATGCGTTGCCAGTTCGTTGATAACATGTTTATACGTCCAACTTATGCTAATTGGTTAGCTGGGAGAGGTACAGGGCAAACGGACATGTTACGTAGGTCAAAACATAGTAAATTTTTTTTTGGAAAATTGTTAAATTGTTTAATTGTTAAAATTGTAAAAAAAACAATTTACTATGTTTTGACCTACGTAACATGTTCGTTTGCCCTGTACCTCTCCCAGCTAACCAATTAGCATAAGTTAAACATGTTATCAACGAACTGGCAACGCATCCCTTGTATCAGCATGTAAGTGGATCAAAGCAATATTACTATTTATTATTATTTTTTGAATTTGGAAGCATATGTAATTTTCATTAATATTTTTTATTAGTTTTTTAATATTTTAAAGTTTTACCCTTTTCTTAACACATAGTCATAAACTGCATGCATCCATGTGCTTATACATGCTTATGAGTATCTGTTTCTCATAGGTGTGCTATTGTATGTATCGAATTTCTGAAATGTCAACAGTTGCAAACCTTTATTTCAAAAATTTTCAAATTTGGCTTTCTATTAGCATCTGTGCAACCAGACAATGTTCTAACTCTGGTTTTCTTTAATTGTAGCATTTAACTACTTGTAACGCCGACCTGAAGATGATCTGAATAATGTAGAGATCGAAACCGGTCGTCAAAGTATAATTAAATGATTGTGAGTAAGTCTGTGTTTCATTACTACATTTAATATGGACTCACATATGCAACCCATTCAATATTTTATAAAATAAAAAGTTCATGTACCATTCCTGTCATAACGTTGGTTACCATCATAGCTATGTTAATTTTATTCACTGCCACCCTAAATAACATGCTTGTATCAACACCATTCCAATCTCGCAAGTTCTTCAACCATGAGGTTCTTCTTCGTCCTTGACTGCGTTTGCCCGCTATTTTTTCTTGCAATAATATTTTGCAGCAACCTACATTTGGGACCTCTCATTACATGTTCGAAATACTCCAGCTTTTTCTGCTTGATGCTTTCTATAATCTCGGTAGTCTTGCTGAGACGTTCTAGTATTGTGGAGTTCCGATTCTTATCCACCCAAGAAACTTTTAACTCTTCTAGCACCACATTTCGAAAGCCCCAAGGCGATTTAAATCGATTTTAATGACAGTTCAGGACCCGACACCATAAAATAAGGCCGAGAACACGTAGCAGCGAAGTAGGCGGACCCTCGATGAAAATTTTAGGTCTCTGTTACATAACACCTTGGACATCCTTCTAAAAGCGGCTCTGGTCTGTTCTATCATAATCATCATCATTGGCTCGACAGCCCTTTCTGGGTCTTGGCCTGTTCCGGGATTCTTCTCCACTCTGATCTGTTTCGTGCTTTTTTTTCTCCAGTTTTTTATTTTTAAGGTTTTTATATCATTTTCTATTTGTTCTAAATATCTCAGCTTCGGTCTTCCTCTTGTTCTTTTTCCTACTGGCATCTGTTTGAATATTTTGTTTGGTATTTCGCCTTCTTCCATTCTTTCTACATGTCCCATCCAACGCAGCCGTCCTATTTTAATGAATGTTATGATATCTGGATCCTGGTATATTTCGTATATTTCAAAGTTGTACCTTCTTCGCCAAATTCCATTTTCTTTTGTGCCCTTATATATGTGTCGCAAGATTTTTCTTTCAAAGGTGGATAGCAATGTTTCCTCTCTTTTAGTGAGTGTCCAGGTTTCTGAGCCGTATGTGAGTACCGGTCTTATTAGGGTTTTGTATATTTGGCATTTTGTTTTCCTTGCGACGTTGTCTGATCTTAGTTGCCGAATTAAGCCATGATAACTTTTATTGGCAATAAATATTCGCCTCTTCACTTCCTCTGCTACGTTATTATCAGATGTGACTAGGGATCCCAAGTATGTAAAGTTTTTTACCCCCTCAATGTTGTATTCTCCTATTGTTATATTTTGTGGCTGCCTTATTTCTGTGTTTTTACTTACCTGCATATATTTTGTTTTGTTCTGGTTGATTTTCAGGCCACTATTTTGTGCAGCTCGTTCTATTTGATTGAATGCCTCTATCATTTCTCTTCTTGATCTTGCGATTATGTCAACATCATCTGCAAATGCTAGTATTTGCACGCTTTTATTAATTATTGTTCCTCGAGTATTGACTGTTGTGTCCCTCATTATTTTCTCGAGTACAATGTTGAACAAGATGCATGATAGAGCGTCTCCCTGGCGTAGTCCCTTTTTCACATCTATTGTTTCCGTTAGTTCGTTTTGTATCCGGATTTTACTTTCTACTTTTAGAGATTCTTTTATCAGTTCTATTAGTTGTGTTGGTATATTAAATTCTTTCATTGCTTTTATTAAGAATTCTCGGTTTATATTGTCATATGCGCTTTCGAAGTCTATGAAGAGATGATGTGTGTCGATGTTATGTTCACTTGTTTTTTCAAGGATCTGTCGCAGAACAAATATCTGGTCTATTGTTGACTTCTGTCTACAGAAGCCACTTTGGTACCTGCCAACTATTTTTTCAGCGTGTGGTCTAAGTCTTTCATAAATGACGTTGGACATTATTTTGTATGCTGCATTCAGCAGCGTGATTCCACGGTAGTTTCCACATTCTAACTGATTCCCTTTTTTATGTAATGGTACAATAATACCGTTATTCCACTCCGCTGGTAGCTGTTTATTTGACCATATCTTTGTTATCAATACATGTATTGTTTTCTGTAGTGCGTCTCCTCCTTCCTTCAGTAATTCCGATGCTACTTGATCCGATCCCGGTGATTTATTGTTCTTTAATTTGTCTACTGCTGTTCTAATCTCGGCTATTGTTGGTGGACTCTTTTCTCTGTTGTCTGCTTGGTCTAATGGTATATCAGGGTTCGTCTCACTCCCATCTCCTTCAAGCTTTTCCGTAAAATGTTCTGTCCATCTTCTTAGTATCTCTTGCTGTTCTGTCAATATATTACCTTCCTTATCTCTACACATCGTCGTTCTCGGTTTGAAGTCTTTTCTGCTTTTGTTCAGTTTCTGATAAAATTTTCTTGTCTCTGTCGATCTACTTAGTTCTTGCAGTTCCTGAAGTTCTTTGTTCATATATTCTCTCTTTTTTCTTCGGTGAGTTTTCTTTTCTTCTCTGCGTAGTTGTTTATATTCTTCCTCTGCTTGTCGGGTTCTGTGCCCCTGTTGCATCAGTAAATATGCTCTGTTTTTTCTGTCTGTTATAATCTGACATTCTTCGTCAAACCAGTCATTCGTTCTTGTTCTTCTTTCTTTACCTTCTATGCCTAACACTTCTTTAGCTGTCTCTTTTATGATTTCTCTGCACTCTTCCCAGTCCTTATTTGGGTTTTCATGTTTTGGTCTGTTTTCTAGTTTGATGCTTATCTTTTCTTTATACTCTTTATTTTTGTTTGTTTCTTTGAGTCCTTCTACCTTGTATCGTTCATGTTTAGAGCCTCTGTTCTATCTTAGGTCTATCTTTGGTCTGTTCTATCCTAGATCTAATTTCGCCGTGACTTTCTGCGTTACAATTTAATTGCTGTCCGAGATAAACGATTTTATCAACATGCTCAAGTTTGGTATTATTTACATAATATATAGACGGTTTTATATTCTGTTTACTTATTACGAGTATTTTGGGTTTCCGTATGTTCAGATCCAGACCTGCTTCCCTACAACTCTCAACGACACTATCAAGTAGTGTTTGCAGATCTTCTTGACTAAAAGCTAGGAGTACTGTATCGTCCTCATATCGCAAATTATTGATGACTTCGCCGTTCACAATTATTCCTTCTTGTTTATCAGAAAGTGCATTTTTGAAAATTCTTTGGGAGTAAACGTTGAAAATCGGGGGTGACAAGAGGCAACCCTGCCATACTCCTCTTTTAATATTAAGAGCCTGATTCCACACCATCTTATCTACTAAAACTGATGTTTGATTCCAACACAAATTTTCAATTATTCGAATGCATTTGAATGGCTGAATGGAACAACAGCAATGGTCACTAACTCAAGTTGCTGCAGATTTGAACGTGAGCCATAAGTGCATATGAAAAAACAAACAAAGATGGGATCATTTTCGCTCTATAGCACGGTTGGGTGGTTCAAGCGGGCAGAAGATCTCCACATAGCAACAAGATGAGGTTTTAGTTGATTATCTGAGAGAAACTCCTTTTGCCACAGGTCAAAAAGCTAAGGGAGAGACAGCAGTCGCACTGCACGTAGAAGGATTAAAGCAAGTGAATTGATAAATTGTGCAGCTTTAATAAATTTATTTTGTTTTAATTATTTATTTAATCCACCTATTCTGGGTCCGCCACTGGTAATTAATCATGTGCGAAGTGACGTCACCGTCTTTTTTATCGCATGGGTGCTGATTCACTCTTACACGTAGTAAAACTGCGACAGTATCATTTAAGTCATTTTTCAGTGGGGAGAAGTCTGAAGTTTGCTGATAGTTATGTGGGTGTGTGTACATAGACATATTAAGGGTAGACAAGGCATACTGAGCATAAAAGCGTAACGCGGAAGCAGTCGATCGGTGGTCTACCTAACTCTTTTAACCAAGCGATCCCGCGCATGTGACAGACAAAGATGGCTAGACCACTAAATCCTTAATTGACGAGGAACCGCAAAGTGGGCGACGCCTGGTGGCGAATTTCAAAAGCATCAACTCCAGGAAAACATTGACTTTGTCATTAATTTGTGTACATATTTGCGGTCCGTTTATATTGTAATTAACAATGATTTCGACTTAAAAAAAACTATTGCAGTATTCCTCAGTATTCATTCCTATTATTCTCTACGTAATGAAGTAAACTAACCAATGCCAGATACACATGTTGTTAATTTAACGTTTGCATTAATCGTAGTATTTTTTAATGATTAAAGGACTGTAAAATTAAATAAATAAATAAAATGTAGCATATTATATTCTATGCACAGCATGTACTGTTATGCAAAATATTCCGACCACCTCATAATTTACCTAGTTAGTTTTCAGTTTTTATTTAATTAAAAATTGTTATCTGTTAGTGTAAAATAAATTGTAGTAGTATTAACTAAATTAAAAAACAAAATTAGAAATTGTAAGATAGATTAATCATTATTTTAAAACGCTGTGTAATTATCGGGGACCAGATTTTTTGCTGGACTGTGTATATCGCGCAGGATAAAAAGTAACGGAGACTTATTTTTCTTTATAAAGAAATTGAACAAATATATTGATGGCTAATATAAAAGCATTGTAAGAGTTCCTTACATTAAATTATGATTATCGCAGATGCAAATATTTTAATTATTGATAGTTTCTAGTTAATGAAAAAAAAAAAGGTAAAAACAAATCAGTAGTTAGCATCAAATTTTAATGAATGCATACAGATGAAACATAATTTGAGTCTTCTTTAACCCATAAGATGTCTTAGTGGTAAAACTTAGTGGTTACTTTGGCAAAAAAACCCGTGTAAATAATTTATATTCAACTTTTAACGACTTCGAAATCAAATGACAAATTGATTGTTTTCCTTTAGTTATCGTCCATCTTTGAAATTTTGAGCTCCCTCTGTCGGAATTTAATTTTGCGAATATTGGCGTTACACCTCGATGCACAGAGCGGGTCACCCTCAAAATCTATACGCGCCTAACTTCACGCGCTACTTTGATACGAGAATGATAAAAAAAATATATTCATTGAAATCCAGATCCGTAATTTTGAGCATTATAAAGTGTACAAAGACATACAAAATTTTTGTTTTGTAATTCCACCTTCAATTTACCCTGCACTAATCGTAGTTATTATCTCCTACTAGAATATATACACACAATATAATCTACTAGTTATTATCTATGTGTGTTACGAATATAGACGAGTTTGAGTCACAAACTTCATTATTTCATATGTGTGTTGCCATATCATCAATGATTTCTTACTTTCACATCTAAAATTCAAAATCGGACGAGAGCACATAGTATATCAATTAAAAATCAAAAACAAACAAAACATTAATCCAAACACATTACGTAAAAACCTCATAACTTTGCATTTAAAAAAGGTAGGTACATACAGAATAAAAAGCATTAAAATTGTATACTAGTTTAGAAACTCCAAAAAATTACCTAGAGTTTTAAAAAATAAATAATAAAATATCAGTATAAATCTTCTTCTTGCTGTGCTTGTCCGTTCCGAATGTTGCTTTCTGCTATTTGGAATTCGGAATAGTCCGGTTGCCGATGTACTTTCTCAGATTTTGAAGCCAAAATATTCTTCTCCCTAGTCATCTCTTTGCAAATACCTTGCCCTGAAGTATGAGTTGCAACAAGCCATATATATGTTCATTCCTCATAACATGGCCAAGATATTCTAGTTTGCGCTCTTTGATGGTGTTAAATATCTCACATTCCTTGTCCACTCTACGTAGGACCTCAGCATTAGTCACACGATCCACCCTCGAAATTGTTAAAATGCGTCTGTAACACCACATCTCGAATGCTTCGATTTTTCTTAAAGAAGCTTCGGAAAGTGTCCAGGCGTCTACTCCGTATAGTAACGTAGAAAATACATAGCATCTGATGAGAGATTTTGGTACCAAGTGGTAAATCGTGACGACTTGAATCTATGAAAATAGACTTCATCATTATGAACGCTGATCTCGCTTTTTCTATGCTTGTTTTATTTCACAAGAATGGTCCCATTGGTTATTTATGTTGGTACCAAGGTATGTGTAGCTGTCCACCCTGTCAATTGCTTGTTGGTTAACCAAAAGCTGTGTATTTAATATTCGAGCTTACTGACTACCATGTACTTTGTTTTTTTTTTTTCGTATTGAGATCAAGTTCATGTACTCTTATAGAGAATGATATGCGCGACATTATTCTTTGCAAGTGATCTAGCCTATCTGCAAAAACTACTACGTCGACGGCATATCTAATGTTGTTTAGACGCACAGTATAAATAATGGATACAAATAGCGCAAAATAGGATACATTCTAATGGTTTAATAAGCTTTATAAAATTGTTAAAAAATTAAAATAGAAAAGTATCTTTAAATTTTAAACACATATTACGTACATTATACAAAAAAATATGGCAACACTGCTATGATAGGTTATGTCATAGCCAGCTTTACTTAACTGTAAAGTAAAGGTGGCTGTGTCATTGGCCTAAAGAATGACGTATATACGTCATTGGGTCTAAACTAATCATTTGTCAAAATTTCATACTAATTTACTGCTCCTCATTTCATTAGCCCTGCCCATACTTAGTTTCTCGATACAATGTGCTAGAAAGAGTTAGGTAGTTAGGACTAAGAGCAAGAGCTCTCATAAGAGAGCTTGTTACGAAGCGCGGCATGTAGGCTCAGTTGCTCAGTCTATTAATATTTAAGTGGTTTAAACGCAAGTAAAAATTAAAAAATCTGCTACTAGATTTATATAAGGGTGTAAACTATCAATATACAGATGTAGTATATTAGTATACAAACATACTTCGTTAAGATACGGTATTTTGAGCTTATCGAACATTAGTCACTACATTCCTTAGCGCTTATTCACAATGGACGTAACCATAAGATGAACATAAGCCGTTATCATTTAATAAACCGTAATTTGTAGATAATTTTATGAAGTGTTCACAATAATAGACTTAAATTTTACATAACAAAACAGGTATTTTGATTGTCGAATGTCAAAACGTTATTTATGGGTTTATGTAAATACATATTTGTTTTGGGATTTGTGCATTTGACAAAAATATTTATGGATACAGCCTGTTTGATTTGTGAGTGACCTGCTTACCATTTTATTGTTAAGAAAAATTAAAAAAGGGGATTGTGGAAGTGAGGATTGAACAGCTTGCACTATCTTCGCCCAAGCATTTTCTTTAATTTGTACATTTTTAACATGTTTATCACCCTTACTATACAGGGTGTTTGGTAAAGAATGGGCCATAGCTTAACCTTGGATCCCTGAGCTTAAGGTCGATTTAAGCTGACTTACTTTAGTACGAAAGTTGATAATAACCGAAATACAAAGTTAAACTTTTATTTTATTTATTCTTGAATATTTCCCAACAGGCATTGGATAATAGCGCGACAGTTGGTAAGCGGGGGTTTTTTGGGACGAGAAATCTAAATTCGCCACCAAAAATAATGTATTACCCAGAGGGCGCCACATACCCCTTTCAGCGCTTATTTAATAGGTTCAATTTTTTTCTATTACCCACTCTACATACTTTTTGAATCAAAACTTTTATTCTCTTAATATTTTTACTTAAAAAAGGTATACTACATTCATCTCGCTAAACTCAACCGTTCTCGAGATAAACGCATTTTAAATCTGCGAGGCAACATAATTTTTTGCATATCATTGTAGTTACACCCGAAAAATAACTCAAAAACCATAAAAATTTACAAAAATGTATCGCAAATTTCTTCAAATGGAATTTGCGATGCAATGACATAAATATGAGACCTGGCACAATTATTATGGTTTCAAGTTTATTTTTCGGGTCTAACTACAATGATATGCAAAAAATTATGTTGCATCGCAGATTTAAAATGCGTTTATCTCGAAAACATTTGAGCTTAGCGATATGAATGTAGTATAGCTTTTTTAAGTAAAAATATTAAGAGAATAAAAATTTTGATCCAAAAAGTGTGTAGAGTGGGGGACAAAAAAAATTGAACGTATTAAATGAGCGCTGAAAGACGTATGTGGCGCCCTCTGGGTAATACATCATTTTTGGTGGTAAATTTAGATTACTCATCTCAAAAAGACCCCGCTTGCCAAATTTAGTGTTATTTTCCCATGCCTGTCAGGAAATATTCAAGATTAAATAAAATATATAAAAATAATAATTTTTCGAATCTCGGCACTAACGACATTTTCATTTCTGAAAATGATACGAGCCGTTCACCGTGCTTGGGAGGGTATGTTAAGCTGTCGGTTCTCCTGGGCTAGTATAGATCGACACTAGTTATGTTGAAACGGGGTTACGCCCGATTTCATAATGACAGCCTAAAGTCTACTTTCACTTAGAGTAAAGTGCACTTTGGTGCCACACCCTGTTTCAAAATAGTACTTACAGCTGTTTTCATTAGTAAAAGTAAACTTTAGTGTTTAAATTGTTAGGTTGGTAATCGTGTTGGTCGAAATATCTTAATATAATTGATGGATTCGACCGTTACTTGATGGAAGTTCATTTTATCTAACAATAAAACACTGAAAACGTTTGTTTTCTATACTTCCACAAAATTTATTACAACTATGTGACTACGGGCCGGTTGTTCGAACGCTAATCAACAATGATCATTATCAAATATTTAATTACTGTTGTTTGGGTTGCTGAAAACATAATTGATTACAATTATGAAATTACTAAATCAATTATGTTAATAATTGTTATGTTAATTGATTAACTAATCTCATAATTATAAGCAATTATGTTTTCAGCAACCCAATAAAAGTTGACTTTGACAGTTTTGGTGACAGTAATTAAATATTTGATAGTGATCATTGTTGATTAGCGTTCGAACAACCGGCCCTAAAGCTGTTTCGGCAGAGTGCCTTTCTCAAGTGATTTAGTTTACAATGGTTTGCCTATTTAAAGTCTTTAACTGAAGAGGTTGAGGAGTGGGGAGCTGTTTGTCTCGAGTTGGTCATTCAGAATTATATCTGTATTTTTCAATTTATTAATTTCCATAGATTCTAATAAAGATAGCTTAAGGCCTTTATTTTGAATATGCAGAATTTGAAACTGTTCATTAAAAGAATGATTATGATCTAGAAGGTGAAGTGCTTATGTAGAAGTGTCTGTTTTTCTATTGTTGAAAGCCCTTTTGTGTTCTGCTATCCGTTTGTCAAAAGTTCTGCCAGTTTGACCGATGTAAGTTTTCGGACAGTCACCACAAGTTAGTTTGTAAACACCACTCTGTAGTTGTTTTCTCTTTCGGCTCTTATTGTTCTTAATATATTTGCTTAAGTTGTTGTTAGTTCTGAAAGCTGGTGTTATTCCTTTCTTTTTTATGTATCTGACTATTTTTGTTGTTATCTTGCCAGTATATGTGATAGAGCAGAAGGTACTGGGTTCTTTCTGTCGTGGTGGATAGACTAATTTCAGGGCTTTCTTATGGAGTTTTTGGTTTAAAATTTTGTTAATTGTTTGTTCGTTATAGCCATTGTTTACTGCTATTTGTTTAATGATGTTCAGTTCTATCTCGAAGTTACTTTTTGACATGGGAATTTCTGTCAGTCTATGTATCATGCTATGGTAGGCTGCTAGTTTGTGTTGTGTAGGATGGGATGATGAATTGTGTATGGGTCATTCCATTTCAAATCACTCAATTTTGGAGCAAAAAAAATTTTGGAGCTCCGATTTGTCTGAAATTGGTATATAGCTTCTGCAGGACGTAAAAATAAGATATTTAAGGTCAAAAAATCGTCTTCTATTTTTCTCAAAATGTTATTTTATGCGATTTTACAGGGATTTGGTGTTTATTTATACAAATTTGCATTTTCTTTCGTAAAGTATCAATGGAAAACATAATATTATACAAGGCACTCAAAAGTGTCATTATATGGCATTATAACAAGTTACTTTGATTCAAAGCAAGCTTTTGATCAAATTTTATAGTGTAGAAAACGTTAAAATACCGTTTTTTACATTTTTCTCCATTCCCAAAATACATCATAATCGATTTGGCTGAAAATTTGCCCACAGACAGACAAAACATAGGACTTTAAGCGGTGAGAAGGATTTGAATTATATTACAATACCAAAAAAGTTACATGCAATATTGTAGTCAAAAATATAGGCGTCTACTGTAAGTAAAATTAACTCGAAAATATCGACCTCACGACAAAAATTGTTAAAAAGAAATTGTAATAATTGTAAATACGATTTATTTGGAACAATTTCAGTTCCTACCATTTTTGTCGAAAAGTTAAAAATGGCGGAGATATTGAGCAAAACAGGTTCTCCTTTAAAATCAAGATGGCGGCTAACGTAACGGAGGAATTCATTCGTGATTTTAAATTTAGGCTACTATTGACTCCCCTAAAGATCAGAAAAATAAAATTTTGGGCAGCTCGGCATTCAAGGTCAAATGCTATCTCGACTGGGCTAATATATACTTTTGAGTCTGATATTACTGCATGTAACTTTTTTGGTATTGTAATATAATTCAAATCCTTCTAACCACTTATAAGTCCTATCTTTTGGCTATCTGTGGGCAAATTTTCAGCAAAATTGATTATGATGTATTTTGGGAATGGAGGAAAATGTAAAAAACGGTATTTTAACGTTTTTTACACTATAAAATTTGATCAAAAACTTGTTTTGATTCCAAATAACTTGTTATAATACCATATAATGACATTTTTGAGTCCTTTCTATTAAAATATTATGTTTTTCATTGATACTTTACGACAGAAAATGCAAATTTGTTTAAATAAACACCATCACTGTAAAATCGCATAAAATAACATTTTGAGAAAAAAAGAAGATTTTTTAACCCTAAATATCTTATTTTTACGTCCCGCAGAAGCTATATACCAATTTTCAGACAAATAGGAGATCCAAAATTTTTTGCCTGAGTGATTTGACATGGAATGTACCGTATAGTTGTGTCAGTATGGGTAGGTTTATGATATACGGAGAACTCATGTTTGTTGTGTAGTCTGGTAATTGTTACGTCTAGAAAATTCATGGACTTATTCTGTTCTGTTTCTATTGTGAACTCAATGTTACTATGAAGTGAATTAATGTATGATAGAAATTGGTCAAGTTGCCTGTTAGTTCTACTAGTAGGCTTTACAGGAACTTTTTCATTTTCACGAAGTTGGCACATCTTTTTCAATTCTCACTCTTATTTATACAGTATAGTCTTTATTTTTTATTACATAGTATTCTTAAATTAAAATTTTTATTTGTTTTTAGATCCCGTGGTAAAAGAGCAGTGCAGGATGCTGTCTACGGTGTCATCGTCCCCTACTCCTTTGACAGGAGTAGGTGAGTAGCGTGCATAACAGTGAAGAACCTTATCATTTCATGTGCTGTCAAATTTGCCATACACCATCCAATATTTTTTTCCAAGATGATGTAATTTTCTCTCTGCAGCGATGATCCTACATATATTTCCATTATGTATAAATATTTTTTGTATGGTTGAAAATAATTTCAAATAACTGGCGTTCTTTACTTTATGTTTAACTTATTTCACTAAATTGGCTGCAAAGGTAAACATAATATGTTTAAGGTTAGATATAGTTGTTACCATTTACTAACGAAAGTTATTTGAAATTCTTTTTCTCTGGGTATTGTTACAACGTTGTATCTTATTTAATACAATTTTCTTTTGTAATTCTGATGGAAATTATTAGCAGCTAAAATTACAGTTTGCGCATACTTGATGAGTCATTTATGGAGACCTGAGAATCATAAAGTCAGCCCTACCTTTAGTGTAATTATTTTTAACTCACAAATAAAACATTCCTTTTTTAATTATTTTTGTTGTACCCAATTTATTTCAAAGTACAACTAATCAAAATTGATTCTATGGTTTGGTGGTGGAGAAAAAAATAATATTCTACAGTCCCTAAATCTAACAGTCTATCCTAAAGTATCTATAATCCCCAGGTCGACTCAGCCTGAATAAAATAAGCATTTTGGGTAAAACTAGGGGTAATAAGAGGCAGTTAACTCAAGTTTGACATTAAGTCAGTATCATATTAAATATGATTTTATTTGGGTCGTCTGCATGACATGTTATTTAATTTAATACTATAGATTAAGAGCCGCTATAGGTGAAATTTCTTAATCATTTTAGGCACGATGGGACCCTATAACTTAAATAGTAGAACCTAAAAGAAAATGTTTGAACACTGTGCCGTCACTTTTCAGTGGCACATGCGTCGACAGTGGCGCATCAAACTTTCCACTTCTGGACGGGATAAATAAATTAAAAGTTACCCTCCCTTACTAACAGAATAAATTTTTTTTATTTTTTAAGTTCTATGTGATTAACACATAAAATTCAGCGTAATTTTAACCCACCACCCCCTTCCCCCTACCCCCACCCTCAAAAACTTCATTTTTCGTTTTTATTTTTTTTTGGTGGGATGCAATCAATTTTAAAATTTCAAAAAATTCACAAGCATAGCTGAGGATTTTATAAAACATGCCTATTTTTTATAGACCCATAGGCAGAGTGTACATAACCTCAAAACATTTAAAAAAAAAAATTTTTCAAAAAAGCGTATAACTTTTTTTGATTAATAGCTACAGGTCTAATTTTTTCTTAATTTTGTGTGTTTTATCAAACACTATATTTTTAATTTTTTTCAGATTTTTCTGTAAGGCTCCCCACCTTTAAAATCCAAAAAACTGTTTTTTGGGGGGTTTTGGGGGATTTTCCCTATTTTATAGACTTCATAATATATCAAATCAATTTTGATTTTATAGGTTATATGTAACTTGAAGTAAGTGAGTCCTTTAGAATATTTAAAAATCAAAAAAACACGTTCAAAACCCCCTTAAAAAACAGTTTTTTGGATTTTTAAAGGTGGCCAGCGTTACAGAAAAATCTGAAAAAAATTAGAAATATAGTGTTTGATAAAATATACAAGACTAAGAAAAAATTAGATCTGCAGCTGTCTCCAAAAAAAGTTATATACTTTTTTCCAAAAAAAAAAAAAATTTAAAAATTTTTTTGAGGTTATGTACACTCAACCTACAGGTCTATAAAAAATAGACGTGTTTTATGAAAGCCTTAGCTATGCTTGTGAATTTTTTGAAATTTTAAAATTGATTGCATCCCACAAAAAAAAATAAAATCGAAAAATAAAGTTTATGATGGTGGGGGCAGGGGGAAGGGGGTGGTGGGTTAAAATTACGATGAATCTTATGTCTTAATCACATAGAACTTAAAAAAATGAAAAAAATGAAATTCTGGTAATAAGGGAGGGTATTTTTTAATTTATGTATCCCGTCCATAAGTGGAAAGTTTGATGCGCCACTGTCGACGCATGTGCCACTGGAAAGTGACGGCACAGTGCTCAATTGTTTTCTTTTAGGTTCTACTATTTAACTTGTAGGGTCCCGTCGTGCCTAAAATGATTAAGAAATTTCACCTATAGCGGCTCCTAGTCTACTACTCATTTGTATATGAACTGTTTTGCAAAAATGCAAATATTCAGTGTGAGTTAAAAAAGTCACTGAAGCTGGGCTAATATGAAATTAATATAAAGATATAAGTTAGCTGATATGTTTATTATTTCTAGTGATATAAGCCCTGTAACATATGAAATGCATACCATAGTACTATAATTTTACTTTTCTGACATGTAAGTAGATGGTGTGATGTGACTCACTGTAATTTTTTTTAAATTAATTCAAATCAACTGTTAAACAATTATTTTGTTTCATAAAAACTGGCACTGGGCCACCCAATCAAACTATCTTTACTTACAATCAATCCTATTTGTTGAACTTCTAATGTTCTAATGAACTATCTTCGAACATAAAATCTAATAAGGGGACTAAGAGACTTATTAATATTCAGTTCAGCGGGATGGCATTGTAGGCGTGAAGTATACAGGGTGATTGTTAAGTGTGAGGAAGCTCAGTAGATCTGTTACAGTAAAAATAAAAAAAAAAAGTTATTGACAAAAATTGTAGGCAGCTTTAAACTCCACATTTTAAAAGTAGTTACAATCTTACAGGGTGTTCCATAAGATGGTGGCAGACCAAACTTATTTTTTTTTAATGGAACACCCTGTATTTTACTTTAAATTTGAAATCTGCTTCACTTCCACATCACAACAATGTAAAGTTTTATTATGTTATACCGGGTATTTAAAAAGTTATAACCAATATTACCTGAAAATCGTATCAAGTTTAACTCCCTGTATAATTAAGAAGGAGTATAGGAACATTGATCTATTGCAACCATAGTTTTTTAATAATTGTTAAAAATTATAAAATATATTCGTTATATTATTCGTTATATAGTAATAATATTCGTTATATCAAATACAGGGTAAGTCAAAATGCAAGTACATTATTTTCTTGGTAATTTTAAATGGAACACCCTGTATTTTATATCTCTATCGAAAAGTACTACTATCGTACTTCAAATTTTATGAAGTACTCCCTATACCTAAAGTTATCAGTTTTCTAGATATTTTTATTTTTCCATTAAAGTATTAATTTGGTAGATATTTTAACGTTTACCAATAATTATTGTGAGTTGGCCATGATTGATTTGTCAGAAACTGACAGTTTGACATTATTGTTTATTAATTCAGTATTGGGGCACACCGTAAATTAGCAACAATTATTATTTAGTAATTCAGTAATTAATTCAATTTAAATTAGCAATAATGAATTTTACTACTGATGAAATGGTAGATATGATCTGGATTTTGGGGGAATTCAATAAAAATTCATTACTATCAGCTAGAATTTATCAAGAACGGTTTTCAGATAGGCGGCAACCTTGACAAGATACATTTGAAAAATTGAAAGATCGATTTAACCGCACTGGTTCAGTGAATTATGAAAAACATGAACGAACAAAAACTAGTGTGACAGAGGAAAACGAAATGAGTGTGTTGATGGCAGTTACAGAAAACCCACACACAAGTATAAGGAGTATTTCCAATGAACAAGAACTTAGTTACTACTCTCTTCAAAACATTCCATCTAAAAACAAGATGCACCCTTATATTCAAAAGCACCAAGAATTAAATAATAATGCTTTTCAGAAACGAATAGCATTTTGTTAATGGGCCTTAGAAAAAATTAATGAGCAGAGAGATTTTTCTGATTATGTCCTATTTGGTGATGAAGTTACATTCCATCGAAACGGTTCTGTTAATAGGCATACCTTTCACTACTATTCAACAAGTAATCCATACACAAGTCAAACAAGTTGGTCTCTAAATGTGTGGGGAGGTATCGTCGGTAACCATGTAGTAGGACCATATTTTTTTGAAGGTAACTTATATGGTGAGATTTATTTAGATTTTATCGTAAATCAGTTACCGATATTATTAGAAGAGGTTCCACTTAATATACGTGAACAAATGTGGTTTCTACATGACGGTGCTCCTGCGCACCACAACGAATTAGTACGTGGTGAACTTAATGATCAGTTTGGTGAAAGATGGATCGGAAGGGATGGACCGGTAAGGTGGCCCCCCATGGTCACCAGATTTAAATAAAATGGACTCATTTTTTTGGGGTTGCGTTAAGAACGAAGTATATAAAATACCTCCAACAACAAGGGCTGATATGAAAAATAGAATCCGAATTGCATTTCAAAATATTTCTTTACAAATAATGCTTAGTAATGTAAGCAACTCTTTCAATGACCGCTTTCAAGTGTGCATAGATATTTTGGGAGGTCATTTTGAACACCTTACTTAAGTAAGATAAGTTAAAATTACTGTCGTTTTCTTTTTTTCTGTGTTATTTTTTTTATTTTCCGTCGGTTATTTTTTATAAATTTTATTTGAAATAAATTGTTTTCTTTTCTGTGTCGTTATTTCGTTCCTGAATTAATAAACCGTAATGTCAAACTGTCAGTTTCTGACAAATCAATCATGGCCAACTCACAATAATTATTGGTAAACGTTAAAATATCTACCAAATTAATACTTTGATGGAAAAATAAAAATATCTAGAAAACTGATAACTTTAGGTATAGGGAGTAGAAAATACAAGGTGTTCCATTTAAAATTACCAAGAAAATAATGTACTTGCATTTTGACTTACCCCGTATTTGATTTAACGAATATGTTTTATAATTTTTAACAATTATTAAAAAACTATGGTTGCAATAGATCAATGTTCCTATACTCCTTTTTAATTATACAAGGAGTTAAACTTGATACGATTTTCAGGTAATATTGGTTATAACTTTTTAAATATCCGGTATAACATAATAAAACTTTACATTGTTGTGATGTGGAAGTGAAGCAGATTTCAAATTTAAAATTAAATATGGGTGTTCCATTTAAAAAAACATAAGTTTGGTCTGTCACCATCTTATGGAACACCCTGTAAGATTGTAACTAATTTTAAAATGTGGAGTTTAAAGATGCCTACAATTTTTGTCAATAACTTTTTTTTGTAATTTTAACTATAACAGATCTACTGAGCTTCATCACACTAATCAATCACCCTGTATACACAATGGATAATTTCATGAAACAGGTAAATCCCTGGTTTATGGAATTTCACACCTCGAAAAATAGCACGCAGCTCAGCTGAATATTAGTGAGTCTCTTAGTTCCCTTGTTCGACTATAAACATTGTACGGATGTTCACGAAATTATAACTTGTATCGTCAAAAACTTGCTTTGCTTCTGAAATAACATTAAAAGTGACAGTACATGGAAATTATTCCTTTACATTATAAATTACAATTTCATTAGTGCATTATATTACAATGCACAGTATAAGTGGAGATTCAACATTCTCTTTGTTTAAGATGCGCTGTAAGTTCTATAGTCAACGACACATAGATACTAAAATATTACATTATTTCCTAAATTCATACAATAAAAGACTTAATAAATTTTATTTTCTCTACTGATAAATTGAATTGTGATTGAATTAAAGAACACTGGTTTTTGACGTTGCTAGTATGTGATAGTAATAAGAAAGTCACATAGTATATAATTTATAAGTAGTTAAATTTATTTATAATTAATTTAAAGCTAGGCAATTATACATATTTATATTGATTTATATACGCGCTAAAATTGTATTTTAGCCTTGGCATTCAATTTTATATGGTTGGTGAACATACTTTTGCCTTACTCAGTGCATGATTAAAGTCTCAACTTATAACACTCAATTTATGATCTCGAATCAAGGTCATTCAATATTTTATATTATCCCCTTTGATATATGTATATTTGAATATTCTCTGAAAGCCCCCGTTGATATATATGTATATATGAATATTCTGACAGTCCACTTTGATATATATGTATATTTGATATATTTATTGGAATATTTATGTGATCGTATGTTAAAAACTTAAATAAAAATATGGATGATGACACCTTAATAATACGCAAGAATTTAGCAAATATAGAAAGAATAATAATTCATTGCAGTGGAGATATGGACTCCTACCTAACATCAAAAAACCCAAGTTCGAAATAAATGTTAGAATTGCTTCGCCCGTGCAATGATGACAATGCCGAAGATTATTTGTTGCAGAGATTTGACATTAGCCCTAAAAATACGATTGGCCAAATGTTACAGTTTGTTAAAATTTAGTCTAATCATGAATGTCTAAGCTTACAGGAAAAAGTAGAAGAAAAACGATGACTAGAAAGGCGAAAGATTTCCTGACTGAAAAATATACGTACGTGGTTCAACACAACAACCACAAATCTTTTCAGAGCAGCAGTGTGCAAAGTAAATATTGCCATGATGGTCGCCAACATCCAAAACGGATACACTACAAGAAGATGAATGCTGAATCGAAAGGCGATCAAAAGATTTGATTGGAATCATTTGATATTTGGACATATAGTGGATTCTGAAGATCTTATGGATATATCACATTTACGAACGTTGAAATGTTTCAAGGTGCTACCATACCACATGTTCCGAAGCATATAATGGAAGTGCTTTTCAGTGAGTAGAGCAGCACCTTAAGCATAAAGAAATAAAAAGATGTTTGAACCAAAAATGAAATGGAATAAAGTTCAGAAGTGGAGTTGAATCGTCACACACTCCGAAAAAATAGTTCCAGTATTGCAAAGACTGCCCTAGAGTGGAATCCCCAAGGAAAAAGAGGTCGCCCAGCACAAACTTGGAGGAGATCCATCATGGATGAGATAAGAAGTCGAGGAAAGTCTTGGAATGAAGCGAAGGCCTCAGCGCAAAATAGAACCCGATGGCGCGTTTTCACTGAAACTCTATGCTCCACTGAGGGGTTCAAGAACCTTATACATATGAGCCAAGACATTCTTCAGAACAATCCAACATTATCCCCTGTCTCTGGCAACTCAATTTTCCTCTGGCTCGTTGTCCAATCGGCCCCCTCTTCGGCCAAAAACTTTTCTGACTGTTGCACCTTCCTCTTGCCTGATTGGCAAGGCGGGGAGAAAAAGATATAATATATCTTTTTCTATATAATATATTGTATTATATATTGCGTATTTCTGATTATTCTAATTACGAATTTAATTTAATACCTGTAACGAAACAACTGTCTATAATTTATAATATCATACTGTATATTTTTTCATTTTTGGCGGTTTACACCCGTTAAACAAAATATATTATTATCATTATCGATACATTGGGTTTTGTACAAAGTTGTTTACCAGAAAAACAAAAGCGTCAATCGTATTTATATATCATATCATTTTTTCATTATTTTCACGAGCTGTCAAAGTTACTCCTATACATACGCAATTCTCAATTCACGTCATATTTGTCGTCATTTTTGTTATCTGGTATAAAAAAAACGCTAAGATGAATCACGTTTTATTAGCAAATTACAATTTACATTTCATGGGTGCATAGTATTAATGAGATTTAAGTCAATGTTATGAGTTTATGTGCAAAGGTACTACGACAAGCAGAAAGAAGATAGACGTCACTGAAATGGTCTGTTGTAGAAGAATGTTTCGAATTCTGTGAGGCGACCACAGGACAAATAAATGTTAAATGAGTAAAAAATAGTTCAAGTATTACCAAGACTGCCCTAGAGTGAAATCCCCAGGAAAAAGAAAAAGATGTCACCCAGCTAAACTTAGAGAAGATCCATCATGGACGAGATAAGAAGTCAAGGAAAGTCTTGGAGTGAGATGAAGGCCTAAGCGCGAAATAAAACCCGATGGCGCATTTTCACTGAAGCTTCGGAGTTCAAGATCATTATGAGTCAAAGGTCAGCAAATGGCTCTCAAGCAAAGTTCATCTCCGGCAATTAAAATACTTTGGACATATTAGAGAGCAGACAGAAACATGGAAATACTAATTATCCAAGAAAAGGTAAAAATACGAAAATCACTAGGAAGATCCCAACAAGATGGATCTGCCAAATTACAGGAATATGTAAAAGACCTAGGCATGAATTAAAATGACCCTCCCATGATGGTTCACTCCCTCCAGGGGGGTCAGAACTGAAGGGAGAGTATCTGGGGCATATAATGGGAGGTAGCAGATACTAGATACTGCAGTTAATACTCAACGAAAAAAGTGGAAAAAATACGAATTTAAATACTGATTTACAACAAATTTTTATTTTATAGTATTTTTATTTACTTGTTATGTTACAAATATTATTTCTAGCAATTATTGAAGCTAATTGGCTCTCCCCAAAGCCATAAATTCCACAAAAAGAAGAAAAAAATAAATAAAAAATTCCTACGCATTACTACACCATTGCTCGAGGCACTTACGAAATTTTTTCAAAATTGCAACATGTTTCATCAAGTTATCGCAAAAAAGGATAAAATGTGAGATTCTATCTAACAGCGCGACTACTCGCGGGTTAAAGAAGAAGAAGCAAAAAATACAAATAAAATAAATATTTCTATAATCGAAAAATAATTGTAGGAAAAAAGATATTAAAAAAAATCAACCTCGAATAAGCTCTTCTGGCATATTTTTAACATGATTATCTTTTCAGACAAGTACCTAAATTGAAAGGAAAAATATGTCAATTTTTTGGTATTGATCAACCATTTTCTTGGGGCTATAAAATGACGTGAATTGAGATATGACATATTACATTTATACAGACTATTACATCATTTTCTGAATAAATAAATAAAAATTTTCACTGCATCGTTGTACAGCCTACCATACATACATAATATTCATGCTTTAGTACCTTTTTTATAATTTTAGTGATAATGCCTGCTATAATGTCTTATTAGTTGTAGATAATTATTTATATACTTCTGCTGTAATTATTTTTTATATCGTTAAATATTTTGGTCTGAGTAATTGTTGATGAAACATTTCAGCTGACTTAGTAATTATTGTTATATATTTAATATCGTCCAATGTTCATGATTGGAAAGTGATATGTTCAATTCAAAGCGACTTTTCAGGTAACATTAATAAAGATACTGAATTCCAAGTTTCAGCTACTAATAATTTGAAAATTATGCGAAAAAGTCCAATAATTTATCGTATTTATAAATTGTAATTACAATTACTTATGGTGATGTACAACCTGTTACTGTACAAAACAATAAACTCCTCCATAGAATATTTTGTGAAATGAACCAAAAATTAATATCCTTTAATTTACTGTTTATAATTAATTTTTTCGAAACAAGGTGTTAAATCATTTATTAGATAACAAATCTTTAGATACTTACTTTTAATAACTGATCAATAAATTGTTAAGTTCCTATCGTTTACCAATTCTTTAATACTATTTTCGACGTTAATACCAAATCTACAAGTAGCAGTGGAAATTACTTAGAGCGAACACATTCAACAGTAGGGTGTTCCAAAAAAAACCAAAAGTTTAAAAATGTTGATCTGCCCGACTGTTTTCTTATGATGGGAAGTCTATAATCCCCCAATTTCAAATATCAGCCCAAATTGTTAACTCTACCACTTGTCCCAGCCCCCTCAGAAATTTTTGAAGTTATACTTTAGGCACGAGGGTGAATTTTTATTTTCCTGGGCGCATGAGCATGCCGACAGTATGGTATTAGTCACTCGAACGTTATACGGGATCTGATTGGGTGTTAAAATCATCTGTCAATAATTGTTCAATATGGAGATTATGGATAAACAAATGTTGTGTATATTAGTTTTTATTGTGATGGCAGAGAAAAAAGCAAGTTTATAGTTGTAGTGACTTTTTAAATAGTTTTTAAAAGCGACAGGTACGTAATAATTGTAAATGTTTCAGTATCCTAATAAAAAATTTCATAGGTAGGTAGGTACCTACCTATTTGGAAAATTTAAAATGAACCTACCAAAATAGTATGTAATGCTTTGATTCACATAATTTGATTACCATCAAAATTTCTATCAATATTCACCTAATATATTGTTTTCTTACTCTATGTTTTGTTGTATTTTATTATTTCAATTCTCCAAAATTCAAAATAATTTGGTTAAATTCAGAACTGCCAAAAGTTTAAACCGTTTAGTTAGTCCAGCTTCCCACATATGCATGTGTCTCCGTGGGTAAAAGTGTAAGATGAATGAATTTCAATACTAACTGCGCTAACATAAGCGGGTTCGAACCCCAATAGAAACTTTTATTTTTTTTATACACTTTATGATTCTAAGTATATTTATTATATAATTTTTTTTTCAGAAAATACGTATTTAGTTAAAATTTTTTCCGACAATTATTGTTCAGAAATAATTTGTGGCATTTTTCAATGTGTTTGTGTGTGTTTTATTCTTTTATTTTTTTTATTTTTGGTATTGTTTTAATAAAAATTGTTGAAAAGTAGTATGTATTAAAATTAATTTAATATTTAAATAAAATATAAATAAACTGTTTAAAGTATATTAATTTCGTTGAAATCATATAGAAGTATAACTTCTTACCTGGGTACAAAGTACACACACATTTTTTTTTGTTTTTCAAAGATTTTTAATTATTTTTAATCTGTATCTTTTTGTGAGACAACAAACAAGTGAACTCAGTGTTAAATTTTATTTTGACATGTGTTTAGAAAATATCATAGGCCATGATAATAAGTGGGGATTAAAATATAATAAATATTACCCATTTTTCACGTTTATTTGCCTTTTTTTAAGACATCTTGAGTACCTAGCTGAAATTTTTTTCTCGTTAAAAAACGACACATTTTTCTACATCTAAATATTTCAAGTACTTTTAACACACTTTCTTTTGTGGGAGAATGAAATGTCTGAAATGAAAAAAGCAAGCAAAGTGTTTTAAAAGTAGTTGA
This sequence comes from Diabrotica virgifera virgifera, assembly GCF_917563875.1. Classification (NCBI taxonomy): domain Eukaryota; kingdom Metazoa; phylum Arthropoda; class Insecta; order Coleoptera; family Chrysomelidae; genus Diabrotica; species Diabrotica virgifera. Next base: position 7,263,092 of record NC_065452.1, on the reverse strand, counting down.
AAATCACAGAAAGTGTTTTACGGATTTCAGAAAGGCAACTTTCATTAATCTTTAAACAATCTTACTGATGTTACTATTCTCCATTTAAATTAATTATTTGTAACAGCTTTGTGTATTCCTTTATATCCAGTTACACTAGAGAAATGTGTTGTTTTTTTTTAACGAGAATAGTTTTATAGTTAAGTACCCAAGATATCTTGAGAAAGACAATTAAACCTGAAAAGGGGTAACATTAATTTATTATATTTTAATCCCCATATTAAACTTGTTTACATGGCTTATGATTTTTTTCTGAACATATATGTTAAATAAAATTTAAAACTGAGTTTACTATTTTCTTACAAAAAGTTATATTAAAAATCTTTGAAAACCCCCAAAAAAAAACTTTTGGTGCTTGGGACAAGTGTTAGGGTTAACATTATGGGCTGAAATTTGACATTGATGGTTTATAGGCTACCCATCACGAAAAAAAAAAAAGCCGGGGAGATCAAAAAAAGAAAGGAGAAAATAGTTAAAAAACTTAAACAAAATTTTTGGGGAGTTTGGGACAAGGGTTAGAGTTAACATTTTGGACTGAAATTTGAAATTTACTATTTATAGGCTACCCATCACCAGAAAACAGCCGGAGAGATAACATTTTTAAAGTTTGGTTTTTTCGGAACACCATATTCAGTGAATAACAAAACTGATTGGGATCTATTCCGGAATAAAATTGAAGAAAAGCCAAACCTAGCTATATCCTTAGAATGCAAAAGAACTCGAAGATGCAGTGGAGTACTTCAAAACACTGGTCCAAGAGACTACATGGGAATCAACTCCCTACCACAACACCAAAGCAAAAACAAGTAAACTGCACCTTAAATGTCAAGAGACATTGTCAGAGAGATGATTAACGAAAAGAGAAGACTAAGAAACACCTGGCAAAGAACAAAGCATCCAGATGATGACGAACATACAATCGAGCTGCAAGGCAGCTAAAAGAAACACTTAGAAGACTTAAAAATAAATCATTCACAGAATATCTACAAAACTTATCACCCTCAGCTGATACTAACTATAGTCTCTGGAAAGCCACAAAACACCTAAAACAGCCACGAGATCAAATCCCACCAATTAGAAAATCTGATGGTACCTGGGCCAAAACAGATGGAGAAAAGGTAGAAGTTTTCGGTAGATACTTGGAGGAAGTATTTCAACCGTTACCACCTGCAAACGGAATTAATGACGACGAAATATATGCATTCCTTGAGGAAAACGAGCAACAAATGGAGCCTATTAAAAACTTTACAATACAAGAAACTTACGACGTTATAAAAAATCACTTAAACCCTAAGAAGGCACCTGGATATGACCTGGTTACCGGCCAAATATTAAAAGAACTTCCTAGAAAAGCGGTCGTTATGTTGACGCAACTCTTCAACGCAATTCTAAGACTGAAGTACTTCCCTGCACAATTTCCCTAAACAGGGAAAACGGCCAAGTGAACCTAGCTCCTATCGACCAATCAGTTTACTACCAGTCCTGTCAAAAATAATGGAAAAGTTACTAATGAAGAGACTGATGGAAACTGTCGCAACAAAAAGCTTAATCCCAGACTATCAATTTGGGTTTCGTCAGAAGCACTCGACAGTGGAACAAGTGCATCGTGTTGTTAACACAATCATCAAAGCATTCTATTCTAAGATAAAAGTGACTGTGAATCAGCTTTTTTGGATGTGAGCAAAGCCTTTGACAAGGTGTGGCATGAGGGACTCCTTTACAAATTAAAAAAGAATGTGTGTGCACTTTGTACGCACGTAAGAAGTTATACTTCTATTATATAATTTCAACGAAAATATACTTAACTGTTTATATTTGCATTTTATTTAAATATTGAACTAACTTTCTTACCTACCACTTTCAAAAATTTTTTGCTAAAACTACCAAAAATTTAAAAAAAAAACGTGAATCGTCCGGGATTTGAACCCGCGACCTCTCGATCTCTAGTCCAATGCTCTACCTCTTATCTGTTTCCTCTCCAGAGTTCGGAGCCGTTTTTTAATTCTGAACAATTCATTGCAACTAAGTACATACTGTCTGTGTGCGCATGCGCGCAGAATTATGAAATTTTACTCTCAATCGCGTCTAAAGAAGTATAACTTCAAAAAGCAGCTACCAACAGCTTTGATTTTAAAATTCTAGTTAGAAGGACGATACTTCAGAGTCAGATAATATGAAAATGAAGTAACTAAACTACATATCAAATCAGGGAGTCCCACAAGGAAGTGTCTTAGGCCCAGTCTTATACCTACTCTTCACGGCTGATCTGCCATGTACTGTTGACACAGCTATATTAGCAGTAAACAAATCCTGAAGTAGCAGCGACAACACTACAAACCAATCTTAACAATATAGCAACGTGGGCAAGGAAATGGCGAATTATAATAAATGAAGTAAATCTGCACACATAACATTCACAAAATGCCATGGTGATATGCCAAGCATCACATTTAACAATGAACGAATACCTAAAACAGACAGCGTAAAATATTTGGGGATACACCTGGACAAACATCTAACCTGGCGTACCCACATATGGAAAAAAAGAAAGCAGCTGGATACTAAATGGAAAAAGCTGTACTGGCTCCTAGGCAGAAAATCACAATTATCATTGCGGAACAAATTACTAGGGTACAATGCCGTTCTCAAACCAGTATGTACCTATGGAATCCAGTTATGGGGAACAGCATCTAAATCAAACATTTAACATCGAGAGATTCTAGTCAAAAGCCCTGCGCAGTATAGTAGATGCTCCTTGGTTCGTAACAAACCGAGATATTTATAATGATTTAGAGATACCAACGGTTACTGCAGTGATAACACACACTATCTAAGACGCTTAGAGCAACATGCAAACACACTGGCAATTCTAACAGCACACAGGCAAGAAACCCGAAGGCTGAAAATAAAAACACCCTTGGATCTACCATTCCAACAGCAATTGTACATATGAAATTAATTTTAAATTGTGATAGTTTTATTTTTTTTAATATCAATGTAATAATGTAAAGTTATAAATTTTTATTGTTTTTAATATAAATGTAAGAATGTAACGGTGCATACAGAGAGTGGATGATTGGACAAACTCTCTCTCAGGACATTGTACCAATCAACATGTATGCTTATTGTTATTGTATGATGTAACAGATTGCAAAATAAACATTAAACAAAAAAAGCAGTAGCTACTGTCGTTAACTTTCCGTAAAATATGACATTCAGAAAAATATTTGGAACTCTACTACCTACTGTACAATTCCTTGCATATAACTTCTCGATATTTTGTGGAATTTTGTTTTCCGTGTTCTAGTACAACTCAAAGCCTTGACTTCCAGAACTGTTGAACTTGTAAGCTATAGAGCTAAGAATCTTGTTTTTCTTCATACTTCTCATTCTCATATCCTTGCATCTTGAATATACAGGGTGTTTGGTAAAGAATGGGCCATAGCTTAACCGTAGATTCCTGACTTTAAAATAGGTCGATTTAAGCTAACTTACCTTGGTACTAAAGTTGATAATAACCGAAATACAGGGTGTCAAAGTTAAACTTTTATTTTATTTATTCTTAAATATTTCCTGACAGGCATGGGATAACACGAAATTTGGTAGGCAGGGGTTTTCTGGAACGAGAAATCTAAATTAGTCACCAAAAATGATGTATTACCCAGAGAGCGCCACATACGTCTCTCAGCGCTCACTTGATACATTCAATTTTTTTTATCCACCACTCTACATACTTTTTGAATCAAAACTTTAATTCTCTTAAAATTTTTACTTAAAAAGGTATACTACATTCATCTCGCTAAACTCGACTGTTTTCAAGATGAAACGCATTTTAATTCTGCGGTGCAACATAATTTTTTGCATAATATCAATGTAGTTACACCCAAAAAATAAACTTGAAACCATAATAATTGTGCAAGTTCTCATATATACGTCATTGCATCGCAAATCCCATTTAAAGGAATTTGAGATACATTTGTCGAAATTATTGTGGTTTTAAGTTTAATTTTCGGGTGTAACTACAATGATATGCAAAAAATTATGTTGCATCGCAGTTTAAACTGCGTTTATCTCGAAAACGGTTGAGTTTAGCTAGATGAATGTAGTATACCTTTTGTATTCAATGCATGGATCTTTACAACGGCGACATTTATTGTAACATGCATTATATTCTGGTTTACAACTTCTGCGATGATCTCTACAAATTTCTTGTGAAATAATATTGCTACTCCTGCCTGAGCTCGAAGACTCTTCTCAACTCATCTGCAGAATAGTAATTGAGTTTGGTAAATGTCACATTTACCTTTCTTCTTGGTTTCTGATATGGTGCAAATATCTATTTTATGGTGTTCCAGTTCTTGAATAATGTCTTGGTCTTTGGAATTCTGGGATGTGGCATTCCAGCTTCCGGGTCTCAGTATGTTCTTTTTCCATATTCGTGTCCGTTTTCATGCCATTTTGACATCTGTGGTCCGCCCGTTTTCCGAGGGTGTTCCGATGCTTCTTTGAGTAAAGGCCTGTTTTACCATGTAGATAACCTCACTTAGGAGCCCTCCTGTACACCACTACCCCAGGCGAAATTAACTTCTTTCCAGTGTTATCATTTTTATTTCTCATTTTTTGTTCAATGAGTTACTGATGGGACCTGAAACCTTTCTTTTAATTTCATGTCATCTTTATCTGGAACCATTACACTTTTGGAGTATTAACGCTTTTTTCATTAGTTTTCTTTTGATACTAATGTCGATAAATTTACTAACCAGTAATTTTAATAAGACTTCTGTTAGCTAATTTTCACGATTTTATTTAGTAAAAAATTAATCAGTTGGGTTTGTTTATGTTGCTTTAACAATTGCTGTATTACTAATACTGCCCTCCTAAGCCAAAAGGGCGTATCTCATTTTGCCATATTTTCGTAAAAGGTTTTTTAATAGGGTGTTTATACCAATACGCATCAAATTTACTAAGCGAAACAGACGTATCTCGAATGAAACAGCTTCTACAACGCGAGATACGTCTGTTTCGCTTAGTAAATTTGATGCGTATTGGTATAAACACCATATTAAAAAACCTTTTACGAAAATATGGCAAAATGAGATCCGCGCTTTTGGCTTAGGAGGGCAGAATAGATAAGTCGAAAACGGCGACTTCGTTGGAAAATATTCCCATGAGATTTTCTTGCATAGTCGCATTCGTGAGACATCTCAGAATAAGGTTCAAGAAGTCGTCCACGCTAAAAGTGGTCCCAATTTGTTTAAAGAATTTTTTTAAAACAGATTTCAAAAATCAATATTTTCGACCCGGACAATTTTTTTTTTAGGTTTTTTGGACCATTCTGAACTCTGAACAAATAAGGTATCTTGTAATTTTTCTCTAAAGTTGATCGTTTTCGAGTTATAAGCAATTTAAAATTGTTAAAAACGAAAAATGGCGATTTTCAAGGCCGAAAAGCACCAGTAAAAAATATTATTTTTGAGGTTACCAAGTGCCTAAATTAAAGTTCAAACCTTCTTATATCTGTTCCCGATGAGTATTTTGGGCTTATTTTATTTTAAACTCTTGTTTTTTAATTGTTAATGCAGCGCTTATGACAGGGCGGGCTGTCGCGCGTCTTGACTATATTATATTATGTAGCTCGGGTGTTCTCGGCGCTTTTTTATACTTGTTAAATATACATACGTTTTTAGTAACCATGTTATAATTTTTGACGCTATAAATAATAATTAAAAAAATAATGTGTGTGTACTTTGTACGCGCGTAAGAAGTTATACTTCTATTATATGATTTCAACGAAATCAATATATGTACTTTAAACAGTTTCTCTACTACTTTCCAAAAATTAAATACGTATTTTCTGAAAAAAATTATATAATAATATACTTCCAATCATAAAATCTATATAAAAAAATAACTTGCTTGGGGCTTGAACCCACTTCACGTCTACCGCGCCGTACGAGAGTTGAAGCGATTTCCCACTACACCACATTCGCGTATACGTCATGTGGGAATATACACAACCTAAACGTTTACACCATAAACTTTTTGACATTTTGTTTATTTATATGAATCAAATTATTAGTTTGAATTTTGTCGAATTAAAATACAACAAAATATAGAGTAAGAAAACGATATATTAGATGAAGATTTGTAGAAAGTTTGTTCGTTATCAGATTATGTAAATTAAAGCATTGCCTACTAATAGGTAACTACATTATTTTTTTTACATTTTCCAAACTGAAACATTTAGAATTACGTATATGCGGCTTTTCAAAACTATTTAAAAAGTCACTATAATTATAAATTTGATTTTATTTCTGTCCTCACAACAATAAAAACTAATATATACAATATTTTTGTTTACCGATAACTTCCATATTGAACAATTATTGACGGATCATTTCAACGCCCAATCAGAGCCCGTATACCGACTAATACCATACTGTCGGTGTGCGCATGCGCGCAGGTCAATAAAATTTACCCTCAATGAAATCGCGCCTAAAGAAGTATAACTACAAAAATTAATAAAGCGTTCGAAAGTTTACAAATTTGTAGCAAAATTTATTTGAAATTCATATTTTCGCATTCATCTACATTCCAATCACATAAAGGTACACAAGTAACATTATTTTTCTTGCAATTACATGCTTTAGTTTTACAAGTTTTTGTACATTTGCATCGTTGAATCAGTTCATTAGGTACAGGATTTTTTGACATAAATTTGGGTGATAATACTCATGTTTCATCTGCCACGTAACCAAAATCTTGAAAATTCAAAACCTGATTTTTTGTAAATATGGCATTTTCCCATATATAAGATTGCAATGAAGATCTCAATGCATGAAATTTAAAAGCATCAGATGTACATGGAATATTTTCTAATACCCATGCCGCATGAACGGGATAAAATATTTAGTCTAGCTTCATCTATTGAGAAACGTATTTTATTTAATATTTTTAGGTAAACTTTTTCTAGTACATTTAATTGCTCGACAGTAAACGGTAATCGATTGCCTAGAGTCTAGAGGAATCAGGGCATTTTGATTTTCTTCAATCTCAAATAGATCTAAAGCTTTATGTTTCATGCCAATTTTGCTGGTGGTATCACAACCCGTGAATGCATGCATGGCTGACAAAACGTTACACATATAATTTAAGGATTCAGCTGATCTGTAACAAGATAAAATTTATGGTTTTTGACTGTATACTTAGTATAATCACAACCATCACAACTTCACAACCATGAAATAACAAAAGATGCAAACATATATCTAGATGTTAAACTGCATTTTGTGTTAGACTTAGTAAATAGTAACATGTTAAAATTAGAATATATTCCTACAGAGATTCAGCTGGCAGATGTGTTTACTAAGGCACTAAGTAATGAAAAATTTTGTAAATTTGTGAAAATGTTAAATTTAGTTTGAGTTTTTTATTTCATCACGAAGCATTTTACAGGTTTGAGGGAGGGTGTTACAGTCAGAGACATGTAAAAGGATAGACTTGGCTAGGGATATGCCACTCAATGCATCGGGGTGTAACGTCGACATAGGATTGAGTAATGGTCTAGCCATCTTTGTCAGTCACATGAGCGGGATCGTTTGGTTAAAAGAGATAGATAGACCATCGATCGACTGTTTCCATGCTGTTTCCGCGTTACGCTTGGTGATAATAGATGTAACATTACGCCCGCTATAAAATAAAGGGTATTTTTAACACATTTCCAACCATTATTCGAAGAACCTAACAAAAATAAGATTTGGAGGTACAAGACAGAGACAATTATCTACATTTAGTAAATTAAGTTCCCTCTAGATCGCGGAAGGTTCATCAAAATGAAAAATTTTAGCAAACGTCAACGGCACCACGACCGCGCTGCGCGCATACCTATACAGGGTGTTTCATTAATAATTGTCCATATAGTAACTGGAGAAACCTTAGCACAAAATACGAAGATTTGACCTAAAACACTTAAATGAAATGTGGTTCCTTACTGACTTACAGGGTGTTTTATCTAAAAATTTAATAACTATTTTTGCTCAACATTTTAAAACTGTTCGACGTATCCTTTTCATACTTGGCAGGAAGTATAGGTACTGTACAAACTACTAAATTACGATAAACAAACGTTTCTGGCTATTACCAGAGGCGTACGACGGGGGAAAGTGAATGGTTGACCCTTTCCAAATTCTACGCCACTGGCGGCATTGCTATTTTAGTTCAATTTTTTAATTCTCCAATACTTTCTATGAAAATAATATACTCTTCATTCGTAACGATAAAGGCATTAGTTTTTGAGATCTTTGAAGTTAAAAATGAAACGACACGGTTATTTTGATCATAGGCGTAACCAGGGGGGGTTTTGGGGGTTGTAACCCCCCCCCCCCCATTGGGATGTACTTTCAGCTCTATACGCTTAACATCATATCCCTCAGATATTTCCAATAGTTGTAACCCCCCCTTTCAGGTAGATGTAACCCCCCCCTTAGGATCATCCTGGTTACGCCTATGATTTTGATTAATGTATTGTGTCGCTTCATTTTTAATTTCAAATATCTCGAAAACTAATCATTTTATCGTTACGAATGAAGAGTATATTATTTACATAAAAAATATTGGAAAATCAAAAAATTACACTAAAATAGCAATTTCGTCAGTTGCTTAGAATTTGAGAAGGGTCAACCAGCCACTATCCCCTGTCGTACGCCTCTGGTAGTAGCTAGAAACGTTTATTTATCTTAATTTAGTAGGGTGTACAGTGCCTACACTTTCTGCCAAGTATGATAAGGATACGCCAAATAGTTTTGAAAGTACTGGGTACAAATAATTTTTAAATTTTAATCACATGAATCATATCATAAATTAATCAAAATAACTGTGCCGTTTCATATTTAACTTCAAATATCTCGAAAACTAATAACTTTATCGTTACCAATGAAAAGTATATTATTTTTCGTAGAAAGTATTGGACAATCTAAAAATGGCACTAAAATAGTAATTCCTCCAGTGGCGTAGAATTTCAGAAGGGTCAACCATTCACTATCCCCTGTCGTACGCCTCTGGTAATAGACAAAAACGTTTGTTTAACATAATTTAGTAGTTTCTACAGTACCTACATTTCCTGCCAAATACGAAAAGGATATGTCGAACAGTTTTTAAATTTTTAGATAAAACACCCTGTAACTCAGTAAGGAACCACATTTTATTTAAGTGTTTTAGGTTAAATCTTCGTATTTTCTGCTAAGGTTTCTCCAGTTACTATATGGACAATTACAAGCGCGGCTCCTCCTTAGGGTCAATTGGTCAATGACCCCCCTAAAATAATCTCATAAAAATACCAATTTTATTAAAAATATCTTTTATCTAAAACTTCACTCTGAAATACTCTCAGCAGTCTGCATTGGCAAAACAAATATAATAGATATAATAACGTCGCGCCTCGCGCTATACACAAGCCCGTGGCTGGGCCGTATTTTAAATTGTCTACATACAGTTCTTATGGCTTATGGACAAATGCATGTAAAATAGAAAAGAGACGGCAGATAGCAATTTCGTGGGCGAGAGTGGGAGTGACCTTTCCGTCGTATACCTGTAGTAGAGTCGACGGCCTCACGTTTAGTTAGTTACCGTCTGCTTGTTCAATGAGAAGGTCATAGACTATTTTGCAGAACTAAAGGATAGAAGAATTGACTTAAAATATAAAAATATTTAAAGTAAGTTTCGTTTTAATAAATTTACAATTTATTATACTATAAATATTCCTATCTATATATCAGTCAATAACCTGTTCATACCATTTTTCCTATATTTTTTAAAAGATTTACTCTAAAAAAAGACAAATTTAATTTTCGGAAAACTAGGGTAAATAGTATTGAGTTTTATCTAAGTCTGTATTTTTTATCTAAAATATAAATGCTAAAAGATCTTTTAAATACTTTAAAAAATCAACAGTTTGAAGTTTTCAAACCAAAATGACCCCCCTGAAGATTGACCCACGAGCCGCCGCTGGACAATTATTAATGAAACACCCTGTATACGCGCACGCACACTAACAGGCCTAGAGAGAGAGAGAGTAGTGGTATTTTACGCCAGTCAGTAGGGGAACACTGAAATCGGCATCTGATTAAGATAAAAACGGAACAAATAAATTGTTCTATCGCAAAAAGATATAAATACCGTAAACACACCATTACTAGCTAAAAAGATTGTTTTAAACAGTATATAGGTATAATGGTTTGCCTACTTAGTAGATATTTTGATAATGAAAAAAGAAAAATTTTTCATTTTAATTTATACCTTTTGTTTTAAAATATATAAGCAAGTATAGTAATTTTATAGGATTATCAGGTATCGTTGATAAACAAAAAATTACTTATTTAATATTACAAAAATGTATAGTCTTCTCTGACGACACCTACCGCAAGAAAGCTGCAACACAGTAGATTCGTGGTCGCATTAAACTTTCACAACTCAACGATAGGTGGTACCCAACTCATCAAATTCGAACTCACATACACCCATTTCACATACGTACCAACTAATATACGACGCTACTCATATGCACACCAACTCACGTACATATTAAACAGAGTGATAAATATGTACATACTGTATTATGGAATAACCGATTTAGATTTTCAGCTGTATTTTAGCCAAATCTTCAAAACATTGAAATTATTATTAAACATAATTGAATTATAAATCCTTGATAAAAAATGCGTAATCTTCTTCTCGTTGTCCTTATGCCCTATAAGAGCGTCGGACTTTGGTATCACCTATCCATCTTTTACCCATTTCTTCCACGCCTTCCGGTCTCCTGCCATTTCCTTCATCTGTTGCATTGTTTTCCCTCTCCTGGTCCCGATTGCCTCGATTTGTCCCATCCACCCATTTCTAGGTCTGCTCCTTCTTCTTTTCCCCTGTCTTTTGGCATCTGTCACCTTCTTTACTAGTCTGTTCTCGTTCATTCTATTTACATGGCTAAACTAATTCAATTTTCTTTTTTCAATTTTTTTCTCTATTGATTCCTGTTTTAGCACGTTTCTGATGTTTTCGTTCCTTTCCCTGTCCATCTTCGTCTTTCCAGCTATTTCTCTCAGCTGCTTCATTTCTATTGCATTTATTCTCCTGTTAGTGATCCCATAGTAAATAACGAGGAAAAAACAGAAAAAAAAACTTATGACAACTTATCCCAACGTGGTAAACATTTGGTCTTTCATTTAGTTTACTCTCAAAATCAACACCAAACGTTAGTCATATTTTTAATAGTGTTTATTTGAATCGTCAAATAAACTTGATTCACACTCACACTCACATTGTGGCTTATTTCCACATAAAGTAGTAAATTGCATAAGGTGCCACAAGAAAATAGCTTCAGAACAATGCCAAAATAAGTTGTTGTAGAGATAAAGGATAGAGACAATAATTATCTACAAATTATACTAAATGTTCGTAAGTTCCCTCTAGATCGCGTAAGGTTTGTCAAAATGGAAAAATTCAACAAACATCAACCGCGCCACGAATACCTACTTATATGCACATTAACAGGTTTAGAGAGAGTAGTAGTATTTTACGCCAGTCAATAGGGGAAAAACTGAAATCAGTGGTACGAAGACTGATTCAAGCCATGTTTTAGGGATCACCCCTGTATTGTAAACATTATTAAATAGTCCAAGAAGAAGGTCTAAGTTTTCCTCGTTGATTAACTTCAATAGCTCAGCTGGTATTTCATCTTTTCCTACAGATTTGTTGTTTTTTAGTTGACGTAGAGCATATTCCAATTCGGACTTTAGTATTGGAGGACCTTCCGACCTTCGTCGTTTTCTTTATTTAATGTAGGAGGTTTCTGATGTCATAGAAGAGTTCCTTTATATAGTCTTCCCACATGTTTATTTGTTCTTCAGGGCTTGAAATCAGTTTGCCTTCTGCGTTGATTAGATTATTTGGTCCTTGTGAGTATGTCGTGCCTGTGAATTCCTTGAGTTTCTTATGAAGATGGAAGTCATCATGTTTTTTATATAAGTTTTCGATATCTTCACATTGTTCCGTTATCCATGTTTCTTTTGCAATTTTTATTTTTTGTTTAAAGGGTGTATTTATTGCTTTGTACTGTTTGCATTTTCTTCTTTCATCCATTAAATCCAATATTTCCTCTGTCATCCATTTTTGCTTTCGTGGTCGTTGTTCTGTTATCATTTCGGTTGCCGTTGCAAGGGCGTGTCTGATTTCCTCCCAGTTTTGTTCTATATGTTGTGCTCTGTCTTCTTTGTTGGTAATTTATTTAAGTTTGTTGTTCAGCTGCTTTTCTGTTTTCTTTTTGGTTTTTTCATCATTGAGTTGTTCGGATATGCGTCTAATAGTTTTCTTTTGTGATGGTTTACATATTTTTAATCGCACTTCCATCTGCGGCACTACTGGATTATGATCGGAACCAATGTCAGCACTAGGGAAAGTTTTTACGCTTTTGAAAGAGTTTCGGTACCTTTTATTGACAAGAATAAAGTCAATTTGGTTGCGGACGATGTTATGTTCTCTATCCTGTGGGGACTTCCAGATGTATAACCTTCTTGGTGGTAATTTAAACCAGGTGTTAGTAATTACATAGGTATTCATGTTGTTGACAGAATTCTATCAATCTGTCGCCACTGTCATTTCTCTTACCTAGTCCCCATTTACCAGCCACTTCTGGCACTGGTTCATCCCCAACTTTAGCGTTAAAGTCTCCCATTATAATGGTTATTTCAGTTTTTCGAACTAGTTTAATGATGATTTCCAATTCTGTGTACCAGCGCTCAATTTCAGAATTTGATTTATCAGTAGTTGGTGCGTAAGTCTGGATTATATTTATATTCATGTTTTCCGTGTAGTTATACACTCTGGACCAAAATTAACCGACCACCTTAAAAATGGGTTATTTTTGATGTCTTATATCTCCTAAGCCTGTTGTCCGATTTAAGTAATTTTTTTAATATGTTATAGCCTTATTCCTTGACAATATCGTTATAATAATATTGTTGCTAAACAGGTAAATTTTCATTGTATACCGGGTGTACGAATCAAACTGTGTTTTTTTCTTAAAGTTTGCATCACCCTGTGGAATATTCTAGCATTTATGGAATACTGAAATTAAAACCTAACTATAGCCTCATGCTTTCTCAACATTTTGTTGTTTGATTGATTCGCTCATGTTGGATAATAAAAAAGTTAGGTGCTTTAACAACTAGACATGTTGTTTATCAATACAGGGTGTTTTTAAAAAATTTTGGCTAAGTTTAAGGGGTAATTCTGCATGAAAAAATAATGACAGTTTGCTTTATAAACTTATGTCCGCAAATGCTTCGTTTCCGAGATAGGGGGTGTTGAAATTTTTCTGACAAACTGATGATTTATTTATTACTTTAAAACCGGTTGAGACATGCATATGAAATTTAGTGAGTTTTAATACGTAGTTATTGCACATTTTTTTGGCATACAATTAAGCATTTCATATTCACCATTGGCGCGCATACGCATATGAGCCATCATATTACCCGTATGCGCGCCAATGGTGAATATTAAATTCTTAATTGTATGTCAAAAAATATGCAATAACTACGTCATAAAACCCAACAAATTGCATTTGCATTTCTCAACCGGTTTTAAAGCAATAAATAAATCGTCAATTTGTCAGAAAAATTTCAACACCCCCTATTTTGGAAACTAAGCATTTGCGGACCTAAGTTTATAAAGCAAACTGTCATTATTTTTTCATGCAGAATTACCCCTTAAACTTAGCCAAAATTTTTTAAAAACACCCTGTATTGATAAACAACATGTCTAGTTGTTAAAGCACCTAACTTTTTTATTATCCAACATAAGCGAATCAATCAAACAACAAAATGTTGAGAAAGCATGAGGCTATAGTTAGGTTTTAATTTCAGTATTCCATAAATGCTAGAATATTCCACAGGGTGATGCAAACTTTAAGAAAAAAACACAGTTTGATTCGTACACCCGGTATACAATGAAAATTTACCTGACGAAGACTAAGTAGTTTTCAATCCTAATAGTAAATTATTAATATTGAAAATATTAAAAATATTACTAAAAGATTTTTAAATTGAAAACTTATTGGTACACTTTCCTGGTGCCACCTCCAAGACTTCTACAATTTGCAAGTCAAATGGATGCTGCAGTGAAGACGAGAGGGAAGGAATTCTACACTATGCAATTCACATCCCCCGTCTGCAGCTGGTAAAGTTCCAACGGAAAAATGCACCTAGTTACTCTACGGAGTAATACGACTATAAAATAAAAATGTATACCATTTTTATTGGAGAACAGTGCCTACGTTCCTTCCGATGAAGGCTCCAATAAGAGCCGAAAATCGCGATTCAAGGGACTGGACTGCACTCCGTATTCTAATTGAAAAGTAAGATTGTTTTGCCTTCGCATTGCAACTGAATAAAAAAAAATGGTATACATTTTTATTGAAAATTTACCTGTTTAGCAACAATATTATTATAACGATATTGTCAAGGAATAAGGCTATAACATATTAAAAAAATCACTTAAATCGGAAAACAGGTTTAGGAGATATAAGACATCAAAAATAACCCATTTTTAAGGTGGCCGGTTAATTTTGGTCCAGAGTGTATCAGTATTAGTGCGGTCAGAATGGAGGACAAAATTTATTACTTTTTCAGCGAGTTTCTTAGTTAATACTATTCCTACTCTGTTTCTGTGGTCTTTGTCATTGTTTCCGGAGTATAATAAGGTTCCTTTCGCGGTTGCACATTTTCCCGAGTGTGGCCATCCCGTTTCACTGATGCCGAGGATCTGTATCTGTAGGCGTTCCATTTCTAGAGTCGCGTTATCCAATTTTCCTGCTTCAAAAAGAGTTCGTACATTCCAGGTCGCAGTTTTGAGGTTTTTAAGGTAATGATTCCTCCCGGGGATTCTTAGCACCCTCTGGTTATTTAAAACCTGCCGGGGACTGAGGGCCATTATATTTGAGTTATCTGCCATGTAGTTGTCCTGGGAAAAATAATGGGGTGGTTTTCCCTTTGCCCTCCCCATGTTTTCTTTCAGGGTCTTAGCCATGTTGCTCCTGAGGCGCCGGAGACCCGCCTTTTGCCCTCTCCTGTCAGCTACTTAACGCACATCCCTTGTACGCAAGTATTGGCAGGGTCACGCGACATAAATAAGTAGCATAGTTTTCTGAAAATACATAAATTCCATCTTGTTGAGCCAATGTCGGAAAGTTATGCAGATTTTCTTATATTACCTTCCTCGATGTACATCTCTAGCTTGTCCACGAAAGCAAATACTTTATTTGTCAACTACGAAAATCATTTTATGTTTACCTTTTAATGTGTAAACGACGATTAAGTTTGCCAAGTTTATCTGTTATGTCGCAAATAAATGCTAAAAGCCACCACCAACTATCTTACTTGAGTTCAAAACAATTTGATCATTTACAGGGCCTTTTAGTTAGCCTTCGGGCCGCATAAAAAACAGTAAGAGGGTCGCAGGTTGAGTATCGCTGTTTTAGACAGTGTTTTTAAAATTTTCATGTAGTTCTGCTTTACACCAAGCAGAGTTTGAAATCTGGATGTCCACCTAGTCACCGATAACTTTAGAGTAAGCGATTTTGGTTGGACGTTTTTCTGCATTCTTTGGTAAATCGAGTCGAGGGAGTTTTTGAAGATTTCCTTAAAGGCACTGCTTAAAAACGTTGCGTATGCATGCGTAAAATAATATATCAATAACACATTTTTACATATATTAGACGACAAAATGGGGCCCCTGATATATTGGGGCCCCCCCGCAAGCTTCATGCTGCGGGGGCCTCTGTTACGCCCCTGATAGCACTCTATGTACATAGCATATGGTTGTAAAAGCTGACCTGATTAAGCTAGAATGCTGGGAGAGGTGTCATTTTGCAGCATTTTTAAAACTCCTTACAGTGATATATACAGCATGATGCTACAATAAACAAGTTTTTCTCAAAAAAAAATATATATTTTGATTAGGTCTTTTTCCAAAAAGTACATAATTTAAAATTTTCATAATATTCCTATAGTCGGTTCGCTAAACTCCGACACAACTGGCTAATGATTTTAGTAGTTATTTTTTTTTATTTTGGTCAATTTTACCAAAATTGGCAAAATTACTAACTATTTAGTAATGTATGTAAAGAAGAATGTATACAAAAAAGAAGAATGTATGTAATTTATTTAATTTAAAATATATTTTACTGTTGCCAGAAACAGATAAATTACATACATTCTTCTTTTTTATCAATTAATTTAATTAAAAAAACTTTTTACCACCCTGTATAAATAATTTTTATTGTTCATATTACTGAACAGCGAATTAAATAACATTTCAAATGAGCTAACACACGACCTGTAGTCTCATTTAAAAAAATCATCGATTACGTCATCACGCCCAGATGGATGACGTCACTAGTATGATACATATGCCAAAAAATTACAATTTAAAAATAAAAATCGACCTGTTTCGGAATTTTTCCTTAAAGTTGCTAACTTGCGACATTACGAATTTATTCCTTTCATTTGCACGATACTGTATGTGAAATTTTTTTTTTTTTATGTTGAAACCATCACCATCCCACGATAAAATGTTTATATGTTATTAACAACAGTATTATGTATTTGTAGGAATATTATGAAAATTTTAAATTATGTACTTTTTGGAAAAAACCTAATCAAAATATATTTCTTTTGTTTGAGAAATACTTGTTTATCGTAGCATCATGCTGTATGTATCACTGTAAAGAGCTTTAAAAATGCTGCAAAATGACACTTCTCGCAGCATTCTAGCTCAATTAGGTCAGCTTCTACAACCATTCCAATAAAGTATTGCCGCGGTGAGACTAAGTTTTCACTCTAATGGCATATAAAACAACATAATGCTATTCTACACCCCACCAGAATGAAAACAATGGGAACCTTCTCTGGTTACACCTCCGAGGCTTCTACAATATGCAAGCCATACGGATGCTGAGACTAAGGAAGATGAGGGAATTCTACAATTTACAATTCACGTCCCATCTGCTCAGCGCGGTAAAGTTCCAACGAGAATGGTTTCCTTCGTACTCCAATCAGAGTAAATGTAAATCAAAAATGAATAACCACTTTCAATTTCGTTGCAGAACGAAAATACAGCCGAACCATATTCCAGTCCAATCAGAGAGTGCAGCAAGCACCTCTACCGGTTTCGAAACTTATTAGTCTCTCACCAGGAGGCACATATGCTGCTCTCTCTGACCCAACCAGGACAAACCCCGGCGTGCAGTCCCGGATTGCAACCGATATTGTCGCGGTGTTTTGGACCTTTTTGGAAAGTTTACATAACCATATTTAGGAAACGGCTTGAGATAAAATTTTGTATTTTTGTTTCTCTTATTAGCCACTGTGAGCATTCCAAATTATAACCAAATCTGAAGAGGGGGCGGAAATTAGGTGTGTTGAGTTGATATGGAATGACACAGCAGCTAACCTGTCATGGCAGATACACCTGTCAAATCGGCAGCTTTAGAAGTCTGAGAAAGTTTAAGTCTTTTTTTCCTGTCGACTGTATATCTTTCTTTCACTTAACAACAGAATACGACAACAAAAGCTTTTTACTAGCCCCAAACATTTTTTTTAACAAAAAAAAATCTTTCAAGGACCAGGTGACCGGGTTAATTATTTTTAAATCAGCCCAAATTTGCTATAGGATTATATAAATACTAGTTCATGGCAACTAGCCTTGTAGAAAAATAAAAAAAAATTCTACCCGGCCTAATCTACACTTAAAACAAGTAATTGGACTTCGTAAGGCTTTCACCCAAAAGTAATCGAAATTAGAACTGGAAGTCGATATTTGAACGCTTCGTGTAACTTTGTGTCGATCGATATACGATTTCAAGACTTCAAAACAGGAACTAAAGATTAAAACTCAACTTTTCAATACGCTTCGATTGATGTGTTACATATACTATTTTTGCGACTATAACGGCACTTTTGGTTAGAACTGTTTAAGCGGAAATGATATAAAAACCAAAATTTTTCTCATCTTGCTAAGGCACGTCGAATGATATATCGCTTATACTATTTCAGTGACTTTAGAATAGTTCATACGGTTGCAACTCTAAAACCGGAAGTCCGATGTCAAATTTCTCATCTTTAATACAATCCTTGGGTTATAAGCTTTCATTCGACACCTCATTTGTCATTCTATCTATATTAATAATGAAGGAGTTGTATTCGCGAACGGAAAGACAGATGAACAGACAAGTCATGAAACCGGAAGTATATATTTGTTCTCTTCTTGCGAAGTAGCGTCGAATAATATATCACGTGTACTATTCCGGTGACTTTAAAACAGTACTTCTGGTCGCATTTCTAAAACCGGAAGCCCTAGGTCAAATTTCGCACATTTAGTACCATCCTTGGATTATAAGCTTTCATTCGACACCTCAATTGTTATTCTATCTGGTAAAGTGACGGAGGAGTTATATTCGCGGTCGGACGGACAGACAGCCTAGGTCAAATATCTCACCTTTAGTACCATCCTTGGATTATATGCTTTCATTTGACACCTCATTTGTCATTCTACCTGGTATAATGACGGAGGAGTTATATTCGCAGTCGGACGGACAGACAGCCTAGGTCAAATATCTCACCTTTAGTACCATCCTTGCATTATAAGCTTTCATTTGACACCTCATTTGTCATTCTACCTGGTATAATGACGGAGGAGTTATATTCGCGGTCGGACGGACAGACAGCCTAGGTCAAATATCTCACATTTAGTACCATCCTTGCATTATAAGCTTTCATTTGACACCTCATTTGTCATTCTACCTGGTATAATGACGGAGGAGTTATATTCGCGGTCGGACGGACAGACAGCCTAGGTCAAATATCTCACCTTTAGTACCATCCTTGGATCATAAGCTTTCATTTGACACCTCATTTGTCATTCTACCTGGTATAATGACGGAAAAGTTATATTCGCGGTCGGACAGACAGCCTAGATCAAATTTATCACCTTTAGTACCATCTTTGGATTATAAGCTTTCATTTTTGACACCTCATTTGTCATTCTAGCTGGTATATTGACGGAGGAGTTGTGATTACAGACAGAGGGACAGACGGACGTGGATAATTCAAAGTTTTCACATTTTTTCAAAATTGGGTGAAAACAAAATATGTAGTGGAAAAGTTCCTAAAACAAATGTTACATCTATGAGGTTCTCTCACATGTGTGAACATTCCCTTTATGTTGAGTTAAAGCTACAGAAAGGAAATAAAATAATGAACAGATAGAGAGAATATGTTCAAGAGATGCTACAAAATGTATATTCTATAACCATAAATGAACTGCAAGAAGCTATTACAGAATGGAAAAAAGGAAAAGCACCAGGGTATGACAGAATAACCAGTGAAATGATGAAAAAAATGGAACAAAATGAAACAGAGTTATTACTCTATTGCAGAACTATTAATTCTAGCAAATCAAGAGCTTTCCAAATAGCTACTGATTCTTCAGTGTAAATAGAGCAATGTGAAGGAAATTTTATTTTAAATGATTTGTTTAGATTAGACTATACAATTATT
Source organism: Diabrotica virgifera virgifera (assembly GCF_917563875.1). Lineage (NCBI taxonomy): Eukaryota > Metazoa > Arthropoda > Insecta > Coleoptera > Chrysomelidae > Diabrotica > Diabrotica virgifera. The sequence continues at coordinate 7,243,446 of NC_065452.1, read as the reverse complement.
CTTCTTCTGTTCAGTGTTTTATGTAGTTCCATAAGTTTCTGTGTTGTATACAGCTTTTGTCAGTCGAGGAAACCAGTATAGGATATTTAAAAAAAATAGACAAAATACTACCTATTGCATTTATTGAAGCAAATAACAGTTTACTGAAAATGTATAAAGTTACCCAAAGTATAAATGCTTAATATAATACTATTTTTTATTGGAACTACACTTTTAGTGTACCTATACTTATGTTGTAAATGGCACTTAGTTTGGTATAGCATAGAGCCAGATTATAAAACGTTAATTAATAATGTAAGATAGTAAAATCATGACTTTAGTTGTTATAGCACAAATTTGAATCTGCACATTTGCAGGAAAGTATGAATATTTCGAACATTTTGTTCAATCAAGCAACTTACTCATAGCAAAGCGTATTTACGACAATTTATTAAATATTAGTTTAAAAAAGTTGTACCCAAAAAAGTTGAATTATCTTATCACATTCGCGGACACGACTGCATATGCAGACACTTACAAAGGGACATGACTGTGTGCATATGAGGATGGGTCCTCGAATGTTTTATACGTGAAGCCGCAAAACATAATTTTACAAAAGAAATCAAAACTAGTAATCAATATACAGGGTGTTTCATTAATAATTGTCCATATAGTAACTGGAGAAACCTTAGCACAAAATACGAAGATTTAACCTAAAACACTTAAAAAATGTGGTTCATTACTGAGTTACAGGGTGTTTTATCTAAAAATTTAAAATTTATTTTTGCTTAGCACTTTAAAACTATTCGACGTATCCATTTCATATTTGGCAGAAAGTGCGACTACTATACACCCTACTAAGTTATGATAAACAAACGTTTCTAGCTACTACCAGAGGCTTACGACAGGAGATAGTGGATGGTTGACCCTTCTCAAATTCTACGCCACTAGAGGAATTACTATTTTAGTGCCATTTTTAGATTCTCCAATACTTTCTAGGTAAATAATATACTCCTCATTGGTACCGATAAAGTCATTAGTTTTTGAGATAATTTGAAGTTAAATATGAAACGGCACAGTTATTTTGATAATTTATGATATATGATTCATATGATTAAAATTTAAAAATTATTTGTACTCAGTACTTTAAAACTATTTGGAGTATCCTAATCATACTTGACAGAAAATGTAGGTACAGTACACCCTACTAAATTAAGATAAATAAACGTTCCTAGCTACTACCAGAGGCGTACGACAGGGGGTAGTGGCTGGTTGACCCTTTCCAAATTCTACGCCACTGACGAAATGGCTATTTTAGTGAAATTTTTTGATTTTCCACTATTTTTTATGTAAATAATATACTCTTCATTCGTAACGCTAAAATGATTAGTTTTCGAGATATTTGAAATTAAAAATGAAACGACACACTAAGGCCCGGTACTTTATGTCTCCGTTAACAGCCGGTTAGTTAACCGGGGTTTAATCGGGACAGAAATATATGCATAACATAGACATAAACGCAATTATACTTATTATTATATTCATAAATAATTATAATAATAATTATAATTGCTTTTATTACAACGCAAGAGGCCCTATGAGGTACTTTTCTGTCCCGATTAAACCCCGGTTAGCTAACCGAGGTTTAACCGGGACATAAAGTACCGGCCCTACATTAATCAAAATAACCGTGTCGTTTCATAAGATCTCGAAAACTAATGACTTTATCGTTACGAATGAAGAGTATATTATTTTCATAGAAAGTAATGGAGAATCCAAAAATTGAACTAAAATAGCAATTCCGCCAGTGGCGTAGAATTTGGAAAGGGTCAACCATTCACTTTCCCCCGTCGTACGCCTCTGGTAATAGCCAGAAACGTTTGTTTAACATAATTTAATAGCTTGTACAGTACCTATACTTCCTGCCATGTATGAAAAGAATACATTGAATAGTTTTAAAATGCTGAGCAAAAATAGTTTTTAAATTTTTAGATAAAACACCCTGTAACTAAGGAACCACATTTTATTAAGTGTTTTAGGTTAAATCTTCGTATTTTGTGCTAAGGTTTCTCCAGTTACTATATGGACAATTATTAATGAAACACCCTGTAGATGTATCGGGTAACTGTTTTTTTCTTTTTTTATTATTTGAATATTGAGATCACAATAACTAGAGAAACTGTAGAAGGAATCAAGCAAGAACCATTTCAATTGCACAAAGATTGTAACAAGTGGTATTTTCAATTTATTATTGCATGCAAGATACGGGATAAGTAAAATCAGGATACAAAGGACGATCTACGATAACAGAAGTTGAGTTACTTCACCGACTAAGGCCATGATGTAGCTTTGATCACAAGAACGAGCAACAGCTTACTGAGACTATTTAAACCAATTGATTATTACTTAAAGATAATATAAACTCTAAACATGAAAAGATATAGATAATGGAAGCAGAGTATTTACTGCTTTGTTGAAGTGGAAGAATGCAAGTATCTAGGTATAACTGGTCAATTAAAGGACCATTATGACTGACTAGAATATATTAGGTAAATAACTGAAATAGGAAGATGGACGGTTATCTACACTGCGCGTCATAGGACACCCTAAAAAATGGGTAATTTTTGAGGTCGCGTGTCTCCTAAACCTGTTGTCCGATTTAAGTGATTTTTTGAATATGTTATAGCCTTATTCTTTGTCAATATCAGTGTAATAATATTTTTGCTAAATAGGTAAATTTTCATTGTATACCGGGTGTACGACTCAAACTGTGTTTTTTTCTCAAAGTTCGCAACCACCTGTGGAATATCCTAGCATTTATAAAATACTGAAATTAAAACCCAACTATAGCCTCAGGTCTTATTAACATTCTGTTTTTTTTATTCATTCGCTTACGTTGAATAATACAAAAGTTAGGTACTTTAACAACTAGCCATGTTCTTTTTCAGTACAGGGTGTTTCTAAACAAGTGCGACAAACTTTAAGGGGTAGTTCTGCATTAAAAATAATGACAGTTTGTTTAATAATCGTATGTCCGCAAATGCTTCGTTTTGGAGATACGGGATGTTGAATTTTTTCTTACAAACTGACGATTTATTTATTGCTTTAAAACCGGTTGAGATGTGCAAATGAAATTTGGTGAGTTTTAAGACGTAGTTATTGCACATTTTTTGACATACAATTAAGAATTTTATATTCACCATTGGCGTGCATGCGGGTCATATTACCCGTATGCACGCCAATAGTGAATATAAAATTTTTAATTGCAAGTCAAAAAATTCGCAATAAATATCTCATAAAACGTACCAAATTTCATTTGCATATCTCAACCGGTTTTAGGGCAATACAATAAATCATCAGTTTTAAAAAAAATCAACATCCCGTATCTCGTAAACGAAGCATTTGCGGACATAAGTTTATAAAGCAAACGGTCATTATTTTATCATGCAGAATTACCCCTTAAAGTTGGTCGCACTTATTTACAAACAACCTATACTGATGAAGAACATGACTAGTTGTTAAAGTACATAACTTTTGTATTGTCCCACATAAGCGAATGAATTAAAAAACAGAATGTTAAGAAAACAAAAGGCTATAGTTAGGTTTTAATTTCAGTATTTTATAAATGCTAGAATATTCCACAGGGTGTTGCGAACTCAGAAAAAACAGTTTGATTCGTACACCCGGTATACAATGAAAATTTACCTGTTTAGTAAAAATATTATTACAAGGATATTGATAAAGAATAAAGCTATAACATATTCAAAAAGTAACTTAAATCTGACATGTTTAGGAGATACGCTACATCAAAAATGACCCATTTTTTAGGGTGCTCGTTTTCTATGACGCGCAGTGTATAATGTCTAGCAACTGGATGAAGTACCATACTGAAATTACAGAAATGTATGTAACGCTGGACAAATGACTGGAAACTTGAAAATATTGGTATAAATACCAGATGACCTAATTTGACAATAGTAAACCTATGAGTTTATTATAAAAAAGGCTTACTTTAAAAAGGTTCAAGAAATTTCGAGTATATACAAGAAACACCTAAGACACGCCTAAAAATTGATATAAGGTCGATTTGCACCGATCTGTTTAATGGATAAAAATTATTGGATATGTAATTTAGCATGTTAACAATTACAAAAAAAAACAAGGGTTGTCTGATATAATCTTGTTCTAACTATAATTAATTAATAAATAAAAATTAAACATTTTTTTATGAATTTAACAAAAAAATTCGACCTGGTCAGATATTATATCAGATTTTTTGGATCATTATAAACAAAAAAGGTCTTTTGTGATTTTTCTCTAAAGTTGATCGTTTTCGAGTTTACACAATTTAAAACTAAAAAAAAAAAGAACGAAAGATGACAATTTTCGAGGCTCAAAAACACAAGTAAAAAATATAATACATAAATTCAAGTTCAAACCTTTTTCTATCAGGTCTCAATAAGAATTTTAGACATTTTTTATTCTAAAACATATTTTTTTAATTGTTAATGAGGAAGGTTTCTTATGAGGAGACGGGCATTAACAACTAAAAAAACAATGTTTCAGAATGAAATAAGTCCAAAAGACTTATCAAGAACTGATAGAATAACGTTTGAACTTGAATTTAGGTACTTCGTAATTTCAAAAATGATATTTTATACTTATGTTTTTGAGCCTTGAAAATCGTCATCTTTCGTTATTTTTTCAGTTTTAAATTGTTTATAACTAGAAAACGATCAACTTTAGAGAAAAATTACAAAAGACCTTTTTTGTTTAGAACGACTTAAAAAATCTGAAATAATATCTGAGCGGCTCGAATTTATTTTAATTTATAAAAAATGTAATTTGTTAATTATAAATTAATTATAGTTAGAACAAGATTAGACCGAACCCTTGTTTTTTGTAATTGTTAACATGCTAAATTACAGATCCAATAATGTTTATCCATTAAACAGATCGGTACAAATCGACCTTATATCGTATCTTAGACTATATGATATCGGCCACATTCCAACGGATTGGCTTTGTCCAACCTTTATAATGATCTCTAAATCACAAAGAGCGACAAGGTGCAAGGACCACAGACTGAATACTCGCGATACTTAAAAACGCGCGATAAGAAGTTGTCACTTCTGTTGGCACTCCCCAAGTGCGTCTTTTTTGAAAATATTGTTATTTAACAGAATGAGAAACGCCGTTCTTTGATAATGAGAAAGCTGAGAGATTAATTATTTTAAACGTTTACAGTTTGATATGATTTGTACTATAAATTCAAAATATTGACTTCATACAATACGCAGATCCGTTACATTAATCTAAAAAAAAAATAAATGCGAATGGAATAATTTTGTGACGCTGCAAGAGAATTTTGTACAAAATAAGATATTAAATAATATCTATTGCACCAAACCCCCAGAAAAACTTAATTCAGTATTTTATACTTAATTTGTGGAGACTAGTTACTAAATGTATTTTTTCAACAAATTTCGATTTAATCAAATTTTAACACATAACATTTTCAAAACACAAATTTGGAATGCATGTTGTCCAGTCCAAGGTGTAATTAATTTAAAGCATTTTTCAAACCTCCCAACTCTGATATCATACAACTTAAGTTGTCACATGTATATAATCAAACATGCATTTTACGATTGATTAAATTAAATAAACAAACAAAAATTTTAAAAAAATAATTTGTACTTTGAAACATTTGAAAATTGATACATTAGATATTTTTCACTCTTTTATGGTATGTAGAAATTGGTTTGTCCTGTGGCAACAGTGCTTAAAGGTGTTCTGCGCGCCATGCCAAATCTTAAACAGAGTCGTTAAGTTTTTATAGTACAAAAGGCTATATTTTAAATGACCACCAAAGTAATTATTGAGCCCCAACCAAGTTTTATACTCTGTCTCCAAAATAATATTTGGGAACCAAACAATAAATAAGCACCAAAAAACCCCAACTAGAAATTATGAATGTTGAAGCTAATGTATATATTTAAGCCGCATCTAAAGTAATACAAGAACATCGAAAACATTAAATAATCTTCAAAATCAATGACTGATATCCAATAAAAGTCAATGAGCTGGAAGTTAAATTAAATGCTGACTATGCAAACCCCAAAATAATGATTGGGAATAATATTGCGCACCAAAAAATAAAAGCGGATTATGAACATGTGCGCACAACACGCCAGCTCCTAAGGTGCAACAAAAGAGTAGTTGTCTTTGTGTTATTATATATGGTGTATATTTACTGCCAATTCAGTTTTTTGTTGTCAAATTGTGATATTGTAAAGTATTACCGATGTAACTTCCCGAATTGACACACTGAAATGGAACTGAGCCGGACACGTCGCCCGAATCAGTGATCAAAGATGGACGAAGAGATTACTTGAGTGGAGGCCGAGATTAGACAAAAGAAGTAGAGGAAGACCCCTACTCGTTGGGGTCTTTCTCTGACCCCCAACTGACTATCTCAAGAAATTGGATGCAAAGTGCTCAAAATAGAGCACAATTGACAAAAATGAGGGAGGCCTATGTCCAGCAGCGGACGCAAAGGGCTGGTGATAATGATGATGAAATTATTACAGTATACAAGGTCAAACATTGCATGTGACCTGCCACTAACGGACTGTAGGGAGCAAAGTCGTACTTTTCCTCCCTAGGGAGACTAAGTACTTTTACTCCCTAGGGAGTAAAAGTTAAAGTGACGTCATGGTATGTAATTAATGAAATACACCTACCTCTACCGAAAGTATACTTTTTCTGACCTGATTGTAGGGAGCAAAGTCGTACTTTTCCTCCATATGGAGGAAAAGTAAAAGTGACATCATGGTATGTCATTGATGAAATAACTTATTGATGCCCTATACAATATTCTACTATCTATTACGTAAGTATTTATACATTTTAACGTTTATTTATAGAGCACCCTGTATTTTGCAGAATGGTAAAAACAGTAAATTGTTATTTTGATTTAACAATGTTTACTGTAGCTACTTGTTAGTTTTAGTGCTCTAATAAATTTTGTCAGTTAGTTACATAAATTATTTAAAAATGAAAAAATTACTTGATATTTGAGGAAGGTGGAAAAATTATATGTATAACATGGGAGTAAAGTGCCTTTTCCTCCCTTGTTATACAAATAGCTATTAACGCCGTATACAATATTCTATTTTCTATTACGTAAGTATCTATACATTTTAACGTTTATTTATAGAATCCTATTTATATAGAACCTGTATTTTGCAGAATGGTAAAAAACAGTAAATTGTTATTTTGATTTAACAATGTTTACATTAATAATTTGACTTATATTTGACATATGACAGTTACACTGTACCTACTTGTTAGTTTTAGTTCTCTAATTAATTTTGTTGTGTGTGTGTGTGTCGAGAGAAAGAGATGGCTTTAGAAAAATAATCTTTTTGCCACAGAATTTTGTTATAAAGATGTTTAAATTGATCCCTTTTATAACAAAGAACTTTTTATAATAAAACGTTTTTATTATTTATAGGACCCAATATAAAATTATTTTGTTGTTTCAATTTCTATGTCATAAAAGAATTTTGTAATCGACTTTAAACTAATATAAATCAAAGAAAACTCCGATTCACTATCTTATAAAATCACAGAGCACGCATATTTAACGCTCTGTTCAAATACATTTGTGCTGGTGATTTTCATCTGGGAGGTTCTTGATATTGCGGTTGATCAATAATTACTTCTGGTTCGTTTACAAAGGTTACGTTCTTTTTAGGTACCATGGTTTTACGAATTTGGTCAATGTGACGTTTTAGACAATATCCAATATCAAGTTGGACTTGGTAATGTAACAATCCATAATTTTTAACAATTGTGCCAAATTTCCAAAGTTCCTGGTTTCCTTGGTAATACCTTACTTGTACTCTCTCCCCCACATTTAACTGTCTTGCACCAGGAGGTTGATTTTCTGATCTGGTAAGTTTTGGTGGACGTAGTGCGTCGAGTTTGATTCTTAGTCCGGATTATAATTCCAAAAATTACACTAGTATAAAAAAGTACTTTTTATAATACCACGGTTGTTTAAAATAGCATATATAATAATTAACTTATAAAATATGAATTTTAAGAAACTTTTAATTATGACATAATAATTGTAATACATTGTATTAAAAAAATTAAAAAAGGTAACAACAGCCTGGTTTCGAACTCAGGACCTCTCGATCTCCGGTCTAACCCTCTACCACTGAGCTACCATCTATCGATGTCTTAACTTACGTTAAAATGGAACTCAAATGTCATACCATTAGTCACATTTTTAAAATAGTTTGAAATTAAAAAAAACTCGATTTATCCATATTATAGCAGTTAAATATTGCATTGTTAGCCATCTCTGAGCTATTCTGAAAATTACAGGTGCCTAGGTAGCCTAGAACTATTTTTAAAATGGATTACAAAATTTGCGGAGGCCGTGACACCAAGCAAGCCAGGTATATAAAAACGTTTTAAAATGAAAAAATGCTTTGTTATTTGAGGAAGGTGGAAAAATCATATGTATAACATGGGAGTAAAGTGCCTTTTCCTCCACTGAATGATTACTGCAGTAAACTTCAGTCTTGGGAGGAAAAGTAGCACTTTACTCCCTTGTTATACAAATAGTTATTTGGATGCCGATTCTTGGTTATTTTAGTGTTCAAGTAAGATTTGTTGTGTCAAGAATAATAAGTTGCTGCTGAAATAGATAAATAAACTTCACAACTCACTACTTTGGCGCTCAAAAATAAATACTTTGGTATTACAATGTTGGTGCTCACCTATGTGTCACCTATATTTGGTGCCAAAAGACAAACGTTTGGAGATCATATCGATTTTAAATTAGTGTTCGGTTAAATACAAGCCATACAAAAACCTAGGTTTAAAAGAACTGAATTAAGTGGCAATACTGTGTGGGTGTTTACACTCATCTGCGCCAGACTGGAGTTGTAGTACTGACGATAGTTTATCACAAGAAGTAGAAGTATGCACGATTTAAATATTCCAAATAATAATTTTTATCGCAAAACAGACAAGTTGTTTAGTGTTAAAATTACTGTTTGTCAAAAATTATGTTAAATAAAATTTATTAAATAAATATTTAATATTAAATAAATATTGACTACTGGCATTATTTGACCGGTAAACCCCGTAACTTCAGTGCTTAATGAATTTCTTGACAGATGACATCAGTGTCGGGTGTTTCGGAAAATGATATATAAATATAATGAAAAAAATATAGTAATATAAATCGAATATAAGAAATAAATAAAAAATTGATAATATATTAAACCTTCCTTAGAAACCTCCTATTTTCTTTTTGATTAAAAAGTATATATTAGTAAATAAAATTAAATAAAACGCAATTTGAGTAGATCTTTCACCTTTCTATCGACGTCAACATGTATTATTTATTTTGATACATTTTAGAAGGTCAGAGCAAATTTCTTTCAATTTATATGCTATAGAGCGTTTCACGTTAAGAACGGAACGTTGCCGAGATAGGGCTGCGTATTTCTTATGGACGATAGAAGCGCGCCGATGCCACGCCGTCTGATTAGAATGAATTGTATATCGACAGTCTACTAGCCACACGTGCCTGAGTGTTTTGGCAACACTGTTCTGCACAAGTCAAACGTTCCGTGCTTAACGTGAAATAAAGTATATAAAAGATGATGCGTTTATAAAGAACGAAATAAATACTACACAATAGTGTAGATTATCTGAAATGGTAACCTGATTTCTTTAGTAGGGTGACGACAAATGGTGAAATCTAAACATGTATAAAATTAATCAACATATTACTGTCTGGCGCTGTCCATATTGGGTAAATAGTCGAGGGCCATCAAACAAGCGAATACTGTCATTACCATCTTAGGTTTCACTTCTGTAATGTCTTCAGGAAGAGCATATACTCTTGCTCCAGCTTTACGGGACATGGAGATGGCGTATTTCGCATTCGCCAGTTTTTCCTACAAATAAAATCATTCTTAATTTAAATGTTCAAATTATTTAAATATTTACAAATTGTCGAAACCAAAAGACTCCATCTTTAAACAAATAAATGTTTAAAAATTTAATAAAATCTTTGGATTTCTTAGTTCGGAAACAGATTCTCTCTTATACCTATGCCCCATCCTTCTACAGTTTACAAGGAATAAAGGGTGATGAATGCAGAGACGTGGGGGGTCTAAATAGTTGCACTCCACAACACGTCAATTCATCGAGGCAAAGATCAACGAAACTGCCTCCTAATACTCAAAACGTGAGTAAGAACGTAGGTAGAAGAAGGCATTATTTTTATTTTCAATTCAGAGACCATTACCCCCTTTCTATGGCCATTTCGAACCCTTTAGTTATCATCAGGAAAGTTATCGTAATGATGCTCTATTAGAGCATGAGAACTGATGAGAACTAAAGGGTTCGAAATGGCCATAGAAAGGGGGTAATGGTCTCTGAATTGAAAATAAAAATAATGCCTTCTTCTATTTAAATATTTATTTACTAAAATCATTGATAATTAAAATACTTTTTAAATCAGATAAAGATTCCTCTTCTTCTTCCTTCTTGTATGTAGGCTTTAAAGCCTGTTTCTTCTTCAACATTAGCCTCCTAAATTGTTTAAATTATCGCACCATCTTTTTCTTGGTCTGCCAATATTTCGTCGTCCATTTGGTGACTTATTTCGTGCTATTCGTAATATCCTTTCCTCTGCCATTCTACTGATGTGTTCGTTCCACTCCTGTTTCCGTTTTGTCACCCATCCATTTATTGCATGCTCTTCTTTTGTTTTCGCTTCTCTCCCTATCCAACAGACTTTTCCGTGATATTCGTCGAAGTATTTTCATCTCTCGTCGAAGTGTTTCTAAATAAGTGTAACAAACTTTAAGGGATAATTCTAAATAAAAAAAATAATGACAGTTTGCTTTATAAACGTATGTAAATTCGTTTTTGAGATATGGGGTATTGAAAAATTTTATGATTTATTTATTGCTCTAAAACCGGTTGGGATATGCAAATGAAATTGGTGGGTTTTAAGGGGTAGTTATTGAGAATTTTTTGACATACAGCTAAGAATTTTATATTCACCATTGGCGCGAATACGGGTAATGGTCTGAATATTTTTAAAGAAATAAAATAGTATGTCACAGAGATATTTTAAATTTAAAATCATGTTTGAATTCCTCGTTCAATTTGTGACAGAAAATCTATCTTCCCTTTTTTTCTTCATACGGCGCGCCGTTTTCATGCAAAAAATAAAATATCTTAACTCTTACAAAGTATTCGAAATAAGTTTGTGGAAGTATTTTCATCTCTGTTGTTTCTAGTAGTCGTCTCGTTTTAGATGTGCCAGGTCTTGTATCCGCCGTGTATGTCAATATAGGTCAATTGCTGCTTTATAGATTCTTGCTTTTGTGTCTTGTCTAGGTGTTTGTTCTTTCAGATTGTGTCATTAAGAGATCCCGCTGCTTTACTTGCTTTTAACCCTTATCCGGGCAAGGTGGGTCCAACTTGGTCCAACTTGGTCCAGACGCCAATTCTTTTATCATAAACTGATAAAAAAAAATTTTATTGAATTTTATGCATCACTTAATTTGTTTAGAAGTATGTTTCCTTCAACGTAGTCATGAGCTATGCAAAATATTCATTATCATTTTTGAAATTATTGCGTCGAAAGAACTGTCACGTAAAGAAGCAACAGAGGCCCGTCGGACCCTATTTGTATTTATACCTAAAGTCTAAATCTTTGTTAGAGAGTTAATCTGGCAGTCAGGTAATGTTTTTGTGGATTACCTGAACGACTTTTATGATTCCGGAAATCCAATAATAAAGTCTAAATGTGTAACAAACAATGTAAGCATTTCTTTGATGTGAACCAGTTTAAGGCAGTGTTTAACGCATTAATGTAATCCGAAAGTTTTCGTGATCTTCGGCGAAACATGGATCCACTGGTATATACCAGAGACCAAGGGACAGGGATAACCGTTTAATGAATGTTAAAGAACAAATCCAACAAAATACTGAAACAGAGACAAAATGGTTATTAATAAAGACAGAAATAGATAAATGTCAAAAAGAAATTCTTACACCAACCAGATACAAAAAGAAACAATGGATGACGGAGGAAATCTTAGATTTAATGGAAGAAAGACGTCAGCATAAAAACAAAGATAATCAGATGTACAAAAATGTGGATAAACAAATAAAATCCAAAATTAAACAGGCTAAAGAACAGTGGTTAAAAGAACAATGCGCAGAAATAGAAGAACACCAGAAAAGACATGATAATTTTAACACACATAAAAAAATTAAGGAATTAACGCAGATCAACAGAAAAAGAAAACCGGGAATACTAAAAGATACAGATGGGAAACTTGTGTTGAGTACTAACGAAAAATTAAAGAGATGGACAGAATACATAAATGAATTGTTCAAAGACAATAGAACAGAGCAGATGGAAGTCGAAGTAGAAGATGATACGGTTTTGAAGATATTAAAAGAAGAAATTAAATCGGCATTAAAAAACAGCAAAAATGGTAAAGCAGTAGGTCCAGACCAAATCCCAGTAGAAAGCTTAAAATGTATAAATGATGAAACCTTAGACATTATCGTAGACTTGTTTAACACAGTGTACAAAACAGGAAACATACCAAAACAATGGTTACTCTCAACCTTTTGTGCTATCCCTAAAAATACAAACGCTAAAGATTGCAGTGAATACAGAACAATATCATTAATAAGTCACATTCTCAAATTATTCTTGAAAATAATACATGGTCGTATAAACAAAAAACTAGAAGAAGGAATAAATGATAGTCAGTTTGGGTTCAGAAACGGACTAGGAACCAGAGGCGTTATTTGCTTTTAATGTGTTAGCTCAAAGATGCATGGACATGAATGTGGATGTGCATGTTTGTTACGTTGATTTTGAGAAGGCTTTTGACAAAGAAGACATGAAAAATTAGTCCAAATTCTAAAGACAAAAAACATAGACAAAAGGGACTTACGAATAATAACAAACCTTTACTGGAATCAAAGAGCACAAATTGTAATAGATAACGAACCCAGTCCAGAAATTGAAATCAGGAGAGGAGTTCGGCAGGGATGTATTATGTCTCCATTACTCTTTAATGCATATAGTGAAGCCATTTTTGAAGAAGCATTGCTATCTCAAAGTGAAGGAATAATAATTAACGGAAGATCTATTAACAACATAAGATATGCAGATGACACCGTGATTATAGCAAGCTCTGCTGAACAACTCCAACTACTACTGAACAAAAACAATTTCTGTAAAGAATATGGACTAAAAATGAATATAAAAAAGACCAAATACATGATAATAACTAAGAAAACAAACATACAAACAAGCATACATTTGGGAAATGTACCGATAGAAAGGGTTGATAAATACAAATACCTAGGAACCTGGATTTCAGAGAAAAATGATCAAACAACAGAAATAAGGACCAGGATAGAAATAGCAAGAAATGCGTTTGTAAAAATGAAAACAGTTCTCTGCAACAAAGACCTTAGCTTAGAACTGAGAGCAAGAGCTTTGAGATGCTACGTGTTCTCGATACTACAATATGGACTTGAAAGCTGGACATTAAAGCAAGAACACATAATAAGCTACAGTCATTTGAAATGTGGTGTTACAGAAGAATGCTTAGAATAGCATGGACACAGAGGAAAACGAACACGGAAGTACTGCGAGAAATGGGTAAAGAATGCGAAATAATAAACACAATAAAAATAAGAAAGTTACAATATCTGGGACACGTAATGAGGGAACCGCGATATGAAATGCTAAGACTGATAATACAGGGAAAGATAAGAGGCGGAAGGAGTATAGGAAGAAGGAGAGTGTCATGGTTAAAGAATTTAAGGTACTGGTTTAGATGCAGTTCTATAGAACTCTTTAGAGCAGCGGTGGATAGAGTAAAGATAGTGATGATGATATCCAACCTCCGATTAGGAGACGGCACTTGAAGAAGAAGAAGGGACAGTCGAAACAGTGGACTCATCCGGCGAAAGTTCTGAGTACGTGAAGGCGAATTCTGTCGCAAAGGCGATGGCCACCATTTTCTGTGATTCACAAGGTCCACTGATCTACGTCCACTATCTGGAAATGGAAAAACGGTCACAAAGTCTACTATGCCGAATTATTGACAGAATCGAAGAAAAAACAGCCTTATTTGGCGAAAAAGAAGAGAGGAAACTTCTCCAATGAAGACGCACTGGCTTACACCTCTGCCTTCACCATGGCTAGATTGATCGAATCAGGCTACGAAATTATGCTCTATCCACCATATTCTCTAGGTTTAGTCCCGTGTGACTTCTTGTGCTTCCAAACTTAAAAAAGTCGAATGAGGAGGCAATCGCCGCCACAGAGGCCGACTCTACAGACTTCGAGAGAACGAATTTTTCAGACGGGTTAAATAAGAGACTATGTGTATGTATAAAATAGCTAAACATAGAACAAATAAAGCAAAATATTTTAATCAGGTTAGATGTATCCGAGACGAAAATAATAAAATACTAATTCACGAAAAGTATGTCAAAAAGAGATGGAAAAGTACTTCGACAGTTTATTAAATAAAGAATTTGACACAAAACCAGTTAAGTTAAAAGAAACATTAACAACAACCAGTTACCAAAATAACAAACGCGGAAGTGGTTCAAGTACTTCTTCGTCCACAAGTACAAAATAAAGAAAGGAAAGACGGTTGGACCAGATGTAATTTCTGGAGAAGTGTGGAGCATTAGGAGAGACAAGAAGTTGGACAAATGCCCGACGAGTGGAAAAGCAGCATATTTGTTAAAAAAAAACAGATATAAAACAGTCTCTAGGAGAAATATCTGATAATTAGTTTGGCTTTATGCAAGGCAGATCAACAACAGATGCAATTTTCATTATAAGACAGTTGATAAAAAATACGGGAATAAAGAAACACACGCTCATATGATATTCACTGATCTTGAAAAAGCGTATGATAGGGTTCCTCGAGAGATTCTCGGGTGGGCACTCATTAAGAAAGGAGTCCACGATGAATATGTAAAGATTGTGAGAGACATGTATGAGGGAGTAACAACTACTGTTAGAAAAGGTGTGGGAGACTGATAAATTTCATGTGAAAGTAGGTTTGCACCAAGGATCTGTGCTTAGTCCAACGAAACTACAGAGTAACATTTTCTGATGCTTAACATTATGCTGATGATGTACCGGGTGTCCCAATAAGAATGGCGCTCGGCCATATCTCAGGAACCGTTTATAGTACAGCTTTGGGGAAAAATAATTTATAAGAAAAGTTGCCCCTAGGAAAGCCTGGAAATTATTTTCATAATTGTAAGTCCACCGCTAGAGGGCGTAATTGAATATCAAAAATTAAAAAATCGAAATTTTACAAAATTTGCCTAATGAAAGGGCACTGGAAATCCGATTATCGTATTCTTCATAAAATTCTGCGCATATTTTATTTCACAAGTTTAAGTCTACCTGTGCAAATAAGAGGTGGGGTGAGTGGGAACCTTGTTATGAAAATATCGCTGTAAGTCCGGTTCTGCTTAATCGATTTTTGCAAACTTGGTCTTGTTGAAAACAGCTCTTTTTCGTCAATGTTATAGTTATAATTTGGAAACAGCCTATTACGTAGTATCCCGGCTAGGAGGCGCTATTTATTTTCTTTTTAGAAATCTAGTTTTCTTTGGAAAATATTAAATACAAGTATGTATTTTTTCCCCTGTATTATAAAATTAGACCAAATTAGCAACAGAATACCGAAAACCGCATGTCTATACCTTTTTTCTATCTCGAGATATCTTAAGAAACGTGTAAATTTTAAACATAACTGTTGCTGTCATATGAGTGGAAATATATAAAAGTAAGTAGTGTGCTATGGAAAAAAACAAAGAAACATTTTCCAGATGTCACTGTATATAATAAATCAAAACAAAATATGAAAAACTCTACTACTGGGGTGACGTCTTTGGGGATATTTCATTGCATATATTCTAGTCGCAACAGTTGCATTTCTTATGCATTCAAAGAACGTGGCTATCGTGTCAAATGCTTCTTAGTTTGTAAGAATCATCTTGAATTTCACTCTGTATAAATTTTATATAAAATTTAATAGAAACAAACCGCAACAAACTATCAATGAACAAATTTTTATGTTTTACTGATTTGACACATAATTTGACACAGACATGATGACTTCTTGAAGTTAATACTTCTAATAGCTCTATTTTTTCCATAGCACACTACTTGTTTCCACTTTGACTTCCTTAACTTAGTTTACCGGTGACAATAACAGTTATGTATTTATCTTAGTTGGGAATAGGATAATTGATATTAAAATATAATGAAATAAAAATTAAAAATTTGTGTAGAAAATCTGACGTTTCTACATTTTCTACGATTCATCGAGAGAAAAGCAAATGCGCGGAGACAACAATTCATAAAAATTTACATATTAACGTTATTTTTTTTGGTATTACATATTTTAAGTATTAAAATTAGTGTAATATTTAAATAAAAATAAAATTAAACTGTTTAAAATATATTTATTTCGTTAAAATCATAATAATAGAAGTATAACTTCTTACTCGCGTACAAAGTACACACACTCTTTTTTTGTTATATTTTATGGTGTTATTTGTCTTATTGTTATTTTGATTCATTATATACGGTGACATCTGGACAATGTTCTTGTGTTTTTTTCCATAGCACACTACGTGCTTCTATATATTTCCACTTATATGACAGCAACAGTTATGTTTAAAATTTATACGTTTCTTAAGATATCTCGAGATAGAAAAAAGGTATCGACATGCGGTTTTCGGTATTCCGTTGCTAATTTGGTCTAATTTTGTAATACAGGAAAAAAAAATACATACTTGTATTTAATATTTTCCAAAGAAAACTAGATTTCTAAAAAAAAAATAAATAGCGCCTTCTAGCCGGCACATTACGTAATAGGCTGTTTCCAAATTATAACTATTACATTGCCGAAAAAGAGCTCTTTTCAACAAGACCAAGTTTGTAAAAATCGATTAAGCAGAACCGGACTTACAGCGATTTTTTCATAACAAGGTTCTCACTCACCCCCACCTCTTATTTGCACAGGTAGACTTAAATTTGTTAAATAAAATATGCACAGAATTGTATGAAGAATACGACGATTGGATTTCCAGTGCCCTTTCATTGGGCAAATTTTGTAAAATTTCGATTTTTTAATTTTTGATATTCAATTACGCCCTCTAGCGGTGGACTTACAATTATGAAAATAATTTCCAGGCTTTTCTAGGGGCAACTTTTGTTATAAAAATTTTTTTCACAAAGCTGTAGTATAAACGGTTCCTGAGATATGGCCGAGAGCCATTCTATTGGGACACCCGGTAGTGTTAGTAAGATATAGTGAAAGCGAACAAAAACTGGAACAGGGGAGACAAGCTCTTTGGGAAAAAGGTTTAAAATTTAGAAGGTCTAAAACAGAGTATTTGGAGTATTCATTTAAAGATTCAGTTACTACAACTAAAATGATACCTTTGGATGATGAAATGATTGTAAAAATTAATAGTTTGTACCTAGGATCGGTATTACAGAGTGATGAAGAAATAGATGGAGTAGTGCAGTAGAATTAGGGTTGGATGGATGAAATTGAAGGAAGTGAGTGGTGTGTGTTGTATGACGGAAAAATTCCAATGAAGCTGAAAGGAAAATTCTATAAAGCAGCTATGATATACCGAACTGAACGCTGGGTAGTTAAAAAGAAAGAGGAACGACCAATGCGTGTGACGGAAATAAGAATGCTTAGATGCATTAGTGAAGTGACAAAAAGGATAAAATTAAGAATGAGTATATTAGGGGAAGTCTAGGCAAAATGAGAGAGCATGTATAAGGATGGTTGGGTCATGTTCAATGCCAAGATGGTAATCATCCAATATGAAGAATTGATTGCTGATCTGGGGATTCCTGGAAGGAGTAGATCAAAGGAAACCTGGGAGAGACGCTTACGCAGGACATGTCGATAAAGGGGATTGATATTTTTATGAAAAAATGTACTTAAGGAAGCCGTCCCCACATAGGGATAAAGGAAAAGAGAATGACAAGAGGCTAAATCTTGTTATAACATTCGCTGCGTGAGCAATTTATCACTGGTCCAGATTTTGGTAGTCATTTTGAGAAAGAAGAGGGCCAAATTTCCTTAAAGAAGGAAAATTTATATTTGAATCATTTCCAATAACAAACGGGCTTAAACAAGGATGTTGTCTGTCTCTGACCTTATTTAAAATATATATTCAATCATCGCTAGAGCAGTGGAGGAAACGAGTCTAACAACTTTGTTTTTCGCAGATGATCAGGTAGTCGTAGCGAATGATGAGGAAGACATGGACTAAATGTTTAAAAACTAAAGAAAGAATATGAAAAATGAGGCCTCAATATGAATACGTCAAAGACAGAATATCTTAAAATAGGGGATGATGAGGATGATCCAGATTTATAAATTAGAACCACAAACACATGTAAAGAATATAAATATCTCGGATCTATAATATCTAAAGAAGGCACTACCAAAAGAGACATCGAAAACAGAAAGCAGCAGGGCAAAAAAGCGGTAAACATTCTAAGCTCTCTACTATGGTCTAAAGATATAAGACAAAAAACGAAATTGACAATCTATCGAACCTTGGTAGAGCCTATTATGACTTATGAGGCAGAAGTTTGTCAGATCGCGAAAAAAGATAGAAAACAATAGAAGTAGTAGAAATGGATTATCTAAGGAGAGCGTGTGGTATATCCAAAAAAGATCACATCAGGAATGAAGATATTAGAAGGAGGACAAATACTGTATATTCCAGTGTAGATAGAATTGAAACAAGACAACTAGTATGGTAGGGTCACGTGAAACGAATGAATGAAGATGAATGGCCAAAGAAAGCGTTAAATTACATACCACAACAAAGAAGAAGAAGGCGAAGGTCTTCAGTTGGGAAGAAAATGTACGGCACATAATGAGAGATAGAGCCATCAAAGAAGACGAATAGATGGACAGAAAACGATGGCGGTCGAAAGGCGAGAAGCGGCAGAGGTTGTAGGAACCTCGCTTATAGAGAAATTTTGAGAAAACCTTACTATTAAACAATATACATACCTCTTCAGTCGTTCCCTGTTTAACCAAATCATAGTTGATAGCACCAGGTTTAATAGCATCGATAAGGTCGATTACAACTTTCCCATCAGAAATGGAAGAATCTAGAAAATTACGAATGGAAGACTTCTTTCCAGCACCGCTTAGTTTATTGTTAACCCAATTTACAATTTCTTTTTCTACGATGGGACTACCAGAATCTGCTAACTGGGAGAGAATTGACAATGTGTAAGCTCTCATCAATTGCCATATTAAAGCTAGAGTCAATGTAATGTTGCCCTCATTAATATCTTGTCCTCCAATACCGACAAGAGAGAATTTAATCTCTTTGCCAAGTTCGACGGCATAGTTGCAGTTTTCTAACTTCTCCATGAATTTCTTTCTCTCGTTAGTGAACTTGCGATGTACTCTGTTCCATTTAACGGTTCCAGGTTTAATTATATCGTACAATTGGAAGACTATTAATCCATCAGCAAGATCTGAATATAGCCAGTTGACGTGAGGTGATACTCCCATAGAGTTTATCCAGTTTCTGTAAGCTACAATAATAATGCAATTAATACATGATTCTTAAAATGATCGTAATTATATAATTAAAGATAGGCAAGTATAAAATATCCACATCATTAGGGTGTCAATTTGAAAAGTTGCCACCCCCTATAATTTGGTCCCTATAGAAAATCTAAAAATATACATAAACACGTCAAATTTATTTGTGAGGGGGACATTTTGTACACCAGTTTTCAACTAAATTACATTAACCCTCTAGCGGGGGCGGACACAACCCCCAAAATCTTTTGGAAAAGGGGGTTGAGTGATACCTCATTTTAAAGACTGTTCGATTACCTTTTCAAAAATACCACATACATTATATTTCTTTTCAGTACTTTTGGAAAAATCAAGTGAAACCGTACAGATATTAAGTATAGAGTTCAGAACTCCAAAACTTTTTTTGGGGTACTGAACTCCAAATTGAATTTTTTTGGGTATTGGAGTATTTAGAGTATTGTTTGAAGTATTTTTGGAAAAATCAAGTAAAACCGTAAAGATATTAAGTAGGTATCGAGTTCAGAACTCCAAAATTTTTTAGAGCATTGAGTCCAATATTTTTCCAAAAGTACTAAAAAGAAATATAAGGTACATATGTGGTATTTTTTAAAAGGTAATTGAATGACCTTCAAAATGAGGTATCACTCAACCCCCTTTCCAATAAAGATTTTGGGGGTTGTGTCCGCCCCCACTAGAGGGTTGATGTAATTTCGTTGAAAACTGGTCTAAAAAATGTCCCCCTCACAAATAAATTTGACGTGTTTTTGCATATTTCTAGATTTTTTATAGGGACCAAATTATATGGAGTGGCAACTTTTCAAATTGACACACTGTATATATACAGGGTGCGCCAAACCTCTGGTTTTTTTTGATTACGGCTAAACTATGAGATATACAAAAAATGTTTATAACAAAACTAATGTGTATAGAAGAGGTCTATATTCTAAAATTATTTTTGATTATATAGGGTGAGTCAGAACGACGGTATGAATTAAAGTTTTATTTTTTTAAATGGAACACCCTGTATATTAAATCTTTTTGAATATATTATTTAAAAATATGAAAAATTTGTAAAAGGTCTTATAGGCCTAAAGTTAATAATTTTCGAAATATTTACATTTTTATTGAAAAAAAAAATGGTATTATTTATAGGGTTGTGGATTATGTTTCCAAGTAAATAAAAATTTAAGCGATAGGTCAAAATTTTTAAAATATAGTGTTATTTTTAAATAATTTAATATTTTTTACTTTTAGCCATAACATATACAGTGTGATCACTACTTGCAAATACAAAATTTTCTTATTTTTTTTAAATGGGACACCCTGTATATTAGTTTTGCATTTTGTAGTAAATATTACAACATTTCTTCTGGTATAAAGTTGTATGTACCTAGCATGTTTCGTTTTGTAGATATTTTAAAAAAACTATAGATTTTACGTTTTTGCGGATTTTTTATTTAAAATTTTTTTTGCAATAAAAAATAATTATAATCTGGTTTTAGAAACATACACTAAAATATAAAATATGAAAATAAAAACGTAATTAAAGATTAAAATAAATCAGTTGCTAAATTAGTTACTAAATTAAATAAACAACCAAATTTTAAATCAACCGTAGTAATTTTTCTACTACAGCAACTTTCCTGTACCAAATTAATTGTTAGTTAAATTGTATTTAGTTAAACTTTTAATTTACCTTTTAAATTTACTTACATACATCTTGAGAATATAAAAATTATTATAAAGTATGCTTGAAACAAATGAATGTTAAATGTATCAGCCAAATTATTTATTAATATAAATAGTATTTACTGGTGTCACAAAAGCTGGTAATACTTTTGTAGTTGAAATTTTTTTAAAATTTTTTTATATTTTAAATTTTAATTTTTTAACCGAAAAATTTTTGGATATGACATTTGTTTTGGGCGAAACCATTAGAAATTATTACCAGCTTTTGTGACACGAGTAGGTACATAGATACTATTTACTTCTTAATATACTTCCATAACGTTCATTTGTTTCAAAGCATACTTTATACGTTCTCAAGATGTAGGTAAATTAAAAAGTTATTAACTAATCTTACTCGTAAATACAATATAACTAACAATTAATTTGGTACAGGAAAGTTGCTGCGGTAGAAGAATTACTACGGTTGATTTAAAATTTGGTTGTTTATTTAATTTAGTAACTAATTTATGCATTCATTAATGTGGTAAAATATTTTTTGTAAAATAATTTAAAGTTATTAAATTCAATTGAATTGTACTAGCATACGATCTATTTTAATCTTTAATTACGTTTTTATTTTCATATTTTATATTTTAGTGTATGTTTCTAAAACCAGATTATAATTATTTTTTTTGCAAAAAAATTTTTAAATAAAAAATCCGCAAAAACGTAAAATCTATAGTTTTTTTAAAATATCTACAAAACAAAACATGCTAGGTACATACAAACCTTATACCAAAAGAAAGGTTGTAATATTTACTACAAAACGCAAAACTAATATACAGGGTGTCCCTTTAAAAAAAATGAGAAAATTTTGTATTTGCAAATAGTGATCACACTGTATATTTTATGGCTAAAAGTAAAAAATATTAAATTATTTAAAAATAACACTATATTTTAAAAACTTTGACCTATCACCTAAATTTTTATTTCCTTGGAAACATAATCCACAACCCTATAAATATTACCATTTTTCTCAATAAAAATGTAAATATTTCGAAAATTATTAACTTCAGGCCTATAAGACCTTATACAAATTTTTCATATTTTTAAATAATATATTCAAAAATGATTTAATATACAGGGTGTTCCATTTAATAAAATAAAACTTTGGTTCATACCGTCGTTCTGACTCACCCTGTATAATTGAAAATAATTTTAAATTATAGACCTCTTTGATACACATTAGTTTTGTTATAAACATTTTTTTGTATATCTCACAGTTTAGCCGTAATCAAAGAAAACCAGAGGTTTGGCGCACCCTGTATACAGTGTGTCAATTTGAAAAGATACCACCCTCTTTAATTTGGTCCCTATAGAAAATCTAAAAATATGCAAAAACCCGTCAAATTTATTCGTAAGGGGGACATTTTGTAGACCAGTTGTCAACTACATTACATAACTGTAGCGGGGGTGGACACAACCCCCCAAATCCTTAATGGAAAGGGCGTTGAGTAATACCTCATTTTAAAGGTCGTTCAAACATCTTTTTAAAAATACCACATAAATTATATTTCTTTTCAGTACTTTTGAAAAAATCAAGTGAAACCGTACAGACATTAAATATCCAGTTCAGAACTTCAAATTTTTTTAACCCTTTTCCGGGCTAGGTGGGTCCAACGGGCCCGAGACGCCATTTCTTTTATCATAAACTGATAGAAAAAATTTTATTGAATTTTATGCATCACTGAATATGTTTAGAAGTATGTTTCCTTTAACATAGTCATGAGCTATTGAGAATATTCATTATCATTTTTGAAATTATTGCGTCGGAAGAATTTTGTCACGTAAAGGGGCAACACGAGCCCGTCGAAACCTATTAATTTGTATTATACCTAAAGTCTAAATATTTGTTACACAAGTTAATCTGGCAGTCAGTTAATGTTTTTGTGGATTATCTAAACGACTTTTATGAATCCAGAAATTCAATAATAAAGTCTAAACTGTAAAAAACAATGTAAACGTCTCTTTGATGTGAACATCAAAGAGATTTTTACAATAGGTGTTATATCTATTCTAAATGCATTTTAAAAACTGATAATCATTGTTGGAATGCAATAATATTGTTAGGTAAGTACCTATACATATTTTGAAATAAATAACGCATCTGCTATCAGTCGTTTGATATCGATGTTAGTGTCGAAAACTAAGCTCCTAAAATTATATTGAATTACAGTGAAAGTAGATAGTGCGAATAAAATGTCCCAAAAACCATTATCAGCTGCAGAACTGCAAGATATTGCTTATAATTTATGGGATTCCGATGATGAAGAATCTCCTGCAGTAGGTGGCATTGAAAGTGACTCTGAAATTGAAGATCATCTTTCGGAAGCAAGTGAAGAGGATGATCAGCAAGCAGTATTGAGTGATAATGAAGAAGAATGTGTAGCTAAAAGTTCCCAGATTTCAAAGTGTGTAATTGTTGAAACTAAGGATGGAATTAACTGGACGAGTCAACCACAACCAACAGGACGTATGCGATCCCGCGACATAATAAAAAGCAAAGTGCATAAAGTAATGTTAGCCCCTAGTCAAAGTGTAGATGATCCTGTTGATTCTTTTTGTTTGTTTGTGGACGAAAAAGTTGTAAACGAAATAGTAAAGTGTACAAATAAAGAAGCCAAAAATGTCCTGGGGATAGAGAACTGGAAATATTGTGACTCTAGAGAGCCTTTATTGGACTAGGTACTACTATCTGCAGGGCACCTGAGTGCCAACATCCATAAAGTAGATATAATTTGGAATAAGTTTTATGGACCTACTATATTTAAAGCTACCATGGGGTTAAAACGATTCAAAAATATGCTTTGTTCGATTTGACGATAAGGACACGAGGTCTGAACGAAGAAAGAACGACAAAGTAGCAGCAATACGCGATGTGTGGAATCAAGTCAACCAAAACTTTCAAAAATACTATTAACAGCAAAAAACATAACGGTAGATGAGCTTGTTCCGTTGTTTATTACTCCAAATATTTATTACTTGTGAATAAATATTTTTTCTATAAAAGTTTTCTTGCATTTCTTTATTTTGTGCAAATCTTTCAGGTAGATCGCACCCTCGAGGTAGACCGCATACTATAGTAGCACCTTTTTTTAAACTAGACAATTTACATTTAACCTTAATAAAAAATCAAAAAAGAATATTAGAAACATATGGGTAAATATGAATAGTACATTCAAGAACAGTGGTGGGCCCAACGGACCCGAGTTGCCCGGTTACTTAAGTAAAATGTGTTGCCCGGATAAGGGTTAAGTATTTTTGGAAAAATCAAGTAAAACCGTAAACATATTAAGTATCGAGTTCCGAACTCCAAAAATAGAGGATATCACCCTCTATAATTTGGTCCCTACAGAAAATCTAAATATGAGCAAAACACATCAAATTTATTAGTGAGGAGGACATTTTGTAGACCAGTTTTGGGGATGAGTGATACCTCATTTTAAAGGTCGTTCAACCACCTTTTCAAAAATACCACATCCGCTATATTTCTTTTTAGTACTTTTGGAAAAATCAAGTGAAACCGTAAAGCTATTAAGTATCGAGTTCAGAACTCCAAAACTTTTTATGGAATATTGGAGTATTTTGATTATTTTTTGGAGTATATTTGAAAAAATCAAGTAAAAACGTAAAGATATTTAGTATCGAGTTTAGAACTCAAAAATTTTTTTGGAGTATTGAGTCCAAGATTTTTCCAAAAGTAACAAATTTAATAAAATACATTAAGGTACATGTAACAACAATACATAAACACAATTTATCACATTTCCACATTTTTATATCTACCTATCAATCATTTGTTTATACTAGTGGTCTGTTAGAAAGTACATAATGTGTTTAATATTTTTATGGGATTTACTACAGGGACGATTACAAAATGTGAAAATAAATATTATTTAATAAATCCATGTCTCTTTTTTGTCATTTTTAAAGTTTATGAAATAAGATTCATTTAGAAAAACGAAAAGTCTCAGATAAAAAATAAACTATTAAAATAAAAATTAAAATAGCAAATCATTATTTAAATCTGAAAACGTTCCTTGTTGGACCTTCTTTCTAGTACATCCTTAATCTCTGCCTTTTACAATGTATAAGAACAAGAGACGAAGAATATAGAAAACGAAAAGGAGTCTACAATATGCAGTCACATTCCGCTTTCATTCGTCTAGGAAAAGGTCAGAAAGAAAGTTTCTAGTACATACTCAAATATAAGTAAAGATAGAAATGAAAAAGACAATGAAAAAGACAAAGAAATGTTTCCTTTCGATTCAGAGGCGATGCAAAATCTCTAGACAGCTGTTTTTTCTTACAGACTTCTTCAGTAGAGCTGCTTGCACACAGTGCCGCGCCAGCAAGTGTTAGCGCCTGTGTGCAAAACATTTAATGGCGCCCAAAAATACGCATTTTTTAAAAATCGAATCGTTAAATTTAATAATGTGAAAATGAACAATTATTTATTGTAACCAAACAAAATTAACTAAAAATTCTCATATACGTATGCAACAGGAAAATAAACTAAGTTAAAATAATTAAGTAAAAATCTAAGTTAAAATAATTAAACTTGAAAATAAATACCTATCTATTTCAGAAAAAATTCACCTTTCGCGCCTTTGGCCTAGGCCAAACTAGTTTGGCCTGAAGTGTGTGTATTTATATCAGGATAAACTAGTTTGATCTATGACAAACTGGTTTGGCCTACGCGCGATAGTACAAACTAGTTTGGCCTAGGCCATACTAGTTTATTCTAACGCGCTTAGGATAAACTAGTTTGTCCTAAAATCGGGTTTGGCCCGTAACATATACATATGTACTTAAGTGAGTTTTGTTTAAAATAATAATTGTAATTGTTAATCTTATGATTATGTTTTATAAAAATGTCCAAGGTCTTAACGGCCTGTTGTGCCTATAAATAAATAAATGTACTTACTTCTTTCCTCTCTCGTTTCTTCAATGGTCTCGAATCCGTCGGTTCCATTTTGATGTAAAGCTGGATGGTTATTGAACAAATTAGCTACGAAGGCTAAATTTAATTTGTAAACTCCGTTGACAACATCCTGAGGAGTGACGAAAGCTCTGCACTTTAGTTTAGCAGCCTGTTGTAACATAATCTCGGCTCTGCTGATTAAATCCTTTTCATAGAGAGCTTCAGTGGTAACATCAATATCTGCAGGAGCAATCTGTTTAAGAAGGTGAGTGTAAACTTCGGAATCTACAATATCGCTCTGGAAATTGGTAACACGACGATGTGTTCCAGCTCTTTCTAAATGGTAATTCACCCATCGCAACAAGATAGCTTCTGGAGATAATTTCATCAAATCATCAATCTTTTCATCATCAGAGAGCAACGTCGTCAATCCTGGGCAATGCTCTAATGTGATCTGGTTGAAAAGACCTATTCTGATTATTTGCCAAAGAAGGCCTAATACTAAGTGAGGTGTTCCTTTTGACAAGTTATGTGCGTCTATGTTAATAACGTTACAACCAATTGCAGAGGCAGATGATAAGGCGAGTGTGAGGTTTTCTAGTTTTGTGTACAATGTCAATTTTTCTTTGTTTATTGCTCTTTCGTCAATTGTATCTGGACATGAATGGTTTATTACTTTGCTAAAATAAAAAAAAAATGTTCTGTTAAAAATGTAAAGATAAGACTTATTATAGTGTTATCCAGATCCAGTAATTAATAACTTTTTATTATATAATAATAATAATAATTAATAACAGCACCTGGTGCTCGGGACGTGCATAGCAGTCACACCGGGCACTAGGTGCTAAGATGGTCGCTTCTGATGTGGTACCAAAACAGCAACTCCAAAAATCCCCGAGTAATCTGTTTGCATCAATTTAGTGCCGAAAATCCTCGAAACTCCAGAAGATGACGTACCTCATCAGTCACCCTGGGCAACAGGTGCTCCGAGGTCGATTCTGATGAAGTATTCGTACTCAGCGACCCCAAAAATTATAAATTCCGTTCGAAAAAATTTCAATGGCATCAAGAACTGAGAGAAGGAGATGCTGAGAGACGAACGGAACTTTTAAGGAATTTTAGAGAGGGCTAAAAGACACACACTTCTTAAAAACTTTTTTTGGCGATGAATGTACCGGGTGTCCCAATAAGAATGGCTGTCGGCAATATGTCAGGAACCGTTTATAGTACAGCTTTGAGAAAAAAATATTTATAACAAAAGTTGCCTCGGGAAAAGCCTGGAAATTATTTTCATAGTTGTAGGTCCACCGCTAGAGGGCGTAATTGGATATCAAAAATTAAAAAATCAAAATTTTACAAAATTTACCTAATGAAAGGGCACTGGAAATCCAATCATCTTATTCTTCATAAAATTCTGCGCATATTTGATTTCACAAGTTTAAGTTTACCTTTGCAAATAAGATGTGGAGGTGAGTGGGAACCTTCTTTTGAAAAAATGGCTGTAAGTCCGGTTCTGCTAAATCGAATTTTGCATACTTGGTCTTGTTGAAAACAGCTCTTTTTCGTCAATGTAAGTGTCTTAATTTCGAAATAGCCCAATAAGTAATGTGCAAGCTAGGAGGCGTTATTTAATTATTTTCAGAAATCTAGTTTTCCTTGGAAAATATTAAATACAAATATGCATTTTTAATCCTGTATTAGAAAATTAGAATAAATTTGCAACATAATACCAAAAACCGCATGTCGATACCTTTTTTTCTATCTCGAGATATCTTAAGAAATGTGTAAATTTTAAACATAACTGTTACTGTTACCGGTAAACGAGGTTAAGGAAAATTAGTGTGCTATGGAAAAAACAAATAAAAATTTTCCAGATGTAAACGTATATAATTAATTAAAACAACAATAAGACAAACAACACTATAAAATATAATGAAGAAATAAAAGCAACTACTTACTTAGTCTTAGTGACTGCCTAAATGTTCAAATTGTTGCCCATCATTTTCGATGCAAGCATTTACTCTTTCAAGAGTAGATTGAATAGCAACAGATTTAACTGTTTTAGACTTTTATATATGGGGACGGATTAAAGACCTTGTTTTTGTCGCTAGGCCCACTACTCGAGAAAACATGATCTAGAATCTAGAGAATATGAAACGCCATTCAAAGCATTGCGAAAGCAGAAATTGAGACTGCTGTTCAATCTACTCTTGAAAGTGTAAATGCTTGCATCGAAAATTATGGGCAACAATTTGAACATTTAGGTCGTCACTAAGTAAATATTTGCTTTTATTTCTTTGTTATATTTTATAGTGTTGTTTGTCTTATTGTTGTTTTAATTAATTATATACGTCTACATCTGGAAAATGTTTATTTGTTTTTGAAGTTATACTTCTTTAGGCGCGATTGAGATTGAGGGTGAATTTATATTGATCTGCGCGCATGCGCACACCGACAGTCTGGTATTAATCTTTATACGGGCTCTGATTGGGTGTTGAAATGATCTGTCAATAATTGTTCAATATGGAGGTTATCGGTAAACAAAAATGTTGTATAATATATTAGTTTTTATTGTTGTGAGGACAGAAATAAAATCAAATTTATAATTATAGTGACTTTTTAAATAGTTTTGAAAAGCCACAGGTACGTAATTCTAAATTTTTCAGTTGTATTCCAATAAAAAATTATCTTCATACCTATTTGGAAAATGTAAAAAAAATAATGTACTTACCTAGTACTTGCTATGTTATACCCCTAGTAGGCAATGCTTTAATTTACATAATCTGATTACGTACAAACTTTCTACAAATTTTCATCTAATGTATCGTTTTCTTACTCTATATATTGTTGTATTTTAATTCGACAAAAATCAAACTAATAAAAATTCATATAAACAAAATGTCGAAAAGGTGTTCAGTTTGTGTATATTCCCACATGACGTATGTATACGCGAAGGTGGTGCAGTTTGAAATCTCTTCGACTCTCGTACGGCGGGATACACGGAAATTAGGTTCAGGCCCAATGCAAGTTATATTATTTTTTTATTTTTTTTTTATAGATTTTATGATTGTAAGTATATTATTATATAATTTTTTTCAGAAAATACGTATTTAATTAAATTTTTTGGCAACAATTATTGTTCAGAAATCATTTGTGGCATTTTTCAATGTGTTTGTGTGTGTTTTATTCTTTTTTTTTTTAATTTTTGATATTGTTTTAATAAAAATTTTTGGAAAGTAGTAGAGAAACTGTTTAAAGTACATATATTGATTTCGTTGAAATCATATAATAGAAGTATAACTTCTTGCGTGCGTACAAAGTACACACATTCTTTTTTTCTATAGCACACTACTTTTCCTTAACTTCGTTTACAGGTGACATTAACAGTTGTTTACAATTTATACATTTCTTAAGATATTTCTAGATAGAAAAAAGGTATCGACATGCGGTTTTCGGTATTATGTTGCTAATTTGGTCTAATCTTGTAATACAGGATTAAAAATGCATACTTGTATTTTTACTATTCTCCAAAGAAAACTAGATTTCCGAAAATAATTAAATAACGCCTACTAGCTGGCATATTACTCATTAGGCTATTTCGAAAATAAGACTCTTACACTGACGAAAAAGAGCTGTTTTCAACAAGACCAAGTATGTAAAATTCGATTTAGCAGAACCGTAGTTACATCCATTTTTTCATAAGAAAGTTCCCACTCACCCCCACCTGTTATTTGCAAAGGTAGATTTAAACTTGTGAAATCAAATATGCGCAGAATTTTATCAAAAATACGATGATTGGATATCCAGTGCCCTTTCATTAGGTAAATTTTGAAAAATTTTGATTTTTTTATTTTTGATATTCAATTACGCTCTCTAGCGGTGGAATTACAATTATGAAAATAATTTCCAGGCTTTTCCCGAGGCAACTTTTGTTATAAATATTTTTTTCTCAAAGCTGTACTATAAACGGTTCCTGAGATATGGCCGTGAGCCATTTTTATTAGGACACCCGGTACATAAATAATGAACCAAACGTTCAAAATTTTAGGATTTAGTCGAAAAGAAAGCCTGAGGATATCATTGAAAACAATACCCAAAATTGTCAAAAATAAATGTCTGGTTAGGCATATTTAGACACAATATTATCGAACCATTTTTCTATGAAGAAAATTTAAATTCAAAAATGTTTTTGGACTTGCTACAAGAAGAGATTTTACCAAATCTTGAATAATTAACTCCAGATGAAGAAAAAATTTGGTTTCAAATCGATGGGTGCCTTGCGCACAATAGCCGGGAGTTTAAGGAATTCCTTAAAAACAGTTTTAATAATTGTTTGGTTGTACCTAACTGCAATACTAAGTGGCCTGAGAGATTGCCCCAAAAGATTATTTTCTCGAAGGTATCAAAATCCAAAATTTATTCTGCCCAAATATCTACAGATATTGAAGCCTTAGTACAAAATGGCGGATTGTTTGAACATTTACTAAAGTTTTATGTTAAAGGTTATTTATGTATGTATAAAGAAATTATCATAAATTATTTTTGATTCGTTCTTTAAATACTAGAAATGTACAGTTACAATTAGGAATCACGGTCTCAGTATTTTCAAACTTTTTAAAAATCGTTTGAATTGTTGCATAACCTGGAATTGGCCTATTAGAATATCTAACGATAAATAAAAATCTGGAAGTACTCGAACTATTGCATGAATAAAACATTGCTGACTTTTTACGAACTGAGTATATTTCATTAATTTTATTTCTTTTTAAACAATAAAATCATAAAATAAACATACTGACAATTCAAATATTGTTAATATCTAGTTTCACTGTGACCAAACGCAACCCGTTATACACATTATGCACTACGTGTGGCCTAACTTTTGCAACAATACTCTAGCAAATGTGTGTTTAATTCGTAGAACAATTTAACATTTATATTCAATACAGATCTCTACTCAGTCCTCTACAAATAGTTTCTCATGACTTTTGATATAAAATAATTAGGGAAGCAGGAATTCAACAGTTTCCCGGCACATATTGAACAATTACTACAAAAATTTTCTAAAGAAATTATGAAAAATTATTTATTTCTTTAATTTGAAAAATTACCCTTAAATATCAGGTTATAAATTATTATTAATTGTTTCAATATACAACGGCTTCAGATCCCTTTTTTGGATAATGGCGAAAGCCAATGTAATTATTGTTTGATTTTAATTAAGCGTTGAATACATTATTTATAGGTTAGATAAAATTTTGCCAACGGGTCTAGCCGGTTAAGATAGTAAAAAATGCCCCCAGCGATATTCCAAAAATAAAGATACCCTTATTGTGCTACATAAAAAAATTTGACCAAAAAATTTGTTAGAACCCTAGCCTCACCCATAGCCCCCCAAAAAATAGGGTTGGCAGGTTTAAACCAACATGCTTAAAACCTTGGTTTAAACCAACTGGTTTTTTTCTTAAAAACTGGTTTAAACCAAAAAACCTTTTCTTAAAAAAACCAGTTAGTTTAAATCTGGTTTTTTTATTTTTATTTTTTTACTGAGCCTCCAAACTGGTGTTTTTATTTGAAGTTTTTACACAGCTGCCGCAAATGAAGAAAATTAAGATAAATCATTTCTATTTTTTTACTTTTGAACTTAGTTATTTTGAATATTATAACGTTTGATGATGTTTTTTTTTTGTTATATTAATTTTTTGTATGTGTAAATAAAAATAAGAGTTGTCTTAATAATTTTTTCATTATTTATTAGTTAATTTTATAAAATAATTTATTCATTCTTAAAGTTTTTAGACTTATTATACTTTGTATCAAAAAACCTGGTCTAAACAAAATAAACCTGGTTTAAACCAAAAAACCTGTTTTTTTTTGGGTTTTTCGAAAAAACCTTGGTTTACTTTTGAAATGTTTAAACTTTATTTAAAAAAATGAGGCCGAACAAAATATATTATTTATTGGGTGCCAAATTATCTCCATGATTTTTTTTTTCAAATTTTTATAGGTGGGGCATCATGGTCAAAATAACGAAAAATCAGTTTTCGGTAGTTTCTTTAACTTTTTTGACTCCTGATTCAATTTTAAAATCATTCTCTACCTTATTTCCTTTCAAGAGCATCCCAAAAAGATCTAAAAATGTTAGACCCCTAGGCTTAAACATAGCCTCAAAAAAATCGAAACGAATTATTTCGTTTTTTGACGATATCTTTGGTTCTAATCATTGTAGAAACTTCTTTTTTCATTTAATTTGTAGGTTTTTATTGCATACAACATGTTATTTTGTACTAAATTTTTGGCGCGGTATTCAAATTTTTTAACGCTCTTGAAATTTTTATACAGGGTGTTTCTAAATAAGTGTGACAAACTTTAAGAGGTAATTCTGTTTTGCTTTATAAACGTAGGTTCGCAAATGCTTCGTTTCCGAGATATGGGGTGTTATAAATTTTCTTACAAACTGACAATTTATTTATTGCTCTAAAGCCGGTTTGGATACGCAAATGAAATTTGGTGGGTTTTAAGGGGTAGTTATTGAGAATTTCTTGGCATACAGCTAAGAATTTTATATTCACCATTGGCGCGAATACGGGTAATGTTCTGAATTTTTTTAAAGAAATAAAATAGTACGTCACTGAGATATGTCAAATTAAAAATTATGTTTGAATTCCTCGTTCAATTTGTGACAGAAAATCTATCTTCCCTTTTTTTATAAGACGCAACGCGCCGTTTTCATGCAAAAAATAAAACATCTTAACGCTTACAAAGCATTCGAAATAAGTTTATTTATTGGTACCTACAAGGGTATATATATATTACATTCATCCAGGGGTACCTACTTGTACATACATTACATTCATATAGAAACTTATATCGAATACTTTGTAAGCGTTAAGATGTTTTATTTTTGTATAAAAACGGCGCATCGTATGAAAATAAGGGAAGACATATTTTTTATCAAAAATTTCACGAGGAATTCAAAAATTATTTTTAATTTGATATATCTCAGTGGCGTACAATTTTTTTCTTTTTTTTATTCTATTCTATTATTTTTCTTTAAAAAAACTCGGACCATTACCCGTATGCGCGGCTATATTGAATATAAAATTCTTAATTATATGTCAAAAAATGCGTAATAACTACCTAAAAAAAAAATAAAAAAAAAATAGTAAAATCCTTTATAAAAGGTATATTTAAAATCCCTAAAAAGGGCTACATTTAGGGATTTTAAATATACCTTTTATAAAGGATTTTACTATTTTTTGTATTACATGGTATACAGCCAACTACAGGAAAACTTTTTCCTTGTGGATTTTTTAATAACTACCTCTTAAAACCCACGAAATTCCATTTGCATATCTCAACTGATTTTAGAGCAATAAATAAATCGTCAGTTTGGAAGAAAAATTTGAATCTTTAAAACGAAGCATTTGCGGACATACGTTTATAAAGCAAACTGTCATTATTTTTCATGTAAAATTTTCGCATAAAATTTGTCACACTTATTTAGAAACAGCTCATTTAGAAAATACAGTATAACAATTTTGAAAAGCGTTAAAAAAATTGAATTTCGCGCCAAAAATTTTGTGAAAAATAACATGTAGATAGTAGGCAATAAAAAAACCTACAAATTAAAAAAAAAAGTTTCTACCATGATCAGAACCGAAAATATCGCCAAAAACGAAGAAACACGTTTTAATTTTTTGGGGGGTTATGGGTGGGGCTAGGGGTCTAAAAAATTTTTTGGTCGAATTTTTTTTATGTATAACAGCATGGTATTTTTATTTTTGGAAAAACGCTAGCATTTTTCACTATCTTAACCGGCTAGGCTAGACCCTTTTTGAATAACAAGTTAATATTTTTTCCACCTACCTCTACCGAAAGTACACTTTTCCGGACCTGATTGTAGGGAGCAAAGTTGTACTTTTCCTCCCTAGGGAGGAAAATATTTTTCCTCCCTAGGGAGGAAAAGTAAAAGTGAGATTACGGTATTTCATTCATGAAATATAACTTATTGACGCCCTGTACAATATCTATTTTATATTACGTAAGTATCTATATATTTTAAAGTTTATTTAAAAAACACCCTGCATTGTGCAGAATCGTAATTTTGATTTAACAATGTTTACATTAATAATTTGACTTATATTTGACAGTTATATTGTACCTCCTTGTTAGTTTTAGTTTTAATAAATTTTGTTGGTTAGTTACATAAATAAGTTAAGTAAAAATGAAAAAATTATTTGTTATTTGAGGAAGGTGGAAAAACCATATGTATAGCATGGGAGTAAAGTGCCTTTTCCTCCCTTGAATGATTACTGCCCTCCGCTACGCGTCGGGCAGTAAACTTCATTCTCGGGAGGAAAAGTAACACTTTCCTCCCTTGTTCTACAAATAGCTATTCTAATTTAATGTTTTCAAAGGAATCTGTAACTACACTCGGGTGAAAAAAAAATCGATCCACTGAAAATTTGGTCATTTTTGATGTCTCGAATTTCCTAAACCTGTTGTCCGATTTAAGTGATTTTTTTAACATGTTATAGCCTTATTCATTAACACTATCGCTGTAATAATATTGTTGCTGGACAGGTAAACTGTCATTGTATACCGGGTGTACGAATCAAACTGTGTTTTTTTTTCTCAAAGTTCGCATCACCCTGTGGACTATTCTAGCACCTATAAAATACTGAAATTAAAAACCAACTATAGCCTTAGGTTTTCTTAACATTATGTTTTTAGATTCATTCGCTTATGTTAGATAATAAAAAAGTTAGGTACTTTAACAACTAGCCATGTTCTTCATCAGTACAGGGTGTTTCTAAATAAGTGCGACAAACTTTAAGGGGTAATTTTACATGAGTAAATAATGACAGTTTGCTTTATTTTATTTTATTTATATTTTATTGTCTGCAAACGCTTAATTTCCGAGATACGGGATGTTCAATTTTTTTTACAAACTGATGATTTATTTATTGCTTTAAAACCGGTTAAAATATGCAAATCAATTTGGTGGGTTTTAAGACGTAGTTATTGCACATTTTTTGACATACAATTAAGAATTTTATATTCACCATTGGCGTGCATACGGGTAATATGATCGGTCATAATACCCGTTTGCGCGCTAATAGTGTATATTAAATTCTTAATTGTATGTCAAAAAAATGTTCAATAACTACGTCTTAAAACCCACCAAATTTGATTTGCATATCTCAACTGGTTTTAAAGCAATAAATAAATCGTCAGTTTGTAAAAAAAATTGAACATCCCGTATCTCGGAAACAAAGCGTTTACGGACATATGATTATAAAACAAACTAACAAACAAACTGTCATTATTTTCATAATGTAAAATTACCCCTTAAAGTTTGCCGCAGTTATTTCGAAACACCCTGTACTGATGACGAACATGGCCAGTTGTTAAAGTACCTAACTTTTTTATTATCCAACATAAGCGAATGAATCTAAAAACATAATGTTAAGAAAACCTGAGGCTATAGTTGGCTTTTAATTTCAGTATTTTATAAACGCTAGAATAATCCACAGGGTGATGCGAACTTTGAGAAAAAAACACAGTTTGATGCGTACACCCGGTATACAATGACAGTTTACCTGTCTAGCAACAATATTATTACAGCGATATTGTTAATGAATAAGGGTATAACATGGTAAAAAAATCAGTTAAATCGGACAACAGGTTTAGGAAATGCGAGACATCAAAAATGACCAAATTTTCAGTGGATCGATTTTTTTGCACCCGAGTGTATATTATGTGTAAGTATCTGGACTCATCTCTGGTTTAGGACATTCAAATTAAATTTACTTACCACAGCAAAATACCATCCTTAACTTTCTCGTAGAGGTTTCTACCTTCTGAGTCGATCGGCAAGAGTTTCTTTAAGTCAGGATCATGCTGTAAATTTGAATTGATCCAGTCAGAAAACGCTAATTGTTCTTCAACTCTGACTGAATGTGTTGTACCTTCGTTCGACGCTTCAGAAGTCCCTCCAAGATGCTGCAGGTTTTCTCTTTTTGATACAGCAGTTCGGAATGTGTTAGCTACATCATTAGCCTTGAGATCACAGATAAGTTTTTCGAATTCATCAAATGTCAATTTACCATTTATTTTTGATTTATTGGAATTTTTGAACTCCTCTTCAATAAGGCGTGATTGGTAACCAGCTATCTTCAGACCACATAATTCTAAAGCTTCTCTTAATTCCTTTAAGTCTATGTGCCCATCTCCATTTTTATCAATCTGTAACAAAGTATAAATCATTACATTATAAATCATTACAGTAACCAAAATAGACTGCTCGCGAAAATGCGAATTATGAGTAGAAAATATTACAATAAGAAAAATATTAATCTTCATTAACAGAACACAGAACTTTTTTTCTAAAACACATGGAAACAAAAGTAAAGTAAAAATAGAATCTAACACTGTCATACTTATTACATACTTTTATATTTCGCTTGTCTATTTCCTTTTGTTTTAAAATTTTGTTTTAAAATGCTTTACTTTGTCAAACGCCTTTTCATAATGTTATTCCTCTATAGTTGTTGCAATTCTTGTTGTCACCCGTCTTATGTATAGGTACAATTAGACCAATTTCCCAGTCTGTAGGTATTTGTTCGTCTCTCTAAATCATTTGAAATAGTTCTAATAACTTTTGTAATCCCATATCACCCATGTTTTTTTATCATTTCTGCCGTAATTGTATCATGACCTGGTGCCTTTCCATTTTTTATCTGCCTAACAGCGTCAGTTAATTCATCCATTATAATGTTTGGTATAAAGTCAACTTCTTGCTCGCCCGTTCTTTCTTCATCTTCTTCACTTGTGCTGTGTGGTTCGTGTTGTAGTAATTTCTGGAAATACTCTTTTCATTTTCTCATAATGCTCACTTCATCAGTCAGTAGATGTCCATTCTGATCTTTTATTGATGTCACTTCTTTATGTTTATTACCTCTTATTCCTTTTATGACCTTATAAAATAATTTCTGATTGCTTCTGCTATGTTCTAATTTGTCTCAACAATCTTTCCAGGACTATTGTTTTGCTGCTACTATTATATTTTTAACTCTTTTCCGCTGCTCTTTATATTGTTTATAATTTTCTTCTGTTCGGTTACTTGAATATTTTCTCCACATCTCCTTTTTCTTGCCTGTGTGTCTCCTGATTTCCTCTGACCACCATGCTGTTAATTTCTGTTTACTGTTGCTTTTGTGTATTCCACAAACTCTCTCTGTTGTCTTTATAAATGTGTTTTTGAATATTTGCCACATCTGGTCCACTTGTAAGTTTTCCCATTTTTTCCTTCCTAATTCTTCGTTCAAAACATTTACATACATATTTGTTGGCTAAAGTTTTGTGTCTTAATCTGTATGATTTGATTGTGCTAAATTCTTTTGTTATTGCTCTTTGGTTGTGATCCTCTGCTACTTCTTCTCTTATTGTTGCCACGAGTAAATAATGATCACTATCTATCTCTGGACCGCGTTTTACTCTTACATCGGTGATTTTCCTTCTATTTTCTTTTTCTATCAGCACATAGTCTATTATTGATTTTTCACCTCTGCTTCTAGGTTCTTCCCTTGTATACATACTTATGAATATCTTTGTGTTCACAGAAGGTATTTGTGACGATTAAATTGTGTATTTGACAGTAGTCGAGTAGTCTCTTGCCCTTATTATTTATTTTCTTTTCCCCATGTATGCCAATTACTGCCTTGTACTCATGATCTCTCTGCCCTACTCTCCCATTAAGATCTCCCGCTACTAATATGGATCCTTTACTTCCTTCAGTCGCTATTGATAGTTCTTCCCAGAAAAAATCTTTTCGTTCTGCTCTTTCGTCTTCGTTCGGCCTACACGCCACTATTATACTTTTGATTTGTTCATTGCATTTAAATTCAATTACCCTTATTCTGTCGGATATGGTCTCCCACTTTTTTACAAAATTTCTGTTTCTGGAGTGTATTATCAAAGAATACAGCACCCAAGTTGGGTGCTGTATTCTTTGGTATTATGCATCTTACTCCTTGTTACGTTTTAAAAATTCAATCATCTATATACTATTTTTATTAATAAGTTTATTCCACTCTTTCATATCGTTTTCCACATTTCTCCTATTTTCTTAAATAAATAATCGAATAGATAGCAGACTTTGAATTTGGCAAGGGTTGTCATGGATACGTTACGAGTCACTTTGACAGTCGTCGAATTCTTTTGGCAAGGGTTGTCATGGATACGTTACGGTAAGTCACTTTGACAGTCGTCGAATTCTAAAATTGGGGTGCTACTTGGAACATAAGTTTTCAGGCAATTGATCTTGGATAGATCACCCTCATTGGGGATATCGGCCTGAATTTATGTTAATTGAACTTGGCATATTGTAGTGTTGTAGCATTTTGTGTAGTTGGCAAGTTCACACCGTCAGAAACGGGACCTATTTTCAAAGCACCATTTTAGATACGCTGTAACGATTCCTGAAGCCATTCTGAAGGAAAAGAACATCAGGTATGTCCTTATTCGATTTCTTAAGCACTACTATAGGTGCACTGTTGATTTCCGAGCATTTTATTTATTCGTTTCTCTGAGAGTTGTTATTTTTCTATTGCAGTTATTAGGCCTTAAACCACAAAATAGATAGGGGTAGATAGTACCTAGTTATTGTTGGAAATACTCTGTGGGAAGTAGAAGAGTTTTTTTGTATATGTACCCCCTGGAAAACCCTTCTGGCCAAAGGTTAGTATAAGATCTTCTATTGTTTTCTTATTTATTGATTGATATAGAATTTGAATCGTTGCTCTGACGTCATTTTGAAGAAATCTACATTAATTTACAGTTTTCATTTTTTTTCTTTTTTGACATTGCTACTAAAATAGAATTATTTCTCTGACGTCATTTCAGTCAGTTTTTAGTTTTTATTTTTCTTAATATTAATTGCTGTAATAATAGACGTCATTTTGACAGTTCAGGTTAACTTAGTAATTTCAGATTTAGTTTTATAGAATATAATAGTGTAAATACAAGTAGATATTCTAATACTATTTTTCTCTTTTAGGGTTTCCATGTTTTCCGTTCAGTTCCGTTTACTTCCAATTCCTTCCGATTTCTTCTTTCAGTATTAAGATTTGTTGTGTTTGAAATCGTTTGTTTATGTCGTTGATATGTTACTGGTTATTCTTCTTATTGGAATTGGATACATCGTTGGATACCTCAGTACAGAATTAAGATAAGGATTTTGATTAATTTACTTCTTTTTGCGTTTATGTTCTTTAGCTTTTACTAATTTTAGTTTATTTGTGAATAGTACCTAGTGTGTTTTCGGTTTGTTATACTTTTTGTTTTGTTTTACAGCGGTTGCGCCTGAGCTCATGCGACGCTTATAATTTTCGGTTAATTTTGAGGGCTAGAAGCCCTATTTGCTTTGGCCCATCTAGTTACTTTGTAGGTTATCGTTGTGGTTGTTCAATATTATGGTATTATTATGATTCATTTTATTATTTTTTGTTAATTATTGCATGTTTACAGACCAAATTTATTTATTACTTATTTACTTATTATTAATAGATAATTTTTACGTGAGGTATCGCTTAATTTAATTTGTTCCATACACCACATGATTGGTACTGCAACAATTTGGTAGGTTTGGAGTTGCTCTACTTTAGGGGTGGGCCGTGGGGCAAACTTGCCTGGCGCCCAGTTAATATCTATTTCAGGTTAAAAGAGAAGTCTCAACGAACCCCCCCCCCCCCCAAGTCCACTAGAGCATAGCGGGCTACGCCTTTGTTGTCATCCGACAGCCGGTGTAGCAACGTAGCGTCCGCGCACGAGCGGCGAGGCGTTGCATCCTGATTCAGCTCTTTCAATTGTGTCGACTCCATTGTATAATAGCAAATATCCATTTTCTAGCTCTATTTCTCCTTTACCTTTCTTCTTAGTTTCTGTTAATGAAAGAAAATCTAAATTTGTTTCTTCAAATTCCATTTCTAGCTCCTTCTCTTTCTTATACAAAGTTTTGATGTTCCAAGTTCATAGTTTCACTTTTTCCTTTTTTCACTTTTGTTTTGTTCTTCTCTCTTCACTCACGAATGGATACTAAAGAGAAAAAAGAATGGAACAACCACATAACCAGAATGGGGGAGACACGTGGTCAAAATAGCAAGAAATAAATCACAACTCGGTAGAAGTATCGACCGACCGCGCAAAAGATGGAGTGAAAACCTTCCATAGAGGGATCAATCCGCCAATGAAAAAGCAGAATTGCTTATAAAGAGAAAGAAGAAGAAATTATATCTTATTAAATGTATATTCAGGGCAAGCTCATAATAAATATCGAGTATATCTATTATCTATTATGACTGTTTTAAACGAGCACAGATAAAATTTATTCAATAAGGAGTTACTCATTTATAATACCCGTATAACGCAACCAACAATCTTCAAACTAATACTATGATCTAAGACAAAAAATTATTACAGTAGATGACATCAGTAAAAATGATTTATATACCAGAGGCCACAAGTTATTTTTATTCTAATCATGTATATTCAATCAAATAATGTCGTATATTATAATCCGCCATACTATTTTTATTCCATTTATCTATTGCTGCTTATCAATTCCACAAAAATCGGTTATCAGACAAAAATTCCAATATATCAACTAGTCATATCTACCTTTTTATTTTTGTTTAATCTATATTATTTATATTTGTAAAATGTGCTGATATATATTACATATATTGGTATAAACCACAAGTGTATTCCAAACCCCAAAAACTAACTGGGACACATTAGACAATGTATTCCAAAAAAGGCAATATCATGAAGTATAAATAATTTTTTCTACTCCTCACGATATTGATCAGCTGTTATATTAGTCCAGGGTAATAAGGATTTTCTCGGGACACTCAAAGATCCAGGTAGCTGATTACTGTTTTAGTTATTGTAGACCTATAGGAAGAAAACCTACCTGTTTCCTGCCTAGAGTTCGCGTCCGTTTTTTATTTATTAACAATTTAGTGCAAAAATAGCGATTTTTTCGATTTTTTGCACTCCATTCAAAAACTAAACAGTTGACATAAAATTACAAAATTCAGTTTTTTAGAACATTGAAAAACCTTCCAAATGCCGATTTTTTAAAGTTAAAAAGTTAATTTGTTGCTACGCAACTGCAAAATAAGTGAAAATTGTTATTTGTTAATAACTTTTACTAAAACAACCTTAGAACTTTAGTGTTTCACTTAAAGTTGGACATTGGGGTACTTAACAAATCCTCAAAGATTTGAGACCGATCCATTAATTAGTTTAAGAGTTATTCTATTTGTTTATCCCAGAGATCTTTATTTTGCAATAAGATAAGACAGAAAATAATGAAGATAGTGCAATTCTGAGTATGCCAAATGAAGGTAGAAGAGTGATAGTATCAAAATGTATTAAAAAAAGATAAAAAAATAATTAACATAGTAGTCAAAAATCCTAATGCCAAATTTTTAAAATTTTGTAGTTTATAAACATTTAGAATAACTTTAAAAATGTTGTCCGTAGAAACAATATTTTTATATATTCGAAAAGATAGTATTTTAACACGAATTTTCTTCTGTATTGTACAGCACACCTGTACAAGTGTGCTGCGCAGTAATGAACGCAACCTGTATCAGCAGCCAGATGGCCGGTACGGTGTTCGAGGAAGCATAGGGAATAATATATTAAAGAATCAGTTGTCTTAAAAAACTTTTTTTCCGACGTTGCTAGCTCTTGGTCCATTAGTACCCATGACTCGATGCCAAAAGTCAGAGCAGGTTTACAAGCTGTTTTGAAAACTAATTTTTGTTTTCCATGATATTTCTTTTGTGCATATTATCTTTTCATGATCACGTTTACGTTTTACTTTGGTAGAATGTTTTCTACCAATGATCGATCATCATTTTTATCTTTCAAGAAATTACAGATTATCGCAAAACATTTAAAGTTTCTTGTCCAGGAATGTTGATTATTTTTAAAAGTAAGCTACAGAAATAA
Organism: Diabrotica virgifera virgifera; assembly: GCF_917563875.1. Lineage (NCBI taxonomy): Eukaryota > Metazoa > Arthropoda > Insecta > Coleoptera > Chrysomelidae > Diabrotica > Diabrotica virgifera. The sequence goes on along the minus strand of NC_065452.1, from coordinate 7,201,068 downwards.
AAAGCGATGGGAATTATAACACATAAGAATAAATGAATCTATTTGGCACAGAAAAGTTTTACACTAATTATCATACAATAATAATAGGAACCTGTGTGAGTCTAAGAATGACGTATTAACCTAACGTGTGAGAAATTCACTAGAGTTCACTATCTGTTATTATTATGATATAAATATTAAACATTTATATGGATATTCAAAGCAGGTGTGATCTTAAAGTCAATGAACAGGATTGATTTTTATTTTTACACAAATTAGATGATAAACAGTAAACAGTAAACAAATGAGATTATACGTGATAATATAAAAATAACTACCGGAAGTTTTCCTGATTTAAAGCAGACAATTTTTGATTGTGCATAAAAAGTGTTATAATTGTAAATATTATAGATTAGTAACTTTTCATGTAGACAAGGCGAAGAGCTCGAGGTCGTTTGGAAAAATATTCCCGTGAGATTTTTTTGCATAAACACTTTAATGAGATATCCCAGAATAAGGATCAACAAGTCGCCCATGCGAGAAGTGGTCCTAATTTATTTAAACAGTTTTTTTAAACAAATTGTAATAATCAATTTTTTCGACCCGTACACATTTTTTACGTTTTTTGATCATTCGGAGCAAAAAAGGTCTCTTGTAATTGTTAGGGCAGCCGTACACCAAAGAAACATGAAACGTAAAACATGAAACATAAAACGTGAAACACGTTTCATGAAAATAAAACAATGCTAAACAAATAGAAGTCCGCATACCAATGAAACGAGTGTGATTCATGCGTGTGAAACATTTTTATCTTCGGAAGGCGCACACTAAACCAAGCCGCACACCAAAGAAACATGAAACGAAAAACATGTTTCATGAAAAGAAAACACTGCTAAACAAATCTCAAAGTCCGCCTAACAATGAAACGAGTGTGATTCATGCTCATGACACATTTTTATTTTCGGAGAGTTTCATAAATGGCCGGACATATATTTGTTTAGCAGTGGTTTATTTCCATGAAACGAAATTTACGTTTCATGTTTCTTTGATAACCTAACAAAGAAACATGAAACGTGAAACACGTTTCATGAAAATAAAACACTGCTAAACAAATAGACGCCCGCATATCTATGAAACGAGTGTGATTCATGCCCATGAAACATTTTTATCTTCTTGAAACGTGTTTCACGAAATACGACGTGTTCTATTTTTCGATATCAGTTTCATTGTTTTAAATAATTAATTACATGCGTAAAATGAATGCCGACCAAGAATTTAATATGTATTGTATTGATTTCTGTGCTGGAGCAGAACGAAGAGTTGTAAAATTATAACCTGGAGTGGTACTCGAATAGACAATAACGTTAAAAAAATCCTTTTTTTTTAACCAGGACCCACAATAAAACAATGTAAATATTTGAATACTCATTCATAAAATGATTGAAATTTGGCAAAGTGATTACTTAATTCATTTGCAACCAAATATTATGTACTATGGTTATCATTTTTGGGCAGTAATAAAAGAGTTGCCACAATAGCAACGATCTCGTCATCATCACTTTCCATTATTTACTATACAAATTTTATTTTTGTTTCTTTAATTAGTATATTAGTGTAGGAAACAGAGCTTAAACTTCGCAAACTCATTTTTTTCTGGTATATCAAGGGGTGCTTATTATGAGAAGATTTGCCCCGGAACACCCATTTTCATTCCTTTAAAGAGGGTAGCAGTGGGGTTTTTTTATAAATACATATACAGGGTGTTTCATTAATTATTGTCCATATAGTAACTGGAGAAACCTTAGCACAAAATACGAAGATTTAACCTAAAACACTTATATAAAATGTGGTTCATTACTGAGTTACAGGGTGTTTTATCTAAAAATTTAAAAACTATTTTTGCTCAGCATTTTAGAACTAGTCGACGTATCCTTTTCATACTTAACAAAAAGTGCGACTACTAGACACCCTACTAAATTATGTTAAACAAACGTTTCTAGCTACTACCAGAGGCGTACGATAGGGGATGGTGGATGGTTGACCCTTCTCAAATTCTACGCCACTGGAGGAATTAATATTTTAGTGCCATTTTTAGATTCCCCAATACTTTCTATGTAAATAATATACTCTTCATTGGTAACGATAAAGTCATTAGTTTTCGAGATATTTGAAGTTAAATATGAAACGGCACAATTATTTTGATTAATTTATAATATGATTCATATGATTAAAATTTAAAAATTATTTGTACCCAGTACTTTAAAACTATTTGGCGTATCCTTATCATACTTAGCATAAAGTGTTGGTACTGTACATACTACTAAATTAAAATAAATAAACGTTTCTAGCTACTACCAGAGGCGTACGACAGGGGATAGTGGCTGGTTGACACTTCCCAAATTCTACGCTACTGACGAAATTGCTATTTTAGTGTAATTTTTTGATTTTGCAATACTTTTTATGTAGATAATATACTCTTCATTCCTAACGATACAATGATTAGTTTTCGAGATATTTGAAATTAAAAATGAAGCGACACAATACACTGATCAAAATAACCATGTCTTTTTATTTTTAACTTCAAAGATCTCGAAAAATAATGACTTTATCGTTACGAATGAAGAGTATATTATTTTCATAGAAAGTATTGGAGAATCCAAAAATGGAACTAAAATAGCAATTTCGCCAGTGGCGTAGAATTTGGAAAGGGTCAACCATTCACTTTCCCCCGTTGTACGCCTCTGGTAATAGCGAGAAACGTTTGTTATACATAATTTAGTAGTTTGTACAGTACCTATACTTCCTACCAAGTATGAAAATGATACGTCGAATAGTTTTGAAATCCTGAGCAAAAATAATTTTTAAATTTTTAGATAAAACACCCTGTAACTCAGTAAGGAACCACATTTTATTTAAGTGTTTTAGGTTAAATCTTCGTATTTTGTGCTAAGGTTTCTCCAGTTACTATATGGACAATTATTAATGAAACACCCTGTATATTATGGATATTGCAACATCCCTCCGGAAACTACCCCTATCCCTGAAAAAAGGTATTTTCTCATTACCTATATAATTTTTTGAAATAACGCTTATACAGAATTAAAGAACACTATTTGCTCTACAAATAAGGTCCTATGCATTTTTTTCGTATATACAACCGTTACTGCACAGTGGCGCCTCAAACCTCAGAAATGCTTTGGCGGGCTCCAGTTTTTGTTTTTTTTTTCGTCACCTATTCATTTTATTAATAAAATACTTATGACAAATAAAAGAACACACTGTTTGCTACATATTATGACTTATGACCTATACATATTTTACTATATTTGCACCTTAAAGCCACAGTGGTGGCCCAGAGTCAATTTTTGCATATTTTCTTTATTCATTTTCCTTTTTTTTTGGGTGGTTTCGGGGAAAATATGGGGGTGAATTATACAAATTTGTAAATAATACTTGTACATGGGTAATTGCTGGGTCAATGGGTGAAAAATGGACAATTGCCCTTAAATGAAACCTATACCAAAAATCAGACATTTATTTGTGATTAATTGCCGCTGGGTTGCTTCTTGATTCCCATTACGGTTAGGGAAAAATAATTTTTTTTAAAAACATTTTTTTTTAACTTGTCAACTTTGGGGCCCCACCTCCGCTAAACGGTGTGTGATAGATATATGCTGTCGCGGAATAAATTGTAGGAAATATAGTCCTCTTCATATTTCTATTAAGGAATTTTTTGCAATAACGTACAGGAAGGGCTACGTTTCGCAAAAACCACAAATTACCCCCTTTAAAGGGATGAAAATGGGTGTTCCGTAGCGCAACCTTTTAAGAAAAAGTTAGTCTCATTAAAAGCACCTCTTGCTATACTAGAAAAAAAAATAAAACCGGATTTATTTGCGAAGTTCAACTTCTGTTTCCTACACTATATAACATGAAACGGTTTCGTTCTTCACAATTTATTTGTTTCATGTTTCACGTCTCTTTGTAGACGACCACGTCACTATCCATTGCCGACTATACAAATTTTATTTTTGTTTCATCGATTAGCATATCACATGAAACGGTTACTTTTTTTACAATTTATTTGTTTCACGTTTCATGTTTCACGTTTCATGTTTCCTTGATGTGCCTGCCTTAAGTTGATCGTTTTCGAGTTATTAACAGTTTAAAACTGAAAAAAAAAAACGAAAAGTGACGATTTTCAAGACTGAAAAACACAATTAAAAAATATTATTTTTAAATTCGCCAAGTGCCTAAATTCAAGTTTGAACCTTGTTCTATCAGTTGCAGACGAGGGAATTTAGCACAAAATAAATCGATTTTTAAATACAGCATCTAGAGACTCGCAGTTTTTTGCATTATGTTCAAGATGACGTCAGGAAAAAAGTCTACTATTCAAAAATGGGCGGAAATGCATAATTGCACTTTAAAGTACATAAAATGCACCCAGAAGTGCATAAACATGTTAAAATCAGCATACTAAGGACCAAATTTTGTTATTCGGGTGTTTTTGGGGACACTGAACACGAATACGCCATCAGAACTGACCCCTGGATCACCTGGTGCCCAAGGTCACTGCAAGAGACGTCATCTTCTGGAGTTTCCAGAGTTTTCGGCATTAACTTGATGAAAACGGATTACTCATTGGTTTTTGGGGTCGCTAAACAAGAATATGTATGCTATCAGTATTGACATCTGGAGTACCCGGTGCCCAGATTAAAAACACGAGGTTCGAGGTCGCTAAACACGAATGCGCAATCAGAACCGACCTCCAGAGCACCTGGTGCCCAGGGTCACTGCAAGGGACGTCATCTTCTGGAGTTTCGAAGGTTTTCGGCATTTAATTGGTGCAAATGCAAATGGATTACTGGAAAGTTTTTGATGTCGCTAAACACGAATATGTCATGAGAACCGACACCCGATGCACCTGGTGCCAAGGGTCACTGAAAGGGACGTCATTCTTTGGAGTTTCGAGGATCTTCGGTACTACATTGACGCAAACGGATTACTCATAGGTTTTTGTGGTTGCAGAACGCGAATACGCCAATTGATCCAACCCACGGAGCACCTGGTACCCAAAGCAGGTCATCTTCTGTTGTTTCGAAAATGTTCGGCAATACATTGATGCTGACAGATTATTCATGGTTTTTTGGGGTTGCTGAACACAAATACGCCATTAGAACAGACACCGGGGCACCTGATGCCTAACTTACGTCATCTTTTGGAGTTTCGAGAGTTTTTGGTACTAAATTGATGTTATGATGAAATATGACTTAGATGAAAGACTCTGTAGTATGAACACTATCAAAATCGAATATAGTAAATCGATCTTGAATATTGAGTTATATTTTATTGAGAATAATTTAAAAAATTGAATAGTACCTACAACATAGGTATTTTATTAAAAAGTCTACAAATAGCAAAAAATTCACAAATTTGAACGCTTTCTTTGAACAGCGCAACTCAGAAAACCTCCGAGTAGTTCGGTGTGTACCAATTTAGTGTCGGAATGCCTCGAAATTTGAAAACATGAACTGCATAGCAGTCACTTTGGCCACTAGGAACTCAGGGTCTCGGTTCTGATTTCATATTCGCGTTCAGCAAACCCAAAAGCCCATGAGCAATTCGTTTGCATCGATTTAGTACCGAAATTTCTCCAAATTCCATAAGGTGATATTACTTGAGCACCAGGTGCTCCGAGGTCTGTTCTGATGGTGTATTCGTGTTCAGCAAACCTAAAAACCTATAACTAATCCATTTTCATCAATTTAGTACCGGAAACTATCGAAACTCCCGAAGATGATGTGCCTTGTGCGCCGCCGGTGTCTGTTCTGTCACGGTGCTCCGTGGGTCAAATCTGATGGCGTATTAGCGTACAGCAACCCCAGAAAGCCATGAGTAATCCGCTTGCATCAATTTAATGTCGAAAACCCTCAAAACTCCAGAAGTGCCGTAGGCACAATGTGCTCTGTGGGTCGGATCTGATGATGTATGCATGTTCAGTAATAAAATCTAAAGACGGAAACCAACGCAACGTGACATAGCGTTATTTCTGATTTCCCTCAAAATTTGTCATTTACGACCCTTGGACTAGGACCGAACCCTATATTTATGGCCGGCCTGAATCGGCGCTGTCTACCATCGTTTGTCGGTAAATAAACACGGTTCAAAGGAAGTTAGAAGCTGATACATACGCTTTTAACTCGGCTAGGGGCTGGGTCGGTCAGTGTAGTGGTAATTTTATATGTAGTGTGTTGGAATTTTTATCATTCTATGAATTAACTAACTTACTAAAATTTTTACCGCCAATATTGGTGGTGTACCCTTGATACTCGAGTGGAAACGTTCCATCGAAATGGTCTGACCCACTTTATCAAAAAGCAAATATTTATTAATTTCAGAGCTCTCTTTTCTTTTAACTGTTATCTATTTCTCTTTGCCGACGTGGGATTCCATCTTTAGAATTACCAGTAGACAGGTGGATATAAAAAATAAATCTGATTTATTGCATTATTTATGACATGTTATGAAAGAATATTTATAAACACACAGTTTATCGCATCGTAAGTGTAATTTATGGGTGTTAAAACCGTAACTAATTATTCTACTAAAATGTAACAGGTTGTTCTCAAATAATTGTTACAAATGAGCATTTAGATCGAACAAGCTAATAGTTTAATTAAATTTATTAATGAAATGAAGACACCGTTGCGAGCTGTTTTCTTGTTGGCATCTTCAGACTGTATATTTGTTTTTAGTCGTAATGTGTAGTGTGCTTCTAAGCTTAGTCTTATTTAGTGCATTCTACTGATGTAATTATTATTGTGGTACGTTTTTGTGTGAATATAGTGGTAAATTAAGTACAACTCTAAGCGGAATAACAGGAGCATCGGCATATTTAAAGAAAAAACATTTGTGCACCGAGGGTCGGTTCTGATGGCATATTCGTGTTTACCGACATCAAAAACTTTCCAGTAATCCATTTGCATCCATTACATACTGAGAACCCTCGAAACTCCAGAAGATGACGACCCTCTCAGTGACCCTGGACACCAGGTACTCCGGAGGTCAATTCTGATGGCATATTCGTGTTAATCGACCCCAAAAACCCATGAGTAATACGCATCAATTTAATGCCGAAGACCCTCGAAACTCCAGAAGATGACCAGGTGAAGATGACCAGGTCCCCTTGCGGGCACCAGGTGATCCGGGGGGGTCGGTTCTGATGATGTATTCGTGTTCAGTGACCCCAAATAACTTGGTCCTTAATATACTGATTTTGACATGTTTATGCACTTTTGAATGCATTGTATGCACTTTAAAATGCAATTACGCATTTCCATCCATTTTTGAAGAGTAGACTTTTTTCCTGACGTCGTCATCCTGAACTTAATACAAAAAACTGCAATTCTCTAGGTGCTGTATTTAAAAATGGGTTTATTTTGTGCTAAATGTGCTCGTCTACGGTGCCTAAAATGATTAGCAAATTTTACCTATCACGGCTCTTAGCCTATAACTAACTACGTGCAGTTACTTATTCAGTAGGTACATATTCAAGGTTTAAAAAAAATACGAAATAATTAGTTTCGGAGCTAAATACGAAGGAAGCATGGATTAGAAAACAAACTCTTGTGTGAAAATTCATTTACAACTTGTACACAACGTATACGACGTATGTACAAATAAGTTAAGCATATTTATCTTATCACTCTGACATTAGCTACTGAATTAATGTTATTACGGCTTTATCCTTTGATTCTAGGGCTATGATTTACCACCCAGGAAGCTGTGTCTAGTATAGAAATGATTCAAAAATGGATGAAAAGGTATAAAGTGTTGTAATTTGCTCTCTCCAAAGCACTAGAAGCAACACTGCAAAAGACATTATTACCCCAGTCAAGTAAGAAAAAAAGCTGAACAAATATTGTACTATTGTACATAATATTTGAAGGTTCTAAAAGGTATATGAGAGGCAGCAGATGAAAAAACCCGTGAAGATGTAAAACTGATTTTGTTTTGTATTTTTTTAATAATCTTAAAAAATAAAAAAAAATATACATTAACGGATTATATAATAAAATAATACTGTAAATTTCATTAAGATCGGTTTAATAGATTTTGCAAAATAAATTTTGTAATCCAGATTTCGCAAAAAAATTCATTTTTTCAAAATATCGCAGGACTGAAAATAAATCAGATAGCAAGTTGAATTTTTTTTACATATAGAAGAATACTGTACTTTTGATTTGCAATTTGCAACAATAAAATCGGTTAACTACCACGGCGCGGCGTCAGGAATTTTTTTAAATAAACATTAATTTTTGGTGCTACGCGCAGGACAGCGGTGTTCGATTCACACAAGTTGATTTCCACCAAAATTTCTTCCAATCTATATCTAATATATTATTTTCTTACTCTATATTTTGTTGTATTTTAATATTTTAATTCCACAAAAATCAAACTAATTTGATTATTGTTTGTGGAATATTGTTTAAAAAATTACATATGTTTAAAAATAATAAACTTTTATTCTGTAAGTTAAAATATATTAACAAAGAAAGTTTTTGCTAAAAAAACTGTAATTTCGAAGGACAGAGTATGTGTTTTTATTTTGCAATAAACAAATGTTCTTTATTTATATCGAAATGTACTAAAAATTAAAATTTATCAATCATTATCAAAGGTCATTGGAATGCCCAATCCGAGCAAACGTATCCGCTGTCCTGCGCGTAGCACCAAAAATTAATGTTTATTTAAAAAAATTCCTGACGCCGCGCCGTGGTAGTTAACCGATTTTAATTTTGCAATTTGCAAATAAAAGGTACAGTATTCTTCTATATGTAAAAAAATTAAACTTGCTGTCTGCTTTATTTTCAGTCCTGCAACATTTTGAAAATATGAATTTTTTTGCGAAAGCTGGATTGCAAAATTTATTTTGCAAAATCTATTGAACTGATCTTAATAAAATTTACAGTATTGTTTTATTATATCCTAAAGTTTTTCAGGGTGAAATATGAAGGTCCTAAGTGTAGCATAAATGGTTGAAAAATGTAAAATGCGAATAATTGTTTTTTATGGTTTTTTCGCAGTTACTGCTATTTTGCAACAAGGGTGACAATTTTTAAAATTTTTAACTAATGCTATATTGTAGGTAATTTAATTACGCAACTTTTATATTAGTACAACCTTTCTCGGAAATGAAAAGTTTTAAAGTTATAATCAACAAACGAAGAAAAAAATCGAATTGTTTCTTAATTTTTTGACATTTTGATTATTTAAACAATTTTCCGGACCTTTTTGAGTGGGAGGATAACTCAAATATTATTATATGATTTATTTTCAGTAAATTTCTGTAAAAAAATATGAGTCACCTCTCAACATCCAAATGTACTAATATTTTTACAGATGCGCTCTGGTCTATATAAGTAAACTACAAAACTAAGACAGCATAAGAAAACTTACATTGGTTTTCTTATGTTGTGACTAAGATACGATAAATAACAGCTTTGAAAGTCCCAAAATTTTTTAAAATTTCTTTGAACATACCTACTCACTTTCTCAACCAGCAAGGCCACTACGGCAGATGCATTAAAATATTATTCCATCAATAATTCGTTGTCCCCTATTTGCAACATTCGGAGATTTCCATATAAAGTAGGTTATTAAAATCAGTTTGGTGATTAATATTTTAACCGTTATCGTACATGTAGTAATAGTGGAACATGGTCAACAATTTTATATGGCATATTATTGGTAAACTGACTCAGTGACCCGAGCTGGAGACACGCCTAACACTTTATGTTCTGCAGAGTGACTTTTTACAGAGCCGGTTTAACACTAGAGGTAGAGGCTAAGAAAAAAGTACGCACAATGCGAGAAATAGTATGTTTGTAAGCAATATATTTCTCTACTCAATAATTTATTAGCATTCAAAAAGATTTAAACCACAAGAGGTAAGGCAGAATTTATACAAATAGACGGAGAGCTAGAGCCGAAAATCATCGTCATAAGTAATATGGAATTTTTCCTGTGAAATGCATCCATTGTATATTGATAATTATGATCCCTTTCAGGCTGACACCTCAGTGGATACAGGAAGTAGCAATATAATAAGGGCTGAAAGGGAAACATTAGTTCAGTCAGTAAAGGTTTTCACCTCCGATTTCGTCGAACCTCCATCGATATGCATGAAAATTGGTGAGTAGCTAGAGCATACCTCAAGAAACAAAAGAGATATGGTGCCAACTTGCGTTTTTACCCTGGGGGTGGATGCCACCCCTTTTCAGGGGTGAAAATTATTTTATCAACAATAACCCAACAAATCGATAGAGGGACAAATTTTAAGCAAAATTTGTTATCTCTAATTATGATCTAAAATAAATCAATACTTTTTTAGTTACCTACTAAAGATCAAAGAATTGAATTTTTCGTGAAAAAAAATGCATGGAGTAAAGCAGTTTTTCATAAATACAGTGGAACCTCGATAACTCGGATTAATCGGGACCGCGGCCGATCCGGGTTATCGAAAATCCGGGTTAGCTGGAGAATATGGTAAAAATTAATAAAATACGGTATACTTACAGATAAACTCCGTTATAATTGAAATAACATGAACTACACATCTAAATTATTAATAACACACAAACCTAAGCAAACGGAAACAAACAATACAAGATTGTACTGCACACAATACAGTCACAATCGTAACGATGTTATGAACAGTGAAAACTAAGACCATTGTTTAAAAAATAATTTTTTAAATAGCCTTTTAGTCTTTTTTAAACAATGCTAAGACAGTTTGAAATAAATAAAAGAATAACAGGTGCCTGTTTTTTCCGATAAATCCGAGACAATGACCGTCGCTCTGCCGCCGCCGCCGTGTGCCATGAGTCATTTTTACTATCGTGTACATAGTTCAAATTACACAAATACACATTATCTCTCAAATATTATATTACATACTATCCCTTGCAAGATAATTCGGATGGAATTCCCCAAATTAAGAGACTGGGCCGAAATCAAGCACAAAATAATCTGGGGAATTCCATCTGAATCATCTTGCAACGGATAATACATTTTTATTGTTGACATATTTGTCTGATGAAAATCGGTCCGGGTTAGCCGGACTTCTGGGTTATCGAGGGCCGACTTATCAGGGTTCCACTGTAATTTAAAAACAAAGTTTTAACAAAATATATATGATTACCAAAATTGAAGATAATATAAAACTGAATAGACTGTTATCTCTAATTATGATCTAAAATAAATCAATACTTTTTTAGTTACCTACTAAAGATCAAAGAATTGAATTTTTCGTGAAAAAAAATGCATGGAGTAAAGCAGTTTTTCATAAATAATTCAAAAACAAAGTTTTAACAAAATATATATGATTACCAAAATTGAAGATAATATAAAACTGAATAGACTCCTTACTTGAAAATTAATTAAAAGTGAGTTTAAATGATTGAATGTATATTTTACTATTTTACTTGGCTAGTACTCAAATCAAGGTATTCAAGCTTAAATAACGGGAAAACGATGCATTTTATAACATATACTTACTAAACACTTGTCAAAGTACTTAAGAATACCTATCAAGTGAACTGCAGATGAAGTTAATAGCATCAAAGCTAAGAAAGTCATGATGAAAATAAGAGAACTCTTTCAATTTTTTTAGGAAAAGGTAAAAAATTAAACATACGCCATTTCCACAAAAATTAAAATTTATAGTAGGCCCTATAAGACTTTCTTTATTCTTTACTTTGACAGGTTTGAAAAACATAAATTTGAAAAAAAAAGAATGTGTGTGTACTTTGTACGCACGTAAGAAGTTATACTTCTATTATATGATTATATGATTATAAACGAAATTAATATACTTTTTATTTATATTTTATTTAAATATTAAATTAATTTATACTTACTACTTCTCAAAATTTTTTATTAAAACAGTGCCAAAAAACACATTAAAAATGCCACAAATGATTTCTGAACATTAATTGTAGGAAAAATTTTTAACTAAATACGTATTTTCTGAAAATAAAATTATATAATAAATATACTTACAATCCTAAAATGTATAAAAAAAAATAAAAAAATAAAAGTTTCTATTGGGATTCGAACCAACTTACCACGCGGCTGGTATTTGCGTTGTATTGGGATTCGCCCGCATTAAAACTTCGCCACAGAGGCAGCTTGTCATTATGTGCGAAGATCGTCTAACTAAACAGATTAACCTTTTGACATTTTTAACTTAAATCTGTAATTTTTAACTGTAAATCAAATTATTTTGATTTTGAATTGAAATGATTTAGAATTGAAAAAATACAACAAAACATAGAGTAATAAGACAATATATTAGGTGAATATTAAGGTGTAAAATAAAAGTATTACATACTACTTATGTATTTTGGTAGGTTCAAGGTAGGTATCGGAGCCCGTATAACGACTAATAAATTTCGCAATCACTTGCGTCGTGCAAAGTGGCTATGTTCAAATATCATAACAAAATTTGATCAACTATTTATAAAACACTTACCAGTGAAAGATTCTTTAGCTTTGAATAAGCGAGATCTGCGGCACTCATACTAGGCACAGTTTGATGAGCTTTCACATTGTCATGCAACAATCATCTCTTCTATGTAAATAAGTCCAAAAATATAATATGAAAACTATTTAAAAAGGCAGTATAACCATTAACTAACTTTTTGTTTGTTGTTTCTCTTCCTACAAATTTTAAAACGCAACAAGCATACATTATAACCAAACCATGCACAGTCCCACAGCTGTGCCACAGCTGCCATATTGGATAATTTTTGTCATGTCATTTGAACATCCAATCAGAACAAAGTTATAATGCGCATGCGCCCGGTCGCTAGGTTTTCCCATATAAAATTTCACCGTCATTACGCCCGTAAAGAAGTATAACTTCAAAAAATCATAATTTTTCAAATTTTCGTAAATTAGTTTCTTTCGATGACAACTCCAAAATAATATATATGCGTAAGAAATGATAAAAACCAAATTTTAGTTTTTTCTTTAGCAAATATTTTACTTTGTATATTATTTTTGTAACACAAAAAATAACCGAGATAGAAACGTTTAAAACATAAATCTTACTAATCAACTATTCTAAATGGGAAATAAGCCACAATTTACCTAAAACAAATGATTTTGTTAACGTTTCGACGTCCACATCGGATGTCGTTGTCAAGATGTGGACGTCAAAATGTTAATAAAATCATTTTCTTAGTCAAATTGTGGCTTATTTCCCATTTAGAATAGTTGATTAAAAAATACCACAAGGAAATAACTTCAGAACAACATAAATCTTACTGCGAGAACAATGTAACCATGTAAACATATCTTTAAAAAATAAGGGATTTAAAAGATTAACTTTAATATTATGTTATAGCCCTTGAAACTACCTTTTAAACAATCGACAAGGAAAAGGTTTTCTTGTAGTTGGCTGTATACCATGTAATACAAAAACATAGATATTTTTGAGTACTTCAAAAAGTGTTTAGTAAGTATATGTCATAAGATGCATCGTATCGTCTTCCGGTTATTTAAGCTCGAATACTTAGAATCGAGTAGGTACTCGCCGAAAAACATATGTACACATTCAATCACTCACTTTTAATTAATTCTAACAGGTTTTTCAAGTTTATATATTTTCAAAAAAACCTTTTTACCACATAGTGGTGTAAGGCGGGGTTTTTCAAGTAAGAAATCTATTTGATTTTTTACTATCTTTAGTTTTGGTGATCATAACCTTTTTGGCAAAACTTGTGTTTAAATTATATTTATGAGAAACCGCTTTACACCATGCAATTTTTTCACGAAAAATAAAAATGTTCAGAAACACTGATCATGACAGAAAAGATAATAAACCTTATTATGTAATAGATACTTTTGAAAGTAAGATATTAATGAGGATATTGAGGCCCATTTACGACAGTGGTATATGGAGAATATACGAACCACGAGTTATACCAATATTATAAAGAACCCTCTATAGCCCTACTTTTTCCTTTTTTGCCTTGTCCCCGACATGGGACGTAACCATTTGGTGCATGGCGTCCAATGGGTGTGCGATATGTAGCAGACGAGAGAGGGTAAAAGGCTAGTTTCCAGAGCCTTATAACAGGAACAAATCAGCTAATGGAATAAACCCCGACAGAAAATTCTGGTTCTCCAGGGTGGGGGGTTGAGTAGTGTTTTAACAGCACTCTCCCTCGTAGAAAACCTCCTGTTATGGGAACTTCAGAGCAATCAGCCTGATGGTATTTTTGCCAAGCACTTGGCATACCAAATGAGATTATTGATTTTGGTTTATCTAACAATAAAACATTGAAAACGTTTGTTTTTTATACTTCCACAAAATTTATTATAACTACGACTACAGCTGTTTCGGCAGAGTGCCTTTCTTAAGTGATTTAGTTTACTATGGGTTTGCATTTTTAAGTCTTTAACTGAAGAGGTTGAGGAGTGTGGAGCTGTTTGTCTCGAGTTGGTCATTCAGAATTATATCTGTACTTTTTAATTTATTAATTTCCATAGATTCTAATAAAGATAGCTTAAGGCCTTTATTTTGAATATGCAGAATTTGAAACTCTTCATAAAAAGAATGATTATGATCTAGAAGGTGAAGTGCGTATGTAGAAGTGTCTGTTTTTCTATTGTTGAATGCCCTTTTGTGTTCTGCTATCCGTTTGTCAAAGGTTCTGCCAGTTTGACCGAAGTAAGTTTTCGGACAGTCACCACAAGTCTACACAACACAAATTAGCAGCCTACCATAGCATGATACATAGACTGACAGAAATTTCCATGTCAAAAAATAACTTCGAAATAGAACTGAACATCATTAAACAAATGGCAGTAAATAGTGGCTATAACGAACAAACAATTAATAAAATTTTAAACCAAAAACTCCATAGGAAAGCCCTGAAATTAGTCTATCCACCACCACAGAAAGAACCCAGTACCTTCTGCTCTAGCTGATATACTGGCAAGATAACAACAAAAATAGCCAGATACATAAAGAAGAAAGGAATAACACCAGCTTTCAGAATTAACAACAACTTAAGCAAATATATTAAGAACAATACGAGCCGAAAGAGAAAACAACTACAGAGTGTTGTCTACAAACTAACTTGTGTTGACTGTCCGAAAACTTACATCGGTCAAACTGGCAGAACCTTTGACAAACGGATAGCAGAACACAAAAGGGCTTTCAACAATAGAAAAACAGACACTTCTACATACCCACTTCACCTTCTAGATCATAATCATTCTTTTAATGAAGAGTTTCAAATTCTGCATATTCAAAATAAAGGCCTTAAGCTATCTTTATTAGAATCTATGGAAATTAATAAATTAAAAAATACAGATATAATTCTGAATGATCAACTCAAGACAAACAGCTCCCCACTCCTCAACCTCTTCAGTTAATAAAGACTTTAAAAAGGCAAGCCCATAGTAAACTAAATCACTTGAGAAAGGCACTCTGCCGAAACAGCTGTAGTCACATAGTTATAATAAATTTTTTGGAAGTATAGAAAACAAACGTTTTCAGTGTTTTATTGTTAGACAAAATGAACTTCCATCAAGTAACGGTCGAATCCATCAATGATTTTGGTTTATTTGCTTGGAATATTCGTACGCTTTATAGCGCAGGGAAGTTAAAAAGTATTTCAAAAATACGAATAAGGGGCAGGTTCTTAACTACAGTATTATCAATATCCACGCTCCCAAATAAAGACGACGAGATTTTAAAGCTTTTTGAATTTTGCTTATTATTCAACCTATATGTTTATTCTATCGTAGAGGTAACTCTACCTTCTTGTTATTTATCTCTTTTCCATCATTTTCAAAAAATGTTCGCAGATTTCGCACAAATATTACGCAAATATGGATTTTCTTCTATTCTGTACACAGCATCATAAACAATAACTAAGTAATAACACAAGAAATATGTTTTAAAAGCCTTAAAAATGCATACGTATATCTACACACTCATTAGTAGTTGTATCGACAGCATTTAACATATATACAGACAACACTATAATATGATAGAAGCATTACTTAAGGCGATAATTTTACAATTACTTAAAATCAAAACCTAGTGAAAAATATTATGATAATAATAAAAATGTCGCTGCATGACATCAATAATTAGCATTTACTATAGGAAACGATGAATCACATAATTTTACACACCCATTAACGTAGGGAACGTTTATTCATCGTGTTTTTATAACGCGTGTTTTGGAACACGTGGGAGGGAAAACATAAACTTTAAGCAAAGGGTTACAAAGAGTTTGGGCAAATTGGGATGCGGTACCATCCACTCCTAGATTAAACGTCCGACTTCGTTTTAAAGTCCTTAAAAGGAGACTTAAGTGGCTAAGAAAAATCATGCCCCTAAACTCCTCACAAAAAAACTAGACGATAGCATAACAAGAAACCAACTGAGATTTAGAAAAGACTTTGGCACTAGAGAGGCATTATTTACTATACAGACACTCATAGAACGGTGTCGAGGTGTCAACTGTGACGTATTCACATGTCTGGTTGACTTTGAGAAAGCCTTCGACAAAATACAACACAGAAGCCTTGCAAACATATTACGGAACAGAGAAATACACTGTGGTGCAAAAAAATCGATCAACATATCAGCATATCAACATATCAGCAACTACAGTGAATACGTTTAAAAACAGACTGGATACGACAATATTTCATACATAAAAATTGCACGATGTTAAATTTTCTATGGATATTTTTACTAATATCTCTTATTTTATGTAACTGTCAGTAGTTATTTTACATTGTTATTTTTCTTTGTTTTTGGGCATAATAGGAGCTCGCTCCTCTGCCCTTACTTGTTATGTAATAATAATAATAATAATAATAACTAAAAATTTGGTCATTTTTGATGTTTCGAATTTCCTAAACCTGTTGTTCGATTTAAGTGAATTTTTACAACGTTATAGCCTTATTCAGTGACAATATCTCTGTAATAATATTGTTGCTAGATAGTCAAACTATCATTGTATACCGGGTGTACGAATCAAACTGTGTTTTTTCTCAAAGTCCGCATCACCCTGTGGACTATTTTGGCATTTATAAAATACTGAAATTAAAACCCAACTATAACCTCAGGTTTTCTTAACATTTTGTCTTTCGATTCATCCGCTTATGTTGGATAATAAAAAAGGTAGGTACTTTAACAACTGGCCATGTTCGTCATCAGTACAGGGTGTTTTTAAAATATTTGCGCAAAACTTTAAGGGGTTATTGTACATGAGAAAATAATGACAATTTGTGTTATAATCATATGTCTACGCCAGGGCAGATAAATAAAAATGAGCGATTTCAGGGTAAAAATCAATACAGGTATTTGAAGGTGCTAAATCGTAGGGGGGGCATAGTTAATTAAAAATACATACAGAGGTACTCGCAAATCAACCTCAGTTTTTTATAAACAAAGGCTAAAGTCAGAAAATATTGTTTTTTGCCTGTAGCATTTTTTGTATCATGTTTACAGCAAAAGTTGTATTATAAAAGTTGTGTATCATAAAAAAACGATTAATTTTAATTTTGATTAGTTAAAATTAATAAATAATTAACCGAGATAATTGCAAAAAACCACATTTTTTGCACTATTTTGTAAATCTTAATAACGTTTACTAAATATGCCCTAAGGAACATATTGTACCTTAATTATGAGGATATTATGTGTCTTTATTAGAGTGCCAAGTATCAAGAAGATCGTTTTGTTAGTTTACGACTTACGTTAATTGTTTATCCAAAACATTGAATGTTTAAACATCTATTGTTGCCCAAGGAGTATTTTCAGAGCTTTTTAGCAAAGTGAAATGAGTTTGTAAAGACTGAAACTACTAAGAAATTTAAAAAAAATGATACATTTATTATTTAAATGTTCTTAAACAAGTCGTTTAATAAATAGCGAGTTTTTTCCTTATAAACATTTAGAATAACTTTGTTATTTTTCATGACAAATAATTATAATTAGTTGTATCAGAAAAGTGGTAAAAAAACACACATTAAAAACTTAAAATAAACTTTCTATGACCAATAATACCCAAGTTATACTTTTTTTTTTTGAAAAATCATATCTGTATTGTTTATAAATATTAAGAGTCGAAATTTGCAAAAAATCATAATAGACATCTATATTTTACATTGCAATTAATAACTACAGAATATCTTCTATTTAAAATGAGTAATAACCCTTTAAAATGAAGGTACTCGAGCTGACTTAACTGGGACCGTGTGATGGGGGAAGGATCTCTGAGTCCGCTTTCGCGCTTCGAGATTTTGGTATTGAAAGTTCAAATTGGAGCAAAAATTTTACAATAACTCCGCTTCCAGAAAACGTAGAGCCTTCATTTTTTTTAAATTGGGGTAACTCGACGAAATAATAACGACTAGCTATTTTCCATTCACCGGAAAAATCGGGAAATTCTGGAAAATGGACTTTTTTATTCAACATTCATTTACAACGTTAACACTAATATATTTCAATAAATATTTTCATAACATATTATAAATTTGTAAATAAATAATAAATGTATAGTATATATATTTTTGTATATATATATACAGGGTGGTTCATCGTATTTGCCTCGGTCTCTGTACGGAAAACGACTTGATATTTAAAAAAAAATTCTTGACAGCAATTTACAGGGCAATTAACACTACAATCTAAAACTAATGAAAATTATACA
Organism: Diabrotica virgifera virgifera; assembly: GCF_917563875.1. Taxonomy (NCBI): domain Eukaryota; kingdom Metazoa; phylum Arthropoda; class Insecta; order Coleoptera; family Chrysomelidae; genus Diabrotica; species Diabrotica virgifera. The sequence goes on along the minus strand of NC_065452.1, from coordinate 7,182,334 downwards.
GGGTACTTCAAAAAAGAGGGGTATATTAAAGTTATATTTTCTCTTATGGAACACCCTACTCGTGAGCCATTTTTGAATTTTCCTTAAAAAATAAGCTATATTTTTATAAGGGTTTCCTACACGTAAATACATGGTGTTTTAATTTATTTCGATTTTTATAAGAATGTAAGGTTTAAGAAAAAAAAATTAATATCTACGAATCTAAGAATCGGTGACAAATTTTTTCTTGTATCTTTATAATAGACTATTCAGCATATTGGAACAGATATTTATTGTAATAATATTTATAATTATTTAATCGTACATTTTTAGATTTAAAAATTAATTAAAAACAAAAACATTCAACAAAACTGAAAACCTAAACAAAAACATACCTCATTATAGGGCCAAAACTAGTTTTAATGTGTATCTACAAAAACACATAATAAGTATGTGTTTTTGTGTTTTGTGTTTCTCCACAATACACCAGGGTAGAAAGATAAATATGAGCGATTTCAGGGTAAAAATCAATACAGGTATTTGAAGGTGCTAAATCGTAGGGGGATATAGTTTATTAATAATACATACAGAGGTACTCGTAAATCGACCTTATTTTTTTATAAACAAAGACCAAAGTCAGAAAATATTAGTTTAGTATAATTTACAAAATCTCAAGAAGATCTGTTTGTTAGTTTACAAGTTATGTTAAATGTTTATGGATAATGTTAAGTATATGTTACAAGGAGTGTTTTCAGAGCTTTTTGGCAAAGTGCAATGACTACTTAAAGACTCAAAGTACTAAGAAAGTTAAAAAAATAATATATTTTGTTTTTTAAATGTTGTTAAACAAGTCGATAAAAAAATGGTAAGTTCTTCCTTATAAACAATTAGAATATCTTTGTCATTTTTTCTGATAAATAATTATAATTGGATGTGTCAAAAAGCTGGTAAAAAAATGTACATTAAAATGAAAAAAAAATTTTCTAGGACCAATAATAGCCAACTTATACTTTTTTTTTGAAAAATCACATCTCTATTGTTTATAAATATTAAGAGTTGAAATTTTTAGAGCATGGTAATAAATATCTATGTTTTATACGACAATTGATAAGTACGAAATATCTTCTATTTAAAACGAGTAATAACCCTTTAAAGTCAAGTTACTCACGCTGACTGAGCAGGGACCGTGTGATATGGAAGAATGTCGGAGTCCAGTTTCTCGCGTTGAGATTTTGCTAAAAAAAGTTCAATTTGGAGCGCTTGAAAATTTTTACAATATCTCACCTTCCAGAGAACGTAGAGCCTTTAATTTTTTTTGGGGTAACTCGACGAAAGAATAACAACTAGATAATTTTCATTGGCCGAAAAAATCGGAAAATTCTGGAAAATGTATTTTTTATTCAACATTCATTTACAACGTTAACACTAATATATTTTGATAAATATTTTCATAAAATATTATAAATTTGTGAATAAATATTAAAATATAATTATAGTATGTATACAGGGTTGTTCATTTTATTCGCCTCGGTGTATGCACGGAAAACGAATTGATTTAAAAAAAATTCTTCATAGAAATATACAGGGCCATTAACACTACAATTTAAAAATAATATGAATTATACAGAGTGCTTCAAAAAAGAGTGGTATATCAAAGACATATTTTTTATGGAACACCCTGCACCTGATGAAATTTTTGAATTTGCCCTTAAACAATAAGCTAGACTATACCTAAGTACAGGGTGTTTTGATTTATTTCAATTTAAAAAAAATGTAACGTTTTAGAAAAAAAATAAACAGGTATTTACGAATCTAAGAATCGGTGACCAATTTTTTTTTTGGATCTTCATAATAGACTATTTAGCATATTTAAGCAGATTTTTATTGTAACAAAATTTATAATTACATGATCGTACAATTTCAGGTTTAAAAATTAATTGAAAACAAAAACGTTCTCAAATTGAAAAAATAAATGTATAGATTATAATTATTGATCTTCGTTAATTCTACACAGTTCTTGTACAGGTTCATCAATTTCTTCCACATTATCCATAATTTCTTAAAATAAATCAATTGTACCGAGCTTTGCATAAATTGCAAAGATGATACTGACGAAAAAAGATGCTACAACCTTTTGACAGTTATTATAGATGACAAAAGTGAAGTTGAAGAAGATTTGTTTAAAAAAATTAGGGATAATGTTTAAGAAATTAATAAATCTGTACATAAACTGTGTATAATTAACGAAGATCAATAATTATAATCTATACATATACATTTTTTCTTAATTTGAGAATGTTTTTATTTCCAATTAGTTTTTAAATCTAAAAATGTACGATTAATGGCCGGTTTCACCAACGACTAATAGTAGTTTATTCTATGATTAAAGTTATTCGACCAATAAACTGATATATCTCCATTTTACTAACGTCAAATAATACTTATTTTATTTTTTTATCAAAAAAATACTTACTCTTTGAGTAAATTGGCAAGTTAATCTGGCAAGTAAATATTTAGAAGAAAGTAAATTTGCCAGTTTCACTTTAAATTATTAAAGCTATATTGAAACAAAATATAAACTTAAACATCTAATACATTTTATTCGACGAATAGCATTCATTGATTTATTTGTTGTTGGTGAAACTGGACCTAAGTAATTATAAATTTTGTTACAATAAACATCTGTTTAAATATGCTAAATAGTCTATTATGAAGATCCAAGAAAAAATTGTCACCGATTCTTAGATTCGTAAATATTTATTTTTTTCTAAAATTTTACATTTTTCTCAAAATTTAAATAAATTAAAACATCCTGTACTTAGGTATAGTCTAGCTAGCAGCTAGCATATTGTTTCAAATTGAGCAATTCAAAAATTTCATCAGGTGTAGGGTGTTCCATAAAAAATATATCTTTGACATACCACTCTTTTTTGAAGCACCCTGTATAATTCATATTATTTTTAGATTGTAGTGTTAATGGCTTTGTATATTTCTATGAAGAATTTTTTTAAATCAAGTCGTTTTCCGTACAGACACTGAGGCGAATAAAATGAACAACCCTGTATATAAATAAATATATACATACTATAATTATATTTTAATATTTATTCACAAATTTATAATATTTTATGAAAATATTTATCAAAATATATTACTGTTAACGTTGTAAATAGAATGTTGAATAAAAAAATCCATTTTCCAGAATTTTCCGATTTTTCCGGTCAATGAAAATTAGCTAGTTGTTATTCTTTCGTCGAGTTACCACAATTTAAAAAAAAATTGAAGGCTCTACGTTCTCTGGAAGCTGAGATATTATAAAATTTTTCAACCGCTCCAAATTGAACTTTCTATAGCAAAATCTCGACTAGAGAAACTGAACTCCGACATTCTTCCATATCACACGGTCCCAGCTCAGTCAGCGTGCGGAACTTGACTTTACAGGGTTATTACTCGTTTTAAATAGAAGATATTTCGTACTTATCAATTGTCATATAAAATATAGATATTTATTACCATGCTGTAAAAATTTCAACTCTTAATATTTATAGACAATAGAGATGTGATTTTTCAAAATAAAAAGTGTAACTTGGCTATTATTGGTCCTAGGAAGTTATTTTTTTCATTTTAATGTGCATTTTTTTACCAGATTTTTGACACAACCAATTATAATTATTTATTAGAAAAAATGGCAAAGATATTCTAATTGTTTATGAGGAAAAAACTTACCATTTTTTTATCGACTTGTTTAACAACACTTAAAAAACAAATATATTATTTTTTTTAACTTTCTTAGTACTTTTGGTCTTTAAGTAGTCATTGCACTTTGCCAAAAAGCTCTGAAAACACTCCTTGGGCAACAATGATTGTTTAAACATTCGATGTCTGGGATAAACATTTAACATAACTTGTAAACTAACAAACAGATCTTCTTGAGATTTTGTAAACTAATAAAGGCACTTAATTATCTCATGATCAAGGTACAATAAGTTCCTTACGACCTATTTAGTAAAAGTTATTAACATTTCCAAAATAGTGCAAAAAACGTGGTTTTTTGCAATTATTTCGGTTAATTCTTGATGGATTTTAACTTGTAAAAATTCAAATTAATCGTTTTTTTATGATACACAACTTTCATAAAACAACTTTTGCTGTCAATATGATACTAAAAATGCTATAGGCAAAAAACCATATTTTCTGACTTTGGCATTTTTTTATAAAAAAATGAGATCGATTTACGAGTACCTCTGTATGTATTTTTAATTAACTATATCCTCCCTACGATTTAGCACCTTCAAATACCTGTATTGATTTTTTTCCCGTTTTTATTTTTCTACCCTGGTCTAGTCCGCAAACGCTTCATTTCCGAGATACGGGATGTTCAATTTTTTTTACAAACTGATGATTTACTTATTGCTTTAAAACGAGTTGAGAGGTGCAACTCAAATTCGGTGGGTTTTAAGACGTAGTTCTTGCACATTTTTTGACATACAATTAAGAATTTAATATTCACCAGTGGCGCGCAAAGGGGTATTATGACCGATAATATTACCCGTACGCACGCCAATGGTGAATATAAAATTCTTAATTGTATGCCAAAAAATGTGCAATAACTACGTTTTAAAACCCACCGAATTTGATCTGCATATCTCAACTGGTTTTAAAGCAATAAATAAATCGTCAGTTTGTTAAAAAACATTGAACATCCCATATCTCGGAAACGAAGCGTGTGCGGACATATATATGATTGTAAAGCAAATTGTCATTATTTTCTCATGTAAAATTACCCCTTAAAGTTTGTCGCGCTTATTTAGAAACACCCTGTACTGATGACGAACATGGCCAGTTGTTAAAGTACCTAACTTTTTTATTATTTAACATAAGCGAATGAATCGAAAGACAAAATGTTAAGAAAACCTGAGGCTATAGTTGGGTTTTAATTTCAGTATTTTATAAATGCTAGAATAGTCCACAGGGTGATGCGAACTTTGAGAAAAAACAAAGTTTGATTCGTACACCCGGTATACAATGACAGTTTAACTGTCTAGCAACAATATTATTACATCGATATTGTCAATGGATAAGGCTATAATGTGGTAAAAAATCACTTAAATCGGACAACCCGTTTAGGAAATTCAAAACGACCGAATTTTTAGTGGATCAATTTTTTTGTACCGCAGTGTAGATGATCAAAGACTAAGTGGATTATCTCCCAAATATTCAGAGATAGAATATTTATAGAGAAATAACGAGACTCCAGCAGAAAACCTGTGGCCTTCAGACTACTCAGGTACACAGATTTTCTGTGGCCTACTGCCACAGAAAAGAGAAAACCTACTGTCTTGCTATCTGAAGTAAAAGATGCAATTAAATCGCTAAAGAGAAATAAATTCCCAGGAATTGACACAACACTAGGAGAAATGCTGCAGTTACTAGGTTACAAACGATTACGAATCATTCATTCTATCTACTTCGCTGTTTGGAATTCAGGAAAATGCGCACTTACATAAAAAAGAAGTCACCACTAGATGTAAAAACTACCGTACATTGTTTCTAATAACACATGCCAGTAAAATCTTGTTGCATGTCAAAAACATAAAAAACTTTAGATTATCAAATACCTCAGGAACAAGCGCGGTTTGTAAAGGGAAAAGGTACGAGTGAGCAAATACTGAACCTAACGCTGGGGCCACAGTAACGTTAACGTCTAACGTCCATTATTGTATTAATTAACACACCAACAATGATGGAATAAACTGCGCGTTAAATTGACTGGCCACACTTATTTTAGCTCGCAGTCAGCAGAAAACGCGTTTTTTAATCCAATAATTTCAAGATGGAAGTCGAAACTGCTACGCTGTTATATTTTATGAGTGCTAATTATTATTTTATGAATTTATTAATTTATAAACGGACCAAGCAAAACAACACCACTATTTTTATGTGATTTTTGTCGGGGATCCTATAAACATGGTTCTGTTTCAAACACTGTTAAAAATTAAATTATTTTCTCATTACTCTACTCCATTTTCGTAGAATAGTATGTACCTATTTCACAAAACAAATTACTCTGCTGCGCTGCAAGCTAGAACTTGTTGAAACAGTGCAAGTGTAGCCACAACAACGTGATAAGTAACGGAGTCAGAGTTGCCAGACGAAATTTTAGAATATCCCTAGACGGGAGTTTCAATTTCCCCTAGAAATCCCTAATTTGGACTAAAAAAGAAGAAATTGACAGATGACAGCTGTCAAATTAATTTATAACCACTAACCACTATGTTTAATTTATTTTAATCATTGATTAGGTAATGTTTTAATGTTTACATAGGAATATTTATATCTTCTTTGATTATATCTTGTTCATTATCTTTGAGATAATGGTGATCGAGAAGAATGCTACTCACACCTTGGGGGGACTCATCGGACAAACGTTTCCATTCTTAACTAATTTGACATTAAAAAAAAGTTTGTCCATAACACGTCTGTATCTAGTTCTACAGTTTTATGGTAACATGGTTCACAGAGGTGACGATAATTTAGGGAGATTAATTGTTTCTGGAAAGGTTCGGGGAGAAGACTGAGAGAACGGTCAGCCAGAAGCCAGATGGTCCGAACAAATTCAGAATTCTTCGGGCCACTCATTTTGCGCAACTCTTAGAGCAGCTGAAGATAGGGAACAATGGAGAAAATTTGTTAGTAGTATTTGGGGAAACCACAATCCTCAGTAATGGAGGAAACGACAAGAGAGAACTTCTGTTTTCAGTATCAAATTCTTTGTTTTTAATGTAATTCATGCCGTGTTAACAATTTTATTAAAGTATTAATAAATTCTAATATTAAATTTTTTTTGCAAAATATGGACATTTCTAGAGTTCATTGTTATATTCTTTCATTTGAGTGCAGTAATTCAATACGACAGTCTAAGGTTTCTTTTCAACATTATGTTCTTACTTAATAATTATTGTATAAGCTGTTTTAATATTTTAATTATATTGTATGTAATAAACTAAGTTTTGGTTCAAATAGAGCTGTGTTGGTTGTCTGAAACCATAGTCATAGAAAAAGTTAAGGTATACTTTAATAAATAAATTATCTTCCATAAATAATTATCTAATAAAAATCATTTATTCTATGATCATTAGTGATACTATGATTAAAAAAATAGATTTTTGTAAAACAAATATTTTTTCAAGAATCTTTTAAACAGATTAGACTGTTTATTAATTAATAAATTTATCAACAAATTGCATATTTGTAATGTACGTAGAAATAACATACAAATTAAAACAAGAAAGATCAAAATCCATTGAGTTGATTCGGAGATACAGTAAATTGTATTATGTAGTTTGAAATTGCTTTTTCGGTATTTTAACTCAGTGGATTTGTAGGTTACCCCTAGTAATCGTTTGAACTACATTTTTGAAAAACCGTAGAGGGTACTGTGAACATACAATGTTTGTGCAAATTTTTTAAGAAAAAATACAAATCCCATTCTTTAAAATGGCATTAATGAGACTCCTTAATTATTATTACTTAACAAATTAGCTGTGAATTAAAAAAAACACATGGCTAACTTTGTCCCAAATGAACCCAGGCTAAATTTTTTTATTTGAAAATTCGTGTTAAAATACTAGCTTTTCGAATATATAAAAAGATTGTTTCTACGGACATTTTTAAAGTTATTCTAAATGTTTATAAACTACAAAATTTCAAAAAAATGTTATCTTTTTTTTAATACATTTTGATACTATCACTCTTCTACTTTCATTTGGCATACTCAGAATTGCTCTATCTTCATTATTTTCTGTCTTATCTTATTGCAAAATAAAGGTCTCTGGGATAAACAAATAGAATAACTCTTAAACTAATTAATGGATCGGTCTCAAATTTTGAGGACTTGTTAAGTACCCCAATACCCAACTTTGGGTGAAACACTAAAGTTCTAAGGTAGCTTTAGTAAAAGTTATTAACAAATAATGATTTTCACTTATTTTGCAGTTTGCGTAGCAACAAATTAACTTTTTACCTTTCAAAAATGGGCATTTTGAAGGTGTTTCAATGTTCTAAAAAATTAAATTTTGTAATTTTATATCAACTACACACACCGGCAAAATTAGCCGAACACGTTAAAAATGGGACATGTTTGATGTCTCGTATTTCATAAACCAGTGGTCCGATTTGAGTGGTTCTTTTAGTATGTTATAGCCTTATTATTTAAGAATATCGTTGTAATAATATTGTTGCTAGACAGGTAAATACCATTTTATACCGGGTGTACCAATCATACTGTGTTTTTTTCTTAAAGTTTGGAACACCCTGTGGAATATTCTAGCATATGTAAAATATTAGAATTAATACTCGATTGTAGACTTAGGCTTGCTTAATATTTTCCTTTTCGATTCATTTAGTTATATGAGATAATAAAAAAGTTATGTGCGTTAACAACTATCCATGTCTTTCATCAATAAATCCTCATAGTAGGGGAGGAAAGTATACTAAATTTGTAGTTACTCGAGCGTTATGGGAACCTATTGGATTGTGAAGAGTATGTGCTAAAATCAGAAAAAGGTTAAGTTAAGTTTTCCATAAAGTGGGGACTTTTCATTTTTTAATTTAATTTTCCATTTGAAACAATCATTTTTCTCCGATTATAGCGCTATCTATCCGTAATTCGAAAAAAATATGTCGAATAAAAGTTGCTTATTTTTATGTAAAGAATCCAAATCTGCAATAAAAATTGGAGGCTCCTATTTAATATTTTAAATTAAATCCCCCACCCCACCTCCGTGGGGGCTCGTGACACCCAACGGAGAGGGGTGGGGGGTAAATTAAAAATTATAAATAAAACCCTGCGATATTTTGCGAAATGAACATCAGATCGTAAAACTGCAAAATACACCTATTCAATATTTTTCAAAAATCTACCGAATGGCACCAAACACCCACCCAAAAATCTACCAAATGTAACCCCCACCCCACGGAGGTGGGGTGGGGGGTAACATTAAAATATTAAATAGGAGCCCCCAATTTTTATTGCAGATTTGGATCCTTGACGTAAAAATAAGCAACTTTTATTCGCAACATTTTTTCCTATTATGGATAAATAGCGCTACAATCGGAAAAAACGATTGGTGGAAATGGAAAATTAAATTGAAAAATGGAGTCCTACACTTTATGGAAAACTTAACTTAACTTTTTTTGGTTGTAGCACCCACTGTTCACAATCCACTCCAGGTCACAAGAACGCTCGAGTATTTGCAAATTTAGCATACTTTTCTCCCCTACTATGAGGATTTATTGATAAAAAACATGGCTAGTTGTTAAAGCACATAACTTTTTTATTTTCCAACATAAGCAAATGAATCAAAAAAGAAAATGTTAAGAAAGCATAATTCTACAATCGAGTTTTAATTTTAATATTTTATATATGCTGGAATATTCCACAGGGTGTTCCGAACTTTAAGAAAAAAACACAGTATGCTTGTTACACCCGGTATAAAATGTCATTTACCTGTCTAGCAACAATATTATTACACCGATATTCTTAAATAATAAGGCTATAACATACTAAAAGAATCACTCAAATCGGACCACTGGTTTATGAAATACGAGACATCAAACATGTCCCATTTTTAACGTGTTCGGCTAATTTTGCCGGTGTGTGTATTTAGCTTTTGAATGAGGTGCAAAAAATCGAAAAACTCGCGATTTTTGCACTAAATTGTTAATAATTAAAAAACGGACGCGAAATCTAGACATGAAACAGGTAGGTTTTCTTCCTATAGGTCTACAATAACTAAAAAAGTATTCAGCTACCTGGATCTTTGAGTGTCTCGAGAAAATCCTTATTTCTCTGGACTAAGAATGTCCTCATCACGAGCAGTAAAATATGTACAGTACACATTTCCGTACACATGCTGTAAAGCGATTTTCAATCTACAAAGCGCAATACAACAATAGTATATTGTGCAACAAGTGCAGAAAGGTACTAATTTCTCACGAGTTTGAAAAGTTGCGGTACGAGCGCAAGCGAGTGCCGCAATTCAAACGAGTGAGAAATTACCTTTCTGCACGTGTTTCACACTATACTTTTTCTACAAGCACAGTTTTTCCTAAAAATAAAAATCACAATTTCCAAACGACGATTAATTATAATAGGTACCTATGTGATAAATTTTAAACTGTATTTAATTAATACCTACTAATCAATTTAAATTCCTTATACCTAAATAAATTGCACAGAAATCAGTTAAAAAATTAATGCACTGCCTTAATTTGTTTAAATTTAAACAATTATTACACATTATTGACATATTTATGCAGTCACGGATTTACACAAAACCTACTTCATTCGACGTCTCTTGCACAGGTGGCTAAATCCTTATTGGTTATTTGATAATTATAAAATGTTTAATAAGAATAAAATTGTAAAATAAAACAGTTGTAACATCCATAATTTAGTTTCTATGCTATAGTTAAATATAATAATTGTCTTATAGGTTATATATTTGTCTAAAGTTTAACCACGGATGTAAACAGAATATAACGTTACTCAGAATGCGGTAGTCCACGGATGTAAACAGAATATAACGTTACTCAGAATGAGGTAGTCAACTGTGCAGAAAAGAACTTTGCGGCACAGAAACGTCACTTTGCGGCACAGAAACGTCACTTTTCTGCACACTAATGTCAAATATCTTATACTGTGAGAAAATATCAAGTTTGCTAACATAAAACCGTGCAGAAAAGTGCACTTTGAATAGTGGTTGTAGAAAAAAGAACATTACCACATTCCCAACTGAGACACGAAATATTTATCGACTGACTGTCTATTGAATCAAACTTAAATTTCTAGAATACAAAGTATTCATTAATATGAATACGGTCGATGATTCATGCATAATAAATTTTATTGAAAATGGTCAAGGAGTTAATAAAGCAATGCAAGTGTTTATTATTTAAATCGATTTACACTAAGAAAAATAGATCAACAATAACATTGATTGTTTAAATTGGTTTATCTTTTAGTTAATTAAATTTAAGATAATTTTAGATCGGTTTGAAAAGGCCAAGATTTAATTAAACTATGTTTTGTTTTTGAATGGAAATATTTCCAGTAAGTATTAATTTTTCAGTAAGTATTAAAATAAATGTTTTCCTTATGTTAAGTTTGAGACCCTCTGTAGGGAGGACAAGGTACAAGGGTGGGTATACACCAAAATCGTGTTATAGTCTTATGTTTTGTGAACAATTTGTTTTTAAATTTCCCTGACATCTTTAAAAATAAAGAAAATAGAAGGTTTTATCCTTGACATGTGTTTGAAATGAAACAATACTAAATTAGCCATAAAAAATAACAACAGTTAACTAAAATTTAAAAACAGAAAGACACATAACGTAATAAGTACAATTCTGTACTTACGTTATACACAATATAAACTAAGAGCCGGTATAGGTGAAATTTGCTAATCATTTTACCCTTTCAGACCTGACGTTTTCTTTGCAGGAAATTTTTTTTTCTATTGAATCTTCTTAACGGAAGTCTAAAATCACATTTTTTAAAACAAATAGCACATGACGAAGTGTGAGTGGTGCCGGTATTAAGTTAGTTATTTATCAACCAGATGAGTGTTATGCATAGCGGAACATAAGAGAGACGATATTGTTTAATGGAGGCTTTGTGATAGTTTGGTTTGGAATTTTTTTAACAGCAAGAACGGATTTGGTGTTTTTACTTAATCATCATTCTCTTTGCCTTATCCCTATGCGGGGTCGGCTTCCCTAATTGCATTTCTCCACACAATTCTATCTTGGGCCATATCAATGTTAATCCCCTTTACCAACATGTCCTGCCTTATCGTCTCCCTCCAGATCTTCTTTAATCTTCCTCTCCTACTCCTTCCAGGAATCTGCACTTCAGCTATTCTTCGTATTGGGTGGTTAACGTCTCGACGTTGAACATGACCAAACCATCTTAACCTATGCTCTCTCATTTTGGCATCAATTGGTACCACACCTAGACTTCCCCTAATATACTCATTTCTAATTTTATCCTTCTTTGTCACTCCACTCATCCATACAAGCATTCTCATTTCCGCCACATGCATTCGCTGTTCCTCTTTCTTTTTCACTGCCCAACATTCAGTTCCGTACGTCATAGCTGGTCTTATGGCTGTTTTATAGAATTTTCCCTTCAGCTTCATTGGAATTTTTCTGTCACACAACACACCACTCGCTTCTTTCCACTTCATCCATCCAGCCCTAATTCTACTGCATGCATCTCCATCTATTTCTCCATTACTCTGTAATACCGATCCTAGATACTTAAAACTATTGCTTTTTACAATCATTTCACCATCCAAAGATACCATTTTATTTGTAGTAGCTCCATCTTTAAATGAACATTCCAAATACTCTGTTTTTGTCCTACTAAGTTTTAAACCTTTTTCCTCCAGAGCTTGTCTCCACTGTTCCAGTTTTTGTTCTAAGTCTCTTTCACTATTTCCTACTAACACGACATCATCAGCATACATTAAACACCATGGAATGTTACACTGTATTTTCGCTGTTATCTGGTCCAAAACTAATGAGAATAAATACGGACTAAGCACAGAACCTTGATGCAATCCTACTTTCACATGAAATTTATCAGTCTCTCCCACACCTGTCCTAACACTAGTCGTTACTCCCTGATACATATCCCTCACAATCTTTACATATTCACCAGGGACTCCTTTCTTATTGAGTGCCCACCACAGAATCTCTCGAGGAACTCTATCATATGCTTTCTCAAGATCAATGAATACCATATGAGCGTTTGTTTCTTTACTCCTGTATTTTTCCATCAACTGCCTTATAATGAAAATTGCATCTGTTGTTGATCTACCCTGCATAAAGCCAAATTGATTCTCGGATATTTCGGTCTCTTTACGTATCCGTCTATCAATTACTCTTTCCCATATTTTCATGGTGTGGCTAAGCAGTTTTATAGCCCTGTAGTTTGTACATTGTTGTATATCTCCCTTGTTTTTGTAAACAGGTACCAGTATACTGCTTCTCCATTCGTCTGGCATTTGTCCAACTTCCATAATTCTATTAAATAGACCTGCTAGCCACCTTGTTCCTGTCTCTCCCAATGCTCTCCATACTTCCCCAGGAATATCATCTGGTCCTACCGCTTTTCCTTTCTTTATTTTTTGAAGCGCTTGAGCCACTTCCTCGTTGGTTATTGGTCTCGTTGGTGTCTTTACTTAATATTTTACTTAATATTTAAGTGGGGTAAATATTTAGATGTCGGTCTTGACGGTCCAGTTAGCTGAGGCGCAGTCGATCGACAAGTTTAGTGGATTTGCGATCGCTGGTTCGAGCCTCAGCTAGGTCATGAAATTAATAAAAGGCCAACGCCGTAGTATAAAACTCAATAGAGTCTACGACTTGGTCTGGAATAAACTGGCGTCTGATCGGCCTATGGAGGAGCGGTACGGCAAGGGATAAGGGCTTGCGGCTTGGTGATACTCCTCCATAGATCACTACCGAAGAGCGTTGACGCCTAAGAACGGTGTATATATATAAATATTTAGATATTGAATTGGCCCCATCACATTCATCACTTATGGCCTATATGGGATATTGTCGGTTAGTGGTATGGTTGATGGTTAGTGATATCTGAAACTCCCTAGACCAAAATCACACAGCCTGCTTGACATCCAGCATGCCTATAATAATATTCCTATTATTTACAAGCGATGTAAAGCTGTTCTAAGGGAAAGAACAGAACAAGTGGGTCGCGGTGGAGGTGGAGGTCGCGGTCGATATCCATGTAAAACAAACACATTGTAGTGAATGGAAGAGAACAGAGCAGTTAAGTCACGGTGGAGGTTTAGCGCGATGCCATCCAGGAGGTTTAGCGCGATGCTTTTGAAAATAAAATGAGTTTGTTTTACATGGATGTCTACTGCGCGGCCTACAAGGATGCTTCCTCGTGATTGATCCGTTCCAAGCCAAGTTGTCATTACCTGCACTATCTGAGTTGATACTTTTTTTATAATCCCTTTTTTGTATTCAGTTTATTTTTGAATTTGTAAAGTATGTACATACTCTATATTGTCTATACTAAACTCTATACAACCATAGGTAACTGTACAATATATTTCATATTATTTTGCTTTATAAGGGACTTTATCTATAAGTATACCGTATTTTATTAATTTTTACCATGCTCTCCGGCTAACCCGGATTTTCGATAACCCGGATCGGCCGCGGTCCCGATTAATCCGAGTTATCGAGGTTCCACTGTACTTAAATTCAGTAAATTTTTGAAATATGAATGAGTATCTGGTTATTTACAGCTGACGTTTCATCACTATCACCACTTGACTGACACAACATCGCAAAAGCACAGTCTTTTTGGCATTCAAATTTCATTGAACTACTTCACTTGACAGTGGTTCTAGCTCGACTGACAGCGCAGGTGACCTCCTTCTCCTTGCTATGTGCTGTTGACATCGACCGCGACCTACACCTCCACCTCGACTCACTTGTTCTGTTCTTACCCTTATTATTAGAGGGAGAACACGCAATATTCGTTTACGTTGTATTTCTTTCTGTTTTGAAAATTTTGTTAACGTTGTTATTTTTTATTGTTAATTTAGTATTCTTTCAGATAAAACACATGCAAAGAATAAAACCGTCTATTTTCTTTGTTTTTAAAGATATCAGGGAAATTCTAAAAACAAAATGTCCACAAAACATAAGATTATAACACGATTTTAATGTATGTCCTTCCTACAGAGTGTCTCAAACTTAGTATAAGAAAACATTTCGTTTCTTCCACCCAGTACAAGCCCAAAAAAATTTTGAGTAAACATTTGTCCAACAGTATAACTACCAAAGAAAAGTCTAAAATAATACAAAATATTAGCGGAATCCGTTTATCCACTTACGAGAAAATCAACAATGAAAATGAGCATAATGTTTGGCGGTGCAAAACTTATGAGGTTAAGGTTAGATAACACCTCAAATATCAAAGAAAGATGTCTTCCTGAACTCGTATTTGAACACTTAAATTTTGAATATTTTGTGTCAATCTTGGTAAGAAGATTAATCCAACACCACAACAACCGGCATTTTCCCTGGTTTAATTACTAATGTGTGGGCATAGAGGTCGTTGAAACAGTATTATATTCGTACATTATGATATGAATAATAATTCTTTGTGGTTAGATGTTGATATATCTACGTTGTTAAATAAAATGTGTATCACAGTAAGAAACGATTTTGGTGGTTCTACAGATATAATAATCTTTAATACATTTATACTTTTCCAAAAAAATTTCCACTCAATATTTTATACATGGGAATAAACCACAACCCCTAGTGAAGAAGTTTAAAATATTATAGAGAGCATAAAAAATAACAAAAGTCCAGGAAACGACCAAAACACATCTGATGTTCAAATATGGAGGAGATTGCATGCATGAAGAAATGCAGAACAGAAAAAATATGGAATGAAGAACAATTACCAAAAGAATGGTCGGAAGCAATATATCCCATTTACAAAAAAGGAGATAAGACATGTAAAACTACAGGGGCATAGCATTGTTAAACGTCGCATGCAAAATATTGCCAATGCATATAAAGAACATGTTAAAACAAGAATGGAAGATATAAATGGCGAATACCATGCGGGCTTTAGAGAAGGAAACTAGAATAACTTTTCCCACTGAAAGAGATACTAGAGGAAAGCTATTGTTACAAAACTGACTCGACTTTTCTATGATCTTTTAGGCACTGTTTATTTTAGTTGACTTTATTTATTTTTAATAACTTACAACTAAACAAATTAAAAACACTGAATTTATATCTTTTATTTTACAAACTACGATATCTAATGTATTTATTACACCAAATCTACTAATTTATCTAATTACAAATTCAAAAATACCGCGCCCGTTACATATCAAAGTACACCGACGATTTCAAATTCACAACTCCACTCTAATTCCAAAAATGTCTATTTATATAGTTATGTACAATTTGTCTAAATTTCCAGAAACATCGAAAGGTAAATATTATTTACAGAGCAATAAAAAAAGGTTAATCTATGGCCTTCTAGATACGCCGATTGTAAACAAGTTTCTCTCGCCCACAGAAAAGGTCTCAGACAGTCCGCCGCCAGAAGCTTCCGGAATTGACAGGGCCGGCCTAGGACCGTGACACTATCAATAACCGGCTATGATACTATTTAGACTTTAATTTTACCGGCACTAACATAAAAGTTGCGTAATTAAATTTCCTACAATACAGGATTAGTTAAAAATTTTAAAAATTGTCACGCTTGTTGCAAAATATCAATAATTGCTAAAAAACCATAAAAAAACAAGTATTCGCATTTTACGTTTTTCATCCATTTATGGTACACTAAAACCTTCATGTTTCACCCAGAAAAACTTTCATAGTAAAACAATACTATAAATTTCATTATGATCAGATTAACAGATTTTGCAATACAGCTTTCGCAAAAAAAAAATCATTTTTTCAAAATGTTGCAGGACTGAAAATAAATCAGAGCAAGCTGAATTTTTTTACATAGAAGAATACTGTACCTTTCATTTGCAATTTGCAAATTTAAAATGGGTTAACTAAAAAGGCATCAGGAATTTTTTTAAATACACATTAATTTTTGGTGCTACGCGCAGGACAGCGGATAGTTTGCTCTGATTGGGCATTCCAATGACCTTTGATAATGATTGATACATTTTGATTTTTATTACATTTCGATATAAATAAATAAATTTGTTTATTGCAAAATAAAAACACATACTCTATCTTTTGAAATAACACTTTTTTTAGCAAAAACTTTCTTTGTTCATATATTTTAACTTAGAGAATAAAAGTTTATTATTTTTAAATATATGCAATTGTTTAAACAATATTTCACAAACAATAATCAAATTAGTTTGATTTTAGTGGAATTAAAATATTAAAATACAACAAAATATAGAGTAAGAAAATAATATATTAGATAAAGATTGGAAGAAATTTTGGTGGAAATTAACTTGTGTGAATCGAACACAGCTGTCCTGCGCGTATCACCAAAAATTAATATTTACTTACTTAAAAAAAATTCCGTACGCCGTGGTAGTTAATCCATTTTAATTTTGCAAATTGAAAATGAAAGGTACAATATTCTTCTATATGTAAAAAAATTTCTAACTTGCTACCTGCTTTATTTTCAGTCCTGCAACATTTTTAAAAAATGAATTTTTTTGCGAAAGCTGGATTGCAAAATTTATTTTGCAAAATCTGTTAAACCGATCTTAATGAAATTTACAGTATTGTTTTACTATATCATAAAGTTTTTCTGGGTAAAATATGAAGGTCCTAAGTATAGCATAAATGGCTGAAAAACATAAAATGCGAATACTTGTTTTTTAATGGTTTTTTCGCAATTATTGCTATTTTGCCACAAGGGTGACAATTTTTAAAAATTTTAACCAATCCTATATTGTAGGAAATTTAATTACGCAACTTTTATATCACTACAACTTTTCTCTGAAGTGAATACATTTAAAGTTATATGTAATCAAAAAAGAATGTGTGTGTACTTTGTACGCACGTAAGAAGTTATACTTCTATTATATGATTATATGATTATAAACGAAATTAATATACTTTTTATTTAAATTTTATTTAAATATTAAATTGATTTATACTTACTACTTCTCAAACATTTTTATTAAAACAGTGCCAAAAATTAAAATAATAAAAAAATAAAACACACACAAACACATTAAAAATGCCACAAATGATTTCTGAAAAGTAATTGTCGGAAAATTTTTTAACTAAATACGTATTTTCTGAAAATAAAATTATATAATAAATATACTTACAATCATAAAATGTATAAAAAAAAAATAAAAAAATAAAAGTTTCTATTGGGATTCGAACCAACTTACCACGCGGCTGGTATTTGCGTTGTATTGGGATTCACCTCGCATTAAAACTTCGCCACAGAGACAGCTTGTCATTATGTGCGAAGATCGTCTAACTAAACAGATTAACCTTTTGACATTTTTAACTTATGTAAATCAAATTATTTTGATTTTGAATTGAAATGATTTAGAATTGAAATCAAATTATGTAAATAAAAGTATTACATACTACTTATGTATTTTGGTAGGTTCAAGGTAGGTATCGGAGCCCATATAACGACTAATAAATTTCGCATTCACTTGCGTCGTGCAAAGTGGCTATGTTCAAATATCATAACAAAATTTGATCAACTATTTATAAAACACTTACCAGTGAAAGATTCTTTAGCTTTGAATAAGCGAGATTTGCGGCACTCATACTAGTCACAGTTTGATGAGCTTTCACATTGGCATGCAACAATCATCTCTTCTATGTAAATAAGTCCAAAAATATAATATGAAAACTATTTAAAAAGGCAGTATAACCATTAACTAACTTTTTGTTTGTTGTTTCTCTTCCTACAAATTTTAAAACGCAACAAGCATACATTATAAGCAAATCACAGTCCCACAGCTGTGCCACAGCTGCCATATTGGATAATTTTTGTCATGTAATTTGAACAGCCAATCAGAACAAAGTTATAATGCGCATGCGCCCGGTCGCTAGGTTTTCCCATATAAAATTTCACCGTCATTACGCCCGTAAAGAAGTATAACTTCAAAAACGAAGAAAAAAATCTAATTTTTCCTCCATTTTTTGACATTTTTATTATTTAAACAATGTTCCGAACCTCTTTGAGTGGGAGGAAAACTCAATTATTATCATATGAGTTAATTACAAGCAATTTCTGCAAAAAAATATAAGACCTCTCAACGTCCATCTCAAAACAGATGCGCCTGGACTAAGGTGCCAAATAAGAATATAAAGAACGCTTATTAGGACTATAGTAACCTATGCAGCAGAGATATGGACATTAAATAAAAAGCAACAAGAAATGGTGCAGATATGGGAACGAAAAGTATTAAGGAAAATATTTGGAGGAAAAATAGAAAACGGCATTTGGATCAGAAGGACAAATGAAGATCTGAGGGAGTTATATGGCGAGCCCAGCATACTAAATTCATACAAACAAGTTGGATTTTACTGAGAATGCCAATTTTAGGACCTCCAAAAAAGTTGCAAAAAAGTTTGCCACTCCTATCCCCGGGCTTCCTCCTAAATCTCCCCTCGTAAAGGGGGAACGGAAAACATCGATTTACCAGTAATCTGTACGCCGTAGAAAAAAATGTTTCATACAAGAAATGAAGCTGAGATAATTTTGAACAAAAATGCTTATTAGTACTTTTTGTGTAGAATGAACCATTCTTTTAGAAACAGCGCTTGAAGCAACTGGCGATTTTGAATGCCAGTTACGCGTGCAAGATCAATTTTTTAATTAAATAAAATTTGTATTTACTCAACGATAAAAATTCGATATCTTTTGATCAGAGTACCTATCCTATTGACCAAAATCTATCTATTGTCACGGTCCCAGGCCGGCCCTGTCAACGCCAGAACTTTCTGGCGACGAACTGTCTAAGGGCGAGAGGAAACTTGTTTACGATCTAGAAGGCCATCGAATACACCTTTTTTATTGCTCTGTAAATAATACTTACCTTTCGATTTTTCTGGAAATCAGTAGATTAATTTTATAACTATATAAAGAGACATTTTTGGAATTAGTGCAAGTACACGTAAATGTCTATGGAACCAACAACAATCCATCAAACTTTCTTCTCTGTTGACTTTTTAGCCTTCTGGACACCACCGTCCGGCATAACCCAGGAATCCAAAAAACACCAGGACACGGCACTTGCCCCAGTGTGTTTTTCGGACTGTTTGCTTTGGCTGCCACATTTTAAATTCACTTCAAACCCTGAAGAGGACTAAATCCTAAACGGGGACACCCATTGAACGCATTTCTACATAGCATTATATCTATACACGCAAATCAAACAATGAGATGAGATGATGAATTAGTGTTTAGTCATAAATTTGTAGCCGTCGCGTAACAATTCGATGTTTCGGGCGCGAAATAAATTATTATGTTTTAATGTAATCTTAAATAAAGCCGTGGTTGTTTTGTAACGTATAAAAATAATGTAGTATTTTCTAATAAATTAATTAATGTTAAGTGTTTATCGTAGTTTGTAAAATAAAGGATATAAATTCATTGTTTTTCATTTGTTTAGTTGTAAGTTATTAAAAATAAATAAAGTCATTTAGGATTAAATATTAGTGCTTAAAAACATAAATAATAAAATAGTAAACCGCGTAAAAGACAGTTGCAGTACACTATCCTAAAAATCAAAATGATGTTTAAAGGTGAAGAGTGCAGATTTAGTATACAATTTTTTAATTTTGCCTCAAATGAAGTCAGTTTCTATTAAGCTGTTAAATAAATAAACGTAGCGCGATTTTTGCCATTTTTCTGATTCTTATGGGATCAATAAAATGCATCACTTCCATTGACCGGTCGCCATGGAGTTTCTATTTGAGCCTAATCTACAAAACCTATAACATGAAATTTCGAATTTGGGTTTCGGTAACAAATTTAAAATATGCCTAAAAAACGCTGAATTTAAACTTTTACATTACAAATGATCTCACGTCCCGGGAAATGCTTCCACGGAGAAGACATTGGGTGGGATTTGTAGCCGAAGTTGTGTAATTTCGCAAAAAGGTACTTGTGCAATCGAAAAGAAGCAGTTTTAAACGTTTTAAATCGTTTTTAATGTAAAAGTTTAAATGAAGCGTTTTTTTAGGCTTATTTCAAATTCATATTTTTTGTTGCCAAAACTCAAAATCGAAATTTCATAATTTGAATGAAAGGCAACATGTTTTAGACTCAATAGTCAATTGGAAAATTCCCTTCCTAAAAATAAAACCAATGGACCGCGATAGTCGTGACGTCAAAACGTCAAAAAAAGGTTTCCAAACACGTTGTGTCTAGGTACACGCTAAAATGTACGCAAATAAAAAAGTTAAACTTCATCAAGCTAGTGACTATTTAGCGTGGGCAGTGACTGTATATTTTGATACACGCTATTTTGATATGTTTAGTGTTTGTTTGATAGAAAAATATTTGTTATGACGTTTAATTCTACCTAACT
Organism: Diabrotica virgifera virgifera; assembly: GCF_917563875.1. Lineage (NCBI taxonomy): Eukaryota > Metazoa > Arthropoda > Insecta > Coleoptera > Chrysomelidae > Diabrotica > Diabrotica virgifera. The sequence continues at coordinate 7,161,233 of NC_065452.1, read as the reverse complement.
TTTTTATTTGCGTACACGTTAGCGTATACCTAGACACAACGTGTTTGGAAACCTTTTGACGTTTTGACGTCACACTATCACGGTCCATTATAGCAGATATGGGTATGCAACAAGTCACAGGTGCAAGGTTATGTGTCACGAAGTTATAAGTATAAATTGTTATAAAAAGTCAGGTGAGGACCTGCCGTATTAACAAAAAATTCAGAGAGAGAAATAAACTATAGAAATATGATAATATAAGGCAGCTAAATTGTACTACATCAATATCCAGTGGATTTAAATACACTTCTGCAAGAAATTAACGCAACACCTTAAAAATTGGCCCTTTTGATGTCTCGAATTTCCTAAACCTGTAGTCCCATTTAGGTGATTTTTTTAATATGTTATAGCCTTATTCTTTAACAAGATTGTTGTAATAATATTGTTGCTAAACAGGTAAATTGTCATTGTATACCGGGTGTACCAATCAAACTGTAATTTTTTCTCAAAGTTCGCGTGACCCTGTGAAATATTCTACCATTAAATAAAATACTGAAATTACAACCCAACTATAGCGTCACGTTTTCTTAACATTTTGTTTTTTGATTCATTCGCTTATATTGGATAATAAAAAAGTTAGGTATCTACTTTAACAACTAGCCTTGTTTTTCGTCAATACAGGGTGTTTTAAATAAGTATGGCAAATTTTAATGGGTAATTCTGCATAAAAAAATAATGACAGTTTGCTTTATACAGGTATGTCCGCAAATGCTTCGTTTCCGAGATAGGGGTATTGAAATTTTTCTAAAAAACTAATTTATCTTTTGCTCTAAAACCGCTTAAGATATGCAAATGAAATTGGGTGAGTTTTAAGAGGTAGTTATTGCACATTTTTTGATATACAATTAGGAATTCAATATTTACCATTGGCGCGCATACGGGTAATATGACCCTTATGTACGCGTGTACGCCAATGATGAACATAAAATTCTTAATTATTGTATGCCAAAAATGCACAATAACTACTTCTTAAAACCCACCAAATTTAATTTGCATATATCAACCGGCTTTAGAGCAATAAATAAATCATCAGTTTGTAAGAAAAATTTCAACACCCCCTATTTTGGAAATGAAGCATTTGCAGACAGACGTTTATAAAGCAAACTGTCCCTGTCAAAATTTTTTCATGCAGAATGAGCCCTTAAAGTTTGCCATACTTATTTAAAAACACCCTGTATTGATGAAAAACAAGGCTAGTTGTTAAAGTACCTAACTTCTTTATTATTCAACATAAGCGAATGAATAAAAAACAGAATTTTAAGAAAGCATGGGGCTAGAGTTGGGTTTTAATTTCAGTATGTATTTTATAAATCAAGGCTAGTTGTTAAAGTACCTAACTTCTTTATTATTCAACATAAGCGAATGAATAAAAAAACAGAATTTTAAGAAAGCATGAGGCTAGAGTTGGGTTTTAATTTCAGTATGTATTTTATAAATGCTAGAATATTCCACAGGGTGTCGCGAATAGTGATGTTAGAGGAGAACATTCTCGAGAACGAGAATATTCTCCAGAATATTCTCGGCCAGAAAATTCTCTCGAGAATATTCTCGGCAAAAATTTTCTATTTTTCAAAAACCGAAACAAAAATAAAAACTAGATACTGGTCAAATTATTATAATTTAAAAAATATATAGATATATTGTTTTTGCCAATCCCATGAACCACTAGCAAGGGTGATCGTTTACAGTGTCAATATTTATTGTTTTGGTGCAATATTAACGTGCAAATATTTAGAATGGTGTTCATTTAAGCAGAGAAGAACAAGTTGAGGAAACTGAGTTTGTAGATAATTTAGCAACTTTAAAATATGGTGATGAGTCGGCTGAAATAATGGCAGATTTGGTACTTTATCGGTCTAAGGAGGGATTTTTTGGAAAACCATACGTTGTAAAATCAATTGAAAAACTAGACTTAATCATATGGTGAAAAGGTACATGTTTCGGGACAAAATTAACTAAAATAGTAGTTGATATATTAAGCATGCCTTCATTCAGTGCAGCGACTTAAAGAAGTTTCAGTACTTATGGTTTTTTTATCCACTCGTCTAAAAGAAACCGGCTCACTGCTGAACGGGCTCGTAAGGTAACTTTTATTGCTTACAATTTAAAATTGTTAGACATAGACCAATCCATGACTGAGCTGGCCACAACTCATCAGTACATTGAAATGCAGATTGTAGATGACTTCTTCTTTAAGTACCATGCCCAAATTTTTAGGCGTGGGTAGCTTCCATAACAATTTGCCGATATCGTTCTCGATCTTGTGCGGCATGTAACAATTGATCTGCTGATAAGCCAGTCCATTGATGAAGGTTTCGGGGCCATGAATATTTTTTCCGACCAATTCCTCTTTTTCCGTCGATCTTTCCATTGAGTATTAACTGCAGTTTTCTCTTTTTTATCATCTTGGTTAAATCACCTTAACCTTGACCTACTCTGTTTAAGACTTCTCTGTTTGAAATGCGTTGAACCCAAGATATTCTGAGCATTCTACGATACGACCACATCTCAAAGGCTTCTAATTTGTTCATCATGTTAGATGATTAGGATGAGCTAATGATAGAAATAGATTCTGAATCTGACGTCTCATCTTTTATCATACCACATCGATTATTTGCTGTTAAGAAGAAAATTTCATTTTTTTATGAAAGAAATTTTGTGTTTTCTGTTGTTTTTGTATTTTTTTTTATATACAAACAATACTGTTGTTTCGTCTCATAATTTTGTATATAAGATCATGATTTATAAAACCCTATTTTTCATCTTCAACAATATTCTTAAGTGCATAATGGGGTTCATTCTCAGAAAATTCTCCATATCGAGAATATTCTCGAGAATGTTCCAACACTAGTCGCGAACTTTGAGAAAAAATTACAGTTTGATACACCCGGTATACAATGACAATTTACCTGTCTAGCAACAATATTATTACAGCGCTATTGTTAAAGAATAAGGCTATAACATGTTAAAAAAACACTTAAATCGGACAACGGGTTTAGGAAATTTGAGATATTAAAAATGGCCAATTTTTAAGGTGGTCGTTAATCTCTTGGAGAAGTGTATGTATTTCCTGTAATTAACTATAGTTAGGAGATCTGTAGCTCCTTTCTTCAATCCAGTTGTTCTGGCACTTTGTTTTTTTTTATTGTAATTTACTCGAAATTCTAAGAACAAATGCAACATTTACATTTATTTTGCTTAAATTAATAGTGTAGAGTACGTATTTGCTGATAGATAATTTGTATAAACGCTTTGTTTCTTATGGTTAAATGAATGGATTCTTCCAATCGTGTTCTTAATTAAGTACGCTTAACTGATCTTTATTCAGGAGGGAAATTGTATGCGTTTATAAAGTTCTTATGAGAGGATTGTCTACTGGCTTGTAAAAAAATAATAAATATAAGAAGTAATGAATGTTTTTCTATACAAGAAAAATTAGAACGAACGATTTTAAGAAAAATTGTACAATCGTTTTTCATTTTTAAAATATTGTATTACCTATCTCATTGTATGTTTCCTAATTTGAAATAGATAAAGTCACTATCTATTAGTGGTAATAGTGGTAATTAACCTACATGTTCCTCCGTTTTTATACAGGGTGTTTCTTTGGAAAAGTAACATGCGTTAACTGAAAAAAGGGGACACTTATGCGATCTCAAAAACTCCATACTTAATCGGTCTTACTTCATAAATAAAAAATATACTGGGTGTTTTATCTATTTTGCCAAGTTCTTATTTGGTTCATAACTTTCATAACCATACTGTATATTTTCTTTATATGTGCCATAGGAATATTCTTTAGTGTCCAATCGATTAATTTATTGATAATTATGTATAAGAAATTCAGGACCGGATTAAAAAATATTGGAAAAATATTCAGACTCAAAAACAACACCTTGTACATTAGATTTTATAAAAATTGTTCTACATTTGAAAAGACGACGAAAAACTAAATTTAGTAATACACTTTAAATATAGAGTAAAATGTTTTTTCTGTTAAAATTTTAAACTTGAATTATGAAATTATGTGAATTGTGAGAGCTCCAAGCAGAAAATGCGACTAAGGGCCGGTTGTTCGAACGCTAATCAAGAAGTTGATTATAATCAATCATTTATTGTAATCAATTTTCTTGATAGGAATCAAATCGCGACATGAAAAATACATGTAAAACACTAATCAGTTATTGATTGTAGGTAAAACAGTAATTAAAATATAGCCGCAGCTCTTAAATTATTAAAAATTGCTTATTATTATTATTGATTTGTAAGTAAAAACAAGAAATTAACATCAGAAAGAGTTTACTTATGTTTTATTTTAAATTAAAACCAAAATAATAAAATAAATCAGCCAACATAACCTCAAAATGCCACATCTGTCAGAAGTACGCTTAATCAAATATAATTGTAATTAAACATTTGATAATGATAAGTTTTGATTAGCGTTCGAACAACCGGCCCTTAATCTAATATCATTATTTAATCTAAATTGGTAAAATGTTAACATTGCAGTATTTTTTATTATGACGACAAATAATTCATAACAAATATTCACCTTTAATTAATAAATAAATACTAAAGAGTCTGCAAAAAACAGGTGTGGATGTCCTTACCCTTAAACTACCCGCGCATCAAGTTATAACATAACTACACGCGTGGCGTAATTTATACGCCACAAGAAAATACACTTAAAAACAGCGGATTTGTTTATTTTTTTTAATACACTTAGTTTGTTATAAACCTTATTTGGCATCAGTGAATACTTGGAGTTCCTTCTCAGTAAGCCAATTGGGATTTATAACTGGAATCATGGAATAACTGGATTCCATGATAAATAAAATTACTAATAAAAAATTTTTTGAAATGTGATTTTTTACAGGAGAAAAAGTATTGTTTATAAAGAAAAATATATTTTGTGCCATAATGACTAAAAAAGACTTGAAATATGTAGGTACTCATATTACGACTTATATCAATATAATCGTGGCGTATATTATCCACCACCGGAAACAACAAATAATAAACTGTAAATTACGATCTTCCCAGAACGCCGATTATAACGAAACTAAAACCAAATTGTAAAGCACGTTCCAGTGATAGGTTAGAGAGATAAACAAGGTCAAAAATTAAATTTTTAAATATATTTGCAGTAGAATTCTTATATCTGGCGTACAAAATACGCCAGCGCGTGTAGTTAAAGGTTAAGGGAGGGGTCACAACTACTTCATGGTCTCTGGGGGGCATGAAATAGTAATGGTGTTAAGCGTATAGACCTCATAGTACATCCAAATGGGAAGGTGGTTATAACCCCAAAACCCCCCCCCACCGGTTACGCCTATGGCAAAAAATATGTAACTTTAATAAATGAAGTACCTTAAAAATAAAAAAAAAAGTTAAAATTTGCAGAAAAATAACACATTATCATCAAAACTGAATAATGGTTCAATAGATTGTTCAACCTTAGACCACGGCATTTAGAACAAAAAATACCGGCATGAATCGATTTTAAACTATATCAGAGGTTCTCAATCTGTGGTACATATCATTATTGGCGGTGGTACACAAAACACAGAAAAAATTAAAATAGTAGTACTTAGTGAGTATTGACAATACAAGTTAAAAACATAGGTGGTACCAAAAATAATAAAAATAACTGTAGGTGGTACATCACTCAAAAAGGTTGAGAACCGCTGACCTATATGATAAATCGACCTATCAACTTGCAACTGTTTGCATTGTGTTCAGGATTACATCAGGGAAAAAGTCTACAATATAAAAAAGGGTGGAAATGCATAATTGCATTTTAAAGTGCATAAACATATAACAGGCCAGATTTTGCTATTCGGAGGGTTTTTGGGGTCACTGAACATGAATTCACCTTCCGAACCGACACTCGGGAGTATCTGGCACCCATCACACTGCTAAGGCACGTCATCTTCTGGAGTCTCGGGAGTTTTCGACACTAAAGGCATTCAAATAGATTACAAGGGGATTTTGGGGTCGCTAAACATGAATACGCCATCAGAACCGATGCTCCGGGGGTCGGTTCTGATGGAATATTCGTGTTCAGAGACACAAAATCCCAGACTAACTAATTCTGGCCCTTAATATACTAATTTTGACATGTTTATGCACTTTTGGATGCATTTTATACACTGTAAATGCAATCACGGATTTCCACCCATTTTTCTATTGTAGACTTTTTCTCTGACGTCAACCCAAACACAATGCAAAAAATCCAAGTCGAGGCAGGTGCTGTATTTTAAAATCGATTATTTTTTTCTAAATGCCCTGGTCTACCTTGTCGAAGGAAAATCTTGCTCTTTTTGTAATATGTCTGTTATGAATAAATATAAAAATCATTATTTTTCCCACTTTTTATGATTGTTTAAAATAAAACAAGACAAAATTATCTGAACGTCTTAAAGGATTTGTCATCAGCTATATTTATCCATCAACAGATCCATCAACGGTCCCTCAACAAAACTCACACAGCTCAAACATTTTCCCTTCCAGACCCAGAAAATCTAAATGAATACTTTGTTAATGTGAGTAAAAATATAACATCAACTATTGTGTCACAACAAGATCCCATTTCCTATCTCCCTAATTCAGGAAAGGTTTCGAATTCATTCTTTATAAGACCGGTTGATAAATCTGAACTGATCCTAACAATCAATAGTATCAAAAGCAAATCTTCTTGTAGTACCGATGGACTATCCATAAAAAATTTCTCAAATCTTCCAGACAATGTGTCCTCATCTCTCTAATTAATGATTCTTTTGAGAAAGGTAAATTTCCAGAGTGCCTAAAGACGGCCATCATTATTCCTCTTTATAAGGGTGGTGAGAAATCTATTGCCTGCAATTATAGACCTATTGCATTACTACCGGCACTCTCCAGAATTATTGAGACTCATAAAAGCCCGACTTATGTCCTTTCTCGTTGATAACAAGATTTTATCACAAAATCAGTTCGGCTTTTTAAATAATAAATGTACCACCGATGCAATGTTTTCTGTACTACATGACGTTTATCAAGCATTAAACAATAATCTCCACACCGCCACTGTTTTTTGTGATTATGCCAAAGCTTTTGATTGTGTGAATCACGACATTTTGATAAAAAAACTAGATTTCTATGGAATTCGAGGTATTTCTTTGAACTGGTTTCAATCTTACTTGGATAATAGGAAACAACTGGTTAGAGCAAATGATACAGACTCTAGTCTCAAAAATGTTGTGTGTGGGGTACCACAAGGTTCAGTATTGGGTCCTCTACTTTTCCTTATCTTTATTAATGAAATCACTAGTTTAAAAATCGATGGAAACGTTTTTCTTTTTGCTGACGATACCAGTATCACTTGGAGCAACTCAAATATCGCAACTCTTCATGCTACTATAACTTCTGATCTACTCACAATAAAATCCTGGTCCGATTCTAATTTACTCTCTTTTAACGTATATAAAACAGTAGCATTACCCTATAAAGGAGCTCTTCAACCCTTACCTCTTCATAACAGCCAGATCAGTATCGTTGATTCTGTAAAGTTTCTTGGTATTTTTTTAGATAGCAACCTTAAATGGTCCCTTCATATCGATGTGTTAAGCACGAAACTATCCTCAGCTTGCTTTGCAATACGATCTGTTTCGAAGGAAATGGATTTAGTCTCTTCCAAAATAAGATACTTTTCATTGTTCGAGTCCCATCTTCGATATGGTCTGCTTTTTTGGGGTTCTGGTACAGCTGCCCTATGCGATGTTATTTTTAAATTACAAAAAAGAGCAATAAGAAATCTGTTTGGCCTCAGAAGAACAACACATTGCAGAAGCTACTTCAAAGATCACAGGATTCTAGCATTACCTTCTTTATATATTTTAGAAACTGTTTGCTTAATTCGTAAACATCTACACGTCTTTCCAGTAAGACCTAGACATGATTATTCCACCAGAAATTCTATCTTTGACATCTATTTACCGATCCCGTCCAGTGAGTTAGTAAACAAATCTATATTATATTCTGCAAAAAAACTATACAACCGTCTCCCTCTACAACTTAAATCTGCAACATCTTTCTCCAAGTTCCGTAAAATGACAAAAGCCTATTTATCTGAAAGACCATATTATTCAATAGCAGAGTTTCTTAACCAATAACTAAGAAATTACAGTATTCTTATGTATAAGTAGAATCTTAATCTATATTTGAGTGTCATATGCAGCGGCATAACTTATTAAATTTCTTAAGGTAGATTACGCAATTTGCAATTTTTTTTTAATTTTGCAATATATTGTTACTGATTTTTATTTTATTGATTTTTATTTCACTTTATTATGTTTTATTTATATTGACGATTTGTACAATTCTAGTAAATTGTATTTGTTATTGTTTTTATTTATGATTCTTGTAAGCTTTGTCTATAAAATTGTTAAATTTTTCATGACAATAAATCATATTTCTATTCTATTCTATTCTATAACAGGATTTTGAAAACTTAATTGGATACTTAAGAACCGCAAGTTACCCCAATACTTGAGAATGTATAACCTGTATAAGATTTTTTCAGCGTTTTTTTTCTTTACTGGCCTAAACCTAAAAGGTAACACATAGAATCTTTAAGGTGTTCACTCATTGACATCTTTTTCTATGAAAAATATATACTTCCTATCGGTGTTTTTGTTGGCACATTTGTGGTATTTCCAAAAGTTTGCATAGTAAGTTGAGAAATATATTACTTCCGCCGTTTGACTCATCAACATAGTTTATTTGGTGACTCTCGAGATAAACATTATGTATTGGAAAAACATTATTTTTATAAAATTATGCTTTACGTAATTTACTTTTGTTGAATTTTAGAACTGCATGAACTTTGTTTTGTAAACGTTGAATGTTGTATTGTTTTAAGAGATTACGATATTTGTTATTAGCGTAATTTGCTATAATTATAGTTTGTATTCGTAAGTGTCTAATTATCTTTTAAATGCCCCTATTTCTGTATCCAATATAAAAAATATCGACATAGAATTTAAAATGTATACGGGTTCACATTATCTAGTTTTCACCTATAGTTCTTTAAATTGTTACAATACAGAGAGGTTCAAAAGTACGGAATAAATTCATTTGTTCGTAAATGGGCGATTTTGGGAAAATCCCGAAACAGGTCGATTTTTATATTTAAATTATGAAATTTTGGCAAATATATTATACTAGTAACGTCATCTATCTGGGAGTGATGACGTAATCGATTATTTTTTTAAATGAGAATAGTGGTTGTGTGGTAGCTCATTTGAAAGGTTATTTAATTCTCTATTTAGTTATGTGAACATTAACATAATTATTTATACAGGGCGTCCGATTTTTTTTAATTAAATTAATTGACACAAAAATAAGAATATATGTAATTTATTTTATTCAAAATTCAATTTAGTGCTCTCAGAAAAGAGAAAAAAAATTTTATTTGGCAACAATTTTATTTGGTTTATAAATTTAAGAGAAGAGCAATTTTTATTTGTGAAATTAACATTTTTTCTGTATTCTGGTAGCAGTAAAATGTATTTTGAATTAAATAAATTACATACGTTTTTCGTTTTGTGTCAATTAATTAAATTCAAAAGATTTTTTTGGTCATGTCATGTCAATTATTGAATAGAAAATTGAATAACCGTATTCAAATTCAAATGAGATAGTACACAACCCCTATTCCCATTAAAAAAAATCATTGATTACGTCATCACGCCCAGATGGACGACGTCATCAAAAAATCATAATTTAAAAATAAAAATCGACTTATTTCGGGATTTATTTTCAAAATCGCCCATTCTCGAAAAAATAAATTTATTCCATAACTTTGAACCTCACTACATATAGGATGGTTATTTCTTCTTGCGTACTGAGCAGGATAACAAAGGGCCTGTTGGAAATTTTTCAGAAAAAAAAATACACAGGGTGATCAACTTTTATAGCAAATTTCGTTATGTCTGTTATTATAGAGATATTTAAAATTAGTTACAAATATACAGGGTCTTCCATAACACTGCTTTGTTTTTTTAATGAAGCATGTTTTTGTAAGCACTTGTGGCATACCATCTGTAATGCATTTCTTATTCTGACCTTTATGTCGTCAATTTTGATGTTGGAGGTTCACGATACACTAGATCTTTAATATAGCCCCAGAAGAAGTCGACTTCACTTAATTCTGGTAATCTAGCTGACCGGACCCATGAATTGATCATTCTCTTCCTATATATCTGTTAACAAATTGTACATTTAATTCATCTTGACTAAGTGGGTTATGAAGAGAAGGAGCTCCGTCACGTAAACAGCGTAATTGTTGACGGATACAGATTGGCGATAACTCTGTAACTCTCTAATCTGTAATGGAACTAGATAGCAACAGTAGGGCTTCAAAATTTCAACGAAACGGACAAAGGGCCTAGCCGGGCAAGATGATGAAAAATGCCCCCAACTCGATTCGAATTCCATATAGGTCACCGTTTAGCACGTACAGAGAAACTCACTTTCTGAAATTTTTAGCCCCCTAGGTGGTCACGTGACCCACCTAAAGCCTAATTAAGCTTTTTATGGATTTATTTTTTATCTCAGCCGCATCGAGAGCTAGCGAAAAACTTATATTTTTTTTAATTTTTGGCGGGAAATTTAAATTTTAGAACGATTTTAAAATTTTAAATGAGTATAAAAAATAACTAAGACATTCGTTCTCACAAAAAAATTTGTAACGTGTATCTTTGCATAATACATATTTCACCCTGAATTTTTTCACATTTTTAAAATTGGTGAAACGTATTTGTAAAAATAAAAAACCGCATTTTTTTGCTTTTTTTTCGCTTTTTGATACAATTTTATACAGGGTGTTTAAAAAAGGTAACACCGTCACTAGGATAGGTAAAAAACTAAAAATCAATTGGGGTTTGCTTAATAAAATGTTTTTTTATTGCCATCCATTTTCAAGATACAGGGCGTTAAAGAAAACAAAATTTTACACATTTTTTACGATTTTGCCGAAACTACTGGCAACATAGTAATAAAATTTGGCCAATTTTAAGAGGTAGTTATTGTGCATTTTTTGACATACAATTAAGAATTTTATATTCAGCATTGGCGCACGTACGGGTAATGGTCAACTTTTTAATGAAAAAAGATAGTACGCCACTGACAGATTTTAAATTAACGATCATTTTTGAATTCCTCGTTCAATTTGTGACAAAAAATCGATCTTCCCATTTTTTCATACAACGCGCCATTTTTATGCAAGAAATAAAACATCTTAACCCTTACAATGTATTCGAACTTATGTAAGTTTTTATACATCTATGTAACATTATACTCGTAACTCGTACATCCATAATATAAAAACTTATTTCCAATACTTTGGAAGAAAGATATTTTATTTTTTGCATGAAAACGGCGCGTTGTATGAAAAAAGGGGAAGATAGATTTTTTGTCAGAAATTGGACGAGGAATGCGCGCCAATGATGAATATAAAATTATTATATGTCAAAAATGCACAATAACTACCTCCTAAAACTCGCCAAATTTTATTACAATGTTGCCAGTGGTTTCGGCAAAATCGTAAAAAATGTGTAAAATTTTGTTTTCTTCAACGCCCTGTATCTTGAAAATGGATGGCAGTACAAAATTTTTTTATTAAGCAAACGCCAATTATTTTTCAATTTTTTACCTATCCTAGTGACGGTGTTACCTTTTTTAAACACCCTGTATAAAATTGTATCCAAATGCGAAAAAAAAAAAGCGAAAAAATGCAGTTTTTTTCTGAAAAAATCTGAAAAAATTCAGGGTAAAATATTATGTAACAATACACGTTATATATTTTTTTCGTGAGAACGAATGTCTTAGTTATTTTTTATACTCATTTAAAATTTTAAAATCGTTCTAAAATTTAAATTTCCCGTCAAAAATTAAGAAAAAATTTTCTCGGACAGATCTTTTTGAAACCTACAACTTTTTTATTTAAAATTTTTCGCTAGCTCTCGATGCAGCTGCGATAAAAAATAAAAATATAAAAAGCCTAATTAGGCTCTAGGTGGGTCACGTGACCACCTAGGAGGCTAAACATTTCAGAAAGTGAGTTTCTCTATATTTGCCAAACAGTGACCTATATGGAATTCGAATCGAGTTGGGGGCATTTTTCATCATCTTACCCGGCTAGGCCCTTTCTCGTTAAAAAAGAGTAAGGCGAGGTTGTTACTTTCTCCAATGTTGTTTAACGTATACGTAGAAAAAGCCTAAGCAGAAGCAGTGGCAGACTCTATAAAGTAAACGTATTAGGTATGCCGATGACACAGCGATAGTGGCAGATAACATCGAAGATCTTTAATATTGTTTAAATGATCTAACTCTTGCAAGTGAAGCTTAGGATTTGAAAATACATATCAAGAAGACAAAAATAAGGTAAAAATGAATAACCATTTTCAATTTCGTTGCAACACGAAACTACAGCCGCATCATTATCCCAGTTCAATCAGAGAGTTCAGCAAGCACCTCCATCGGTTTCGAAACTTATTAGTCTCTCATCAGGAGGCACATATGCTGCTCTCTCTGACAAAACTAGGACAAACCACGGCGTGCAGTCACGGATTGCAACGAACTAAAATTCCCTCATCTTCCTTAGTCTCAGCATCCGTTATGGCTTGCAAATTGTACAGGCCTCGGAGGTGTTACCAGAGAAGGTTCCCATTGTTTTCAGTCTGGTAGAATGTGGAACAACATTTTTTGGTGTTGTTTTATGTGCTATTAGATTAAAAACTTAGTCTTTTGCTAGCAGTTACCGCTAGGGCATCCCTGCCATTTCGTTCGTTGCAATCCGTGACTGCACGCCGGGATTTGTCCTAGTTTTGTCAGAGAGAGCAGCATATGTGCCTCCTGATGAGAGACTAATAAGTTTCGAAACCGGTGGAGGTGCTTGCTGAACTCTCTGATTGAACTGGAATAATGATGCGGCTGTAGTTTCGTGTTGCAACGAGATTGAAAATGGTTATTCATTTTTGATTTACATGTTTACTCTGATTGGAGTACGAAAGGAACCATTCTCGTTGGAACTTTACCGCGCTGAGCAGATGAGACGTGAATTATAAATTGTAAAATTCCCTCATCTTCCTTAGTCTCAGCATCCGTTATGGCTTGCAAATTGTAGAAGCCTCGGAGGTGTTACCAGAGAAGGTTCCCATTGTTTTCAGTCTGGTAGGATGTGGAACAACATTTTTTGGTGTTGTTTGATGTGCTATTAGATTGAAGACTTAGTCTTTTACAAAAATAAGGATTATAGCATTATATAAGAAATCGAACAAGCCAGTCAGTTTAAATAGTCAGTTTTAGAGACTGAAATAAAGAGCAGAGGAGAACAAGCCAGACATGCTTTTTTAAAACTTCGTAAATTTCTGACTGAGCGCAAGTTGGATTTACATAATATGCTATAACGGCATGGTATTTTTATTTTATTATACTATTTTAAATAAAAGTAAGAATGCCAGTCAGTTTAAATACTGAGACTGAAATAAAGAGCAGAGTAGAACAAGCCAGAAATGCTTTTTTAAAGCATCGTAAATTTCTGACTGATCGCAAGTTGGATTTACATAAGATGCTAAAATGGTATGTTATTTTTATTTTATTATATTTTACATAAAAGTAAGAGTCCTGACAATAAAAGTAAGAATGCTGCGATGGTACGTCTTCTGTGTCCTGTTTTTATGGTGTTGAATCGTGGACCTTGAACGAAGATATTATATTGGATGCATTTGGGATGTGGCTATATCGGAGACTATTTAAAATCCCGTGGAGTGGCTGGGTCAAAAATGAGGAGGTCCTCAGAAAAATGAAGAAAAACCGAGAGGTTTGCTGACCACCATCAAATCCAGAGAGTTAGAACACATAATCAGAAATGGATCCAGATGTGCCCTCCTACAAGCCATCCTGCAAGGAAAAATATTTGGAAACGGAGGTCCAGGAAGAACAGGTTAACATACCTACTGGTTAAATAACCTCAGAACCTGGTGCAACACAATATCTGTGCAGTTTTTCGGCGCTGCTGCAGATAAGATAAAGATTGTCGTGATGATCGCCAACATTTTTCACGGATAGGCACATCAAGAAAATCACATACCGAAATATCAGCGAACATACTACTTTTTACACACTGTATATAAACGTAGCGAATACAGGTTAATATAATGGAAAATTCAACATTTAGCCCCTTATCACAAATACGAAATATCAAAAATTAACAATGTTAATTTTTTAAAGAAAATTTCGTGTTGAAACCTTGACAGTAATAAAAATAATACGGCTGAATAAAAATTATTTTGTAAACAGTTCGTACCAACGTTTGGTGATATATTTTTTCACTTATCAGTATAACCTGGTACTTGGTACATCGTCTTGGCACTTGAACAGCAAGTGCGTATGTTGGACAAGTGTAGATTAGGACAGTGACATATCTAAGAATTTTTTTCCAACTATAAATCTCAGCATTTATCAACGTTATAAATCACAAAATCATATAGTAAGCTTAAATATAATACCCCTATTAATCCTTTAATAACGGGTGACATCAATAAGTGATATGTCGTCACTACCACCAAAGAACTAAAACGCGACATACAAAAATGGAACCAGAACTTACAGAGCGAGTCATTGAAAACAACAGAGGCTTAAAATGTCTAAGACCCGCACTGGGCGTTCAAAAAATCACCAAAATAAAAGACACCAATAATAAGGAAGAGAAGGACAAATATAAAATAACAAAAATAGTCGAAGACTTCTACAAAACCTTGTACAGCTCGCAAAGCCAGCCTAATTAACCAACAAAGGAGAACGTCAAAAGAAAAATAAAAAACGTGGGATCAGAAGTACTACCAAATATAAAGGGATTCGAAATAGAAAGAGCTTTAAAAGAACTAAAAAATAATAAAGCTCCAGGACACGACGGTATGATTGCCGAGCTCTTGAAAACAAGCAAAACGGCAACAATCCCTATACTAACAGAGCTATTTAATAAATGTCTCCATAACAGCAAGATCCCTAAAGACTGGAACGAAAGTCTAGTAATACTTTTACACAAAAAAGGGGACAAATGTGACCTACATAATTATAGACCTATATCGTTGCTCAGTCAAGTATACAAACTATTTATGAGAATTATTAACCGGTTGACCTACAAAATGGACAGTTACCAACGAGTGGAACAGGCTGGCTTCCGCAAAGGATAAATAGTACATCAGACCATCTGCTGACAATGAGAACATTGCTAGAGAAGGCAAATGAATACCAACTACCCGGATTTCTTGCCTTCGTAGACTATGAAAAGGCGTTTGATAGTACCGAGATGTGGGCCATAGAACAAACTATTAATAATAATTGTAGAATAGATTCGAGATATACCTAGACAACTAATACATAATATATATGAAAATGCAACTATGATAGTACAACTAGACGAAAATACAAATCCCATCCCCATTAAGAGAGGCGTGAGACAAGGAGACGTAATATCGCCAAAGCTTTTCAACCTAGCCCTAGAAGACGTCTTCAAAAAGACAAATTGGACAACCTATGGCATTAACGTTAATGGCAAGAAGCTAAACCATCTCAGATTCGCTGACGACATTGTGATTATAGCGAGCTCATTCGAGAAACTGCAAATCATGATGGAGGAACTCGAAGGCAGCTCCCAATACGTCGGCCTGAAAATGAACATGAGAAAAACAAAATTAATGACAAACACAGATGACCCCAGACGTATAATTATAAATGGCAATGGCAGTGAGATAGAAAAAGTCCAGGTATATATCTACCTAGGCCAAATCCTGAAACTTGACAAAGAGAACCAAAGTGCGGAAATTACTAGGAGAGCAAGACTAGCATGGGCAGGATTTGGAAAACTTAGTTGGATACTGAAGAACCGCAAAATACCCCAATACTTGAGGAGCAAAGTGTTCAACCAGTGCATCCTTCCTATCATGACATATGGATGTCAAACCTGGACCCTAACCAAGGCAAATATGAATAAACTAGCTACAACAGAAAGAGCAATGTTAGGTATACGACTGTCAGATAAAAAGAGGAACGACTGGGTAAGATCAAAAACAAAAGTCGAGGACATAACAACAAAAGTTGCCAAACTTAAATGGAGCTTCGCAGGCCACACTGCTAGACCAAAAGACCAGCGTTGGAATGCAACAGTACAACACTGAAGACCCTACGAGAGTAAACGACCTAGAGGAAGACCACAGATGAGGTGGGTTGATGATATTAAAAGAGAGCCGGAACAAATTGGAAATATGTTGCTCAGGATAGAGACCGATGGAAGGAGTTGGGAGAGGCCTATGGCCAAATGTGGACGATAGAATGCTAAGAAGAAGAAGAAGAAGACCATCAAGTACCCCAGTCTATCTGTGAAAAATAAATTTTCATCGATTTCATGTAAAAATCTTATACAGGTTTTTGAAGGTTCTAAAAGGTATATGCGGGATAGTTGATGACAAATCCTTGAGGATTGACAGCTGATTATGGTTTGATTATTTTTTTAACAATAAAAAAACGTTTATTATACATTTTAAAGGAAAATAGTTCAAATAAAAGTTGTAGATCTTAAAAAGTTCGTGAGTTCGTGAGTTTCTAAGTAAAAAAACAATTGATCGAAATAATTGAAAAAAAAATCGTTATTGTTATAGTAATATAAAAATGTTTCATTGGGAAACGGAAATACTTGAATGGCGAATAGAGGTCACTGAGGCGGTTCTAGATATACCACATTTATTGCCTCACCGATTTTTATAACCGAGTTACAGGGTGTTTTATCGATTTTGCCCATTTCTTTCTGGACCCATAACTTTAGAACCACCCTGTATATTTTTTTGATATTTGGTACACATATGTATCATTTACAACACAACCCATTCAACTACTAATTACAAAAAATCCAGTTCCGCACTAAAAAAAATTATAAATTCTTTGTGACCTTGAAACAACACCCTGTATATTGAAATTTTTAAAATCCGTTTGCATATTTGAAAAAGGCACAAAAAATCAAGTTTAATGGTTCGCTTAAATTTTTCGGCCAGACGATTTAATGACTTTAATTTTGAAATAATATTTAAGTTTTTAAGAAGTCTTAGATGTTAGAAGTTGATGAACAAATATTTATTTTAAAAATAATTAATACTTATTTACTACATTGGAACGACCCACATACTAATCATAACAAAAATCAGGGTCCGGATTAACCCAAACAATTTAAAGTAATAGTGACATTGAAGAAACACCCTGTATATTGAAATTTTCAAAGTCCGTTTGAACATTTGAAAAGAGCACAAAAAACTACGTTTAATGGTTCGCTGCCATTTTTTGCGCAGATAATTTAATGACTTTAATTTTGAAATTATGCCGAAATTTTGAAGAACACTGAGAACTAATAAAAATTTCGATATGATTTCAAAAGTAATTTCATTAAATTGTCTGCGCAAAAATTAAAGCAGGCCATTAAACTTAGTTTTTTGTACTCTTTTCAAATGTTTAAACGGGTTTTGAAATTTTCAATATACAGGGTGTTTTTCAAGGTGACTATTACATTACATTTTTTTGTTAATCCGGACCTGGATTTTTCTTGTGATTAGTAAATGGGTCGTTGTAATGTAACGGGGACGAGTTTTGGGAATATGGTAAAAATGTAGCAGCAGGGGGTCCACCGAAACCGTAAATGTGTTAACCAGTAATGTAGTGGTCTACGAGAAAAAATAGTTTGGGGACCTCTGATCTAGAAGGTGAAGTGCGTACGTAGAATCTCTTTTTCTTTTACTGAAAGTAGTTTTGTATCCTGCTATTCGTTTATCAAAGGTTCTGCCAGTTTGACCCATGTAAGTTTGTATACACCACTCAGTAATTGGTTTTTCTTTTGGCTCTTATTGTTCTTAATGTATTTGCCTAAGTTGTTGTTTGTTCTGAAAGCTGGTGTCATTCCTGTCTTTTTTATGTATTTGGCTATTTTTGTTGATATTTGACCTGTATATGTGATAAAGCAAAAGGTACATACTGGGTTTTTTCTGTGGTGATGGGAAGACTAATTTCAGGGATTTTTTAAGCAGTTTTTGGTTTAAAATTTTGTTAATTGTTTGTTCATTGTGCCCATTGTTTACTGTTATTTGCTTAATGATGTTGAATTCTATCTCTCGAAGTTATTTTTTGACATGGGAATTTCTGTCAATCTATCTAACCTGCTATGGTAGGCTGCTAATTTATGTTGTGTAGGATGGCATGATGGAGATATGGCAATATAATGATGGCAATACCACAGTATATAGAGGTTCCCTTTTTATACTGTGGCAATACGGAGAACTCATGTTTGTTTTGCAGTCTAGTAATTTTTAAATCTAGGAAATTTATGGACTTATTTCTGTTCTGCTTTTATTGTAAATTCAATATTAAGTAAATAAGTTCAATATATATTCAAATAATTCAATATGTAAATAAGTTTATAGATGCATAGTAAAAACACATCACTTAAGAACTCTGCTGAAACAGCTGTAGTGACATTAATTTATAATAAATTTTATGGAAGTATTGAAAACAAACGTTTTCAGTGTTTTATTGTTAACTAGCATTGCCATTGTCTTCGACACTTGGTTCTTTTCACTTCCTTCTCTAAATATTGATCTTAAGATTAATCTATTGATTAAACTAGACATAGAAAACAACGAACTTTCTACTGAAAATAATTATTATATTCAAATACATAATATTTAAGCGTTTTCAATATCGTAAATATTATGATTTCAAGAATTTTATTAATAAATGCAAATGGGATCTAATTTTATATTGCGATTAAATCAAAACAAGACATAACGGACTTCCTTTAGTGCACCAAACGATTAAAAGGAAATAGATAACTGGAATGATAAAAGCATCCTTAGTCACTTAAAAACCAAAACCTTAGGTCTGGTTTATAATATATAGATAATTATTTTATTTATTATATATGTTATAGTCAAAGCCCGAATTTCAGGCACACCTAGGTTTGACTAGGCAATCCTCAGGTCTGACTGACGGTCTTAGTCAAAGCCCGAAATAAATTACAGTTTCGGCCTTTGACTAGTCAAATCTAGGAGAGAGTACGTTGGTCAGGCGGCCGCATATGAAATGCCTCCCGAAATAGGATTTCTTACCTGTCGCTAAAATGGTCACATACGAATTGCCTCCCAAGCTTTAAATAAATTACACGCTTCTAATCTTTATGTGAAGGTGGGACGTTGCCACATTTTCGTCCCTTTGTAAATTTTTGGCAAAATTGGTATTTTGTTATTTAATTTATTTTATTTTCAACCTTTATGTATTAAACATTATTGACACTAGGCGATATTCATATATTTCAATCAACTAACTTATACATATATAATTAGTTTTATAACCATTATAATATATATTTTATAATAACCATAATTTTTTATTATTAATAATTTAACAAAAAATACAAAAACATAATAAGTATTTTATAGATTTATTAAAAATAACATCACAAAAAAACTTATTTGGAAAATATTACAAAACGTGTAGAAATATAAAATTACAAAATATTTTTCCTAAATTTATATGATACTACTTTGACAAATTCTAATCTATTTATTTTACATTCTCTTAAT
Organism: Diabrotica virgifera virgifera; assembly: GCF_917563875.1. Lineage (NCBI taxonomy): Eukaryota > Metazoa > Arthropoda > Insecta > Coleoptera > Chrysomelidae > Diabrotica > Diabrotica virgifera. The sequence goes on along the minus strand of NC_065452.1, from coordinate 7,141,533 downwards.
TCTAAAATTTTTTCATTTAGAAAATTTATTTTTGCTGTACTTTCGCAACAATTTTTTTTTGGTGTCGAAACAGAATTCATTTTAATGTAGGTATTTATTTGAAATTGTAAAATTATATCAATAAAATTATTAATGTTAGGATGAGGGCAGTAGAAAGAAGCATTATACCTACTTGAAATGAAAACTTTCGCATGGGTTTGTGGTTCTTTGAAGGGAGGAAGAGTGCTCAGCCCTAAGATGTGGAGGAAATGTCGAATTTTCAGATATGTAATTATCAACAAGATAATCACAAAACTGGGTGACTCTTTCATCGACTGGTTTAATTTCTGCCAAATCTATAGCAAAAAATCACTAACATCTTCAGGATGTAAGAATGAAAGACCAAAAATATAAATAAGAACATGCGTAATATAGGTTGAGTCAACACCTTTTTTCTGGTATTCTGGAGCTAATCCCAGTGCTTGACCTTTCTATACCATGCCTGACCCAAATGAAAACGACATCCATGAAGATCTGCTTCCGGTAATGCCATACGAATACCATTATGAATGGAAATTTCAAAGTCTGAAGTTATTACTTTAGGGGATACAGGACAATTAATTTTAAAACATTCTTCTATGATATATTTAAAAGCGAGATAATATGAAGATGACTTTTTATCTTGAAGTAAACAAAAGACAAGAGGAATATAATGTCCATTTTTCAAGCCATGTATACTAAACAATTGAGTGAAAAAACGAGGACATTATTCAAAAGTTCCGTCAACATACCAATTGGAAACAGTCGAAAGAAAACGAAGATTTGAAAAACATGTTAAAATAACAATATGATTATCTTTGTCATTTTTAATTATAAAATTTTCATTTCTATTTGTAATAATAGAAGATGCATCGAAAGCTTTGTGAAATTCAGATATATTTTTGGGAAGTTTAATTAAAGAATTTGTGTTTCTAGCATAATATAAATTTTGTTTCACCCTATTGATATCATTGATAGTAAATGTCTCTATATTTGTCTTCTTAAGTTCTTTACAGATGAGCTTCATTGGTTTTTCGCTTAGATCTTCCACGGCCGCTCTTTTTATTGAATTGCTTACGGCTTTTCTATTGTAAACTTCGGCAGACAACTTCTCGTCTTCTTCTTCTTCTTAAGGTGCCGAGACCGCTTGTCGATCGTTGGCTCTCATGTTGCGCAGCATATTAACAATCATTGTCTTATTTACAGCCGCACGAAATAGTTCAGTGCTAGTTTTCCCAAACCATTGGCGTAGGTTTTTAAGCCAAGAAGTTGTACGGCGGCCCACACTTCTTTTTCCCATTATTTTACCTTGCATGACAAGGTGAAGTATGTCATATTTTTCTGGGTGACGCATTATATGACCAAAGTATTCCAATTTGCGCCTTTTAACCGTGTTCACTACTTCGCAACTTTTATTCAAACGTTGCAAAACCCTTTCGTTTGTGACTCTTTCTACCCAACTGATCTTCAGAATACGGCGGTAGACCCACATTTCAAATGCTTCTAGGTTTTTTAAAAGCGATTCTGTCAGTGTCCATGCTTCAACCCCGTAAAGTAGTACTGGGAATATATAACATCGGACCATTCTTATGCGAAGTTCCAAATTTAGATCATGACTGCACAGGATTTTCTTAAATTTCATAAAACTTGTTCTTGCTTTGGCAACTCTACTTTTTATTTCTGTACTAGGGTTCCAGCTTTCATTAATATGAGTACCCAGATATACAAGATTACTTACTCGTTCAATTGAGTCATTACCGATTGTTACGTTATAGTTATTATTATTTACGGCTGCCTGTTTACTAATAACCATAAACTTTGTTTTTCTTGCGTTGAGTTTGAGTCCATATATCGCGCAGAATGCCACCATTCGATTCAATAACGCTTGAAGATGTTCAATTGATTCAGTCAGCAACAAGGTGTCATCTGCGTATCTGATATTGTTCATAAGCATACCATTAATGAGTATTCCCTCTTTTGCGTTTTCCAAGACTTCATTTAAAATTGTTTCAGCGTAAAGATTAAACAACATTGGTGACAATATACAGTCTTGTCAAACTCCGCGCTTGATTTTTACTTCTTCAGAGCACTGATTCGCAACCCTAATACATGCAGCCTGGCCCCAATACAAATTTGCGATTATTCTAATGTCCCTACCGTCCAGACCGGTAGTTTTGAGAATATGTAGCATTTTTTCATGGCGAACTTTATCAAAGGCCTTTTCAAAATCAATCGCGCACATGAAAACGTCATGATTTACATCTCTGCATCTTTGAATTAAAACTTGGGTTGCGAATAGTGCATCACGCGTTCCAAGGCCACAGCGAAAACCGAATTGAGTACATGAGATTCTTTCCTCAATTTTTCTATATGTTCTTTGATGAATGATTCTAAGAAACGTTTTCAATACATGACTCATTAGGCTGATGGTGCGATAGTCGCTGCATTTTGTGGCTCTGTGTTTTTTTGGTAGTACAACAAATGAGGATTTAAGCCAATCTTTAGGAATTTTTCCGCTTTCATAGATTAAGTTGAACAATTTCGTAAGTATCTTAATGCCCTCGACACCTAAAAGCTTTAGTGTTTCTACGTAAATCCCATCTGGTCCGATCGCCTTCCCGTTTTTTGCGTTCTTTATAGCGTATTGCACTTCTTCCTTAGTTATTGGAGGACCGCTTATGTCATTTAGCGTTTCTAGTTCGCTTCTTTCATCATCAACTTCTCGTGGTTATGATCTAATATTGATTCAATTATCATATTTTCACATCCCCGTGTTTTCACAAATGCTTTGCAGGTTTTTTTAGTACATGTTCACCGTTTTACTGTATATCTGGCCAACATTTTTTGAAAACCGAATGTAAAACCATCAATTGATATATAGTAAAGGTTTACCCTTTTGACTGACACTAATCGTTGATTCCACACTAATCGTTGACACAATTTGATCTTGAAATCGACGAACTGACAAGCTTGAAATAGACAAACTGACTGATGCAGGAACTAATCTTTCAAGAATTTTTACAACATTTAGCCCATTAACACAATTTACAAAAGAGAATATAAACAAATAAAAAGATTAAGGTAAAAGTACCTATTCATGGAATCGTTAAGAAGAGATAAGAATCGCAATTGGAATTACCCAGAAAATACCCAGAGAATATAAACAAACAAAAATATTAAGGTAAAAGTACCTATTTATGGAATTATAAAATGGAATTATAAATATGGAAGAGATTAGAATCGGAATTGGAATTACCCAGAAAAGCTGGATATTAGATTGTCGGGTAACAACTTTCTTTTCTAAAAAGAAATATGTATGTCGTACTATGAATTATTTATGTGTAAACGAATTTTATGTACACTGCATTAAGAATTAGAAAATTCAAAATAAATATGTAGATACTACCTGTTTAAATTATGATTTGGCAACATTGTGTCATTATTCAGAGACTAAATAGACAAAATATCAGCTTAAATGTTTAACGAAACGGAGGCATTTCGATTGTACCTGGGAGGCATTTCATGTATGAAAATATTTACCTGAAAAAGTGGGAGGCATTTCGATAACGCCGTTTTTTAATAAGGATATTATTCTTCGATTATATTAATTGGCTATCCTGCGACCTAGATTATATTGTGTGATGCGGTCCTATATTCGGATCTTTTTTCTACCAATAGTAATTTGTAATGTTCTTCCCATTTCGTTGTTATTATAGGGTTTATCACCGATTCTTCTATTTTGTTGATTCTTACATTCTTTATAAATCTCCAAGCTTCTCTAGATTTTCTCCCTCCGATGTATGTGTCCAACTCCTGACATTTTTGTCTTCCCATTTTTTATTTTTGGCGTTTATTAAATAAATTTTAAATTTAATGATAATTAAATCAGGGTTGTTTTGTTTTAAACATTTTGTTTTAATCAACTGTTTTAAACGTTTGCTTATGTTTAAAACAGTTTTTGTTTAAAACACTTAAATTCATTTTCTTTATTAATATAACATCAAAAAAATTCTCGAATACATTATATAAACTTTTTAACATATATATATATATTATTTATTAATAATCTGAACACAAAAAAAAATTGGAAAACTGAAAATATTTTGCAAAGAAGAGTTAATCAATTTCTCAAAACTGTTTCAGACTCATAGTAATCTTGTAATTTAAATCAGTCACGTCATCACTGATTTAAGCTCTTTAAAAATTGAAACCAACTTAGCAGCTTTGACATTGCCTAGCCGATTACGTAGTTTGGAATGGTAAACCTTATGATGAGAAGAGTCTTTCTATATTGGCTGACGATGCAACAGCTGTGTGAAGCTGTTGAGCAAGTTTCAATGCTGTAGTATACCTATTTATATTTTTCTTAGAACGCCACCATGCCAATGGTTTTACATTCTTGATATAGGTGTTTAGAAAACATATGGAGTAAAGGGTACACACTTTGCCTGGTAATAATAATAATCTAAAATGCTTCTGGATGATAATTTATAATGCATGGATGATAAGTTTATTTTCAATAAAGCGATGATCAAACAAATTTGCCAAAAAATGAGCTGGGGTCACCAAATCATTTGCATGTTTAAAAAAAAACACTAAGCACCACCAGAAACAGCACAAAATAACTGACAATGGACGTTATTGCAATAGCCAACTTGTAATGCGGATTTATAAATACATAGTAAATAGTCTGGGCTTCCCCAGGCAATAGCTCCTAATTTTGCAATTGGTTTTCTTATCTATTATTTAGTAGAATAATAATAATAGATCAAACACTTTCAATTAATATTATGTTTAGGAAAATATGATTTAAACAATGTTTTCTTCTAAGTTTTATTTGTTTAAAATATAAAATTTAAAAACAAAAACATTTTTAAAGGAAAAAAACCGTTTAAATGTGTTTTAAACAAGTTTTGTTTGTTTAAAACATACAATTTAAAAACAAAAAAAACATGTTTAAAACAAAAAAAAAACGTTTAAAACAAAAACAACGTTTGTTTTGTTTAAAATTAAAAAAACATGTTTTCTTGCAACCCTGAATTAAATTATATCAATTAATTAATTAATAATTAACAGTTACCAGATGCATTAGTTGTAGCGTTGAGGGTTTCAGAAACTATTGAAAAGTTATTGACGTGTCATAGCATATCTAAAGTATTTCAATAAGTGGATAACATTTTATTTTTTCCAACATCCTTATCGGTATCATAATCCCAATTTATCTCTGAATCTTTGTCAGTATCATGTAGCTAGCTTACAAGTTTAATCAGCAATTACGAAATAAATCCAATTAAGTTTTAGAATTCCTTTGTTTAATTTTTTAATAGACGATATTGCACAATCCTCTTAATTATTTCATCGAGTAAGGCTTAATGGAAATGCACTCGATAAGATTGTTTAGGGAAAAAACCTATCAAAGGACATCGCACACATCTTATGGAAAATATAATGTCACTCAAATTCAATAAAATTTATACGATTAGATTCGTTTTAATATAACGATCAATTCTTATCATTGCGCTAACTCTTAATTATGATTAATTACGGCGCAAATTGCAATTAAAGTTTATCGAAATCACATTTTTGGAGTCCATAAAATGTTAGTTTACAACCATTATTGCTCTGAGTGCTATTCATAACAGCATAAATCCCGCTGGGCCTAAGCGGATTAGTGAAACTAATCCGCTGATTTATGGAGTACCGAAAATCTGGGTATTTTAAAATATTTTTTCTCTCTCTAACTTATGTACCTACCCATTTGATTTCAGATTTATTTATATCAATTTCTGCTCTTATTTTTGAAAATAGAGAGTTGGTGCAATGATAAGATTTGATCGTTAATTTAAAACGAATCTATTGGTATAAATTTTATTGAATTTGAGTGACATTATATTTTCCATAAGATGTGTGCGATGGAAGTGGAAACTATTTAAATGGAAAACAGCGGCACTTACTCCAGGAAAATAAGCAAGAAATAGACCATGTTCGGAACGCAGATTTACAAATGCTCCTATACTACGGCACCAGAGTGCTGAAATCGGTTAGCCTTTGAAATACACTAACTATTATACTCCGTATTTATCAATCAACGCTATTACGCTACAAACCCTCATTGATTTAGGCACCTATTAAATTATAAGACGTCTATTAAATTATGGTGCCTAAGCTTTTATTGCAATTAATATTATTGTAAGTATTCTATATTTCAATTTATTGTATTCAAATAGAAATGTCGAAACTGCAATAAAGCTAACATACTTAAGAATGTGTTTTTGACCCTAACACGAAAAACAAATAAAACAAAAATTAAAACAAAAACACCAATGAATAAAAAACGAATAAATATTTTTTATTTTTATTTATTTATAAGTACAGATATAATTACTCGTATAGAGTGCGTCCATAAAGTAACGCATAAATTCATTATTAACTAAATAAACAACATTATTAGAAATTACCGAAACAGGTCGATTTTTGATTTTAATTTATGATTTTTTGGCATTGTTGACGTAATCGATGATTTTTTCAATAAGAATAGGGATCGTGTAACAGCTCGTTTGAAAGGCAATTCAATTCTCTATTCAGTAATATAAACGTTAACATAATTATTTATACAGGGTGTCCAAAAACAATTTTTTAATTAAATTGATAGACACAAAAAGAAGACTTTGCGTAGTTTATTTAATTCAAAATACATTTTACTGCTGTCATAAAACAGAAATAAAATATTTATTTCAAATATAAACATTAGTTTTTGCTTAAATTCAATGTTTAAGCTGCCACTCACCTGCCTCTTGACAGTTTGAACATTTAATTTAATTAAAGCGAAAAGCAATGTTTATTTGTCAAATAAAATTTTTATTTATGACAGCAGTAAAATATATTTTGAATTAAATAAATTACGTACATTCGTCTTTTTGTGTCAATTAATTTAATATAAAAAAATTTGGACACCCTGTATAAATAACTATGTTAATGTTTATACAGGGTGTCCCGAAAAGATTGGTCATAAATTATACCACACATTCTAGGGTCAAAAATAGTTCGATTGAACCTAACTTACCTTAGTACAAATGTGCTCATAAAAAAAGTTACAGCCCTTTGAAGTTACAAAATGGAAATCGATTTTTTTCAATATATCGAAAACTATTAGATATTTTTTATTGAAAATTCACATGTGTCATTCTTATGGCAGGAACATCTTAAAACATAATTATAGTGAAATTTGTCCACCACATAAAGATTTTATGGGGGTTTTGTTCCCTTAAACCCCCCCAAACTTTTGTGTACGTTCCAATTAATTCATTATTGTGGTACCATTAGTTAAACACAACGTTTTTAAACCTTTCTTGACTCTTAGTATTTTTTCGATAAGCCAGTTTTCATCAAGATGCGGCTTCTTTTTTAATATAATTACATAAAAATTTTATGGGGATTTTGTTCCTTTAAACCCCCCAAATGTTTGTGTACGTTCCAATTAAACTATTATTGTGGTACCATTAGTTAAACACAGTGTTTTTAAAACTTTTTTGCCTCTATGCCTTTTTTTGTTAAGTCACCTTTTATCGAGATGCGGCTTCTTTTTCAAAATATACCTAAAAATGTAAATGAAATAAATTTTCAGATTATTAACAGGTCTATAATCGTACTTAACCATACAAAATATGTGGTGGATTCGACAAATATTCAAAATATCTCGATAAACACTGGCTTATCGAAAAAGTACTAAGAGACAAAAAAGTTTTAAAACACTGTGTTTAACTAATGGTGCCACAATAATATTTTAACTGGAACGTACGCAGAAGTTTAGGGGGGTTGAAGGGAACAAATCCCCATAAAATTTTTATGGGGTGCACAAATTTCACTTTAATTTTTTTTTTAAGATGTTGCTGCCATAATAACATGTCCATTTTCAATAAAAAAATCTCTAAGAGTTTTCGATATATGAAAAAAAAATCGATTTTCATTTTGTAACTTCAAAGGGCTGTAACTTTTTTTGTGTGCACTATTGTATATAGGTAAGTGAGGTTCAATCAATCTATTTTTGACCCCAGAATCTGTGGTATAATTTATGACCAATCTTTTCGGGACACCCTGTATTATTGAATAGAGAATTGAATTGCCTTTCAAATGAGCTAGCACACGACCCCTATTATTCTCCTTTAAAAAATCATTGATTACGTCATCACGTCCAGACGGATGACGTCACTAGTATGATACATATGCCAAATATCATAAATTAAAATCAAAAGTCGACCTGTTTCGGTAATTTCTAATAATGTTGTTTATTTATCTAATAATGAATTTATGCGATACTTTATGGACTGTATACGATTAATTATATCTGTACCTATAAATAAATAAGAATACAAAATATTTATTTCTTTTTTATTCAATGGAGTTTTTTTATAATTTTTGTTTTATTTGTTTCTCGGGTTAGGGTCAAAAAACACATTTTTAAATATGCTAGCTTTATTGCAGTTTAGACATTTCTACTAAAAATTTCGACATTTCTATAAAAAAAAAATAAAAGTAAAGCCACAAAATGTACCTATGTATCTATAACAATAATATTGTAGTATGTATATGTTTTTTCAAAAGTCAATGTGTTGCTTGTGAAAACTTAATGAAGCAGAGGTTTTGTCACAGACACAGACACAAAGAGCTCCAAGTAATGAGTCTCAGTTTGATTTATGACATGTGTTATAGTAATATCATAAGTTTGTTGCCGTTAAATGAATCACGACCACATGGAAGTGACAGTTTCTTGAGATATTGTACCAGAGCCGGATTTAAGGGGGGACAGGCTGGGCAGCTGCCCGGGGCCCCCACATTTCGGGGGCCCCCACAAAGCCCCAAACATGAACCCCACAGGTTCCCACAGGGCCGGTTTTTCAGTGCTGGGTTAACCTATTTATTTTTTGGTCACCGAAATATTCATGTTTAATTGGTTTTTCATTACTAGGTTAGAGCTTAAACTCGTTTAAGTTAACCACGATTTTAACCGATCCCCGTTAGATGGTTTAACTCCGAATTTTGCGGTTACGCTTGCGCATTGGTGCAGTGAATGCATCATGTTTATTTTTTTGAGTACCTGCCTGACAGAAGGGATTAGTCAGATTAATTGGGTTATGTTATTTTCTTTCATCGCGGGAAGTATTCTAATACCTCCTTATTACTTATTATTATAAGGAAATTATTATTATTGAAATTATATTATATTATCGTTATTATATAGGAAATTAGTATAACGAAATATACTTAAATATAACTGTAACAGGTACCTATATTTACATTTACTGTAACAGGATTTAATGCATGATTCCTATGTAGTAATATTTTAAAAATATTATTTTATATTTGTCTACACAGCAAAATACTTAATTATTTACCAAAGAGTCTGACTTCTTATTTCCTGGTCAATCTGTTCAAATAGTGATAAGACCGTGGTCTTTAAAATCGGAAAAAAGTCTAAATCGTCCCAGTAATTCTAATTCTCTTCTGTTATGAAACCGAGGTAGACGTTATGAACTAAACAAAGATTCCGAACTTGATATTGCATTGCATTAATCATTTTTTTAATTTGGTTATGAAATTGTCTTTTATTTATTTTTCTGTCAAATTGATCATTATTTCTCGAATTGCACATGCGCACGTACAGTTACTGCTGCCAACAGAAGAAAAAAAGTGGTTAGCTAACCGAGATTTTCTTAACTTGACTTAAAACACTGAAAAACGATATGGGGGTTAAAATATTGGTTAAAATTTAAACTAGGTTAGCTAACCAAAATTTTAACCGCTCACTGAAAAACCGGGCCTTAAACAGATATTGGCAGGAGATACAGGAACTCGACAATGTATGGCAAGTATAAAATGAAGGAGCCATGGAGTGATAATATAATACATTGTTCATGGTTATGTTTTTCACCTTCCACCCGGTGAGTGTATTGCTTCGTTTGCAAATTCTTATCTAGTGTTCGTACACATTTTAGCCACAGAGGATTTTGTGATTGAACACATGCAGATCGTAGGCTTATGAATCACGAAATGTCTAAAGCACACGAAAGAATTGGGCGTATTGATACTGAAATAGCAAAACAGAAAATGGTAACTCAAAGACTAATTTTAGTGTTATGAAGTTTATTTGTGAACGAGATTTAGCATTTCATAGCGAAAATGAGTTATCGAGTTCATCACAAAATGAAAATTATTTGGGAATACTCCATTTATTAGCTGAATATGATCAATTTTTGCAGCACCATATTTTAATAAATATTCAAATCCTGGAAGCGGACGTGTCAACTTTCTTTCTTCAACCATATGTGAGGAAATTGTACATCCGATGGGTCAAAACGTATTAAATTATTAAATGAAATAGTTTCAAGGATTAAGAAGTCAAAATATTATTCAGTTCATACCAATCAATTAGCCGTGATATTTCGTTACATAGAATGTTTCACTCCTGTTGAAAGGTTTACCATATTTTTGTAAAATCGCAGTCATGAAGCAGAAGATATGTCTACTTAATTCTCTAATGACATTTTTGCAAGAACATGATATCAATTTGAAAAACTGCAGGAGACCGTTCTACGTTAATGCGTCAGTTATCAGTGGAAAATGCAATAGTGTTCAGGCTGAAATTATAGAACAAAATGGTATATGTCCATACGTGGGTGCTCCGTGCTCGTTGTAGCTGCTCAAATGGATACAGCATGCGCTCCCCCACATATAAACCGCAAACCGGTTGAATCAAAGAGGGTGAGCGCCCTGTTGCGAGCACCAACGTATCCACTATGTGGAGCTGCTACACCGGGCACGGAGCACCCACGTATGGATACGTACCTTAATATCTTGGAGCTGAGGATTCCTTGTGTCGCCCATTCTCTAAATTTAGTTTCAAAAGCTGCAACTGAGTGTTATCATGCATTAGCATAGCACAGCATTCTTTAATTTCTTATAATAACTAGCCATATGTATTTTTCACTTCCTCTAAGTACATATAGATACAACTTAACAGAATGTTTAAAAGCTGCGTCTTCAAGCGACAGGAACGCAGACCGCGGCAAAAATATTATTGTTCCTAAAAGATACTACTAGATGGTCATGGAGGTAATGCCGCAAAAGAACTAGTTAAAAGGTTTTAATCAGATTAAAGGAGCATTATCCAACATTTCGGAAGACTATGAGCAACAATTTAAAACTCGTAGCATTGCAAATGGTTTGTACCTATAATCGAATGTGTTTACTGGAAACAGAGAGGATATTAGGGAGGACAAACAGAACAAATCGTATTCTTCAAGATCCCAATATTGACCCTAATTCAGGAGTGGCAGCACTTAGATCACTTAAATAAATTATACAGTCAAGAGGTGACAATTTCGAAAGATATGAGAACATCAGAGAAGTTTAGAACTCAAAATTTTATCACTATTATAGATCACTTCATTACCTCTTTAAGTAAGAGGCTTTCTGCATATGAATCCATTCATTCCAATTTTGGATTTTTATATCATTTTGGAAAATTGGAAAATTTAACTCTCAATGAAATTGAAGCTCACTCACTAAAGCTTACCAATATTTATAGCAATGGTTTAGATGAAAACTTATGTGTCCATCTGCTACAGTTTGTAAGATTCTTCAATTCATTTAAAGAGGAAATCAGCTTATCAAATATAAGCAAAGAACTTCAAATGTACCAACTGCTAAAAGAAAAGAATATGAATGATGCTTTTTCAAATGTTGAGGTGACACTTTGTTTATATTTAGTGCTGATGCTAACTAACTGCAGTGGTTAGAGATCATTCTCAAAATTTAAGTTAATTAAAAATCGACTTCGGTCTATGATGGGCCAAGAGTGTTTGAATCATCTCTCTACAATGAGCATTGGCCACGATGTCTTAATGCAACTAGGTATGTCCCACAAAATCAAGAAATTTTCAATTAAAATATCTCGAAAAGTTCCCGGACTTTAACCATACATCTTACTATTATTTTTAATATTTTACTGTAACAAGTTACAGCTCTTGTACTTTTTATTATTTAAAATTATATTTATAAAAGTAAATCAATATTTTTTTAATGGTAGGAGGTAGGGCCCAGGGGCCCCCACTACCTTAAATCCGGCTCTGTATTGTACGATGAACGGTAGAGTAGGACATTATGAAACCTATGAAGCTGCGGACGACTACCGATCAGATAGACTGACGAGAAAAAAGAATAATGAAAAATTAATTACGAGCGTCCACGTCCAGAAAGGAAAAAATTATATATAATTATATTATATAATACAAAATTAAATACATACATTATAGGTATCATAATATGTATACTTGAATTATGAGTAGTTAGTAGTTGAAGAAGAATATCTGATACCTATTTAAGAGGAAGGGATTTTTACAAATTATTGTTAAAAATGTTAATGTGTAAAAGTTATTATTTAATGAATGGTTGTTTTCTCGTACATATGTAAGGTCTATTCTTTTTTGTTCAAGCGATCTTTTCTGTTCCAATATCCATTTCTAAAAAGTTTCCCTCTTTTCCGCCAAAAACTTTTTTACAATTTCTGTGGGTCGAGTTTTAGCATCATAAAAAGGTCATAGTCACTGCATAGTAAATACGATACCACAATATTTTATCGCATTTCTCAAGTTCTCATTATAGTCCAGGAAAATAAGGTTTTGTCGGCACACTGACCCAGCCATGTTGCAAAATGGTTTTTTTTAGGTACTATAAACCAAATACATTATAAATACAAATATGACCATCACAGTTCGGAGGCATATAATACCAGGTGTCCACTTATATTTTCCCCCATTTTAACTGCCTATAACTTCTAAACGGCTCAAGATAAAAATATGCGGTTTTCGCTGAAATGTTTTATTTTAGTAAAAGTTTTGTTTGAATTGATTTAATTTTTTATATCGCTTTCAATTACGAAAAAAAAAATGGTGGGATTTTTGAAAAAAAACGTTGTTGACTTTTTAATGGAACACCCAGTATATTTTTTTGCAAATTGAAAGAACGGTCATTCACCTATCCAGTGATATAAAGTTTTTTAAAATCGGTTGTCAAATGACTGAGTAATTAATTTTTAAAATGAGAAATGCAACGTGGAAATCACATAACTACATAACACAAATATGATTAAAATAACTAAGCAAAATGTGATTTCCACATTGCATCTCTCATTTTAAAAATTTATTACTCAGTCATTCAAAAATATACTGGGTGTTTCATTTAAAAAAGTCAACGTTTTTTTCACAAATCCGTCATTTATTTTTTTAAAAGCGATATAAAAAATGCAATCCATTCAAACAAAACTTTTACTAAAATTTTTCCAAAACTTTTACAAAACATTTCAGCGAAAACCGCATATGTCTATCTTCAGCCGTTTAGAAGTTATAGACAGTTAAAATGGGGGAAAATATAAGTGGACCGGTATATTAACAAATAGGTGTCAAAAATGGCAGTTTTTTCGTTTAAATCGCTATACATAAAAATGAAGTAATTTAATACATTATTTAGAGTATTCATCTTTAAGTAGATGGGCAAAGGTTTAAAATGTTAGTTTTTGAATTTTGTTCAGATCATTTGTTGCTTCCGAAATTGCAAAATAAGTATAAAATTTAAAATTTGCTATAATTTTTCCAAAAATGAACTTAGGACTTTGATGTTGCATGAAAAGTTGAGCCAAGTAGTCCTTATAATGCACAAAAAATTTCAAGACAATTCGTCAATTATTAGATTACATACCTAAATTGTATTCAATATGTTTATCTCTTTGCAATGTTGTTACTCAGAAAATAATAATGATACACAGCAATTCAGCGGGAACCACAGGAAAAAGATGACATATTTTCACCATATTTAAAAAAATCAAAAAGTCATTTTTACCATTGCAAAAACATTTTACTAGACCATTTTTGGCTTATAAATAATTTGAATAACTTTGTTAATATTGCCTGCAGACTAAATCCACATTACTATTGGAAAATCTGGTATTTTTACACGAATTTAATAAAGTATAAGTCTTCTTCTTTCATGTGGTTCCCGCAGAATCGATGTATCATTATTATTTTCTGTGGGATAAAAAAGCTCTGTGGAATAAACAAATTGAATAAAATTTAAACTAATTGACGAATCGTCTTGAAATTTTTTGTGCCTTATAAGGACTACCTACTTGACTTAACTTTTCATGCAACATGAAAGTCCTAAGTTCATTTTTGCAAAATTTATAGCAAATTTTTAATTTTCGAAATTTTATCCTTATTTTGCAATTTTAGAAGCAACAAACGATCGGACCAAAATTCAAAAACTGCCTTTTAAACCTTTGCCCATCTACTAAAAGATGAATAATCTAAATAATATATTAAATTAGCATAAAAAAACTGCCTTTTTGACATCTATTTGTTACTGTTATTAACTATTATATGCCTCCGAACTGGGACGGACATTTTTGTATTTATAATGTATTAGGTATATCTTCTTCTTTTTTAGCCCGTTTCTATCCAACCTTGGACATAGGTCTTCCCCAAATCTTTCCATATTTTACGACGATTTATATATTGCTCTAAAACCGGTTGAGATATGCAAATGAAATTTGGTAGGTTTTAAGAGGTAGTTATTGCGCATTTTTTGAAGTATAATTAAGAATTTTATATTCACTATTGGCGTGCATATGGGTCATATTACCCGGTCTTATTACCCGTATGCACGCCAATGGTGAATATAAAATTCTTAATTGTATGCCAAAAAATGCGCAATAACTACCTTTTAAAACCTACCAAATTTCATTTGCATATCTCAACCGGTTTTAGAAGAATAAATAAATCGTCAGTTTGTAAGAAAAAATTCAACATCCCGTGAAGCATTTGCGGACATATGTGTATCAAGCAAACTGTCATTATTTTTTCATGCAGAATTACCCCTTAAAGTGTGTCGCACTTATTTAGAAACACCCTGTATTGGTATTGATGAAGAACGTTGCTAGTTGTTAAAATACCTAACTTTTTTATTATAAGCGAATGAATCAAAAAGCAAAATGTTTAGATGACCTAAGGTTAAAGGTGAGTTTTAATTTCAATATTTTATATACGCTACAGCGATACTCAAGCTTTTTCTTTCCTGGGCCACATTGTAGCTATTGCCACAGTTTGCGGGCCGCAATCAAGATGAAGTAGTATACAGGGTGTTTCATTGGGAAACGGAAATACTTGAATGGTGAATAGAGGTGAATGAGGCGGCTGTAGACATACTAAATGTATTGCTCCACCGACTTTATAACCGTGTTACAGGGTGTTTTATCGATTTTGCTTATTTCTTTCTGGAGCCATAACTTTAGAACCACCTTGTATATATTTTTTGATATTTGGTACACATATGTCACATTTAGAACCCAAACCACCCAGCTACTAATCACAAGAAAAATCCAGGTCCGGATTAATTCCATTGTGACCTTGAAACAACATCCTGTATATTGAAATTTTCAAAACCCTTTTGCACATTTGAAAGGAGCTTTAATGGAGCTGTACCTGAATTTTTCTTGTGATTACCAAATGGGCTGTTGCAATGTAGTAAATAAGTATTGATTATTTTTAAAATGAGTATATGTTCATTAACTTTAATAATTTATTATTAGAAGTTAATAATACCCTGCTTTTTAATCAGAGTTCTTAAAAATTTCAATATTTTGACAAATTTGACAAATAATTTGATCACAGGGCCCTTTAGTTAGCCTTCGGGCCGCATAAAAAATGCTAGAGGGCCGCATACGGCCCGCGAGCCGCAGGTTGAGTATCACTGCGCTAGAATATTCCACAGGGTGTTCCAAACTTTGAGAAAAAACACACTATCATTGTTACACCCGGTATATAATGACACTTATATGTTTAGCAACAATATTATTACATCGATATTCTTGAAGAATAAAGCTATAACATAATAAAAAAATCACTAAAATCGAACAACAGGTTTAGGAAATATGAGACATTAAAAATGTCCCATTTTTAAGGTGATGCGATACTTTTTTGGCGGAGTGTATTTTTGTTTTTGTTAATGTCCATGTTTCTGAGCCATACGTCAGAACAAGAAGGATGCACTGGATTAGATAGGTAGGTATATATTATGTAGTATCCAAAAATCAAATTTGCAACCTTAGACCAGGGCCCATCTGTAAAAATATTAGTACATTTGGACGTTGAGAGGTGACTCAAATTTTTTTGCATAAATTGCTTGAAAATATATCAAATAATAATATTTGAGTTATCCTCCCTCTCAAAAATGTCCGGAACATTGTTTAAATAATCAAAATGTCAAAAAATTAAGGAAAAATTCGATATTTTTCTTGGTTTTTTGATTATAACTTTAAAAGTATTCATTTCCGAGAAAAGTTGTACTAACATAAAAGTTGCGTAATTAAATTTCCTACAGTATAGAATTGGTTAAAAATTTAAAAAATAGTCACCCTTGTTGCAAAATAGCAATAATTGTGAAAAAAACATACAAAAACAAGTATTCGTATTTTACGTTTTTCAACCGTTTATCTACATTTAGGACCTTCATATTTCATCCTGAAAAACTTTATGATACAGTAAAACAATACTGTAAATTTCATTAAGATCAGTTCAATATATTTTGCAAAATAAATTTTGCAATCCGGCTTTCGTAAAAAAAATTCATTTTTTCAAAATGTTACAGGACTGAAAATAAAGCAGATAACAAGTTGAAAATTTTTTTGCATATAGAAGTGTACTGTACCTTTCATTTGCAATTTTGAAAAATTAAAATCGATTAACACCACGGCGTCAGGAATTTTTTTAAATAAACATTAATTATTATTGGTGCTACGCGCAGGACAGCGGATAGTTTGCTCTGATTGGGCATTCCAATGACCTTTGATAATGATTGATACATTTTAATTTTTATTACATTTCGATATAAATAAATAAATTTGTTTATTGCAAAATAAAAACACCTACTCTATCCTTTGAAATAACACTTTTATTAGCAAAAACTTTCTTTGTTAATATATTGTTAACATATGCAATTGTTTAAACAATATTTCACAAACAATAATAAAATTAGTTTGATTTTTGTGGAATTAAAATATTAAAATACAACAAAATATAGAGTAAGAAAATAATATATTATATAAAGATTGGAAGAAATTTTGGTGGAAATCAACTTGCGTGAATAGAACACCGCTGTCCTGCGCGTAGCACCAAAAATTATTTTTTATTTCAAAAATTTTCTGACGCTGTGATAATTAATCGATTTTAATTTTGAAAATTGCAAATGAAAGGTACAGTAAACTTCTATAAGCAAAAAAAATTCAACTTGCTATCTGCTTTATTTTCAATCCTGTAACATTTTGAAAAAATGAATTTTTTTTGCGAAAGCTGGATTGCAAAATTTATTTTGCAAAATCTATTAAACCGATCTTAAAGAAATTTACAGTATTGTTTTACTGTATCATAAAGTTTTTCTGGGTGAAATATGAAGGTCCTACGTGTAGCATAAATGGTTGAAAAACGTAAAATGCGAATTCTTGTTTTTGTATGGTTTTTTCGCAAATATTGCTATTTTGCAACTAGGGTGACTATTTTTTAAATTATTAACCAATTCTATATTGTAGGAAATTTAATTACGCAACTTTTATGTTAGTACAACTTTTCTCGGAAATGAATACTTTTAAAGTTATAATCAAAAAACGAATAAAAAAATCGAATTTTTCCTTAAATTTTTGACATTTTGATTATTTAAACAATGTTCCGGACCTTTTTGAGAGGGAGGATAACTCAAATATTATTATTTGATTTATTTTCAAGCAATTTCTGCAAAAAAAATTTGAGTCACCTCTTAACGTCCAGCTCAAAACAGATGCGCCCTGGACTACCTGGCTGAGTCAGTGTCCCGAACATGGTATTTTTGTTCCTTATTTTCCTGGAGTATTATTCTTCCGACGTTCTGCTGTTATAATTGTTTACTCACAATGAACATGAAAATTACCACAATTAAAACGAAACCTTGCATTTTTATTCCTTATAAACATTATTTATATATTATACTGCGAAGTATAAAGAATAGCATTACAAGTTTACGAGGTTATATTATGTAAAATACGAAGATAGAAAATACTCCATGATCAAGTACTTGAATGACTCACTCACAGTGAAATATTGATATTTCAAACCTTCTAGGCATATACCAAAGATATCGTACAAGCCTTTTAATATTTGCGTAAAACCTATTTTACAAATATGTACCTTAAACAAAAGATAATGTACTTTCTCAAAGAAATTGTATGAAAACAACGATACATACTTAAAGGAAAAGTTTAAGTGCTTGGAGTATATAATATATAAGTATGTATTATATTTTTTATATATTATGGTATATTGTATATATTATGGGCGTAGCTAAAAGCAGCATGTCAAAAAAATCGAAAGCAAACGGCAAATCTTAGGTTAGACCGTGAAAAAAGAAAACACAAGTTTCAAAAACTTACCTCACAGAACCTTTCTTTGATTTCTTCTCGTTCTTCTTGTGTTATTCCGTTTGAAGCCATAGCATATAAAATGAGTTTAAAAACAAAAAATGCGTATAATCACAAAAATTTAATTATTGTTCTTTTACACTTTGCGCAAAAGGCACCATTAACTCAAGCCGCCGCTTCTCTCAGACCCGTCACAAAACTATGTCGGCAATACACGAATACACAACGTTGCCAGTACTGACAATACGATCGGCTTTAAGTATATATTTGACAACTCCCATCCTGTCCCACCACGTTGCGTTGGTAATGCGTAGTTGCCGAGTTTACAAACTGTATCTGAACACACTGATTTATTGATTGAGTTTTATACTGCTTCTATTTATTCCTGAATTTCAACTAAGTTTGATTAAAAATTTTCAATATATTATTGGTGGTGACATATTATGAGAGATGAATCTAGATGTGCCCTCCTAAAGGCCATCCTGCAACCCTACAAGGAAGAATATTACTTGGAATGCGAAGTCTAGGAAGAACAAAAACATCTTTTTATGTATTTTTATATAAAAAAAAGATATGTAGATGATGTGTTTTCAATATGGCCTCATAGATCAGAATCGTTGGATACGTTCCTGAATATTATAAACGATCAAGAAGAGACAATAAAATTTACAATGGAAAAGGAATACAATAACAGCCTACCTTTCCTCGATGTTTTGATCTCAAAGAAGGATATTGGATATGAGACTCAAGTGTATAGAAAACCAACACACACCAACAGATATCTCAATTACAAGTCAAATCACAACATCAACGTTAAAAAGGGAATCATTAAATCCTTAGATGATAGAGCCAAAATTACTTGTTCTAACGAAAATTCCTTTTTAGCAGAAAAACAATTGTTAACATCTGTTTTATTAAAAAATGATTATCCTTTATCGTTTATAAATAAGGAATTGTCAAGATTGGATCGAATGGAACAGAACAACTTAGAACGGGATCCTACAACATTCACCAGAAATAATACGAGGAAAATATCAATACCATATAAAAGGACTATCCGAGAAACTTAAAACAATAGGAAATAAATTCAACATTTCAACAACATTCAAAACAACAAACACATTGAGATATATTCTATCTAAAACTAAACCTAACAATGATCAAGAAAGAACAAAGAATTGCATTTATAAAATACCTTGTGAATGCGAACAATTTTATTTAGGTGAGACATCAAGACCATTAGACGTTAGAATAAGTGAACATCAATCTTATATTAAAAATAGAGAATTTGAGAGATCTCAAATATGTCAACACGCATGGGATAATGAACATAGAGTTCAGTGGAGAGATTCAAGTATAGTCCTGAAAAAATCAGATAGTAAAAAGAGAAAAATCAAAGAAGCGGCTCTAATTATGCTAAATGAAACCAATTGTGTCGCAAATTCCTCGGTAAAATGCAGTAGGATGTGGTTACCCATACTGAAAGAGGAAGTCAATAGAAAGAAAATACCAAGATTAGTAAGTCAATAATATCGAGCTAGTACATATTTTATATTTTAGTATTACTTATATATCTAGTATTATTAATATTATTTATAATTTAAACATGTTACAAGTCAGAATTTGGTATTAATTTTTGAGAGTAAATTAATGTAAGACCAAATACTTACGATGTCGGGATAGTATCACAAGGTTTTTCCTGGTTTTCCCTTGTGATTTACTATGAAGTCTCTAACGCGAGAATTTTACTGTCGTTGCATTTGGTTGTCTTTTTAAAGACAGATCACATGCTATAATTTTTTATGACGGATATTCTTGAGTTGGGGTTGATTTCATGTAATCGAATGAACTATCTTTCAGTAAGTCGTCCCAGGAACGCAACTCATAAATATTGGCAATATCATTTTAAAGTCTTCTACTTTAAAATGTATAATATATGTCTGAATTGCCAATATAAATGAGTGAGATTAAATAAACTATTAGAAGAATTTTTTTGCTTAGCAACAACACTTTTATTTATTTTAGTAATATTTTGTATTTTGACAACGGCACCCGATTTGGGCGTCGAAACGTTAATAAAATTATTTTTTCATTTTAATTGTGGCTTATTTCCCATATAAATAATTAATAACAAAAACATCATGGTTAAAGCACCTCAGAACCTGGTTCAACACATATGTGCAGCTTTTCCGCGTTGCTGCAGATAAAATAAAGATTGCCATGATGATCGCCAACATTCATCACGGATAGATAGGCACATCAAGAAAAAGAAAATCAAGATAGAAGGGGCCAATAAACACGAGGAATCGTCAAAAAGAAAATATTAAAAATATTATATGTCATGCAAACATCTAACAAGCTAGAGATTGAAAACATAAATTAAAAATAAGAAACAGAAAAAACTAATTAATCCTATTTAATCATTACCCCATTACCACCTCTTCTTCTGAAGTTTTTAAATCTTCCTACCTTCCTTATGTGCTTTTCTATTTTTCAAACTTTCTATTTTCTTAGTATCTATGTCGTTCTAGATTTTTCGTGAGTCTAGCGCTACTGATTCAGACTGAAACGAACACTTAGAAGACAGTGAATAAAAGTTGTAGGAAAGTATATGACTGGATGAGGGATTGATGGAAAGTAAGGGATTCAAACTAAAACTAAAAAGAATAAAAGCCCCCCCAACGCAGAAGAAACATAATACTCGACTCCTAAGAAATGCCGTAATAGCAGATGAGTTCGGAAATAAGATAAATCGTGAGATTAAAAAACAGTTAGAAAGATCTGAACAAGAAAATATCGGTCAAAATCTAGATATCATGAATTCCGCCATGGTCACCATAGCAAACGAAGTTTTGAAACCAGAAAAAGACCCAATAAAGAAAAAGGATTGGATGACCGATAAAATACTAGACCTTATTCAACAAAGAAGAAATTGGAAAAACAAAGACGAGATTCGGTATAGAGAGATATATCGACAAATAAGATACGAGGTGAAGCGAGCAAAAGAGGACTGGATGGAACAAAGATGTCGTGAAATGGAAGAACTACAAAGAAAACATGACGAGTTTAATATACATAAAAAGCTCTGACCTACACTCAGAGAAAAAGAACTTTATGAGAAACTCCAAAGGTAAAATAATTCTCGACTTGGATGAAAAAAAGGAAGAATGGACTAACTATATAAAACAGCTCTTCCTGGATACGAGGCCACCACTTAACACCACAAAGTATACGAATACTGGTCCTAGTATTTTAAAAGCTGAAGTAGAGAAAGCCATCAAACAGAGCAAAAATGGGAAATCTCCAGGCCCTGACCAAATACCATCAGACTGGCTCAAACTTCTGGATGACGACAATGTCTCACAACTAACAAACATTTAACATTTATAACCATATATACGAGACTGGAATGATGCCACAGATATGGTTAGAGTCTACATTTATTCCACTCCCAAAAAAACCTAATACATCATCATGTAAAGACTTTAGACTAATTAGTCTCATGAGCCACTCTCTCAAGCTACTTCTTAAGATAATTCTTAATAGAATCAAGCAGAAATGTGAAGAGACAATGGGAAACAAACAATTCGGTTTTAGAGAAGGATTGGGAACAAGGGAAGCTTTGTTCTCAATGTTAACATTACTTCAACGATCATGGGAAGTACAGAAACCAATTTACGTCTACTTTATAGATTTTGAGAAGGCGTTTGATAGAGTTCAACATGATAGGTTGTTTAAATATCTAGAAATGATTGGAATAGTGAATAGATGATAAAGATCTGAGACTTTTACATCTATATTGAAATCAAGAAGCTTCTATTCTGGTAGACGGCAAAGAAACAGACAAAATTTGCATTCAAAGAGGTGTCAGACAGGGTTGTGTGTTATCCACAACTTTGTTTAACGTATACTCAGAAATAATTTTTAATGAAGCCTTGGAAGGACAATGTGGAGTTCGAATTGGGGGAGAAACTATTAACAACATCAGATATGCAGACGACACCGCAACCATAGCTGAAAATATCGAAGATCTTCAATTCCTTATAGATCGAGTCACTAGAGAATGCTCCAATAACGGACTTAACATAAATGCAACAAAGACAAAGTTACTTGTGGTTAGTAAACAAGACGTCGGCCCTATGCAACTAATTGTCAGTGATGAATCAATAACAAAAGTTAACCATTTTAAATACCTAGGATGTTGGATAAACGAGACACTAAATCCGGATGAAGAAATTAAAACTCGTATAGAAATTGCAAGAGGAGCATTTATGAAACTTAGATCTATTCTGAGCAACTCTCAGCTGAACTTACAACTAAGAATCAAGTTCCTAAAATGTTACGTGTATCCTATATTACTATATGGATGTGAAACCTGGATCATGAAGGTTAACATGATGAACAAATTAGAAGCCTTTGAGATGTGGTCGTATCGTAGAATGCTCAGAATATCTTGGGTTCATCAACGCATTTCAAACAGAGAAGTCTTAAACAGAGTAGGTCAAGGCGAAGATGACTTAATGAAGATGATAAAAAAGAGAAAACTTGAATATCTGGGGCATATAATGAGAGATAGCAGATACAGGATGCTGCAGTTAATACTCAATGGAAAGATCGACGGAAAAAGAGAAATTGGTCGAAAGAAATATTCATGGCTCCGAAACCTTCGTCAATGGACTAGCTTATCAGCAGATCAATTGTTACATGCCGCACAAGATCGAGAACGATATCGGCAAATTGTTATGGAAGCTACCCACGCCTAAAAATTTGGGCACGGTACTTAAAGAAGAAGAAGGATGAGGGAACAAGATCTCGAATTGGCTACACATAAAACAGAAATTGTCATTTTAAAAGGCCCAAGAAAACGACCCAATCTAACTTTCATGGCAGGTAGTACAAGAATAGAGCCGACAAATTGTACTAAATACTTGGGCATACACGTGGATACAGGTCTTAGACATACCAAACATCTTAGTAAAATAGTCCAGAAAGCAGAAGAAAGGACCACTGCATTATCAAAGATCATGCCAAATATCGACGGACCAAGCAGTCATTAAAGAATAATGTACCTTCAAGTAGTGCATTCTACTCTTCTGTATGGTGCACCCATATGGTACGAAGTTTTGAGAATGACAAAGTATAAAAACATGCTGGAAAAATTACAAAGAAAACCCCTCTTGAGCCTAACAAGTGCGTACCGGACTACCTCGACAATTGCCCTTCAGGCCATATCAGGTACGCTCCCCATTCACCTCCTAGCCAAAGAAAGAATGCTATTATATGCAAATGATTACGGCCACTTGCCCCACATAAAGTCTGAGGTAAGAAGACAGATGTACCAAGAATGGCAAGGTGAATGGGAGGCACAAATCGAAAAGGCTCAATGGACCAAAAGGCTCATTCCAGATGTGGTGGCCTGGTCTGCAAGTAAGTCTATAAGATTAAATTACTATTTTACACAGTTCCTCACCGGCCATGGTTCCTTTAGACTTTAGATCGTATATGTATGTTATCAAGGAGACAGTAGATGACCAATGTTCAGAATGCAACGTCAGAGACGACGCTCAACACTGCATATTTGTCTGCAGGCTCTTTGAAAGAGAGAGACTGATTCTAGAAACAAGGTTAGGAGAAATCTCCATTGATAACGTTATGGAAAAATCTTTGCAAAGAAAAGATAACTTTAATTTGGTGGTCGATCTGATAACCGGAATTATGAAGAAAAAGGAGACGCTTGAGAGAGCGAGAGACGATCAAGGTGGATAGACTTGTACTGGATTGATGGGATTAAACGACGGACGAAGTATATATGTGTATATGTGTTTGTGTGTACTATGTATGTTTGAATGTGTGTATGTGTAAATATGTGTATATTTTAAGCATGACATCATATATATAATTATTTGCCTGTTGTATACATTGTTTTCTTTTCTCCTTTCGGAAAAGTTATCTGAGCCGTTTTAGGCATGACAGACTGTCCCGCTGCACTCGAAGTTACATCCGCCAAGGAATTTGTACCGTGTGCACCGGGGATGAAGGGGGTGGACTTTAGTTGGTAGGCAGTTAGTCAGAGGGTGCCTGTAGGCAGGACTTCTTAGGGGGAAATGCATGGGGGTAAACTCTTCCTCTCTGAATCCGACACACGCTTAGCCATCCTTTAGTGGACACGGATAGGTACGGTATTTAGAATATTTACCACCTCCCCAAAAAAAAAAGATTTTCCGTGAGTGTTCTTTTGCTCCTCCGTACTTTTTAAAACGAAGTCTGGCTACTGGTTACTGGTATCTGCATGTTACTCCAGGGAAATAAGCAAGAAATAGACCATGTTCAGGACACTGAAATATCCAGCTGACAACTTTTTGAAGTTATAGTTCTTTAGGCACGAGGGTGAATTTTTACATTCTCCGGCGCATGCGCACACGGACAGTATGGTATTAAATAGTCGCTACATCTTTTAAGTTATGTAGCGCAAATAAGGTGTGCGTGAAAAGAATATATTATTAGTGTTTTTAGTAAATATATTTATTATAATTTTTATGTCTGTGGATTTGTCTTCCAGTCTTCCTCCTAATAAGTATTATTGAAAATGTTTATTTTCATTTAAAGTATCTGTCACCGAGATTGTAATTATGTCCGAGAAATGATCCACTGAATATAAAAGCCGTGGTAGCTGATCGGTAGAGCATTCGCCTAGGGATCGAGAGGTCCCCGTTCAAATCCTGACAAAGTGATATCTTTTATTGTTTGATCTTTCTAAAATTAGTTTAATATTTAAATACAATACAAAAAACTGTTTAAAGTAGATAGGTATATTGATTTCGTTGAAATCATAATATGAAATTAGATTATATTATAATAGAAGTATAACTTCTACGTGCTTACAAAGTACACAGACATTCATTTTTCAGTTATTCTAGACATATAAGGATGAAAACCTACCTGTTTCCTGCCTATATTTCGGAGCCGTTTTTTATTATTAACAATTTAATGCAAAAACGCGATTTTTTCGATTTTTTGCACTTTTTTAAAAAGGATAATTAACATAAAATTACAAAATTTGATTTTTTAGAACATTGAAAAACCTTCAAAATGCCGATTTTTGAAATTTAAAAAGTCAATTTGTTGCCTCGCAAACTGCAAAATAAGTGAAAATAGTTATTTTTTAATAACTTTTTACTAAAACTAACTTAGAACTTTAGTGTTTCAATCAAAGTTGGGTATTGGGGTACTTAACAAACCCTCAAAATTTGAGACCCATCCATTAATTGGCTTAAAATTTATTCTATTTGTTTATCCCAGAGACCTTTGTTTTGCAATAACATAAGACAGAAAATAATGAAGATAGAGCAATTCTGCTTACGACAAATGAAAGTAGAAGAGTAATACTATCAAAAAGTATTAAAAAAAAAATGAAAAAAAATGATTCATTATAGTCAAAAATAACCATAACTCCACCTATGGTATTGCTGGGTAGATTGAGTAGCTCACAGTACCATTGCCGGTCCCAAGCCTGGTTAAAGGAGAAAGGAGGAAGGTTCCCAGGCCAGGTTAGCTCCCTACCTGGGGAAAATCCTAACACGGCTCACAGAAATGCAAATAATAAGAAGAAGAAGATAAATATTTAGAATAACTTTAAAAATATTATCCGTAGAAAAAAACGTTTTACATGTTCGAAAAGTTGGTATTTTACACGAATTTTTAAAAATGTAGTTAAAATGGTGACTAGTCGTGGTAAGTGAAGAGGGAGCTGGGAGCCGACAAATGAACGAGTTAAAAAACTAAAAAAGCAACTTAAAACTAATATCATTTTCTATATCTGGGAATCTACTCAATGGATTTTGATCTTTCTGTTTTTAATTTCTATGTACTTTTTGTGTACATTACAAATATGTAATTTGTCTAGACTTGTATTAATTAATAAACAGTCTAATTGGTTTAAACAATTTTTGAAAAAATAATTGTTTTCCAAAAATCTATTTTTTTAATCATGCTCTCATTATTACTCATAGAAAAAGTTAAGCTATATTTTAATTAATAAATTATCTTTAATAAATAATTATTTATTAAAAATAATTTATTTATTAAAGTGTACTTTAACTCTTTCTATGACTATTAATGATACTATGATTAAAAAAATAAATTTTTGGAAGAAAATTATTTTTTCAAGAATTGTTTAAACAGATTTTTAGACTGTTTATTAATTAATAAATTTATAAACAAATTGCATATTTGTAATGTACGTAGAAATTACATACAAATTAAAAAAGAAAGATCAAAATCCATTGAGCAGATCCGGAGATATAGAAAATTTTATTAGTTTGAAATTGCTTCTTCGGTATTTGAACTGGGTGGATTTGTAGGTTCCCCCTAGTAACAATTTGAACCACATTTTTAAAAATTTGTAGAGAAAAATTCGTCCTGTGAAGGCACAATATTTGTGCAAATTTTAAAAAAAAAATTCAAGTCCCATTCTTTAAAATGGCATCAATGAGGTTCCTTAATTATAAACAATTTGGCCCAAATTGACCTAGGCCAATTTTTTTTATTTGAAAATTCGTGTTAAAATACTAGCTTTTCGAATTTATAAAAAGATTTTTTCTACGGACAATATTTTTAAAGTTATTCTAAATGCTTATAAAGTTATAAACTACAAAATTTCAAGAATTTGGCATTAGGATTTTTGACTATAATAAATCATTTTTTTATTCTTTTTTTAACACATATTGATAGTTTAAGCAGTGTAAGACTTTGACTTTCATTTATCACCCGTAGAATTCTCCTTTCTTTATTATTTTCTGTCTTATGTTATTGCAAAAAGAACGTCTCTGGGATAAACAAATAAAATAACTTTAAAACTAATTAATGGATCGGCCTCAAATTTTGAGGGTTTGTTAAGTAGCACAATACCCAACTTTGGGTGTTACACTAAAGTTCTAATTTAATGTTAGTAAAAGTTATTAACAACTATTGATTTTCATTTATTTTACAATTTGTAAAGTAACAAATTGACTTTTTACCTTTCAAAAATCGTCATTTTGAAGGTTTTTCAATGTTCTAAAAATCAAATTTTGCAATTTGATGTTAACTATTTAGCTTTTTAATGGGGTGCAAAAAATCAAAAAAATCGCGTTTTTTGCATTAAATTGTTAACAATAATTAAAAACGGCTCCGAACTCTAGGCAGGAAATAAATATGTTTTCTTCCTATATATCTACAATAACTAAAAAAGTTGTCAGCTACCTGTATATTTCAGTGTCCTGAGAAAATCCATATTTTCCCAGGGGAGGGTTTTGGGGGTTATAACCCCCCCCCCCATTGGGCTGGACTTGGAGCTCTATACGCTTAACACTATACCCCTCAGAGACCTTCCAGTAGTTGTAACCCCCCCCTTTCCAGTAGTTGTAACCCCCCCTTAGGATCATCCTGGTTACGCCTATGGGACTATCTGCATTCATGCATTCTATCTTATATGCATAGGTACTAGCTCAATTGCCTTTTCTACGTTTTATCATGTGCTCCTGTTATGTTCCATCTCTAATATGTACATATTTTCATTTTTGATGCTGTTTCCAAGTTGAACTCGCTGAACGGTTTAATGGCTCTCAGTCAACTATTTCAAGAGTCTTAAAACGTTTTAATGTTACTGATATTGAAAGTAACTCGAGACGACCCAGCCAAGGCCGTAGAAGAATTACAACTCAAAATCCAGATCTGTTTTTGATACTTCGTACACTGAATCAAAGGTTCGTTACCAGCACTTCTCTACAAAATGAATTTTTGGTTTTGGATCATTATAAATTTAGAATCAGCCAAAATTCAATAAGGAGAAGACTTGCCGCAAACGACCTGTGTCCTGGAAGGGCACCCACTGGCCCATTATTGACCAGAGATCATAAAAGTCAAACATTACATTTTGCTCGTGAACATGTTGTTTGAAATAATGACAATTGGGGAAGAATATTGTTCACCGATTAATCCAGGTACTGCCTTTTTTCTGATGACAAGCGGAACAGAATGTACAGAGGGCTTGGGGATCGCTACGCAGAGTGTAACACTGTAGGGACTGTACAGTATGGTGGCGACTCGATAATGGGTGGGGTGGGATTAATTTGGAGGCTCGTACGGAGTTAGTCAGAATGGATCACGGGCGGCTTACATCACACAGGTACATTACAGATATTTTAGAAGAGCATGTCGTGCCAATTGCACTATTTATTGGTGATAATTTCATGCTTATGCAAGATAGTGCCAGGACACACATTGCAAGAATTGTGCAGCAATATCGTCAGGAGGTTGGGATTTATATCATGGTTTGGCCTGCGGGAAGTCCCGACCTCAACCCAATAGAACATGTTTGGGACATCCTAGGGAGATGACTACAACTACCTAATGCAACAAACACATTAGATCAACTCTTTCTGCGATCGGTTAAAATTTGGGATCAAATTGATCAAGATGAAATAAGAACGGTGATTCTCAGTATATGAGAGATCGTTGTCAAGCAGTAATAAATACCAGATGAGGCAATACTCGCTACTAGTTTAATTTTCTTGAACTTCAAAAATTTTCAATTCCGATCTATATTTATGATATTGTGTAGTTTTATTGCAATACATTTTTCGTAAAAAAAGAAAAGTTTTTTATTTAAGATGTTCTAAAAGCAACCTTAAACAACAAATGAACAAACAACATTTTTTTCATTACGACTGAAAGTATAATTTTAAAATTATGCGTTAATTTTGGCGCGCAGTAGTAGGTATGTATACTGGCTAAGTTTAGCAATGTGTTTTCTGAAATTATAAATTAAAATACATACCAAACTTGATTGGATTTCTCTTGTTTTTACGTATGGTTTATTTTTAAATTATTTAATTTTATTTTTAAATTTCATTACTACATGGATTTCTGTAAAACAATAAAGTTCTATTTCAGTATCTAGCAATTTGTTGTGTGCTGTGTTTGTAATGTAGAATGATTTCCCAAAATAGATATCACTAAGGCATTCTTACAATTACAGGTTAAGCCAGAAATGAGACACCTGCTTACTTAAATATACATAAAGGAATATATTACTCAAACCGTTTAATGTCTGGTATAGCTTGTGCCCCAGCTAAGTTTCAACGGTTAATGGAACAAATATTACAGGGTAAAGAGGGAATTTCAATTTTTCAAGATGACATAAAAGTCACAACAACAAATATAAAATTACACATTAAAAGACTTGATCATATTTTCAAGAAATTAACGAATAAATCTTGAAAAGAGTGAGTGAGTGAGTAGTCCAGGGCGCATCTGTTTTGAGATGACGTTGAGAGGTGACTCAAATTTTTTTGCAGAAATTGTTTGAAACTAAATCAAATAATAATATTTGAGTTATCCTCCCTCTCAAAAAGGTCGGGAACATTGTTTAAATAATCAAAATGTCAAAATATGAAAGAAAAATTCGATTTTTTTATTGGTTTTTTGATTATAACTTTAAAACTATTTATTTCCGAGAAAAGTTGTACTGACATAAAAGTTGCGTAATTAAATTTTCTATAATATAGAAGTGGTTAAAAATTTAAAAAATAGTCACCCTAGTTGCAAAATAGCAATAATTGCGAAAAAACCATACAAAAACAAGTATTCGCATTTTACGTTTTTCAACCAATTATGCTACACGTGAGACCTTCATATTTCACCCAGAAAAACTTTATGATACATTAAAACAATACTGTAAATTTCATTAAGATTTGTTTAATAGATTTTGCAAAATTAATTTTGCAATCCAGCTTTCGCAAAAAAAATTCATTTTTTCAAAATGTTACAGGACTGAAAATAAAGCAGATAGCAAGTTGATTTTTTTTTACTTATAGAAGTGTACTGTACCTTTCATTTGCAATTTGCAAAATTAAAATCGATTAATTATCACGGCGTCAGGAAATTTTTTAAATAAACATTAATTTTTGGTGCTACGCGCAGGACAGCGGTGTTCGATTCACACAAGTTGATTTCCACCAAAATTTCTTCCAATCTTTATCTAATATATTATTTTCTTACTCTATATTTCATGTATTTTAATATTTTAATGCCACAAAAATCAAACTAATTTTATTATTGTTTGTGAAATATTGTTTAAACAATTGCATATGTTTAAAATTAATAAACTTTTATTCTCTAAGTTAAAATATATGAACAAAGAAAGTTTTTGCTAATAAAACTGTTATTTCAAAGGATAGAGTATGTGTTTTTATATTGCAATAAACAAATTTATTTATTTATATCGAAATGTAATAAAAATTAAAATGTATCAATCATTATCAAAGGTCACTGGAATGCCCAATCAGAGCAAACTATCCGTTGTCCTGCGCGTAGCACCAATAATTAATGTTTATTTAAAAATTTCCTGACGCCGTGGTGGTAATCGATTTTAATTTTGCAAAACTGCAAATGAAACTACATTTCTATACGCAACAAAAATTTCAACTTGCTATCTGCTTTATTTTCAGTCCTGTAACATTTTGAAAAAATTAATTTTTTTTGCTAAAGCTGGTTTGCAAAATTTATTTTGCAAATTCTATTGAACCGATGTTAATGAAATTTACAGTATTGTTTATTGTATCATAATGTTTTTCTGGGTGAAACATGAAGGTCCTAAGTGTAGCAAAAATGGTTGAAAAACGTAAAATGCGAATACTTGTTTTTGTACTGTTTTTTCGCAATGATTGCTATTTTGCAACAAGGGTGACCATTTTTTAAATTTTTAACCAATTTTGTATTATAGGAAATTTAATTACACGACTTTTATTTCAGTACAACTTTTCTCGGAAATAAATACTTTTAAAGTTATAACCAAAAAACGAAGAAAAAAATCGAATTTTTCCTTAATTTTTTGACATTTTGATTATTTAAACAATGTTCCGGACCTTTTTGACAGGGAGGATAACTCTATTATTATTTGAGTTATTTTCAAGAAATTTCTGCAAAAAATTTGAGTCACCTCTCAACGTCCAAATGTACTAATATTTTTACAGATGCGCCCTGGTCTAGAGAGGGTAAGTTTGAAATATTCTTTTGCAGATCTTATAATGCCTGTGGGCATCTTCATAGACTGCATTGTTTTAATCCTTCAAACACCTAGGTGCCAAGTCAGATAGTCGAGCTATATATGCTGAGTCGGTGCTTTAGATTCGGGCGTAAAGGCACTAGAGAGATCCTCTTTACATAGACGGGGAAGGTCTAGCATTACCTTTAAGGCTGCAGTTGGACCCGATCATTGCATTAATAATTTCTACACAATCGACTGTTTTCACTTTTTTCGACTCTGCTATTGCCTTTTGCGGCGTTGTTTTGTTGAATTCCGTCCGGCAGTAAAAATACAAGCACGTATAATATTCCGCTGAGATTTCTAGTGTACTATTACAAGATATTGGTGTAGAGGTTCTACATACACATACACTCTGAGGAAATCAAGAAGGAGTAGATGATGTTGAAGCCCGGATTTTAATTAATGGAGCATATATCAATAACATAAGATACGCGGACGACACGGTGGTATTCGCTGACAGTTACGGAGCTCTTCAGAAAGTAATGAATAGGAATAGGATCAGAGAAGTAAGTCTGAGATATGGACCTTTCACTAAACATTAAGAAAACAAAATATATGATGATCTCTAAGAAGGAGCAATTTGGATGAATCAATGTGAAGGGTCAAAAAATAGAAAGAGTAAAAATATACGAACGTCAATGAAAATTTCCACTATTAACTGGAAATCAAATGAAGGATACAGAAAGCAAGATCTACATTTCAAAAAAGGCTAAGCCACTCAAATGTCATAATTTATCAATACATACTCATAAAATTCAGGTTACTAAGATGTGATATCTTTTGTTGTAAGAAGTTGAGTAGTAGACTCTCACAGACGCCACCTGCAAGAAAAGTAAGGCTTTTGAAATGTGACTTTATCGTCGAATCCTTAAGATATCTTATACCGACCACGTTACTAATCAGGACGTTTTATTAAGAATACAAAAAGAAAAAGATCCGTTAACCACAATAAAAACAGCCAAAATCGAATACCGAAAAACTGCCAAAACCGGAACAGGTCAGTCACTAAAAAGGGAAAAAAGTGGAAAAGAAACAAGAGAGAAATTTCGATAAAATATTAGAGAATATTAGGTTAGGTTAGGTTCATTACCTATAAGTGGGTGAAACCAGGTTAGATTTAATGAGTGGGCGTTTAACCATCTCTCCACTCGACCTAAGAGGTTTACTGTAGTTCATCCCTAGTTTAAAGTTGTCCCTTCAGCCCAGCCTTTTCAACAAAGTCTATATACGTTAGATGACACTTATCAAATATATTGAAGCTTATCCTATCCAACCCTGTGCAGTTGCACATAACGTGTTCTGTCGTCTGGTCATCAGCCTGAAAGAATTTTCAATTCGCAATTTCTGTCAGTCCGATTTTGTTCATGTGTGCAAGAACCACAATGATTCAGATCATTCCTATTCTTATTTAGTAGATCATCATCATCATCACGTAGCTCGACAACCCTGGGCGGATCTTGGCTGACTGTACAACTTTGTTCCAATTTGTTCGGTGTTCCATCAACCTACGGTCAAATGGAATGTTCATTTTCCGGAGATCTGATTGGATGTTATCTCTCCATCGCATTCTGGGACGTCCGAGTTGTCTTTTGCCTGTAGGAATTTCCTCCCATACCAGTCTTGCAGGTCTTTCGTTATATGAAGTCTGTGCACGTGGCCTGCCCATCTTAGTCGCTGTGATTTAATTTCTTTGATAATATCGGCGTCATTATAGAGTGCTTTTAATTCGATATCGGTTCTGATTCTATACTGGTTTGTGGTGATGTCTGAAAATGTGTCCAAGTATTTTTCGTTCAAAACGTCTGAGCATTTCTTCGTTTGCTTTGGTCATAATCCACGTTTCCCATCCATATATTAGTATAGGTCTGACGATGGATTTAACTTCTTGTAAGATTTTTTGATTTTATAAGCTTATAAAGTGCGAATAGACAACGATTTGCCGATTGGATTCTGTCTTTTATTTCTTCAGTAACATCGTTGTTAGCTGTGATTACGGCCTCCAGATACTTGAAACGTTGTACTCTTTCGAAATTGAAGGTGTTGACCGTCACATTTTGTCATATTCTGTCTCTTGGTGTCGTTCTATTAATCTTCAGCCGTACTTCACTTGTTGCTCCTGCCACCTTGTTGAAAATGTATTTTGTATGTAACGAGATCAATGTCATCTGCATATACTAGTATTAGCTTGGGACCTTGAACTTGAAACGAGTTATGCGATGAACTACCCCAGCTAATTGAAACAATATTCGAAAATATTACCCCAATCAACTAAGATAGCCATCGTTACACCCTTAGCTTAGCTCAGTCACTCAGGTGTGTGTTCGTCTTGTCCTAACCTTAGACATGAACTCTGAAAATTTAGAATGGTAGCAAACAAAACAATATATTTTAACCAATCATGTTTATTGTTCATAAAGATAAATAAATAAAATGACTCAGTAAATTGCATTAACAAATGTATTCAAATTCTTGCCAAAAACTAACAATTCTGGATTATACTTATGGCTTTTGGTAGCTGATGGTATCTTCTTGATGTCGTATGGTACTGCTGTAGACTTCTTGTAGGCCTGGGCGGATCTTTGGCCCTAGGCCCCTGCAGCTAGAGATGGTGATCGTTTAAGTGTGCATCACCGGTGATGTTGACGGCTTGGAGGCTCCCGGAGGAAGAAAGGTTTATTCTATTCCCAAAAACTATAAAATAAATTACATGGAATTTAGATGAGAATAGTTAAAATTTTGATTACTAAACGTGCATACATGTAAATTAAAAAGATAATTATATTTGAAACTAAAATATCAGAGCACATGGTCTAACATTGAAATTTAGGTTAGATATAAAAAAAATATTATAAAAAGCTGGGTATGGATGGAATATAATGACTGTAAGAAATTATTAAAAAAACTATATGTAACTCACCCCAAGAGGAAGATAATTGTTGAAATAAAATTGATTTATTTTTGAGGCTGCTCTGCCTTTTAAAACATTACCACCACTATTTTGGAGAATAAAATATGGGGGTTGTCACTGTCATAAAAATGACATGACAATGAACCTTGGACGAAATTTGAAATCACGAACATGGAACACAAGAGGTGATACAATGTAAATAGGGTTGCCTATTATAGAACGGGCGCCAACCGATTTTTATTAAAGGGGAAAATGGGTAAACCAAATAGAAGAAGATAATGATTAATGAAATATTAAAGGAAATAAGGTCAAATAATTATTTAAAAATAAAATATCAAAGATGTGACGTTTGTAACGTTACAAACTGATAGCAATTCTATTTTAATTTCGGCCGACCTCTTTCTCTAATACAAGGTTAAAAAGTAGTGGAGATAACGCATCACCATGTTTGAGTCCACTGTTGATTTCAAAGCTGCCAGACAGTTTATTATTTCCACGTACCTACTTTAGATATTCCATTCTCCATACAGACTTTGGTCATCCGAATGAGTTTCTTTGGTATTGAGAACTCCGCCATGGCATTCCATACTTAGCTTCTTTCTACGATATCATATGCCTGTCGAAAGTGTATAAAGAGATTGTGTATGGGTCTGTTATATACTCCCATCCCTTTTCTAAAAGCTGTCAGCGTGAATAGTTGATCAATTGTTGATCTCTTTGCCCTACAACCGCCCTGATATTCTCCTAGGACATTTTCAGCATAAGGGGTTAGTCTACTAAGAATGATGTTTGAGAGGATTTTATATGCCGCGTTTAGGAGTGAAATTCCTCTAAAATTCGCGCATTTTGTTTTGTCCCCTTTTTTGTAGATGGGCACTATGAGGTTTTCCTTCCATCTTGCTGGTATTCTTTCTTCTAACCATATATTATGCGTTATTAACTGGTGGATTTGGCGATGTAATGCGGCGCTTTGTGTTTTTTCAGCTTTTGGGTTTCTTCAAAAGAGATTTTGACGGGCATGTTCGCTGTGATATAGATATCTTCTTTGTGCTGTTATTCCTGTATGATGTTTAGAAGGTCACTGAAATACCCTTTCCATTCTTCAGTTAGTTCTTTACCGTCGATTATCATATGACCTTGGTTGTCTCTCAGTGTAGGGATATATTTGTTTCTATGTCCTCTTTTCTCAGAGGAAATTGCTTTATAGAATTCCCTGGAGCCTGGTTTGGGTCGATCTCTCTCCATAGCTTCATATTTTTGTTGTTCATAGTTTCTTTTCTTTGTGCGCATTATTTTTCTTGTTTCGTTTCGGCAGTCGTCGTATTCCGTTTTTTACTTTTGTCTATTTGTAGTTGTATCCATATCTTCCTTACTGTTTGTCTTTTTCCAGCTGTTTTCGACATTCCTCGTCATACCAGTAATGTAGATGGTTTGTATATTAAGTTTATTTACTACATGTAATCAATAGATAAAAATTATAATAATGTTTTTTGTTTGTACAAAAGGGTGTATGTATAAATTTGGCTTTGTTATCCAGTGATAACAAAAACTCCACTAGTCTCTTTGATTATTGAAATGTGCCTTTAACGCTAAATACTTCACTGCTGCTCCGTAGAACCTATATGGTAGCTTCAATAGTTTGTGCCTCTTCAGTCTCCGAGTCTGCTCACTATTATCTAGCAGGTTTAGTAAAAGATTAATTGGGTGGTTTTCCAGTTTTACCAAATAGCGGCTGCTGTATTCACTTACTATTACCTTAGCTGTGGCTATTTGGCTTCTCGGATTTTCCTGTTTGGTATAAACCAAGATGCATTTGTTATGGTCCGTAGTACCTAGAACTTTCGACGAAACCGTTACAATGTCTCCATGTTTGAGTTTGCGGCCGTACCGCATAGTTGTACTCCATAGGTCCATTTTGGTTTTAAGGCTACTTTATAATCCAATAATTTGTTTTTTAAGCTTTGACTGTTTTGACTGTCTTCCTAATAACCAACAGTATTTGCTGCGTTTCAAGCCAAGTTGTTTTCTATTGTTGAAAATGTGTTTCCTCCAGGTCAGTCCTTTGTCTAAGTGCATCCCTAAATGCTTGACGCTGTCAGATTGAGGCAGATTTTGTCCATTAGTGTAACAGGTGGCACTGTACCTCTGCATTTGGTAAATGTAACCTGCACTGATTTTACTTTTTCCTCATCATTGCGTGCCCATGTTCGGTCTCTCTTACGAATTGGTGGAATTTGTTCATTTTGACTTTTCAAGTTCTTAACCATTTTCCATAACGAATAGTCTGTATCTTCTTTACTTGCCAGATTTTCTAAGTATTCGTTAAATGATGCATTCTTTATATTGTTTATAAGCTCTTTTAGTTCTCTAGAAGCTTTGTCATAATTTTTCCTGTTTGTCGGGTGTCTATTACGCTGCCAAATCCTTCGGAGTTTTCTTTTTAATTATTACTGGGCAGTTTTGATTTTTTTGGGATTTGATATTTCTGGTGTTGCACTTTTCGCAGCAGTGTAGATGATGTTTGTTAAGTGATTTACTGCAGTTTCAATTTCTGCTTTTGTTTTTAATGATATTTTTTTAAGTCAATTTCTGCATTAATTTTGATTCTATATTGTTCCCAATTTGTATCCTTGTTGAACAGCATCATAGGAAGTTCTTTTTCTATAATTGTAGCACTAACTTGTGCTATTATTGGTGTGTGATCAGAACAAAGGTCGAGATTTGATTATACATTTAGGTAACCAGCTCGTATGGCTTTAACTATGAAGAAATCAAGTAGGTCTGGTATTGTCGCTGGATCCTTAGGCCAGTACGTTATAGTGTATCGTGTATGTGTAGATTTAGTCATAGGCGCCCATACCCATGGGCAAGGGGGGCCGTGGCCCCCTAGCTTTTCGGGAAAGAACAAAAAATTAAATTTGTATTGTACATATATACATATATAGACAAACGTATTTTTGTCAAAAAATACGTTTGGCCCCCCCTAAAAATTTTTATATGGGCGCTCTTGGAGTTAGTAGATCGTTGGATCTCTTCTTCGAAGATTCACGTATAAAAGCCTTCGAATGTTTGAGACCTATTTGCTCGTATCACGTATCACGTATCAGTAGTTACATTTCATCCGCTGCACCTGGTCCGATATTGTTCTTTTGGATGTGCTTCTTGCTATGCCAATTGCCAACGACAGGTTCTGGGCCTATGATAATTTTCTTTGCCACTCCCCTGGCAAGTATGTCCGCTTTTTCGTTCCCTTATATAATAGTTTGTACTACCTTTATACTTTATAAACAACAAGTTCTGAAAAAATATTTTGCAAACCCTGATTTTTACGATCTATTTATCGTTTAATAAGTCAGTCAACAAACTAGAGACGCAGAAAGCCAGAAGAAAACCAACGGCTATTGACCATAGCAGAATAAGACAAAACGTAGAAGAATATAGACAGACTTTAAGGGAAAACTATAAACAACAATTGGGAAAAGAAGAGTAAGAAATTAATAAAATTAATAAAGAAATAAAAGAAAAACTCTTAGAAACGAGAATTAAAACTGCCAAGAAACTAAGAGCAAAAGAAAATAGATTAAGTAGCAGAACAGTTAAATTAATGGAAAGTAGACGAAAACTAGTAAGTGAAAAACAAGAGAAGATCCGAGAAAACACACTGAAAATAAAATGCAGAAAGTAATTTACAACAATAAGAGCTAAAATGTTTACGACCGAATTTAGGGATACCACTAGTCATTTGAATAAAGGATGAAACAAAAAGGAAAGAGAGGAGAAAAGATAAGATATCAGAAGAAGTAGAAAAGTTTTATAAAGAACTATACACCTCAGCAAACGTCAACACTCAAAAAAATATCAAGAAAACAATCACGAATGTAAACTCAGAAACACTACCAGAAATAGAAAATTATGAAATAGAGGTAACATTGCATTATCACAATTAAAGAACACTAAAGCACCGGGACCAGAGGAGTAGCTACCGCCGTATCAGCCGTATCAATCATACGGGGCCCCCGAGATTGAAGGGCCCTAGCACGGCATATCGAAACAAAATTCCATTCAAAAAATTCAACAAAATATTCTACTACTACTTCACTATTAAAACGCTTTGAAAGTGTGTATTGTTTGGAAATCGACATTTTCGTGAAATGGATTCTTTATCTATATAAACTATATTTATGTACAGGTACCTATTTATTTTCTGCCTCTCGCCTTTCTATAACTACAGAGCTTTTTTCTTTTCAAGCTATTTTTATTGTCTATTCACCGTTGGCTGTGTGTGAGACATTGTATAATGCCAAATTGCATACAGAGCTTCTTTGTTTACGTTCATTTTCAATGTCTATTTACCCTTGGCTTGAAAAAACTGAATCTGTTTTAAAACAATGAGTCTCAACAATTCAAATCTATTTTTCACTTTGGTTTATTAGAGTTTATTAGGTTTATTAAAATTATCTATATTTGGGTCTTATACGCAGAACTTATTAGTTCCTAAGGTTGTATTATGCAATTTGCAATTTATTTAAATTTTGCAATATACATGGTGTTTCATTAATAATTTGGTAATAATTGAACTGTAGATTCCTGGGCTCAAAATATTAAGACTTAATTAACCCAAATCACCTAGTCAGAAAATGCTTCCTAAAGGAGCTAGAGCTCTTTGAAGAAGGCGACTTGTAATTAGTTTTTTTAAATGCCTCCAGAACGCTTCTATTTAGAGAAAAGAAAACAGGAAAACGCTTATTTACATTCCAGAGATAAATCGTCTCCATAAATTGGGAATTTCTAGTCTAGTTATTTTATCGCATAACTTTTTTTGTCTTTAACTTTTAAGCCTTCTTGACACTGGAATATTAAATTGTGAGGTATTCCAGTAATAAAAGGTACGCCTGATTTAAGTCGGTAGGATACACCGTTTTCTAGAAATGTAAATTTGAAAACTTTGCGTTTTTAATTTAAGAAAAATTTTCAAAAATAAACTATGAAAACAAAAAATGAAGACTGGTACGTTTATGGATTTCATCAATTGCGAATTTCTAGTACAGGTCATATGCGTTCGTTTTGGGTAGGTCAACGGTTATTTTATCGCATTATTTTTTGTCTCTTAATTTTAAAGCATATTTGACACTCGATTTTAAATTATGAGGTATTCTAGCACTAAAAGTTACTTTTGCTTTAGGTCGGTAAAATACACCGTTTTTTTTTTTTATTTTTTTTTTAATTTTGATCAAATTCAAAAAACGAAACATTTTCAAATCGATTTTTCTATAAAACGGTGTATCCTACCGACTTAAAGTAATAGTAACTTTTAGTACTAGAATGCCTCACGATTTAAAAATCCAGTGTCAAAAATGCTTAAAAGTCAAAGACAAAAAAGTTATGCGATACAATAACCGTTGACCTACCCAAAGAGGATGCATATGACCGGTATTAGAAATTCGCAATTTATGAAATCGATTTATCTCTGGAAGACAAATAGACGTTACGTTTTCGTTTTTCTAAATAGAAGTGTTTTAGAGGTATTAAAAAAACTAATTAGAAAACGCCATCTTAAAAGATCTCCAGCTCCCTTAGGAAGCATTTTCGGAGTAGGTGATTTGGGTTAACCCGTAATATTTTGAGCCCAGGAATCTACAGTTAAAATATTTCCAATTATTAATGAAACACCCTGTATTGTTTTGTTTTATTTCATTATCTTTTATTTTGTAATAATATTGACGATTTATGTAATTTCAGTAAACTTTTCTTTTCAGTATTTGTTATTGTTTTTTTCGTAATCTTTGTAAGCTTTGCCCATAAAATTGTTAAACCATATTTCTATTCTATTCTATACAAGCGTTTTTGCCTCTTTTGTTGAACATTTTTTTAGCACTATGCCATATCAGTGGTGGAAAAGGGCTCCACGACAAACTTTAATATGGGTCCCCTGTGAGGCCCTGTACGCCACTGACCGGGACCAGATGGAATCCTTGCTGAAATGTTGAAAGAAGGGAAAGAAGAAATCTTGCAAACATTAAGAAATCTATTTAATAAGTGTCTACATAAAGGAGAAATACCCGACGAATGGAACGAAAGTCTTACAATCCTGCTATTTAAAAAAGGCGACAGAAAGAACATAAAAAATTACATAAATAATACTTACCAGAAAGAATTTTTTATACTACACTTAGCAATGTAATTGACCTATAATTCTGCCATTCACTCGTTATCTCTTTTTTATATATTGGCTGTATAAGGCCAACTGCCCATTCCCTCGGCATTTGCTCCTTGGTCCATATTAATGTTATTGATAATGAATTATTTCAGAGTCAGGATCCTCTATATTTTAATAATAGGTTTGTTGTTTGTTCCAACACAACGAGAAACCGTCCATGTAACGATCACCGTCCTGCCCAGTAAACAAAATAACCCATGGAACGCACGATATACAGACACAGAACGCATGGAACGTATTATTTTATAGTAACGTGATCGTTACATTACGGTGCTCGTTGTGTTGGAACAAACCTACTGTCGAAATTCCGTCCGTTCCCGGTGCTTTATTAGCCCGATCAAAGAACAATCTGACCCCAAAAAAATAAAGGAAGGATGAAAATTTGGGAACAGGTAGTTGAAATTGTCTATTATTATATAAGAAAAAGTTTACAATTCTAAAAAAAATGGAGAGGAATACCCCCCTCTCGAAGATGAAAAAAATACATTCAAAATAAGACCGGAATTGGATAAAATGACTAATTCTAAACAACTTTTCTTCTGTGGAGTTTTTTCACTAAGTCAATACATTTCGAGTTATTTGCGAGTGAATATGTTCATGTTTAACAAAATAAAACATGTTTTGGACGGATTTTCGGAGATAAATCAAAAAGTAAGTATTTTAGCGAAAAAAATATTCTTAGCAAAAATATAGCCATAAAAAATTGAAAAAAATGAAGTATACATGAGGTCTGTAGACCCAGTAGAAGCAGAGTTGCAGCTAATGAAAAGCAGGTTCTACTTCGTCAAATTCCAAAACGAATATTTCAATATGAAATAACCCAAAAACGGAGCACTTTTAGAGGAAAATTCATTTTAACTTTTTAAAACTGTTTAAAAAAAGGTTTATTTTTGTTTTTAAAAAAAACTTTTAATATTAAAAGTAAGCGAATTACGCTCAAAATATTGTTGGTCCCTTTTATTTTTTGGTAAAAAAATCGAAAATCACCCCCTAATTAGCATTACATATAAATTTTAACATTACCACTTCACAAGTTACTTTGTCTATGTATTTATATGATCTGTTTTATCGGTTCAAAATGCTTCGTTTTGAAAACGCTGTAGTTAAAATGGCTTGAACGAGTAACTAATCATGAGTTTAGGCAAATTTTGAACAGCCATAGCATAATCAATTTTTGCCTAACAAGAAAACAAAAAATCAAAAATATTCAGAAAAGCAAAACGTACATTTTATTACTCTTTGAGATTTTTGGTATTCCTAATTGTTTTACACGAACAGAGAAATCGCAGGAAAAGAAACGATCCATCAAAATACGAACAACAATGGCAGGAGAATATGTAATCTAGCAGCAGCAACCAATACTTTTATTATTAGCACCCAATTCAACGTGGCTAATACCTGGAACGACAGACGGAAACCAAATAGACCACATCCTAATTTCAAAAAAATGGAGAACAATTGTACAGAATGTGAGGTCCTACAGGGGAGCCAATGCTGATTCGGATCACATTTTGGTGATAGGCGACATGAAATTGAAGATACTTAAAGACAAAAACGACAGAAAGAAAAGAAAGAGATGGAATAGGTCAAAACTAAACACAGATAATGCAAACAGAAAATTCTGCACTAAGTTGGAAGAAAAACTACTAGTCCTAAAACCATCGGACATAGATGAAACATGGGAAGACATAAAAGATAGTATTTTAACAGCAGCAGAGGAGACGATAGGACTAATGAAAGACAATAAAAGAAAAGATTGGTACGATGAAGAATGCGAGCAAGCTAGTAAAGGCAAGGACCAAGCAAGACAGGTGGTTGGCCACAGGGAAACAAGAAGATCTCCTACACTATAAAGAGAAAAAGAAAGAGTCAGACAAATGTTGCAGAACTAAAAAGAAGAAATGGATTAAAGACTTACTGCTGGAACTCGAAGCAAATAGTAAGGATAATGCAAGACTATATAAACACATAAAAGCACAAAATAAGAAAAAGATACCGGCAAATATTGGAAAAAAGGAATGGGAAACACACTATAGAGAATTGTTCAAAAAGAAAGGTGATGCTGAACATGCAGAAAATGAAGAACAAACAGAAAATAGGAATGAAGAACAATCAGAGCCTCCCTCATACAACGAAGCATTGGCGACCATAAACAGATTAAAGACAAGGAAAGCAGCAGGACCAGACGACATTATAAATGAGTTCTTCAAGAAAGGGGGAAAGGAACTAGCCCACCGAATCCACAAGCTGATAGAACGAATATGGGAAGAAGAACGCATGCCGAACGACTTGAATTGCGGTCTGATAACACCAATCCCTAAAAAAGGTGACAAGACGAAATGCACTAACTACAGGGGAATCACGCTATTAAATACAATGTACAAAATATTAACTAATTTGATCAGACAAAGAATAGAAAAAGAAACGAGAACAAAAATAGGTGAATACCAACATGGATTCAGAGAAGGTAAGTCAACAATAGATGCAATACACATTGTAACGCAAATCGTCGAGAAAAGTTACGAGCATGGAATAGATCTACATATACTGTTTATTGACTACAAGCAAGCCTTTGACAGTGTAATAAGGGAGGAGCTAATTAATGATATGAAGCAACTAGGCATTCAAGAAAAACTAGTAAGTCTCACGAAAATGACGATGAAGGAATCCAAAGCACGAATCTTAATAGGGAAGGCCCGTCAGATGAAGTACAAATGGAGGTAGGTGTCAGACAGGGAGACTCCCAATCAACAACATTATTAACATTGCCATAGAGGGTGCAGTAAGAGCAGCCAAACTTGTAAAGCGGTAACGATTAATTTTATTTGAGAAGCTAATTAAGGGGTGATTTTCGCCATTTTTTTTACCAAAAAATAAAAGGGACCAACAATATTTTGAGCGTAACTCACTTACTTTTAATGTTAGAAGTTTTTTAAAAAACAAAAATAAACCTTTTTTTAAACACTTTAAAAAAGTTGTAATTAATTTTCCCCGAAAAGTGCTCCGTTTTTTGGTTATTTCACATTGAAATATTCGATTTGGAATTTGACGAAGAAGAACCTATACTTCATTAGCTGCAACTCTGCTTATACTGGGTCTGCAGACCTCACGCATACACCATTTTTTTCAATTTTTTATAAAGTATATTTTTACTCAGAATATTTTTCGCTAAAATACTTACTTATTGAGTTATCTCAGAAAAACCGTCCAAAAACATTTTTTTTTAGTTAAAAATGAACACATTCACTCGCAAATAACTCGAAAAGTATTGACTTAGTAAAAAAACTCTATAGAACAAAAGTTACTTAGAATTAGTCATTTTATCCAATTCCGGACTTATTTTGAACGTATATTTTTTCACTCCCGAGAAAAAATTTTCACCCCGTATTTTCCAATTTTTGTAAAATGGAGGGGATGTAGAATTGTAAACTTTTTCTTATATAATAATAGACAATTTCAACTACTACTCCGGTCAACTTACGCATCCGAGGCTACAAAAATTACCATCAAGCTGAAAATTGGCAGGATTGTTAAAAATACCATCATAAATTAAATCTAAAAAGTCCTCATAAATCCGACCCCTGCTAAAAATTTTACGCGGGGTCAAAGGTCACCAAATATGGTTTTTAGCGATTTTCAGCGAAACGGTAAGTTTTATGGTAAAATTAGTGCTAACAAAAAATGTAGATTAGATAATTATCTATAAAAAATGTCTTATTACTTTTTTTCCTGGGAGCTACCGTTTTTGAGATATAACGATTCAAAAAGTGGTAATCGTCATAATATGCGCACACGTTTCCACATCACCTTTGATGTAGTGTACTTAGCGCGTTTTTTTAACGTGGTTTCCCCAGTAGGCCTATTCCACGGATCTGTTATGATTCTGTTTAATTTAAAGCT
The DNA here is from genome assembly GCF_917563875.1 of Diabrotica virgifera virgifera. NCBI lineage: Eukaryota > Metazoa > Arthropoda > Insecta > Coleoptera > Chrysomelidae > Diabrotica > Diabrotica virgifera. Next base: position 7,096,910 of record NC_065452.1, on the reverse strand, counting down.
ATTTAATAATTGATATTGGCAAGGGTTAAAAATGATTAAACCTTATATAAAGCGGTATAAATTAAAAAAGAGGGAAATTTATCAAACTGGTTCATAATTTTCTAATACTTCTGCTTCCATTGTTCTTCTTCTCATTGTTCTTATTCCTCTTCTTCATCTTCTAGTTCTTCTTCTTCTTCTTCTTCTTGTTCTTCTTCTTCTTGTTCATCCTGGGTGCAAGTAAATTGTCCCAATAATGACACATCGCATGGCTCCTCGATAGAATCAAATGAATCCTCAATTGTTGGTGATTCAACATTGGAGCACGACCCGTTTTGACAATTAGTGCATGCTACCGAACAAAACAGTCCAACTTTTTTGCAACCACATTTAGCGCTACATCCCTTTTTACAGGTGCAATTTGGATCTAGCTGATAACCAAGCCACACTTGAACTTGGTAATATACCCGAAAAAGGTGTTGATGAGCAGCCGCTATGGTTGGAGGAAGACAAGATAACTGCACTTGTTTTTTGTTTCGAGTACTTTTAAAAAAACATGCATATCGAAACTTATCTAAGCACGTAGTTTTCTTAGGCGCTCCATACATAGAGAGAGAAGAGATGGCCATTTTTTTTCACGCTCTTCATTACATTCCTGGCCGCAAAATAAGCATTGTTTTTTAAAACAAAAAGCTGGTTCACTTACACGTGCTCTAGTAAGAGGAGGACTTTTGGTCGATGTACTGGCTTCTTGTTTTTCATATTGTCTTTTAATAGCTGCAGCAATAGAACACTTTCGAGTATAACTTTTACGACACTCCACATGTATGGTCACAGATTTCTGCTGTTTAAGAAATTCTAAAAATCCATCAGCTCTTTCAGTACTTGCATTGATTAATATTTTTATACCACGTTCAACGGTAACAATTTCACCTTCAGTTAAAATTTTAGCGCAAATAAAACAGTATTCTGACATTTTTGTTATAACAATGAATATAACACGAAATACACGATAAAAAAATATAGGTTTAACACGTATTTTCACTCCGGAGTAGTACTCAAGACTAATTAATACCTCGAGGGTGTCATCTACCTGAGGGATTTCGCCACCCAGGAAAATTACGGTGTAATTTGCATAAGTATTTATTAGTACTTAGCAATAAAAATTTTGCCTAGAAAGTTGTCTTTCATTATTATGTTCAAACCCTTCTGAGAAGAGAATAGGTAGGGTGATTAGATTAGCTGACGAACGTGTTTATTCCGACAAAACCCATCTTTGCAAATTGAACTAAGGCGCATAAATAAAAAGAATTATTATAAGTTAATACTTTGTCATTTGTTGTATTTTGTTGTGTATTTTTGTTAGGATTAAGCCGTAAAATTCAAATAATTCTTATTATTTTCGCGTTACATTCACTTTGTAAAGATTTCTTTGTTGACACTGTAATATAATACAGCTTATGGATTGCATCCCTCGGTAGACCGCAAGCTGTATAGTAGAAACATTATCATATTTATAATCTTATATTATTATGTGTAATATAAGTTAAGTTGACCGTAGAATATTATGTATACTTGTATTACAGCTTCAGTGATGTATATACCTATACCTGGTGTACTAATACATATTTATATTATGACGATTAGAAGTCTTTCAACTCTTTGAATCGTTGTATCTCAAAAACAGTGCCTCTGAAGAAAAAAACTATAAAGATATTTTTTATAGATAATTATCTAATCTACATTTTTTGTTAGAGCTAATTTTACGATAAAACTTACCGTTTCGCTGAAAATCGCTAAAAACCATATTTGGTGACCTTTGACCCCGCGTAAATTTTTTAGCTCGGGTCGGATTTATTAGGACTTTTAGATTTCATTTAAGATGGTATTTTGAACAATCCTGCCAATTTTCAGCTTGATGGTAATTATTGTAGCCTCACTCCTATTTTTGAGTCTAACTAGACCGGTCTATACCTATTCCCAAATTTTCATCCTTCCTTTATTTTTTTGGAGGTTTTCGTAAAATTTTGCTTTCCCTGATCGGGCTATATTGTTTTTAGTTTCTTATTATTTGAACCACTTCTTCATAACTCAGATTTTCAATGTGCTGCTCTGCCGTATAATATATTGTCTCGTTTTGTTCATTTTCATTGTCTGCATTTAGGTTTTCTTCGAAGTATTCTTTTCATCTCCGTATAATTTTTTGCTTCTCTGTTAGTAGTTGTTGTCCGTCCATGTCTTTGCGTAGTGTCAATTTTGGTCTAAATGCCTGTGTGCTTTCTTTTATTCTTTTATAGAATTTTCTATTGTCGTGTCTGTCGTTATGCTCTATGATTTCTTGTACTTGTGTTTTCAAAGCCTCCTTTTTTTCTTCTGCATGTTATAGTGGCTTGTATTCTCTTTTCGTTAGATATAAATTTCCCTGATAAATAACTAAAGGGAAATTGTATCACAAAAATAGTACCTATATAATAGGATGAGAAATAAAACAATATTAATTATATATGCATGATTATATTTCAAAATTTATTTTTAATATGAAAATATTCGTAGCATTTTATAATTTTCTTAAAGTATATTACAAAGTTAAAGAACCTAGGTAACATTTACATTAAATCGAAATATATTTCATAATTAAAACGGGGTTCACAAAAATAAATGACAATAGAACAAAACACCTTAACAACAGATAGTATGTTATTCACCTCTCTTAAAATTTAAAGCTTAAAATACCTTTATTATACCGGGTGTCCACTTATATTTTCCCCCATTTTAACTGCCTATAACTTCTAAACGGCTTAAGATAGAAAAATGCGGTTTTACCTGAAATGTTTTATTTTTGTAAAAGTTTTCTCTGAATGTATTGACTTTTTTATATCACTTTCAAATACGAAAAAAAATGGCGGATTTTTGGAAAAAAACGTTGTTGACTTTTTTTTAATGGAACACCCAGTATATTTTTCTGTAAATTGAAAGAAAAGTCATTCACCTATCCAGCGATATAAAGTTTTTTATAATCGGTTGTCAACTCACTGAGTAATTAATTTTTTAAATGAGCGGTGCAACGTGGATATCACATACCTAAATAACATAACTAAGCAAAATGATATTATGTTATGTGATTTTCACATTGCACCTCTCATTCTAAAAATTATTTGCTCAGTCATTTGACAACCGATTATAAAAAATTTTATATCCCTGGATAGGTAAATGACCGTTTTTTCAAGCTACAAAAAAATATACTGGGTGTTTCAATAACAAAAGTCAACAACGTTTTTTTTTTCAAAAATCCGCCATTTTTTAATTAAAAGCGATATAAAAAATAGTCATTTACCTAAAAACTTGAAAAGGCGGTCATTGACCTATTCAACGATGTAAATCTTTTTACAATCGGTTGTCAAATAACTGAGCAATTAATTTTTAAAATGAGAGATGCAATGTGGAAATCACATCAATTCGCTTAGTTATGTTATTTGGGTATGTGATATCCACGTTGCACCTCTCATTTTAAAAATTAATTACTCAGTGATTTGACAACCGATTTTGAAAAACTTTATATCGCTGGATAGGTGAATGACCTTTCTTTCAATTTACAGAAAAATATACTGGATGTTCCATTAAAAAAAACTCAACAACGTTTTTTTCAAAAATCCGCCATTTTTGCTTTCGTATTTGAAAGCGATATAAAAAATTAAATCCATTCAGACAAAACTTTTACTAAAATAAAACATTTTAGCGAAAACCGCATATTTCTATCTTGAGCCGTTTAGAAGTTATAGGCAGTTAAAATGGGGGAAAATATAAGTGGACACCCGGTACAGTGCGGTGGAATAAGTGTTGCCCCCCCCTGTTAACTTGTTTATTTTACGAATATAAGAAAACGCTCGGACAGGTCGATTTTTAAACTAACCATAATATATTATAGCATCAACGTTTCGAACTTTACGCGATCCCTCTTCAGGTGACAGCCATAACTTTGATTTTTTTAAATGGGAAAGTACATCATGTGACACCTCATTTAAAAGCTTTTAAAATAGTGAGTTCAAAAATGTATACAGTCGAACCCGCTTATTAGAATACCTGTTAAAGGAATATCCCGGTTTAAGGAATAGAAATTTGAGAACACGAAACGTTTCTAGTAGCCACGAATGATCGGATATTAGAATATCCCGGTTTTAGGAATATTTTTGCTTGGCACGAAGGCTATTCCAATAAGCGGGTTCGACTGTAATACTTTAATCCTGTTTGAGAGCGTAGGCGCAAAATTTCAGTCGAATTCTTTCTAAATGCAATCATTGTTTTCAAATCCTGAAAAAACTAATAAATATTTTTGAAAAATTTAAACGCAGAATAAAATATTACAGTATTCTCGATGGTCCAAAGTTCCTGAGAACTCATATAATGTTTATTTTAATAAGTCACAGTGGTGGAAAAAAGAGAAAATTTAGTGTGATTTTTAATTTCAAATAAAAAGAAACTTTTTTTATTCTAAGGGACTGTCAGCCCTCGGTAATAATCTATTCTTTCATTCTGCGTTTAAATTTTTCAAAAATACTTATTAGTTTTCTCAGAATTCGAAAAACATAAATGCGTTTAAAAAGAGTTCGACCGAAATTTTGGGCCTGCGATCTCGAAAAGGATTAAAGTATTATACATTTTTGAAATCAGTATTTTAAAAGCTGTTAAATGAGGTGTCACATGATGTACTTTACGATTTAAAAAAATCAAAGTTATGCCTGTCACCTGAAGAGGGATCGCGTAAGGTTCGAAACGTTGATGCTATGATATACTATGATTAGTTTAAAAATCGACCTGTCCGAGCGTTTTGCTTATATTCTTAAAATAAACAAGTTAACAGGGGGGCAACACTTATTCCACCGCACTGTATAAATAAAAGCACATCAGACATACAATAAAGTTATGTTAGAATGGATCAACCATAAGCCATTCCACCCTCCGTGGGCCAATAACACCAGAGCGTGAAAGGCGACTTTTTATCTTATATTATATATTTATAATTACCGATTTAATATTACTACTAAAAATAACATCCAAGAGCTATTCCAGGTCAAATCAACACACTTTGAATTAATTTTTTTCCTGACCTATTTAGATTTTAATAAAATTTAGAGTATTCATAGTGGATGATTAGATGAAGAAAAATACAAAATTTTAAATTTTTATCTAAAGCCGTTTCCGAAATATGGTTATGTAAAGTTTCCCAAAAAGGTCCAAAACACCGCGACAATATTTTATTGGAATGGTTATAGAAGCAGAAGCCGACCTGATTGAGCTAGAATGCTGGGAGAGGTGACATTTAGCAGCATTTTGAAAACTCTTTACAGTGATAATATATACAGCATGATGCTACGATAAACAAGTTTTTCTCAAAAAAAAAAAATATATTTTGTTTAAGTTTTTTTCCAAAAAGTACATAATTTAAAATTTTCATAATATTCCTACAAATACATAGTACTGTTGTTAATAACATATAAAAATTTTATCATGGGATCGTGATAGGTTCAACATAAAAAAAATAAATTTCACACATACAGTATGGTGCAAATGAAAGGAATAAATTCGTAATGTCGCAAGTTGTAACTTTAAGGAAAAATCCCGAAACAAGTCGATTTTTATTTTTAAATTGTAATTTTTTGGCATATGTATCATACTAGTGACGTCATCCATCTGGACGTGATGACGTAATCGATGATTTTTTAAATGAGACTATAGGTCGTGTGTTAGCTCATTTGAAAGGTTATTCGATTCTCTATTCAGTAATATAAACAATAATATAATTATTTATACAGGGTGGCAAAAACTTTTTTTAAATAAATTAATTGACAAAAAAGAAGACTGTATGTAATTTATTTAATTTAAAATATATTTTACTGTTGCCATAAACAGACAAATTACATACATTCTTATGTATGTAATTAATTCCTTTTATTTGCACCGTACTGTATGTGTGAAATTTATTTTTTTTATGTTGAACCCATCACCATCCCATGATAAAATCTTTATATATTATTAACAACAGTACTATATATTTGTAGGAATAAGTATTATGAAAATTTTAAATTATGTACTTTTTGAAAAAAAAACTTAATCAAAATTCAATTTTTTTGTTTGAGAAAAACTTGTTTATCGTAGCATCATACTGCATATATCACTGTAGAGAGCTTTAAAAATGCTGCAAGATGACACCTCTCCCAGCATTATAGCTAAATTAGGTCAGCTATAACCATTATAATAAAGTATGATCGGGGTGTTTTGGAAAACTTTACATAACCGTTTAAACTCTAACTGATTTCAACATCTTGGTGTCAACACACGCTAGCATCTGTAAATGTACTGTTTTTCCAAACCCTAACTGATTTCAACACCCTGGTATCTACACACGCTAGCATCTGTAAATATGCCACCGGGCCATATACTTCTCACAGTATCTTTCTCTCGAACATACTGAGTTGGGCTTTATCATAGTGATTTTGATTTCTTTGTCTAATAATATCGATGTAATCAATATTTTATTAGCATAGCATGTATGATTCCCACTGGAAATTTGCTACTTACCGAATTCTCATTGATTTCTGTGCCCATACAGGGTGTTTCATTGGGAAACGGAAATACTTTAATGGTGAATAGAGGTCACCGAGCCGGTTCTAGATATAGTACATTTTTTGCCCTACCGACTTTTATAACCGAGTTGCAGGGTGTTTTATCGATTTTGCCCATTTCTTTCCATAACTTTAGAACCACCCTGTATATTTTCTTGATATTTGGTACACATATGTCTCATTCAAAACCCAAACGACCGACATACTAACCATAAGAAAAATCCAGGTCCGGATTAACAAAAAATTATAAAGTAATTGTGACCTTAAAACAACACCCTGTATATTGAAATTTTGAAAATCTGTTTGCATATTTGAAAAGAGAACAAAAAAGTAAGTTTAATGGTTCGCTTCAATTTTTCGGCCAGACAATTTTATGACTTTCATTTTGAAATTATATTGAATTTTTTAAGAACTTTGACACTAAAAAGCAGATATTATTAACTTTTAGTTATAAATTATTAAAGTGAATGAATAAATATTAATTTTTAAAATAATCAATACTTATTTACCACATTGCAACGACCCAATTACTAATGACAAGAAAAATCCAGGTCCGGATTAAGAAAAAAATATAAAGTAATTGTGACCTTGAAACAACACCCTGTATATTGAAAATTTGTTCGTGTATTTTAAAAGAGCATAAAAACTGCGTTAAAAGGTGCATGTCAAATATTTACGCAGATAATTTAATTACGGCAATTTTAAAATCATATTGATTAATTCTGTCAAGGTCACAAGAAGCTACCAGAAAAATGAAGAACAATCCCAATGTACTTAGAAAATCGATTCGAAATATTTTAAAACGAGCAAGGAAATGCATCGAACAAAATGGCGGACATTTTGAGCAACTGTTATAGTTCAAATATTTTTAATTTATGGTAAATTGTTGTATTATAACGAATTTTTGTTTTATTAGATATAGCAGTTTTTTTAATTCTTTACTAAATCATTAAAATATCCCAATTCTCGCAATTCTAATTTTTAATGATGTGCATACAGCTACAAATACAGAGAATCCATGAAGCCAGCGCAGCGTAGTAAATAAGTATTTTTAAAATAAGTATTGATTCATTAACATTAAATTATTAAAAGTTAATAATACCTGGTTTTTAATCTCAGAGTTCTTTAAAATTTCAATATAATTTCAAAATTGATGTAATTAAATCAATGGTGAAAAAATTATAATAAGTCTTTAATCACAGTTTTCATGCTCTTTTAAAATGGGCAGACAAATTTTTAAAATTTCAATATACAGGGTGTTGGTTCAAGGTCACAATTACTTTGTATTTTTTTCTTAATACGAACCTGGATTTTTCTTGTCATTAGTAAATGGGTCGTTCCAATGTGGTAAATAAGTATTGATTATTTTTAAAATGAGTATTTATTCATTAGCTTTAATAATTTATAACTAAAAGTTAATAATATCTGCTTTTTAATGTCAAAGTTCTTAAAAAATTCAATATAATTTCAAAATTAAAGTCATAAAATTGTCTGGCCGAAAAATTGAAGCGAACCATTAAACTTACTTTTTTGTGCTCTTTTCAAATATGCAAACAGATTTTCAAAATTTCAATATACAGGGTGTTGTTTTAAGGTCACAATTACTTTATAATTTTTTGTTAATAAGGACCTGGATTTTTCTTATGGTTAGTATGTCGGTCGTTTGGGTTTTGAATGAGACATATGTGTACCAAATATCAAGAAAATATACAGGGTGGTTCTAAAGTTATGGCTTAGGAAAGAAATATGCAAAATCGATAAAACACCCTGTAACTCGGTTATAAAATTCGGTAGGGCAAAAAATGTACTATATCTAGAACCGGCTCAGTGACCTCTATTCACCATTAAAGTATTTCCGTTTCCCAATGAAACACCCTGTATATGTGAACGCATCCACACATTTAATGGTATAGTTGTCTATTGCTATATTACCTATTTTCATTGTCAGGTGTTCTTTTGGCGGTCATGTACTTTGTTTTGTTTATTTTAATTGCCTCAAAAACTAGGTTAAACAGCATGGTTGATAATGCCTCTCCCTGTCTCACTCCCACATTGATGTCAAATAAAGGATGAGTTAGTCCTCCATCTACTCTAACTGCGACTTTTGAACCATGTAACGTAATTTTTATGTGAGGCTAATTAATTTTTTAGGTATACCTAAATTACGAAACTTTTCAACATTTTGCCTGTTTTTACACTATCAAAAACTTGTTTAAAGTCTATACATATTATATATAGTTCTATGTTGTCTTATTCATAAGCTTTTTCTTATATCGTTCTTAGTGTCAATAGTCTGTAGTTGCTCTATTTCAGGCGCGGATCCAAGGGGGGTCAATGGGGTCAATTGCCCCCTCCTTGAGACTTCGCCTGGTGTCGCCTTTTTTTAAGAAAGAGATAATTACGATTGAAAATAAATAGTGAGTTTTGTGTCCTGTTGACAACTCAATAACGGAATGTAAGAAAACATAATTCTTTCTCCAAAGTACGTGTTCTCGGTCTTACTGTATGGTGTCGAGTCTTGTACTGTGAATAAAATCGATCTACTACCTAAATCGCCTTGAGGCTTTCGAAATGTGGTTCTATAGAAGAAAAAGTATCTTGGGTGATTGAAGAATATTCAAAACTCCACAATACTAGAACGTCTCAGCAAGACTACTGAGATTATAGAAGGCATCAAGAAGAGAAAAGTGGAGTATATTTTGGACATGTAATGAGAAGTTTCAAATATAGGTTGCTGCAAAATATTATGCAAGTGAAAATAGAAGGCAAACGCAGTCCAGGACGAAAAAGCACTTCGTGGTTGATTTAGGGTGGCAGTGAATAAAATTAAGATAGCTATGATAGTAACCAACGTTCTGAAAGGACATGGTAGGTACATGAAGAAAAATAAAGTAACAGCCCATACCGAAAGAGAATCCTGCGTACGCGAGTGACGAGAAAATTTTTATTTCATTGCCCCCTCCTTGCAAGGTTGCTGGATCCGCCGTTGCTCTATTTGGTCTGAATCCATTTTGATAATCACCAATCATACTTTCGTAGTATTCTAACAATCTATTAGTAGACATTACCAAAAAGAATTTTGTATATGTACTACATTTAGTAATGTAATTGGCCTATAATTCTGAAATTCCCTCTTATCTCCTTTCTTATATATTGGCTGTATGTATAATGTCAACTGCCCATTCCTCCGGCTACTCCTTGGTCCATATTAATGTTATTAGATAATTAATTCTTCCGCAGAGTTAAGAGCCTGCATGTTTAAATAACTCCATAATAACCGAAATTCCGTCCGCTACTGACACTTTATGGTTTCTTCATTATTTGAACCACTTCTTGATAACTCTGATTCTCAATGTGCTGCTCCGCATAATTTATTGTATAATCTAGTGTCTATCTCCTCATAATTTCTTGTCTCGTTTTGTTCAGTGTCATTGTCTGCATTTAGGTTTTCTTCGAAGTATCCTTTCCATGGGTTTATAATTTTTTGCTTCTCTGTTAGTAGTTCTCCGTTTTTGACTTTTTTTTGTGTACTTGTTTTTTCAAAGCTTCTCTTTTTTTCTGCATATTCTCGTCGCTTGTATTCTCTTTTCCTCATAAATTTCCCTGATAAATAATTAAAGGGGAATTTTATCATAAAAATAGTTTATAATGGGATGAGAAATAAAACAAAATATTAATTATATATGCGTGATTATATTTTAAAATTTATGTTTAATATGAAAATATTCGTAGCATTTTATAATTTTCTTAAATTATATTACAAAGTTAAAGAAGTAGGTAACATTTACATTAAATCGAAATATATTTCATAACTAAAATGTGGTTCACAAAAATAAATGACAATGGAACAAAACACCTTAACAACAGGTAGGTATGTTATTCACCTCTCTTAAAATTTAAAGCTCAAAATACCTTTATTATATAAATAAAAGCACATCAGACATACAATAAAGTTATGTTAGAATGGATCAACCATACTCCATTCCACCCTCCGTGGGCCAATAACACTAGAGCGTGAAAGGCGACTCTTTATTTTATATTATATAAAATAACAACTATAACAAATTAACGATTTAATATTGTACCATTACAAATAACAACATTCAACTGAAATGCCATGTCTTAAGTTTGGCATAAGTAAATAGGAGTTTTTACTGTTTTTTATTTCTTACATTTTAAAGTGTTGTGAGTGGTGCGCACCATATGCCACTTCAAACCGGCACTTTAAACTTTTCAGTATATATTATATACCTCTAGATATATTTGTATAATAACATCCCATTACAACAAAATGGTACTTCCACGAAGTTGGAAATCCAAATAAAGTATATGTTAAGACGGTATTGTACAACTATATGTCATATAAATCGGGTTCGTTGATACTATATGTGACATGGGATGATGATTAGGGTGAGACGAACCACAGATAAATAGATAAAATAACATAGTCAAAGTTCACTAAAAGTTAAAATTAACTGAAATGTACGTGTTTCACAACATTTGTCCAAATAACATCTATTTACTCTAAATAATCGTAAATACAAACAAAATCACTAACTTGAAATAAACATACCTTTTTTGTACAGCTACTAAAAGGGTATTGTGTAATCTACTAGGAAGAACAATATCAATAATTAAAAATAATGGCGTGGCTGATGAAATAAAACAGGAGTATGAATAAGGTGTGAAAAAGAAAAGTAAAAATACCAAAAATAAGCATTTTAAACATGATTTTTCTTAACTCCAGCAATCCATGTTTTGTCCTCAGAAAAATGGACTAAATAAGATACAAGATGAATATTTTCCATTCCATAAACAAGAAGCATAATTTCCTCTTAAACCAACTTTCAATAGGTGCTTTAGCTAACAGTGCCACCAGTAAACATTTTCCTAATAAATTGCATAAAATAAAATTAGTTTTTATGATGTACCATATTCTCAGTGATTGTTATGCTGTCTTTATAGTCTGGAAGACTTACTACTTTGTATATTTAATTTGTCTTATTAACAATATACAATCGATTCAAAACTAATTGAAAAAGACAAAGATACTTGAACGAGAAAATGGAGTTATTTGGACTAAGGGTGCAGTAGTGAAACACATATACTTGTTTGCCACAATCGTTCTGCTAGGAGCTCTTGTTCAAATAAATAAAACAAAGTAGTAACAGATAAGATATGCTCAGTATAGCAGATCAAATGTTGCTTTCAGGAACGTGTTGTCAATATCAGAATGCTCATTTTTCCAATCTAATCCGAATGTGTGCTGTTCGGAGATTAGATTTTCAAATATCCAAATTATTCTAAATGAGTGCAACAAACTGTAACACATTCATATACAGAAGTTTGCATTTCCCATTGCAGTCAAAATCATTAAAAAATATATATTGAAAATGCTTATATCTGCTATGTACATCCATTTTCCACAAGTGCACAAACATAGAAATGAGGTAGATTGTAACAATTTTATTATCTGTAGAAATTTCACAGATAAACATTGCTTAAAGTACGAATTTTAAAATCTATAAGGCATATTGCCTGTTCTACCACTTGACCAGTAGAAATACGATTCATAAACGTTATTTTATTTTTTATACACCCAAATTTTAATCAACCAAACTAATATCAATCGTCGAATTGGATGCGAACTTCTAATTTTAACGCTAAATTTGTTTGTGACATCCCATCGAGCAGATCAATCCTATCTTCAATAATTGTTCTGTATATTTGTCGGTCTGTCATCTGGTTTACTTTTTGAGTGCTTTTTCTTCTTCCCTTTTTACATTTTGATTTCATTTCCGTGTTCAGGCTTGTGTCAGTATTTATTTGGAATAACCATACTTGTTTGGATATTTCTGTGCGTTTTGTAATTTACTTATTATTCATTTTTTGTTTATAAAATTGGTCATTTAAAAAAATAGTTGTTCTTGTTTTCCAAGGTCAACTAATTGTTGCATGAAAGATAACATATTTTCGCATACCTAGAGGACCAAGATACGTTTTTCCACTGGCCTGTAATGGTGGAGTTGTACAAAAACAGTCTCTTAATTTGTTTTTGCAGCAACTGTAAGTTTATAAAAAATTTAAGATTACTATTTATATTGGAAAATAATTAAACATTTTTCTGATAGTTTATGTGTTTCAGTTTTAATTTAGAACAATTTTTTTAACTTTTGATTCTTTCTGATTTGACATGTTCCGTCATTTCGAAAATCCGATACGGAGTAGGTGTATAAATGTGTGCGTGAATGGGCCAGAAAAACAGGCCACTTCCAAGACACATACAAAAATACTGTCATGTATATTAGTATTTGTACCTAAAGATTCTACAACACATTAAAACCATTTCACTGAACAAATACTAGGGTAGACAAATTTTAACAGACTCATCCACTACAACAATGCGCAGGTAGACAACTACACTGACCCGCAAAAATAACCGGACACAAATTAACGCAAATTTCCTAAATCTGTTGTCCGATTTGAGAGATTTTTTAATATGTTATATTGTCTTATTTTTTTAAGAACGTCGCTGTAATAGTGTTGTTGCTAGACAGTTAAATTGTCATTGTATACCGGCTGTGTAGGTACCAATCAAACTGTGTTTTTTTTAAAGTTCGTAACAGCCTGTGGAATATTCTAGCATTTATAAAATACCGAAATTAAAACCCAACTATAGCCTCAGGTTTTCTTAATATTTTGTTTTTTGATTCATTCGCTTATGTTGGATAATAAAAAAAGTTAGGTACTTTAACAACTAGCCATGCTTTTCATCAATATATTCTCATTTTCTGCTTAGTTTAACAAACAAGCCTAAAATAGGCTATGAGAAATAAACAATTTGAGAAAAATGTCAAATTGTTAATTTATTAAATTGTCAAATATCGGCTATGTACCTTTCACTTTTTAAAGAAATGCCACGTAAAGGAACACGATCTGCGCGTGCTGTTAAAGAAGTTTCTCCCCAAACCGTTGTAGACCCTCCATTAAATAAAGTCGTTCTGTACATATGTTACACTTGGCGTAACGCTCTATTGGTCTCGGATTACTCTTAAACGTCGATTGGAACTATAGAGGCCAAATCTGGATTCATCTGTAAACAGAACGTTTTCCCAGTGGTCATTATTCCAGTTTACGTGTGCTTTGGCAAATTGCAATCTATCTCTGCGGTGGTTTGCAGTTGATCCTGTAGCTGATCTTCGAATACGCAAGTCATATGCTACAAGACGTCTCCGGTTTCGCCCGCGGTTTCAATGCGGGGTTGGATATTATTAAGTTCCGTTAAAAGATTCCTTGACGTGCTGAATCGTTCTTTTAAAGCACATAATCTAATAAAATGGTCTTGAACCACCGTAGTAACTCGAGATCTACCTTGTCCGGGACGTCTGCTGTAGTCGTTCATTTCTGTAAAGCGTTGAACAATACGGGAAATTGATGTATGTGAAACTTCTAACCTCCGACCGATAGCATGGTAGCTAAGTCCTATGTTCGCTATGTAAGGTCACTGCTTGAACACACTCATCGCGGGTCAAATTCCTTGCAGCGCGTTCCATTTCCACCAAACAACAAAAAAATTACGGACTTATTTTAAGAAAACCTGCAGTATAGTTGGGTTTTAATTTCAGTATTTTATAAAAGCTAGAATATTCCACAGGCTGTTGCGAAGTTTGAGAAAAAACACAGTTTTATTGGTACACCCGGTATACAACGACAATTTACCTGTCTAGAAACAACATTATTACAGCAACATTCTTAAATAATAAGGCTATAACATATTAAAAAAATCACTCAAATCGGACAACAGAATTAGAAAATTTGCGTTAATTTCTTGGAGAAGTGTACATTGGTGTCCGGTTATTTTTGCGGGTCAGTGTATAAGCTGACTTTTACTCAGATCAAAATGTAGTTTTAACCAGAAATAGTTCCAAGGTGTATATACTTAGTTGGAAGTGTTCAAAACTGGAATAAGAACCTGTTCAATATATGTTCAGATATCTTTACAAAAATCCGTTCAAAGCAAGGAAAAAGAATAAATGCCAATGGATTCGATCATGTATTAGTAACTTTACATAATACGTGAAAATATACAATTGAGAAGAACTTTGGCTACCTAGCATTCTAGCGAATTCTGAAGATGGATTGAGCCAAATATTTCAATCAACTGAACACATGATGCAGGTCTCATGATAGATCGTGGAAAAACAATTTTGGTAATACATAGATCTTACAAGAAGCAAAACCAATTACGAAAATCTAAGGACGTAACTTGAAGACCTAAAAAAATGGAGTGGCATGAGAGAATTCATTAAATTTGTGGTTTCTGCATCAGACTAACAATCGATCAAGGAGAGCCATCAAAGATATATTTATCGGATAGAAAATTCCTGGCTTCTACGTATTATAGAGGAGACACTGCTACAGACCAGAACAGAGAAAATGCTATTATGAAAAAAATTTTTTGAAAAATTGGATTGAACACTGAATCACCTTAAGAATAACTATATTCATAGCTCTATTCAAAATGAATCACTTTATTTACTAACAGCGCATAGTTGTATTGTTCCTGTAATCTGCGAACATTTTTCTAGACAGGGGTGGAAATATGTTAAATACCAAGAATGATACGAAAATTATAATTATTTAGAATATATAGTTGGTGTTCTACGTGGTGTATATATTTTGTTTTTAACATATAAATACCTCTGTGAAACGTCAACGTACCATTGAGCCCACCCACCCTGTTTATTGATTGAAAATGGAGTCAAACTTTTATCTGTAAGTACTTCTATATATCTACTTATGTATTATCTTTTAACTTTTAATTTTGGAATGAAAGTACTTTATTCCATAGTAACATTGTATACCTAATTATAGTAAAAAATGGTCAATACAAATGAGTCACTCCCTTACAAATCAACACAACCTATACACCATTTATTATTTTTATGCAATTAGAAAATAACTGCACTTTCTTGAGGATAGGTAATATGGCATATACAAAAACCTATTTTGTTAATCTCTCGATTTCTAACACGCTTATGAAAAGGTTTTTTATTTATGAAATATTCTGATTCAGAAATATCTTGATAACCGGATCAAATTAAAATCACCTGAAAATTTAACGACCAAAGCTGCTATTGAAAAATCCTTTAATGTTGATGCAGAATGTGAGAAGAACGTGCTGCAATCTGGGCACCCCAATCGAAGACGAAATATTGTACAGGATACACTTCGCTGACGACCAAGCCATTCTAGCTAAAGACGAGAGTTATATAGACTATATGCTTAGAAAACTGGAAGAGGAGTACACTAAGTGAGGCCTCACAATTAATATACAAAAATCCGAATACTTAGTTGCAGGAGAAAAACCAGAAAGCATAAAAATGGAAATGGGAACTATAAAATCAACTGAAACCTCCAAATCCGTGGGAGTTCAAATAACATCAAAAAGGGAAATAAATCAAAGAATCAAATCAAAAATTAAATCCATGGAAATAATCTATTAGAGACGACTCACTAGATTTGATAGGGCGAGAAAGGAAGATATTCAGAGAAAAATAAAAATTGATCTAGACATAATAGAGACAATTGAAGCCAAAAGACTCAACTGGTATTGACACCTGCAAAGAATGCCTGAAAATAAATGGACAAAAAAGATATAAAATTGGAGTCCGTCCACTAGAAGAAAACGAAGTAGACCAAGACGGTCCTGGAAAGATGTCGAAGATGCAATGTCCGCCAGAGATTTAAAAACTGAAGATTTCTTCGACAGAAAACGCTGGAAATGGTGGTTCAGATGGTTTCACCATCCCTACAGAAAAATGCATTAGAACATGATGCATAGAATAGAATTTATTCAATCAAATATACAAAATTTCTTTCGTTTTTGACAAGTCAAAAGAATACGTACATTAACAAAATTTTGACAAAATTTAAAAGTTAAATATTATAATAATGAAGAGTTAAATAATGACGTTGGGAGTAGGTCCGTTGGTAGTATTCCCAAAAAACTAAGATACACGCTTATAAAATTATGGTGGTATACGACTCGTGATGATTTTGATCGCAGAATATAATTTTCTGAAAGTATAATGCTAAAGGTAAATATGGTCCATTTTACAAACAAGAGACTTTTTCTCGTAGATTAATTTTAAACGGCCATTTTAATGAAAACAATTGCATATATTGGAGCGATACGGAACCTAGAACGTACAAACATATATTATAAGGATCATGAAAAATTGAAAAAATGTAAACGGTGCAAATTAACAAAAGTTTTTTTGAAAACTTTTATTTTTTGTAGACCTAGCAGAAATCGTTATATTAGCAAATTAAAATATTTTGTGTACACAATGTATATATTATTTTTTATTATTATTATTTGTTTCAATATTGTCATCAGCAACTTTATCGTTTATCTAAATATTCTGTTGTTTTTATTTTCTTGGTAATGTAATTTGTAGTTTTTTAATTGTTCTTATATTCGGAGAGACTGTTTAATGATCTCGATATTATTCAATTAGGAAATTGTTTTTATGCATTTATGATGAATCTGTATTTTAATTATAAATATGAATAGTGTTGTGTTGACTTGGGGTAGAGCGGCTGTAGACTGAATTGGTAGATTGTGGGGTTTCTAAGTACCATCGCCGCAACCATGAAATTTGGACGCAACCTGTTGGTCTGGCACGCCATTATCACAGCTTATTATATACTATTTAATATTATTCATAGTACTTTACAGCTCTTAATATATGAAGTACATATATAAGTAATTACAAAACAAAATATTTGATGAGAGCATAGTGCAGCAGTAGCACTTAGCACCTCATGTGATACGTTACATTACACGTTTACAGGATAATAAGAATCATGTAATGTTGAATCACACTGTAACTATAATTATTAATCTTATAATACATTCTATGTATAGGTACAACGTGCTGTTAAGTTTAAAACTACTCACCTTAGATAACCGTCGACAAGCATTATATGTATATTAATCATTTTTAAGAAATTTTATTTCAATCGACAGGCCGAGAAACAACCCCGTAACACTCCTTATGGAAAAGTGGCCCGGTCAAATTTAACGAAAGTTCGATCAATGATAGTTCTCAGAGCGCAGATTAAAAAAGATCATGGGAGCTAGGTCTGAAAAACTATTATTCTGAAGCTACAGCCTTCTGAAGTTATTGGATTCAGGTGCTCGGTTTACGTTAAGTGCACTAATTTACGGTCAAGTTAACGAAAATATTTATTATTGAAAGAAGATAAACTCATTTTCTTCATGCATATTTATGTGTTTATGAATTCGTGGTCAAAAATAGATGCATCACATTTTAGTCTTCAGAAAACCTGAGAAAGGTCCTCAGAAAACTGAAGAAATGCAGAAAAACTGAAGAAAATGTGCTGTTATAGCGACATAAGAATTATCATGTTTTCATAAATGCTTCACACTCATCCAATACTGGTTCGAATCTAGTTGTGTCATAGCTCCTTGTATTTGATGATCTTTTTTCTACAAAATCTAAAAGAAATTGTCGATGCAGCAAGTGCCAGTGCGACCGTTCTTCATTTTTTTAAATTATGATTCAGCGTTTTTTTAAAAATCAAATGGTGCTGTTGCTGACATCAGGTTAATATTATGCATGCGTGAAACCGTGAGAAATCTTGTGCGACTCTAGCAGCACTTGTTATGGTTGTTCCCCAGTTTTCTAAAGGCGCTTTATTAGCAGTGGCGGATCTAGATATTTTCCTTGGAGGGGGGGCGGTACCTTTTAATGAAACACCAACCAAACTATAACCAAAAGATAAACCCAAACTACATAAAAGGCATAGATAATAACATGTGCAATAAATTCCCTAACTGTTGAGTTAATTGGGTTGTATTTGTTTGTCTGTAGTTTAAGTTTCATGCCAGCTAATATGTTTTAACAATTTTTTCTTTAATTCTGGAGCGTATTACGGGGGAAATTCCCCTATTCTCCCCGATCTGCCACTGTTCAGTTGTTTTCTAAAGATAAGGCGGAATTGCAGCTATGCCGGTATTGGATAAGCATGAAGCATTCATGAAAACATGATAATTCTCATGCCGCTTTATAGCAGCACATTTTCTATCGCACTTCTCGAGTTTTCTGAGGACTTCTAGGAGGTTTTCTGAAAACTAAAATGGAATGCATCCATTTTTGACCACGAATTCATAAACACACAAATATGCATGAAGAAAATGAGTTTCTCTTCCTTTAATATTAAATATTTTCACTTGACCGTGAATTAGTGCACTTAACGTAAACCGAGCACCTGAATCCAATAACTTCAGAAGGATGTAGCTTCAGAATAATAGTTTTTCAGACCTAGGTCTCATGGACTTTTTTAATCTATGCACTGAAAACTATCATTGACCAAATTTTCATTAAATTTGACCGGGGCCACTTTTCCATAAGGAGTGTTGCGGGGTCTTTGAAACGGTCAAATATGTATCTCTTAAAGCTACCTATAAAGACGTATATGCTTTGTGTTAAAAAGGTGGGTGGTTTTAAATGCAATGCACGACGTACAAATTTGTGTTGCCTAAATTTCACTTGATCTATCTACGGTTTTATTTTATATTAGACCTAGATTACAACATGATGAGGGTGGGGAGAAGCAGTATTTGTCGGGTAGGAATGGAAAACTAATATGATGAAGGTACTTTCACGTGAATCATCGTCCTGTATATACCGTTTCTCCCAAATATTTGGCAAATAACATCTGATTCGGTATCTAGTGTTAAAAATTAAGACGAACCGCTGTCCCCGATGGAAGGAAGCGACTTGGGGACGGCAGCCCGCACATTTTTTTTTATATATTTATATATGTATATTTCAGGACGAGAACAAGCAGACATTACAGCAGTTGCCAAAGGGAATGGCTCAAGGGGAATGCTCGCTACTGCCCGATTCCACTGTAAGTCCGCGCATCCTCGTCAGTCGTGAGACCCCAGAATAGAAGTCCCACTTATATAGGCACCTAAATTTAATTTATGAGTGAACTGTTGAACACTCATTTATTGCTAATCTTGTAGTCCATATTGACAGCACGCCGTATCCTGCTTTTTTCTGGTTTTCAAAGTGTATAACAAAAACGAAAAATAAACAAATAATAAAACACCGACCAATAGCGTTTAACAAATATCGGATGTTTAATGACAGCTGCAATTTTAGATAAGGACGACAGTACATAATTCCAGTATCGTGGGTACTCTACTAACTAGCTTCTCTCCGTATATAACTTAACCACAGTCTGTTATTAACTATACAGATTAATGTCTTTTCTCCTCTAGTAAATTAAACCATGACTGTGGAGAAGAATGAAGGAGACAGGTTAATAGGAGATGAAAGGGAGTCAAAGGACGGTAAGGATTGGGATGAGTAAAACCAGCTGAAGAGCAGGAACGCTGCTGCCATTGCGCCCGCGTTAGCGCCGCGGAATAAAACGCACTGCTGCAGTATTAACAGTAATAGTAATAATAAAAGTAGGACTAATAGGACGGGGATAGGAAGCTAAACGGCTGTCTCCGTGTGGCTGTGGGACGATAATCGCTCCACATCTATTTCTGGTATCGTCAATTCATCTGGGATGTTATCGGCATATTCAATGGAAGAAGTTTGAGACAACCTCTTAGATAAAGTCGTCTGTTTGCGAAGTACCTCTGCTAAGGAAGTATTGCTGTGTTCACCATACCGAGCATCTAGGCCCTGTCGGAAAGCATTAACTACTCGGATCTGAAATTAACAAGAAACACCAAAACAAATAGAATTAAAAAATAGAACATTCCCAAGAAAGTGACGAGCTGTTAGCACATTCAATACTAGAGGGTGCTATAATTTATAGCTCCAATACCGGTTCTTCGTGTGCTTTCTCTATTAACGCATTGATCTCAAATAACATGCTACTTTTTTATTATTATTTTTACATTATTTCTAACCCTTTACTGAACATATTTATTCTATCATTTAACCAAATGAATTCAATATTTTAATATTTTCCTTACATTTTTTACTCGATCTGATTTGCATTATCTACTGTACAGATACAGAAATCATAAAGTAATCAGACTAGCAGATCATAATATTTATTTCATGCTTGACACGGTAAATTACACTATTTTGCAGAAACAATTAAATTTTATAGAGTTATACCTTATTTTTCATGAAATTGATTCAGTTGATCAATCGCGAAGATGGCCTAAATAGTAAGAATCGGTATCATATTGCAAGTAAGTACAATCTATGTTCCAAAATAACTCTTTGCTCTTGATCTATTATGATCACTGTTAGGTATGTAAGTTGGTAGTTTCCAACAATAACAATGCATTAGATCCCCATCAGGAAAATAATTTTTATAGCGGGTAAAACTCACAAATACGTCAACTAAGCTGTAATGGATCCATACTGTGCTCACAAATCAACCACTGGCACATAATAGTCCGGATTTCGCACTTCTTAATAAACTAACTACACAAACAACGCTTGATGAACAATGATTTATGTAAAAAATCCACGAGGAAAATAAATTCCTGTAGCTGGCTGTATACCACAACATTATCACAACATTTCTAAATTCCTTTGTAAAAGGTATATTTAAAAGTCCCTAAAAAGGGTTACAGCACATAACAGAACGTTGTTGGATTACTAAATTCGTCATCACGGCATCAGTGTTAAAATCCAATAGTGTCCATGCTTGAGCCACCAAAATGTTTTGGGTAAAAACCCTTTAAATGTTAAGCAAGTTTTAAAATTTGCTACATAAAGTTAAAATGTTGTGACGTTAAAAATATTCTTGGATTTGACCCAGAGCAACACAGGACTCTTCCCACTTGGTTGCAATGTCCAGAGGAATAAAACCTATCATATTGGACGCTATTACGCCGATAACAGACGGGCGATTGTGGCCGGCCACTCTGTGGATCCACAAAAGTAGTTTACCTTGGGTTCTTATGCGAGCGACTGTGGCCGGCTACACTCGCTCGTCTGGGGAGTGACGGCCACTCTACAAAGAACCCACGGTAAATCATCGGACACTACTTTTGTGGATCCACAACGTAGCGCTGCAGCGTGGTCCGTTTGGTTTGGCTCTTAGACAACTCTATTAGGCAGGCCACACATCAAAGAAACATGAAACATAAAACGTGAACCACGTTTCATGAAAATAAAACAATGCTAAACAAATAGAAGTCCGCATACCAATGAAACGAGTTTGATTCATGCGTGTGAAACATTTTTATCTTCCGAAGGAGCACACCAAAGAAACATGAAACGTGAAACACGTTTCATGGAAATAAAACACTGCTAAACAAATAGACGTCCGTATATCTATGAAACGAGTGTGATTCATGCCCATGAAACATTTTTATCTTCTTGAAACGTGTTTCATGAAATAGGACGTGTTCTATTTTTCGATATCAGTTTCATTGTTTTGAATAATTAATTACGTGCGTAAAATAAATGCCGACCAAGAATTTAATATTGCATTGGTTTCTGTGGTGGAGCAGAACGAAGAGTTCAATTATACCCTGGAGTGGTACTCGAATAGACAAGAAAATATCGTTTTTTTTTAAACCAGGACCCACAATAAAACAATGTAAATGTTTGAATACTCATTCTATAAAATTATTGAAATTTAGCAAGATGATTATTTAATTCGTTTGCAACCAAATATTATGTACTATGGTTATGATTATGATTTTTTGACAGTAATAAAAGAGTTTCCACAACAGCAACGACCTCGTCATCATCACTTTCTATTATTTACTATACAAATTTTATTTTTGTTTGTTTGATTAGTATAATAGTGTAGGCAACAGAGGTTAAACTTCGCAAACTCGACACAAGTCCGGTTTTACTTTTTTTTTTTTGGTATATCAAGGGGTGCTTATTATGAGACTAGCATTTTCTTAAAAGATTTGCCCCGGAACACCCATTTTCATTCCTTTAAAGGGGGTAGGAAAAATCCTACTCCATCAGTAGGGTTTTTTATAAATATATATTATGGTTATTGCAACATCCCTGAGGAAACTACCCTTATCCCTGAAAATAAGTTTGGCGAGCATGTTTTTACGATTTTTTCATTACCTATATATTTTTTTAAACAACGCTTATACAGAATTAAAGACCACTATTTGCTCTACAAATAAGGTCCTATGCATTTTTTTCGTATAAGCAACCATTACGGTACAGTGGCGCCGCAAACCTCAGAAATGCTTTGGCGGGCTCCAGTTTTTGTTTTTTTTTTCGTCACATATTCATTTCATTAATAACACGCTTATGACAAATAAAAAAACACACTGTCTGCTACATATTATGACCTATACATATTTTACTTTCTTTGCACCCTAAAGCCACAGTGGTGGCCCAGAGTAAATTTTTGCATATTTTCTTTATTCATTTTCCTTTTTTTTGGGGTGGTTTCGGGGAAATATGGGGGTGAATTATACAAATTTGTAAATAACACTTGTACATGGCTAATCGCTGAAAGATTTTTTAAGCTAGCATAAGCGGTTCAGATGGTATAAAAAGGGAGTTTTTAAAATTTCAACACCCTGTAATTAAAAAATGGACAATGCCCTTAAATGAAACCTATACCAAAAAATCAGACATTTATTTGTGATTAATTGCCGCTGGGTTGCTTCTTGATTCCCATGTTAGGGAAAAGTAATTTTTAAAACATCTTTTTTAAAAAGTTGTCAACTTTGGCGCGCCACCTCCGCTAAACGGTGTGTGATAGATATATGTCGCGGAATAAATTGTAGGAAATATAGTCCTCTTCATATTTTTATTAAGGAATTTTTTGCAATAACGTACAGGAAGGGCTACGTTTCGCAAAAACCACAAACTACCCCCTTTAAAGGGATGAAAATGGGTGTTCCGGGCGAAATGTTTTAAGAAAAAGTTACGTCTCATTAAAAGCACCCCTTGATATACTACAAAAAAATAAAACCGGACTTTTGTCGAGTTTGCGAAGTTTAACCTCTGTTTCCTACACTATATACAGTATATACCATGAAACGGTTTCGTTCTTCGCAATTTATTTGTTTCATGTTTCACGTTTTATGTTTCACGTTTTTTTGATATTAAAAAGCAATTAAAGAGCGGCGCCGACAGCAACGACCACGTCACTATCCATTGCCGACTATACAAATTTTATTTTTGTTTCATCGATTAGCTTATCACATGAAAAGGTTACTTTTTTAGCCCGGCCGCACATCAAAGAAACATGAAACGTAAATTACGTTTCATGGAAATAAACCACTGCTAAACAAATATATATCCGGCCATTTATGAGACTCTTCTAAAATAAAAATGTGTCATGAGCATGAATCACACTCGTTTCATTAGTAGGCGGACTTTGAGATGTTTTTAGCAGTGTTTTCTTTTCATGAAACATGTTTTTCGTTTCATGTTTCTTTGGTGTGCGGCTTGGCTTACAATTTATTTGTTTCATGTTTCACGTTTCTTTGATGTGCCTTTATAGAGTCCAATATGTGAGGTTTCATTCCTCTGGACATTGCAACCACGTGAGAAGAGTCCTGTGTTGCCCTGGGTTAAATCCAGGAATATTTTCAACATCACAACATTTTAACATTATCTATAGGCGAGTCAATAAAGTACTAAAATCGACCTTACCTCCGAAAAAAAAAACGACAAGACGGATCTTAATAATTCTTTCTGTATTCGATTCGTGAATGCGCCAGGAAACTGTAACCCCTAGACACGAGATAATATTGTGCATCTCAAACAGACAATAAAAAAAATTCAGAACTCATCAATTATTGGCGGAAATGAGTTCAATTTTGTTACTCGGGAGTTTTTTTTGGTGTCGCTGAAAACGAATACGACGTTGGAAGTGATCTCCGGTAGCACTTGTACCCAGGGTCCTACTGTTTAGCTCCTATTCTTGAGTTTTCGGCAAATTTATTAAGAAATTAGTCAAAAATCATTATTTGGGGGTTTTTGGGGTTCTAGTTGGGACTCTGTGGAT
Source organism: Diabrotica virgifera virgifera (assembly GCF_917563875.1). Lineage (NCBI taxonomy): Eukaryota > Metazoa > Arthropoda > Insecta > Coleoptera > Chrysomelidae > Diabrotica > Diabrotica virgifera. The sequence continues at coordinate 7,072,293 of NC_065452.1, read as the reverse complement.
CTAGTTATGATGTCGATGTCATCTGCATATTCAATAACTTATACATATTTGTTAAAGATAGTGGCATTTGTGTTAATCTGGGACTCTCGAACTACCTTTTCAAAAACAAGGTTAAATAAAAGACACGATAGCCCATCCCCTTAAGGGATGGGATGAAGGGTTTTAAACGATTGTTCTGGATTCTTAACGGGAGTATACTTTTGTACAATCCGTTGAACAGTACTTTAGATGCTATATTGAGTATGGTGATGCCTCTATAATTATCACATTCCATTATTCTCCCTTTTTGTGAAGTGGACACAGTATGCATAATTTCCAATCTGCGGGTGTTTCTTTCTGTTGCCAGATTTCAGTTAATAATTTATGCATGTTTCAAAATTTTTTCAACGCCCTTTTAGAAAGTTCTGCATGGGGATTATCCGAACCGGGCGCTTTGTTATTTTTTAGTTATAAAATGGCTTCTCTAATTTCTTCTTCGATGGAAAGTGGCTGCAGATCATTTTCATTCATTTGAATCATGGGAGCCTCCATCACATCTTCATGATTACCATTCAGCAGTTCTTTAAAATGATTCGCCCATCTGTTAAGTATCTGGTCCCTATCACTAATTACAGAACCATCCTTATCTTTACATACCACTATTCTGGGTGTGAATTCCTTTTACAGTTGTTTATATTAAAGTATTTTTTGTTATGGTGGTTACCAATCTCGTTTAGAACTTTTTCGTGCCCTTTCTTTTACCTTCTAAACGTTTTTTTCTCTCGTTAAAGGTTTTCATAATCTTCCAGAGTTAATCTCGCTCAGCGCTACTGGAATCCCTTATATGCTTCATTTTTTTTTGTTGGTGTATATTCAATATCACAACGTTCAAAACAGTTCCTCCCCACTCTAAATTTTCCTATGTAGTACTCTTTTTGAGAAAGATGTTTGATTTGTCCTGTATTTCTGACCTAAAGACTTGTCTTTTAAATCCTCTTAATATTTTCCCTACAATCCGGTTATCTACACCTCACGGTAGAAGAGAACCGGATTATATATGTATAATAGTTTCCCTATAATTTTTACAAATAATGTCTATTATAGTTCACCTGTAATTCTTGAAATTTTAGCTCATTAATTAAAGCATGTAGCTAGAATGTAAATAGAACATAATTAATCAAATGCTGGCCAAAGAATAAACATATATACATATATACAGTTCAGGTGAAAAGAGAACTGCATCAGAATTAGCACCTAACCCACATCTGCTCTCATCGTGTTGGATGAAATTAAAGGAAAATACTGATTTCGAAGCAAAGATTTTTGTAAGATCGCCAAGAGCTTCTATGGTATATGGCATTGAATATTGGACAGTTTAAAAAACCAAACGAACGCAGGTTACAAAAAATGAGAATGTTTAGATGGATGATTGGAATGCCAAAAACGCATAACAATTGAAAGCCAACTATATTACTCGCATTTCAGGTATAGCACCTATCAAAAGCATATGATAAGAAATGAAAATCATGTAACATGGGGATATTTGTGTCGGTATGGTTCAAGAGACAAACATATGGAGAAATACAAGTCGACCAAGTATAAAAGATAATACTGAACAGCATTTTGAAAATTATTAATTTCCGACTTATAATCTGTTAGTTTAAAAAAATATTAAAAGTCTTAAGATTTGAAATCAAATTAAACTTACATTTTTATACTATATTTGGCGTAAATTAGCAAATCCGTTGGATCTCTAGTCTCATTACTTACATGATGTCATTTTTTCTAGATAGTAACCTATATTAATAATAAATCAAATATCTACTAATGGGTTTCTAGTATCAATATGCATATATAAACTCTTTATAATACGGTTGCATAAACTTTAGAATACTCAACTAAATAAGAATCTAGAAATCCAAAGTCTTATTCATAGTGAATCTATATACAGTAGACTGATCTATATACAAAATAGATAGAGATGTTTGTTTGCGGTACATTCTGTAGAATTTCTTGAAAACGTTTGACATCAATATTTAAGCTGAATGACAGAAATATATATCTCAGACATATCTTACATGTCATGAATTGAATACTATTGTAAAATAAATGGAGAAAGGTTCTATAGAATATACAGGCATTTACACGTGGACTTATCTCAAAATACCTTGAGTATTTGAGTTAATGTGCGTGAATACCTCCCCCGGTTATTGGTTTTCACCTGTAAGTACATTTAGCAGTTCAGTTACCGTAGCCAACAGACGCTCTGCTTGAAAAAGATACCAACAATAGTACCCAAAATTTGAGATGGATCTACACTCTTTAAAGACACGCTCTAAACGTTAATATTAACTATATTACGTTGTCTCCGATTATACCGAGTACATCTCTAACTTTAGTACTTACATTGGTACATCTCGAACTTTACTTCTATTTCCATATATTCGCCTCCGGGTCTTTGTTAATTAGTAATGTTATATCTTTGCTCCACTTTTTCTTTAATTCCTTTCATATTTTTTATCATAAAATGTAAGGTATATAAATCTATACAGGGTGTTTCATGACTAGCTTATACTACTTATAAATCGCAAACTACTTACACGATATTTATCAAAATTGGTTAATGGGGTTACAGGTTAGGAAGAACTTAAAGAAAATATTTTGACAGACATGTCACTTTCGGTTATACCGGAAGTGAACAGAAACTTTGTTAATTTAAAAAGCAAACCCTGCATATTATTGCATTGTTAGATTCTGCGTAAGATTCTAAATACAATTTGTATAAGATAACATAGGGCAAAACGTTATATTTTTGAGTTATTCAACTTTTTTCAAAAATTTTGACAGATCGAGACTAACTTTTCAAAGTTAACAGCTCATCAATTTACAAACATGTCTTGAAAACCTTTACACATACAGCGTAGGTAACGTTCTTTCAGGAATTTACATCGAAACCGAAGTTCTAAATACAGGATGTTCACTGTTCACCAATGATATGCCATTTCCTTAAACTTCAAACCACAGTAAATAGTCTTTAGGCTTGTGGTATTATGGTTCCCTATACCTAAAGTTAATACTTTTGGAGATAATTGTGATTTAATGTTAAAGGTAAGATATTTATTGTTTTATTTTAGTAGGCCGTTTAGTTTTTTATCTGATCATGCTGCAGAGAGAGAAATTAATGCATTTCGAACTAAAGTTCACAAGCTTCCTTTGTCTTAAGGGGATGGGAATCCAATCTACTACTATTATTTGTCTGCTGCTACTTTTCAAGTACCTCCACATAAAAAAATCTGGAAGTGTTATGTCTGGTGGTCTAGAAGGATACCGGACAGTACCACTGTTGGCTATCCACCGATCTTCAAATGTCTCATCTAAAAAGTGGCTTAGAATTTTTGAACAATGAGAAGGAGCTTGATCGCGAAGAAAAAATTGTTTTCTGAATTCTTGCTGTGATTAGTTCTTTTCGAATTTTGATTTGCCACACCATATATTATTCTTCAAAAATTCATTATCTGCTTAACATTTTATCGTTACAAATTCTGCAAATTCTATTATTTTATTATACTGTGTTTCCTTCAACCTTTGAACTGAGATGTAAGAATAGGGATGAAATTTATGTTAAAATTCGTTGAATAAGCAATTGTACACCAAAATATATCTCACCGCAACGTAAAGACGCTTCGGGATAAGCAACATAGTATCCAAGAACATTGAGTTTGATCATTATTATGAACAATAGGCTTCAATTTGCTGACATTTTGTTGAAAACAACTAAAATGTGTTAAATTTTCAAGTAATCTCTTCATGGTGTCACGGGTGTTATCTTGTAGCAAATATAGAATATGTTCTAGTAATAACTGTCACATTCCCACAAGTATGTATTGAAAGCTAATTTACGCAATTTTCATGGTTTATTTCTAAACGAGCTACTTTTGCCATTTTGTAAAAGTACCATTAACCAGAAATAATGACAATTATGACATATTAATTCACGACATGCTAAAATAAAACAATAGATATCTTACCCTTGACATTAAACCGCAATTATAACCAAAAGTGTAAACTTTAGGTATACAGAACTCTAATACTAGAACTCTTTTTTCATTTAAATTATTAAATATATGGTGTTTCATGTAAAATTATTGACTTACTGAACACCCTGTTCGAAATTCGATTTAGATGTAAACTCCTGAAAAAACGTTACACACTTTTTGTGTGCAAAGATTTTCAAGACATCATGTTTGTAAATGGATGAGCTATTAACTTTGAAAAGTTTGTCTCTATCTGTCAAAATTTTCACAGTATCTAAAGTACAGGAATATACAGGGTGTTCCATTTAAAATAAAAAGTTGTGTTAAAAATGAATAAACATTTTCATTTTGTTGCAAAACGAATCCAAAGCCGTCTCAAATTTCAGTTCGTTCAGAGAACGCTACAACCACTCTGACCGGATTCAAAACTTGTCAGTTTATCATCATACAATGCATATGTAGCTATCTCTGAACAAACTAAAATAATTCAGTGTCTAGAATTTTCGTTAGTTGCAATTTGAGACTAGTAGGCCTAAACTATTTTAGTTTGATCAGAGATAGCTACATTTATGTATTCTCTGATGATAAACTAACAAGTTTTGAAACCGGTCAGAGTGCTTGTAGCGCTCTCTGAATGAACTGAAATATAAGACGGCTTTGGTTTCGTTTTGAAACAAAATGAAAATGTTTATTCATTTTTATTTCTATTAGTTTACTCCTATATGAGTATAAGGGTTCATTTTCCGTTGGAATTTTTCCGCGCTGGACAGGTACGTTATGAATTGCAAATTGTAGAATTTCCTCACCTTCTTTTGCTCCAGCATCCGTTTGGCTTGAATTTTTGAAGCCACGGAGGTGTAACAAGAAAAATGGTCCCAATAAGGTTTTTAATTTAATATTATTTTATTGTATTGAAAACTTGACTTGTAAAAAGTTGCTGTTCACTGCTGGCATAACCGGAAGTAGCATGCCATGCCTGTTAAAATATTATTTTCTTTAAGTTCGTCATAAGTTGTAATCCCAATAAACCAATTTTCATAAATACGGTGTCAGTAGTTTCCGAGATATACAGTGTAAGCTCGTTGTAAAACACCCTGTCTGTTTGTTGTTTTCTACTTATTATTGTTATACTAAACTTCTTATGTTGCTGAACTATGATTATTTTCTTAATTAAGTTTTCATTCCATCTTACAGGCTCCAAAACCTTTAGTTAAATTTGGCAAGAATATGAACAATTTAAAAACTGATTGATAGTTGAATATTATTTCTGTCGATACATCAGTAAAATTGATATTGCGCAAGAAATTCAGCGAACATCTCCGCATTAAACATTTAGCAGTAAATACGAAGAAAACACATTTCTGAAGATACCATGCATCACCAGCATTCTGATTTCATTACATGCTGGCTACCAACTTCTAATATCTAAAACACCAGTATGTAAATCATATATTATAATCATAATCATATAATAATACACATCACAAATTCATTTGGTTAGGTTTTAAAGTTTTAAGGGGAAAAATTGAACACTGCTTTTGTTTCTACTTGGTGAACATATATAGTGGTCTAGTCTGGAGGTGCTTTTAGTGCATAAACTTTCAATGTATGTGGCAATTTTATGTTCAAAAAGATAACGTTTATTTCCGTTCTTAAAATAACTTCGTTAGGTTATTTACAAGTAATATTATTCATATTAATATAACAGATTAAAAAACTCGACAGATATTTTGATCTAAGAATAAAGAATGTTAAATATGAATTAAAGAAAACTAGTATATATTTTTATTAATAAATCATATAACAATAATCATTTTATGGGATTTGTTAGCAAAAGATCTGCCAGCATCAACAAGTTGTATTACCAGAAAATGTTATTGAAGGAGAGTACCAATCATTATGATACAATATTTTCCCAATGTTGCACGCTTGCGGTCTTAAGAAGAGGAATATCGCCTGTCGTCTGGCAATATATATGAATATGCCCTCACACCTGTGCTTACCAAAAGTGATACTCCCTCGCATGCATGTTAAACATTCACGACCATCTTTATTGTAATACTAAATTTAAAATACTAGACAAACTTGTCTAAGACTAGGTACGTCTATTCTTGCATGGTTTCATTCATAAATCACACTGCATATCGTACCGTAGCAAGGTTACCTATGTAAAATATGCTCTTTGTCTCTAACATTTACTAGGATAACATGCAATCCAATGTTAAATCGTATAGTATGGTTTTTCGAATTCCGAAATTTCGAGTGTATATAAAATGAATAAAAGAAACTTCATTGTAGAAAGGTTATAAAATTAGAAAAGGACTTTCTACATTACTATTCGTGTTATCTATGTCCAACTGTCTTTACAAAACTACAATCACTAATTTTAATATTAACACAAGCCCGCTTTCTATTCCAAATAGTTTACTTAGTTATAAGGACTTCTAAATCATGGGCTTAGCAACCAAGGAATCTGACTAGGGAAAAATTTCCTAGTACTGTTGCGGATCAAATGCGATGTGCCCTTCATTACATAGATACTTAGTGTCTGAAATAGAACCTCCCTGTGAACCCTTCCAAAACTAAATCAGTAGCCTTTACTAATAAGAGGAAACTTACTGGACTGAGTGAGTTGAAATTATTTGTGGAGGAAGTAGAACTAACCAATGAGGTCAAGTATCTAGGGGTAACCTGGACACCAAATTCAATTGGAGCACACATTATTAACAATATAACCAACAGAGCTATGCGACTCTTCTGGAACGGCAGACGAGTTATACGAAAAACCTGGAGATAGAAACCGAAGGTAATCTGTTGGTTATACACATCAGTGATAAGACCAACAGTTACTTATGATTCAGTACTTTCTGGTGGAAAAAGACGGCTTTGCAATCTTGTGCCACTTCTCCCACCACACTACAAAATCAAGCGCTTCTAAAGAGTCTTGAATGAGCTGAAAAATAGTATGAATGAAGAGATTCTATAGAGAAATAGCTGAATGAAGAGATTCTAAAGCTATCAATAAGGAAATTGTTGGCCTTCGTTGAGGCCACAGGACTTTAAAACGTATACTGAAATGTAAACTTGTAATTTTGCAAATCAATCATTTTTAAGTTGTACCGTGGTTCTATCCCATAGATTATCAGTGTTTTTATCATTATTAGAAAGGTCACTTTTGTTGAATAATATAACCTTTGTGATTTACTAATAGGACAAACAGTAACTAACACAAAGTTTTATTGAAAGTAATAAGTATAGTATACGGAAGCTGATATTTAACTTCTTCTATTCATTCATTCATTGGTAATAACATTTGTTGGATAATGATTAAATCACTAGTTTAATTTGTGGATCATATACTGTCGAGTTGTTTAATTCTGTCAAATTAATTGTTTTATGTCTAGATTAGAAACTTTTTAATTTTTTACGTAAATGCCAATTATCCTACTAAAGCATATTTTATTTTTTACTTTCACGATATACGATGCATGCGTCATTCTGAAACTTCAAGACAATGATTTACAGTTGTTAGTAAATAACATCAATACGTATAATAAACAATGCGTAAATGCTGGAATTTTCTACTGGGCTTTCACAACTTTTCCAAAATAGCTTTGGGTAATCACAATCTGAATTCTATTTAACAAATTGCATTTATCAACATCTAGAAAGGTAGAAATAAGAAGAGCTAAGTATATTATGACATTACAGTTTCAAAGATATAATTTCCATATACATACATATTTCTCTATAAAACAATTAAAAATAAGCACATGATACTTTCACAACATTTATTATAATTTAATGTCACTACAGATATTTCGGCAGAGTGCCTTTCTCAAGTGATGTGTTTTTACTATGCATCTACACTTCAAAGTCTGTAACTGAATATGTTGAGGAGTGGGGAGCTGTTTGTCACAAGTTGGTCATTCAGAATTATTGTATCTGTACTTTTTAATTTATTAATTTCCATACATTCTAATAAATATAGCTTAAGGGCACCCAAAGTTAACAACGACATTGTTAACATTATGTCACATATCTCTGTAACCAAAGCACTTGGATACCTAGTTTTTTTATTTTGTAGTGCAGGGTAGATTTTTGTAAAGTTGGAGTGAAAGAAACATTAATTTTAAATTTTTTTAAAATACTCCTACAAAAAAACACAAAAAAGTTTAGATTTTATTTTTTATTTTACTTGTTTTTGTACATTTTTCAATAAAACTTTACGCGACACTTAATATTGTCCATCTACAACTACTGTAAAAATTTGGACCTTCTATCATCTATGGATCCAGAGATATTTGACATCAAAAGTTAAAAACCTAGTATTCGGGAGATCGCAAAAACATAAAACACTCGTAATAGGTTATAAAGCTACCGGTGCACGGTAAGTTGAGTGCAGACGTTCAGAAAACAAATAATTTTGTAACCATGGATATTTTATACTATAATTATTAGTCCATAGAAATAAGGTTTTTGTCGGGACACTTGAGCAACCAGGTTGCAAATGGATTTTTTCGGTACTAATTAATATACCTAATACATTATAAATACAAAAATGCCCGTCACAGTTCGGACGAGAAACTTAGTTATTAACAAATAAGGGTAAAAAATGGCAGTTTTTTCGTTTAAATCGCTACAGGTAAAAATAGGGTAATTAAATATCTTATTTATAATATTCTTCTTTTTGTAGATGAGCCAAGGTTTAAAATGGCACTTTTTGAATTTTGGTCAGATCCTTTTTTGTTTCGGAAAGTGCAAAATAAGACTAACATTTCAAAAATAAAAAATGTGCTATAACTTTTGCGAAAATGGCCTTAAGACTTTCATATTGCACGAAAATTTGAGTCAAACATTCCATATAATGTACAAAAAATTTTAAGACGACTCGTCAATTAGTTTAAATTTTATTCAATTTGTTTATCGCAAAGAGTTATATTAATTTTAAATGTTATTCTGAACAATAACATTTCGCAATGTTATTGTTCAGAAAATAATAATGACATAGCAATTCCGTGGAAACCGCATGCAAGAATAATAGTTATGTTTTTAAAGCATTGAAAAAAATCATTAAAAAGTCGTTTTTATCACTCCGAAAAAAGTTTAGTAAAATAGAGTAATTTTTGGCTTCTAAACAATTTGAATAACTTTGTTAATATTGACTATAGAGTAAATCTAGTTTAGGATTTCAAAAGCTGGTATTTTATACGAATTTTCAGAAAAAAAACTTTTTGCCTAGGTTAATTAGGTTCAAAGTTAGCCACTTTTATTATTTAATTCGCAGTTACTTCTATCTACATAAAATTCTCCTGTAACAGTGTTAGTTACCATACTACTCCGAAACGGCTTGGCCGATTTTTATAAAATTTTACACGTTTGTCCTGTAGGACGTTGAAGAGGTTTTAATATATTTTTTTATACCCATAAGTTATAAGGGGGTTGCCCCCTGACATTTTTTTTATTTTTTTGGACAAAATTATCTACCTTAAATGACGTAGAATTAAAAAATACATACAACCCTTAATTTTCACTCTTCTATCACCAACCCCTATTTGTTAATAGCCATCTATATATTTACATCTATAAAATTCTCCTGTCACAGTGTTAGTTTCCATACTACTCCGAGATCGCTTGACCGATTTTTATGAAATTATATATGTATATTCGGTAGGTCTTAGAATCGGTCGTAATCCATTTTTTATATCCCTGAGTGATAAGGGGAGTTCCCCCTAACATTTGGTAATGTTAGGTGGGGTTGTGTGTACATAACGTACTCTATAAGACTACGAGTACATACAAATTAAAAAAAATATCAAAATCCATCAACAAGTTCCAGTGATATTAATCGGAGCATATGTTTGCAGAATCAGTTTCATTTTTTGAGTGCACGTATTTTAGTAATTCCCCTCCGCCGACCACGAATTAATTCCGTTCGGACGCCATTTTTAAAGCTTTATTAACCACTTTGTTGAGGTTCAAAGTTTACTCAAACTTTTACACATAACCTATATATCTTCAACTTCAAAATGGCTCTAGTTAGGTTGCTTAATTGTTATAAACAAAGTAGCCGTCAATTAAATAAAAAAGTGGCTAACTTTGACCGTAATTAACCTAGGCGAAAAGTTTTTCTTTGAAAATTCGTATAAAAATACCAGTTTTTTAAATGCCATTGTAGTTTTAGCCTACAGTCAATAGTAACACAGTTAATCAAATTGTTTATAAGCCAAAAATGACTCTATTTTAGTAAAATGTTTTCCGAGTGATAAAAATGACTTTTTAATGATCTTTTTAAATGAGTTGAAAATATGACTATTCTTCTTTCATGTTGTTTTCATAGAATTGCTGTATCATTATTATTTTCTGAACAATAACATTGCGAAAAAAAAGCTCTCTGCGATAAACAAAATTGAATAAAATTTAAACTAATTGACGCATCGTCTTAAAAATTTTTGTGCTTTGTTTGGACTGTTTGGCTCAACTTTTCATGCAATATGAAAAAGTTCTAAATTCATTTTCGCAAAAGTTATAGCAAATTTTTTATTTTCGAAATTTTAGTTTTATCTTGCAATATCCGAAGCAACAAATAAATGGACCAAAATTTAAAAAACGGTATTTTAAACCTTGACTCATCTACTAAAAGAAAAATATAAATAAGACATTTAATTACCCTATTTTTACCTGTAGCGATTTAAACGAAAAAACTCTCATTTTTGACCCTTATTTGTTAATAACAAAATTTCTCGTCCAAACTGTGACGGGCATTTTTGTATTTATAATGTATTAGGTATATAGTACCCAAAAACCCATTTGCAACCTGGCTGCTCAAGTGTCCCGAACATGGTATATTTTTGCCTTATTTCCCTGGTGTAAATGTGTTATATATCGTAGGAAAGAGAAGATTTCAGATAATAATTTTCAATCATAACACAAAAAAGTTAAAAAATTAATTTTCGGACTTTGAGTGCCCTTAAGGCCTTTATTTTGAACATGAAGAATTTGATACTATTCATTAAAATAATGATTATGATCTAGAAGGTGAAGTGCGTATGTAGAATTTGTTTTTCTATTACTGAAAGCCTTTTTGTGATCTGCTATGCGTTTGTCAAAGGTTCTATCAGTTTGACCGATGTAAGTTTTTGGGCAGTCACCATATGTCAGCTATTATACACCACTCACTCTGTAATTGCTTTTTCTTTTGGCTCTTATTGTTTTTAATGTATTTGTCTAACTTGTTAGTTCTGAAAGCTGATGTTATTCCTTTCTTTTTTATATGTTTCAGAACTTACAACAACCTGGGCAAATACATTAGAAACAATAAGAGCCAAAAGAAAAAGCAACTACAGAGTGGTGTGTACAAACTAACTTGTGGTGACTGTCCGAAAACGTACATCGGTCAAACTGGCAGAACTTTTGACAAACGGATAGCAGAACACAAAAGGGCTTTCAACAATAGAAAAACAGACACTTCTACATACGCACTTCACCTTCTAGATCATAATCATTCTTTTAATGAACAGTATCAAATTCTTCATATTCAAAATAAAGGCACTAAGCTATCTTTATCTCTATGGAAATTAATAAATTAAAAAGTACAGATATAATTCTGATTGACCAACTTGAGATAAACAGCTCCCCACTTCTCAGCTTATTCAGTTAGAGACTTTAAAGTCATATATCACTTGAGAAAGGCACTCTGTCGAAACAGCTGTAATGACATTAATTTATAATAAACTTTGTGGAAATATTGAAAACAAAAGTTTTCAGTGTTTTATTGTTAGATAAAATGAATTTCCTTCAAGTAAACGGTCAAATCCGTCAATTATTTAAAATTTAAATGATACTCAGTTTAATAATTTTAAGTTTATTTTCTTATTTCATTATTTTGTTTCTATTAACGCAAAAGTAAATAGAGATTTTTGAAAAAAAAATACTTGTGGGAAAAATGATAGCGATATGATAATGAAATAAAAAATAGCAAATATATAAACAGCTTGTAAGTACTTATTCCACCGATAAGTTTTTAAAAATTTTATAAGAACACATTTACATAAAAATACGCAAAAGAACAGCCAAAGCCATCTTGGAAAAGCTGTAGTGTGAGTGATCCGTTCTGTGGAAGACACAGTGAATAATTCACACGTTAACCGCTAGAGGCGGTGACATTTTTAATTAAATGCGGAAAGAGAAGAAGTTATTTTAAGAGACATTTGCAACGAGAACCGGTATTTGAGCTATTAAAATATTGACATACATGCATTATATTTATATCCATATATACATGCCACACAACTAGCTGTGGGCGCATACATACACGTGAAAGGAGACATTTGAGTTTGACAGTATTACTGCCAGAGCAAAATGTATTTGTGTAGAGCCATCATGCCATGAATTGGAAATTGATTGAGGCGGGTCAAAGCTTTACATATATCATTTTTTTGCAGTCTATTAAGCTGGATGCCTCCAGCTGTTGTCAACAAATAATAAAAACAGTCGATTTTGAGTCCGAAATACTGTACAAATTATTCAGAATCTTGTCATGTACTACACAAATTTAAAATTCAAAACAATCTTTTAATAAACACACTCAACATGTACATATTTTTGAGTTGGGCCGATATATAGAAGATAAATGATGTTGAGAACATTGAATAGGTCTATACCCTGTTTTTAAGCTAGTAAGAGTAATTCAAATTTACCGCGCCATAATGCTTGTTTGTAATTGGTCCTCCCTCAGACCAGTTTACTCCACTGTTATGAAATTTTGACACTATTGGCATTTCATAGGTTAATTAGGTTATATCGGCGATTTTTTGTGTTTTCTGCGTTTTCCTTTAATTTTTAGTTTGTTTTTATATAAAAAACAGTTGTTTTTAGAACTCTTTAGCGACGTATTAGTATAATATAATATTTATGGATTACCGTCGAAGGACGATATGATCAACCAAAAAAGATGTATTTGGTGATTTTTCTCCTCCTGGTATAAAAACAAGCTTCTTTGTAAACATAATTTCTCTTTAATCGTATATTCTTTTATATAGATTTTGACTACTTGCCATGATATGCATTATATTTCTAATCTTTGATCAATCATGATTAGTTAGCAAGATATTATGTGCTTTAGTTTCAATACTACCAGAAATAACACTTTTTTTAAATCTCTATTAATGATTAGCTGCTTCTTTTATTCTGATAAGTTTGTCCCCGTTTTATATGAGAATACCTTAGTGCTTCCAAATAGCATCTTTGCATTTATTCTTCTTTTTAACCTCTAGTATATCCAGTCAGTAAACTTTACTCTTCCTTTTGCGTAGCATTAAAAACAAAATTGGAAGTACAGCCTTCAAGCATGAAGCGTGTTAAACAATGGTAAGCATTTTTTAAATTCATGGAGACCCGCGCTTTATTAATAGCTCTATTAGATCTAGGTCGGCTATCAGTAGTTTTTTACGACTTTTCTTTTAGACGATATCTTGATTTCTCTTATTTTCAACGTTTCCTTGATCGCAAGCTTTGCCAAGACTGTTTTTTATTTTTGATGTTTTGTAATTTAAATTTAAAGCTATAGTATAGGTATAGTATAATATTTAAAATTATAGGCCAAACTGACCACAGGTGTATGTTCTCAAAAAAAACTTGATGCAGAGATGTTTTTTCCTCGTTTCAATGAGACAGCCATTGGTATAACAAGAACCTTTTAAATGTGATTCTTATAACTTTTAAAATGGTTTTCACCCTTATAACAGAGTTGTTCTTTTAATAATCATGTTTTTTGTGACTATTACTATTCCAGGAGGTATTTATAACCTCCTATAAGACGAGGCTCTGAAGATAACATGTCATGCTGAAAGTACTTGGCTGATTTTAATAAAAAAAATTTCACACTATCAAGTTTTTTGAGAACATACACCTGTTGCCGGTTTGGCGTATATTTTAGAAGTGTATACAAATCATAGTCTTTTTCCAATTTTAAAATAGCTAATTTAGACTATAATGATATAAACCAAGAACTTTATGTAACTGAAATGGAAAAACAAGGTAATACCATCCTTATATGAGTACGATAAGTATAAATGGCCCAATCACGAAAGAAACATGGCATAAGTACTGCATGAAATAAATTGGTTTGAGAACAACAAAAACATAAAAAAAATGATCTGTGGAAATTTAAAGATATGATCCTATGGCCCTCATACAAGTGACTTTGTAAGTGTTCTAAACACTAAATTGCGTTAAGTAGATCATCTTGATTTATAAAATGAATGTAGAATCATGTTGCAAAAGTTAATTTTAATCACTGTATATACTATCAATCATTGTATATCCGTGTTAAAATTTTCTAATTTTGAATTTTGAATTTGTGTAAAACACAACAGTTATTCTAAATAATTTGTTCTAATATGTGGTGTATACTAGTCGGGGAACAACATTTTCAATTACTTTATTTGCAACAATATAAATTAATTATATGCCTATTAGAGGGAAGTGACTATTAGTAAAATTTCCTGGATTAGTTGAAAATGGCTAGCACTATATTTTAATTTTTACTGCCTTATAAGATATTATTTCCATAATAAACTTTAAGAGATATACTTTTATGTATTAAAAACAAAACACGACAAAAAGTAACGGAGATACGCAATAGAACTTACCAAGGAAACATATTTTGAGCAAAATTAACTTCTTGAAATATATTCAACAAAACCCCTTGACGTTACCTAAGACTTAGTTTAATGCTACAATTTTTTAAGCAGTTGATACTGCTCAAAACAGAATAGGTTTGCATATAAATTCGAAAATGTTGGTCCATTAGTTGAAGAGTTCATTCAAAGGACTTGTGCCAAAGTTACCAAAATGTTTAAGACAACAATGACAAACAATGGTTAATAAAGGTATTCATCAACTTGTTAAGAATCTGAATACATTTTACCAACAGCATTCATTGCTGTCAAAACTTTTAGATTAATTTGTCAGTGCCTTCCAGAATACTCTTATGTATACACGAACAAAACTTGGCATAAATGTCCAGACAGACAACACTGCTTGGATATCGGTGCCTCGATTTTAGGCCAGTAATCCTAAAAACTTACTTTTTCATCAGGCACCAAAGCTTTCAAATTTCCACTTTTCCTTTTTATTATTAGATTAGTTTAAAAAGTAATTATTTGAACAATTTAAAGTTGGGTCTTTAGACGAAATTTAGCATTATTTAATTTGGTTTTAGTTGTTAGTTCACAGAGACTCAAATTCATAAATAATTTTCTACTTATTATATTAGCCCATGTTGATGGTCACATATCCACTCTACAGAGACGCAAGAAAAATTAGATAAGTGAAATTAAAACATATTTATACAACAGCACAAATGCTGTGAAGATACTGAAATATATGTTGTTGACGGTTTCTGATCATCCAAGGACTATTTCTTTAACTTCTGATAATATTTAGCACTTATTTAAGATTTATTTCCAGATTATTTTTTTAAGAGGAATCAAGAAGGCTGAAGTGCCTCAGAAAAAGTGATTTCATATAGGAGTACTGGTCTATTTGTAGCAAGCAGTCAGATCTTGTCATACCGAGTGATCAGGATCGGGATTAAAACATTAAACTTGCAAAATTTTCACAAATCAACACAATTTAAATTATCTGAGCACCACTTAAAACACACACGAATACAATATTTAAATACATACAGTTTTACCAGATATTCGTTACTTTGCTTACGTGATTTTGCCCCACCTGTATGTATGTATATGTGGGTATTAGTAAACACACAAAACTTCGTAAATCTTATAAATACACATAAAAATATACATTTTAACACAACTTAGCTACTAGAGTAAAAGTAACTTCCTCTATTCATAAATCTTTATTAAAAAGTATAGATATATTCAAAACAGTGTTAGAAAATCAAAATCATAGAAAGTACACTTTCTCTATATCTATATGTACGAAGAATGCCTCATAACTGCCACAACATTCAAAGCTTTACCTGGTAAAGGTTTTCACCATCATAAAGTTATTGAAAATTCTTATTTTCATTATTTATCTTAGCAATAACCTTTAAATCCGCTTATTGAGGTTAATATACAAATCGTCATGGTTTCTCCATTGTAAAAGTATATAAATGTAAGTTACATAAACAACTATAGTGCCTTGACTTATGCATAATTATGGTAAGCGGTAAACCAAGCAATAAACACAGCGAAGTTTTAAGAAGATTATTTAATTGGGATGTAAAGCGGCCCTTATAACTTACAAATTTTCAACAATAGAAGAATTATAAGAGGGGATTATTTTTTATTACTTTGCCATCACTTTTAAAAGGCCGTTAGGAATGAAGGCACTATATTTGTGAGCCTTCTATACCTAAATACGTTTATTTGAACATTACTTGATAGAAATTAATTTAAATAGTAAGTTGCGCCATGATCAAGGTAAATATTTTATTTCGCTACTTATATACCCCATGGTATTACTTGAGGAAATCATATATTTTAATGGATTAAGGCTGTAATTTGATGTTCACGTCATAATATTTTAGATTTGCTTGTTTTTAATAATAGTATACAATCCCCTTGCTAAGTGCTGGTGGTGTCTGTAATGGTGCATTGTTTTCAGGTTTTATAAGCCGTGGATTAGAATTATTTCTCCTTGAAATTTCACCTGCAATTAGGCTAGAGACTATCAAAAAGGATTGCTCACTGTTCGAGATGTCAACAGACAGTTGTATAACAGTGAAATAAAGTATACATAGACTTTGGTAACTTCTGGCTCAGTTGGAGGCGTAACGTCATGGAAGAAATAATCCCACACCATGGTTAATCAACTCAGAAACCAAGATATCATTACAATCATTGTTTACAAGGAGATCATGCACTCATATGCTTCAGCCATAAATTAAAGCTCCAGTAAATTACTGATGGTCATCGACGGTCTGGCGAAACTAGCTGAACCATCTTATAAACGAATCTAGTTCGGCTGAAGCTTTATACAAAGCAGTATACAGCTATATACAAAGATTTAATCAATCGAATTTAAACTCATCTAGAGCTAAATAATACAGTACAAGTAAAATCTCAATATATTTAAGTATTCTTTGTCGCAGAGCGATCTTATAATGCAATTTGGACATTTGCAACCAAGTTGTAGATATATAGGTTGTCAGAGAAAGTTAGACTAATGATTATGCAAAGCAAATAGCAGCCATTCGATATAGATAATACTCTACGAAGCATGAAATCTCTTAAAATTTTAAGGTGTCCTCATTGACGAAAAATTTAGAAAAAGTCTACCTCTCAAATCGCGCTTTGTTTCAAATCGTGATTTGAATTAATTTTAAATTATTTCTTTTGAATACCAAAAACTGTGGATGTTGTGAAAGTATTCCTGCATGCTGTCTATATGGACATTTCATATGTGTTTATAGTTAAACAGAACATGTATAAATGTGAATAGCCACATATAGATATAGACGTTTCTTTTACAATTCAGAAACTTGAACTTTTGGCTGAAAACAAGCCTCTACATAAAAAAAAATTATCAACAACTCTAACACTATGTGCAAAGAGACCCTGGAATTCGGTTAGAAAAGCGTTTCAAGCAAAAACATTAATTTTTTAAATTTATTTGTTTGGCAAGGTCATCTAATTTTTTATTAGCGGCCAAAATACTACAGATGTTTCACTGTTTCACTGCAGCTTAGTAAAACAGTATAAAATCTGGAGGAAAAAGGAAGAACAATAGGTCAATAACAATTTTAATACCTGACAACTCCAGAAAAACTTACACTTTTATCCCATATTTTATTATAAAAATATTAAAAAGACCTTTTAAGAGTACATAAGGGTTTTTAAAATTCAAAGAGTTCTTGTTATGGACATGACTAAATAATTATTTAGTAGAGTGTTATAAATACAATAGCTGCCACATAAGTGATATATTTTTTAACAAATCAAATGAGAAGCTTGAAATCTTTTAGATAATACAATGCATTTTCATACAATAATGTACCATTTAGTCATGAATGTAGTTCATCCATCTTTTTAATAGTTGCCTTTGTGATTTCTCCTAATAGACTCCGTATTTTTTAATTCTCTCCGTATTTGCCCTTACATTTTGTCTCTTTGGTAGTAATTATATAGTATGACATTTTTGCCGGGGAGATCCTTTTGGAAAGGTTCCGGCGCCACTGCATCTTTAAACCTGTTTGAAATGACTAGTGTCGATGCACACTAGCCCAGGGCGACCGACGGCTTTACGTACCCTCCGAAGCACGGTGAATGGCTTGTATCATTTTTAGAAATGAAAATGTTGTTGATGCCGAGATTCGAACTCCTGCGCTCTTGCCGCTAAGCTACGGCCGTTCACTCTTTGGTAGTGAATACACATATTATTACTACCACATTTCACAAATATTTCGCGTATTGATCGTGTGCCTATTAGTATTGAATCCGTTGTTACTCTTGAGAAGTTTGTCATTCTCCTTGTTTTGTTTAGTTGTTTTCCTCCCTAGTATTATCTCTGAAACTTACCGTTTCTGCTTCGTCGCGTTTTAGGTATTAATTTCTCTTATTTAATACATATATTTTTTACTTCCTTAATGAACTTAATGTGTTCATACTTCCTCTATATCTCGCCGTACGCCGCATACAGCGTTACCCCATACATCGTGTCTGTATGCTTTATATAATAAATAAAGGTTCGGTTTTTTATTCCACGCTGAACTCAGCGTGCAACTAATGTATAAACATACAGAAGTGACGTACCGCGTTACGCTATACGCGACGTTTATTGGGGACCAGCGCCTTACTGTGATTTAGCGAAGTTATAAACAATAGTGGTAAACACTAATATTTTGCCTTACCTTTGTGTACTTTTATTTTTCTCGTTCTAACTGTTCCTGTACCTATTGTTTCTTAGTAATCTCTGTCAATACTGTATCGTCTGCTCTCTTCATAATTTATCAAAGGCTTGTTTAAAATTTATTCACAGAAAATGCATCTCTGTGGCTTATTGGTAAGTATCTCAATTCACATTAAGATTTACCTAATTTGAAAATAGTTTTTCTCTAAATTCTAAACTTTGATTATTGTCGTTTCATAATAATTTTACTTTGCTACGGTCAATTTTATTAAATATTTTACATAAAACTGACTTACATACAACTTTTCCATTGAAATTATTTTGGAGCTTAAGATTATATCTGTTATACAGCCAGTTATTTTTCCAACTCCAAGGTTACTGAGTTAAAGTTATATGATATGACACGTTCATAGAATTGTCTAATTGTTAATATAGTTCTAGAAAAATATATCACATGTCATACATTTTTCATGTTATAAGGTCATTTCAAATTAGAAAACAACTGAAAGAAAAAAGTACTCTCTAAAGGTCAAACAATATTTCCAATAATATATTTTGTATATGGCGAAAGTTTGTCAAGTATAAAAAAACAACTAACATGAACAATGAACATGTTATAAAACAATGTTACCACCTGCTCTTAAAGGATATTCTATAAAAATAGAATCGACAATATTCGGCTGAGCAGTCGTTTTGAGCGATCTTATGCATCTGTGAAAATCACCAAAAAATAAAAACACATGCATCATGCAAAAATAAAAACAAAAAACAAAGAATATTCACAGCTTAGTACATGTACATTTGGGTGTTATTTCTTTGAACTCACCTAAAACTAGTATGGGCAAAGAAAAAACATAAAATAAAACAAAAAGGACTAGACGAAAACGTCTACTTTACTACTGTACTAAGCCACCAGGTTCAAATAAAAACAAAAAGGAGAAAAACAAAACCACCAAAATAAATATCTGTCTCACAATGACTGAGAGTACAAAGAGGGAGCAACATGGAGTAATTTCTACGCACAGAAATATTAAACTTTATGTGCAAAATAACAAATTAATTAAAGATTATGTGATTAAAGTAGGTTTTCTTCTTTTTAAAACATGTATATACAAATGTTTATCTTTTTTATAATGCATGCTTCTAGGATTCCCTTAGCATTTCAATCTCTTCTTAGCTTGGTCAAGATCATTTTAGATTCTGGGTTGTGGGTGTACAAGCGCTATTTTTACGTTTAGTGGCAAAGTACATATTTTAAAACGTTTATAACACATTGTTATATGGTCTTCAGTACTTTGTGAACTAGTGATAATTGTTATATTTTAGGGATATCACTATCATTGTTATATTTTTGTTTCACACAGATACTTTCTAAATCATTTAGCAGAGAAATCTGTATGCCATTATTTCTATGAGAGTAGCTGATCTCAAAATATTCTAAACTGATTATAGGTAAGGTAGGTATTTTTTTATAAACAAATAGGAACGACATCCACCAAGTTGCAGCCTAAGCGGACTCAACTAAGCATGTGCACCTAAGTACTTAACCTGGGGATAGCTGCGGCATATAATATGTACATATATATAAAGTTGGTCTCTGTCTACATTTTTTACCAAAAGGGAAGTCTTCTTGGTGTCTACTTCTTATTTGTTTTTCTTTTTCTGATATTTAATATTGACTTGGAAGATGTCAATTTTAGCTTACTATTCATTGTTTTTTCAGAAGTCACTAATAGTAGTAATTCTTCTACTAGAGACGGAGTGATAATACAGTGAAATACTTTTTGGCTACAAAAAAATGGTGTAGTAAATCGTTATTTTACAAATAAAGATCTAAATCTGTGTTCATTACGGTATAAGTTTATTAAACTTTGCTCCTTTCATCGTGGTTGATCCCAGACGCCATGATGAGATCAGATAAAGCGCTGCCAAACAAACGAACAAGAGCGAACAATAGCATTATGAGTACATAGCGGACAGAAAGATGGTAGAAAAGCGGCTTACAGCTTGGTCAGTCGAGCTCTTGCTGTATGGAACTGGAATCAAACGTTCTTGTAATTCACCACCTATCACCTTCAAGAGTAATAAAGGGCACGTTAAAGAGTGGTTCGATAGACAGTGAGAGACACATACAATAGAAAATAGTGCACATAGATAGATTCTACTAAATAACCTGAGAAGAGTGAAAAAGCAACAACAAAGGGTTACTTATACAGGGCGAACCAACAGTCCGATAGTCCAACACCCCGAATGTATACCGTATTATTACACAACACAAAATATGATGTTAAGGCCCTGTTTTACAAAATTTTCACATTGCCTGAGGATGCGCCAAACCTCTGGTTTTCTTTTGTTACTGGTAAACTATGGAATATATTAAAAATGCCAATAACACAATTGATGTATCTCAAAGACGTCTGCAATTTAAAATTATTTTCTATTATAGAAGATCAGTCGGAACAACCGAATGAACCAAAGTTGTTTTTTTTTTAATTGAAGCAGTTTTGAATATTTTTTAAATATATGAAGAGTTTGTATAGGGTTTTATAGGTCTGAAGTTCATATTGTGCGAACTATTTACACCTTAATAGACAAATATGGCAATATTTAAAGAAGTGAGGATCAGGTTTCAAAGGTGATAAAAATGTAAATGATATATCAAAGTTTTCCTAGTATAGTGCCATTTTTAAAAAAATTAGTATCTTTGACATCTAACCATACAATAAACAGTGTGATCACTATTTTCACATACAAAATTTTCATATTTTTGTAATAACACTCTGTGTATTAATATTGTGTTTTGTAGAAAATATTACAACCTTTAATTTGGTATGAGGTTGTACATGTACATACCTATCATGTATTGTTTTGTAGATATTTAAAAAAGTACTATAGACTTTATGTTTATGCGAATTTTTGGTTATTCACAAATTTTTTTTGCAAAAATAAGAATTATAATCTGATTTTAGAAACACACAATAAAATATTAAGTATGCTTAGAAACAAAGAAACGTTAAATGTATCTGTCAAAATATTTGTTAAAATAAATAGTCTAAATGTGTCACAAAAGCTGGTAAAATTATTGTAAGGTTGCATTTTTTTTGTAACAAATTTTTATATTTTAAATATTAATTTTCCAACTGAATAATCTCTGGGTATGGATATTTGTATTGGATGAATGCCTTAGATGCTGTTTATTAGCGTCAAAAGTGTATGTATAATCAAAGATATCTACACAGAAGACATACTATAAAAACCTTCGAAAAACTTTTAAACAGCTTCGATTTATCAAGCATGTGCAATATTTAAAACTATTAATATCAAAAAGGGTTTTAACTGAAAATGAATTTTGAGTTATGGTAGGATATTTGATATAGGTAAGTGTTTTGATACATATGGTATGGTATGAGTTAGATTTAATATCATATACTATATGATACAGATCATATTTTGATTTATGTTAATAGAAATAGAAAACAATTTTTATAATGAAAATATGTACTTATAATTAAATTTATTAAATTAATTTAAGAATTAATAAAAAATCTTTAAAAATATAAACTTTTCTAAAAATGTAAAGTTCTCTAAATATCTATAAAACGAAACACGCTAGGTGTTTACAACCATATACCAAAAAAAAGTTTATAATATTTACTACAAAATATAATAAATACCAATATATAGGGTGTTCATTAAAAAAACTAGGGAAAATTTTGTATTTGAAAATAGTGATCACACTGTATATTGTATGGCTAGATGTCAAGGATATTAAATTATTTAAAAATCAGACGACACTTCTTCTTCTTCTCGTTGTCCTTATGCCCTATAAGAGCGTCGGACTTTGGTATCACCTATCTTTTACCCATTTCTTCCACGCCTTCCAATCTCCTGCCATTTGTTTCATCTGCTGCACTGTTTTCCCTCTCTTTGTTCCGATTTCCTCGATTTGTTCCATCCACCCCTTTCTAGGTCTGCCCCTTCTTCTTTTCCCCTGTCTTTTGGCATCTGTCACCTTCTTTACTAGTCTGTTCTCGTTCATACTAGTTATATGTCCAAACCAATTCAGTTTTCTTTTTTCAATTTTTTTCTCTATTGGTTCCTGACTTAGCATGTTTCTGATGTTTTCGTTCCTTTCCCTGTCCATCTTCGTCTTTCCAGCTATTTTTCTCAGCTGCATTTATGGCACTTTCATGTCTTTTATTTGTGACCCATGTCTCGCTTGCATATAGAAGAGTTGGTACTGTGATTGTATTATATACATGTATTTTTGTTTCCTGCCTGATTTCCCTTTTCCCCAGTATCGTATTATTAATCGCATAATATATTTTCGTAGCTTTCTTTGTCCTATTTGCAATTTCTAGGTCCAACTTTCCGTCATTTGATATTATCGTGCCCAGGTACTCGTAGGCCGTCACCCTCTCCAATTCTTGTCCTCTACAGACCACTCGTGTTTCGCCTCCAATCTCCTACTCCTGCTGACCTATATTCATCGTCTTGCATTTGCTGATGTTTATTTCTAATTTCATTTTCTCTATTTCCTCAGTCCTCAGACGACACTTTCTTTCTTTCTTCTTATTTTGCCCTTTAATTCGTCCAATTTTGAACATAGGCTTCCCCCAGTTTCCTCCATTCGCTTCTGTTTAGTGCTTTCTGTTTCCAGTGCGTTCCTCCTATCTTTTTAATGCCGTCTCCCCATCTCATCTGGGGGTTGTCCTCTTGCTCTCTTTCCTGTCCATGGTCTCCATTGTTGTATCGTGCTATTCCACCTATTGTCCGTTTGTCTGGCGTTATGACCTGCGATGCTCCATTTTAGTCTGGCTATATTGTCGGCTTACTGCCAAAACCAACTAACTCCACTTTTTGTCGATTCTGAGTTAAGTACTCCTTTGTACTTAATAATTATCAAAGAATGTACTGATGAAACCAGACACTTCAAAGCAGATTTTAAATGTGGGAAACAGATAAGGGTCTCAAAACAACTAATTCCAATGATGACACTTTTATTCAGCCAAAAACAGATATGTGCAGTTGTCTGCACATCTCTGTTTAAATAAAATAGTATTTTATCATTTACAATATTCTAGTTCTGCCAAAACAAGACAAGTGCCTGATTTGGAGGACAGTGATGTTCAAAGTTACCTAGAAGTTGACAACTTTGTACAGCCAAAACCCGACAAGTGCCGAAAAAAAAATGTTTTTTGTACTTTTTTGTAACTTTTTATTCATTTTAATAATTTTTTAACAAAACGTTTCGTTTATAATGTTATTTACTTTAATATTTTTCAGTCATTTAATCATTTTTAAATTCAAACGATTTTTCATTTCAAATTAAAGTTTAAAACGTCGATTACTCAAAACTTTAAAAAGTGGAGTTAGTTGGTTTTGGCAGTAAGCCGACGATATGTTGTCCTGCGTCTTTGACTTTTGTTTTATTTCTTACCCAGTTGTTTTGCTTTTTGTCTGTCAATTTTACTCCTAACATTGCTCTCTCCATGGATCTTTGTGTCTTCATTATTTTATCCATGTTTGCCTTGGTCAAGGTCCATGTTTGGCAGGCGTATGTGAGAATTGGGAGTATGCACTGGTCAAACACTCTTGTTTTTAAGTATTGTTGTATTTTTTTATTCTTTAGGACCCATTTTAATTTTCCAAATCCTGCCCAGGCTAATCTGGCCCTTCTTTTTACCTCCGCTGTTTGGTTTTCCTTATTTATTTTTATCATCTGTCAACAGACGACACTAGAAATACATATTTACATATGTACATACACTTACATTTTTATTATCTTGGAAATCTAATCCACAGCCCTTTTTTAAATATTACCCCTTTTCTCAATAACAGTGTAAATATCTCAAACAATATGAACTTTAGACCTATAAAACCTTATATAAACTTTTCATATTTTTAAAAAATGTATTCAAAAGTCCTTTGATATACTTATTCCATTAAAAAAACAACTTAGGTTCATTCTGTTCTTCCGACTGACCCTGTAAATTACATACGTTTTTGATACACATAAGTTTTGTTAGAAACATTTTTTATACTTATATTTTATATATACGATATTTTAGACGTAATAAAAGAAAACCAAAGGTTTGGCGCACCCTGTATATATGGATTTATCTACCCTTCAAATGTACCCATCATAATTATTGTAAATATGAATTAAAATATATTTATATAAAGCTAGGATATTAAACTGTTCTGAATATTTAACAACGCAACAATATCATACGTTAATAGTATTAGAGCAGTCATCAGCGGTAAAAAACTGCAAAACCGTGGAATTTTGAGAATCAACACCGATTTTATTGAAAATTTGGATTTAAGCTCGGTTGAAATCTACCCTATGCCGAACCGGGATTTTGCCCTAGGGGTGAAAACAAACCCATCTAGGGGATGAAAATTTTTCAATCAAAATAACTATGGAAGTCGATAGATTGACCAATCCTGAGTAAATTTTGTTCTATAATTTTTTTTTGCAAAGTTGATACTTTCCAAGTTATTAGCGATTGAAACTATGCGTTTTTCATTGAAAAAACTCACGTTTTATAACCGTTTTTCATGAATGACTTAAATTTTTTTTTTATAGAGAAAATCATTAAGAACAAAGTTGTAGCTAATAAAAAACAAAGAAATTTGCGTCGGAAAGACCTATCTAAACCCAATAACGACTGAGTTATTGCTCTTTAAAGAGTGGTTATTTTCGAAGTACCTCGAAATGGAGAACCTTCAATCTCAAATAATTCGAATGTGGTGCAATTTTTTGGAAAAGCTTAACAGACATATTTTAAATTTCTTTCATTAAAAGCCTTTCAAATGAGCTCTAATAAAAGTTTTTTGCTTAAGAACTGACTTATGACGAAAATAAAGTCGCTCCCTGCTTTTTTTATTTAAATGTAACAATAATTAAACCTACGTCACTACAATCTTAATAGAAATGAATAGTTTTCTACTTGACATTAACTTTATTTAGGTATAATTGATACGATCCATGTGATATGACCGGTTTGGAATGCTTAGTTTAGAAAAAATAGTTCTTTAACCCGAACATGAAATTTTTATAATTAAAAAAAAGTGCATTTTTCTTAAATAAATCTAAAAGTATTCATAGTATGAAAAAATGTTTCAAATATTAGGATTTTTTTATTGACAATTTTGATTATGCACTTTTTTTTTAATTATAAAAATGCCATTTTCAATTTAATCAACAATTTTTTCTAAACTATGCATTCCAAACCGGTCAAATCACATGGATCGTATAAATTATACCTAAATAAAATTAATTTCAAGTGGGAAACTATTCATTTCTATTAGGATTGTAATGACGAGGGTGTTAATATGTATATGTGTTAAATTTCAAAAAAAATCAGAGAGCGACTTTATTTTCGTCATAAGTCAGTCAGTTCTCATGCAAAAAACTTCTATCAGAGCTCATTTGAAAGGTTTTTTTAATAAACTTTCGAGTTATTTGAGATTAAATGTTCTTCATTTGGAGGTGCTTCGAAAATAACCACCATTTAAAGAGCAATAACTCGGTGGTTATTGGGTTTACATAGGTCTTTCCGACACGAATCTTTTTGTTTTTTTAAGCTACAATTTTGTTCTTAATGATTTTTCTATAAAATTAAATTTAAGTTATTCATGAAAAACGGTTATAAAAATTGAGTTTTTCAATGAAACATGCATAGTTTCAATCGCTAATAATTTGGAGAGTATCAACTTTGCAAAAAAATGTTATAGAACAAAAATTACTCAGAATTGTTTAATCTATCGACTTCCATAGTTATTTTGATTGAAAAAATTTTCATCCTCTAGATTGAGTTGTTTTCACCCGCAGGGCAAAAGCCCGCTTCGGCGTAGGGTAGATTTTGACAAAGGTTATAAATACTACCTAAATCGAAATTTTCAAGGAAATCGACCTTGATTCTCAAAATTCCACGAGAAAATGGCTGTTGATTGGACTATTATATCTACGTCTAAATAACAAAAAATACTGTTTTACTTACTTTTTATGTATGTATTTTCTCCAAGACCCTTACATCCAGTATAATGCTTGTGTAATATTTTTAGCTTAAGCACCTAGATGGTATTGGTTTTAAAATGACTTTGGATCACCCTGTATGTCCCGCTATATACTGCACGGCTTATTACACAATAATGCACGTATGCTCTCTACAATTTTTGTTTGAAGATACAGTAAACATGCATAAAAAATAAAAAAATGGGAAAGTACTGTTGGCAATGTAAATCTTCTTTGGGGGAAAAGTATGTACATACACAATATAAAAATTATGTTCGAGAAGTAATTATTTTACCAGAAATATTTTATTATAACCGATGTAAAAATGATCATTTTTAAACACTTACCAAAAACTTTAAGACAAATACTGTTTTCCTTCTTTGAAATGATTAGATGATATACAATATCTTCAAGCAAAAATTATTTTGACCTTTTATGTTGAATTTATTTAAAAAACCGTGATGATACGCTGTATGTAATTGACTTCAGAATCAGAATTGGATTATCAATAAATGTAACATTTTTGTATCGGTAACTGACACGTTAAATAATTATTTTTTTGTACAATTTTTATATGAGACCAAATCAGATAAGCACTTCATGTAACAAACTACAAGTCTTTTTGACTAAGCACTTTAGTCAATAGCTGGGATAGCATCTTTTTTTATATAATTCAGAAAATAAATTTAGGATGCCATAACAGCATAGAATGTCATTTGATTATTTCAGACGTTACTGGTTTCAATTTAGATCCCTTTTGTCCAATTGGTAATATGAAGAAAGTTAAAATTAATTCATGTTCCAATACACTCACTACTGTCAAATATTCCTAAATTTAATTAGTTTTAAATGACAAATATACTTTTTATACATTCTTAAAATGGCAAACGTGGCAACACGGCTCTAACAACGCTTGTCTAGGTTTGCGCAATGAAAGAAAGACAGTATATAAGACAGAAAGGAAGACAGTCTTCCGTTTGTTTGGACCATGCTTTTTCTGTGTTTATGTCGATCCCATTGTACGTTTTTATATACTTCGCCTGTTCTTTGTCACTTTGTCCGGGAAAAATCTGGTAATCGATTTTAAACATACTTCCCGACTAGCTAGAGATATGAAATTTTCAGAATAGCTCAGAACGCGATGACAATGCAATATTCAACAGCTTTTACATGGATGCATAGAGTTTTATTTGGAATTTTAAGCCATTTTCAATTTTATATGGTAAACTTAGTTCTCACTTTTCTCAAAAGATGGCGCTACTAGTTTTCTCAATAGATGGCGATACTTTCTGCCATGTAAAATTTTTTATTCATAGTTTATAATTTTATATTGTGTCCCATAAGTAATATAAACGTGGCATTATACAAAGTTGTTTTTTTATAAAAGTGTAATTATCTTTATAGTTGTATGTAGTTTCTTTACGAGCAGGCTAGGCTGAATTTCACGGTAACTCAAGTACTCAATATACGCATATGTGTAACATGAATCCTGGATTTGCCGAAGAATTCATACTCACCCCTGGGTGAATCGACTACTTGAGCTAATCTGCACATCTACAATACATTAACAGTCTAACATGCTTGTTGAGATAGATACACATATAAATGGCAAGAAGACACGGTCTAAACTGGAAAACTTATTTCAATTGAAACTTGTGTTCTTTGAATCTGCGTAATACCTCAGTTGTCAGAAGTTAACACGTGGGTTCATTTGCCTCCTCTTTGACAGCACGTGAACAATTAGCTCTTTTTTATATTCAAATTATGTGACGTCCATTCGTTTAACCATGTCTATACAGGGTGTCTATAATTTAACCATGTCTATATGTCTATAAAGGTTCTTCTGTAGCCATAATATACAGGATGAGCCACGCTCAACAGGACGGAGCCTACCGGGGAAACGGCTTAAGATATTAAAAATTCCTTCCGTGGGAATACGTAGTTTAGTACCCGCTACAAATTAAAATTTGTGAAATATGTACAGGGAGTCCCAATTTGGCGTAATGATATAAAGTTATATATTTTTAAATGGAACAACCTATATTTCACTTTAATTTTGAATTCTACTGAACAAAATAATGTTACTTTATTTAACATTCCCTATACCTATTTTTGACAGGTTTCGATTTATTTCGGTTTTTCTGAAAATGTACTATTCGCGAAATTAATTAATTACACAATATCGCATGAATTTTAATTAACGTCTTTTGTCAGTTATATCTCAACTGTCCATGCTTTACATCAGAATAATTACCATTTGAAACTAATCTACAGAGTGTTCGCAATCTGAAGTGTCAGTGCTGTACAATATTTTGTATAATTACTTTCTTAACTTAAATGGGACACCCTGTATTTTACTTTAATTTTGAATTCTAATCAAAAAAATAATATTACTTTATTAAACAATCCCTATACCTATCTTTGATAATTTTCGATTTATTTGCGTTTTTTTGAAAATGCACTATTCTTGAAATTAATTAATTACACTTTATTACATAAAGTTCTACTCTAACTTCAACAAAACACTCTGTATTTGAATGATGTAACAATTTTATTATAATCAAACTATTATAAAATTTTATATTAATATCTAGTATCTTCAGATCTATTCGCATTATGTTACCTGGAACATTAATGTCGTTAATTACATAGCTCATTTTACATTATAAAGAATGTCATTAAAAAACAAAAGGTACCTAGCTGTCCAACTATTAACTGTATTGCTTTCAATTAATAGAAATGGCAGATTATTCAATTAAAGACCGAGTAAATATGATTTTAATTCTGGGTGAATATGATCAAAACAGTTTGTTAGCATCAAGAGTCTATGCTGAGAGATTTCCCTTAAAACGTATTTGAAAGAGTCTTCTTAACAAGGTTTCGTGAAACTGGCAGTGTTGTTTATACTAAACGAAAATTAATAAATCCCATAACTGAAGATGAAAATACCGAATTAGAAGTTATTCAATCAGTTATTGAAAATCCAAATACAAGTACAAGGACGGTGGCCAGGGAGATTGAAGTAAGCCAAACTAGTATACGCAGAATCCTTAAAAAATACAAATATCACCCATACCATATTCAAATGCATCAGCATTTGTATGGAACTGATTTTGAACGTAGGTTAGAGTTTTGTTTATGGTTTCTAGACAAAACGGGAGCAGATCAACATTTTTTTGATAAAATTTTGTTCACTGATGAGTCTACTTTCCATAATAATGGACTCGTGAATCAACATAGCTTTCACTATTATAATACGGAAAATCAACATGAATATAGATGTATTGATCGACAAAACCGATGGTCCCTTAATGTATATGGTGGAATAATAGGAGAACATGTGATAGGACCGTATTTTTTTAATGGCCATTTAAATGGACAAAAGTTTTTAAGATTTCTACGAAGAGACTTTTATATACTTTTGCAAAATATCCCTTTAAATATTAGAAGAACAATGTTTCTGCAGCTAGACGGTGCTCCAGCACATTACACGCGTAATGTTAGAGAATATTTAGACAGAAAATTTCCCGGAAAGTGGATACGTAGGGGTGGTGCTGTCAGTTGGCCTCCTAGATCACCTGGGTTAACATCAGTGGACTTTTTTTTTGGGGATATATTAAAAGTTTGGTTTATCAAACTCCACCTACAACCGCTGAAGACATGAAAACGCGTATTCGTAATGCGTTTGCAACAGTTACTCCAGAAATGTTAAGAAAAGTAAAACAAAATTTTGAACACAGAGTGAGGTTATGTATTGAAGAAAATGGACACCATTTTTAACATTTAATGTAAATTAATTTTTTTCCGGTGTGTTTTGTTTAACTTTATGTAATAATGTAATAAAGTGTAATTAATTAATTTCAAGAATAGTGCAATTTCAAAAAAACGCAAATAAATCGAAAATTATCAAAGCTAGGTATAGGGATTGTTTAATAAAGTAATATTATTTTTTTGATTAGAATTCAAAGAAAATAATTATACAAAATATTGTACAGCATTGACACTTCAGATTGCGAACACTCTGTAGATTAGTTTCAAATGGTAATTATTCTGATGTAAAGCATGGACAGTTGACATATAACTGACAAAAAGACGTTAATTAAAATTCATGGGATAATGTTTAATTAATTAATTTCGCGAATAGTACATTTTCAGAAAAACCCAAATAAATCGAAACCTGTCAAAAATAGGTATAGGGAGTGTTAAATAAAGTAACATATTTTTTATGAGTAGAATTCAAAATGAAAGTGAAATATAGGTTGTTCCATTTAAAAATATACAACTTTATATCATTACCCCGAATTGGGACACCCTGTATATATTTCACAAATTTTAATTTGTAGCTAGTACAGACCTACGTATTTCTACGGAAGGAATTTTTAATATCTTTAGCCGTTTTCCCGGTAGGCTCCGTCCCGTTGAGCGTGGCTCACCCTGTATATTATGGCTACAGAAGAACCTTTATCTGAAGAACTAAGATTAGAATATATATCTACAGTTTATTCGCATGAGATATGCACTGAATGTAAACATTAGTTAACAGCGATGTCGTCATCGGCAACATACGAGATGGTTATTTCCATTCAAGTTTTGAATATTTTTGGATAACAGTTACTTGTATAATCGCGTAAAGTACTCAATTATTTAATTAATATGATTATTATTTCACTATATATGTATTCAGAGGTTACAAATAAATTATATAATATATAATAAAATCTAATAATCGAGAAAAGAGACAAAGTGATAACGTGATGTTACTATGAAACGAGTAGATTCCTTCTTTACACCTTTAACAATTATCATCTTCGTTTACAAGCACTGCATGTCTTATTTGAATTTAGTGTAACATCGCTTACAACTAGTTAGTTGAAGTATTTTATTTGTCTTGTTTTACTTTTACAACCGTGTCTTAGCTTTCAGATGTTCTTAACAATAATTCGAGAGCAATGAAGTATTTGACTTTAATTGGTTGGATTGATAAGAAATCATCAAAAATCTTAAACACATTTTTCTCATATCACCAAATGGACTTAATTGTGCCTAACTTATTAAAAAAACATTCTGTCTTTGTTAGATTTAAATTAGATTTAGTATAAAATATTATTTATGTTTGCTATAAAAAGTGCTCCATCTGAGTTATGCATTTGTACAGTCTTTACAGAGCAATAAAGTTGGTGCAGTATATATGAAGTCCCAAATCCAATAAACGCTAAACATATTTTACAAAAGCTGCCTTGTATATTCGATTTACGTTCGATACTATATCTTAGTCGGTTCCTAAAGCTGTTAAAAATAAATAGTACACATTGCAAACCGGCTTTATTGAAATATATACCTTTGTTGTTGTTTTTAGATAAACACGTGATAGCTAGAATATAGTTGCTTATACGTAAGTGTTGAAAACAGACACGATTGCTCGAAACGTGTATATAATTGGGCTCAGTGCCGAAATTACTAAGACAGAGCAAGTATATTTGTAGGTTTATGAATAAAGCTTTTCACAGAAGCCAGAGCAGTGGCAATCTCAATGAAAATGAAATACAATAGAACAATTATAATAAAAAAAACTATTTATTCCTTGCTTAGGCTTATTGTGAATCACCTAGTATACAGAATAAGCCAAATAAAACGACATACGCAATTAATACAGTGTATCGGAACTGCGTTTGAGATAGTCGACCAATATAAAAGTTCGACACACATAAATCATAGCAACGTTAAAAATATCGTTCAACTACCTTTTACGAGTGAGCCGCGATATGCGACACGTGACCAGTTTATTTCGGCTGGGCTCATGGCCTCGCTCGTAAAAGGAGACAGCTAGTTAAACGATATTTTATACATGCCGATGTCAACGTTGCTATGATTTATGTGTCGAGCTTTTATATTGGTCGACTATTTCAAATGTCGTTCCGATAAACTGTATTAACTGCGTATGCCCCGTTTTTATTTGGCTTATTCTGTATATTGAAACAGTTACAGTTTGGCGATTATTAAGAATGTATCGTTATAGTTCAAAGAGCGTAATATTATATATAATAAATGTATACATATAAATGAACTGAAGATAATAATATCGAGCAAAAATTAAGTAATGTGGCCTACTAACCCACAGACGCAGCGCATTTCTAGAGCACAGCACAATATTCATTTTACAAACAGTTCAACAATTATATTACTTTGTATGTATCGCATTTTATAGGGATATACACATTTGAACATATACATCGTATATATTATGTAAATAATTTTTAATATACATGTCGTTGGCAATCGACACAGAATACAATTGACTCTTAGTTAGTGTGCATGCGGTAAAAAATGATGAAAAAAGTTTAATTTCAGTACCACTAACCTTCATCTCTAATACTAAGAGTAAAATGCTATACATACAGCTGGACTACATTAAGCAACCAAATAGTATGTACATAAGATACAAACTGGGTACTGGTCAAGTTTACACTATCTAGTGCTAAGCTAGTGGCTAAATTGGTTGGATAGTCTGTCGGTAAAAGGAATTTTTCGGGATAGTTTGCTACATCTGGCACCTCACGTCTACTAGTAGCAGCATTGTCCGGGCTGCAGAGTTTAATCTCGTCATGCCCGCCTGGTCCTTCTGCTCAACTTAATATTAACTTAACAACTAATCCAGAAACAATAACTTTTCCCCGCACGAGAGAAAAACATTGTCGTTTTTGTGCAAATAAATGCTTTCGAATTAATAAAATAAATGCATTCGAATTAGTCATAATCTCATAAGACAACTATTTAATAAGGAGTGGAATTAAAACAAATATGTCTTTATTTAGACATGAATGTATTTAATTAATTAATATAATACAAATGTATGAGTTTATAAAATAAAAAATACGCGAGAATGAATCAATCAAACACTTAATATACGCTAATCACAAAAAGTATCGCATACTTTTTGAAACAGAAAAAACTTTAAAAATAATTTTTAATTCTTAGCAGATTGTTATAATACTCGGCTGTCGTCTCCTTAAGGTGTCTACAAACCCATAACGTTTCAAATTGAAGCGTGTTTTTGCCGAAAAAACAAACAGTAAATAAAACGTTGTTAAAGGAAAATATTTATTTTGGACGTTTGTGTTCGAGATTTTGATATGTGTACTATGTCTGCTTGAGTTTTCAATGAGAAGGTGCGTTCTTACAAAAAATGAGTAATATAACGTCAGAGCGTTAGCCCAAATTGTAGATTTAATTGGAGATGGACGATCGCAGCAATATTTTGCTGATGTTATGGGAATCCACCAAACCAGAGTTTCAAGAGCTTTAGGAAGGCATAGAGAAAGTAGAAGGCATAATAGACGGAGAGGCAGCGCTGAAAAGTCTATTTGAATTTACTAAAGCTAGATTTTTTACAGTTGATTACTGTGAGTGTGTAGAGAAACATACTGCGGTCGGTCAAGCGAAACGTAGAACATCTACAGTTTTTTTTATTAAATGCATATTTTTCGAGGTATTCTCAAAAAACCCTCTAAAAAAGTCGATTTTTTTGTCGAAAAACTGTTATTTTCAAGCGCGAATAACTCGAAAAGTATTAGCTTTACGAACAAAATGTAAAAAACATTTTTTTCTGAGAATCACTTTTCCATCGAAATGCATGGTTAAAATGTAATAAAAAATTTCCACCCCCTAGATGGGGTGGCAACCACCCACAAGGTTTTAGCGTATGATAGCGGCATGATATAGAAAATGATCCTTGGACTATTCCCTAACTTCTCGTGAAAATTTCGTAAATCCATGCTGGACGAAAAAATTGCGAGCCAAAATGCTTCATTTCCTCAATCGACAATTGGGGCCGACCGACCGGCTCTGTCCCGTCTTACAGCTGACCGACTATAATAACTTTTATTTATATTTAATTTAGAATGTGTGTACTGATTTTCAGCATTAGTAAATGGAAATAATTACCTTCGTAGGAAAGCAACTTTGATACCCTCTCAGTAACACCTGTTCTACGTTTCGCTTGACCGACCGCAGTATGTTTCTCTACACACTCACAGTAATCAACTATGAAAAATCTAGCTTTAGTAAATTCAAATAGATTTTTCAGGGCTGCCTCTTGGTCTATAAGAAGACCAGTTCCAGGACGTCCCAGGTGCAGGAACTCCGCAGATGAACGTTATTTACATATGCAGACTTTGCGTACACATCATGTTACAGCTAGACAACTGAGAAATGATCTTTCTACAGACCGTAATGTTCGAATAAGTGCCAATTCGGTTAGAAACAGATTAAGGGAATTTGGAATCAGAGCCAGAATGCCAGCTACTGTTCCACTGTTAACGAGGGCACATCTGGCACGTTTAAATTTTGCACCAGGACATTATGATTGGGATATTAACGACTGGGCTAATATTCTTTTTATTAATGAGTCAAGATTTGCACTATGTGGATCATACAGTGCAAAGTGTCTGACCGATCCACAAAGTGCAAATCTTGACTCATCAATAAAAAGAATATTAGTCCAGTCGTTAATATCCCAATCGACATGTTTTGGTGCAAAACTTAAACGTGCTATATGGCGTGCAATCGTTAACAGTGGAGCAGTAGCAGACATTCTGACTCTGATTCCAAATTCCCTTAATCTGTTTCTAACCGAATTGGCACTTTACGAACCGAACATTACGAACGACAGGCTGTGGAAAGATCATTTCGCAGTTGTCTAGCTGTAACATGATGTGTACACAAAGTCTGCAGATGTAAATGACGTTCATCTGCGAGGTTCGGCAACTGGGAAGTCCTGAAACTGGCCTTCTTGTGTATCCTCCACTTTTTCTATACCTTCTTAAAGCACTTGGATTGGTGGATTCTCATAACATCAGCAAGATTATACTGCGATCTTCCATCTTCAATTAAACCTACAATTTGGGCAGCTTCATCTGACGTTATATTACCCATTTTTTGTAAGAACGCACCTCATTGAAAACTCAAACAGACATAGTCTACAGATCAAATTCTCGAACACAAATGGCCAAATTAAATATTCTGTTTTAACAACGTTTTGTTTACTGTTTTTTTCTGCAGAAAGACGCTCCAACTTGAAACATTATGCTAAAAATTAAAAATTATTTTTAAACTTTTTTTTTTTGTTTCAAAAACTATGCGAAACATTTATTTGATTAGTGTATTTAAGATTACGATAAATTAAATCTAAAAATGAATATTGGATTGCAATCTGTATTGCATCCTATTATGCGAAAGAATGACCATGTTGCGGCGGTACAAATGCGATTTTGACCTCTGCGGCCAGGACTGACAACACTATATACGAGTTTCATGCACGGGCTTAGGCAAGTCCGAATTATTTAATGCGGTTGAGGCAGCAACAACTTCTGCAGGGGAGCTGGGAGAGTGGTGGGCAAAATGCTGATGGTGGGAAGGTATTCTCAAGGTGTTGGGAGACAAAAGACGTTGATCGTCACGTTCATTTGTCTTGTTGGCTTGTTGTGGAGACAGCTTGGTAGCAGGATCTTCGTCAATGTATGTGATGTCTGACAGGGGGCGCGGTGGCCAGGGGCCTCCGGTATGGCTCCTTGAGCTGCGCAAACTGTGTAAGCTGTGTAAACTATGTATGGAACGCCTTTCCTCCAGATCCTCCAAAGTTGACTTGAAAGCTCTTATTACTCTTAGCTGCAAACACAGGGAAGCAGGGTATTCGTCAGCCTGGGTATTGCATGCGTACACACGCGACATGCTTCACATCACAACATACATACCTTATACGCACAAACTCCCACAACTCAACTCTAAACCCAGAAAACGAAGAAGCCAACCTACCAGAGCTTTACAAATCAATTTTGCGGCTGTCTCTACTTTCAACTAATAGTAGATTTCTGAAGACCTTCATGTTTCCTTATTAGAATGCAATTAAATTAAATATTTTTCTACGTATCAATTCTCATTCAGTAAAACTTTTACGAGTATATAAGTATTACTCCTACATTATAGGTAAAACTGATTTTAATAGTGTTCACAAATCCAAAACATATTTTTTGTTATGATCAAGTTCTTATATAAGTCTTATATAAGTTTCTTATAAAAGAAAACCAGAAAGATTTCTTGTGATTATCGTTTAAACTGGTTTAAAAGACTTAAATCTGAGAATCGCACAATGAGTGCGAAATGCCTGAGCCAACAAAAATATATATGAGAAATATATTCTCCATTACACAGCAAAGTTCCAGAGAGACATTCCTTTTTGCTTATGATATGACGATGGCGTGGTGTTGCCAGAAAATACTGACTAAAATATAAGAGATATTGAGACCAGCTTTTGAAAGAATATATTTAAAATTTAGTGGGTCAAAGAAAGCCACCATAGCCATCCATATATTATGATGGTAAACTAATGGTATAATGCGTAAAAATCCATGGTATAATGGGACACCATCATATTATGATGGTGAAATGATGGATATCCATGCAGTAGTCAGAACGGAACGATTAACCGAACAGATGTGTGTAAAGTAATCTAAAAAACCAATGGAATTAAGATAAGTTGTATAAGATTATTGAGATACTACTCCATATATGAGTGGAGTGACAAAAATAGGCAAGGTTCAAAAATAATATATTAAGGAAATTTTAGATGTTGATTGTACTACTTTCAAAAGAAGAGTGATTTAAGCTTGGTAGTGCATGCTCAACGTTGAAGAGATAATTAGAAAATTCTTACATCTGCTGAGTATTGAGTTCCTGGGAGAACTAGGATAGAAGCGCCTAGTGTGAGATAGATGGGGGATGTCTATGAAGGGCCAACCAATATAAAAACACGGAGCAATAAATTGTGATTTTGTGTTAAAAAAAACGGATGATAGAGATGAATAAAGGAGAAATGAAGTTTCGTTGAGAAACTGCTTAATCCGGAAAATAGATGTAGTTAAGAAATTATTGTAACATCATGAATAGATAAAATAGCAGATAGAAAAATAAGAAATATTCGGAAGAAGTCAAGAACGAGAACAGGACAGGTATATTTAAGAAAAAACGACCAATCTGAAGAAGATGGAACTGCTGATTAAATAATCGTAAGTTACTTTATAACAACTTACCTACAAGTAGAATCATTGATGAAACATCACAGGAACTTGCAGTATAAAAAGTTGTGGGAGAAAGCTGTATACTGCCACTTTTACTATTTCTTGTAAATTCACAACGAATTGTGCATGTAACATTGAAATAAAAAGGAATGGGCGTCAAAAATAAATGAGGTTGTTAAATATACTACCTCATATTCTGATAATAATAATGGTCGACAGAAAAAAAACTATCTTAAGTTTTTGCGACCTGTATTCAAATAGAATAACTATACATATCTTGCGACGCTAATTACTAATAATTAAAGAAGGTTCTTCAAGATTCTTTAGTTCCAAAAAAAAGGAATTCTTTGGAAGCATGGCTTTGGAGCTTGAGACAGGAAAATCGTATCGAAAGTGAAAACAAAATTGCCCCATGTGAGACAAAATACTTGAAAAAGTAAAAAGGGTGTAATTTTTCTACTTAATTGAATAATTTTGATATTGGAACGCTTTCCAGGGAAATCCGAGATGGTCTCCAAGTAGCCACAGTTAAGGAGATAGTGAGTGAATACAGCAGCCGCAATTTGGTAAAATTGGAAAACCACCAAAACAATCTTGCACTAAACCTGCTAGATAATAGTGAGCAGAGTCTGAGACTGAAGACGCACAAACCATTGGAGCTACCATATAGGTTCTAAGCAGCAGTGAAGTGAAGTGCAGTGAAGTAAACTGCGCGTCATAGAAAACGGGCACCCTAAAAAATGGGTAATTTTTGATGTCGCGTATCTCCTTAACCTGTTGTCCGATTTAAGTAATTTTTTGAATATGTTATAGCCTTATTCTTTGTCAATATCCTTGTAATAATATTTTTGCTAAACAGGTAAATTTTCATTGTATACCGGGTGTACGAATCGAACTGTGTTTTTTTCTCAAAGTTCGCAACACCCTGTGGAATATTCTAGCCTTTATAAAATACTGAAATGAAATCCCGACTATAGCCTCAGGTTTTCTGAACATTCTGTTTTTTTATTCATTCTCTTATGTTGGATAATACAAAATGTATGTTATTCATCAGTATAGGTTGTTTATAAATAAGTGCGACAAACTTTAAGGGGCAATTCTGCATGAAAAAATAATGACCGTTTGCTTTATAAACTTATGTCCGCAAATGCTTCGTTTACGAGATATGGGATGTTATTTTTTTTTTACAAACTGACGATTTATTTTATTGCCCTTAAACCGGTTGAGATATGCAAATGAAATTTGGTAAATTTTAAGAGATAGTTATTGCGATTTTTTTGACTTGCAATCAAGAATTTTATATTCACTATTGGCGTGCATATGGGTAATATGACCGATCATATTACCCGTATGCACGCCAATGGTGAATATGAAATTCTTAATTGTATGTCAAAAAATGTGCAATAACTACGTCTTAAAATCCACCAAATTTCATTTGCATATCTCAACCGGTTTTAAAGCAATAAATAAATCGTCAGTTTGTAAGAAAAAATTCAACATTCCGTATCTCGCAAACGAAGCATTTGCGGACATACGATTATAAAGCAAACTGTTATTATTTTTTAATGTAGAATTACCCCTTAAAGTTTGTCGCACGTGTTTAGAAACACCCTGTACTGAAAAAGAACATGGCTAATTGTTAAAGTACCTAACTTTGGTATTTTCCAACATAAGCGAATAAATAAAAAACCAAAATGTTGAGAAAACCTGAGGCTATAGTTGACTTTTAATTTCAGTATTTTATAAATGCTAGGATATTCCACAGGGTGTTGTGAACTTTGAGAAAAAAACACAGTTTCATTCGTACACCCGGTATACAATGAAAATTTACCTGTTTAGGAAAAATATTATTACAGGGATATTGACAAAGAACAAAGCTATTGACATATTCAAAAAATCACTTAAATCGGACAACAGGTTTAGGAGATACGCAACCTCAAAAATTACCCATTTTTTAGGGTGCCCGTTTCCTATGACACGCAGTGTACTTAGCGTTAAAGGTACATTTCAATAATCTAAGAGGCTAGTGGAGTTTTTGTTGTCACTGGATAACAAATCCAAATTTATACATACACCCTTTTGTACAAACAAAAAACATGCTTATAATTTTTATCTATTGATTGTATGTAGTAAATAAACTTTAATAAAAAAAATTGAATTAATTTAAATAATGATTAATGTTAAAATATATATACAATTTGGATATAACCTCTGTAAGAGCTAAAAATACAGTTACTATTTCTAACACTATATAATGAACTAAAAACTGCCTATCAAGGAAACATGAAAATTTTTGATAAGCGCTTTTTTATCTAAATATTTTCAAAAAAAGTGTACTATGTATAACGCTATTAAAGCAGCAAATTAGTAGCAGTATTTGTCAGCTAAGCTCGGCTTAATTTGGTCTATTCGTTGCCTATTTAGACTCAAGTTACAATCACACCTCCAAGTACGCCACACTCATACATATATCATTTATTTTTCTACAAACAATTTCTACTAATATTCTATTAATATACTTTAGATTTCATATACAGAATCTGTTTGTAGAAACATTGGCGAGCAAAAAATTAAGTCACTGAGAGAATGATAATCATCCGCTTAACAATAGTTTTTCAAGTTACTATTGTGTTAAATTGGTAAATGTCAAAAATTTATTATTGATTCAAATGAAATACGAACTACAATTGAACGTCTTTTTCTATGCATACAAATGTCAAACACAAAATTTATAAATAGTTTCAAGTATTTAAGAAACGACTGCTGGTGATAAGATTTTTTATAAGAATTATTGGTTAAGTCTTGGTGTTATCCAAAAAGTATAAAAAATTATTAGTAGATTGATCTAGCAACGACATATTATACACGATTAATATCTAGAAAAACAGATCCAAGCGAGAAAAATATTTACTACCCAAAAAGAAGAGTGAGAAATGTTTTATTAAACCATGCTAGGGTCATCCGTCCAGAAAGTAAAGAACGATTGGGCACAACGCTCGGCGCCAATCCCCCACCGCCGGAATTTCGTACGCGCCAGTTACCTCTGTCTGTCGCATCGGCGTGAGTCAAGTCTCGTTACTGTGTGATCATGCATCTTTGTGCTATAATATTTTGAAATGGCGGCGTCGATTGAATGTGGAGTATCTACTCAGTGTGATTATTTTTTTAATGTAAGAGTTTAATCCACGTAGAATATGCCTAGGGGTGAAACAATAAATTCAGAAGCCTATTACGAAACCCATCAACGACTAGAACGTGCAATACAGAATAAACGACATGGCATGTTCTTGACGAAGGTGTTTCCGATTCATGACAATCGACAATGCTCTGCCCCATGCAAGAACTTTAACGTCTCCATTGGAAAATTTTTGAGCACCTTCCCTTCAGCCCAAACCTCGCGACTTCTGATTATCATCTGTTACCGAAACTGAAGGAATTCTTGGATGGAAAAAGTTTGTAAACGACGAAGAGCTCAAATATGAAGTGATATCATGGCTCAGACGTTTCGCGGTGGAAGACTACAACACCGACATCAAAAAAGTGATTCCATAATACAATAAATGCCTTGACAAC
Source organism: Diabrotica virgifera virgifera (assembly GCF_917563875.1). Lineage (NCBI taxonomy): Eukaryota > Metazoa > Arthropoda > Insecta > Coleoptera > Chrysomelidae > Diabrotica > Diabrotica virgifera. The sequence continues at coordinate 7,030,747 of NC_065452.1, read as the reverse complement.
CACGGCAACTACATTTAGAAATAGTATAAGGTACTGTGACTTTGTAAATAAAATTTTGCGTTGATAACTTTTGTTTTTAATTTCTTTATGCCAAAAACGTTCTTTACATTCTGGACGACTAATATAACATTAGTTTACAAGAAGTTATAGGGAAGTGTGACAACAATATAGTAACGGATATTAAAGTCGATAAGGGTCAAAATGATCGAATTGTATAAGAGTGGCGACTAAAAACTAAAAGGAGTAAAAAGGTACACATATTTTCAATCGTTATGAGTAATGAGTGAGGGGCATAACGAAAACTGTTCTTTTAATAATTATACCAAGCAGAATAATCAAGATTCCTTATACAATTTTTACGAAAATTTGACTGTCACCAGCTTCAAGGGATCAGATGCATGACGGAAAGTATAAGACAGCTTCATAAGTGTCCAGGAGAGAGTGATTATTGTAGGAAGGAGAAAGCATCGGTCAAGATTTGATCTATCTACTAATAATTTAAAGTATATATAGTTGATTTCAGAAGAAATAAATAATGCTTGACATTAAATTCATTAATGATATAAGTTAAATTTTTTAATTGGTTACATTCTACAATCTTTTTGTTCCATATTTCAATTGCAAATAATTCAGTCAAATATTACTTATCCTCGTAAATATTAAAAAATATGCCAATACATTGAAGTGACTAAATTTTTTTTCTTGCCGTTACATTTTGACTCAACTTTTAGTCTCGATGTAGTGTAATGTGCTTAAACGTGTACCATTGTGTTGAACCATAGATAATGTGACACCCAATACACAAATAACCCAAGCTTCATGTCTACACAATTGTGTGATTTATTGCCGAAGCTAGTAACAAAAAATTTTGACGCACACTTAAATAATAATAAGGAACAAAATATGCACATTACATATATAACAGTCAGCCAAAGTCTGTCGATTCAGACGATATTATTTGATAAGTTTTCTGGCTAAAAAAGTAAAACTGTCTGTTTAAATGGTATAATGGCTACAGGGGATGGCCTTATAGTTTAAAACATAGGGTTTCAGGGTACCTTGTGTGTAGGTGTCACTACGTATCACTCGTATCAACTCTTACTTCACATTCACTGTCAATTTTGTTGAGTGGTTCCACAATCTCGTCCTAAAATGGCCTACGACAGCAGACACACACCAATACCTGGATCTACCATTGATTTTTTGTTTTTAAAATTATCGTAATACCCACATAATATGTAATTTAGGGCAAATACAGTAACTTTTCTGTTATCGCTGGTGATAATTTAATCAGGTTAGATGAAGAAAATGTTCAACTTTTCACGAACCGTATAGAATCATCCTCAGGAAAGAATTTGTGAAAGCAAATTTAGATAGAAATACAGAGAGAAAGAAGACAGGCATAGTATTTTAGTGTATAGGTTCATGCTGTCAAATTTAAATAAATCATGCAATATATTTTTACATAAAATTAAATAAAATATAGTTTTACAACTAAATTTTCTAAGCCATAAACCCATTACAAATATTTGGTAGTCTCTAACCTTTATATATCTAAAATATTTAAATACTGTATATATTGCGTTAAGTTCTTTCATGGTATATCGTATGGTTACTAAACCGATTTCATTTGTTGATGCATTTGGAAACGAAAATATATTGCAGAAATTTTAAATTGGCAGTATGAACAAAAATGTGATAGTGGAAAACCGTGCCTCTTTTTTTCTCAGGATCAGACATACAGTATCCATGTACACCAAGCAGATAAAGCTGATGAAGTACGTTGTTTAAACCATAACCAAGCGCCACACGCTATTCTCGTCTTTCAGTCTACTACGATTTATACAAAAAGTATACAAAACATCCTTAGATTCGAAAACAGTTGGGCTTACTACTAATAGAATTTTCAAACAATCAAATACTAGTTTAAAAATCCATTTCTTATAAAATTATACTTATACATATTAAAATTATGCAGTTATCCATGTTAAAGCCTAGATGGAGTTAGTTTTAAATATGGAGAGATTTGTGAAATGTTAAAATAACAAATATCGAAACCAAAATAAAGAGAAAAACCAAAACTATATATCTAAAAACGTATTATAACAAAACTCAAATTAAATTTGATATTTCCTCCAAAAACATGAAACATTCCGTTCCGTGAAAATTGGCGCTATTCATAGTTTATATTGATTTAATAATGCATATGGTGTGGGGACGGAGATTTTGAGTTCTTGCTGATTGTTCTTTTTTCGTTTTCGATTGTTTCCCTTCCATCTTTCACACTTTTTCTACATATTATATTTGGCTTCTACAATATTCCTCCCTTTTACCTTTGTGCGTTCACATTTTTCATCGATTTTTCGTTTGGGATTTTTAGTTTACCTATTTTTCATGCTGCCTTTTCACTGTTTTTTCTATTGCTGTGAAGACGACATCGAATATCTCTCTCTTCAATCCTGACCCCCCGGAGGGAGTGTAGTGGTCGACGTGATGTCGTGTATTGTCCGTCTCCAAAGATCTCTGTCTCTGGTCATCTCTTTTAACTCATGCATAGGTCTTTTGCATATTCCTGTAATCTAATCGATCCATCTTGTTGGGGATCTTCCTCGTGATCTTCGGTCTTCCACCTTTCCTTGTATAAGGAGTCTTTCCATGTTTTCTGTGTTGGCTCTCATAACATGACGAAAGTATTTTAATTGTTGGAGATGGACATTACTGGAGAGTTGTTGGCTAACTTTTAGCTCTCTTAAAATTGAATTATTTGTTCTATGGTCGGTCCAAGGATTATCTCCAACAGAACATTTCAGTGGCGTCTATCTTTCTTCTTTCCGAATTTCTCAGGGTCCAAGATTCACATCCGTAGGTCAGTATTTGGAATATTAAGCAGTTGATCAACCTCATCTTTAACGCTCTTGAAATTTGACAGTACTTCCATATTGTGGTCATTTTTGCTATGGCGACTTTTGCTAGATCACATCTACGTTTTATTTCTTCCTGGAGTGACCCTGTGTTTGTGATTAATGATCCCAGATATAAGTATGAGCTCACAACCTCAAAACGATCAATTGTGGTTATGTGTGGATGTTTGTTATGTAGTCTACCACTATCATGATCTTTGTCTTTGATATGTTTAATTGCAGACCAAATATTTGACTTTCGTTTTCAACCAGTCGTATAAGATCAATCAGCTCTACTAGACTATTTGCAAGAAGGGCTGTGTCATCTGCGAAACGTAGGCTGTTTATTTTATGACCATTTATTGAGATGCCTTTTTCCCATCCTTCAAGTGCTCTTCTCATAATATGCTCTCCATATATATTGAATAATTGTGGCGATAGTATATATCCCTGTCTGACACCCCGTTCTGGATGAAATTCGTTTGAAAGTGTATCAAGCACTTTAACTGATCCAGTAGTGTGTTCGTATAGTTCAGTTATAAGCGAAATAAGGTGTTGTGGTACGCCTATTTCTTTTAATATTCGCTATAAGTGTCTCCACTTGACCCTGTCGAACGCCTTAGGATAATCTATAAAGCATATGTACAGTGGAATATTGAATTCCCCAGATTTTTCGATTATCTGTCTTATATTCAACAGGTGTTCTCGAGTACCCCTACCTTTGGTAAATCCAGTTTGCTCTTGTGGAATTTCTCTTTGAAGGAATGTTTTCATTCTCTCATTGTAGAATTATTTAGTCTCACATCGAATATAGAGTAGTTTAATTTTCCTGTTTAGCACAGCCTGATTTTCAAGTGATCGAATCAGTAAAGATACACTTTGTAATACGGAAAGTTAGCTAGAATATCATTGCATATGTGAAGATGATCGAACTGAATTATGCACTCGAATTAGTCGTCGAGAGTAGATATACTATGCTCGACTATTATACTTAAAACTTTCTTGTAATATTTACATCACAACGAAGAAATCTTAGTGTAAATTAAAAGTTTTTCTATTTTTAAAGTGTACTGAAATTGAACCTACAGTGTTCTCACACTTTATAGTCTATTAGTTCCCATGAAATACATAAGGGTAATGTAACTATTATACACTGTGCACCAGTAAAATGTCTTGCAACACATTTATAGACATATATATTTGTAACAACTTACACAGTACAAATAATAATAGTGTCAATAGGTTAATTACATTTACACCTTTTTTCGATATAAACGATAGTAACGCTAGATTCGACTAAGAATGATTAAATTTGTGATACTTATAATAGTTCAATACAGGTTGGTTAAACATAATGTTTTTACTTTTTGGTTATTTAAGGAAAAGTGTTTGCCAAGACGATGTATTTCTGGCATCATAATCCAAGAACAACTTGGTTTTTAACATTTGTGTATTGCATCATACACAACAAAGGAGGTACCTTTAAATGCTTTAACCATGATTAAATTTGTGATACTTATAATAGTTCAATACAGGTTGGTTCAACATAGTGTTTTTTCTTTGTGGTTATTGAAGGAAAAGTGTTTGCCAAGACGATGTATTTCTGGCATCATAATTCAAGAACAACTTCGTTTTTAACATTTGTGTATTGCATCATACACAACAAAGAAGATATCTTTAAATGCTTTAACCAGAGGTATTACACTGCTAAATAGAACGAATAATAGGAAAATAGCAGGCTGGTTTCAGAAGTGGAACATCGACAATTCATCAGATTGCAACCCTGACACAAATTTTATAAAAATACTGGAGTATGGCATAGATACTCATCACATATTTATAGATAGGCACTCTGAAAATAGAAGAAAAATGATCAAAGCCATGAAAAACCTAGGAGTACCAAATCAGTTGGTAAATTTAACAAAACTCTTGGGAGGAACTGACTGACACTTTTAAAATAAGTAACGGGTTGCGCGTGGAAGATCCTCTCTCCTGTATACTGTTCAATCTGGCTATGGAAAAAGTAATACATATGTCACAAATCACAACCAGCGGTTCAATATATGTATAACAAATCAGTGCAAATCCTTGCCTATGCTGATATTGTTGGGAAAACGAAGAGGTTACCAAAAGAAGTTGGATTATTTTGATTTTAGTTAAAAAGAGCTAAATGTAAAAGATTAAGTATAATAACTATAATATGGTTCTTAACAATTCTGGTCTTAGAATATCTGAAATATTCGAAAATGTAATTTATCTTCATAACGAGTTAATCATTGGTCGTGATGGAATTTCGAACTCTTAATCAATTTCAACTCTTTTTGTAAATTATTTAATATCTTTGTTTATTGGAATGTTCCACATTTATGGAAGGACAGTTATTTTTCTTCTACATTTAATTCAGGTTTTAGAATTGCTTGTAATAATAAAGCAAACAAAAATATTTTTTTATTTGGCTTTATTGATTACATTTGACTTGGTCAGGCATAAATGATTTGGAAATATATTAAGAATACCTATAGAAAGTCGATGATAATATTGTAACCTTTTTAAAATATATACTGACATACTGGAGATTAAAATTCATCTTTAACTACCAGGTGAAAACCATATCAACACTAAAAATAACCGGAACCTTTCCAAAGAGACTCGTTAAGTCTACTGTGTTTCTTCCTAGCGGTAAACCATCTATTCCAACTTCTGACCTCAACCGTCCTCAAGTCACTTGGGTTTTAGCATCAAAAATAATACTGTAGTGACAAAGCCTAATAAACTGTTCTACATGATCTCAATTATTGGTTTCCATCCGAAACCAACTAGATCCAACGCTAAAAACTGTAGAAAATGTCTCGAATGACATTATCATGCACTTCGAATAAGACAAGTACAGTATTCTAAATATAGTCAGCAGAAAGTATCAGTGCGAAGACCTCCTATGCAAATTAACTAAAACAGCGATACCATTGGTGAAAGTTGTATGTACAAATATCCCGGAGTATGAAAATTATATGTGAAAATATCTGCCTAGCCTTCATTTAGTTTTGTTAAGTGGAGTAAAACGGATATGAAACATATTCAGCGAAAAGTAAGAACACTTCTCAACAAGGCAGAGACATCATTCCCGCAGAGGGAATATGGATATATTATATGTGAGCAATTAGAAAAGTAGTTTGATACTTTAGGATTTTTTTTAAAACTAATGTGAGACATCTGTCTTACATCACGCAATTTATACCGCACATAAGCACCGCTTAAACTGATGGAACAAGAAATGACGTTGATCTCGTTGGAGACTCCATCCTATCCATAAAAGACATTTTCAACAAGGTGGAAGGAGCAACAAGTGAAGTAGCGCTGAAGATTAATGAAGAGAAGACGAAATATATGTGGATAAACAGAACGGCACAAAGAGACAGGATAGGACAAAATGTGACGATCAGCACCATCAATTTCGAAAGAGTACAACGTTTTAAGTATCTGGGGGGCCGTAACCACAGCTGACAACGATGTTTCTGAAGAAATACAAGACAGAATCCAATCGGCAAATCGCTGTCTATTCGCACTAGATAAGCTTATAAAATCGAAAAATCTTACAAGAAATTCAAAGATCAAAATCTATAAAGATCAAAACATATGGATGTGACCATGACCAAAGCAAACGAAGAAAAGCTCAGACGGTTTGAAAGAAAAATACTTGGAAACGTTTTCGGACCTCACCACGACATCACCACAAACCAGTATAGGATCAGAACCAATATCGAATTAAAAGCACTCTGCAATGACGCCGATATTGTATATTGTCCAAGAAATTAAATCACAGCGACTAAGATGGGGAGGATACGTGCACTGACTCCATAACGAGAGACTCGTAAGACTGGTATGGCAGGAGATTTCTACAGGCAAAAGACCACTCGGACGTCCCAGAATGCGATGGAGAGATAACATCCAAGCAGATCTCCGGAAAATGAACATTCCATTTGACCTTAAGTTGATGGAAGACCGAACAAACTGGAAAGACGTTGTACATTCGACCAAGACCCACCCAGGGTTGTAGCGCTACGTGATGATGATGATGATAAACAAGAAATGACAAACAAAGGGCCTAGCCGGTGATGAAAAATGCCCCCAACTCGATTCGAATTCCATATAGGTCACCGTTTAGCATATATAGTGAAACTAACTTTCTGAAATTTTTAGCCCCCTAGGTGGTCATGTGACCCACCTAGAGCCTAATTAGGCTTTTTATGTTTTTATTTTTTATCTCAGCCGCATCGAGAACTAGCGAAAAACTTTAAATAAAAAAGTTGTAAACTTTAAGAAGTTCTGTCCGAAAATTTTTTTTTTAATTTTTGGCGGGAAATTTAAATTTTAGAACGATTTTAAAATTTTAAATGAGTATAAAAAAATAACAAGACATTCGTTTTCACGAAAAAAATATATAACGTGCATTTTTGCATAATATTTCACCCTGAATTTTTTCAAATTTTTAAAATTGGTGAAACGCACTTTCAAAAATAAGAAACCGCATTTTTCGGTTTTTTTTTTCGTTTTTTGATACAATTTTATACATATTTTTCAAAAAAGGTAACACCGTCACTGGAGCAGGTAAAAAATTTAAAAAGAATTGGGGTTTGCTTCATAAAAATTTTTTGTAACACCCATTTTCAAGATACAGGGCGCTGAAGAAAACAAAATTTTACACATTTTTTACGATTTTGCCGAAATTACTGGCAACATTGTAATAAAACTTGGCGGGTTTTAAGAGGTAGTTATTGTGCATGTTTTGACATACAATTAAGTATTTGATATTCATCATTGGCGCGCTTAGGGGTAATGGTCTGAACTTTTCAAAGAAAAAAAGATAGTACGCCACTGACATATTTCAAATTAACAATCATTTTTAAATTCCTCATTCAATTTGCGATAAAAAACTATCTTATCATTTTTTCATACGAGGCGCCGTTTTGCTGCAAAAAATAAAATATCTTAACGCTTCCAAAGTATTCAAATTAGTTTTTATAATGGACGTACGAGTTTACGTATGTAGATGTAGAAACTACTAATAGAAGTTCGAATACTTTGTAAGGGTTAAGATGTTTTATTTTTTGAATAAAAATGGCGCGTCGTATGAAAAAATAGGAAGATAGATTTTTTGTCACAAATTAAACGAGGAATTCAAAAAGGATTGTTAATTTGAAATATGTCAGTGGCGTACTATATTTTTTCTTTAAAACGTTCAGACTATTACCCGTATACGCGCCAATGATAAATATAAAATTCTAAATTGTATGTCAAAAGATGCACAACAACTACCTCTTAAAATTCGCCAAATTTTATTACAATGTTGCCAGTAGTTTCGGCAAAATCGTAAAAAATGTGTAAAATTTTGTTTTCTTCAACGCCCTGTATATTGAAAAGGGATGGGATTACAAAAAATTTTTATTAAGCAAACCCCAATTATTTTTCAGTTTTTTACCTATTCTAGTGACGGTATTACCTTTTTTGAAAAAAATGTATAAAATTGTATCAAAAAACGAAAAAAAAAACCAAAAAATGCGGTTTTTTATTTTTAAAGGTGCGTTTCACCAATTTTAAAAATTTGAAAAAATTCAGGGTGAAATATTATGCAAAAATACACGTTATATATTTTTTTCGTGAAAACGAATGTCTTAGTTATTTTTTTATACTTTTAAAATTTTAAAATCGTTCCAAAATTTAAATTTCCCGCCAAAAATTAAAAAAAACATTTTTTTCGGACAGAACTTTTTAAAGCTTACAACTTTTTTATTTAAAGTTTTTCGCTAGTTCTCGATGCGGCTGAGATAAAAAATAAAAACTTAAAAAGACTAATTAGGCTCTAGGTGGGTCACATGACCACCTAGGGGGCTAAAAATTTCAGAAAGTTAGTTTCACTATATATGCTAAACGGTGACCTATATGGAATTCGAATCGAGTTGGGGGCACTTTTCATCATCTTACCCGGCTAGGCCCTTTATTTAGGGAAAAAAAATACGTATTTAAAGCAGAAACTTTTGAGTGAGCGTCATCCCAATGAAGTCAGCCAGGACTATGCCGACAATACAGCGCTGAAATATTGGTTGCCATGAGGATCTTATATTTTCCGAAACAGAACACTACATAAAATGTATCGTAAAAGTGAAAATGGCAAATGCCGATATGGATGTCAAAACCAAGAAACCATTCAACATCTTAACGATGACTGTGTTTGTTTGACCGAGAACTGGTTATTAGAAACAACAGCACTCAGTTGGAAAGATACTCCATCAATAACTACCAGCTACATTGGGAAGCTTATTGAGGTTCGCAATCTAACAATTTGCGTCTTAAATACAACGAGAAAATCACCACTATACAGATGTTGACATTCAAGAAGACAACATAAAGCCGGATAGACACATGCGATATTCGGCGAGTTCCAAATAGCAAATATTTGCTACGTGGCAACTAGCGTCTAGTGTGTATATTATTGCTCGTGACGAATAATCACTATTTCCCATCGTCAGTCGGTATTTTACCCGAATCAAAGGAGACAAATAACACTGACCAATCTTCGAACAGACGAATAACTGTGATTCGCCGAATACCGCATGTAAGGCCTTGCTTAAAATGGTAACTACACAGGCAATCGCCTATTATATACTACTGGTGCCATTCCGAAGGTGTCCTTGACAACATCAAATGCGGGGTCTTAGTGAACATTTCTATAGACCATGCAAAAAGCGGTACAGCTCACGACTTCCAGATGCGTCAGAAAATTTGTGACGGTAGCCCATAAATTTGTAGGAGGGGAGTAGCATACATGTTATTCGTGCTCGATAAAACGGAAACAGTCGGCACACATAATTCGGACAGGATTAATTCTTGGCATGCAGGAGACCCGAATTCGAATACTATCAGGACGGTAACTTTATAACTTGGTAGAATTCAGGATGGTAGAAAGTTGGCGAATGGACACAGTAATTTAATGCAAAAAAGTACAAGTGCATATTTAAATGTTGGTTCTATTACCGATAAAATTGTATTAATCAATTTTGATATTTTCAAAAATAAAGGTACTTTACTCTTGAGTAAATTCATATTTTTTTGCACCTCGTATAAGATTGAAACAATTTTATGTCTGATGGTTGCATTTTGTTTTTTAGGGCACGTATAACTTTTTACCAAGAATAACTTTTCCCAAAAATGATAAAAAAAGTTTCCCATATTGTTCCAACTTTCTGAGACAAACTGCTTAATATATACAGGATTGGGATACAGTATGGAACGAACTGAATATCTTTGAAACAAAAAAGACGCCGTTCAAGAAACTGTGCATGCAAATAATACATAATGCATCTGACGCCATATTTTTTTGTTACTATCTAGTGTACTTCCGGCTTGACCGGAAATATCCTCAAATTATTTAATTTAAATGAGACACCCTGTATATTTTTGCAGAATTTAAAGTAACTAGCCTAATAAGAGTAAAAAACGTAAACTCGTTTCTTGTTTTATTTTTGTATTAAAGTAATGTAATAAGACATAAACGAAGATAGATTAAAAATGGTTCATTCAAGTGAAAAAGATCATATTTAAATATTACTAAGGATCGGTTATGGTAATAACCGATCAAAAAGTTGAATGTATGGATGGAAATTATATGAATGTTTAGATGATAAATAGATTTATAGACTCATTTTTCATAGACAGAAACTTGACTGTGGACAAGTATTTAGATTTACAAAATAACCAAATTATTCCTGCATTTCAACAGAAAGGCAGGTTACCAAACAACTTTTGGTTTCAACAGGATGGAGCACTTTCCCACTATTATCGATGGGCTAGAAATTTTTTGAATGCGAATCGATAGATTGGACGTAGATGTATAGAGTGGCCTACTCGTTCTCAACACCTTAATCCGTTAGATTTTTTCTTTGTGGTTATCTAAAATCACGTGTTTACATTATGCGATCAACATGTTTCCAGGATTTGAATTAAATATTGATGAATGTGAATTAATACATAAAAAGTCTTGGAAAGAGTGACCCACGAATTTAATAATACGCTTTTACGTTGTGAACATTTTGCAACAGTTGAAGTGATTTTTTTTATATTATCATTCTCATTGGTCTTAGTAAATAAATTAACCTAAACTATTCTTTAACTGTAAAGTAATTTATTTCTCGTTTTACCAAATTTTTTGTAGGCATGTATGAATTAAGAATAACAAGTTATTTTAAAATGTGCAAAAATAAACAGGGTGTCTCATTTCAATGAAATAAGTTGAGGGTATTTCCGGTGAAACCGGAAGCAGAAAAGTAACAAAAATATGGCGTCAGATGCGGTATGTGTCATTATACATGCATTTTTATGAAAACAGTCTATAGATTTATTGTTTTCTTTTGCTTTAATTTCTGTTCTTTCCAGAAATTTAGGATGTTGCGGTCTCTTCGAAATTTTGTACTCTTTCTTGTTTTGGGTCTTGTTCACTTGAGTGTTTGAACATAAGTCCAGACAGGTTATCAATGTTTTTCAATATCTGTGGGTATCCAGGTCCCCCAGATGGCCTCGATTTTTTAGCTGTTACTATGTTTTATGATGTTTTTAGATGTATTATGCAAACTCCTGAATTTTAGTATCCACGTTTCAATTACATTCAAAAATATATACTTGGCATTCCAAAAAGTTCTACCTTATTTCAACATCTAGTGTCAACATGAGTTTGTCCTTGTCGTTTCAGTGAATGCTATGATTTGTATGTTGCAATGTCGAAATTCACTGATCATCTGCCTTTATACTGAGAAACTAGAGTTATTGGTGTCAAGCTTTACACATGCGAGAATTAGTTGGTTTGTGTTTCCATGTATGTAGTACCAATACTTTTGTTTTGATAGTGCTGATTTTTAAACTCAATAAGACCCCTTCTAATGATATCTAAGTCCTCACAAGTAAGTATACCTATGTTATCGGCTTATTTCCAATTTTCTATCGGTGTATCTTCGATGGTATCTTTTGTGACTTCTAGTATTTACATTTTATAGATTGATACCTTATCCAATATTACAGTATTTGAGTGATTGATATTGGATATTTCATAGATTGAAGACACCAAATAACTACACGTATATTCGGTATTAAACATTTACTTTATTTAACTAGTAAAATTCTTAATGGTGTATTATGTTTTGACTTATTCTACGAATGATTTGAATTTTATTTTGTAACGTTAAGAGCCATTTTGGATTCGATATTTGTGTTCCGTATAATGATATTAGTGTGATAATGTGAATATATGAATTGACGATACCTAGGAAGTGTTATTTTATCTATTAAATTCTAGTTTGAGTTTAGGTCCGTTGCAGTGCTCTACAGTGTTTAAAAATTGCGGAATTTGAATACTTTTTGTCTTTTGTTTGATCACTACAAATCAGATGGGTCGCATCTAAAGTGGCTGTGTTGTCGAGTAGAAAATGTTTTACATCATAAAAAACTAATGGCCTAAGAACTATCGACTAAACACGAGGTACAGGGGGCAACAAGACATCCAGGGGATTGCTCCAAGACATCTACACCAAAGTGCAAGTAACATAACAGATGGCATCTCATCTAAATCGCCTACGGTAAACTACATACTTGTTTATTGTAGCTTGATGCGCCCACTGGAGCCCTATACCTCAGTTTCTTTCACCGGTTCCGCTGGCTATATATGTAAAATATTAGTTAAATATTAGTGTCTACCACTCAAAGTCGTTTTAGTGTACTGTGAACAACTGAGAAAAGTAAATGTAGCAATCAAACAAGACACTGATAGGTGATTATATATTATATACAGATTGGGAAAGAATTGAATGTAAATATGCGCTTTAAATGGGAGCAACATAAAGAGACGTATTAATATGTATTTAAAACGATATAGAACGTATAAGAAGACTGGGCCACCAAATCAATTCGTTTCGTAGGTATGTCTATGTAAGAACAGCGATGCCAAAGTAGAAAATTAATTAAAGAAATTAACAAAGTAGAAAAATAATATATTTAATTTTTTGTAACCGAATATAACAAACAAATTATTTAAAAGAAAAAACTTAAACAAAAAAATACTATTTATTTGATACGTAACTGAACTTCTTGCATTTCATTATAATTTTCTTTATTCTATAAATTTGTTGTATTCATAGTTTTAACCATTATTTCTAATGGTGTAAAATTAACACAACCCTTTTGAAGATAAAGTGATTGGGATGAATGCATAATGTCATATACAATATCTGTTACCAAGCTGTTCCTGTACTTCTTCTTTATTGAATTTACTGTCTTGAAACTTGTCTTTCACAACTTGCATTTGAATGAGGTAAAGTGAACACAGACAATACAAAGTCACTCAAATTAGGAAATAGAGGATTACCGTCAAAATGTTTTATTTGACGCACTTTAAAATATGATTCCTCCAGATCATCGCATTCTATTGGAATATCCTGGTATAGAATGCGATGCGAATCATATTTTAAAGTGGGTCAAATAAAACATTTTGCCGGAAATGCTCTATTTACTAATTTGAGTGTCTTTGTATTGTATGTGTTACTTTACCCCATTCAAATGCAAGATGTGAAAGACAATTTTCAGAAGTAAATTTAATAAAGAAGAAGTGCACAAACCGCTTGGTAACAGATAGTTTGTATGGCATTATGTATTCATCCAAATCAATATTCAAAAGGGTTGTGTAAATTTTACACCGAGAGAAATAATGGTTACAACAATGAATACAACAAATTTATACAATAAAGAAAATGACGATGAACTGCAAGAAGGTGAGTTCACATTAAATGAATAGTGAATATTTTTTTACTTAAGTTTTTTTCTTTTAAATAATTTGTTTATTATATTCGTTAACAAAAAATTAAATATATTATTTTTTCAACTTTGTTAATTTTCTACTTTAGCAACGCTGTTCTTACATATACACACCTACGAAATGAATTGGTATGGGACCGGTCTCTCTTATCTTCTATACCGTTTTAATAACGTATTGAATACGTTTCTCTTTGTTGGTCCCATTGAAAGTGCATACGTACGTTAATTTCTTTCCCAATCTATATATATGTAAATATATTAGCATAGCAGATAGAAGACAGAAAACTAACAAGGTGGAGTTCTAGTTGTGAAACAACGTAACGAACGGAGTCCGGGGTGAAAAGTGCAACCTTGGACAACACAGCCGACTAAAGATGAACGCCACACTGACCAAGCTCTCAACGGCAATGGCAAGGCAGCCACTGCGCTGTGGAACATGCAAAGTCAACCACACCTAAGTCAAAGAACACTACTAATACATACTACCTACTTGTGTAAAATGTGTTGTAAAGGACAATGCAAGGTCAACAACGCTGCTCTAAACACAGTATTAAGATTCTTACTTTACTGATCAGTTACAAATTATAACGCATGCTGGGAGTTAGAAAAGGTTAGTAAAGGAGAGGTTCAACTAATGTAAAAAGAACACAAGCAGTTGCTATTTAAAATATCACCAACTCTCTTCATATGGTTGTGAGTCTCGAACTTATTCATTTATACAGCCAATATACATAAACAAGAAAATCTGAATTCAAAAATAATCTAAGAGCTGTTAAATGAATATAGACGCGACCCCTTCCATTTAAACAAAATAAAATGGCGAGAGGATAGGTGCTTATCCACTGTTGGCCAATTAGTAATAAAAATTTTGGTCTTTTATAAAAAACTACCAAATGTAACACAGAAAATATAGAATTAGTCTTTTGAAACAAAAAACTTTTGCAGCAAGGCATTTTGAAGTCTAGTCGACATAAGTATGCTACAAAAAACACTGACAACTAAAAAAGCTTAACAGTTTTAGGGGTAAATTCTGACTTCTTCATTGAATTCTAAGTGAGCTTGATAAAGCCGTGTCCTACTTGCAAGTCCTATCAAAGAATTACAGTAACTGCCTTAAAAATTTTATTCTAAATCAAAGTACCTAATATGCTGTGCAAAAATGACCTAGACTTAATATTCTACAAGAAATAAAAAATTTAAATGATTATTCAATTACAAGAGGTCAGAACTACTAAAGGATATTCATACAGACGTCTATATAAGTTGTTCGAATATTTCAGTATCGATAGATTTGCAACAATTTTTCAGAATAAGTGTATTTCTTGGCTTATTTTATTAAACATACTCAATAAATTAACTATAAAAACTAAAGCTATTGTAGGATCTTAAGAATGGGAATCTATGGGAATTAATCACATTTCAAGATTAGAAATATTTTATTTGATGTTTCAACCAAATATTTCTTGTATTTTGAAGTCGAAATGTCAAATAAAGCAGTTCCAATCTTGCAATGTGCTTCCATTAAATATTAAATATTAATAATAATTATCATTACTTAAATAAAATAATATATAAAATGAATTATATTAACTACTAAGAATAATCATAAAACAGTTCTTGTCGACCTTTTGATTTTATTTCTAAATATTCGTTACTTCATTTTTTTGTCTTCCTCTTCAGTTTTTTTCATAGTTCTATTATTTAATCCATTTTTTTAACAAACACAAGAATAACTTGTGTCTTTAGCACTCTTGTTGATGATGCTGTTCTTGGATCTTCGTTAGCTATATTTCAATATTTTCTCCCCCCAGAGTTTCTATTATCTTTTCTTTGCCACTTTTTTTAAGTTTTCATTACAGCTGTGTTTTTTATTAATAAGATTACTGAAATTTATGATTAGAATTACTGTCTAAAAAACTCAGTACACATTCTTATTACCTGGTACTTATTTATTACAATTGTATTGGCTTAACATTTTCTTTTATATCCTTTTTTCATTTTTTAGGACAGTTTATTTATTATTCTTGTAAAAATAAGTATATGCAAGTTGCATTTTTTAAAGTGATTGAACTATTAAAACCTATTGACAAAAGGTACCTTTATATCATATGGTATGTATATACTTTAAATCAATTATGACTCATGGTTGAGAGTTAGGTTGTGAACTAGTATTCCTTTTATAACGTTGTTGAATTTCTATAATTATCTTAGACCATATTTCTACGACTTGCCTTCCACTACTAATCGTGAAAGCCACTTTTGTTTAATTGTATATCTGGAAGTGTCATCTCCTTATAGAGTATGTCTCCTAGTTGTATGCTTGCATCCCACACTGAGCTCTTATTATGATTTTATTTCAGCAGTTTTCAGGATTTTTGGTATGATTCTCTTATATATTTTCTATATGTCTTTATTTCAGGTCGCAATGGGTCTAAAACACTCTCTCTCTTTATCGCTCTGATGTTTAGTCACAAAACACATACAGGCATATACACCAAAAATCAATTTTACAGAAAGTTTTCTATAGCTTCGATGTATATGGATAGTCTGTGCTTCAGAAACACCTTATCTTTGCAGAGAAAGTCTCTGTATTTGAAAAACATAAAATAACAGCATGTCATTGTGATTTCCAGGTACTACCTATCCTCAAGCAAGCACTAACAAATTTAAACTTGGAGACTAGAATAGTAAATATTATGTAACAAGTTTTCTCAGCACAGTGGTGGCTTACAGAGTGATGGTCAGAGTGCCTTTGTAAGCAACCACTACGATAGGAAAAATGGTTAAACATATTATATCGGTCTCAGTCTGAACTTGTAAATAACTGAGTGTGTCTGATAACAAAGTTTTGGTTGTGTTTCCGAAGTATACACTGCCGCATATACATGTACACATAAATGGTACCATTATATGGAATTTTTGATAACCAACTGTTTTTGAAATACTGAATACATAATTCAAATGTAATGAAGCTGAATTAATTATATACGTACCTACAGAAAATAGTTAATTAATAATTTTGTACGTTTTTAA
Source organism: Diabrotica virgifera virgifera (assembly GCF_917563875.1). Lineage (NCBI taxonomy): Eukaryota > Metazoa > Arthropoda > Insecta > Coleoptera > Chrysomelidae > Diabrotica > Diabrotica virgifera. The sequence goes on along the minus strand of NC_065452.1, from coordinate 7,013,963 downwards.
AGATTTTTTTAATAGACGTGTATAAATATCCCCTAAAAATATGTACTTATTTATTTTTAACACAAAACGATTGACAATAAAAAAATTCATAAACTAATAATCAACTTTGAAAGAATGAAGAGAAAAAGTACAATCGGTATTTAGTTGGTTAAAAAGTACAATTAGTTAATAAGGTTAAAGTACAATAATTAGTTAATAAAAAATTATATAAAGTTGCATATTGTTCCACTGACTTTTTGTCTATATATTTCAACTTATCAAAGACGTTTTAAAAGCAATTATATGCTTTATTTTTCACTGTTATCTTCTAGGTTTGTTTAATTTCATAATTCGCAACAGAACGAACAAAACACATATTTTGATGTCCTTTTATTATTTGCTTTCATATAATTTCAAACAGTCATAAACAAACCTCTCCGAATTATATATTTTCTAGCCTAACAGATTCAGTAATAAGGATCTGTGAATTACGAGAGAGAAATAAGTAACAAACAATTAAATTTATAGAAGGATTTACGAAATTCCTAGAAAAATACAGAGATAGGAGAGAGGATAAAGCTATAGACTTAGACTTGCAACAAATGTGCACAAACAGGGTGGGGCCTTAGTGTGAGAAAGTCCAATTACTCGTTTGTCGTAAGAGATACGAAAAAAAGTTATTTAGGTAAAAGTTGGGGCACAGATACGACCATAATTTAAAATATTTTCAAATATACAGGGCCACCGGTATTGACAGGGTGACACAAATTTATGCTTTTTTTTAAATGGCACACCCTATATATTTTTATATTTTTTGATTCTACTTGATCTCTTTTTTTCATAAAATATAGTGTTTTGTAATATTATAAGAGGTAGTTTAAAAGATAATTACGTTTTTTTTGTTAATTTCGTAGCAATATTCACACCCTGTAGAGTTGAAGTGATTTGACATCAAAATTTCTATTTATGTTCAAACGAATTTTAATATAGTCTACTATTGTTAAACATGATTATTATAGCAAAATGTTTAATTTTAGTATACAGGGATGGTCGAAACTTCGAATGAGTATTTTCTCAGTTTTCTTAAATGGAACACCCTGTATTTTAGTATTGTATTGAAATGATATTTTATAGTACTTCTTTATTTCTTAAGCATTCACTATACCTATGTGCTTTAATGTGAAAGTTATTCGGGATTATTTAAGACAAACATTAATTGCAAAAAAAAATACGTAAAAGTTTATTAGGTGGCCGTGAAAATATTCAATCAAAAATAATTTTTCGAAAAAAAAAATACATATTAATCTAGACGGATCCTTTATTTATCAATATTGATTGAGATATCAAAATACGTACGTAGTTACGCTTGTTAATGCGTAAAATATTAATAAAAACATACAATATTCTACCTAGTTGGCTATAACACTGAATTTGCTTAAACATTTGACATTATACTATTTTTATAGTTCAAGTTGTTTTGTTACCATTAATAATATGAATTTTTCTAATAAGAAACTGATTAATATGGTTTTTGTGCTACGAGAGTATAACAAAAATTTGCTACTAGCAATAAGAATTTACCATCAGCAATTCTCTGATAGACGACAACCAAGAAGATTCCATTTAAGAAAATAGTCATTCCGAGTTTCGACCAATCCTGTATACTAAAATTAATAATTTCGCTATATTAATAATGTTTAACAATAGTAGACTATATTAAAATTCGTTTGAACATAAATAGAAATTTTGATCTCAAATCACTAAAATTCTACAGGGTGTTAATGTTGCTATGAAATTAAGAAAAAAACGTAATTACATATTTTTGCTACCTCGTAGAATATTACAAAACCCCATATTTTATGAAAGAAGACATCGAGGAGAATACAAAAATGTAAAAATATACAGGGTGTTCCATTAAAAAAACATAAGTTTGTGTTACCCTGTCAATACGGGTGGCCCTGTATATTTGAAAATATTTTTAAATCCTGGTCCTACCTGTGCACCAACTTTTACCTAAATAACTTTTTTTCGTATATCTTACGGCAAACGAGTAATTGGACTTTCTCACACTAATGCTCCACCCTTTATATTCAAGTATCAAGGAAATTTGACTAAAACAAAAGATCACTACGAAATGGGTGAGAAAATGGAATTAATACTTCCTGGCTATTATTAAGAGTGTACTATGTACAGTAAGTTATAATGATAAAATAGATACAGAACTAAGAAAATCGACAATAATTTGTTATGATATAAAGTTGCACGATGAAATCTCAGTACCAACCATACTGTAATGATAATGACAATCCAATTAGAAAGAAAAAGCCCACAAAACGAAAAGGGAAGTTAATCACAGAAGAATAGTAGTAGACAAACAAATGTAATACATGGAATCAGGTAAAGAGGTATAAAGAGAAGCTCTGTTTTATGGCCATATAGGTGAATTGTACAAAATATACTAAAAATCGTGAATATGGAAAAAGGCGGAAATCCAGGAAAAATGAAGTTAAAACACAGAAGGGAATGAAAAAAGCTAGCAGTGAACTGAAGAGCTTAAAAAATTGATTATGAACAACAGAAAGTAATAAATTTTAAGTCTACAAAGGAATAACAATATAGGTAAAGCAAAGTTAAACACTGATATTTCCCGTACCGCGTCAAAGCATTTGATTATGTCAATTTGAATCACCTACAGAGAAATTAAGAAGTGGCATTTTTGATACCTTGCCAAATTTTGTTAGTATTTGGCAAAGCTGTATTTTATCCACTGTGTTTAATACACATAGGAATGATAAAATAAAGACAACAATGAAGAAATGCGAATGAGGCTTATTCTATTGTAAATTATGTTCCATTTGTTACATCTCTTCCATATATCCCTCTCTTTGTTTTCTAAATTTGGTTGAGTTTGCTTTGTCAAATTAAAGTTGAAATTTACAGACAATATATTACTAAGTCCTTATGATGGCAGGTACTTTGCATCGCAACAAAAGTTCAAAACTACACCATTTGCTTTATATAAAAAATAAATAATTCAGTACACATTTTTAGATTTTTACCCAGTTTCAGTGATTAATTTGCACACACATTGTCAAATGTCAAAAGCAGCACCATGCTGGTCAAATTTAAGATAATAACTGTTGGTAAAAGGAAATAAGGACGAGAGATAGGAGGTCCTCAATTGACGTAGTCTTTTATATAATAATTGACTTTTGAGTAATAAAGGTCTTTTGTTTCAGTTCCTTCATTGCCGATAAAATAAAATTACAGGGAAGATTGTATTATTTTACCAAAACTTTGATTTCTTGCTGGAAACAAAAATTTACTGAGTATCCAAATAAAATTATTTATTTCTAGACAATTACTATCCTTATACCTGGTACAGATTTTCTGAAAATAATAATTAATCATTTTAAATATAAAATATCAAAGTTCTAAGAAAATAAAACGTTTTTGATACAATGAGTCAGTTATTTAGATTTCCAGTAATAAAAACAAAGTATTTTTCAATAATACATCATTTAGTCTATACCATAATTGGTTGTGACATCCTGTAGGTTTAGAAGAAGTGAACTAAACAGCAAAACCTATTTTATACTGATGGTCAAATTGTATAAATTGACTGAGCTCTGTTTATCAAAAATAATTTCAATCACTCATTTCATAACTAAAACTCATATCATTTTGGCACTCTCGTAGGATAGAGGTTGTCTGGCAGTTTGGCTTGATTTCCACAAAAGTTAGCTCTGCCCAAGTGCATCCTCCTACCTACTGGTGCAACAATTGTGTGTTGTGTGTGTATATCGCGAATATTTCCCAAATGAGTGCATATGATTTTACTTACCTGCGTCTGCAATCTGGTCAAGCCTCTTATCCACAATATCTGACCAGCGCGAGGTTTCTTGTCAGATTCGAGGTCGTATTTCTCCTCTCCAATGGCAATCGCTTCCGTGTATTCCTCGGGATGACCCCTGCCCCATCTAAGATGACAATTTGTTAGAGAAAGTTAACAACAAAAAAGATTTTCTCTTAATATCGAATATCAATCTGACATTAAAATGCTCGCAGCTGAATTCTACATGGTTTCTGCGAGAGTGAACGTACCGGGTGTCCCAATAAGAATGGCTCTCGGCCATATCTCAGGAACCGTTTACAGTAGAGCTTTGAAATAAAAATTTTTATAACAAAAGTTGCCTCAGGAAAAGCCTGGAAATTATTTTCATAATTGTGGGTCCACCGCTAGAGGGCGTAATTGAATATCAAAAATTAAAAAATTTAAATTTTACAAAATTTTCCTAATGAAGGGGCACTGGAAATCCGATTATTGTATTCTTCATCAAATTCTGCGCATATTTGATTTAACAAGTTTAACTCTACCTTTGCAAATAAGAGGTGGGGGTGAGTGGGAACCTTGTTATGAAAAAATGGCTGTAAGTCCGGTTCTGCTAAATCAAATTTTGAAAACTGGGTCTTGTTGAAGACAGACCTTTTTCTTCAATGTAAGCGTGATAATTTTGAACCATCCTAATAAGTAATAAGCCAGCTGAGAGGCGTTATTTAATTTTTTTCAGAAATCTAGTTTTCTTTGGAAAATATTAAATACAAGTATGCATTTTTAATCATATTTTATAAAATTAGATTAAATTAGCAATAGAATAGCGAAAACCGCATGTCGATACCTTTTTTATATCTCAAGATATCTCGAGAAACGTGTAAATTTTATACATAACTGTTACTATCACCGGTAAACTAAGTTAATGAAAAGTAGTGTGCTGTGGAAAAAAACAAAATAACATTTTCCAGATGTCAACGTATAAAAATATAATTAATTAAAACAACAATATAAAGAGAAACAATACTATTAAAATTAAATACAACAAAGAACAAAAAGAACTACTTAGTGACTACATAAATATTCAAATTGTTGCCCATCATACACTACTCTAGAATACATTAAACAGAGACTACTAAACGCCATTCAAAGCATATCGAGAGCAGAAATTGAGACTGCTGTTCAATCTACTCTTGAAAGAGTAAATGTTTGCAACGAAAATGATGGGCAACAATTTGAACATTTATGTCATCACTAAATAGTTGTTTTTATTTCTTTGTAATAGGGCTTTTCAACGCTTCTCATTTGTTTCGAGCCTCTGTCATATGCCGTATAATCCGTGTATAATATTAATATACGAGATATGAACGAGGCTCGAAACAAATGAGAAGCGTTGAAAAGACCTAATATACGTTGACAGCTGGAAAATGTTTCTTTGTTGTTTCCATAGCACACTACTTTTCCTAAACTTCGTTTACCGGTGACAGTAATAGTTATGTTTTTAAATTTACACGTTTTGTAAGATATCTCGAGATAGAAAAAAGGTATTAACATGCGGTTTTCGCTATTCTGTTGCTAATTTTGTCTAATTTTGTAATATGGTATTATAAATGCATGTTTGCATTTAATATTTTCCAAAGAAAACTAGATTTCTGAAAAAAATTAAATAACGCCTTCTAGCTGGCATATTACTCAGTAAGTTGGTTCGAAATCATAACTTTTACATTGACGAAAAAGATCTGTCTTCAACAAGACCAAGTTTGCAGAATTTGATTAAGCAGAACCGGACTCACAGCCAGTTTTTCATAACAAGGTTCCCACTCACCCCCACCTCTTGTTTCCAAAGGTAGACCTAAACTTGTAAATCAAATATGCGTAGAATTTTATGAAGAATACTACGATCGGATTTCCAGTGCCCCTTCATTAGGAAAATTTTGTAAAAATTTAGATTTTTTAACTTTTGATATTCAATTACGCCCTCTAGCGGTGGTTCCACAATTATGAAAATAATTTCCAGGCTTTTCCTGAGGCAACTTTTGTTATAAAATTTTTTATTTCAAAGCTCTACTATAAACGGTTCCTGAGATATGGCCGAGAGCCATTCTTATTGGGACAGCCGGTACACACATTTTACCTTTGACTGAAACAATTTGGCAAAACTTTTTAGGAAAAATAATTTTTACTAAAATTAATAATACAAATGTTTTGTTACAAATGGATTACAATTTATTGTTTAGAATGAAAATTTTCGGTCTTATCAGACCATCTTTAGTGAACTTAAAAGTACTTGCTAAATAACCCCATCACAAAATAGTGGATATTTTTAGATTACATATTAAATGCTTAAAATTATAAATTGAAACGACATATTATTCTGCTTCTCGTATTACTACGGTAACGTTCCTGTTTTCTTTGAGAAAAATTTCTCACTTGTGTTCAAAATTTTTCTGATGGGTGAAAGGAGTGTGTAACGTTACAAACGTCACATCTTTGCTATTTTATTTTTAAATAGTTATTTTCCTTTATTTTCTTTAATATTTCATTAATAATTATCTTCTGCATTCGTTTTAACTTGGTTTTTCGTTAAAAACCTGTTTGGCGCCCGTTCTATAGGCAACTCTCTTTTCATCTAACATCTAAGTCATCATACTGAACGTACTCCGTATATCCTTACTCTCTAGATATCTGTATTTTAATACGGAACATGGTTGTCCATCTCATCATACTTTGCGCTGTCATGTCAATGAGAGTGGCAATTAGTAATGGAGGGGAAAACTTAATTTATTTAAAGACATGAAATTTAAATATTAGCTTCATTTTAATCCAAACAGACGATCTCTTGAGGTAAGAAAACTCATTATTTTTTTTCTTGTAATCACAGTTCAACATATAACAGTTTTTATCTTTAAAGATTTACTTTTCGGGAACACTATGGCCTCTACTTGAAACTACTACCGCATCTGGGTTGTTCAGAAGACATCAGTCAACTATCTGCTGGTGCCACAAATCAGCGACTAGAGATTGTCGCACTGAAAACGTTGAAACACCAATGATGTGTTCTGTCATACAGATATTCAACAGCTGTTTCTTCTTCGTCTAGCCATTCACGTCCACATCTGAACATAAGCCTCTTCAAGTCTTCCTATCCATTGTTTTTTGTTGTACGCTACTTGTAGCCAATTTTTCCCGGCGGTTCGTTTCAGATCATCTGTCCATCTCATAGGAGGTCTGCCTCTGGGTCTTTTGTGTTCGTATGGTCTCCAGGTTAGAATTGTTCTGTGCCATTTGTTAAGATCGCTCCTAGCTACATGTCCAGCGTATTCCCATTTCAATTTTAGTGATTTTTGTACCACATTGGTGACTTTGGTTTTCTGTCTTATCCATGTGTTTGTTTTCCTGTCCTTAAGTGATATGCCAAGCATTGCTCTTTCCATCGCGTGTTGAGTGACTCTGAGTATGTTCATATTCTTTTTTGTGATTGTCCATGTTTGTGCCCCATATGTTAATATCGGAATAATGTATGCATCAAAAACTTTAGATCTAAGATGCAGTTGAATCTGCTGATTTCTGAGTATATAGTTCAGTTTGCCGAATGCTGCCCATGCTAACTTTCTTCTTCTTTTTATTTCTTCCGTTTGAATTTCCCTATTTAGTATCATTTTTTGTCCTAAGTATATATATTCTTCAACTTTTTCTATAACTCTGTTGTTTATTATTGTCATCGTTTCTTTGGAGTGCATGACTTTTGTTCTGTTTAAATTCATTTTCAGTCCTATTTTAGAAGATTCTGTGTGTAGCTCTGAAAGCATGGTTTGCAGTTCTTGTAGGTCAGTAGCTATCAGGATTATGTCATCCGCAAATCGTAGATTACTGAGGTAGCGGCCATTGATGTTTATTCCCTTATATTTAAAATTTAGGTTTTTAAAAACGTCCTCTAAAAGTAAAGTGAACAGTTTGAGTGATAGAGTGTCTCCCTGTTTGACTCCCCTGTTTAATGGTACAGGGTTCGTGTATTCATTTTCATTTAGGTAGTATGTAGCTGTAGCTTGGTTCATAGTTTATTTTATTAAATTAATATATCTGCTGTCTATTCTAGAATTTTGCATTGCGTTTATTACGGCCGTGTGTTCTAAAGTGTCGAAAGCTTTTTCGTAGTCTACAAATGCTATAAAAACTGGAAACTTGTATTCGTTACATTTTTCTATTAAGATTTTTGTGGTTAACAGGTGATCGGAAGTTGAATAGCCTTTTCTAGTTCAAACAGCTGTTTATACAGCCACAATTCAAGAACCTTTCCGTTATATTCTGTATGAGCATTTAAGTTTCAACTTTACAATGAAGTAATAAAAATATGTAGCTTATAAGCAGTTCCGTTATATTTTTTATATAAAGAATATAGCTAGGGAATAGCTTTGCTATTTTTCATAAAGACCACCTTGGTTATTTTAATCTGCACTTGATTTACAAATATTATAGTTTATAATAGTTATTTTCAATTTTTATTTTACATTTTTTTAAACTTTCAAAAAATGAAACAAAATTTCGTTCTCTCTTATAAGTTATTTGCCAGTTCTATTGTTTAATTTTCTGTGTTATTGTACTTATTATATCTGCACAATTGAACAAAGTACTTTAATTAATTCTATAAATAAACCATATGTAAATCAAGCTTGCTTCCGAAACATCAGTCATACGGATAGAATTCAGCTGAATTTGATTTACAATTTATTTGAGAAGCTAAAAATCATTTGACAGAATCACAAAAGCTTCAGCTACTAACAAAATGTTTATACTCACGAAAGAATCTTTGGAATTTTACTGGTTGGTACAGTCGTAACAAGTTGTCCCCATAGAAGAGTTCCTACTCCAAAGAAAAGGCACCACAGCCACTGGTCTCTATCCAAACTGGTTGTCGAAAACGCTACACCACCTAATTGGATAATACCCACCTACAATAAAATATTCACTGATAAGATATACCTGGACTGACCAATAAATAGGTATGTATTTATGTTAATAAAGGAAGTTTGTTCAGTTTATACTGGGTGTAACAAAAAGACAGGTCATAAATTAAATCACATATTTGACCAAAAATAGTTCAATTGAAGCTAACTTACCTTAGTACAAATGTACACATAAAAAAAAGTTACAACTCTTTGAAGTTGTAACGTTATAAACCTTACATATTTCAAATAATTATGTTTTGTATTTTCTTTAATATTTCATTAATAATAATCTTCTGTATTTGTTTTACTTCTTTTCCCCGTTAAAAACTTGTTTGGCGCCCTCTATTTCCTATCTCTCTTTTCATCTAATCATTCAGTCATAATACGGAACATGCTTATCTTACCATCTTTCTATGCGTCGTTGTTATTTCGATGACAGTGACAATTTCCCCGTTCGGCCACGCAAATTGTTTATGGAGGTGGCAGAATAATATTTTATAAAACGAGATGTAATTTAAATAAACCTTCACTTTATTCATCAGACCATCATCTCTCTTGGGGTAAGAAATTCATTATTCTATTTTATTGTACTCATTATATTCATACATTTATAGTTTCTTATAACCATTTATTTTCATATTTCACTTCCGAATCTTCAACCACGTGTGTGTGTTTCGTATATTTTATATTCTCTTTACTTATTAATATGCCTGTAGAAATCAAATAATTTAAATTCCTATTCATTTTATTTTATTCCTTTGCCATTTGCTACTTTTTCCGGTTATTTGGCAAGGAAAGGTTTCAATACTTCTTGATGTCACTAATATATGGCTTGTCTTCTAGTTTTTTGGGAATAAAATTCACTTTTCTCCCTTCGGGAGCCTCAAGCATCCTTAATCGCCGGCGATACAACCACGAGGACCACATAATGCATCTCATCTAGACTGCATCGACCAACACCCGTAGGCCTGGTGGAATACAACAACTACAAACTGAAAATCGACATGTGGCATTCTTATGACAGGAATTTTAAAAAATATATCAGTGAAATTTGTACACCCCATAAAAATTGTATGGGGGTTTTGTTATTAAAATATTATTGTGGTACCAGTAGTTGAACACAATGTTTTTAAAACTTTGTTGCCTTTTAGAACTTTTTCGATAAGCTAGTTTTCATCGAGATATTTTTAACATTTGTAAAATCCACCACATGTATGTAAATGTTATAATTTTCACCATATTATTACCAGGTATCTATAATCATACTAAACCATTTAAAAATATGTGGTGGATTTTAAAAATGTTCAAAATCTCTCGATAAAAACTGGTTTATAGAAAAAGTACAAACAGGCAATAAAGTTTTAAAAACACTGTGTTCAACTAATGGTACCACAATAATAATTTAATTGGAACGTACACAAATATTTGGGGGAGGGAGTTTAAGGGCACAAAACCCCCATAAAATTTTTATGGGGTGTACAAATTTCACTGTTATTTTGTTTAAGATATTCGTGCCATAAGAATGCCACAGGTTGACACAAAGACACAGGTTGATGGCTCTTAAGGACCGCTTCACTTTCAGGTCTATTATTATCATCTATTCATAGAATGGTACACAGAACGACTGGCTTAGAACCAGGAATATAATGGGGTTGTCTTTAGTGATGAATCTCGATTTTGTTTCGGGATGATTGATGTACAAACCACGGTCAGAAGACGACGTGTTGAGATGGAATCCAGTTTTCTTAATCGTTTGTATATTTTGCTACCCTGTATAATTTTACAATTTATAATGGGTGTTCCCTTAGTATATTTCATATTATTCTTCTACGAATTTTCATTTCTGTAGTTTTAAGAATTATCTCTCTGTTTTAAGTATGTAGGGTTCCTTGATATTTGAATAACACCACTTATAAGATCGTTCTCCCTACTTTGAGTTTGCACTTCGGTCTGTAGCTTCATCATCATCATCATCTTGGTGCTACATCCCTTAGAGGGCCTCGACCTTCTCAAGCTCGGTCTGTAGCTATACAACCATTATTTTATCTCTGAGTAAGTTGGGTTTATTAAATATTTTACCTTAAGGATCTCCAACTGCTTACCTGTGCTATACATGTTCCAATCCAGATAGTGTAGAAGATAGGATTGGTGAAGATACCTTCGAAAACATTCCTTTGTCCATGGATCTTCCTAGCGTTGAACTCATTGAAGAGAGTCATCATTACGAAAGAGTTGAAAATAACGGTGAAATGTTGAGTTGGAGGATGACCGATTTCCACTCCCCTTCCGGATTCAATATCCAAAAATTTGTCACCTAATCGCATAAAAAAAAAATAAATTTATTCTCGTTGGTGATGTAAATAAGACTACATACCTACAAACAATAAAGCAAAAATTACTACTAATTGATATATGGCTTGTCCTAAGATGTTCTTCATCATAGTTCTGGAAATCAAGGGTTTTGTTCTACCATACGGCTTCCTTAGCAGTAAGTCTCCAGTAGGCATTTCAGTAGCCAGAGCTAAAGAAGCTAATGTGTCCATAATTAAGTTAACCCATAACATTTGTACAGCCTAAAAAAAAACAAAATTAATTATAGACTTAAAATTGAAGTTCACTAAATGAATAATTACCTTCAAAGGACTGTCCTGGACAGCGCAAGCGCCAATAAAAGCTACGATAACAGCAACAACATTGACAGTAAGCTGGAACTGTAAAAATTTGGCTATACTGTCATAAACATTTCTACCCCACATAACAGCCTTGACGATACTACTGAAGTTGTCGTCAGTCAAAATAATATCAGAAGCTTCTTTCGCTACATCAGTACCAGCAATACCCTAAAGAAAAAACAGTATATTAATATGTATTAAGTTAATGTAACCAAAAGACACCATTAAGGGGCTATCCTAGTGTAAAAGTACGAAATTCATATATTTTTTTGGGAATTTCTAAAATAAAAAGTATTGTACCAATTGTTTTGAAAATTTGCATGCGCATACAATTTTCATACAAAAATATTGAAAATTAAACGATTTATACGCCATCTACTGGCACCGTGAATATAAAAAAACAGCTCCACTGCTGCAGTGATTGGGACTAATAGAGATCTTTAAACATAAAATTTCAAATTTAATATTGAAATATAAGTTATTTTCTATACCATCAACTAGGGTTTTTTTGATCGGATAAAAAATGTCAATTTGGCGGTTTTTGAAACCGAAAATATTTAGCTAATTTTAAAAATGTTTTTCAACACTTCTTCATTTTTACAAATTTTAATATTTTTCAAAAATCCTAGTTGATGGTATAGGAAATAACTTATATTTCAATAATCACTTTGAAATTTTATATTTCAGGATCTCTATTAGTCAAAATCACTGCAGGAGTTGAGCTATGTTTTTATTTTCACGGTGCCAGTAGATGGCGCATAAATCGTTTAATTTTCAATATTTTTTTATGAAAATTGTTTTACATATAAGTCTGTTTATAATAACTGCTTATGCAAATTTTCATAAAGATTAGTACAGTACTTTTTAGTTTAGAAATTCCCAAAAAAAGTATATGAATTTCGCACTTTTACACTAGAGTAACGGACTAAATTCAAAAGGTGATTCTTCTTTATTAACTTATTATTCCGACAAAAACCTAATAATAAAACCTGATATGATATAGAAGAGTATTTGAAGAGTACATGGGGAAAACAAGGAATGTCAATTTATACATGAATTTTGGCTTTTCTCGCCATGTGGTAGCAAAAACAGGATTATCGACTAGCCTATCGATTCAGGACAATAACCAGAAAAGTAAGTCTATATAAATTTTTTTAAGAATTTGTATCCAGGCGAACAACGAGGATTGTCGAGGATTATTAAATTAATAAGTTAATATAGATTAATATTATATTAAGATTATAGAATAAGAATTGCTAGAATTCTGCTAAAAATCTCCTAAGGAGTTCTTAGATATCACAAGAGTTAAACCTTTATTGGTGTTTATCTCATTATGTATAAAATGTGATATTCCTTATTATTCCCATGCACTCTTCATTTGAAAACACTCACAGAAAATAGTAATAAAGAACTAAATGACTGAAGTGTAGATGGTGCGTCATATAATTGGATAGCACGGCTACTTCGTGCACGAATGGAAAAGATGAAAATATGATACATCTTCACTATCTCAAGGACTAAAGGCTGTCTATAACGAGAAGTTGAGTGTCCACTCACGTGGAATCTAATAGTAGATAAACTTCTGTGCGATTTGACAACTCTAGGGATATCCTGTCAAGGATATACCGGTGATGCCATCATAATTGTGAATGAAAACTTCGAAAACACCCTCCGAAACAATTAACATTGTACATGGAACAAAAAGATGGGACTTAAGATCAACCCTTCCAAAACCACCTTAATAATATTTACAAAGTAACGTAAACTTAACCTAACCTTAAACTATCACAGTAGATGTGAGCATAGTTGATTGGTAAACAGATCATCATATATAGATAATAAACTCATCTGGGAGACGCACGAAAAAGAGACGTTACTGAAATACTTTTTATGGGGCCGGAATATTTTTGCGATATTACTAATAGTTTAATGCCATATTAAATCGAAAAAAAAGTAGCTCGCATTAGAAAGTATCTCCAATAAATTTTTACCCCACATATTATTTCACATCGTGGATCGAGAAGCCCGGACATAGGGCATTCAAATTATACAGCTCCTCTAATTACTGAGAAATCATCATAGTGGGCAAAAAAGGAGGATATTCTTAGAGGAGATAACACATGAAGAAGAGAAGAGGGGTTTCATTATTTAAGGTTACTTTGAGAAAATCTCTGTTATGTTTACGATTGTAAATTAAGCTCTTTAGTAGCATGCATATGTTTTTGCAATTTCTATTCTAGATCTAATTTTTTTTATCTCCATTTTTCCTTAACCACAAGTATTTATATATCTTATTGTATTGTTGATGTCCGGGTTTCTACATTTCTTAGTTGTTTTAAGACACTTCAATTTCTAGTCTATAATGTTCCTATGTGTTGTATACATGTTGTAGTATGCGTTCTGAACCTTTCATGTCGTTTCAAGCAATGACCATTTCGTCATAATACCTAGGAACGATGAACGTATTCATTCTTGTCGAACTCTTAGTATGTTTATTTTGCTTGTTAATTCTCCTTTGACTCTAATTTTTTAATGCTGTTTGGTTGTGATAAAGTCGAGATATAATTTTAGATCTCTACTGTCTGTGTTATTTCCCTTCAGAATACTTAAGAAATTTTTCATATTGGACTCCGTCAAAAGCTTTTTGGAAGTCTACGAATCACGCATATATCGTAGTTCATATCAAGTCATGGTTGTATAATTTACCCTAAATAGTGCTTTCCTGTTTCCAGACTGTTTCTAGCAGTAACGTTATTACATTGATTTGATTCTCATATAAAATCATTTGTACCGCTATTTGCTATTTGTGGATAGTACATATATCTATTTTTAAATGACTAACAAAACTTACCATAGCGAATCCGACATCTGCCTTTTTCAAAGCTGGACCGTCATTTGTACCATCACCAGTTACAGCTACAACTTCTCTGTTGTCACTGACTTTGCTGTCTATAATACCTTTGACGAGAATAAATTTATCGGTTGGAGATGACCTCGCAAGAACACGTAATTTAGGCCAAACTTTGTCAATAAGATGTTGTTGAACCTGAAACATTACTCTTTAGTAGCAAATACAGTTTTACGATTCCTAAAGGTTACTTTTTTAAATTTTGCATATGCTAGACTTAACTCCGGCGCATCTACATGTTTAGTATATTATGTTGGCTCTTACATCTGAATACGTATAGACCTGGATCCCGCGTACCAAAAAAAGTTGATTAATAGCAAGCTTAAAATTTGTTAATAGCTTAGCAGTATCTAGCCGGACAAACTTTAATGTATGGGAACATTTGAACAGGGGAAGTTTTAATTGTGGAACGTGATTTTAATTGTCGAACCTGACACGTTTATGATTGTGAAAACTAGCATGTTGTTTTTACGTTTATTCAATAGCAAACTTTATATAATATATGAAAACATTTTTGTCCAACAAATATTATATTGGGCGTTTTAATAACACTGCTCCAAACACCCAGATAATATACATTGCACCCAAATCTATTGAACCGATCTTAATGAAATTTACAGTATTGTTTTACTGTATCATAAAGTTTTTCTGGGTGAAATATGAAGGTACTAAGTTTAAAAAGTGGTTGAAAAACGTAAAATGCCAATACTAGTTTGGTATGGTTTTTTTCGCAATTATTGCTATTTTGCTACAAGGGTGACTATTTTTTAAATTTTTAACCAATTCTGTATTGTAGGAAATTTAATTACGCAACTTTTATGTCAATACAACTTTTCTCAGAAATGAATAGTTTTAAAGTTATAATCAAAAAACCCTGGACTATGTGGTATTTTCGAATTAAGAAATTTCTAGTAGTTAATAAAATTGTATAAAACATGTTAAAGTACTTACTTCTCCGGCACTGTCCCTGATTCTCCTGTTGAATTCTTTGCCCTCGAGAATAAGGAAGTCCTCGTTTGGTTTTACAATACCGCACTTAGTAGCTATCGACCTGGCTGTATTCACATTGTCACCAGTGACCATTCTGACAGTGATACCAGCTTTCTGACACCTCCTGATGGCATCAGGTACTTCATTTCGAACAGGATCTTCAATGCCCACAACGCACAGACATGTTAAGTTGTTGACTATGTTTCCTTCATCGTCCCAGTTAGGCTCATGTTCAATATGCACCTGATTGATTTCTGCTTTACCAGTAACGAAATCTCTGAAAGCGAGACAGATAGTTCTCAGACCATCACAAGCCATCGGTTCTATCACTTGCTTTAACAGCCTTTCCTGCATATCTCTGGTGAATTTTTCGAGACGACCATCATGGCCGTAGATAAAGGCACACTTTTGTAATATAATTTCTGAAGCACCTTTGGTAAACAATCGGTAACCACCTGATTCTCCAGCTATTTGGCGAGGGATTACGGTACTCATTGATTTTCTGTCTGAATTGAAAGTGTATACGCGAGTGAATGTTTCTTCGGGGAAGTCGTCCCTGATCGTTTGGTAGTTCTTTTGAAGTCCTAAAACGAATCCTAACAAGGCGCATTCTGTTTTGTTACCAACTTGTCTTGGTAGATCACTGCCCTCTTCCGGTGGCTGAAACAACAAAATATTACAAATATTGAAACAATGTATATTTACAGAAACCATATCCCTAACCGTTTCTCCTTCGAACTGACATGTATCGAAGATGAGCTCATTATTATAAGCATTATCATTTAAAGCAATGATTTTTATAGGGTACCTACATGTGGTCTGGTACTAAAATTATTTGTGCATTCAGACTTACCATTATTCTTGACGTGTAGCCACAATTGATCGAAATAGCTTGGATGATAACGTTTCCAACGTGGGCAGGTATATCAGAAAACTTGGGCATGGTTTTACAAAGTTGTTCGCAGATGTAGGACTGTACAACCGTCATCCTATTTGTAGTCAAAGTACCTGTCTTGTCCGAACAGATGGCAGTAGCGTTACCCATAGTTTCACAAGCGTCAAGATGCCTAACCAAGTTGTTATCCTTCATCATTTTCTGAAAATTAGAGATCGAATTATAAAATATACTTCCACATAAAAATTTTTGTTTATATTTTTGTTAGACCAGAGATGAAATACAAATAAGGAGACTATAGAGAAAAAATGGAAAATTTGTGGGAGAAACTTCAGCACACAACTAATCCAGGCCTCAATAACAGAGAAAGAATCTCATGAGAGCTCAATACTGTTGATAACCCAGGTATCTACAATGAGTAAAATTTTCCTTCTTAAGAGGGAGTGAGAGTGTAAGCCATACGGCTTAAATCTGAAAATACGCTTAGTTAGTAAGATAATATAACGCAGATTTAACCACAAAAGTAATCAAAGGTATATAATAACTTATAAACAGTTAAGTATATACAGTATATCCCTGTAAGTTGGAACCATATGGAAAACTTTTTATTATTAATTTTAAGAAAAAAAGGTATTTTTCATAAAAAGCTCTTCATGGTCTAAAACCCAAGATTCAACCATCAGATATCAAATTTTATAAATATTATACGAAGTACATATCGTCGCCTTAATACTATAACTTGATAACTCGAAATTAGTAGTTTTGAGATAAACGGGTTTAAAGATTTTTAAGATATTTGTGCTGCTCCCATGATGTTGGTAAATACGGAATTCACTCTGCAGCTCTAAAATACTGTTCCTTAACTTTTTGGCTACTGATCTATTTAGAAATACGGTGCAAATTTGCTTTCCAATATGGAAAATAACATGAAAAATTAGAGTTATCAAGTTTTAGCACTACCCTAATGTTAACGTTTGGTAATGTCGCATGAGATGCCAAGTTGCATCTAAGTGAACTTTTTAACAAAACTAATATTTTAAGCATTATTTTGGTGAAAATTAGCCCTGTGCCATGGGGTTTGCCAGATCTGCTAACAATTCTAGAATTTTTGCATTAACATGAACCGAATAAACAGATAGCATTTATGTGGTAAGCTCAATGGCTTCAGAAAAACACGTGCTACAACTAGATAACTGGAGTTACCTAGTTATAGCATTCAGTGTATGTTGCATTCACGATTATTTCTATTAAAAAATAGCTTGATAACTTATCTTGTCAAGTTTTAGCACTGAATATTAGCGGCATTTGAGTTTTATCAACTTTCGTCAATCGTAAATAAATACTTAACCCGTTTGAAGCTAGTCATCAAGTTTTTACACAATATAGAGGCAAATAAAATACATCTTGTGAACTAGTTATCTCAAAAACGTCAATTTTGGAGTTATCAAGTTATAGTACTAAGGCGACGATATTATGTCAAAAAATATGAATTTCGCTCAAAAGTAAAGTAGCTTAATTTTTCACAATATTGAAAATTGTTATTATGAAAATAATAATTTTTCTTAAATAAAATTATGGAGAGGTAACCAACATTATTTTAAGTTGTTTCAATTAAAAAAACTCTTTTACGAAAAAAAGTTTACGAAAATTTTACGAAAAAAAGTTATTCTTTATAAAATCTTCTGCAATGTCTAAAACCTAAAATATAACCATCTTATATCCAATTTTATCAATTTATACGAGGTATGTCAAAAAATATAAATGTCGCTCAACAGTAAAATATTTTTATTTATTGTTTTTCACAATATCGAAAATTGTGATGATAAAAGTTCTTTAGAATTAAATGCTATGTTCCAATATGTAATTACATCCTTATAATTGAAATATTCTGAACTATAAAGGTACTTTATTCTTGATCGAAATTCATCTTTTTTGACATACCTCGTATAAAATTGATAAAATTTGATATAAGATGGTTGTATTTTAGGTTTTAGACCATGCAGAACTTTTTATGAAGAATAACTTTTTTCGTAAAATTAATAATAAAAGTTATCATAATTGAAATAACTGAAAATAATTATTTTAATAAATTTTAATAATTACTTATTCATAAATTTTCAAAAAAAATTTCAATTAGAAGGATGTAATTGTATATTAGAATATACTTCTTAATTCCAAATAACTTTTCATAATAACAATTTTCAATATTGTGAAAAATACAGCTACTTTACTCTTTAGCGAAATTTATATTTTTTGACAGACCTCGTATAATATTCATAAAATTTGATATGTGATGAGTGAACATTAGGTTCTAGACCATGCAGAACTTTTTATGAAGAATAACTTTTTTTCGTAAAATTGATAATAAAAAAGTTTTCCCAATGGTTCCAACTTACAGGGACATACTGTATGTATAATACATATAATGTACAAAAACCAAAAATAAAAGTATAGTGGATTGAACGAAATTTAAAAATATATTTTAGACTAAAAGAAATAAGTTGGACAAATAGGTTGATAAGTTGAAAGGGTGAAATTATTTTACATAGTTTTAGAAATCGGTACTACAAAATTATGTAGAAAGAGATAAACAACGCTCAATATCAGCTTTGATGTAAGGTACTGAATATTGTACATTCAAAAACAAACGATACCTTTGTATTATAATTTATATGTCGGACTACCAACCTACTGGAAGCCTTGACAGAATGCCGAATTGACTATCGGTATATAAATATAATTAAACACATATTTATACCAAAACGCAACAGCTAGTGTTAGAGTGGGTGATAGTCAAACTCAGAAATTCCTGATAAAACGTGGAGTACGTCGGGGAGACACCATATCACCGAAACTTTTCACTAGCTTTTGGAATATACAGGGTGAGTCACCACTAACGGGACGGAAGATTACAGCGAAATGGTAAAAGATTTGAAAAAAATTTTAAATTAGTAGTTTGTAAGTTGATAAAATCTACATTTTAAAATTATTTTGAAATATACAGGGTGTCCCAATAAATGGCGGCGTATCAAAGTTATATTTTTTCTTATAGAACACCCTATATTTTATTGCAATTTTTAATTGTCCGCAAAAAATAAGGTATAGTTTCATAAGGCTTCCCTATACCTATGTACAGAGTGTTCTGAGTTATGTTGACTTTTCTTAAATGAAAATTATGTCTATTTATTAGACCATTATTATGAAAAGTACGTATATTGGTCTGTATACAATACATTAAAAAAATCAGGATCTTCTATAAAGTCTAAAGTCCATAAACGATAAGTTAAATATTTATCATAATCCTGTTTGGTCTAATACTGGTGTAGTTGAGTTTTATATGGATAATAGTGGTTTCTCTTAAGTATTCTAACAGTCGTTTGACTGATTTACAATTCACCCGAAATTTTTTTTACTAGTATTTGGGTTTTCCTTAACAGAAAGCAGGGCATCAAGCTCCTTAACGTCATCACAAATAACTGGTTTATTTTTATTTAACTTTCCATATGCAACATTACCAGTAGCACGGAATCTATTGAAATCTCTTAAAAACGTCCTTTTTTGGGTGTCTTCTATCAGGATACTTTTGAGCGTAAACTTAAGAAGGTAAGATACAATTTTGCAAACACCCCCCCATGCAAAGTAACATGTTTACTCTTTCGTAGATAACGTGATTATTCATTTTTAGGAACAATTAAATTTGAATATCATACACGGATGTTTATATTTTTGATAATTACCAGACCGTACTGTCATAAAATGACGATGTCATACAATGATATACTCGTACATCTTTTGTTTTAAACTCGATTTACAGATTACGAATAAAAATAATTGTAAATTACGCAATAACTATTAGACCTAGGTATAGGACATCCATATACCATTCGAAAGAGGTGACTCCGTTTAGTATAATGGTGTATTAATATACATGGTGTTCCATTTAAAATAAGCATCATATGACACATTGAATAATCCAATAATGAAACTGTAAATGTTGAACACCCTGGTAATAATTAATCATGGAATACATTCAGCCAATATCCAACTATTTAGGTGTAAAAGTATTTTTTTCATAATTTCTTAAATAACTTGACAATAAGCCTTCTTTTAAAACTTTACATTTTAAGAAAAGTCACCATAACTCAGAACACTCTGTACATAGGTATAGGGAAGCCTTATGAAACTATACCTTATTTTTTGCGGACAATTAAAAAATGCAATAAAATACAGGATGTTTCATAAGAAAAAATATAACTTTGATACGTCGCCATTTATTGGGACACCCTGTATATTTCAAAATAATTTTAAAATGTAGATTTTATCAACTTACAAACTACTAATCTAAAAATTTTTTCAAATCTTTTACCATTTCGCTGTAATCTTCCGTCCCGTTAGAGGTGACTCACCCTGTATATGTAAACCAGCAAAACTGATCGACAAGGGCTTAAACATAAATGGAAAAAAGCTTAGCCACCGGAGGTTTGCCGATGATTGTATTAATAGCTGAAAGGATAAATAACGCCAAAGAACTTTTAAATCAGCTCTACCTTTCCTTGCTAGAAGGGGGATTGAAAATAAATATATCTAAAACCCAGATGATGACAAATATCGTAGTCAGCGAAGAGATATGCGTAGGAACAAGATCCATAGACTAGATAATGGCTTATAAACACCTAGGTCATGAGATTCGCATAGGAAAAGATTACCAAACCGTTACACTGTGGTTCCAAATGCCGAAAACGTGGTCATAAACCTTTAAAAGGGTATATTGTTCATACACTTCGGAATTACCTTCGTAGTTAAGGGTTTTTGACATCGCTAATTACGAATCTGACATTGTTTTAAACAAAATGGCGGATCCAACATGACGGAAAGAAATTGAAAATATCAATAAAAACGCAAAATTTTTGCAAATTTTGGTAGTTTAAGGTCGCTGATTACAAATCTAACATTATTTTTTTGAAAAACAAAATGGCGGATCCAATTTTATATTAAAAGGGACTTTTAAAATCGCTGATTACCAAGACATTTTCTTTTTGAAGTACAATATTCAGAACCTTTTACTTATGTACAACCGCTCATACATACTCAACAATCGCCAGAATAATGTAATATGCGTCATTTCAGACTTTTATATTCAAACAACTGTCAGCAATGCAAAGGCAGTTAAAGGAAGCTAAACCAATGTGATTCTGTATCTTAATTCTTACTGTACATTTTGAGATTAATAAACATTAATCGTAGAATTATGCAGAATTATGTACTTTTTGAATGTATTTTTACGAAATTTTGATTATTTCAAGTATATTTTTACTACTTACTCATTAAAAAATTTTATGCAATTTCTGTTATCAAATCTTTAGTCAACTTTTATTTTACATTAATACATACTTGAAAAAGAAGAATCTGCTTTACAGCGATAAAATTGATAAACTACAAAACGTTTTACAGCGTTTTCAATATACGCGTTCTTTTTCACTTTCACTGCCGCCAAAATAAAGTCGTACATGGCTCACTAGTCCCTGAGCTATGAATAAGAATAGGTCCGGTCTGATCCTTATACCTGCGTATTCTGACCGTACGATAGTATATAAAACAACTGTAAACAGGAAAATCCCTAAATAGGGACTTTACCTCATGGCCACGTTTTCAGCATTGGAACCACTGTGCGTTGACTGTCGTATAAGACTACGTGGGCAGCCTTCAGCATGTTGATCAGGAGTGTCTGATGCAGTAGAGAGGATAGCAATACTGAAATGGAACTGGGCAGGTCACGTGGCTCGAATAATAGATAACAGATGGACAAAGCGGATACTGGAATGGAGACCGAGAGATGATGCCTACCGAAGCAGAGCTCGTCCACCCATACGTTGGAGTGACGATCTAAACCGTTGTCATTGGATGAACGAGGCACAAGATCGAAACAGATGGAAAATTATGAGGGAGATCTATACCCAGCAGTGGACAAGCGAAGATTGAATGAAGAGAAACCTACTACAGCATAATAAATAGATAACAGAAATTATAACTTACCTTGACACTGTAAGCTAGAGACAAGGTAACGGCCAGTGGCAACCCTTCAGGTACAGCTACGACAAGTACAGTGACACCAATAATGAGGTACCGGACCATATAGTTGGCGTACACGTTTTTCCATGCTTGATGATTGATGACGAAAGTCTTGATACAGAATTGTATAATCAGAATGATAACAGTAAGAACTGCAATGGTGGACCCAGCATAACCGATCTGAATAGCAAGTTTTGTAAGTTTCGCTTGAAGTACTGATTTTTCCTTTTTGTTCCTTTCTCCGGCGGATTTTTCAGATTGTACGTGATTTTCTTTGCCGTCATGATCAGGGGCAGCTGATGCGTCAAGCTTGAATCCTGTCTCCCCGGCTCCTGCTTCTTCTTTGTTCCCTGTGTTCATATGGCTATTTCCAGTAACATTTTCTTCATCACCTACACGACAATCATTATTTATAAAATGATATTTAAAACCAAGAGTCAGAGATTCCATAAAATTTGTCTTCTTTAATCAAGAGAAATGTTAAAACATAGAACATTGCATTAAAGTCAGATGACTATTAACTACGAATCTCTGTGCGAACATTAATTCAACAATCAACAGTTCATCTCAAAACAGTTATACATGCTTCATTTAGAGTGTTAGAGAATCTGAATTTTAATATTTTTTTTTTAAATTAACATTAATTATAATTACATAGATTTATTTAAGTAATTTGTAAAAAAATAAAAAATTATTCACCTGTTAAACTTTTCTTCTTCCGCTGCTTTTTAGCTTCTGTACAAAAACACATGCAAAAGGAGAACATTAGCAATCTCAAAAACACTCCCAAAGTCCTGGCATGGGTACATATAGACAAGTGTGCAATTTATGACGGAAAAATGATAAAAAATACTCTGTTTGCTATATAATTTTCGGTTGATTTATTAGATTCATTATCACAAATATTTATATAGAAAATGGTTCCATGACATCTCGTAACGCGACAGTTCGTAACGGACAATTCGTAACGCCGTCACTTCGTAACGGCAACAGTTCGTAACTATACATATTCGTAACGGTACAATTCGTAATGCCAACATTTAATTTTTTTTAGCAAATTTAGTATTACTGAATTTATACAAAAATACATTTTGCATACATACATTCCTATACTGAAAGTAGTGGTATTTTTTTTTGGACATATATTTTTGCATATTTATATTCTTGTTAATATGACAACTAAAGAATTTTATTAAAATTGTTTATCTTGAATTATCACTTTAAAGTAGTAAAATTAAGTGTGAAAAATAATGAAACAAATAAAAACAGTTTAATAAATAATAATGTATTTAATATAATAATTAATACAATTTACATTACTGGATTATTTTTATTTTAAGACATAATTTTAAAAATTTATTTCTCTACGAAATATGAAACGTGTCAAAATGTTTATAGACGGAGAGCTAGAGCCGAAAAATCATCGTCATAAGTAATATGGAGTTTTTCCTGTGAAATGTGTCCATTGTATATTGACAATTATGACCCCTTTCAGGCTGACACCTCAGTGGATACAGGAAGTAGCAATAAGGGATGAAAGGGGAAAGTTAGTGCAGTCATTAAAGGTTTTCACCTCCTATTTTGTTAAACCTCCATCGATTTGCATGAAAATTGGTGACTAGTTAGAGCATACCTCAAGAAATAAAACTGAGTTGGTGCCAACTTTCACTCTTACACTGGTGGTGAATACCATCCCTTCCCGCGGGTGAAAACAATTTTATTAAAAATAACCCCACAAATCGATAGAGGGACAAATTTTAAGTAAAATTTGTTATATCATGTTATTAAAATAAATCAATACTTTTTGAGTAATTAAAGATCAAAGATTTGTCTATTTAAGAGCATATGCGTGAAGTTACGGATGATAAAAAGAACATATTAATTAATTGTATGTTAGTAAAATATTTATATTATTTCGATATTTAATTCAATGTTTTCTATCAATATAAACTGAATATGTACAGAAACTGGAGGTGTCAAATAATTAGTACATTTGACATATTTGAATACACTATTGCTAAATTTATAATATCGAAATAATATAAAAATAATATTTTAGTAACATACAATTAATTAATATGTTCTTTTTATCATCCGTAACTTCACGCATGTGCTCTTAAACAGACAAGTCTGTGATCTTTAATAACTCAAAAAGTATTGATTTATTTTAATAATATGATATTACAAATTTTACTTATAATTTGTCCCTCTATCAATTTGTGGGGTTATTTTTAATAAAATAGTTTTCACCCCCGAGAAGGGGTGGTATCCACCCCCAGGGTAAAAGTGCAAGTTGGCACCAAATCATTTTTATTTCTTGGGGTATGCTCTAACTAGTCACCAATTTTCATGCAAATCGATGGAAGTTTAACAAAATAGGAGGTGAAAACCTTTAAAGACTACACTAACTTTCCCCTTTCATCCCTTATTGCTACTTCCTGTATCCACTGAGGTGTCAGCCTGAAAGGGGTCATAATTATCAATATACAATAGACACATTTCACATGCCAAAGTCCATATTACTTATGACGATGATTTTTCGGCTCTAGCTCTTAGACTATTATCCGGATGCTGGTTAATTAAATTGATGAACGTAATTTCAATTGAAACTGTAATGAAAGTTAGGTTCCATGTGGACAAAAATAAACAGAGTATTTCAATTTTGACGTTACGAATGGTGCCGTTACGAATATGTATAGTTACGAACTGTCGCCGTTACGAAATTTCCGTTACCATTTGTGGGGTTACGAACTGTCGCGTTACGAGATGTCTTGTCACGATAGAAAATATAAAGGATTCACACAAACTCATAAGTTATAAACACAAAGAAAAAATTGAATGGTTAGACTAAGAAATAACTGAATCACATAAATGACTATACAAAAATCTCTTAGTAAATTGTTTTACTTATTTATCAAATCTTAGTAGTGGAAGCGAAAACTCAATCTAAAAAACAAATAAAAATGAAAATTGTTTAAAATGCAGGTAGAAACATTAAACATTACTCTTCCATGAAGAAACCCTTTTGTTTTGTTCAATGAGGCAACAAGAGTTAGCTTAAAATATTGTGGGAGATTTGAGTGTCTCTAGTAAAAACAGTAGAAAGATTTATTTGTAAGTTGCACCACTTCCTAAGACTAGCGTTTAGTAACGGTTCTGTAATGCTTTACCATCAGCTTCAAAGATAGATCTCAAAAAGTTGGCATCTAGATGAGTGAGATCTGAGACAGATTGTCATTATTAAATAAATGACTATGATAAATTTTATCATAGTCATTTCATCTTTTTGTGTGCCAAAACTTGCTATTCGTATAAAATAATGCTCGCCTCCCCGTTGCTGGAAAAATGCAGTACTAGCATGCTGTTGATATAGCAGTAATCGAAACTCCAACGGCACTACAGACCAAATTGAGTCTCGGCCCCCTCCACCCATCGAAGCCTCTGAAGTTTAACTAATTCCGAGATCGATGACCCTTTGAACAGTTGGTAGAGTTCATAGTTCTGCCGTGTTAACTCAAAAGGGCGTAACTGCAATTTTTATTAAAAACGAGTTTCATATCCCACGCGTTATTTAGTAATCTTTTCTACAAGTCTACCTGAGTTTCATAGCCATATCTGCAATAAAACCGGATATATACTGCTTAAATTAATAGCCGTATCTGAATTTTTTACTAAAATGTTAGCTTTAAAAGCCGCAACTGTAAATGTTAACACAAAAAGCCGTAACTAAAAAGTTTTCGGCAGATACGGCCTATTCACTTAACATTTCAAGATATTAATATGTTGGCGCGAAAAGTAGTAAACTGTCAATTTACTTTATAAAGTTATTAACTGTAAAACTAATGTATGAATCATTTAAAGCAAAGTACAGTATTCAATGTTCGTATTATTTATATCGTCAATTCGTTAGTGAGCTTAATATTTCATTTGCAAAGCTTGGAAACGAAGAGTGCTTTACTTGTGAAAAATACGAAATTCATAAAAAAGAAAGCTCACACGTGTTAGATGACGGTCTAGTTTGTCCTGAATGCGAAACATATCACAAAATCATCAAGAAAAATTTATAAAGGCCCGAGAGATGTACAACGCTGATTTCAGATTGTTGGGCGATTCTAGAGTTTATACAGCTGATCTGCAGAAGGTATGAATTTTATTTTGAATAATATCTGTTATATTTGACCTTACACAATCTTTTTGTAGGTAATTATGCTCCCAAGATGCGATACTTTCAAAGAAATTATATTTACTCCTAGACTGATAGCCTTTAATGAGAGCTTTGTTCCAGTTGGTACTTCTAAAACTTCTACAGCTGTTCTATGGCATGAAGCTATTTCTGGACGAAAAAATGCTGATATTGTTAGCACATTTTATGCATTTTTAAACAAAATTAGGGATTCCGAAGAAGTTGTTATTTGGCTGGATAATTGTTCCGGTCAGAACAAAAATTGGTGCTTGTACACATTTTTTGTGTATGCTGTAAACTCATTAGAATTGAACATTAGGAAAATAACTCTTAAGATATTTTGAGTCAGGTCATACATTTATGGCAGCTGACTCATTTCACCATAGAGTCGAGCAATCACTAAATCGACAAGGTAAAGTTTATGACTTCTTTGATTTTGTAAATGCGGTTAAAACGTCAACACGTAATGTCGAAGTTATCGATATGGCTTTTAAGGATCTTTACAACTGGAAATACGAATCATCTCAATATAAAATAACAAGGTTGGTCCCTCGTCCGTACCTTTAACAAATGGTGGAAGTTCAGTTCATGAGAGGTTTCCATACATTAGGTTATAAAACTAGTTTTGAAGGAGAAATCATAAGTGCCAATTTTTTAAAGGCTAATATAAAAAAAATGGCATTGCAAAACCACTCTCTATCTCTCAACCACGAGGTATTACCATGGAAAGAAAACAGAATATAATCACTAAAATTGATCAAATAATGCCCCCAAGTCGCATTACATTTTGGAAAAATATTTTTGTCAGCGAAAATGTGGACACAATATTGATGATTAATATAATATAATAACTAGTTCGAAGTAGAAAATTTAGTATTAATTATTTATATTTGTTTGACTGAGTATGATATTTTAGTTAGTCTGTATTGTTGTTTACTTTTTTAACTTTTCCTAATTATTAAGAATAACTTACGAAATTAATACATTAATATTGTAACGTTCATTTGTTTAATGCAATAAATATTTTCAAAAAATCATGTAGTTACGTTCTTAATTATATACCTCATGTTAAGTGAAAAAGGCGTATCTGTCAAAAGTGATATTTTCCCAAGTTGATACTCTACCAAAATTTGTCACATGATAGTATAAACCTATTTCTTAACTTCTATATGGTGCAAGTCACAACTTTTTAAAAAATCACGATTGCCTAATCAAAACCAGTAAAACTGATTTTTCTCGCAAACTAGTTTA
Organism: Diabrotica virgifera virgifera; assembly: GCF_917563875.1. Classification (NCBI taxonomy): domain Eukaryota; kingdom Metazoa; phylum Arthropoda; class Insecta; order Coleoptera; family Chrysomelidae; genus Diabrotica; species Diabrotica virgifera. The sequence continues at coordinate 6,986,238 of NC_065452.1, read as the reverse complement.
AAGCAGATACGCCCTTTTGAGTTAACACGGCAGAGTTGTACCTGGATCTCCATATTCCGTGTTTGCTAATAGGTCCAAATATATTCCTTAGGAGTTTTCTTTCAAAGACTTCCTTCCAGCTTTCTTTTTGTGTTTTCTGTCATCACCCATGTCTCGCAACCATAACATACTATTGGTCTGATAATATTTTTGTAGCCGCTAATTTTCTATCTCCAGTGTGTTTTTGTAGAGCGGAACACAAGGGCGAGTGAAAAAAGAGCTTTGTTTCCCGTTACTATTCTTCATTGAATTTCTGTTTTTTCTGTTCCATCAGAGCTTAATACAATTCTCAGGTAGGTGAAACGTTGTACCGTTTCAATACCGTCCTCTAATTGAACTGTGCCTCTGTTTCCCCGAGCTCTTCCCTGTGTTAGGTTTTTTGTCTTTTAAATATCTATTTCTAGTCCGGTCTTTTTGTCTCTATTTTAATTGGGCATTTCTGCCGCCTCTTCCATTCTGCGAGACATAATGCTGATGTCATCGGTATAAGCGGCAATCTGTCTTGATCCATTTTTTAGGAGATTAGCCCTTCCTATATTCAACTGTCTTATTACATATTCGAGAGACAGGTCGAATAGTGATCGCGCCAGCCCGGCTCCTTGCTTTAACCTTTAGACTATTTAAATGTTCTCAGTGAGTTCATTTTGTATTCTGACAGTTTTTCATTTGTTGCTTTTCCTACTCGGATATATTCTTCTTCTTCTTCTTGTGCCACTCCTATCGGAGATTGGAAATCATCAAGGCTACCCTGACTTTGTTTACAGCTGACCTAAAAAGTTCATTAGTGGTGCAGCCAAACCACTCTCTCAAATTCCGAATCCACGACATTCTTCTACGGCCTGGATTCCGATTTCCTTCTATTTTTCCTTGCATTATATTTTGAAGTAATGCGTATTTATGACCTCTCATCAGGTGACGCAAATACTCGAGTTTTCTTCGTTTTATCGTTAACAAAATTTCTGGGTCTCTTCCTATCCTTCGTATTACTTCAAGATTTGTGATTCTTTCAACCCAACTTATCTTCAGCATTCGACGGTAGCACCACATCTCGAAACTTTCAATATTTTTTATGTTGTTCTGTTTGAGAGTCCAGGCCTCTACACCGTATAATAGCGTGTTAAATACGTAGCCTCTTAGCATTCTTAATCGTAGAGGGATGCTTATATCTCTGTTGCAGAAGAATTTTCCCATCTTTATGAAGGTGGCCCTGGCAATTTCGATACGTCTTTTTATTTCATTGTTTTGGTCTCCAGTTTCGTTTATTAAAGTTCCCAAGTATTTATAACTTGATACTTTTTCAATTTGAATGCCGTTTATACTAATATGTGCTGGTTGTGTCATGATTTTACTGAAGACCATATACTTGGTTTTTTTGATATTAATGTTTATGCCATAATTGTTGCAAGCAATATTTATGTTTGTAAGTAATCGTTGTAATTCTTCTACTGTTCTTGCAACTAGTACAGTGTCGTCTGCGTATCGAATATTATTTACAACCTCTCCATTGATTACGATTCCTTCATTTGCTTGCAAAAAGGTTTCCGGACAGAAGCTTTCACTATATACATTACATAGCAGTGGTGACAAAATGCATCCCTGTCTTACTCCTCTACGTATTTCTATTGCTTTTGATATCTCGTTTTCTATTTTGATGTTAGCTTTCTGATTCCAATATAAGTTGAGAATTATTCGCAGATCTTTATTATCTATGTCTTTTCTTTCAAGAATGTCTCTTAGCCTATCGTGGCGGGCTCTGTCAAACGCTTTTTCAAAATCGATAAAACATGCATGTACTTCTTGATTAACGTCTAGGCATCTTTGTGTAAGAACATTCAAACCGAAGAGAGCTTCTCGAGTACCTAGTCCTTTTCTGAACCCCATCTGTGTATTACTAATATCTGACTCCAACTTTTGATAAACTCGGTTGTGGATGATTTTTAGAAATGTCTTTAGTAGATGGCTCATTAAAGATATTGTTCGATGTTCTGAACATTCTTTTGCATTGGATTTCTTTGGCAGTGTAACGAATGTAGACAGCAGCCACTCTTGAGGTATAATACCAGTATTGTATACTGTGTTAAATAAGTGCAATATTATACCTATTGATTCATCATTCAAGAGCTTTAGTAATTCAGTAGGAACCTCATCGGGTCCATTTGCCTTTCCAGTTTTGGAATTTATAAGTACCATTTCTACTTCACATTTTAGGATTTCAGGTCCCGTTTCACCATTTACCTTGTCAATGTTATTTCTGTTGTTCTCAAACAATTCTCTTATGTATTCACTCCATCTATTAATTTTTTCTGTTAAGTCTATAATAATATTTCCGTCTTTGTCCTTAAGCAAACTTATTGGATATATTCTTGGGAGATGTTAAAACTATACACTATTAATATAACTTGTGTCTATTATTATAGTCTTGGCCTGCTTGAAATCTATGAATTTGTTATGTCGTCTTCCCACGATTTGTTTAGAATTTTTTTCCCTGTGAATAGCTGGTCAGTTGTAAATATTCCTTGTCGAAAACCGGTTGATATTCCCCGACAATAAATTCAGTTAATTTTTGTCGTTTGTTGAGTATGTAAGCAAAAACTTTGAAAGCTGTGTATAAGAAGGTTATGCCGTGATCATTTTCTCATTTCAGTTTATCCCCTTTTTTATAGATTAGACATATAATTCCGGTTTTCTAGTCGCTAGGAATCTTTTCATCATTCGAAATCTTGAGCTTATACATTAGTCTTACTATACTAAGTTTACATTCAAGATGCAGTAGAACTAAACAAACCAAGACACGTTAAATGCTACTAGGAGCACTCCCAAATCATAATTTACAATGTATAAACTTTGGAAATCATGATTTGGGATTTACAATATATGTAAATTATGATTCGGGAGTGCTCCTAGTACCATTTAACGTGTCTTGGTTTGTTTATTTCTACTGCATCTTAATTGTAAATTTAGTATAGGTGTTCGCCACCTAATTTATATAGTTCAGAGAGGGGGGGGTTGTTACTCGTTTATGCTGTATTGCTTATCAAAAAGTTAGGAAATTGGTTTTCCAGCCCTTCTTGATTTATGCATAGATTTTCATTAATCGATGAACCACCTAAAAGTTCTTAAAGTCAACTCCATCCGACATTTAAAAAACCATTTTTAAAGAAAGGTTCACCGTTAGTTTTTCTATCTGACATCACAATCAAGTAGTGGGTACAGTAATTGAAGAATGTTCCCCAGATTACCATTTAAAGCTTAATGGTCAATATGCAAAGACATCAAAATATCGTAATTACGATTAGACGAGTACTAATATCAAATTGGATCCATAACTTCCACCGTTTGTTTAAACACTTATTGTGATCAATTTTTAAACAAAAGAAAGTCCTACCTTACAAGTTTAAACAAAAAACGTGATTATTGATAATTAGTTTGAAAGAAACAGAATTGTTTCATGATTTAAAATAATTAAGTCGATTTCTTACTCAAACGATTGAGTAAACCCTATATAACTTCCGGCTTTATTACAATCTTTTGAATTATATTATATCCTTTAAATTATATTTTATATACTAATATCTTTGTACTTATTATTTGAGAAGTGTGTGGAATCATTTACAATCTAAAACAGTATGTTAAAGCAAACAGATTATTGATCAATAAAAAAGGTTCATCCCTAAAACATGTAAGTAAACAATTTTAAAAAGTGAAGACATAATTATCCACGCCATAAATTGTTAAGATGGCGATGAGCCAAGACTAGATTTAATTATATGTGTGATATATAAACAGGATTATAGCTATCATAAGGGTTCACCAAAAATTAAAAATGTTTAAAAAATATGAAAAAATTGTAATTTTATTTTGTAGGTCACCCTGTATACGAATATTCATTAATAATTTCTGTTAAACCTAATTTGAATATTAGGACGTATTGTTTACTTTATAATGTAAAATGAATCCTTATTTGTTTATTCCTTCTTTAGTTAAGAGTCTGCTAATGTCATAAAGATTTCGAAATAAAAAATGTCATAACTCGTTAAATCCCTTGTATAGTAGGGCGAAACTTCATATTATAAGAACAGGGATTATAGGAGAAATCTAAATATGCAACAATATACAGGGTGTCCTATTTAAAAAATTGTAGGTGTGCTTCACCACGGAGATATTAATCACCATGTAGAATTCGTCATATTTTTCAAGCCTGGCAAATGTCATTGTCTGCATTTTTTTTCTAAATATATTCTGTACCATAATGGAATTCTCGATCAATGTCACACTAAAAACTCACCCTGTATATAATTTTTTAATACTAGTTGCTTTGTATTCTCTCCAATTGTCTTTTTGAAGAAATTTCTATATTGTCAAGCCAAAATTATCTGTAGGTACAGTAGATATATCGTACATTGAGAGGACTATAATAAATATTTACTACATTTTCTCAAGTTGCAGTTATATTTCCTTCATCTGTTTTGGCTATAATCTCTATTTTGTTATCTAACAATATTTTTATTTAAGGTACCTATGCATTATACAGATTTTAATTTTTAAAATAATTGATTCGGAAAATTGTTTCTTAAGTTTGTGGACCCTTAAGTCTGTAATCCTACTTATATTATAATATGTGAATGAAAACACTAAAACATAAGATTTGTTGGTCAGAATTATTTTATTTATATCATTTTTCGGCGACCTGTCGCAGCGCAGACAAAAAATACCATACACATATTTTTATAGGGGAATAAAACAATGATTCAGGCATTGATTCACACTCGAGAGAATATTAATATATGTCGAGACTCTCATTTTATTATTTTAAAATATGTTATGAACATAGTATTTCTCAATTATTAATGATCTTAGAAAGTCGCATGACGTTGTCCGAAATATATGGTTGTAGGTATGAGCAAAAAGTATAACATTCAAATTTAAATCAGTATAGAACAAATTACAAATACCAATACCTTAAAACCAACACCGTATGGAAATATATAAGAAAGGACACAGAACGTAGGGATCTACAATAGATCAACAATATACCACCTAATGAATAATAGGTACATGTAGAGACAGGAAGTACTATATACAGGAACGACAGAACAAGCAGCAATTCAAAACATTAAATGGCTATAACACGGGATAAAAGACACAAAGACGCATAAAATACTATATAGCGGAAAAGATAGAGGAAACAAAGAGTTCGGAATAGTCTTCATCATTGACAATAAGATGAAACATGCTATATTAGACTTTAAAGCATTGAATGAGAGAATACGTAAACTAAAATAAACTAAAAATATGTAAATTAAAAAATCTTTAACTACTCAATCATCAACATAAATAAAAGAAAAGTTCTAAAAAGAGCTAGAAGGATCGTACTAGGAGACATGAATGCGCAAATAGACAAAGAACTTTTTTAGGAACCATGGTAAACATTCACTCCATCAAAACACCAATGGAAACAGGAGAAAGGGCTAATCTCCTAACAAATAAATCAATACAGATTGCAGCCCATGCCGATGACATTAGCATTATGTCTCAAAGAACAGAAAAGGCGGTAGAAATATATTTACAATTAAAAAGGCAAAAAAGATCGGACTAGAAGTAAATATTCAAAAGACAAAAAGCTAACATAGGCAAGACACAGGGGAAACAAACGCACGGTTGAATTAGAGGACGGTAGAATAGAATCTGGAATAGAAGAACCAGAAATTTAAAGACTAATAGAAACGGGAAACAAAGCTTTTACACTCGTCCATGTATTTCGCTCCAAAATAAACTGGAGATCGAAAATCAGGGTCTACATACAATAGACAAAGAAGAACTTTCTTAGGAACCGTGGAAAACATTCACTCCATCAAAACACAAATGAAAATGTAGAAAGGGCTAATCTCCTAACAAATAAATCAATACAGATTGCAGCCCATGCCGATGACATCAGCATTATGTCTCACAGAACGGAAGAGGCGGTAGAAATATATTCACAATTAAAAAAGACAAAAAAGATCGGACTAGAAGTAAATATTCAAAAGACAAAAAGCTAACATAGGCAAGACACAGGGGAAACAAACGCACGGTTGAATTAGAGGACGGTAGAATAGAATCTGGAATAGAAGAACCAGAAATTTAAAGACTAATAGAAACGGGAAACAAAGCTTTTACACTCGTCCATGTATTTCGCTCCAAAATAAACTGGAGATCGAAAATCAGGGTCTACATACAATAGACAAAGAAGAACTTTTTTAGGAACCGTGGAAAAATTCACTCCATCAAAACACAAATGACAATGTAGAAAGGGCTAATCTCCTAACAAATAAATCAATACAGATTGCAGCCCATGCCGATTACATCAGCATTATGTCTCACAGAACGGAAGAGGCGGTAGAAATATATTCACAATTAAAAAGGCAAAAAAGATCGGACTAGAAGTAAATATTCAAAAGACAAAAAGCTAACATAGGCAAGACACAGGGGAAACAAACGCACGGTTGAATTAGAGGACGGTAGAATAGAATCTGGAATAGAAGAAACAGAAATTTAAAGACTAATAGAAACGGGAAACAAAGCTTTTACACTCGCCCATGTATTTCGCTCCAAAATAAACTGGAGATCGAAAATCAGGGTCTACATACAATAGACAAAGAAGAACTTTTTTAGGAACCGTGGAAAACATTCACTCCATCAAAACACCAATGAAAATGTAGAAAAGGCTAATCTCCTAACAAATAAATCAATACAGATTGCAGCCCATGCCGATGACATCAGCATTATGTCTCACAGAACGGAAGAGGCGGTAGAAATATATTCACAATTAAAAAAGACAAAAAAGATCGGACTAGAAGTAAATATTCAAAAGACAAAAAGCTAACATAGGCAAGACACAGGGGAAACAAACGCACGGTTGAATTAGAGGACGGTAGAATAGAATCTGGAATAGAAGAACCAGAAATTTAAAGACTAATAGAAACGGGAAACAAAGCTTTTACACTCGCCCATGTATTTCGCTCCAAAATAAACTGGAGATCGAAAATCAGGGTCTACATACAATAGACAAAGAAGAACTTTTTTAGGAACCGTGGAAAACATTCACTCCATCAAAACACCAATGAAAATGTAGAAAAGGCTAATCTCCTAACAAATAAATCAATACAGATTGCAGCCCATGCCGATGACATTAGCATTATGTCTCACAGAACGGAAGAGGCGGTAGAAATATATTCACAATTAAAAAGGCAAAAAAGATCGGACTAGAAGTAAATATTCAAAAGACAAAAAGCTAACATAGGCAAGACACAGGGGAAACAAACGCACGGTGGTTGAATTAGAGGACGGTAGAATAGAATCTGGAATAGAAGAACCAGAAATTTAAAGACTAATAGAAAAGAAAAACAAAGCTTATTTTTCACTCGCCATGTAGTTCGCTACAAAACACACTGGAGATCAAAAATCAGGGTCTACAAAACTATTATCAGACCAATAGAATGTTATAGATGAGAGACGTAGATGATAACAGAAAACACAAAAAGAAAGCTGGAAGTCTTTTGTCCTGGGGAAGATATTTGGACCTATTGACGAAAAGCATGGAGATCCAGGTACAACCATGAACTCTACCAAGAGACTGGAAGTGTAGTAAGAATGGAGGGCGAAAGATTGCCGAAAATAGCCCTACATAGTAAAGTGTAGGGGTCAAGACCAAAAGGAAAGCCACGAAAAAAGTGGCAACGAACGCGCAGAATTTGCCAGACGTGACAACTTGGCGAAGATCGGCGCGGGACCGGCCAGGTTAGAGGAGGCCAAGGCTCAATTTGGGCTGTAGTGCCATATAAGAGGAAGAGTTAACAAGAATTCCACGGTTGTTGCATTTAAAACTGATTTTTGTGAGTTCTTGTTCTTCGTGTGCCTGATCATTTAAGGACACTGGCAATCATCACGACCCATTTTACTCTATCTGCAGCGGTTCTAAAAAGTTCCATTGTTGCTTATCCCCTCCACTGCTTCAAATTTTTCAACCAGGACGTGCTTCGTCTTCCCGGTCCTCTTTTTCCTTCCACTTTCTCTTATATAACCAATCTCATCAACTCGATATCTTTCATTTCTTAGTATATGACCAAAGTAGCTCATTTTTCTTTCCTTCACGGTGTTTATTTCTTAATGTTTCCGTGTTTGTTACGTGTTGTGTCCATGATATTTTCGACATTCATCGATAACACCCCATCGCAAAGCTGGCAAGTCTTTTTCAGTTGCGTCGGTAATTGTCCAGGCTTCAACTCCATATAAAAGGACACAGAATACGTAGCATCTCAATACTCTAGTTCTAATTTCTATTCCTAGTTTTCCATTGCATAATGCTGCTTTCACCTTATTGAAAACGCTTCTGGACATCTCACTGCATCATTTTATTTCGAGGGTGCGGTCCCATTGTTCATTTAGTTCACATCCCAAGTAATTTTTATCTGGGTACCTTCTCTAAATCTTTTCTTATATTTTTTGACTACCGTAATAAAATTAAAGTAGGAGTATATTTTCCGTTTTTTAATCTCTTTGTTTCGATATTTTTTTATTAATGAAGTTTCCTCTTATAATATTTATTCTTTTTGTAGAGCATCGGTGTTGTTTATGCCAGAGGAGAATGTGAAGGTAATTAAAGAATGCTCGTAGATGACAAACTGGAAAATTTTATAGGATTTTATTTATGCATATATACAGGGTGTCCAGAAACTCTACCGACAAACGAAAACCGGAGATTCCTCAGATAATTCTAAGGTAATTCAACTCTTCCTTAAGCCGGGAAGATGGAGTGGTTTTCCTGCGAAGGAATTGTAGCTCTATAATCGAAATGGTCGTGATTTAAGAATTTATTCTTAGAATATACAGGGTGTCCAGAAACTCTACCGACAAACGAAGACAGGAGATTCCTCAGATAATTTTAAAACAATTTAAGCCAATTCACCTAGTCCGAAAATGCTTCCTAAGGGAGCTAGAGCTGTTTGAAGATGGCGTCTTGTAATTAGTTGTTCTTAAATACCTCCAGAACGCTTCCAGTTAAAAAAACGAAAATTGGTACGCATATTTATCTTCCCGAGATAAATCGATTCCATCCATTACGAATTTCTAATACCGGTCATAGGCGTCCGTTTTGGGTAGGGCAACGGTTATTTTATCGCATAACTTTTTTGTATTTAACTTCTAAGTATTTTTTACTCTGGATAATTAAATTGTAGGGTATTCTAGTACTAAAAGGTACTCCTGTTTTAAGTCGGTAGGACACACCGTTTTCTAAAAAAATCAATTTGAAAATTTTTCGTTTTTTGAATTTGAAAAAGAATTTTTTTTCAAAAAAACTGGTGTATTTTATCCACTTAAAGTAAGAGTAACTTTTAGTGCTAGAATACCTCATAATTTAATAATCTAGTGTCAAAAATGCTTAAAAATTAAAGACAAAAAACTTATGCGATAAAATAACCGTTGACCTACCCAAAAGGGACGCATATGACCCGTACTAGAAATTCGCAATTAATGAAATCGATTCATCTGTAGAATATAAATAAACGTACCAATTTTCGTTTTTCTAAATACTTTTTTTTAATTTTTTTTTGCAATTCAAAAAACGAAAAATTTTCAAATCGACTTTCCTAGAAAACGGCGTATCCTCGACTTAAAGCAAGAGTACCTTTTAGTACTAGAATACATCACAATTTAATAATCCAGAATCAAAAATGCTTAAAAATTAAAGACAAAAAAGTTATGCGATAAAATAATCGTTGCCCTACCCAAAACGGACGCCTATCACCGGTACTAGAAATTCGCAATGGATGGAATCGATTTATCTCTGAAAGATAAGTACGCGTACCAATTTTCATTTTTCTAAGTAGAAGCGTTCTGAAAATATTTAAGAAAAACTAAATACCAGACGCCATTTTAAAATAGCTCTAGCTCCCTTAGGAAGCATTTTCGGACCAGGTGAATTGGGTTAAATTGTCTTAAAATTATCTGAGGAATCTCCTTTCTTCGTTTGCCGGTAGAGTTTCTGGACACCCTGTATATTATTTCATTATGATGAAAGTTGGTAACTAGAATCCGGTCGCTAGGATATACAAAATTTGTACATTGAAAATGGGTTAAGTCCATAGAATTTGTTTGTGTATTATATTGTGACAAGTCAAGCACACATAAGCCGAGAAATAGAGAATTGGGAGATTATTATTAGTTAGTATGGTGATTGATCATTGATGATATTTAAATCATTGTGGTATTCTCGATCCCATAGTTATTAGGATTATTGGAATTCATAATAGCCGATTCAATAATGGTGTGGTTGACATGGGCTTGAATTAAGCAAGTGAGAACTCAGATAAGGAGAGAAGCAATAAGTCACAGGATTTGTCAAAACTAGATGTAATGGGAGTGGATTTTAAGATAATAATAACCCATAAAAAAAGAATAATCTTTTATACAGTCGAAAAATGAAAGAATACCCATGAACGAACATATAAAACACGCTGTATTTTCCTGTCACCGTGTCACAAAGAAAATTGCCCAGCGCAAGTACATGTAATTATAATTATTACATGTGGGCGATTTTCTTTGTGACACGGTGACAGGAAAATACAGCGTGTTTTATATGTTCGTTCATGGGTATTCTTTCATTTTTCCGACTGTATATAAATATGTACACGGATTAAATTATATTAGCATAATTAACCAAGAAAGGTATCTAAGATTACTAGTAAATAGGGGAGTTTCATTAAACGTAATACTTAAAAACTGTGTAAGAAATACAGAAAAATAAGTAGGACTAAAAGGCCAAAGGGCATTTCAGGAGATATATTCACAGAAGGTTCAATTAACTTCAGTTAATTTTTTATTATAGGAACCGATTTTTTATTAAAATATTTTGCAACAGTAAACTAAAAAACATTAGTAGTATCACAATATTCAGAAAGTATACAGTTCCTTAAGATGTATCGAATACAAAAAAGTCCCTTGACGAAAAGGAAGTCTTAACATTCTAGAAGTCATTGAAATATCCCGAACTGATGAACAATTATACCAGCTATACGTGATGTCATATGTGATTTTAAAATAAATAAAGAACTCGAAGAATATGTGATATTATCAGAATAATCAGGCGACGGAGTCACAACATCAGAAATCTCGGAAAACCCACTACAACAAGTTAGTAAATAGAGTACGAGTACTGAATATATAAATACGAACACGCTACTGCTAGAGGGAGACTAGTCAGATACACTATGAAAATATGTGTATGTATTTTTAATTATTAATTGCTTTTAGGCAAACGAAGGCTAAATTTAAAATTAAATCCGATTAAGTGTGAATTTGTAAAGATAAGGCTGTTCAAATTTATTTTGCTTTTAAACCTTCCAAAAATAAAAATTCAATAACTGCACGATACTTGATTTTTTCCATTGTAAAAAAAAGAATGTGTGTGTACTTTGTACGCACGTAAGAAGTTATACTTCTATTATATGATTTCTTAAAAATAAATATACTTTAAACAGTTTGTTTTAATTTTTTTTTAACACCAAACTAATTTTGTACCGCTTTAAAAAAAATAAAAAAAAGTATAGGATTGCACTTAATTCGAACTCAAGACCTCTCGATCTCTGGCCGAATGCTATACCAGATACGCTACGAGGACTGTGTCTGTATCGGTTCGAACGTACCTAATGACAATTCACGGTAACAAACAGACAAGGTGATGTATAATAAATATACAATAAAATGTTTTAATAATACTCATCTTACTCCTGAGGAAGACAAATCCAAAGACACAAAAATTATAATAAATATATTTACCAAAAACACTAATATATTATTTTCACACCTTTTCTTGCACTGATATATTTATACATAACTAGAAAGATTTAGCAACTAAACGCCATACTATCTGTGTGCGCATGCGCGCAGTATTATGAAATTTTACTCTCAATCGCGCCTAAAGAAGTATAACTTCAAAAATAGAGATTGAAATGAAACTTCACATTCGTTCATATGAAGAGTGTACCAACATAACAAAAAAAATAGACTAGTAGCAACGCCCTCTCTTATAGTACCGCAAAACTTATTGAACAGCTTACTTGGGTCATAAAATTTCAAGTAAAGATACAGCGGCCGATCCAGAAAATATTCGTATCGTTTTTGAACTAACCAATTCAGGAATACTAAGAAAAAATGTAAAATATGAATAGCCAGATGAATGTCAACAATCATTTGAAACATTAAAAGCTTTATTACCAAATACGCCTGGTATTATGCAATTGCCACACTTGTCACATACAAATAAATGTATACAAAGGACGGTATATATCAGACCATTAATTGGTTTTGCTACGATTCCTGAAGACACATGTTTGTAAAAAAACACTCCAAAATCTGGTGCTTTTCGGTACCCTGAAAAGAGCGTACCCTATGCTCTCACCAGAGATAGAGCATCATAGGGTATATACAAAAGATTTTCAGGTATTGCACCTATTTTGAAACGGTTTTTTTTAATTTGCTTTATCCACTTGGTCTTCTGATTTTTCTTCATTTTTTCAGTTTTGCTATAATTAATACTGTAATATCCACACAAGTTGCTCTAGAGCCAAATAATTACTGTTCATAAAAATTGGTGACAATTTTAAATAAAAAAGCGGAAATTATAAAAGAGAGCATTAATAGAGGCACTATAAAATGTTATGCGATTATTATCCTGTGAATTTACAAAGAAAAGTGAGAAAACATACCAAGATCTTAAAACCAACCTCATATTATCGAAATGCATCAGACATCAACGAAATATTAGCATTTAACAAATTGCAAAATCATCTCAATTAACTAGAAGACTGGCTTAAATGCTGGAAAATAAACGTCAACACAAACAAGTCTTGTCAAGTAAATTTCACAAATCGAAGAATTAGATGTCCACAACTACACCTAAATAATTCACCTAAGCCAATAAAAACAGAAGTAAAGTACCTGGGCCTTCATCTAGACGAAAAACTTACTTGGAAATCACATATTGCAGCTAAACGACGACACCTCGACCTAAAAGTTAAAAATATGAGCTGGCTAATCAACAGAAGATCGCAACTTTCATTAGAAAACAAACTGACCATCTACAAAACAATACTCAAACCAGTGTGGACATACGGAATCGAGCTGTGGGGCTGTAGCAAACCATCCAACACCAAAATACTACAGACATTCCAGTCAAAAACTATTCGTATGTTAGCTAAAGCCCCAGGGTTTGTGTCAAACCAAACCCTTCATGCAGACCTCAACATCCTCTTCATCAATGATGTGATTGCTGACCACTCCAGAAGATACATGAATCGCAGCGCAGACCATCCAAACCATCTCATAGACGAATTATTCAACCCCCCACTGGTTGACATACGGCTGAAAAGACTTTGGCCAGAAGACCTAGCTGCTAGGTAAATTCCAGAGAGTCGTCAATGGACGACACCTGCCACAAGCCAAGAACATACATCATATTTACTTATTACTGTATCGAAGTAGATTGTAAATTAGCAATAAATAAATAAATAAAAAAAATATTGCAATCTTACCTATCTTGAAATTAATTACTCTTACTGAACACCTTATCAATCTGTATGTGTTAGTGTTTCCATATCAATAAATTAATTTTGTCAGAGTTGAATTTATTTAAATTTTAAAATTATGACATTAAATTATTGTGTACCAATCACAACATTAACGATTTATAGAGGGTATCAGACATATCGGATACAAAATAATCTAAAGGATGAAAAAAAAGGGGAACTTAAAAGTCTGTACATTAATGACATATCTCAACAGAGTTTCCTTAAACTTCATATTTAAGAGTTGTTTTTTTTTTCTGGAAGCTGCTTGTTATAATCCGGTGGTACTTCTTCATCTTTTGGCATCATAACCCTGGATGGACCTTTCTGTCTGGCTATGTCCTTTCATTCAGATCACTCTTGTGACCTTCTCCTCCATTGTCTTATATTCATGGATTTTAGATCGTCTTCCACGTCATCCAGCCATCCCGTTCTGTGCCTTAATTTTTTTCGGCTTCCATTGTAATATTTTCTTAGCAGTTTATTTATCGTCTTCTCTCTGGACATAATCCAGCCATGACAGTCTTTGACTTTTCACAAATCTTCATCCAATTCATTAACCTCGTCGATTCTCCTGATTCTCCATGTGCCGTCTTTCTCTTGCACCGGGGCCATATAGTTTTCTCAGTATCGTTTTCTCGAATATTCTGAATTGGGCTTCATCTTTTTTTTTGTCATTACCCAGGTTTCACAACCATAGGTTACTACGGGTCTAATCAATGTTCTGTAGATAGGTAGTTTGTTTCTTTTGTGTAATAATTTCTTCTTATAATAGGCCTCTTGGCCTGTTCCTTACCGATTTTGAGCTTGTATTCGTAGCTGTGATGTTGACTGCCAGCTATCTCGCCACCTTTTAAAGGGCCTTCCTATTGGCTTAGAATCCCTGGCTATACGGGCTACGGGCTAGTCTCACCATCGATTTTTCGAAGGGTTTTCATCTCTGCTGTTTCTAGCAATCTTTTTGTCCTCTGTGTGTCAGGTCGTGCTTCTGCCGCGTATGTCATTACCTGGGATTTTCGTGGCCAATTTTTCGAATTTTCTCTAATAATTAAACTTCTCGTATGGGCTTGATACGTTTGATATTATCCATTCTTTTAACGTGCATTTCCTATCGCATATTCTGCGTTGATGTTGTTAAGGTAGTTATTAAGTTTTTCCATTAATATAGTTTTATGATAGCTCTTTAATAGTTGATCAAAGTAAACTGCTGAGAGTACTTACATATCTCTAGATCCTGATGGCACCATCAAGGCATTAGGAATTCAATGGAATTCTCGCGAAGATATTCTATTTTATAGCTCGGGCATTTCAAGTATCGAAACTGTAACGAAACGCTCTATTTTGTCGCAAATCGCAAAATTGTTTGATCCGCTGGGATTGTTGGCCCCAATTATCGTATACGCAAAAATAATTATGCAAATGTGCTGGAAATCGGGAGTAACCTGGGATGAGTCACTTCCGCTCGAAATTCACGATTTGTGGTTGTCATTTCAAGCTCAGTTAAAACTCATCGAAAATTAAAATTTTTCTCGTTGTATTACAATACCAAATCCCGTCGATATTCAAATTCATGGATTTTGCGATGCTAGCGAAAGGGCTTACGGCGCTTGTCTTTATTGTCGTCCCCTTGATGCTGAGGGAAATATTTTTGTGCGATTAATTTGTGCAAAATCTCGCGTAGCACCTCACAGCTCAATATCATTACCGCGATTGGAGTTATGCGGCGCTTTACTTCTAGCTCGGCTCTATGCGACGCTTCAGCATTCTCTTTTGCTGGAGATCAGCGGTACTTATTTTTGTTCGGACTCGACAATCAGTCTTCAGTGGACAAATACCCAGCCGTATTTTCTTCGCACATTTGTCGCCAACCTGGTTGCGGAAATACAAAGACTGACTAGTAGGTGTCATTAGCAGAACGTTTCCTCGTTGGACAACCCGGCAGATTGTTTATCGCGTGGTCAGCTTCCCTCAGAATTTTTAGAAAATAATATTTAGACCAGGGCGCATCTGTAAAAATATTAGTACATTTGGACGTTGAGAGGTGACTCAAATTTTTTTTGCAGAAATTGCTTGAAATAACTCAAATAATAATATTTGAGTTATCCTCCTTTCAAAAAGGTCCGGAACATTGTTTAAATAATTAAAATGTCAAAAAATGAAGGGAAAATTCGATTTTTTTCTTCGTTTTTTGATTATAACTTTAAAAGTATTCATTTCCGAGAAAAGTTGTACTGACATAAAAGTTGCGTAATTAAATTTCCTACAATATAGAATTGGTTGAAAATTTAAAAATAGTCACCCTTGTTGCAAAATAGGAATAATTGCGAAAAAACCATACAAAAACAAGTATTCGCATTTTACGTTTTTCAACCATCTATGCTAGACTTAGGACCTTCATATTTCACCCAGAAAAACTTTATGATACAGTTAAACAACACTGTAAATTTAATTAAGATCGCTTCAATAGATTTTGCAAAATAAATTTTGCAATCTAGCTTTCGCAAAAAAAAATCATTTTTTCAAAATGCTACAGGACTGAAAATCAAGCAGATAACAAGTTGAAATTTTTTTTGCCTATAGAAGTATACTGTACCTTTCAATTGCAATTTGAAAAATTAAAATAGATTAACTACCATGGCGTCAGTAATTTTTTTAAATAAACATTAATTATTGGTGCTACGCGCAGGACAGCCAATAGTTTGCTCTGATTGGGCATTCCAATGACCTTTGATAATGATTGATTCATTTTAATTTTTATTACATTTCGATATAAATAAATAAATTTGTTTATTGCAAAATAAAAATACTCTATCTATCCTTTGAAAGAATACTTTTTTAGCAAAAACTTTCTTTGTTCATATATTTCAACTTAGAGAATAAAAGTTTATTATTTTTAAACATATGCAATTGTTTAAACACTATTTCACAAACAATAATAAAATTGGTTTGATTTTGGTGGAATTAAAATATTAAAATACAACAAAATATAGAGTAAGAAAATAATATATTAGATAAAGATTGGAAGAAATTTTGGTGGAAATTAACTTATGTGAATCGAACACTGCTGTCCTTCGCGTAGCACCAAAAATTAATGTTTTTTTTTTAAATTCCTGACGCCGTGGTAGTTAATGGATTTAAATTTTAAAAATTGAAAATTAAAGGTACAGTATTCTTCTACAGTATGTCCCTGTAAGTTGTATCCATATGGAAAACTTTTTTATTATTAATTTTACGAAAAAAGTTATTCTTTATTAAAAGCTCTGCATGGTTCAAAATCTAAGATTTAACCATCAAATATCAAATTTTTTTAATATTATACGAGGTATGTCAAAAATTTTGAATTTCACTCAAGAGTAAAGTAGCTTTATTTTTCACAATATTGAAGATTACTATTATGAAAAGTTGTTTGGAATTAAAAACTGTCTTCTAGTATGAAATTACATCCTTCTAATTAATTTTTTTTTGAAAAATTATGGAAAACTAACATTATTTTCAGTTATTTTAATTCAGATAACTCTTTTATTATTAATTTTACGAAAAAAAGAAATTCTTAATAAAAAGTTCTGCATGGTCTAAAATCTAAAATACAGCCATGTTTTGTCAAATTTTATCAATTTTATACGAGGTATGTCAAAAAATATGAATTTCGCTCAAGAGTAAAGTACGTTTATTTTTCACAATATCGAAAATTGTTATTATGAAAAGTTATTTAGAATTAAAAACTATGTTTTAGTATGTAATTACATCCTTCTAATTGAAATATTCTGAACTTTACTTTTGATCTAAATTTATCTTTTTTGACATATCTCGTATAAAATTAATAAAATTTGATATAAAATGGTTTTATTTTAAGTTTTAGACCATCCAGAACTTTTTATTAAGAATCACTTTTTTTGTGAAATTAATAATAAAAGAGTTATCAGCATTGAAATAACATAATATTTAAAAAATTTGATATTTGATGGTTAAATCTTAGGTTTTGGACCATGCAGAGCTTTTATAAAGAATAACTTTTTTTCGTAAAATTAATAATAAAAAAGTTTTCCATATGGATACAACTTACAGGGACATACTGTATATGAAAAAAAAATCAAGTTGCTATCTGCTTTATTTTCAGTCCTGCAACATTTTGAAAAAATGAATTTTTTTTGCGAAAGCTGGATTGCAAAATTTATTTTGCAGAATCTATTAAACCGATCTTAATGAAATTTACAGTGTTGTTTTACTATATCATAAAGTTTTTCTGTGTAAAATATGAAGGTCCTAGGTGTAGCATAAATGGTTGAAAAACGTAAAATGCGAATACTTGTTTTTGTATGGTTTTTTTGCAATTATTGCTATCTTGCAACAAGGGTGACTATTTCTTAAATTTTTAACCAATTCTATATTGTAGGAAATTTATTTACGCAACTTTTATGTCAGTACAACTTTTCTCAGAAATGAACAGTTTTAAAGTTATTATCAAAAAACCAGTAAAAAAATCGAATTTTTCCTTCATATTTTGACATTTTGATTATTTAAACAATGTTCCGGACCATTTTGGGTGGGAGGATAACTCAAATATTATTATTTGAGTTATTTTCAAGCAATTTCTACAAAAAAATTGAGTCACCTCTCAATGTCCATCTCAAAACAGATGAGCCCTGGACTAATTCGGCAAATCGCGAACCCAGTCTTCATGGCCGAAAGGAATCTTGGATTTGATCGAAATTCCCGAATTAAAATTGGTAAGGCCTCAATCAATAAATTCTATGCAAGTTTTGTTGAATAATAATAATATTTTAGTCGAGCGTTGATGTTGTTAAGTTAGTCCAGCTTTATGGTAGTTTCATATCCAAAAAGGAATATTGGGTGTATAGTGTATGATATATACATTTTAATTTCATATATTTGTGGAATTCCTGTTTTATACATTATTAGACGACGAGTTCTTCTTAATATGTATATTTAAGGAAACCATGTACCGGGTGTCCCAATAAGAATGGCTCTCGGTCATATCTCAGGAACCGTTTATAGTACAGCTTTGGGAAAAAAAATTTTATAACAAAAGTTACCTCGAGAAAATCCTGGAAATTATTTTCATATTTGTAAGTCCACCGCTGGAGGGTGTAATTGAATGTCAAACATTTTAAAATCAAAATTTTACAAAATTTACATAATGAAAGGGCACTGAAAATCCAATCATCGTATTCTTCGCAAAATTCTGAGAATATTTGATTTACAAGTGTAACTCTACCTTTGCAAATAAGAGGTGGGGGTGAGTGGGAACCTTGATATGAAAAATGGCTGTAAGTCCGGTTCTGCTTAATCGATTTTTGAAAACTTGGTCTCGTTGAAAACAGATCTCTTTCGTTAATGTAAGAGTTATAATTACGAAACAGCCTAATACGTAATATGCCAGCTAGGGGGAGCTATTTTATGTTTTTCAGAAATCTAGTTTTCTTTGGAAAATATTAAATACAAGTATGCACTTTTAACCCTGTATTACAAAATTAGACCAAATTATCAACAGAATATCGAAAACCGGATGTCGATATCGTTTGTCTATCTCGAGATATCTTAAGAAACGTGTTAATTTTTAAACATAACTGATGATGACTCCTGTAAACGAAGTTACGGAAATCAAAGTGGAAACAAGTAGTGTGCTGTGAAAAAAAATTAAAGGCTGACACTTGCGGAATGCCAACAGAAGTGAATACTTATTATAGATTCGATTATATTCGTTTGATTCAATTAGATTCCATTCGATTAGATTTAATTTTATTTAATATATATATTATTATATCTATAATTTAATATAAATATACAATATATACCTAATTTAATACATAATATTATATACTCGTGATTTTACCCATTAAAATTAGGATTAATAAGATATAAAGATACATAAAGCTTTAAATTATTATTTTTCTTAATAATGTAACCGATATTTTTTAATTTAAAAATTTAATTACTGATAGTACTGAAGTATAGTAAATACTCCGTGTAAATTTTAATCGTAAATAATGCATGGAAGAGTTCATTTATTTTTAGATACTCTCATTAAAGGGGAAGCCATTATACAAAAATGACTTTTTTAAATTTGTTGATTACATTATTCCTTTCAACCTACTTATCCTCAAATTATATTTTTAAACATCCTATTCATTTTATATAATAACAATTAAATTCACTATCAAATTTGAAGTAAAACTTCTTTTGAAAGTTTGTTAATTCTAAAATTAATGGGTAAAATCACTAGTACAGTTTGTCAAACGTAACAAAAAGTTTAAAAATTTCGGCGATTGTAAGATTTTCAAACTCTTTCCTACGTTTGACAAACCATATATATTATGTATTAAATTGGGTATATTTTAAATATATTAAATTGTAAGCATAATGATAATAAATAAAATTAAATCCAATTAAATGGAATCGAATTGAATCGAACCGAATATAATTGAATCTATGAGAAATATTCACTTCTGTCGGCACTCCGCAAGTGTCCCGCTCTAATTTGTTTCCATAGCACACTACCTGTTTTCACTTTGATTTCCTTAACTTCGTTTACCGGTGACATTATCAGTTTGTTTACAATTTATACGTTTCTTAAGATATCTCGAGATAGAAAAAAGGTATCGACATGCGGTTTTCAATATTCTGTTGATATTTTGGTCTAATTTTGTAATACAGGGTTAAAAGTGCATACGTGTATTTAATATTTTCCAAAGAAAACTAGATTTCCGAAAAACATAAAATAGCGCCCCCTAGCTGGCCTATTACTTACTAGGCTGTTTCGTAATTATAACTCTTACATTAACAAAAAAGATCTGTTTTCAACGAGACCAAGTTTGCAAAAATCGATTAAGCAGAACCGGACTTACAGCCATTTTTCATAACAAGGTTCCCACTCACCCCCACCTCTTATTTGCAAAGGTAGAGTTACACTTGTGAAATCAAATATTCGCAGAATTTTGCGAAGAATATGATGATCGGATTTTCAGTGCCCTTTCATTAGGTAAATTTTGTAAAATTTTGATTTTTAAATTTTTGATATTCAATTACGCCCTCTAGCGGTGGACTTACAAATATGAAAATAATGTCCAGGCTTTTCTCGAGGCAACTTCTGTTATAAATTTTTTTCCCAAAGCTGTACTATAAACGGTTCCTGAGATATGGCCGAGAGCCATTCTTATTGGGACACCCGGTACAAAACGCTGTTTTAGATATGTGTTTATGCAGTTAGAATTCAGTGAAAGGATCAAACAGTGAGAGATTTTTAATGAATGCACAATCCCAATTTCTATTTTGTAACTCAAACTGTAACTTATTTATTGTTAGGCAAAACTATGACATTTCAAATATCAAATGCTGGTGAAAATGTCTAATTGTGTGAGTATGTTGTGTAACAATGTAAATGTATATCGGCAAAAGGAATAAAATTTGTTACATAGGTACACTCAAGGGGATGTGCAACTAACAATGATAATACATCTAAAGATCTTTATGCAAATATATAAGCATAGTCTATTTAATATAATACTTGAGGATATTATTGAGCTTCATATATTGAGTATAAAGTCTTAATACAAGCTTAACCAGGATGTCCACTAACTGATATAACGATCCGATGTTAGTCAAAAGTAACCCTTTAAACGATTTTCTATTTTATAATTTCTTTAGTAAATACTGTTGTCTTTTCTCCTTCTTCAAATTCCCTCTTTTATCCAAGGTTGGAAATTATCATGGTTATGCGTATGTATGTTGTTGATCCCACTCAAAGAGTTCTACACTACTACATTCAAACCATTCTCCTCAAATTTTTAAGCCAGGATATTCATCGTCTTCCCCATTTCGATTTTCTTGAATTGTGTCTTGCATAATGAATTATAATAATAAGTAACTAAACTTCTAGTTACTTCCACGTTTGACAGTTTTTGAATCCATGATATTAGTAGGATTCTTCTGTATCACCAAAAAACAAAACGCGGCCAACTTATTTAGGTATATACATTTATTTTAGTGTCCACGCTTCCAAGTTATAAAGTAGAGAAGAGAACATGTAACACCGAAGCATGCTTAGACGTAGGTCTAAACTTGTATCGCGACAACATAGAAACTTTTTAAGTTTAACGAATGATTTACGTGTTATTTCAATAAGTGTCTTGATTTCTTTGGTTTGGTCTACATTTGTTGTTATCCATATTCCGGAGTATTTGTAGGTATCCACGATCTACATTACAATATCTTCATAGCAACTTGGATCTTTGCATCTCTGATGTAGTCATGATCATACACTTAGTTTCCTTCAAATTCATCTTAATCCGTATTCATGACAGCATTCAGTCCTTGCGTTGCACTGTGTCGTTTTTTAGTGCCTCTTTAATAAAGTACCCCGCACAAACCTTACGGAAATTAGGTCCCAGGGGATTTCGTTCATACTTTGGGAAAATACTCTTTGAAGCATCCTGATAAAAAGTTCTCATGGGCACAACTCAATGGGTATGAAGGATTTTCAAGATATAGAGGCACAAACTCGGAAAATTATAAGCTTTACTGGGTATTCCAGTTCCCTGAGTTACTGGTTATCTGGCAACATGTAGAAGTTTGGATCAAGGAGAAGTACTAGTAGTCTAGGATTTTTTCCTGGTTATCTAATGGCGACCTTTACTTTGACCTTCAACGGACGTCATCTTCTAGAGTTTCGAGGGTTTTTCGGCATTAAATTGATATAAACAGATTACTCATGGGTTTTTGGGATCGCTAAAAACGAATATGCCATCAGAATTGACCTCCGGTGGACGTGGTGGCCAGAGCCACTGCAAGGGACGTCATCTTCTAGAGTTTCGATGGTTTTCGGCATTTAATTGATGCAAATGAATTACTGGAGGGTTTTTTGAGGTCGTTAAACACGAATATGCCACCAGAACCAACTCTCGATGCACCTGGTTTCCAAGGTCAATGAAAGGGGTTCCTGAAGCTTCGAGGGTCTTTGGTTTTTGGGGTTGCTGAACACGAATACGTGATCAGGACAGACACAGAAGCACCTGGTGCCTAAGACAGGTTATCTTCTCTTGCCTGTTGGCTAGAGAAGACAGGGCCTATTGGTCTATTGCCTGTTGGCTTCGAATCCCTGGCTATATGGGCTATTCTCTCGCTGTCCATTCTCGTCACATGCTGATTCCACTCTCGTCGTCTCTGTCTTCCCCACCTACTATATATTGTATGTTACAGAGATCTCTTATTCTGTCGTTCGGTATTGTCTCTCAGTGTTTTCCCAGTTATTGACCTCAACGTTCTCATTTCTGATGTTCTCAGTATCCTCTTGGTTTCTGCTGTGTCACATCTTGTTTCTATCGCGTACGCCATGATCGGTCTTACACATGATTTGTATATGCGTACTTTTCCTTCCAGCCTCATATCTTTGTTTTTTCCAGATGACATCCCTCAGACCTCCTGACACGTAATTGGCTTTATTTACTTCGGATCGCTAAAAACGTAACGTGACATCCCTCAGACCTCCTGACACGTAATTGGCTTTATTTACTTGCTTTCGGACGCTCTCTTTAACACCTCCGTAACTACATATTTTGACTCCCAGATATTGGAATCTCGAGACTTGTTCAATTAGTTCGTTGTTAATTACTAATTTGCATCTTATGGATTCCCTTGACACTACAAGGGATTTTGTCTTGGCTGTTGATGTTTTCATGTTGTAGTTCTTCGCCACTGTATTGAAAGTTTGTGCCATTCGCTGTAGGTTATCCTCGTTATCGGAGATTAAGATTGCGTCGTCAGCATAACAGAGGATTTTTATTTGGTTTTCCGCCATCTTATATCCTTTTCCAGTATCTTTATTGTTTTTCATGATTTTGTCCATTACTAAATTGAAAAGCAATGGGCTCAAGCTATCCCCTTGTCTGATTCCCGAGTTGATTTCTACTTCCGATGTTAGTTCATTCTCGACTTTTATTCTGGTTTTGTTCTTCTGTATTAATGTCTTTAATTATCCTTATAATCTTGTTGGGCTGTTCTCCTTTAGCAATCTTAGCACAACTTCCAATCTTACACAATCGACGGCCTTGGTCAGATCTATAAAGCACATAAATGCAGGTTTATTATATTCCAGTGCTTTCTCAGCAGTTTGTCTGGCTATGAATATGGCGTCTATTGTGGACCTATTTTTCCGAAAACCTTGTTGTTCCTCACTAATTGTGTATTCTTCATTTATTTTATCATCAAGTATTTTTGTTAAGTTGTGATCAGCAAGGTGATGGTACGGTAGTTGCTAGGGTCTTTGCTGTTTCCTCTCTTGTGTATAGGTATTGTTATACTCGTCCTCCACTGGTCTGGTACACGCTGACTACATATTATTTCTTGAAAGAGGATCTCTATGTTTTCGATTAAGGTTTCTCCTCCGTATTTCAGGAGTTCATTTGGTATCCCATCGGGTCCTGGTGCTATTCTGTTTTTTAATTTACGTATGTTATTCCTTATTTCTTCTTTTGTGATTTCTAGTTCTGTGTCTATGTTGGATTCGTCTTTATTTCCTGTTTCTTCCTCTTCTTCAGGTATTATAGTATCTTCCTTATATAGTTCTTCTATAAAGGCGGTCCATTGTTCTGCTTCTATTTTATTTAAACTTCTATATTCATTAATGGGTTTTTTCCTATTTTTTAGTATTTTCCAAACTTTTCTTTGCGCCCTATACAAATCGTGTTCCATTTCTTTGGTAAAGCGTGTCCAATATCCCCTTTTTATATTTCTGATCTTAGAATTGATGTAATTTCTTGTATATCTGTATTGTTGGTAATTGTTTGGTGTTTTGTTAGTGCAGTATTGTAGGTATGCTTTCCTCTTCTCATACGTCACAGTATACTTTTATTTAATGTAAAAGGTATCCTGTTCTCTCTATGTTGTTTGTCGTACTCAATTTTTTTTTCTTTGTGTACGAGTTCTTTATTTATTTATTATCATTGTTATTTTATTTTTAATGTTTCTCTCTAATTTCACTATAGTTATTTTTGCCCCCATATGTTCAAAAACTTGTCTTTCATTCCATTGTCATTTATGTATCTTGAATCAACACCATAGCATTTGCGTACAATCGGCTGCTCATATTTTTATAGCCAATTATTGCGTTAGATAACTAATTGTTATTGTTTTTTAATTACTGTATCTATATTTAAAATGCTCTCCTCCTTTTTCGATTTTCCTATGTATATCGCTCTTATTAATATAAATATATACACATTATATGTCTGTTCTTCCCCGAAGTTGTAAATCAACATTTCTTTTAGGTTATTAGCAACAAACATTGTGTGTATGTTTAAGTAACTTCTGGACAGCCTAAGTTCACGTAGTTTGCAGCTCAAGAATCTCCTCAGAAATAATTAAGAGGATTGGGGGAGATATGAACCCAAATATACATGCTGGCGATATGAGAAATAACTTACCCTTCTTCATTTTCTTTATTTCAGCTTCTTGTTGGTCCACAGCTGCTCCCAAAAGTGTGAAGATGATACCTGCCTGCGAGTTGACACCGACGGCTGTAACCAACAGCTTACCAGATCCTTCCATAACATGAGTACCTGATAATACCATCGGGTCGAAATGCTCTCCCTTTTTGACATGATCAGATTCTCCTGTCAATGAAGATTCGTCTATCTGAAAGGTGAAGAGCCCAATATTATCGTTGTAAAATCATAAAACAAAATATATAAAGTAGGTTAATACGATTTGAGTAGACTGGATTGCATGCGTTCGCTGCATTTACATTATATTCGCACACTATAAATACATGAAACTCATTTGAGAACAGTCACTAGACTAGGGCAAGTAGATTAAGTTGACTTCCTATTTTTGATCATATGAGTAATAAATTCACATATCAACCTGATGTAAAAGACGGCTCCGAAATTAATAAATCTTCTGAGCTTATAAATATAAACACAGCGCGAATGCTGAAACAAAAATGTCTTCTGGGACGTAGATCATAGAAAATCCATATACAGTCGAAACCGTTTATTAGAATACCGGTTATAGGAATACCCCGATTTAAGGAATAGAACTTGAGGTCTCGAAACGTTTCTACTAGCCACCAATGATCGGTTATTAGAATATTTTGGTTATAGGAATACTTTTGCTTGGTACGAAGGCTATTCCAATCAGCGGGTTCGACTATAAAACCAAAACTGTGGTACCGGTTAAAGAGGGGTAAAAATAGAGCGCAATGAAGAGGCGGTAAAAAAACAAGAAACCGTAACGATGAAACTAGGTCATATAGATTGTCACAAAAGCATTCAGGATGGCGCTAGTACACAGAAACCATCCTAATACTCAACTAGATCCGACCAGAATCAGGTCAAGCAGAACTGAGTATCAATAAACTGAAATAACCAGTGGATGAGGCTCGTATGGAAAGGCAGAATTAACTTCTGGCAACAAGACAAAAGTCGAAAGAAGAGAGACTACTACGTCGGGCAAGAAGTCCCGGGCCTAACCATGAGATGGCGACTCTAATGAATTTCGGTAGTCCTAACATTCAAAAGCATATTGTCAAAATTTTCTGTTAAACTGTTTGAAGTGACGCTACTTTTGTGATTTTTATAAACAATGGATTCAAAGCAATTCCGTGTGTTGATTTATCTTGTTATTTGATGGAAAAAAATTCCGTCAATACTGAGCAATAGCTCAAAAAGTGTTACCGGGACTATACTCCATCGATTACAACCGTTAAACGATGGTTTGGTGAATTCAAACGCGATCGTATCGCCACCAATGATGGCGAGCGCTCAGGAATGGCAAATGATGCATTTATTCCCGGAAACATCGAAAAAATTCTGAAAATTATAATGGAAAACCGCAAAATAAAGTTGCAAGAGATAGTTGAAAATTAATAATGAAAATTAATAATAAAAATGAAAAATTAATCAATGGAAGCTGAATAAAAATCATCCGGTAAATACATTTTTTTGACAAAAAAGGTTCATTCCATTCAGTACTTAGGGTGTTTGTACAAAAGAGTTAGACTTCGCTTGGCTTGTCATAAAATGGCGGATAATTGGCTTCAAGGTCAGTGTCATAAAATGGCGGATTGATTTCCAAATAAATTATGAACACTGATTCAACGTCTCAAGTTTAAATGCAAAGTGAAAAGTAAATACCAATTGTTCCTGGAGTAATGATTGAAGTACCATCAATGGAAGCTGAATAAAAATCATCCGATAAATACATTTTTTTGACATAAAGAAGGTTAATGAACTTGGATCTCATTATTTTTTTTTTCATTTAAAATACTCTTTCTAGTTCAAGTTTTCCAGTAAAATTGTTAATTATTGAATTTACTTCCTAACCACCGTGTTCAATATTTGTTCGGAGAAAGTTCTAATAGTCTGAATTTTTGGTTAGTAAAGTTTAAAGTCTGTCCACACCCAATATTTGATAAATTGTGAATAAAAAAATATAATGCTATGCTCATATCACACTGGCAATATAATTATCCTATAATATTTTGTTCTAAATATCATATTCTGTATTTAAATTCTACATCAAGGTCACATACAATACCTTTTCACATCTGATAAGCTTTGCTAATGGATTATTATTGCTGTTCATTATAAAAAAACCTCTTCCTCATTACTTCTTCTTCTTTTGTTTTTACTCACATGTTCCATTGGAAATTGAAACTAAGACTGGGAAATGTTTATTTTTAGCCATTTGGAAGGAAGATAGAACCATATTGTGAAGTCGTAGCCCCTTTGACACCTACAGCCACCGTCAAGTCACTCTGGGAGTATGTCACATGGGAACGAGCTATGGAACTTTCCAGCTCCTGATTGCCTTTACACCTGGACCTAAAGGAGGTACAGTTTTGCACCACCATGGTGCTCATTTCTGGGACACAGCAGCGAACCTTTTGGGAGTAGGTCAAGAAATGTGTCGTTTTGGGAACAGTTAGTTGGGACATTGAGTAACTCTGGCGTGTCATATCACAGACATTTGGTTGATGTACTATAACCATTTGGTAAAAGTCTCATGTGAGTTGTACCCTATGTATACGTAAGAGGTATTTAAATTTGTAACAGGTAACATTATTGTTCCTATCTTGACGATAACTTGTTAAAGTATAACTTTTGTCATTTTAAAGTTACATAATATGCACTTTGTGAAACTCAGATATTGTTAAAGATCTAGTGGTTATTTTTAATAAATATTTACTTATTTTGTTATATCATTTATTATTATTATTCCTTTATGTTCACATTTACTGATTTAATATATTTAATATTTGACAGCAGTGTAAGATACCTGGGAGAGTGATCGAAGATCATTTCCTGGCGCCCATGATTTGGTTAGTTTTATTTAATTTGTTCTTCTTTAGCAACTATTCATCTTTATTCCTTTTAGTACATTATTATCTTAATATTTCCCTTCTTAGTTATCGTCACTATCTACTTTGAGCTACCGTCTTCGACAGGCATGCAAATTGGCCGTATCCATCCTTGAGTGTCAAGTTGTTCTCTTGCGTCTCTTGCTAGCCCACTCCATTCAGTTTGCCTCTGTCTATTCATATATTTTTTATCCGTTCATCCCACTCTCTTCACTTTCTTCATCTTATCATTTTCCTGCCTCTACAAATACTACTGCAAAAGTAGTATTTTTATTACTTCGGCTTCTCAACGTAGAAGCCACACATTTTTTGTTCCAGTAGCGAGTTTCTTTCTTTTCTACTTCTGGTGGAATTTACCTTCTCTTTACGTCCACTCCAACAGAAGTTTTCTTTTTTTGTTACATTGGCGCCCAACGGGAGTATTTTTATTACTTCGGCTTTTCAACGTAGAAGCCACCTTTATTTTTTTTGTTACATTAGTTCAGTATCTTTTTCCTTACTTCTGTTGGAGTATATCTTTCTCTTTACTTTCACTCCAACAGAAGAATTCTTTTTTGTTACAAGGTTGGTATGTGAAGAAGTTCCAACTGGAAGAAGACCTCGTGGACGCTCTCGACTCCGGTGACGAGATAATATAACAGGAGACCTTAAAGCTATGGGCTTGGAGAATTGGATGGAGATTGCTCAAGACAGAGAAGAATGGAGGAATTTTGTCGAGTCGGCTAAAACCCAAGAAGGGTTGTAACGTCACGGTGTAAGTAAGTAAATAAGACAAAAGTATAACAATAAAAAGTCGTGCACCTTTTACCACATTGAATGAAAACACACACACATATTCGAACTACACTTGTTTTCATTTATGAGTAGTAGAAGAGTTATCAGAATAAGTTATGGGTGCTAAGAATCGGAAGGCAATTATACCGCAATTACTAAAGTTATAGTCAGATATATGTAATATATGTCGAAAGAAATATATTAAGTACTTACTTTCAAATCATTTGATTGTAAAAGAATTCCGTCTGCTGGTAAAAGATCTCCATATTTAATTTGGCAAATATCACCTACAACTATATCACTGACAGAGATTTGTTTGACTTCTCCTTGTCTAATTACTGAAAATTTGTGTTCTCCTTCTATTCGACTTTGTAACCCTCGGAATTGTCTTTCTTTAGTATAATCGTTAAAGGCTGTTACAAATACTACTACTATAACTGAAATTAGAATTGCTAAACCTTCTATCCACCCATGACTTGTTTCATCATCGTTAAATGCTGCAAAAATAAGAATATGTTAGTATAGTTTCAAATAGTCGTAAAGTTTTTAATTTTTAAGACATACAGTTACGATTTAATTTCGATAAACCATTTACTTATACGCATTTCATCCTTTTGAAATTATCAGAGCGAGCTGTGGTAGGCTCGCTGGATCAAAACAAAATTTTTCTGTCATGTTAGCAAATTATTTAAAATAATATGCAAAAGACGATGCAGCGATATCTACACTACTCCAAGAAATTAACGCACCACCTTAAAAATTGGTTATTTTTGACGTCTCGAATTTCCTAAACGTGTTGTGTCGGATTTACGTGATCTTTTTAATATGTTATAGCCTTATTCTTTAACAATATCCCTGTATAATACTGTTGCTAGACAGGTAAACTGTCATTGTATACGGGTGTACCAATCAAACTGTTTTTTTCTCAAAGTTCAACACACCCTGTGGAATATTCTCTCATTTGGGCCCATCAGAATCAAAACCAGCTAAATCCCAAATTTTGCGTTTTCCCTTTTTACTTTATCGTACTATATACGTAGTATGAGTATAATAGATAAAGTTATAGGATCGTGCAAAAAATTTTTTTTCAGATTTCACTTTTTTTTGACGTTTTGAGTCCCCCTAGTGTAAAAAGCAAATAAAAAAAAACATGTCGGAAGTATGTACGTATGTCTCTACGTACGTATGTACATACGTATGTACATACGTATGTCGCCACCGCCCAGCAAAAACTACCGGACCGATTTCGATGAAATTTGGTATGAGTAAGTTTAAGAGAATTTTGTCGAGAAACTAAGCTTTTGAAAAAAACCTCTCAAAGGGGGGCCGAAATAGGGGGGTTATTTGGGGCCCATTTTTGCAAATTTTGACCGAAACGAATGAAATTTAACATAAAGTTAGCTTATCGATAGGTGAATAGAAATACGGAATTTGACATTTCCAAATCCAAAATGGCGGCCAGCTTGGCCGACCTCCCACCCGATACATTTCCCTACCAATCTAAAAACTTGTTTAAGATAAATTTAATTTGAAAAAACATTTATATAGCCTAAAGATGGGCCTATAACAAGAATATTATCGTTTTTCAGAAAAGGTTATGGGTTGCCTATATTTAAGGGGTCAAAATTTGACATAATTTGAACTAGATTTTCTCAAAAATGGCTCCAAGGAATTTGTTTATTTTTTGATATATTTTTGATATCTTATCGGTTAATTCAATAACATTAGTCAGATTTCTTATCTCCTCATAGGAGGGGAGTTATAAATTTTTTATAAAAAAATATTCGAGTGCCCGTAACTTCCTCTGTAATAGAAACTATAATTTGAAATTTGGCAGACATATAGAGTGCTTTATTATCTATTAGTTCAATAAATTTTACCCACAATATGGCTTCCAGTTGAACCGGAAATGAAAAAAAAATCTTAATTTTTTAGATACGCCCTGTATATTTTTACATATTTTGAAAGAATGCAAAATTACCTTTCCAATGTCATAAAACTCGTTGCTGTAGCTCAAAAACTCGAAAAGTTACAGAAAATAGAAATTTTGCTAGAATCTTGTGTGTGTCCCCTCTCACGCGATCATAGCAGAGCATTATTATAGGGCAGTCAATGAGGGTATTTGGCTCCGAATTCCATCCTACTACATCGATGTACTTGATATTTTCACAGTAAGTAGGGAATAGCTCAAGAAAACAAAATCTACCCTATATAATATGGCGCTTTTATCTTGGGGCAATTCCCACCCCTTCAAGGGAGTGGAAAATTTGTTGGTCAAAATAAGCATGGAGGTGGCTAGAGAACCTATTATTAAGCAAAAACTGATCTATACTTTTTTTGAGAACTCAATAGTTTTTGAGTTATGCGTAGTTGAAAATTGGCCATTTTCATTTAAAAATGACACGTTTTCGGACGGTTTTCTGTGAATACCTTAAAAACTATGCATCAAACTAAAAACAGTATATAAATTTTTTTAGATTATAAATAATAAAGAGATTCGTTCCTTCGTAAATTTTCTATTTATAATACAAAAAGAGATATGGTAGGTAAAAAGAGTTTGTTTTTTTGGTGCATGCCCAAAGTACTCATGCTTTTGTAGTGTTTGAAAGGGCATTTAAAACGAGCACCGTTAAAATGTAGGTTACATTCAAACTAAGCGAGATATGGTGTAAAAGAATATATGACTAATGTACTTTAAGGAAAAATCAGAAGTACATACATTTAACCCATCATCCACCAGAATTTAAATGCATTGTTTTTCTTTTGCAATACCTCTTAGTATAGTGTTATTTCTATTTTCAAACAGTTGGACGGGTGAAAAAATTAAGATCAAATTATAGAGCGCATTTTTAACTTTTCTTAAAATTCTTCCTTTTGCTCCATGCAGTTCGAAAATAAAAATGTTCTATTCCCGAGAAGTGGTGGGAACCGCCCCCATGATAAAAGCGCCATAGTATATAGTATATAGGATAGACTTTGAATTAGGAGATTGGGCTTTGGGCTACTCCCAAAATTTCATTAAAATCCATGCAGTAAAATGCAAATATTGTAAACTATTAATTTCTCAGAAAAATGAACTAATTTGAAATGAAAGTATGACTAATATTCTATTGATTTAGGTATGCAATAATCTATAGTGTGTCCCCGAACATTCTCTCAAATGCAGGAATTAATGATGCGTAGAACCATAAAATATTTTCAAGTATACAAGGTGTTTCTAAAATATCAAAATAACGAGTAACTTTGTTATTTTTATAGAATGTCAGTATCTAGTACGATAACGATAATAGATCGGTACGATAAAGTTCTCGGGCGGCTCTTCCGTCCAGCGTTTTTTACACAGTTTCAAAGTTCAAGTAAGTATCTATTAATCTACAGGCATAAGTTTTCGGCTTAAAACCTTCTAAATCCGCTTCAAAATACCACTGGAATGTTGACGTTAGAATTAAACCCTGCTGTCCATACTTTTATGAACAATAAAATACTTTTTTTCTTGTATATTTTGTATGTTTTCCTATCAACATGGTTCAATACCTACTTTTAGTGCATTAATTGCGCCTAAAAGCAGATGAAAATAAGGAATTTGGACAGTATATTATGTGGGCTTAAAATCAAAATCTGCTAAATCCAAACTAAAAGTACAAATTTCTGAAGATGTTAGGGGCACTCAGAAAAATTACTCTGTACCAAATTAGTGTGCCATTTTATGACATTTATTGATGCCACTTTGATTAGGAAATGCCCAATACTTTTTGGGAAATTTACTTTTTTAATGTTTTTTTAGTCTCCTGAAAAATTTCAAAAAATGGATTAGCAGGTTTTGATTCCATAGGCCTCATTTATTAAATATTGAAATTAAAACCCAACTGCCTCAGATTTTCTAAATAATCTGTTTTTTGATTCAATCGCTTATGTTGGATAATAAAAAAGTTAGGTACTTTAACAACTAGCTATGTTTTTCATCAGAACAGGGTGTGTGACAAACTTGAAGGGGTAATTCTGCATGAAAAAGAAATGACAGTTTGTTTGTCCGCAAATGCTTCGTTTTCGAGATACGGTGTGTTGAAATTTTTCTTACAAAGTGACGATTTATTTATTGCTCTAAAACCGGTTGAGATATGCAAATGAAATTTGATGGGTTTTATGAGGTAGTTATTGCGCATTAGTTGACATATAATTAAGAATTTTAAATTCACCATTGGCGCGCATGCAGGTCATATCACCCGTATGCACGCCAATGGTGAATATAAAATTCATAATTGTATGTTAAAAAATGCGCAATAAGTACTTCTTATGCCGCGTCCACACGGGTAAACATTTGCATCGAACTAGCTGTTCGTCGCAAATATTTGCGTGCTCGAGGTAAATTGTGCTAGTGTGGACGTGTTCGTCGCATAAATCGAACGCAAGAATTTTCGACGCACATAACGCACACGCTCCATCGGTTGTCGGTTTTCGATCGGAAATCAAATGATTTGAACACCGCGTCCTCACTGGTAAAAATTTGCGACGCAAATTCTTGCGACGAACCATTAGTTCAAAACGCACGAAAAATTTACCAATGCGGACGCGGCATTAAAACCTACCAAATTCTATTTGCATATCTCAACCGGTCTTAAGCCTTGGTTTCCTCGAAAGCGGCACCGACAAACTGCGACCGTAACACTGCGATGAATGACGTCAGATTACGGTGAAAAATTCAAGGTTCTTCACTGCGGCAATGGAATGTGCAAACTCACCAAGCGGTGGCTTCCGACGCATCCTTGGAAACCACCGCTATTATTTTGCATGGTACAGTTTTTTATGACGTCATTCATCTCAGTGTTACGGTCTCAGTTTGTCGGCACCGCTTTCGAGGAAACCCAGGCTTTACAGCAATAAATAAATCGTCAGTTTGTAAGAAAAAATTCAAGATCCCGTATCTCGGAAACGAATTATTTGCGGACATATGTTTATAAAGCAAACCGTTATTATTTATTCATGCAGAATTACCCCTTAAAGTTGAAGCACGACAAATTAGATAAACATAATGATATACATAGACTTGACAAAATTCGTGCTACATAATTTATTAAGGCTTCGGTAGCTCTAGTCTCAGAGAATTTAGGAAGTGAGTTCTTACAATAATATTTAAGCTAAAGAAAATAAATTATTAATTTTGGGCGCCATTAATAGATCAGAATCTATTGCTATATATCTATATAAGAATTACAAAAATGTTACGTAAAAGGGTATCCCTTTGAATAGTAACGGTACTTACCCTTGGTGTCTGTGGTAGTCTGCATTTCCTAATACTATAAGGATCATAGATGGATTGTGCGAATAGAAAAAGACGACATAAGTTTAAAACATAGTTATCATTTATTCAGATAGAAAATTGTTAAAAAAAACTGAGTTGGTTAGAAAAGTAAAAAAAATAAGTCTTTCGCGTTTCATTTTAAAAGTTCGAAAAAAGAAAATAGGAACGAAACAGTTTATTGGAAATACCTGGTGATGATCTGTTGTTGCTGAGCTGCTGGAATCTGGTTAGCTCGCAAGAGCTCTGGTGGATGCGGCGAACTCACTTTCACTTTACAATTTTAGATTTAAAGTACTGTTACATAATTGTTATATATTATACGAAAAATAAAAAATTCCATAGTTCTTTGTTTTATGAAAAGAAAGTAAACTGCGTTCTTGATTATTAGTGATACATCTCACCGACTTGATAATAAAACATACTTTATTTAGACCATTGTCTTTAATAAAAAAAACGGGAACCACGTTCCGCGAAGACTGAATTAAATTCTTTTTGCACGAGACATATTAAACAAGAACTACGTCCGCGAAGGTTGAATTAAATTCTGTCTGCACGAGACATATTAAACGGGAACTACGTCCGCGAAGGTTGAATTAAGTTCTGTTTGTAAAAGACATACTACACGCCGTACTAGGAAAAACTATTCCTTTATTGTTACCGGACACAACACAAAGAATATACCGGTGTGGTATTTAAGACACCATATCGCACTTGCGACTTTCACGACAGAATCTTTAAGATCCCATTCTGCCGAACTCGGCACAGACAAAAAAAATGCACGTCTTCACTGCATGGCCTCTAGAACTTAATTGACAATTCTTCTTGTCCTAATCTCGGACAAGATTTCTTTCTCGCCTAAATTCACCTCCCTTTCTGACGGCTATAACCCACTTTGACCAATAGTCATCATTCCGAACATTTCCCTACCAATCGGATAGTTGGAAAGTAATACTTAGGCCATCCTATTATGGTCATACGTTTCTTTTTCGGCCAATCACCATCGCTGTCCTTTTTGTAACCATTTAAGGATTTCCACGAAATTTACTGCGTTGCAATTTCTGTGGAGTTCCTAGATTTCTATAATTCAAACACTTAGCAATATCTCCTATTCTTATTTTATGAGACACATCCTGTTGCAAAGTAAACAACTCCTAGGAAATGTGTCTCCGAAGCCCTAAAATCTCTTTGTATCTCTACTTACTGCAATAGCCAAATGATCCACTTAGGCATCCAGCGTTTCGTAGAATATTAATCTTTTCGCTTTTGCGGGTGGTCTATGAGAAACGCCTTGGGTGTTACATTACGTCGAATTTCTATCCATAACGACAGGGTCGGACTTTGCGATATTTAGGCTGTGATTTTTGAGCCTGTTTCAAAGTTTGTCGCACTTATTTAGAAACATCCTGTATTGATGAAGAACATGGCTAGTTGTTAAAATACCTAACTTTTTTACTATCCAACATAAGCGGATAAATTAAAAATGAAAATGTTTAGAAAACCTGAGACTATAGTCGGGTTTTAATTTCAGTATTTTATAAATACTAGAATATTCCACAGGGTGTGGTGAACTTTGAGAAAAACACAGTTTGATTTGTACACCCGGTATACAGTGACAATTAACCTGTCTAGCAACAATATTATTACAGAGATATTGTTAAAGAATAAGGCTATTACATATTAAAAAAATACTTAAGGGCATCCAAAGTCCCATTTAACGACAATGTTAACATTATGTCATATAGCTCTGTAACCAAAGCACTTAGAGACCTAATTTTTGTTTTATTTTGAAACTACATGTATTCCTTAGTCCCGCGTAGATTTTTGTAAAGTAAGAGTGAAAGAAACATTTATTTTAAAATTTTTTAAAATACTCTTACAAAGAAAACCCAAAAAAGTTAACATTTTATTTTTTATTTTACTTGTTTTTGTACATTTTTCAATAAAAATTTACGCGGGACTAGATATTATTATCTATCTACAATTACTGTAAAAATTTGGACCTTTTATCATCTCAGGAAACAAAGATATCTGACATCAAAAGTTAAAAACCTAGTATTCGGGAAATCGCAAAAACATAAAACACTCTAATAGGCTATAAAGCTACCGGTACACGGTAAATTAAGTGCAGACGTTCAGAAAACAAATAGTTTTGTAACCATGGATATTTTATACTATAATGTGTTATATATCGTTGGAAAGAGAAGATTTCAGAGAATAATTTTCAATCATAACCCAAAAAAGTTAAAAAGTTAAATTTTCGGACTTTGGGTGCCCTTAAATCGGACAACAGGTTTAGAAAATTCGAGACATCAAAAAATACGCATTTTTAAGGTGGTGCGTTAATTTCTTGGAGTAGTGTATTACAAACAAACGAAATCTGAAAATTTTTATTATTTTTTATATCTTCATATTTTTTTATTACATATTTAATTTACTATATTGGTCTAAGAGCTAGCAACGTTTTCGAGAAACTATTTTAAGACAGCTGATTCTTTCATTTGTTCCCTATGCTTCCTCGAACACCGTACCGGCCATCTGGCTGCTGATACAGGTTGCGTTCATTGCTGCGTAGCACACCTGTACAGGTAAATACAAAATCA
The DNA here is from genome assembly GCF_917563875.1 of Diabrotica virgifera virgifera. Classification (NCBI taxonomy): domain Eukaryota; kingdom Metazoa; phylum Arthropoda; class Insecta; order Coleoptera; family Chrysomelidae; genus Diabrotica; species Diabrotica virgifera. The sequence continues at coordinate 6,949,551 of NC_065452.1, read as the reverse complement.
GGGTGATTGATTTGTGTGATAAAGTTTAGTAGATCCGCTATAGTAATAGATAGCAATAAAAGTTAATAACAAAACTTGTAGCCAACTTTGAGCTTTACATTATGAAATTAGTTAGAATATTACAGGGTGTTCGATAACATAGTGGCAAACCAAACTTATGTTTTTTTAAATGGAACACCCTATATTTTATTTTATATTCGAAATCCTGTTAACTTCTACATCACAAAAATATAAAGGTTTGCTATGTTATACAGGGTATTTACAAAGTTATAACCAATGTTCTACGAAAATCATAATAAGTTCAGCTCCCTGTATAAATAAAAATAAGCACAACAGCAATGGTTTATTGGTGCCATATTTTTTTGTTGATTGTCAAAATTTATAAAAATGGTAATATTGCTAATATAAAAATATTGCTAATTTTCTTTATATCGAATACAGGATGAGTCAAAACGCAAGTACATTATTTTCTCAGTAATTTTAAACAGAACACCTTAATTAATAACTTGCTCTGAAAAATGAAAATATCTCGAAAACTAACAAATTTAGGCATAGGGAATATTATACAAAAATTAAAGTACGGTAATGATACTTTTCGATGGTGATATAAAATATAGGGTGTTCCATTTAAAATTTCTGAGAAAAGAATGTACTTGCGTTTTGACTCACCCTGTATTGGATATAAGGAAAATTAGCAATATCAACCATTTTTATAAATTCTGACAATCAACAAAAAAATATAGCACCAATAAACCATTGCTGTTGGGCTTATTTTTATTTATACAGGGAGTTGAACTTGTTACGTTTTTCATAAAAAAATGGTTATAAATTTGTAAAAGCCCTTTATAACATAACAAACCTTTATGTTTTTGTGATGGGAAAGTTAAGAGAATTTCGAATATAAAATAAAATATAGGGTGTTCCATTTAAAAAACATAAGTTTGGTTTGTCACTATGTTATCGAACACCCTGTAATATTCTAACTAATTTCGTAATGTAAAGCTGAAAGTTGGCTACAATTTTTGTTATAAACTTTTATTGCTATCTATTACTATAGCGGATCTACTGAGCTTTATCACACTCATCTATCACCCTTTATATTGAATTTAAATTATTTTAGGACGAAACATTTTTTTGTCATTACTTTTTAAACTACAAAAATGTCTGGCAATTATAGTTCATATTTCTAATAATGTTTAAAAAGTAATGACAAAATAATTTTTCGTCTTACAATAATTTTAAATTCGATATGTTTACCTGTACAAATGTGCTGCGCAGTAATGAACGCAACCTGTATCGGCAGCCAGATGGCCGGTACGGTGTTCGAGGAAGCATAGGGAATAATATATTAAAGAACCAGTTGTCTTAAAATAATTTTTTTTCCGATGTTGCTAGCTCTTGGTCCATATAGTCAACAAATTCACAGAACAGTGATGTACATACATACCTTTTTCAAACAACTAATTTTTATGAATTTTGGCGGGTTGCAAAAAGTATTTTAAATTTCGTTTATTCAGTTGTTTAGTGTCATTATAGTGAAGTAATTACAAGGATAACGGTCAAATAAAATGTAAATAAAACACGATTGGACTTTAATGTACTCCACATTACTATTTATTCACGATATTCAAGGAATTCTCATTTCTCGATTTGAAAATATTCGTCATTGAATACGCACACACGAGGACTTAATTGGATTTAATTTTTCATTATTCCGTAGGTATGTCACTCCAGTATAGATTCATGAACATAGTAAATAATTTACATAGCATACATATACAGAGTTGCCCATACTACATGCGTAGGTCTCGATGGGGAAACCACCTAACCCTACACAGGATTATTACCACAATTTAAAAATAATGTGAATTATACAGGATGTTACACAAAAGAGTGGTAAATGAAAGTTATATTTTTCCTTACGGAACACCCTATATTTGATGACATTTTTCAATTGTCCTCAAAACATAAGCAATACTCTTTATAAAAGTATAGTATATATACTTTCATAAAAAAATATAGCTTATTTTTTGTCGTATAGCTTTTATAAAGGTTCTCTATACATCAATCGAGTGTTTTGATTTATTTCGATTTTAGAAACTGGAATTAGTAAGAACATTATTAGAACGAATAATCACATATTTCATCCCCATAACGAACAGTTGTATCAACGTCTGAATCAAACGGATTTTCAACAAAGAATCCATTTTTGTTCATGGATTATGGATAAAATAGCATTCGATGTAGATTTTTTCGATTACTTTTTATTTTCCGATGAGTGCATTTTCCATAATAATGGACCTGTTAATCGCCATAACTTTCATTATTACAGTGATTTAAATCCTCACATCTATCATACTTTCATCAATATAGATGGTCCGTAAACGTATGGGAAATATAGGATCGCATGTTATAGGTCCTTATTTTTTCATGGTAATCTTAATGGCAGAGAATTTTTAAAAGTTTTCCGCAGGACGTTATTTGACCTTGATGATGTACATCTAAATATTAGGCAGAAAATATGGATGCAGTTGAATGGAGCCCCCGCACATTTTCAACTTTGTGGCTCCGCACATCTCTGGGCTGCATATTTACAGATGCTAGCGTGTGTAGACACCAGGGTGTTGAAGTCAGTAAGGGTTTGAAAAAACAGTACATTTACAGTTGCTAGCGTATAGGGCTTTTCATTCACAGTCATTTGTTTCGAGCTTCTGTCATGTGTCACATAATATTAATATATCTACGTCATACGTTATTGATATATACCAATGATACAAACCAAAGACGTATGGCGTAGATATATTAATATTATCTGACACATGACAGAAGCTCGAAACAAATGACAGTCGATGAAAAGCCCTATGTTGACACTAGGGTGTTGAAATCAGTTAGGGTTTGGAAAAACAGTACATTTACAAATAGTAACAGATTTGGACACCACAGTGTTGAAACCAGCTAGCTTTTTTAGTGGTTATACCGGGTGTCCACTTAAATTTTCCCCCATTTTAACTGCCTATAACTTCTAAACGGTTCAAGATAGAAATATGCGGTTTTCGCTGAAATGTTTTACTTTAGTAGGAGTTTTGTCTGAATGGATTGAATTTTTTATATCGCTTTCAAATACGAAATAAAAAATGGCGGATTTTTGAAAAAAACTTTGTTGATTTTTTTTTAATGGAACACCCAGTATATTTTTTTGTAAATTGAAAGAAAGGTCATTCACCTATCCAGCGATATAAAGTTTTTCAAAATCGGTTGTCAAATCACTGAGTAATTAATTTTTAAAATGAGGGGTGCAACGTGGATATCACATACCTAAATAACATAACTGAGCAAAATGATATTGTTATGTGATTTCCACATTGCATCTCTCATTTTAAAAATTAATTACTCAGTCATTTGGCAACCGATTTTAAAAAATTTTATATCGCTGGATAGGTAAATGACCGTTTTTTCAAGACACAAAAAATATACTGGGTGTTTTAATAAAAAAAGTCAACAAAGTTTTTTTTTTCAAAAATCCGCCATTTTTTATTTAAAAGCGATATAAAAATGGTCATTTACCTAAAAACTTGAAAAAACGGTCATTTATCTATCCAGCGATATAAAATTTTTTAAAATCGGTTGTCAAATGACTGAGCAATTAATTTTTAAAATGAGAGCTGCAATGTCGAAATTACATAACTTGCTTAGTTATCTTATTTAGGTATGTGATATCCACGTTGCACCTCTCATTTTAAAAATTAATTACTCAGCGATTTGACAACCGATTTTGAAAAACTTTATATCGCTAGATAGGTAAATGACCTTTCGTTCAATTTGCAAAAGAATATACTGGGTGTTCCATTAATAAAAAGTCAACAAAGTTTTTTTCAAAAATCCACCATTCTTTATTTCGTATTTGAAAGCGATATAAAAAAATTCCATCCATTCAGACAAAACTTTTACTAAAATAAAACATTTCAGTGAAAACCGCATATTTCTATCTTGAGCCATTTAGAAGTTATAGGCAGTTAAAATGGGGGAAAATATAAGTGGACACCCGGTACATGCATAGATGCTAACGGCTATTGACATTCATTTTATACAGTATAGTGCAAATGTCTGGAATAAATTCATTATTTCGGAAGCCACTGACTTTAAGGAAAAATCCTGAAACAGGTCCATTTTTAATTTTAAATTATGACTTTTTGACATATATATCATACTAGTGATGTCATCCATCTGAGAGTAATGACGCAATCGATGATTTTTTTAAATGAGAATAGGGGTCGTGTGCTAGCTCATTTGAAAGGCTATCCAATTCTCTATTCAGTAATATAAACATTGACATAATTATTTATACAGGGTGCCTAGAAAAATTATTTTGAATTAAATTAATTTACACAAAAAGAAGAATAATAATATGTAATTTATTTAATTCAAGATACAACTTGAACATTAAAATTAAGCGAAAAGCAATCTTTATTTATCAAAACACTTTTTTTTCTGTTTTCTGACAGCAGTAGAGTGTATTTTGAATTAAATAAATTACATACGTTCTTCTTTTTGTCAATTAATTTAATTCAAAAAATATTTTCTTGGACACCCTGTATAAATAATTATGTTAATATTAATATTACTGAATAGAGAACTCAATAACCTTTCAAACGGGCTAGCAGGCGACCCCTATCCTTATCTAAAAAAATCACTGATTACGTCGTCACTCTCAGATGGATGACGTCACTAGTTTGATACATATGTCAAAAAGTCATAATTTAAAAATCGACCTGTTTCAGGATTTTTCCTTAAAGTCGCTGGCTTCCGAAATAATGAATTTACTCAAGACATTTGCACCATACCATACTGCATAAAATCAATGTCAATAGCCGTTAGCATATATGCATAGATAGCCACTAAAAAAGCTAGCTGATTTCAACACTCTGGTGTCCAAATCTGTTAGTATTTGTAAATGTACTGTTTTTCCAAACCCTAACTGATTTCAAGACCCTGGTGTCAACACACGCTAGCATCTGTAAATGAACTGTTTTTCCAAACCCTTACTGATTTCAACACCCTGGTGTCTACATACGCTAGCATCTGTAAATGTACTGTTTTTCAAAACCCTAACTGATTTCAACACCCTGGTGTCTACACACGCTAGCATCTGTAAATATGTCTCCGGGCTTGACACCGATAGACTCCATTGTGTGGGGATATCTACAAAGTATAGTGTATAACACTCGATCATCTACTTTAGAAGATTTGAAAGCTAGTATAAGAGCGGTTTTTCAAACAGTAACAGGCCTTTTAAAGTAGAAACGATCTTTTTAAAAATGAACTCAATTTTGTTTAGAACAAGATGGGCGTCACGTTGAACAATTTCTTTGATTCATTTCTTTATTCATGAATTTTTGTTTGTTTCTTGTTTTTTTATTTTATATATTGATTTAAATGTACTTTAAATAAACAATTGCTTTATTTTGCAATTAAATATTTACTTTGAAACATTGATGTGAATGGTTGTTTCGTTCGATAACGTATTTTGGTCTACCCACACATTAAGTATTTTTATTAAGATATCACTCATTTTTGTAAGCGTCCTGTTGTTTACCTTTTAAAAGACCATCGACAAAAATGCACAAAGATTCAGATAAAAATTTTCAAATTTACTTATTAACCGTTGGGTTTAGGTATACGAAGTACTTGCATGTAATGAAATATAAGTGTCTTCCAGAATAAGGTACAGAATATCTGATGTTAATTGGTTGTAACTCCGTTTTACTAGCAACACCATAAGTTTTGTCTTAAAAGTATTTAGTTTTAGCCCATATTAAACACATGTTTCAGTCACCATGTTATAAGTCGTTGCAACTTTTTTTCATTGGAAGCAATCAGTAACGTTCGTTTGCATATCTAAGATTGTTGATATTAATTCCGTTGATTTTAATGCCTGCATCTTCATCGAAGGCTCCTTTGAAAATAAATTCGGAGTAGATATTAAAAAGTAGAGTGACCCGGTCAAAGGCCTTTTTGAAGTCGATAAAACACATAGATACCGGTTGTTCTATATAACTACATCTTTGAACCATGACCTACAAACTGAATACTTGATTATAAACCATGATATACTTGATTTTAATTATTGTTAAAGCTTACGAAATAGGAAATCTTTAAATATTTCAAAAAGTAAAAGAGATAGGTAAAGAAAACCTCATTATAGTTTAAAAGTTAAATAAATTTGCCACAAGACAGGATAATAAAATACAGGGTACCATTTAAAATAAGTAGGTAAATTATTACAGCTTGAATGTGCTAATATAGCAATCTAATATTTTGACAACGCTGTAAAAAAATTTTACATAATAAAGAGATGTATACATAAGACGAATAGTATTTTATTAAGGCCCAAAAACAAATTTGTCCCGAGTATTAGATTCGTAGATATTTAATTTTTTCTAAAACCTTATATTTTTACAAACATCGAAATCAAACAAAATACCCTGTATTTAGGTACCTATAACCTATAAGGAACTCTTAAAAGTATAGCTTAAAGGACGATTGAGAAGTGTAATAAAATATAGTGTTCCCTAAGAAAAAATATAACTTTGATATACCACTCTTTTTTGGAGCATCCTGTATAATTCACATTCTTTTTAAATTGTAGTGTTAATGGCCCCGTATATTTCTATGAAGACAAAAACTTTTAATAGTAAGTCGTGTTCTGTAAAAAGTCCAACGCTTATAGGATGGACCACCCTGTACCCTGCACCCTTAAATAAAAATATAATCAGAAATACCTGAATGTATCGATTTAAATACACAGAGATGCCATGAATAGAGTGGGATTTGTATTGTATGTTTAAAATGTTAGTAATGTAGGTTAGTTATTTATTTTTAAAATTGTCAGTTTTATAGGTGTTAAAAATAGATTTTTTTATTTATAAGTTGTTTGAATGGATATTTATATCTACGGGGAGGGTTTCAGATATGCACTAAACCTTTTTAACTCGATTCTATCTATTTTTCTTTTATTAATAATTATTTTTTAACAAATCTATTTTGAAGCGTATCTTAACGAAATAAATACATACTTTCTCGCTTGGCAATCTTTCGAAAGATGCAATTTTTCTTAAAAAACTACTAAATGAATTGCAATTCTACAAAAAGCTTTATAATCTCTAAATCTTAAAGTACAAGTAATATTTTGACAAGGATAAATGGTTTATATTTTGCTGAAAACATGGACATATTTTGAATGTGCCTTTCGAGCACTCTACCGCTAAGTGTGTATAGCGGTTGAGGCGATATTGGTGCGCGGCGCGTAGAAATCTTTGTTAAATTTAAAACTATGTTTTTAGCAAGATAGGAACCACTTATCCGTATCAAAATATTCTTACTGGTACTTGAAGGTTTAAATATTATAAAGCTTTTTTTAGAATTGCAATTGATTTAGTAGTTTTCCACCTACCTCTACCGAAAATATACTTTGCCTGACCTGATTGTAGGAAGCAAAGTCGCACTTTCCTCTCTAGGGAGGGAAAGTACTTTTCCTAAAAGTGACGTCATGGTATGTCATTGATGAAATAACTTATTGACGCCCTATACAATGTTCTATTATCTATTACGTAAGTATCTATGTATACATTTTAACGTTTATTTATAGAGCTCCCTGCATTTTGCAGAACGGTAAAAACAGTAAATTGTTATTTTGATTTAACAATGTTTACATTAATAATTTGACTTACGTTTGACAGTTGACAGTTATACTGTACCTACTTGTTAGTTTTAGTGCTCTAATAGATTTTGTCAGTTAGTTACATAAATAAATTATTTAAAAATGAAAAAATTACTTGATGTTTGAGGAAGGTGGAAAAATCATATTATGTATAACATGGGAGTAAAAAACCTTTTCCTCTCTCGAATGATTACTGTAAGTAAACTTCATTCTCGGGAGGAAAAGTAGCACTTTCCTCCCTTGTTATACAAATAGCTATTATTTCGATGATATATGCTTAAAAAAGTGATTCCGAAGCGATTCATCAAATTTTTTTATTTGTTAACAATTGCTGGCCCACTTGGACAACTAATATAAAAAATACATTTGAACTTTCAAAAATTATAGAATCGATTAAAAAAGATTGGTGCATTAGAAATTCAAAAAAAATTACTCGGTTTATGGTCTTCTTATAGGCTAAGGAATTAAAGATATATCAAAAGGAACTAATGGAAAAAGGTTTGTTTGTTGATAGAGACGAGAACATGTTTGAAAGCCAGATATTTTCTTTAACAAGAATTGAGGTTAAGTATGCATAGAAAATTTGGTAATATAAACAATAGCTATTTGTATATCAAGGGATCAAAGAGAATGAAGTTTACTGTAATCATTCAAGGGAGGAAAAGGCACTTTACTTCCATGTTATACATATGATTTTTCCACCTTCCTCAAATAACAAGTCATCTTTTCATTTTTAAATAATTTATTTATGTAACAAAATTTATTAGAGAACTAAAACCAAATACATTACACTGTAATACATACAACTCTTGTCATTTCCCATTAATTTTGATGAAGCAAATGATATAGCGCCACCTAGTGGTCTGCGTTGTTAACCACAAACTATGAATGACTGAAGATCTGCCAGTTAATCCATATTAATATTATTAACCTAACTTTTTTGCTTTGTGTTTAATGTTTATTATACAGGGTGGTTCATCTTATTCGCCTCGGTGTCTGTACGGAAAACCACTTGATATTTAAAAAAAAATCTGTACAGTAATATACAGGGCCGTTAATACTACAATCTAAAATAATGCGAATTATACAGGGTGCTCCAAAAAAGAGCGGTATATCAAAGTTATATTTTTTCTTATGGAATGCCCTATATATGATGACATTATTAAATTGACCTTAAAAAATAAGCTATACTTTCATAAGTGTTCCCTATACCTAAATACAGGGTGTTTTGATTTATTTCGATTTTTATAAAAATGTAAGGTTTTAGAAAAAAATAAATATCTACGAATCTAAGAATCAGTAACAAATTCGTTCTTGGATCTTAATAACTGACTATTTAGCATACTTAAGCAGATGCTTATTGCAACAAAGTTTCTTACAGGGTGGTCAAAATATGAGATTGTTCTATTAATAAATTTAAGCTGTAATAACTTACTTAATTTAAATGGAACACCCTGTATCTTACTAGTCTATCGCGTAGAAAATATACTTAGCTTTCATTTTGTATTAGGGTTCTCTATACCTATCTTTTTACAGGGTGGTCAAAATATTAGATTGTTCTATTAACAAATTCAAGCTGTAATAACTTACTTATTTTAAATAGAACACCCTGTATCTTACTAGCCTATCGCGTAGAAAATTTATTTAGCTTTCAATTCTTATTAGGTTCCCTATACCTATCTCCCTTCATTTGTTAAATATTTAAAGATTTCCTTATTTGCAAGCTTTAAAAATTAGAATTAAGGAAATATGTCGTGGTTACATAATATTATGTACAACACATCACCAACACCGGCAATATACTTAGACATGATACTGTCATTAATAAAATTTTCATTGTTATCATGTAATCACACACACACAGAGTGTTGTATTATTTTAGTTGATTTTGGCCTACATCTGACATTGAATAATATGTTTATATTAAACTGGATACCCTATATTAGATGCGATATTCTGAAAGATATTTAAATTATATTTCATTCCGTATAAGTATTTTCCATATCTTAAACCAACGGTTATTAAGTAAATTTAAGAACACGACTTTTTGTTTGAATCTTTGAGTCGCAATTACAAACAATTAAATGCAATGGCTACTATGACGAAAACGAGCCTATTCTACAAAAATATGTAAAAATGGGTATTTACAGAATAACATGGGAATTTACATTTACAGAATAACATGTGTATTGAGAATGTTTACATGAAATTGAAGAGATTTTAAATATCTTCCATTATAAAGAATAGAATATCGAGTATGTCATTTAAAATAAGAACACTCTGTGTGATTAAATGATAAAAATATAAATTTTATGAACGAGAGTATCTTGACTAAGATATTTAAGTATATTGCCGGTGTTGGTGATGTGTTGTACATAACCACGACATAGGTACTTAATTCTAATTTTTAAAGCTTACAAATTAGGAAATCTTTAAACATTTAAAAATGAAGGGAGATAGGTATAGGAAACCCTAATAAGAATTAAAAGCAAGGTAAATTTTCTACGCGATAGACTAGTAAAATACAGAGTGTTCCATTTAAAATAAGTAAGTTATTACAGCTTGAATTTGTTAATAGAACAATCTAATATTTTGACCACCCTGTAAAAGATAGGTATAGGAAACCCTAATATAAATTAAAAGCTAAGTAAATTTTTTACGCGATAGACTAGTAAGATATAGGGTGTTCTATTTAAAATAAGTAAGTTATTACAGCTTGAATTTGTTAATAGATCAATCTCATATTTTGATCTAAATAGTCTATTATTAAGATCCAAAAAAAGAATTTGTTACTGATTCTTAGATTCGTAGATATTTATTTTTTTCTAAAACCTTACATTTTCATAAAAATCGGAATAAATCAAAACACCCTGTATTTAGGTATAGGGGGCCCTTATGAAAGTATAGCTTATTTTTAAGGTCAATTCAGTAATGTCATCAGATATAGGGCATTCCATAAGAAAAAATGTAACTTTGATATACCACCCTTTTTTGGAGCACCCTGTATAATTCACATTATCTTTAGATTGTAGTATTAAGGGCCCTGTATATTTCTGTGAAGTCTTTTTTTAAAATATCAAGTGGTTTTCCGTACAGAGACCGAGGCGAATAAGATGAACCACCCTGTATATGGATTTTGAAAAAAAAAATGGATTTTGTAAATCTGCTATTACTAAATGAACTTAATGATTGGGCAGAATCAGACAGAAAGACATGATTTAAATCTAGAGCGACGCCAATAAATCCATTTGAAATAGACAAAACAGGTTTTTATGAAAAATTTCAGTGTCAAAAACTATTACTGTGAGATAAAATTAAAACATTGTAACTACCAAAAGATTAGTAATTTTATATATTTTATGTTTTGTGATACTGTTAAAAATTTAATGGACTAACCTCATGTTGTAAGTCTTTATGGTTCTTTTATACATTGTTTTTTTCTGTTAATATCATTGTATTTACTGAAAAAATAATTATAATTTATTTTAGACTTGATGAAACAAATAATACATTAAAATAAAACATTTTTTGTAAAAGTACAAACACAATTTAGAAAAATTAGCTCGTTATCCAAAAAGTAATAAAATTAAATTTGAATGTTTACGTCAAATTTTACGTTGTCAAAACGTAGTGCAACTCAAGCCGGCAGGGGCGCTAGTGGCAACGTGCTTCCAGATTTCTGTGGGAGTTGGATGTATTAAAGTCTAATGTATTTGCTAAAACTAACAAGTAGGTACAGTATAACTGTCAAATATAAGTCAAATTATTAATGTAAACATTGTTAAATCAAAACAACAATTTACTGTTTTTACCATTCTGCAAAATACAGGGTGTTCTATAAATAAACGTTAAAATCTATAGATACTTACGTAATAGATAATAGAATGTTGTATAGGGCAGGGCATCAATAAGTTATTTCATCAATGACATACAATGACGTCACTTTTACTTTTACTCCCTACAATCAGGTCAGGAAAAGTATACTTTCGGTAGAGGTAGGTGGAAATAGCTATTTGTATAACAAGGGAGGAAAGTGCTACTTTTCCTCCCGAGAATGAAGTTTACTGTAATCTGTAAAGTTACCCGAGTAATCATTCAAGGGAGGAAAAGGCACTTTACTCTCAGGTTATACATATGGTTTTTCCACCTTCCTCAAATAACAAGTCATTTTTTATTTTTACTTAATATATTTATGTAACTAACCAACAAAATTTATTAGAACTAAAACCAACAAGTAGGTACATTATAACTGTCAACTGTCAAATATAAGTCAAATTATTAATGTAAACATTGTTAAACCAAAATAACAATTTACTGTTTTTTACCATTCTGCAAAATACAGAGTGCTTTTAAATAAACGTTAAAATCTATAGATACTTACGTAATAGAAAATAGATATTGTACAGGGCGTCAATAAGTTATATTTCATGAATGAAATACCATGACGTCACTTTTACTTTTCCTCCCTAGGGAGGAAAAGTACAACTTTGCTCCCTACAATCAGGTCCGGAAAAGTATACTTTCGGTAGAGGTAGGTGGAAAAATTATTTTATCGCCAACCGTCACTAAAGTCATTCATTATTGTACTCATTTGCGGCAGTAAAGTAACACTTTATTGTACTGAAAGAAGAATTTTACTTTACCAGCCGCGATTAATCAAATTAACCGACCGAGATTGAATGTAAGTGGTGGATGATAGTAATCGATTATTTATTTGAGCGAACTTAAAATTTATTTACTTTAATTATTAAATATATTGTACAAAATTTACATTATTATTAATTAAATTTACGTCAAAAAGTGAAATTCTGTAGTATTTTGCAATTATATTCATACAAAATAAATCAAACCTTTACAAAATTAGTAAGTAGGTATTCAATATTGATAACAACTACTACAGTCGGAAAAATGAAAGAATACCCATGAACGAACATATAAAACACGCTGTATTTTCCTGTCACCGTGTCACAAAGAAAATTGTCCAGTGCAAGTACATGTAACAATAATTATTACATGTCCAAGATAACTTGGACGATCAAAGAGGACGATTTCAAATATACTGAGTTAGGGAATGGAGAAGAGTTGCCGGAGACATAGGCAGATGGAGGATTATTCTGAAGGAAAAAGGCTTTGACTGTCCTAAATAGCTGTAATAAATAGTTGTGTACCTATTCTTAATTTATATTCAATTTGTTTATACCAGCGTTTCCCAAAGTTTTTTGGTCGAGGAGCACTATTCAGGACAGAAATTCTGTAGGGAGCACTTACCATATTGCACTTGAAACCTATATTAGTATATAGGGGGGGAGGTATTAACCATTACATTTTCTATTCACTTTATTCAATTTTGTTCCAATCGCAACCATAAGAAACTTTTACATATAACGAAAAACAAAAATAAAATGAACACACAGATCTTATTTCTAAACTCTTAAAAAACGTAATGTCTTCATTTTAATGTGAATAATGAGGCTGCCTTGATTTGCACAGGTTAGTAATATCCGATTGAATTTGGAATAACTGCAATCAAAGGTCAGGTTCCGCATTCAGTCGAGATCTATATTTTGTTTTAGTGGCCACATAGGCAGATAATGCTGCTTCACAAAAGTATGTTGTTGCAAAAGGGAGAAGAATAATTTTCGCTTTATCTGACAAAATTTTAAATTCGTCTTTGAGTTGACACCAAAAATTTACTACCGATTTACTTTCAAAATGTTTTTTAACGCAGAATCCTATGTCAAATCTATCAGGCATTCATACTGCTGAGATGTTAAGGAAGATGGTTTTTTTAACATTGCAAGGAATGGATCTCCAACCCAGAAGTTTTCTTTAACTTTGTCGTGAAATTTCTCAGGAAAATAATTCTGGAAGTTTTCAAGTAAATTTAGCAGATGAGTGTGGAACTCGTTTAAGACACCTTCAGGTATGTCCGATTCCAGTTCTTCTCTAAATTCTGTGATTAGTGGTAAGCTATCCAGGTTTTTATTTTTCACCGATTCTGAGAGATTTTTGCCAATTCTGATCGCTAAAAATAGTGAATGGGTTCTTCTCACACAAGAATATCCACAAATTCACATGGAAGCAACCTACAAAAAAATACGGTCAATAATTGACTACATAATCCAAAGAGAAAGCTCTAGACTCAAGACTACAGACGTGAGGGTATACCGGGGACCAGAATGTGGATCCGATCACCACCTGTTGGTAACCACCATAAGAATAACTTACCGGTCAACAAATACAAACCGCTTATTATCGCCATATAGCGGAGCACCTGTAGATGCTTCGCGGAGCACTCGGTGCTCCGCGGAGCACAGTTTGGGAAACGCTGGTTTATACGATTCGGTTGCTGTAGGTTCATCCGCGTGCTGTTTATCTCTTATGGAATCGGCTGTCGGAGTCACGAAACTCTTATCAAGAAAATTAGTCTAATTCAATAGAGAATAGATGTTGAAACAAAGGTAGTCAACAGAGAATAGATGCCCTAAAGCAAGGCATACTAGTATAGGGAAAAATTATGCGCATGAAGAAATAAAAAAATACATAAAGAATTGAAAGAAGATTTTTAGGGGACCGCGCCAAGCGTGCAAAAATATTTAGAGCCAAAGAAAAACTTGAGAAAGTTTGGCAGCCCCCGTGGTTGGCTCGCCATCTACTCTGCTGAAGACCATAAATAACATTCATATTCATAGCAGCGCAGCCGATAAAGGCCGCCGAGCAGAAATGATTAAGAGTGGTATCACTCTGTCTGACCTTTTTCCAATTACAGCGCCATCTATCAACAATTCTAAAAAATGTTTCCAATAAATATTTCTTATTTTTTCATGAGGAATCCAAATCTGCAATAAAAATGGGGGTTCCTATTTAAGATTTTAAAGTTTCCCCCACCCCAACTCCATGGGATGGAGTGGGGGGGATCGTATATTGCTATTCGATAGCAATACACGAGGCGATCTGTCGCCTCCACTGGAAGGGTTTAACCAGATGCCTTTGGATTTCTTTTGTCCATCAGTACAATGCGACCTCAAGAACAGAAAATGTGTAATCTGTGGGATCTACTTGTGGCACAAGACCGTTATGAAAGTTAAACATAGCCACATTATGGTCTCAGGTGAAATCAGGAAAATCGTTGTTCTCACCAAATCTTATCATTCTTCATCACTGAATAAACTAATATGAAGAAAAAAAAATCGAATTATCGACTTTTTCTCGTTCTACACTGTTAAATAAATGATGCGAAAACAGCGACTTTCATCACCTCAAAAAAAAACAGTTGAAGTCTTTCAATACCATGTCTCTACGATATTAGATTCAGAGTGGAGAAAATGTTTTCAGAATTGTTTTGAGCGTATGCAAAAAAGCTTAAAAGCGATGCTTTCGAAAAGCAATAAAACACTTTGTTTCGAATTTGTTTGTTTCCTTTTAAATCTTTGTAAAAACTTAAAAGGAAACCTTTGTAAGTTAAAAAATATGCATTCCTTTAATATTTGCCTTACAGTAAGTGTTTAATGTCATTTTAACATTATTTTATGTATTTGGCAAGCACAAAAATGTTTTAGAAACAAACCTTCAATATCTAAAATTATATTTCCAAAACTCTTGCCAAACTACTATGCAATTGTTTTATGATTTTATGAAATAACGTGTTTTTTATAGTAAATGTCTTTTTATATATTATTATATATTATATTCCAAATTATGTAGATACTACTACGAGTTTGCTCTGCTAAGAGTACGGAGTCCCAAAAGCAGTAACAACAGAAATGATAAAATTGGCGACCAGTTAAAAATTGGTTTTAAATACCAAAACCTTTAGAGAAAAGTATGATTCACATAAAATAGAGAATGTCAAAAACGGTTCTCAAAATAAATAAATAGAAACGAATAATGAAGAATAATTTCCTACAATTATGTAAATAAATTTTTTAATGGATGTCTACATCAGTGCATCCTTCCTATCATGAAATATGGATGTCAAAACAATGTTATACATTGGATTTTATGTCTTCAATACTTGTTGGGTTTTTTTGACCTAATATACTGTTTGTCCCCCTTTTCGGGAGGATCTTCCTGAAGCCTAAGCACATCGTTGAAAATGGATGTAACCACGTGGAATAAATCTAAGACCAACTAAAAACTGCAGTTGCCTTCAAGAACACCACGGAAGACACTACATGGCAAACACCTAGATCTACCCAAACCATCTGAAACCAACTATGTCTTTCTTCATCCTCCACAGCCAGCAAGCAATCTAACAGTGCCATAAGTATCATTTTTATTGTAAAGCTCTAAGCAGGATTTGCTTGTATTAATAAAATCTCATTTTATTTTTTTTTGTGGAATGCTAAATAAATATGATTAGTTAATTTTATATTTAGTTGTCCCATCCAAAACTCATTGTTCACTTTTTAGACTAAGGTAAGACGAACTTACACCTGAGTGACTTGGTAATCGACCAAGATGAAAACCACAGATGAGATGGGTAGATGACATAAAAATTTATTTATTTTTATTTAGCGTATGGCTTAAGTACATCACAGAATTTATTTAGATTTATGCATTATACAATGCATCACAAACAGATGTCCAGTTTTTTTATATATTCGATTGACCCTTCGGTTGCCATTGCAAAGTCTATAGGATCGCCTGTGTATGCTCTGCGTGGCCAGTCCTGAACAATGTGACCGATCGTCTGTCTTGCAGCGCCGCAGTCACAAGAAGGCGAGGGGAGTTTACCCCATCTGTAGAGGGAGTCGGCGCATCTTCCAGTTTGTTCGAATTCGATTAAGGGCTGCCCAAATCTTACGGGGACGTTCAAATTCGCCCGGTTTTCCTATGATGTCCGGTAGACTATGGTAATTCGGATCTGCCCTACTTTCCCAATCTTCTCTCCATCGGGTATTTAAGTCAAAGTTGGATTGCTGCAGCGCTTGAGCGGATTGCAGAGGGGGTAACCTGGATCGGAGACGGTTTCCAAGAATATCGGGGATGTCGTTGTGGACTAGAAGCTGGCGACTGTCCATTATTTTGTTATATTCTTTAACCAATGCATGTTTGAGGCGTAGGTTGGGTGGTGCTATATTAGTAAGGGTAGGTAGCCACATTGTAGGGGTGGGCCTAATTGTGCCTGTTATCATACGCATAGCACGGTTTAGTTGGGTGTCGACCAGGTGGGTATGCCTGCTATTTAGCCACACTGGTGCACAGTATTCTGCCACCGGATATATCAGGCCAAGAGCAGAGGATCTTAAAGTTGATGCTGTGGACCCCCATGTAGTGCCGCAGAGTTTCTGTATTATATTGTTGCGTGTTTTCAATTTTGCTGCTGTTTACGTCAGGTGTTCTCTGAATGTGAGCGTTCTGTCTAGAGTAACCCCAAGGTATTTCGGGTATTTATTGTGTTTTAACAGCTTGTTATTAAAATACACTCGCAATTCTCTGTTTGCCAGCTTGTTGTTGAGATGAAAAGCTGATACTTCAGTTTTTGTAGTACCTACTTGGTTGTAGTCTCCATTTCTTAAGGTATTCGCTGAGGATGGATAAGTCATTCGTGAGAGTGATTTCTGTAGTTTCAAAAGATTGGTGGCTTGTTGCAAGGGTCCAGTCGTCAGCATATCCAAACTTCCGAGATTCGGTTTCAGGCATGTCAGCAATATAGAGGCTGAAAAGTAAAGGGGCAAGGACAGAACCCTGTGGAATACCATTGTTAAGTTTCATCTGTCTACTCGTCTCCTTTCCCATTATAACCTGGAAGGCTCTGTTTGTCAGCATGTTGTCAATGAGGTTAATTATATTTCTGCAGGGGATAATACGGACCAGTTTATATATTAATCCCTGTCTCCAAACAGTATCATATGCTGCTGTTAGATCTATAAATACTGTTGCTGTCTTTTGTTTCTTTTGAAAACTAGCTTCTATAAAAGTTGTTAATGACAGCACTTGGTCCGTACAGCTTCGATGAGGGCGGAAGCCAGCTTGTTCAATGGGGACATTTTCTAGTATCCTGTGACTAATTCTGTTGAGGAGAAGCTTTTCTAATAGTTTATATATCATGCTGAGTAAAGCTATGGGGCGGTAGTTTTCTGGCTTATCGTTTGATTTGCCCGGTTTCGGAATTGCAATTATCTTTGTTCGCTTAAGTGAGAAAGGAATGTTACCTGACTGAAGTATATCATCAAAGAACATTGCCAGCCACTGTTTTGTGTATGCACCACTGTGTATCAAGAACTCTGGATGGATACCATCAAACCCAGGTGCTTTACCTGATTTCATTTCTTTCAGCGCATGTGTGATTTCAGAAATAAGTATGGGATAAGCCCAAACGCAGAGTTCGGGTCCGTAATCCAACACCAGTGACAGTGGCGGAGCTAAAAACTGCATTAGATGAAGAGTGGGAAGCGATTGTTCAGGAATCAGTAAGAAACTTAAAAAGGTCGCATGGAAAGTGTAATACAACGCAGGGCACGAAATACTCAGTATTAATTTTGATTTATTCAGATTTTTATGTTAATTTACTTTTATATTCATTGCATAATGACTTTCATTCATAACATGTTTTCTCACATACAATATTAAGTTATCTTTCTTATGTTCTTTAGTTACTAATTTTGTAAATATTTGTGTAATTGCAATAAAAATTACTTCTGTTCACAATATTTTACTTGTAAATTTACATTATGTGTGAATAGACACTTGCCAAACAGCATAATAAAAAACTATAACTTATTTTACTTTTGAGTTGATTTTTTTGCTCTTAAGTGTAGTTTTGCTAATTATCGTGTCGCATTTAATATACCTAACAATATCAGTAATTTATTGGGCACTCATTTTTCAGAGGATAATATTATAAATATCTTAAAAATTTAATTTTGTATTCTGTAGCCACCGCTAATAACCATTATGAAGGATGCGAACGTATTTTCTCAATAAAAAATATATTTCTTGCCGTTGGAAATTTTTCATTTGACCCTTTTGTAAAACACTGTTCTATTTATTTCTTGACAATGACAAATGGTTATATTGCAGTTAGCGTCATAACTTAATGCTTAAAAATATTATGTTCATACTGACCTGAATCTTCTAACGGGGGCTGATAAAAAGAAAGCAATAAAGAAACTATGGCTGCTACTTCTAGAATAATAAGGGTAATATCCTGTAAAGCTTCCCATACTAATTGTAAAAAGGTTTTTGGAGGCTTTGGAGGAATTGAATTTGATCCAAATGTTTCTCTCCTGTGTTCAAGATCTACTTGTGATCCACTAAGTCCTAAAAATGAAAAGGTTTAGATTAAATCAATAGTCATCAGTTCATTACAATAATAAGGAGACTGATAATTGAAACTAAATTTTAACACTCACAACGTTACATGTTTTGACATAGCATTTGATACGTACCGGGTGTCCCAATAAGAATGGCTCTCGGCCATATCTCAGGAACCGTTTATAGTAGAGCTTTGAAATAAAAATTTTTATAACAAAAGTTGCCTCAGGAAAAGCCTGGAAATTATTTTCATAATTGTGGGTCCACCGCTAGAGGGCGTAATTGAATATCAAAAATAAAAAAATCAAAATTTTACAAAATTTTCCTAATGAAGGGGCACTGGAAATCCAATGATTGTATTCTTCATCAAATTCTGCGCATATTTAATTTAACAAGTTTAACTCTACCTTTGCAAATAAGAGGTGGGGGTGAGTGGGAACCTTGTTATGAAAAAATGGCTGTAAGTTCGGTTCTGCTAAATCAAATTTTGAAAACTGGGTCTTGTTGAAGACAGATCTTTTTCTTCAATGTAAGCGTGATAATTTTGAACCATCCTAATAAGTAATAAGCTAGCTGGGAGGCGTTATTTAATTTTTTTCAGAAATCTAGTTTTCTTTGGAAAATATTAAATACAAGTATGCATTTTTAATCATACTTTATAAAATTAGATTAAATTAGAAATAGAATAGCGAAAACCGCATGTCGATACCTTTTTTCTATCTCAAGATATCTCGAGAAACGTGTAAATATTATACATAACTGTTACTATCACCGGTAAGCTAAGTTAATGAAAAGTAGTGTGCTGTGGAAAGCAACAAAATAACATTTTCCAGATGTCAACGTATAAAAATATAATTAATTAAAACAACAATATAAAGAGAGACAATACTATTAAATTTAATATAACACAGAACAAAAAGAACTACTTAGTGACGACCTAAATATTCAAATTGTTGCCCATCATACACTACTCTAGGATACATTATCCAGAGAATACTAAACGCCATTCAAAGCATATCGAAAGCAGAAATTGAGACTGTTGTTCAATCTACTCTTGAAAGAGTAAATGTTTGCAACGAAAATGATGGGCAAAAATTTGAACGTTTATGTCATCACTAAATAGTTGTTTTTATTTCTTTGTAATAGGGCTTTTCAACGCTTCTCATTTGTTTCGAGCCTCTGTCATATGCCGTATAATCCGTGTATAATATTAATATACGAGATATGAACGAGGCTCGAAACAAATGAGAAGCGTTGAAAAGACCTAATATACGTTGACAGCTGGAAAATGTTTCTTTGTTGTTTCCATAGCACACTACTTTTAATTAATTTCGTTTACCGGTGACAGTAACAGTTATGTTTTTAAATTTACACGTTTTGTAAGATATCTCGAGATAGAAAAAAGGTATTAACATGCGGTTTTCGCTATTCTGTTGCTAATTTTGTCGAATTTTGTAATATGGTATTAAAAATGCATGTTTGTATTTAATATTTTCCAAGGAACACTAGATTTCTGAAAAAAATTAAATAACGCCTTCTAGCTGGCATATTACTCAGTAAGTTGGTTGGAAATCATAACTTTTACATTGACGAAAAAGATCTGTCTTCAACAAGACCAAGTTTGCAAAATTTGATTAAGCAGAACCGGACTCACAGCCAGTTTTTCATAACAAGTTTCCCACTCACCCCCACCTTTTATTTCCTAAGGTAGACCTAAACTTGTCAAATCAAATATGCGTAGAATTTTATGAAAAATACGACGATCGGATTTCCAGTGCCCCTTCATTAAGAAAATTTTGTAAAATTTAGATTTTTTAATTTTTGATATTCAATTACGCCCTCTAGCGGTGGTCCCACAATTATGAAACTAATTTTCAGGCTTTTCCTGAGGCAACTTTTGTTATAACATTTTTTATTTCAAAGCTCTACTATAAACGGTTCCTGAGATATGGCCGAGAGCCATTCTTATTGGGACACCCGGTACATTATAAATGATATTGATCATTTGTTTTGATTCTGCGGTATTGTCTGCAATGATGACTGTATCATCCGAAAATCTTGGTTGTTGTCTATTTATTTCAATATCCTTGTCGGCCCAATCGACCTTCTTCAATATTCCTTGTCCGTGGTGAACAATTCAGATGAAATTACATCCCTTTTTCAATTTATATTTAATTTATCTCTGTGTTATTAATGATCCTTTCTGGTATATGCTTTATTATTTTTGTATATACAAACCAATTACTGCATTGTTATGTTCTTTTTAAGTGCCTAGTGTTCAAACGCATTGTGGCTAAACACAATGACAAATTGTATTCATTCAATTTTTCTATTAATACACACATCAAAATAATCTAGGGGAAACCTATATTAATAGCTTTAAGTCAATGTTAGCTGCAAATACAAAAATAAGTTTATGTTTTTAACCTTTTTTGTTGTTTTGTTGATTATTGTACCAACTTGGCTATACAAAATTTAACAAAACTGCAATATGCGTTTTTTCTCCAAAAGATAAAAAGTAATATTTCTTTATTGGCACATGATTTTCGATGTGATGTGGATTTTTATTTAGTTTTGCAATTGCCAATAATGGAGAGACATCATTTAAATATCTAAACACAGTTTCATGCTATTGGAATGCTTCAAACTGGCAGAAGTCAAAGAGACGTTGCTGAGGCCCCTCACACGAACAGAAGTATCATTATTCGTTGGTGGTTAAGGTTTCAAGAAACTGGTGATGTTGCTCAACGTCATGCAGGCCGTACAATAGGGTGGTGCGAAAAAAGTAAAGTTGATAATTCCAAGTCGCTATAGTGCGGAAAAGTTGCGATTGGTAATTACAAGAAAAACAAAAAAATAATTATTCAAATCGGACTTTATCTTCCGATCCCGCAACGGACCTAAAGATTATGAAAAAAATAAAATTTTACCTTTTTTTCAAAAAAATTTATATAAATTTCATGTACGTTTTATTTATCGCTATAGTAAAATTTATTTACAGTTTGCATGGTTGAGTAATAAAAAAAATAGTTTTACGCTTTTCACGAATACCTTCCAATCCCGCAAGGTCAATCAAAATCTATAAAAAAATGAAATTTTTGACGATTTTGATAAATTAAAAAACATTTACTTTTCTCATTTTTCTGTTACATTGTGAAGCTCTTCGTTTGTTTAGATATTGTATGACAATATTTAAACAACCCAGAATTCACAATGAGGAGGTCATTGCACTTCTAGGTCCACTCACACCCCTCTCTCCAACCAACCAATGATAGTGAACGAGTGTATGTTTTTTGCAATATTTACATATATTTACATTTCTTTTTGATCTGTTCGTGTCCAGCTTTTAAACGCCAACTTTGTATTGTGATTTGGTCGTAAAATCTGGCATCTGGCAGCATGTATCTTGATCTAAGTGTTGCCCTGATGAATCCATCTCTTGATTAGAGCCCACATATGTACATTAGACATTAGACAATGCTTCCGTGTCCAGCTCTACGCACCGCTGGTCAGCTTGCGTCTGGCAGGGATAGTTTTGTAGATTCCAATCTGGCATGTCACCCGATGTAATGCAATAACATATCTTCATTTGAAACTCTTCGAAGAAGTGGTGGAGAAGATAGTTTTGCAA
Organism: Diabrotica virgifera virgifera; assembly: GCF_917563875.1. Taxonomy (NCBI): domain Eukaryota; kingdom Metazoa; phylum Arthropoda; class Insecta; order Coleoptera; family Chrysomelidae; genus Diabrotica; species Diabrotica virgifera. Next base: position 6,926,944 of record NC_065452.1, on the reverse strand, counting down.
CATTCCAGTCTATTATTTTAGTTTAGTCCTGTACCTCAAAATTTCAAGTAGTAGGGAGAGAGGAACACATTAGAGAGCTAGGGCTAAGGAGAGCGTTAAAAGCCAGACAGACTAAAGCCAAGGGCTAAAGTATTGGGAATTTCATTCCTCCTACTTTAAATTTTGGAGCACATGACTACACTGAGATAATAGACTGGAATGTTGCAAAACTATCTTATCCACCAGTTCTTTGCAGTTTCAAATGAAGATATAAGTTCCTGCGTTGCATCATGCCAGACTGGAATGTACAAAACTATCCATGTCTCCCGCAAGCTGTCGAGCGGTGCGGAAAGTTGGTCACGTTGGTTGCATCGTCTAATGTATGTGACTCGAGGGTCCTAATCAAGAGATGGATTCATCACGGCAACACTTAGATCAAGGTACCATGCCAGGTGTCAGATGCTGCCAGGTGTCAGATTTTACCACCAAATCACAATACAAAGTTGGCCTTTAAAAGCCGGACACAAACAGATCAAAAGGAAATCTTCTTCTTCTTCTTGACTGGCTTTACAACTCGGGGTGAGTCTTCGCCGCATCCACTATGGCCCTCCATCGTCTGCGATCTTGCGCTTCGATTTGCCATTGTTGTACCCCAATCCTAGATAGATCGGTTTCAACATCATCCTTTCATCTTTTTCTGGAACGGCCCACTTATCTTCTACCGTCTGGTCTCTCGAAGAACACTGTCTTTAGCACTCTGTCTTCCTCTGATCTTACTACATGACCTGCCCATCTTATCCGATTAGCTTTTATAACTTAACCTTAAGTGTTTTGAAACCTTAACCACCAACGAATAATGATACTTCTGTTCGTGTGAGGGGTCTCAGCAACGTCTCTTTGACTTCTGCCAGTTTGAAGCATCCCAATAGCATGAAACTGTGTTTAGATATTTAAATGATGTCTCTCCATTATTGGCAATTACAAAACTAAATAAAAATCCACATCACATCGAAAATCATGTGCCAATAAAGAAATATTACTTTTTATCTTTTGGACAAAAAACGCATATTGCAGTTTTGTTAAATTTTGTATAGCCAAGTTGGTACAATAATCAACAAAACAACAAAAAAGGTTAAAAACATAAACTTATTTTTGTATTTGCAGCTAACATTGACTTAAAGCTATTAATATAGGTTTCCCCTAGATTATTTTGATGTGTGTATTAATAGAAAAATTGAATGAATACAATTTGTCATTGTGTTTAGCCACAATGCGTTTGAACACTAGGCACTTAAAAAGAACATAATAATGCAGTAATTGGTTTGTATATACAAAAATAATAAAGCATATACCAGAAAGGATCATTAATAACACAGAGATAAATTACATATAAATTGAAAAAGGGATGTAATTTCATCTGAATTGTTCACCACAGACAAGGAATATTGAAGAAGGTCGATTGGGCCGACAAGGATATTGAAATAAATGGAGAACAACCAAGATTTTCGGATGATACAGTCATCATTGCAGACAATACCGCAGAACCAAAACAAATGATCAATATCAATACAAAGACAACGATTAGACAAAAATACATTTATATATTTATTTTTCTCAGATAACGTAGTATACTGAATGAAACATAAACAAAAGAATAAGAAAACTAGGATGAATTGATTTGGTAAGATTAGCTCATATAATGAAAAATAAAAAAAAATAGCTTCGTATTAGCTATCTCAAATTTTTAATCAACGTATCCTCTCTATATTTATACAGGGCAATTCATTAAGAATTTCCAATCTCTGAGTTGTAGATTCTAGACCTCAAAATATTAAGATTGAACCCAAGTCACTCAAATAAAATGTGCCTTGATACTGAGTTACAGGGTGTTTTATTTAAAAATTTAATAATTATCTTTACTCAGCACTTTAAAACTATTTGACATATCCTTGTTATACTTTGCAGAAAGTGCAGGTACCGTACACCCTACTAAATTATGATAAAAAAGGTTTATGGCTACTACCAGATGCATACGGCAGGGGTCAGTGAATGATTTACCCTTCCCAAATTCTACGCCATTGACGGAATTGCTATTTTAACACAATATTTAGATTCTCCAATACTTTCTATGTAAATAATATATCTACTCTTTATTCGTAACGATAAAGTCATTAGTTTTCGAGATTTTTGATGTTTAAAATGAAACAGCACAGCTATTTTGACTAATGTATTGCGCTCTTTCATTTTTAACTTCAAATAGCTTGAAACCTAATGATTTTATCGTTACGAATCACTTGATAATATTGAAGACAATATTATTTACATAAAAAGTATTGGAGAATCTAAAAATTGTGCTAAAATAGCAATTATATCAGTGGTGTAGTATTTGGGAAGGGCCAAGGACACTTTCCCCTGTCGTACGCCTCTGGTAGTAGCCAAAAACGTTTATTTAACATAAATTAGTAGGCTGTACACGTACAGTACCTACACTTTTTGGCATGTATCATAAAGATATTTCAAATACTTTTGAAGTACTGGGTACAAATAATTTTTTAATTTTTAAATCCCTATTACATAAATATTAAGTATTTGTATCCAGTACTTACAGGTTAAATCAACTTTTCCGTCTACTACCAGAGGCGTACGACAGGGGACCGTGAATGGTTTACCCTTCCCAAATTCTACACCACTGGCGGAATTGCTATTTTAGTTAGCGCAATATTTCGATTCTTCAATACTGTCTATGTAAATAATATACTCTTCATTCGTACAGATGAAAACATTAGTTTACGAGATATTTGAAGTTAAAAATGAAGTGGTACAATACATTAATCAAAATAGCTGTACTGTTTCATTTTCAACTTCAAATATCTCGAAAACTAATGACTTTAATGTTACGAATGAGGAGTATATTATTTACATCGAAAGTATTGGAGAATCGAAATATTGCGCTAAAATAGCAATTTCGCCAGTGGGAAAATAAAAGAAGCCACAGAGAATCTTCAAAATTTACCAAGAAAATAGTTTTAATATAAAAAACACTACAAAAAATTTCGGCATAATCGATCGAGTAGTTTTTACAAAATAATTTTGCAATCTGAATTTTTGAAAAAAAGTTATTCAATTTTACAATTATCCAGAGCCGACAAAATATTTATTAAATAATTAAAAATTCTTTTACATATAAAAGGGCATTTAAGCTTTCAAATAAAATCGAATCAATGAAATCCGTTGAATAGAAGAGCCTATGGAACTTTTTAAACAACTCTAGAATTTTTAAGCTAATAAACGAATAAAATAACTTTTATTTAAAATTGAAAATTTTAAAAATTAATTGCTATGTGTATTTACATTAATTGGTAAACAATACTACAGTTTTGATATTGTGGCATTAAAGGAACACACAAAAAAAGGAAAAAATAAAATTTTGCACGTAAATAAAATAGGTGCTTTTAAAAGTAAATTATTTGAAAGTTTTAACTCACTGGACTTCAATAAAAAAATGATTAAAACTGTTCCACTAAAAGCTGAAATAATTGAAATTGTTAACCGCGACGCTATTTTCAACGCGTAATTTCATTTTTGAAACAGCTGAATTTTTCTAAAATGCATAGCTGCCGAAATATAGAAATAAAAAGAGAAAAAAATATTGGATTTTTTAAATTTTTTTCACAAATTGTTTAATAAAAAATTTAGCCCAGCTTTTGAAGTGTCCACATAGTGAAATTATCATGTCTAATAATATTTTGAAGCGATTAAAGCAAAAAAATAGGATCATATACGATTTACCCAAATCAGGGTGTTTCAGAACAGATATACCACCTGGTCTACTGTGAAATCCGTCAGTTTCTGTGAAAAATATGGACTAACAATGAGTATAAAAAAGACTAAATATATAATAATAACAAAACAAATATACAAGCAAACATACTTTTGGGAGACAGAAAGGGTTGGAAATACAAATAGGGAAGAGTTGCAAAAAAACGGGATAGTCGGATAAAACGGGATACCTAGCCTAGAGACCCAACTAGTGCTGCTATCAATCGGACAACGACGAAAACTTGTTCTCAGTCGTCATTTTAACATTCTCAGTTCGATCTACCTCGATGCCATTATTTGATGAAAAGTTGTTGTGTTTAGAATTGTTTGACTATTTTTTTGGTTCTTTGTACTTTTAAGTGTGTTGTTTTCTACATTATATTGCCTACATATCTAAAAATATAATTCCGGTGACTATTACATTAATAATTAAGCACTCAATAACGAATATTCTCATGTGTAGTCTATTTAATTTTACTTTCAAGTTTAGGCAGGAGCCATTTTTGTTTTGTCTGTCTGAGCATAACAGGTGCAACGAGAGGCACACCAACTGCAGCAATGGAAGCCTTACTAGACCTTCCTCCCCTACACATCATAGTGAAGGGCAAGGCAAGGATGGGGTTACATAGACTGCAGAAAAATCAAAGCAAAATTGCAGTGGACAAAGGACACTGCAGCATCAAAGATATATGCGGGGATCCGATATTGGAGATGATAACAGACCATTCTATCCCCAAATATAAAATGGAAATACCTTTCCAGGTGGAAATACACTCCAGAGAGGTATGGTAGATTCTGGCAGACATCTGAAGTATGAGGGCCACACCTGGCAACAGATGAGTCCAAGACAGAAGGTGGTTCGGGATCAGGAGTATATTCTGAGGATAGGAACTATAACGGTTCCATCCCACTAGGAGAATATACCTCTGTATTTCAGGCAGAGGTACAGTTTGTCTAATTTACTGACTGTTGCACGTCATTATATATGTCAGAGATCTAAGTTGACATTGTTGCCAAAGTATAAAAAAATCCTGAATCCATTTTAAATCAAATAATCACATAATTATTGCAAACTTGGATTATACAAGAAAACAAATTAATATTCAATGTAAATAAATAAAAACATTAGAAATAGAAAACTAGAATTAAGGTATAATCTTACCTTAAAGTAAATAATAAAAACAATAAATATAATAAAACAAATACTTAGAGTCAAGAATAAAAACAAATCTAAAGTGTCAATACCGCAACTGTCAAATACATGTTACCAATGTACGCCAAAATGTCACCTTCGTTCGATTACAGTTACAGTGTGTTCCCAACAAATGTGCTTCATAAAAACGCTTTATATTCCAACAAATTAAACGAAACATATTATTGTGTATTTCTTTAAGTTAATATTAATAGAAATCTTCAAATATTATTTCTACGCGTATATAATAAAATATGTCTAGTGGCTGTAATTCCAGTGTACTCGGCAAAAGGATTCTAAAAAAAGAACACATCTACCGCCTAAATATTTCGTGTTGGTATCATGTGATGTCACGGGCTATGACACGGATGACGTGCAACGGTAAGTAATTTAGATGGAGTATAATGAGGCCGAGGTATATGCAATCCTGCACTGTGCACGGATAAACAGATTGAGGTACTAATAAGAGAATAAATATCTGTTCAGACAGCCAAGCGGCCTTGAGGGCTTTAAAGAACCCAAGGATAACCTTAAAGCTTGTATGGCAATGCCGCGAAGAACTTGACACCCTGGCGGAACATAATGAGGTAAAACTCATTTGGGTGTCTGGATATCAAGGGATCGCTGGTAATGAGAAAGCTTATGAACTTGCTAGACGAGGATCAGCAACAAGATACTTCGGTCCAGAACCGGCACTGGGAGTGCCGAAAAGCACACTCAGAGACTGGTTAAGAGGCTGGATACTAAGACAGCACAAAGAATACTGGGAAGAAATTCCAACGCAAAAGCATGCGAAGAGATTTATACTGTTCTTTATTATAAAAGAGCTGAAGAACTGTTCAAAATGAACAGGAATCAGCTCAAAATCACAACAGGTTTCCTAACTGGACACTATACACGATAGGACTATATAACAGAGTTCTCAGTTGCATGCTATGCAATAGAGAGACCGAGACAGTCAGACATTTATTGTGCGATTGCGAGGCTCTGGACCGGAAGTGGCCGCGTTTAGGTCAATTGACGCCCTAGGCAATTCTCTAGTAGCCGCTCTTCAAACATGTACGTACCTACCATTTTTGCGAAAAAAAATTGCAGAAATTTTTATTTAAATAAGAATACACTAAAAACGAATTTAAACTACGATGTTTATATACTACCTATAACACATCACAACCATACACATCAGATAATTATTTTCAAAAAAAAATTTCTTAACAAAATCGACAAATTGTTAACACGTTCTTGCGTCATACTTGATGGGAAGTTATTTTTAATTCTTGACATTTTCGAAAATGACCTTTCAGCGGACAAGTTGGCAACTGGGATGCACAAATAAATGTGCAAAGCAATGTCAAAATTAGGGAAAATATCTTTCAATCCACTTAGTGCAGTCACTGAAGGTTTTCACCTCCAATTTCGTTAAACCTCCATCGATTTTCATGAAAATTGGTGAGTAGTTAGAGGATAGCTCAAGGAACAAAGGTGACATGATGCCAACTTGGGCTTTTACCGTGGTGGTGGATGTCACCCCTTCTCAATGGCGAAAATTATTATTTTTTAAATAATACCATAAATCGATAGAGACAAATTCTAAGCAAAATTTGTTATATAAAGTTATTAAGATAAATCAATACTTTTTGAGTTATTAAAGGTCAAAGATTTTATTTTTTTTTTCGTAAAAAAATGCATGTTTTAAAACTGTTTTTCACGTATAACTCAAAAACTATAAGCTGTTACAAAAAGGTATTTTTACCAAAATTAAAGAGAATAAAAATCTAATGTTAATTCAAAGTGAGTTATGGGCAATTGAATGTATATTTTTTTCGACGAGTACGCAAATCTACATACAGTAGGAAAAATGAAAGAATACCCATGAACGAACATATAAAACAGGCTGTATTTTCCTGTCACCGTGTCATACAAAAAATTGGCCAGCGGAAGTACATATAATAATTATTATTACATGTACTTGCGCTGGGCAATTCTCTTTGTGACAAGGTGACAGGAAAATACAGCGTGTTTTATATGTTCGTTCATGGGTATTCTTTCATTTTTTCCGACTGTAAGTATTCAAGCTTAAATAACATGAAAACGATGCATTTTATAAAATATACCTGTAAAATATAATGATTTCAACAATTTTGACCAGTTTAGAATTCATATTTTTGAAAAAAAGATATGATTTAAAAAAAATCAGAATTTTTAACATTATCGTAATTTTCATTTTCTTTTGATAATAACTCCAAAAATACTCAATATACGTAAACAGTGATATGTGTATAACCAAATTTTAGTTTTTCTCTATCAAATATTCTACCTTTTTACTATTTCTGTAGGGTAAAAAATAATCGAGATAGAAACGTTTAAAGCTTAAATTTTGCTGCGAGAACCATGTAACCAGGGCCATTCAACCTGTTATTTTAAAAAAAAGTAAGGGGTTTAAAAGATTAAATTCAACGTGGTTTAATAACCATTAAAATTAACCTTCAAATGGTTTTTAGGCAAACCGGATATCATGAAAATTAACGGAGTTATTAAAAAAAAAACAATAACTTTTTTGGAAATATTTTTAAAAGATAGATTTTGAAAAATATTTGGTGCATAAATTTTAATGCCATCAACTTGTTCGGGGGCTCATTTTATAGATATTTCATATTTCTAAGTACTTTGCCAATGTTTAATAAGGTTATGTTATAAAATGCATCATTTTCCAGTTATTTCAACTTGAATAGGTACTTAGATTTGGGTACTCGCCGTAAAAAATATACATTCAATTATATTCATTCAAAAATATACAGTAAGGAGTTTATTTCATTTTTTATTAGCTTAAATTTTGGTAATAATAACTTTTTGGTAAAATCTTATAGTTTTTGAGTTATTTATGAAAAATCCGTTAAACACATGCATTTTTCTCACGAAAAATTAAAATCTTTGATCTTTAATACCTCCAAAAATTTTGATTTATTTTAATAACTTTATGTAACAAATTTTGCATAGAATTTGTCCCTCTATCTAATTTTGGGGATATTTTTAATAAAATAATTTTCACCCTTGAGAAGGGGTGGCATCAACCCCCAGGGTAAAAGCGCAAGTTCGCACCATATCACCTTTGTTCCTTGAGATATCCTCTAACCACTCACCAATTTTCATGCAAATCGATGGAGGTTCAATGAATTCGGAGGTAATAGCTGATAACCACATTCAGTGACTGCACTAACTCTTCTTATGTCAATTGGTGATTTTATTGTGATATCCAAATGACCCTTTAAGTGAATGCATTCATGTATGAATGATGTATCTTGGTCGTCTTTATTTTGTATCAGATTTTCAGCTTCTTTAACAATTTTCATTGCTTAATTTTGGCAAATCTGTTAATAACACGAAAACGTTGATAAATAAGTCGATAAGATTCCAGACGTCTATTCAGGTGTCTTATCAGAGTGTTGATTATAATATAGAATGTGTGGATTTTCATCTCATTACTAGCTTAAAAGTTTAGTTCATCATCGGCCTCCTCGTCAAATTGAATTTTTCTTTTTCTCTTTCTTATTTCTTTATATGTTTTATTAGGGCACAATTTTTTTGCTTCCTTGCGGTAAAGTAATTTGACAGAGCTTCATACTCTTTAATGACAGAACCCAGATCCATAATTTTTATATACAAATATTTTTTGTACAGTATTCTTGCCGCCCTCTCATAATGTGCCGCCCTAGGCAACTACCTATATTGCCTAATGGATGAAGCTGGAGACAAGCAATATATGGAGACTGCAGACCAAGTCCTATAGTATATGGCACTTACCCAATGGACCTTTACAGGCTAGTGAAGGGCACTACTATATTGGAGTGGGTGTCATAAGAACAAATGGAAGAAAGCACAATAAGCTGAAAAGCTGCAGTGTGACAGGGTGCATGCACGGACGGCTTTCAGGAAAAAAATATTACAAAGGAAAGTCGTATAGTTTTTTATATGAAAAAATATGTGAGAAATAAACAGTTTTTGGAGGAAAATATTGAAAAATCACGTGAAGGTCGAAAACTTGTTTAAACAATGTAAATGGCAAACCAAAACCTGCTCAAAAAATACAGGACCTTAAAGATTTGTGTAAGGTAATTCCTTACGATTCCATGCTTTTTTATGGAATTCTGAACAACATCGCCTAAGAAGATTTTGAAGAAAATTTGGAAGGAATTGGGTTAAATCCAGATTTTGAGATTTACCAAGATCAAATTGAGCAGGAACTGGATCATTAGTATTGTTTACTTACTATTAGTAATGAAGTCGAATTCAGATTTTTCTTTGTATTTATCACTTCGGAGAGATAGTCGCTTATTGCAAAATCATAGACTTATATTTTTAAAATTTTGCAAAAACTGTCTAAACGGCTTTAAGTTCTTCTTCTTTTGCCCTTTAGTTCGTCCAATTCTGAACATAGGCTTCCCCCAGTTTCCTCCATTCGCTTCTGTTTAGTGCTTTCTGTTTCCAGTGCGTTCCTCCTATCTTTTTAATGTCGTCTCCCCATCTCATCTGGGGTCGTCCTCTTGCTCTCTTTCCTGTCCATGGTCTCCATTGTTGTATCGTGCTATTCCACCTATTGTCCGTTTGTCTAGCGTTATGACCTGCGAAGCTCCATTTTAGCCTGGTTATATGTTGACCTGCGTCTTTGACTTTTGTTCTATTTCTGACCCAGTTGTTTTGTTCGCCCAAAACAACTGGGCTTTAAGTTACTTTTGCAATAAAATGTTTTTATTTATTTTGCTTTTGTACGTTTTTTAAGGTAGCCTGTAATGATTGAAATATAAAAATGTGACAATAAAGTCTTAATGTCTATCAGTGATTTTTTTTTAAAGTAGGCAGATACATTATGCTCGTTTACTCTGAACAATAGATATGTGGCTTAGACTATTATTGCAGAACACCATCCATGTAGTGTCTCGTTGTCTTTTGGATGTTTTGTACATACATACATAATCGAAAACCTCATACCCGTAGGTGTGAAGGTGTACAAGCTCTCTTAATTTTTTTTACAAATTTACACCACTCTTTTCTGTCTCTAGTTTATGCTATTGTTCCATGTTTTTCTTGGTCGTCCTCTACAGTTTTTTTATTTTTCTCGCTTCCCATATATCTTCTTCACCTGTCTAGTTTTGTTCATTGTGATCATGTGTCCCCAACATTTCAGTTTCTTTTCTTCTGCTTTAACCTTTAGTGATTTCGCTCCTAGTTCTTGTCTAATATCTTCGTTTCTTCTTCTGTCTGTTCTTCTAACATCCAGGACTTTCCTCAAGTATTTTATTTCACTTGGGGTTTTTTTTGGGTTTATATTTGAACATGTGTAATGAGCAGAGCTGGGCCGGGTACTGATAAATTGTACTCGGGTACAGAGTACCCTGCTTATCTGCTTACAAGCAGAAGGCCTGCGATCTACCATACTCTGAATATTCTGATGAGAGTACAGACGCGAGAGAAACTAACGCGAGCAAGAAAACTACATTTTGATTATATTAATTCCAATGAATTTTTTCTACAGGATGGATAAAAGTTAAGGGTTTCAAGAATCTAATACCAATTTTGGATAAGCTAATTATTGAGCTGAGTCGTCAGTTGACAGCGTACGAGTCAGTGAAGTCAGTTTTTGGTGTTTTGTGTGTTTTTCCAAAACTGAGCGAATTTCAAATAAAGGAGTGTGCTTCAAAATTACATGAAAACTATACTGCCGTGCTTAGCGAAAACGCCGTATCTGCAAAAATCTGAAAAAATTAAATTTTTACTTCTTTCTAACCCAAATGTGCATATCTATCTTATTTGCTTACTAAAAATGACGTAAGTTAAGCCAAAACACATTAAAAACACCGCATCTTATGCCGTATCCTGTGTAAATGTATACGAATTCTTAAACTAAAATCGATTTTACTAGAATGCAGACTTGCAATGCATGTCTCTGCAGATACAGCGTTTTGGCTAAGCACGGCAGTATACTGATGCTATTGAACCTAAAATTTAAGATGAACTACTGCAGTTTAAATATTTTATACTCCATCTTCAAGATTAGTAGCCAAAACAATTTATTCCTGCTTCTTTTTGGGTTATTTATGAGAACAAATTCGAATCGAAGTTTCGAAATTTGTCAGTAGCTTTTAAGATTTATCTTACGCTAATGATTACAAATGCAACAGACGAACAGTAATTTTCAAAAATGAAAATTATTCAAAGCGGTCACTGTTCAACAAGGGCACAAAACAGACTAGCATCTCCCTCAATTACGTCTATTGAGAATGATGTGCCCGAAAATTCAGAATTTGAAGATATTTTTAGTAATTTTGTTTCTATGAAACTCAGAAAATTTGCTTTATAATTATAAAGCTTTGAAAACACAAGCTAAAAATACATAATTATTTATTATTACCTACATACAGTCCATCTAATTTACTTACCGTTGCACGTCATTATCTACGCCAGAGATCTAAGTTGACATAGTTGCCAAAGTATAAAAAAATCCTGAATCCATTTTAAATCAAATATTGTAAAATTTTTTGTAAAAATCTAAATAAGTAAAAACTTAAGAAATAGAGAACAAGAATTAAGTTCTCTTTTAAGATTTGCAGTGCAAGCGTTTTTGCACTGCATTGTTAATAATTAAAAAACGGCTTCGAACTCTTGGCATGAAGCCGGTAGGTTTATTTGTATATATCTACAATAACAACTAAAAAAGTTGTCAGATACCTCGATTATTCCAAGTCGTGATAAAATTAGGTGAAATTTATATTTTTATAGTAGAGGATCTTTTTATAGTAAAGTAAATAATAAAAACAGTAAATATAATAAAACAGATACCTACTTATAGTAAAGAATATAAACAAATATGAAGTGTCATCACCGCAACTGTCAAATACATGTTACCAGTTTATTCTAAAATGTCACCTTAGTTCGATTAGTTACAGTGTGTTCCGAACAAATCTGCTTCATAAAAACGCTTTATATTCCATTAATACAAATTAAATGAAACATATTATTGTGTATTTCTTTAGGGTAACATTAATAGAAATCGTCAAATATTATTTCTACGCGTATATAATAAAATATGTCTAATGGCTGTAATTCCAGTGTACTAGGCAAAATGATTCTAAAAAAGAACACACCTACCGCCTAAATATTTCGTATTGGTAGCATGTGACATCACAGGCTATGACGTGGATGACGTGCAACGGTTAGTAAATTAGACGAAGTATAATTATGTAATAAGTACCTAATAGTACACCTACTATTCAACGAGCATGCAATGATGGCTATTACTCACAATGATGAAGTTCATGACACGAGCCGAAGGCGAGTGTCGTTATTCATCAGAGTGAGTAATAGCCATTACATGTGAGTGGAATACTATACTTTTTCTACGACCTACGACTTTTTCGTTAGTAGAAAAACTATTGTACTTTAAAATGAATCGTTCATTTATGAATAACTATACCGTAATTTCGGGTGACTTTGGCCCGCCAGGGTGACTTTGGCTCATTTTGGGAAAAAGATATTTTAGTAACTAGGACATTTGTATAATAAATTATCAAGTAAATTTCATTGTACCGCACCATCAGTACCATATGAACTGTTTGAAAATTTTAATAAATTATGCTAATACTTGTTATGTTACGAAAAAAACGAATTTCTAAAATTTGGTCATTACACATTAGATTTTTTGACTGCAAAAATTGGTTGGCAACCAATAATACTTCCAAGAGTAAGATTAATTGCATAGTGGCATATTCAAAATCTGTGAATTCTTAACCTCCGTGCATCGTTATTTCAGTCTAAACATGAACAGTAAGACAGTCGGATATTATTTTGCAAGGTGCTACAAAATTTAACGGTTTTCAGGTGACTTTGTCCCAGTTTGTTGATTGTTGGATTTTGGTCATTGGTTGCTTCTATATTAAATTAAAATAAGTAAATGCTGATTTTAAATTTGCTTTTAGCCTTATAACAACTGCAGGGTTTATTAACTTGCAGATACTTCGTCTAATTCTTCATCTAGTGAGAGCTATAGGGATAATGAAGATCTACATAAGCTTTCCATTGGAGTTGGAGACTTCATAATTGTATCTAACTACTTTGGACAGCTTTCCAGGAAAATTCGATGGATTTGTAAGAGGTAGTAATAAATGTTACCGGTTGGGTGCAAGTAATGGTACTGGGTGAAAGAAGTTTATGGCAATGGCCCAAAGTCCCCGTAAGAAAATCCTACCACTTGGCTAATGTTGATTTCACTGCGCCATTGGAACTTGGAGATAACCGATATTTCTTTCCTTATAAAAAAAACCTTGTAAATCGTTTTATTGTTCATTTTTTGTTAAGAAATGTTTTTTGTTAACCTAGGGTCCTATGTAAAGTTTCATGTTGGTTTTAGTTTTTCTTTGTTTGAAATTTAAATAAATTTTTTTAACATAACAAAATGTTTGTTTCTAATTCATCTGGTAGGGTCACTTGAGCCCAAACAATAATAATCACAGAGAATAAATATAAAATGTAGCTTGAGACCAAGTCACCCGACACTAGCGGGTGACTTTGCACACCACATTTTTATTTTTTTTATAATACAGGAAGCGCTTCTTTGTGTTTTCGTGTAATTTTTCTAAAAGAGTAGTTATAGACTCAAATACACATAAATAAAGAAACATGCTTTTATGTATTCAAAAAACTGAAATATACATTAAAACTGAAATCTACTTTTAGGGTTTATCAAACGTTGTGCAAAAGACTTTCTAAATATCCCATCCATAAAAGTATTGTATTGTTCACTTGTGAGACCTCACCTAGATTACTGTTCATGTGTTTGGTCTCCACACTATAACACCCATATTCTAGCTATTGAGAGAGTTCAGCACAAGTTCTTAAGATTTGTTGCATTTAAACAAAATCAGAGGGTTGATGAAATTAACTATTCTAATATAGAAAAGTCACTCAACATAACCTCTCTCCAAATCCGACGCATGCATAAGGATCTCACAATGTTTTGTAATATACTACACTCCAATAATTTTAGTCCTCAACTACTGGAGAAAATTAGCCTCCATGTTCCCAGTAGAAAAACGAGGCTAATTCAACCTTTTTACATTAGACCGCATCGCACTAACTACGGACACAACTCCTTCATGTCCAGAACACCTAGATTTGCTAACCAATATTCGGAAGGTTTAGATTGTTACAGTTTTCCAAATAAATTTAAAGCTCAGCTTAAAAACTGTGCGTGATAACTTGATATCCTTGTGTTTTGTACATTTTTTGTTAATGTTTGTTATTTATTTAATGTTCCTAGTTTGTATGATTAAAGTTTTTAAATTTACTTTAGGTTAGGTTATAAATCTCCTGTGATTAATGTTCATACTGTATTTTAATTGGGTGATTGCCCGTTGATAAATAAAAAAAAAAAAAAAAAAAAACTTCGAAAGTGAGTCAAAGTCACCTGAAATTACGGTAACAAAAAAACTATAATAATTTTTTATTGTAAAAAGCAGAATTATATAAATAAACAGTTTCTTGACTATTTCTTTGTTTTACTTTTTCAAGCAACACGTTTTACAAAATGAAACAAAAATTTAAGTGTAAGTCTACAAAATGTCCACTAATATATCAAAGGAGTACCGCTCGGAGGTGGAGGGGTTATCCGAGGTTTTGGAGGTAAAAGATAAAAGTTTCTTAAGGGGCCTCCTAGCTTGGGTTGCCAAGGGGCCTCAACATTCTTAATACGGGGCTGAATGGGGTGCACAAATTTCACTGGTATTTTTTTAGATGTTCGTGCCATAAGTGTAAGAATGCCACATGTCTATTTTCAATAAAAAATCTCTACTTAATAGTTTTCGATATATTGGAAAAAATCGATTTTCATTTTGTACCTTCAAAGCACTGTAACTTTTTTCATGTGCACATTTTTTGTACAAAGGTAAGTTAAGTTCAATCGAACTATTTTTGGTCCCAGAATACATGATTTAATTTATGACCTGCCTTTTTGTTACACCCTGTATTATCAAATATTAATTAAATAATATATTACACAGAACCTTGCCAAACAAAATATTAATGACTCACATTTTTGGACCCGGTTTTCCGCACCGTGCGCGATCACTTCACAGAAAGTCGTCGCAAGTAATGGAAGATTAAACTTGATGTAATAATGTACTGTGTGGAAATACTACTTTTTTCACCAAATAATTGGCGGATATTAACATGCAAAACTTTTAAAAGGATTTTTCGCATACCTGAGGTTGGACGTACAAACTTTGTGTATAAACAATTTAGGATTATTGAATTGCATTAATAGTATAGATTAAAAAATAGAACACTACATGTGTGAAGTTACCCATGGATATAAACATCAAAATCAATAATTGAAGCAGTTTCTAGTGTTTTAGTGAACCAAAGGAGTGTTAAAAAGTATAAAGGAAGTGTGACTTACCTTCGCTTGGCGATGTGTATAATTTTTTACATATTTCTTGTGTTCCACCTAATTCTTGAATTTTTCCTATTCCGTCTGCGCCCCTATGTTCCATAAGGTCACGTAGTTGTTTCAGGGTAATTCCATATTGTGCGGGACGGCCGTCTATCGTAGCCATATTCCACTTCAAGATCTACAAAAAAATGAAAATGTTCAATAAAAATGTAAACAATGCTACATTGACATTGTCAATTTATAGGTTAGATTTTTAACTTAAAATAGCTCAGTAGCTTGGTCGCTAGCACTGTTGCCGCGTATATCTGTTTGTCATTATATCAACCAATTTTGAACTAAAATTTAACCTAGACCTATTTTTGATCTATATTTATTCTTTTGGTTAATAATATTATTATATATGTATTTAAATTTATTATAAAAAGTGATATACCATTAATATATTATATGGAGGTATCCACAATATATGTAATAATTAAATGTTCAGCTGTATATTACCATTTACAAGGCTGATTGATAGCATAGAGTTTAATATATACCTCTATGATTGATAGATTAAAAATATTTACAAGTTATTAAGGTCAGAGTTAGTTAATACTTGCATATGGATACCTGTTGCCTTTTTTCGTATAAATATTAATAATATAATATAATAATTATGTATATATAAATATTAGCGCTTGTTCACACTGGACGTAACCATAAGATGAACGTAAACCGTTATCATTTCGTAAACCGTAATTTGTACATAATTTTATGCAGCGTTCACAATAGACTTAAAGGACATCGCACACATCTTATGGAAAATATAATGTCACTCAAATTCAATAAAATTTATACGAATAGATTCGTTTTAAATTAACGGCCAAATCTTATCATTGCGCCAACTCGTAATTATGATTAATTACGGCGCAAATTGCAATTAAAGTTTATCGAAATCACATTTTTTGAGTCAGTAAAAGTGTCAATTACCATCATTATTGCTCTGGGTGCTATTCAAAAGAGCTTAAACCCCCCGCTGGGCCTAAGCGAATTAGTGAAAATAATCCTCTGATTTATGGAGTACCGACAATTTGGGTGTTTTAAAATATTTTTTCTCTCTCTAACTTATGTACGTATCCATTTGAGTTCAGATTTATTTATATCAATTTCTGCTCTTATTATTGAAAATATAGAGTTGGCGCAATGATAAGATTTGACCGTTAATTTAAAACGAATCTATTCGTATAAATTTTATTGAATTTGAGTGACATTATATTTTCCATAAGATGTGTGCGATGTCCTTTTACGTAAAATTTAAGTCTATTGTGAATGCTGCATAAAATTATGTACAAATTACGGTTTACGAAATGATAACGGTTTACGTTCATCTTATGGTTACGTCCATTGTGAACAAGCGGTTAGGAATAATCAATTTACACAATCTACAGATTCTTTCAGTGCTGTTAGTACTTCTACAACAAGTATAAGTATAAGCATGGCACCACTGGTTGGTAACTCTGGCCACTGCCATATGTCAAGTAATATTATGACTAAGTTTACTGTTACGTGTTAATTACATAATCGAATAACCATGAATTAAAAAATATACAATAAAATTTGTATTCTCTGATAAAATTTAGAAATGACTCAATTACGTATGTACTTGTAATTTCGTTCAAATACGTTAGTAACGTTAAATGTTACGGAATCTTGTAAAAATGGAGACAATTAAATTATAGAAAAATCGGTGCCACTATAGTATGCGGTCTACCGTGGCGTTTCTGTCTAGTTACGGTCTAGCTGTGCGGCTAAACTTCTAAATTCTAAACAATACCATAATCTTTGCATAGAAGCGTTTGCACACAATAATGAAAGGCAGCAAACCATTTGTAGGCAAAATGTTTATTGCTAAGTAGTAGGTAATAAACATATTTTCAGGAATGTACAATAAACTTAGTTCTTTACTATTACATAAATAACACCATAATCTTCTTGGTTAGGGTGCCTGCATCACTTTTTTAAGCTAGAATCACGGACAGTCTTTTTCTCTTGAGACAGATTTCTCTCTTTAATTAAGCTGAATGAACTTTTTCTTTAATAACAATAAGGTTGTATCCGTTGTATCGTTTATTTGTTAATAATTAATTTTTATATAAATATCGTAAATTATTAGTCACCTTTCATGTTACAGTATTTATGCGGCAAATAAACAGTACTGAAATGAATATAAATGTTTATGATTATTTATACAGGGTGTAACAAAAATACAGGTCATAAATTAAGTCACATATTCTGGGACCAAAAATAGTTCGATTGAACCTAACTTATCTTAGTACACATATGCACACAAAAAAAGTTACAGCCCTTTGAAGTTACACGATAAAAATCGATTTTTTCCGATATATCGAGAACTATTAGAGATTTTTTAATGAAAATGGACACGTGGCATTATTATGGCAGGAACATTTTAAAAATAAATTATAGTTAAATTTGCGCACCCCATAAAAATTGTATGGGGGTTTTGTTCCCTTAAATCCCCCCAAACTTTTTTGTACGTTTCAATTAAATTATTATTGTGGCACCCTTAGTTAAACACAATGTTTTTAAAACTTTTTTGCCTCTTAATATTTTTTCGATAAACCAGTTTTAATCGAGATGCGGCTTCTTTTTTAATATGTTTACATAAAAATTTTATGAAGGTTCTGTGCCTTTAAACCCCCCAAATGTTTGTGTACGTTCCAGTTAAACTATTATTGCCGTACCATTAGTTAAACAGGATGTTTCTAAAACTTTTTTGCCTCTTAGTATTTTTCCGATGAGGCATCTTTTATCGAGATGTGGCTTCTTTTCTAATATGGTTCAAAATATACCTCAAACTGTAATTTATAAAAAAAATTTTATATTATTACCAGGTCTCTACAATCGTACGTAACAGTATACAAAATATGTGGTGGATTTGACAAATATTCAAAATATCTCGATAAAAACTAGCTTTTCCAAAAAGTACTAAGAGGCAAAAAAGTTTAAAAAATATTGTGTTTAACTAATGGTACCACAACAATAATTTAATTGGAACGTACAAAAAAGTTTGGGGGGGGGGTTTAAGGGAACAAAACCCCATAAAATTTTTATTGGGTGCACAAATTTAACTATAATTTATTTTTAAAATGCTCCTGCCATAAGAATACCACGTGTCCATTTTCATTAAAAAATCTCTAATAGTTTTCGATATATCGGAAAAAATCGATTTTTATCTTGTAACTTCAAAGGGCTATAACTTTTTTTGTATGCTCATTTGGACTAAAGTAAGTTAGGTTCAATCGAACTATTTTTGGTCCCAGAATATGTGATTTAATTTATGACCTGTATTTTTGTTACACCCTGTATACCTAGTATACATGATATAGCCTTGAAAACATTATTCACGACGACGTTCCCGATAAAACATATGTTAAAGATGCCCTCTGGCCAGTGGCGGATCTACGGGGAGGGAAAATGAGGAAATCCCCCCCCCCCAACAAGGTCCAACATTAAAAAAAATTGTTTAAACATAAAAATATATTAGCTGACATGAAACCGAAACCACATAAAGACAAATTCAACCCAATAAACACGCTAGTTGGAAAATTAAGGGAACTTAATGTCTATAAGTTATTATTTATGTCTTTTATGTAATCTGAGTTTATCTTTTTTATGTCTTTTGGTTGGTTTTTCATTGGAAGTTCCCCCAAGGCTTTCCCCTGCCCAGCAAATTTCCAGATCCGCCACTGCCTCTGGCACGAAAAAATCTTTAATTCTAGTCCTATTCTAGTCCTCAATTCCGAAATGGCATACGGTGGATCTGTCTGACTCCTTCAGCATTCCCCATATGCACGCATCTGATGGCATTAGTTCTGGTGAGTGGCCACTCCCAAAATGATTGCACAGTATTCGAAGAAACTCCCTGCCAGTGTGACAGGTTGTGCCGTCCTGCTGAAACCATTTTTGATTTTAAAGCTTGAACCGTTTTCGTAAACTTTTCTGTATTACCGAAAATAGTACTCCACCATAAAAAATTTTTCTGCGAAACTGAGAACCACTCTGAAGCACCTAACATTATCACAACATTCACATAATACGTTATTACGACGTTCGGAAACCACTCATTACCTACCTACGTTTCAGCGCCTGACACATACAAATTTGAGGCATACATAGATACGAATTTCAGTAAATTATAAATTATGGAATAAATGGACGACTCTATTTTCGGAATTTTCTCTAAAATGGACGACTATAGAGAAAAATCCGGAAACAGGTCGATTTTTGTTTTTAAATTACAACTTTTTGACATATATTTCATACTAGTGATGTCATCCACCTGAGCATGATGACGTAATCGATCATTTTTTTTAAATGGGAATAGGGGTTGTGTGGCACCTCATTTAAAAGGGTTTTCAATTCTCTATTCAGTAATATAAACAATAATATTATTATTTATACAGGGTGACCAAAAAATATTTTTTGAATTAAATTAATTGACGCAAAAATAAGAATGTATGCAATTTATTTAAGTCAAAATACATTATAGTGCTGTCAGCAAATACAAAAAAAATGTTTATTTGACAAATAAACATTTCTTTTCGCTTAAATTAAATCACAAACAGCCTCCCACCTACCACTTGGCAGTTTGAACATTTAATTTAAGCGAAAAGCAAGGTTTATTAGCCAAATAAACATTTTTTTCTATTTTGTGACAGCGATAGAATGTATTTTGAGTTAAATAAATTGCATGCATCCTTCTTTTTCGTCAATTAATTTATTTCAAAAATTATTTTTTTAGTCACCCTGTATAAATAATGATATTAATGTTTATATTACTGAATAGAGAATTGAACGCCCTTTCAAATGAGGTGCCACACGACCCCTATTCCCATTTAAACAAATCATCGATTACGTCATCACGCTCAGATGGATGAAGTCACTAGTATGAAATATATGCCAAAAGGTTGTAATTTAAAAACAAAAATCGACCTGTTTCAGGATTTTTCTCTATAGTCGTCCATTTTAGAGAAAATTAATTTATTCCATAATTTAGGACCTCTCTGTATACATTAATGATACGCAGTTTGGGTTTCGCAAAGGCCTGGGAACTCGTGAAGCTCTTTTTTCACTTAACATACTTATACAAAGGTGCCTGGACGTCAAACAAGATATATATGCGTGTTTTATTGACTATAATAAAGCATTCGACAAAGTACGACATGTACAATTAATGCATGTCCTGGAATCAAAGAAGTTGGACTACAAATGACCTCAGAATTATATCGAATTTATACTATAAACAACGAGCAAAAGTACGTGTTAACGACCAGCTGTCAGAGGAAATTGAAATCAGACGTGGAGTGAGACAGGGATGCGTTTGTCACCAATTCTTTTTAATGCCTCCTCGGAAGAGATCTTGAAAAAGCTCTTGAGGGTGAAACAGCTGGAATAAAGGTAAATGGAGTTCCCATTAACAACATTAGATATGCGGATGACACTGTCATCTTAGCTGAAAATATTGGGGATCTTCAGAGGCTGGTGACCAGAATAGCAGAGTTTGGACAAGAATACGGGCTAACAATGAATGTCAAGAAGACAAAGTTTATGAGAATATGGAAAACTCAAAGAAATAACGAAAATCTCTTCATAAACGGATCCAATATCGAACGAGTCGACCAATATGCATACCTTGGAACAATGATCAACTCCACAGGAGATTACTTACAGGAAATCAAAATCAGAATAGAAAAGGCTAGAGCAAATTTTAACAAAATGAGAAAAGTGCTCTGCACAAGAGATTTGAAGTTGGAGCTAAGAGTTAGGTTGGCTAGGTGCTACGTTTTCTCGACTTTGTTTTATGGAATGAAAGCTTGGACCTTGCACTGAATCTAACTTTACTTTAACTAGTCATCAATCACTGATTAACAAACCAATATTGTATATTGGACCTGATCGGATGTTAGATCTAAATACATAAAGATAGAGTGAATTCTCACTCACAAGATATATTGTAGATAAGATATTACATACGAGAGACACACGTCTGCACTCGAAGATACTCAGCCACCCAATCCTCTCCGCCATCTTTTCGATGCTTTTTCTTTAAAAAAGTGGGGAGATATCCCCTCTCAAAAAAATTAGAACTTTGCTTTCGCCCAAACCAGGTTGTTTCTCGGTAATCTAAACAATATAACGGAACATCAAAAAATGCCGAAAAAGCAGAAGGCGGTAAGTTATTGAGTAAAAAGGTTTCCTTTGAAATCGAAAGTAAACGGAAAATAGTTACAAAATATTGCAATAAACATGCTCGTTTTGAATAGAGTGGAGTACCTAACGGGATCTTAGTAGTAAACTTTGGGAGGTTTTTAACGGTACCTTCTATACTAAACAGATAACAATAACGGGAGCTATGTAAAATAAGATACTTTTGGTCTATTTCCAAAACATTACGAAATAAAATTATGTATATTGAACACTTACATTAATTTTATTTTCAATAATTTTTATATTTTTATAAGATGGTACAGATAAATCATTTATCTCAAGAAACCTGATTACATAATTCAGCACTCAACAATATCTAATATTTACCTAAAACCATCTAATTAGATAACACTTTCCAGATCGATAAATACCTACCTACCTCATATAAGTTCAGACGATTTTGATTAAGTTATTAAGCAATCGAATAAGTAAATTATTAAAGTATCCTTTAAAAAGAGATCTCCTATACAATGTTGTATATAATAAATATCAATTGCACCATAATTCAATTATGTAGCGTTTAAGGTGTTTATAAACTGTTAATCAAAAAGATACAAACAGTTCAATGAAGTAAAATTACTCTCAATAAAATTTACCGACCTCCCCGCTCGTAATATAATTGAGTATGAAAAGCTAGATCCATAGAAAACAATGAATGGTAACAGCTCATGCTTATTTATTTACAAACGAACATACACATACACGAGAATTGAAAAAAGAAAAGAAGATAATTGACAGACAAATCCACAGATAATTTTGTAAAACTCACACAGTTATACAAAGATATCTCAAAATCAATTCGAAAAGATATCACTGTGTCACTGAACAATACAGAAATTACAACCCTGAACATAGACGAGGGCATTTAGCACAAAATAAATAAATTTTTAAATACAGCACCTAGAGACATGCAGTTTTTTGCATTATGTTCAGCATGACGTCAGGAAAAAAGTCTACTATTCAAAAATGGGTGGAAATGCATAATTGCACTGTAAAGTGCGTAAAATGCATCCGAAATTGCATAAATATAAAAATAAAGTCAAAATCAGTATACTAAGAACAAAATTTATTATTTGGTGTGTTTTTGGGGTCACTAAATACGATTACGCAATCAGAACTGACCCCCGGATCACCTGGTGTCCAAAGTCAGTGCAAGAGACGTCATCTTCTGGAGTTCGAGTTTCTATGGATTTCGGTATTAAATCGATGCAAACGGATTTCCCGCTGGTTTTAGGGGTCACTAAGTACTAATATGACATCAGAATTTACCTCCGGAGTACCCGGATAGCTACTAAGGCACGTCATCTTCTGGGAGTTTCGGATTTCGGCACTAAATTGATGCAACTGGACTATTCGGGGGTTTTTGAGGTGGTTTAATACGAATATGCCATCAGAACAGACCTCTGGATCACCTGGTGCCCAAGGTCACTGCAAGGGACGTCATCCAGGGCCGCCCAGAGCCAGGCCGGGCCCCGGGGATGAGACCCGGCCGGCCCCCCCCCAAACCCAGTTGAACTGAAATTCCCAAAAATCTGATAACTCATAAACTGGGATATGTAATAGTGAACACTCATGCTATTGACACAGGAAGGAAGAAAATTAAAACAGTTTTAACAATTAAACTTTGTTTTTAATTATTTACAATAGAACTGTTAGAGTTACAACATAACTTCTCTTGCTTTCATGAAACCTGTGACGAAGGGGGTATATGGGAATGGTAGTGAGTCAGGACGTAAACTCGTAAACAAACAGACGTCGCGCCAAGGTCAGCGCTTCTGCGAATCGTGTGGCAGTGGCCGATAGAGCGAGCTTCCAATCAGGCGCTCCCACGCGCAATGTATTCCCGATATATTTTTATTAATTGTAACTTATGCAAAGAAATAATTTCTTGCATATTGCCTTTTCCAAATGCATAATATTCCTTATAATAATTTCATAATTAAAACCGCAAGCAAATTCAATCTGTTGTAAAATATTTTAATAAAAGGAATTTTTTTAAATTTGCTAACGGCCGGGCCCGGGCCCCGGTGATTTTGCCCCCCCTGCCCCCCTCTGGTCGGGCCTGACGTCATCTTCTGGATTTTCGAAGGCTTTCGGTATTAAATTGGTGCAAACGGATTACTCGGGGGGTTTTTGAGGTTTCGGCAAACACGGATATTCCATCAGAATAGACCACCGGATTACCTGGTGCCCAAGGTCACTGCAAGGGGCGTCATCTTCTGAAGTTTAGAGTGCTTTCGGTATTAAATTGATGCAAACGGATTACTGGAGGGTTTTTTAGGTCGCTAAACACGAATATGCCATCACAACCTACCCCCTGTGCACCGGGTGCCCAAGGTCACTACAAGGGACGCCATCTTCTGAAGATTAAAGGAATTTCGGCATTAAATTGATGAAAATAAATTACTCGGGGGCTTTTGAGGTCGGTAAACACTAAAGGCCGCGTCCCACCATCAAATAATTTGATCAAACTTGACAGTTAGTGACACAAAGTGACAGTTAGTGACGTCACATCCTGAGTGTTCATTTGTGGATAATGATGAAAAATTTTAATTTTAAATAAAGTACAAACAAGTTAGACAACTCAATACAAAGAATTTGATCAAACTAGACTGATAGTGAGAGCACAGATTTTTAGAATTTCAAAAAAACTGCAATTGTGACGTCACTTTGACGTACTTCCGGAGTTTGCTCAAACTGTTTGATCAAATTATTTGATGGTGAGACGCGGTCTTAACATGCCATCAAAACCGACCATTGTAGAACCTGGTTCCCAGGGTTACTGCAAGGGGCGTCATCCGCTAGGCGAGGTTTTCGGTACTTTATTGATGCAAACAGCTTACTTATAGGTTTTTGGGGATGCTGAACACGAATACCCCATCAGAACAAACACTGGAGGACCTGGTGCCTTAGACACCAGGTCCTCCTGGTGTTTAGGAAATCTTCTGGAGTTTCGAAAGTTTTAGGTACTCAATTGATGCAAACAGATTACTCACGGGTTTTTGGGGTTGCTTCCCTATAGAAATAAATATTTGAAAAATACAGCGTTGCACAGCCGATTAGAAAAGCTGTCAAATCAGGTATCCCATGACCTCGGTTTATATTAAAAAAATCGTCGAATACGTCCAAAACATAGGTAATTATATCAAGGCCATTAAAAAATTAAAATTGACCTGTTTTAAGATTTTTTTTAAGTCGTCTGTTTCTGAAATAATAAATTTATTCGATACTTTTGCATAATACTGTATACTTCTCATTTGGTAGTTTAACACATTCGCGGACACGCTGTCATTTTATACACGTATTCTTATGGAGTAAATGACTTCATATGCAGTCATGACCGCGAATGTGTTAACTGTTAGTTTCTCCATTATTACTCATTAGGGGTGTGTAACGTGTAACGCTAGTTCGCGTCCGCAGGTAATACTGCACGTGCACCCTGGGTAAACTAAAGAACTAGCACAAGAGGCGCCAGACAATCTTTCCAAAGATCTCCTGGCAGAAGTATATAAGCAGTTTTTTTAGAATAATTAAAGATGACACAGTCAATGAATGGACTTCCCAAGGAACAAATTACAAAAGAAATTGGACCCAATGTAAGAGTTTGCCAATTAAATAATAGAAGGTATAAGTAGAGCAAAATATCAAATTCTATACAGACTATTAAAGGATGACGATGTTGATCTGGTCGCAATGCAAGAAACACACACAGAAAATAAATTTCAACTAAATTTTCGTTTATAAAAATTAATTATTATTTATAATGTATTGTTATCTTTATTTGTATACAAAACTGTGATATAGCCATACGCTAAATAAATAAATTAGGTACTCATTAGACATTTATAATAAACTTCCCTAACAACACAAAACATTCCAGGAATGTACTATCAAAGTTCTATTAATGTTTGAATGTACTGGACATTCAAGGAACATTCGGTGAATATCTGATTAAGTTATTCGTGGAATGTTACCACAAGACATTCTATGAACATACTACCAATGTCCTATATTTTAAGAGAGGCCATTTACTATTCAATTTGCATTCATTTTAAAATTTGCTGCGCGTGTATATGTATTTAGGCAATCCAAACCACGTGACTTCTGGTTCTGGTTGGCATGGCATCATACAGGTTACAGAGGTTATGTTTGTAATATCATTTCATTTCATCATTTCACTGTTTATCGTCATATTTTGGATTCATTTGGATTTCGTTTGCTGTATTTTGTGAACTTTATAAACTTTACCACACTGCAAAGTGATTATTTAAGGAAATTATTATTGGAGACACCAGATGTTTGGAGAAAGGTAGGGCAAACAATTTTTATCAATGTTCATTTTTCTCTGATATTTATCAATATTGATGAATTTTGCAAGCAATAACATTATTTCTTTTATTGTTTTAGATATTTATTGAAGCTGAAAATAATTGGGGATTTAGATCCATATACAATTCAGTCAGAATTGGATTTTACCATAAAGAGCATTCCACCAAATTACTATTATAGATATTATAGATGAAAGCATACAAAATCCTTCAGGCACATAAATATTTTACAGCTGGATTTGTTTTTAAAGTTGGAGTAAAGTTGGAAGTCACAAGCAACAACTTCGTAAGTACCTACAAGAATATTAAGGAAATCCAGCTCCTGGATACTACTGGGCAAACTAGAAGATTGAAGAGGACAAAGCCTTTTGAACTAGTTTGAGTGATAGTGAAAAGCAGAGCATAATGCTTGTGTGCATGTGTATGTTAGAATAGTGCGGTTAGAAAAGCAGAGCATAGTGCTTGTGTGCCTGTTAGATTAGATAAGAGACGCTATGGGTAAGCTCTTCATTTTAAGGAACAGTAGTAATTTAGGTTAAATTAACATTGCTCATTGGTCAGAGTTATGACCAGATTGTAATTCTAATGAACAATTCAATATGACAAGATTTTGTGCAATAAAAATGTTTATATTTATCAAGGATGTATTATTTGGTATGGCTACAGTCGGAAAAATGAAAGAATACCCATGAATGAACATATAAAACACGCTGTATTTTCCTGTCACCGTGTCACAAAGAAAATTGTCCAGTGCAAGTAACAATAATTATTACATGTACTTGTGCTGACCAGTTTCTTGTGTGACACGGTGACAGGAAAATACAGCGTGTTTTATACGTTCGTTCATGGGTATTCTTTCATTTTTCCTACTGTACTTCTGGTATATCGTCGGTGATGTGACAATACCTCCTATCTGCTTTTTCATGAATTTTGTAGGAGATGAAAAAACTTGTTTGAGACACCTCGTGTTTTCATATATTTTTTTATTTGTTTTGTAGTAAATTCAACTATCTATTTACTACAAAACAAGTCAAAACTTACGTATGAAAACAGGAGGTGACCGTAAAAAATGTTTTTCGTCTCCTGCAAAACTCATGAAAAACATATAGGAGGTATTGTCACATCACTGACGATATATTTCAGAGAATGTCTAAAAAATATACTTTGAATGTCCTAAGAACATTCATGGAATGTTTCAACAAGACATTCAGTCTAAACAATATACTGTGAATGTTCAAAGAACATTCGTAGACATTCATGGAATGTTCCAACAAGACATTCAAGGAATGTTTAAAATGCTGACACAGCACTTTCCTGGGACTTTCCAGGGACGTTCGTGTGCTTTTGGGGACATTCCAGGAATGTTTTCAATGTCCTGTGTGTACCTTCTAGGAACATTCCTGGAATGTTTTGTGTTATTAGGGTTATAGTATATAGAAACACCTACTAGGTAAATAACAAAAATAATAATAGGTAGAGAGCGGAATATATGCAAAGTGCATATAGATGCATATATTGCATATTTTCAGACAACAAACACAACATTGCATATTTAAGCTAAACACGATTTATTTTGCATATTTTAAAAATAAATTATATAAAAGTTTAAAATTTTCCTCTCTTAGTTGGAATTTTATAACTTCGATATGAACGAGCTCGTTATTTATCTATCTATCGCTCATCTGGACTTTCCCATTACTACCTGAATTTAACAATTATGGGTGTTCCCAGAAAAATATTATTCTATTAGCGTAGCAAGTCGCAGGTACCTACCTGCTTTTAAGGGTCTAATAATTATTTTGTCAGTATCCGGCCAACATTTGTTTAAAGTAAACGTTGTATCGTATTTAGTGTTTTTGAAGTGATTGGTATATATTAAATTTAAATATGTCTACCATTCAAATAAGTGCTTGGATAAAGTGTTTTCCCGAGTTAAAGCTAAGTGGAGACAAAGTATTTTGCAAGGCCTGTTCCAAAATCGTAAGTTACATTAATTTTCACATTTCATTTTTTAAATGAGGAACTGACAAACAAAAGCATCATGTCCCACAAAAGAAATTTTTCTGGAAAGAGTGTTTTTATTCGACAAATTCGCTTTTACTTCTATAAAGACGGACATAGAGAGAAGCATCAAAATACAAAAATCCATCAAATTGTAGACAATTCCGCTTTTGTTCTTCAGCTTAAGTAACGTACTTTGTTCTTTAAGTAACGTACAAATTGCTAAAGAACTTATGTTCATAAAAGTTAATTTTAGTTTTTTACCAGATCTAATAAAGTCATTAGAACAAAGGAATTTACAATTAAGTGATTCGGTTAATCTTGTTAACAATTTTTCTGCTCATTGTCAAAAAATTCCCGGAAATACAGGGATTACAATTAGAAATAGATTAAAAAATGTTTTAGAAAAAAATGAGGGCTTCGATTGTTTGAGGAAAGTTGTACGTATTTTTGAAGGCAACTTTTCTGAAGATCTTACGACTTAATATATTGTTTTATTTTTGAGTATTTTTAATATGCATTTGCATATTTAGACAAATTTAGAAAAAATACCTGCATATTTGTAGTAAAAGTAATGCATATATATGCGCATATTTTGGTAATGTTGTGTTGCATATATTCCGCTCTCTAATAATAGGTTACAGTTCAATTTTCACGTTTATATATTGTTTCATGTATTTCAGAGAGCTATGAATAAGGCTTTTCAAACTAGTTTATGTTGTCAGTTAGTAGATAATGGTTTCAAATTTGATGTCATGACTTTAGTTAGATAAACCGTGAATATAATACTCACATAATTTTCTTATTAAATATTCATATGCATTAAAATGTAATGGATAAGTTGGTAATAATTCTCAGAACCTATGCTAGAAGGATTTTTCGGTGAAGTAAATAGTAGTCCACAGAAATAAGGATTTTCTCAGGACACTTAAAGATCCAGGTAGCTGACTACTTTTTTACTTATTGTAGACCTATAGGGGAAAATCTATCTGTTTCTTTTATAGAGTTCGAGTCCGTTTTTTAATTATTTACATACATACATACATACATAATCGATTATCCTCTTATAACGCAAGGTGTAGAGGTGTCTTCTTTACTCGTTATTCTCTGCGAACTTAGGCCACTTTTTTCGGTCCCTAGCTAATTCTTTGGCTTCCTGCCACGATTTTCCTCTATCCTGCAATATTTCCATCACACTGGTATTCCACGTTTTCTTTGGTCGGCCTCTCCTGTTTTTCCCTATCGGCCTCGCTTCCCATGTCATTTTAACCTGTCTGCCGTCGTTCATTCTGAATAAGTGCCCAGTCCATTTTAATTTCTTTTCATTAATTTTTTCCTTTAATCATTTTACTTTTAATTCTCTTCTAATATCATCACTATGTCTTTTATCGGTTCTCCTAGCTCCCGCCACTTTTCTTAAATACATCATTTCCGCGGCTTGCAATCTCTTATATTGTTTGTCGTTCAATACCCAATTCTCTGCTCCATATGTAGTGATAAGTATGTAAATTGTTTTAAATACCATTGTAAACCATTTTGGTTTTCCTATATTTTTACTCCAATAAACAATTTATTGCTGCAACTTGGTGTAAAACTTAGCAATAAATTATCAATTAATTCTTTGCGGCTCACTTTTCTCGTTTTATCGGGTTTGTCCAAAATCTCGATTTTTATGGGTGTAAGTTGTGCGCTAGGGGATGATGAGGTAATTTTTGGGGATTGGTCAATGTACCAATAAACAGCAATTAATTAGCAATAAAATATGCCGCCAAGATGGGACCTGTAGCCCTTTTCCTTGCCGAGATATACATAGCTATGGTGCTGCTAACTTAACCGTAAAGTTGTACCTCTTGTTTCTCGGAACCGGCTACAGCAATAAACTTTTTCTTTCCGTAAAACATTAGCAATCAATTAGGAATAAATTATAGTCTTGGTCCGAATTCGGGCTTACAAAATTGGATATTCTAACTTTACCGACATAATAAAATATTACGACAATAAAATATTTCATGAAAACGTGCTAAGGCGGTAAACCATGATTTAATTAGAAATAATACTATAAAAAGACACATGCTCATGAATATGAAATTAATACAATACGAAATAATGCATAAAACGACACATTATCATGAATATGAAATTAATACAATATGTATAAAATAAACAAATAAACCGGTATGAACACAGTTACAGAATTGACGATAGAAGTTTGGTCACAAGGTGAATATTAAGACAAAATATATTTTGAATATATGTTTCTGTATTTAATTTTTGTTTAACACGTTGTTGGAAAATTTTAAATTAAATCATATGCAGAAGAATACTCATGATACTATCTAAACATTTAAGTATTATTTGTTCTGATTTTGTTATGTCAATACGGCGACGCCAAATCTTATTTTTTATCATATAAAAATTGTTTGTTTTAGATACCTAAACGGAGATAATATACCTGATACCTGAAAACTGGAAAGAAGGCTGGATTACACCGATCTATAAAAAAGGGGATAAGACAGACTGCAAGAACTACCGTTGCACTTTAGTACTGGAAAACTACGGAAAAGTTGTGAAAACTCTAGTTAACCCGGCACCTGCCACGTGGCTTTGCAAGGCGCCAACTGCCACGTGGGGATCTCACAGCACTCCTTAACAATCTTCTGTGATCCACTTGTTTAAAAAACAAAATAATGTGTTGAGTAACACAAGCATATAAATAAACATGTTTTATTAACTTATTAGCCACTAATATGTTATAAAAGTTGAAAAATAAAATGAAAAAGGTGTTATAAGCAAATTAGCAAGTACCAAACCATAATAAATGAAGTCAAGTAAAATATCTAAAAAAATTAAGATATAGTGAGTATAGAGTCTATATTAATAATTTAAATCAGTTATTTCAATACAAAATGTAAATTTGACCCGTTTATATCAAAAATACAAAAAAAATTTAAAACATAAAGTGCCAGATGATGACACCCCAATTCGACTTTAGAGCTATAAGTTCAGAATGACACTAAATAACCACTTTAAACACTAACACATATATACTATATAATATTATAGAAAGCTACTATGACGCACAGCTCGCTTACCAAACTTGAAATACCAAATATTTGATAAAAATATGTTATGGGGTGCTGGTAGATCCCCACGTGGCAGGTGCCGGGTTAAAAACGAATATGAACCACTTGAGCTGCAACAACAAGCAATATTTCGAATTGGACGATCTTGCATAGACCACATTTACACTTTAACCCAATTCAATGAAGAAAGACTGGCTGAGGATAGATTAACATATATATTATTTATGGACTTGACGAAAGATTCTAATCTTCTAAAAATAAACATTAACAACCAGTTCTCCGAGAGTTTTAAGGTAAATTAGGAACTAAGACAAAAATGCAGCTGCAAAATCTACCTGAATGGGACAATGAAGAAATGGGGGAGATCGTGCTCTAGAATGGGTATATCATTAAACGATATCATATATACGTCATACATCAAGCAGTCATCGCACATGACCAGGAAGGTCTATACCTAATTCATGAAAAAGCGATTAATACAAGAACACAACCCATGGGCTCTGTTAATGTTAACTCAACAAAAACGAATTACATGTGCATAGGAGGAGTTGAGAACGATGAACTAAACTTAGAAGATGGATGGAAGGTAATGTGGTCTGTTCAAAGCCAGCTGTAGGAGTGCCAAAATGCACCATCCCCGGCCGGATAAAGCCTGGATCCTAACGCAACATAATTCTCAGAGGCACGTTATACCCTGTCAAGCACATGACAAAATTATATTGGACGGACAGGCGCTAATAGGGCTAAAGTACTACAGAAAACTACAAAAAGCCAATTGGTACGACTAGTTTAAAAGATACAGATTTCAAAAAAAATATCAGAGGAAGAAGACGACCTACTGAGACCAAATTGAATAGGGTTTTTCCTTTATACCAAGAAACAGCATCGTATTAAAGTTCAGGACAATAGTACTTTTGTTAAGAAATAGAAAAGGCGTAAGTAGATGAGAAGAAGTATTCACCTATTAACCCATTCGATAGGTTTTTTGTTATACTAAGTGCTTATGTACTAAATATGTGCTTATATACTGTGCTTATGTACTAAATTTCAATACTCTGTTTTCTAAGGTATAAGAATACGAAAAGAAGAAGGCAACAGTTTATATTATTATACAGGGTGTCCCGAAAAGATTGGTCATAAATTATACCACAAATTCTAGGGTCAAAAATAGGTTGATTCAACCTCACTTACCTATATACAATAGTGCACACAAAAAAAGTTACAGCCCTTTGAAGTTACAAAATGAAAATCGATTTTTTTTCATACATCGAGAACTCTTAGAGATTCTTTATTGAAAATGGACATGTGACATTCTTATAGCACCAGCATCTTAAAAAAAATTAAAGTGAAATTTGATCACCCCATAAAAATTTTATGGGGCTTTTGTTCCCTTAAACCCCCCCAAACTTTTGTGTACGTTCTAATTAAATTATTATTGTGACACTATTAGTTAAACACAATGTTTCTAAAACTATTTTGCCTCTCAGTACTTTTTCGATAAGCCAGTGTTTATCGAGATATTTTGAATTTGTAGAATCCACCACATATTTGTATATGGTGAAGTACATTTATAGAAACCTGTTAATAATCTGAAAATTTATTTATCATTTACATTTTTAGGTATATTTTGAAAAAGAAGCCACATCTCGATAAAAGCTGACTTATCAAAAAAAACCCAAGAAGCAAAAAGTTTTAAAAACACTGTGTTTAACTAATGGTACCACAACAATAGTTTAATTGGAACGTACACAAACATTTGGGGGGTTTAACGGAGCAAAACCCCCATACAATTTTTATGTAAATATATTAAAAAAGAAGCCGCATCTCGATAACAACTCGCTTATCGAAAAAATACTAAGAGGTAAAAAAGTTTTAAAAATGTTGTGTTTAACTAATGGTATCACAATAATGAATTAATTGGAACGTAGACAAAAGTTTGGGGGGGTATAAGGGAACAAAACCCCCATAAAATTTTTATGGTGTGGACAAATCTCACTATAATTTTGTTTTAAGATGTTCTTGCCATAAGAATGATACATGCCCATTTTCAATAGGTTTGTTCCAACAGGTTCCAACACGACCGAGAACCGTCACGAAACGGTAACGCTTCTGCGCAGTAAACAAAATCCGTTCCAACAAAAATATGATCGTCATCGGATCGTCCTTCCCACTGTTCCAACAAGAATTGTGATCTTTCGGTGACGGTTTCGTGATGATCATTTCAGTAATCGGGCAAATGCATAATGTGCTGGTTGGACTGACTTGCGCACTAGGATTTAATTCTTTAAAGTTTTTGAGCCTTTGATCGACTAAAAGCACACAAGCTGTCACCAACAAAAATGACAAATATATGATTACCGTCATGGGACGATAACTGGGCGATACAATTACGAACATGCGCACAACAAACGGTACAAGTAGTTTCGTGACGGTTTCTGGACCGTCCAAAAGTTCATGTTGGAACAAACCTAATAAAAAATCTCTAATAGTTTTTGATATATTGAAAAAAATAGATTTTCATTTTGTAACTTCAAAGGGCTGTAACTTTTTTTATGAGCACATTTGTACTAAGGTAAGTTAGGTTCAATCGAACTATTTTTGACTCCAGAATGTGTGGTATAATTTATGACCAATCTTTTCGGGACACCCTGTATAGGTAGGAAACCACTTATGGGAAAAATATTTTTTCCATCTACCTCTACCGAAAGTATACTTTTCCGGACCTGATTGCAGGGAGGAAAAGTAAAAGTGACGTCATGGTATTTCATTCATGAAATATAACTTATTGACGCCCTGTACAATATCTATTTTCTATTACGTAAGTATCTATACATTTTAACGTTTATTTAAAAACACTTTGTATTTTGCAGAATGGTAAAAACAGTAAATTGTTATTCTGATTTAACAATGTTTACATTAATAATTTGACTTATATTTGACAGTTGACAGTTATATTGTACCTACTTGTTAGTTTTAGTTCTAATAAATTTTGTTGGTTAGATACATAAATAAATTAAGTAAAAATAAAAAATAACTTGTTATTTGAGGAAGGTGGAAAAACCATATGTATAATATGGGAGTAAAGTGTTTTTTCCTCCCTTGAATGATTACTGCCCTCCGCTACGCGTCGGGCAGTAATCTTCATTCTCGGGAGGAAAAGTAGCACTTTCCTCCCTTGTTATACAAATAGTTATTTCCATAAGTGTTCTTGTTTTAAAAAACTATAAAAACGCTGAGATCCGTCGATTTTTATATACATGTGAGGTTTTTAAACATAAATTTAAATGAACAGGGTAATTCACGCAAACCTTGTATATTTTTATATTTTTAAAGACTCCTTAACAGCCTGATCTCAATAAACTATATCATATGTGGAATTATAAATTGTGGAAATCAATTATTGAACAGTTTGTATTCGTATTTAAGAAAATTACAAAAAAGTGCTGGAACTCTTCAACTCTTAAGTTTAAATGTGCACTTTACATAATTTTAAATGTACAAGGTGATACTTGTTTTTTCTTGACTCTATAATTTAATTATTGCTATAACTGTAACTGTAAGGGTAAATCGAAATTTTCAATACATTTAATTTTTGCTCAAATTTCTCCTTGTTTTCCATTTGTTACTAATAATAGTGTCGGATTATGTGCTACAAAAGTAACTGACTGAATACACAATGGATTTAATTTGATATAAATAAGAAAAAAATAAAAAATCAAAAATTTCTTAAATCTTGTGGGTGCGGGTCTCTGACATTCAGTGCATATAATTTCAAAATTTCACCTTGTATTATTAATAATAAACCGTACACAACATAGTATGTTAAGATCAGGTTGTTAAAGAGCTTTTAAAAACAAAAATATACATTCCTTGTTCCAGTAAAAATGAAGAATAAAGATAATGGACTATGCTAGGCTTGCGTGAATCACCCTGCAAATTTAAATTTAAGTTTAAATAGCGCAGATTTATAAATAAAAATCGACGGGTCTTAGCGTTTTTTATAATTCTTTAAAACTAGGGCAGAAATAGTTTTATTCCATCTGTATAAAATAATCCAATTAATTATGATATTTAAAATTAGCTCCACCTGTTAGTAGATAAAAATCTGAATCAAATTTCACAAGACATAGAGGGACCTACAGATAGACACCGCTCGTAAATTATACATACAGAGAGGTTCAAAATTATGGAATAAATTCATTTTTTCGAGAATAGGCCACTTTGGAGAAACATCCTGAGACAGGTCGATATTTATTTTTAAATTATGATTTTTTGGCATATATATTATACCAGTGACGTCATCCATCTGGGCGCGATGACTTAATCGATGATTTTTTAAATGAGAATAGGGATCGTGTGCTAGCTCATTTGAAAGATTGTTTAATTCTCAATACAGTAATATAAACATTCTCGAAATCTCGAAAAATTTAATCCATTTCATAATTTTGAATCTCTCTATATAACATGATGTTTTGTTCGAGCATTTTTCTCAATATTTGCAGTCTGCGGAGATGGTGTTCCGTATTTTCAACACTTTTGGGACACCATGTATCACAAATTGAATATCCGCGTGAAACAGACTTTTTTATTTAATACATGGCAGCTTTCATTTCACTTTTAATATGGTGTCTTTTATACAAGAATTTCAATTTACATGATATAAATCTACCCTATCAAAAAATGTTACTCCTGGTGATTGATTTTATAGAAAATTTTGTCCGTTTGATTTATTATTCAACATAAAAACTAAACTGATAAAGAGGAAATAACAGGGAAGGTTTTGAGTTTGGCCTCGTGTTATGTATACCTGTTCTACACTAGCAGAGAAATAACTTCTAAACATATCTCATATTACTTATTAATAATTATGCATTATAATTATAGTCCAGAGTAATAAGGATTTTCTCGGGACACTGAAAGATTCAGGTAACTGTTTCTACCTACCTGTTTCTTACCTAGAGTTCGCGTCCGTTTTTTAATTATTAACAATTTATTGCAAAAATCGCAAAAAAAAAATAATTAATTTAGTCAAAAATCCTAATGACAAATTTTTGAAATTTTGTAGTTTATAAACATTTAGAATAACTTTAAAAATGTTGTCCGTAGAAACAATATTTTTATATATTCGAAAAGATAGTAATTTAACACGGATTTTCAAATAAAAAAATTTAGCCTGGGTTAATTTGAAACAAAGTTAGCCATATGTTTTTTTTTAATTCACAGCTAATTTGTTTATAATAATTAAGGAATCTCATTAATGCCATTTTAAAGAATGAGATTTGTATTTGTTCTTAAAAAATTTGCCAACATTGTACCTTCACAGCACCCTCTACGATTTTTTAAAAATATAGTTCAAACGACTACTAGGGGGAACCTACAAATCCACCGAGTTAAAATACTGAAAAAGCAATTTCAAACGAATATAATTTTCTGTAACTCCGGATCAACTCAATGAATTTTGATCTTTCTTTTTTTAATTTATATGTAATTTCTACGTACATTACAAATATGCAATTTGTTTATAAATTTATTAATTAAAAAACAGTCTAATTTGTTTAAACAATTCTTGAAAAAATATTTTTTTTTACAAAAATCTATTTTTTTAATCATAGTATCATTATTGATCATAGAAAAAGTTAAAGTACACTTTAATAAATACATGATTTTTATTAGATAATTATTTATGGAAGATAATTTATTTATTAAAGTACAGTAGAACCCCTCAAATCCGAACTAATTGGGGGGACGGCCTGTTCGGATTCCTAAAAGTTCGGATTATCCGAAAGTTGGCCTTTCATTGTGATTTTGAGTAGCCAAACGTTCTCGCAAGAGTGTGGACAATATTTTTGGACTCAAGTTGACTACGAGAGAACCAAAGTAAGTTTGTGTTTAACCTTTATAAACACTTTATAAACCTATATATTAAAGTATAATATTTATTTTTAAGAAATTTTAAATGTAAAAGTCCTAGTAATCCTACATTGTCCAATTTTCTGGCTTTACTCTGTATAATAAACATGTTTTTAAGTTTTTGTCTTGAATTTTTAAATTTTTTTCACTTTCCGTTGGTTCGGATTTGCCGAAAGTTCGGATTCGCGAGGTTCGGATTTACGGGGTTCTACTGTATACCTTAACTTTTTCTATGATTAATAACGATACTATGATTAAAATCATGGATTTTTTAGAAAAAAATTATTTTCAAAAATTTTTTAAACAAATTAGACTGTTTATTAATTAATAAATGTCTAAACAAATTGCATATTTGTAATGTACAGAAAAATTACATACACATTAAAAAAAGAACGATCAAAATATATTCACTAGATCCCGAGATATAGAAAATGATAGTAGTTGTAAGTTGCCTTTTTTAGTTTTTGAACTCATGCATTTGTCGGCTCCCAGCTCCCCCTTCACTTACCACGACTAGTCACCAATTGAACTACATTTTTAAAAATTCGTGTAAAATGCCAGCTTTTCTAATATGTAAAATGATTTTTTCTACGGACAATATTTTTAAAGTTATTCTAAATGTTTATAAACTACAAAATTTCACAAATTTGGCATTAGGATTTTTGACTATATTAGATAATTTTCTTATCTTTTTTTAGTACATTTTTATAGCATCAGTTTTCTACTTTCATTTGGCATACGCAGAATTGCCATATCTTCATTATTTTCTGTCTTATGTTATTGCAGAATAAAGGTATCTGGGATAAACAATTAGAATAACTCTTAAACTAATTAATTTATCGGTCTCAAATTTTGAGGGTTTGTTAAGTACTCTAATACCCAACTTTGGGTGAAACACTAAAATTCTGAGGTAGTTCTAGTAAAAGTTATTAACAAATAACGATTTTCACTTATTTTTCAGTTTGCGTAGCAACAAATTAACTCTTTAACTTTCAAAAATCGGCATTTTGAAGGTTTTTTAATGTTCTAAAAAATTAAATTTTGTAATTTTATGTCAACTATTTAGCTTTTGAATGGGGTACAAAAAATAAAAAAAATCGCGATTTTTGCACTAAATTGTTAACACATAATTAAAAAACGGACACGAACTCTAGGCAGGAAACAGGTAGGTTTTCTTCCTATAGGTCCACAATAACTAAAAAAGTAGTCAGCTACCTGGATCTTTGAGTGTCTCGAACATGGTCTATTTCTAGCTTATTATCCTGGAGTATTATGCTGGAACAGAATCTCAGTTAATTTGGATTTTGGTGGAGTCTGGATACTAAAGAAAGCGTAGTTTGAAGTTTAAACTTATATATATTTCAAAGAGGCCGTAGTAAGAAATCAATTTGTTTATCGATTCATTTAATTAATATATTAGCACTTCGAGCCAAGCAGGCTCATGGCATGGTTTACAATCTTCCTCATTACTTACATTGAGATACCTCAGGTCGTCCTTAACTTAATAACTCAATCTGGTCTTAGACCTTCATTTTCTCTTTTTACCACCTATTGTAGCGCTTCCAGATTTTTGGCATTACAACTTGGGATATTCTTTGGACATGTCCTAACCATCTAATTCTTTGTGTTTTTATTACTGAAACTAATTATATTGGGCTCCTTATATAATTTTTTTAACTCTGTGTTTGTTCTTCGTGTCCACTGATTATTTATCATTTTTCCACCAAATATCCTTCGAACTATTTTTCATTCCCATACTTGTAACATTCATCCCTCAGTTTTTGTCAGTGTCCAGGTTTCAGAGGAATACGTAACTATTAGTCTTATTACAGTTTTAGACGTTCTTATTTTAGTGTTATTGCATAACACTAAATACCGTAGGTAATAACACTATTACCTACAGTCTCAAAAGTTTTTACAATATTATTACAACATTAAAACCAAAAATCGATAAAAAATTAAGAGACAACCAAGCAGGATTCAGGGCAAACTCTTCTACCTTGGATCATATATGTACCCTAAGAATTATCCTAGAACCGAATACCAAAAGAAGATATGCGTCAGATTTGTGGACTTTGAAAAGGCCTTCGATAGAGTAGACCGTAAAAGTATGTGGAAAATCCTAAAAATATATGGAATACATGAAAAATATGTCAACCTGATCAAAATGTTTTATGAAGATTACCAAGCAAAAATAGAACATAATGGAAGGATAACAGAAAAAGTAAAAATAGAAACAGGCGTTAAGCAGGGATGTATATTGTCGCCGATACTATTTGCATTCATTATGGACTGGATAATGAGGAAAGTGGAAGATGGAAAAAATGGGATTAACATGAAATATGACAAGAAAACTGGAAGATTTAGAATTCGCGGATGATGTATGCTTGCTGACAGAAAATAAACATCAGATGGAGAACAAATTGAAAAACCTATCAAACACAGCTCACAGAGTAGGATTAAAATTAAAAGTGAAAAAAACATACTCACGGTTGAAGAAGAAAATGACAAAATTAAGTTGGATGAGGAAGAAGTCAAAGAAGTAGAAAAATGCACATATTTAGGAGCAGTTATACAGAAAGATGGTGAAACAAAAGCAGACGTCCAAAACAGAATAATAAAAGCTTAATTGGCCTTTAACTCACTATCCAAAATTTGGTGTTCCAGCGAGGTAACAAGAAACACGAAATTTAGAATTTTTAACAGCTGTGTAAAAAGTGTATTACTGTACGGCGCTGAAACGTGAAAAACGATAAACAAGATATAAGTAAGGTACAAAAGTTTATAAACAAATCTCTAAAAAGAATACTTAGAATATACTGGCCACAGAAAATTACAAACACCGAATTATGGAAGAAGACAAGGCAAGAACCCATTGTTCAATCTATAATGAGAAGGAAATGGAGATGGTTTGGTCACACGCTTAGGAAAGATTCAAACAAAATAACGAAACAAGAACGTGAGTACGAACCATTGGGTAAAAGAGAAAAGGGGAGGTCAGGCAATACTTGGAAGAGGAGTGTAAGGAAAGAATACGAATCAGTAGGACTAAGCTGGGGAGAAGTAAAAAATAAAGCAAAAAATAGAAGGGAATGGACGATATTAACAAACGAAATAATAAATAAAAGACCTTACGAAATGCCTACATATCAAATAACGACGTAAGGAGTGCGTTGACCTAGCCAATCAACCACTATCAGCTATACCGACTAAGAAACGCGTAAAGCGAGCTATTTTTCTGTTAGTGCATTATTTTTTACTTTTATCATTCTTATTATTTTTGGTAAAATTTCTAGATTTTTTAACGCATTATATACAGGGTGAGTCATGAGGAACTGTACATACTCCTACCTCGTATAGAGGCTCCTATGGGGAATAACAAATGACCATTAAAAAGTGTCTGCTCACATTGTTTAATAATATACAGGGCGAGTTTCGCATTTTGACATAAAATTTTATTCGTCATAATTTTTGAACGGTCAGATCGATGTGTCTCTTATTTTGGCCAAGCGTTACACTATGACCACCTAATCAACTGATTTATTTAAACTAGAAAAAATCAGGCCCGGCTTTAAAAAATTAGTTCGTTTGGGTCTTAGAAAAAATTTCACCCTGTATACGCTTTTTGAAAACTCTAATATGAATTTTACAAATTAGACAAATAGTTTTTATAAAAAAAGTAATTTTTTATAAAAAAAATCAAATTTTACTATGAATTCAAAGTTTGGTAAAGTGAACCCTAGATTTAAAAAAATTAACTCTTATTACAAAAATTAATTTTTTTTAACAAATATTTAATTTATGTTACCATCCAATCAACTGATTTATTCAAACTAGCCCTTAAGGGGCCTCATACCTTGGATTGCCTAGGGGCCTCAAGATTCTTAATCCGGGACTGCAGTCCAGGTTCATTCAATTAGGTGGTTCTGGGTGCAGAGGGAACAGTTCGGGTGGTTCGACGCTAACGTTTCTCATAAACCTTATCCTTGGTGCCTTTCATCGAAAGTTTTCCTGAACCTCTCTACATATTGCAATGCGCATCTACGGTCTTCTGTGATGCGAATCCAGCTGCCCGGTACAGTAGGTATAGAAAAGTTGATTTTATACAGCCGTGTATTGCTAATCTTATCTACTATCTTATGCTAATCTTATATACTAAATATCCTTCATATACCTTTTAAAACATTCAAATATCTGTATAAGATCTTTTCAGTTTTTTGTCTTCCCTGACTTAGGTGTTGACACTGTTGATAAAGGCATAGTTGTGGTTCATATTTACCCGAGAGTACATCCCGGATACTTGGTTTACTCCCGGTACATTGACCGGATACTGTCAATTTGTTAGAAGAGTAAATACTTCTTTGATAATCAAATAAATAAAATGTTATTTGACGTTAGTG
This sequence comes from Diabrotica virgifera virgifera, assembly GCF_917563875.1. NCBI lineage: Eukaryota > Metazoa > Arthropoda > Insecta > Coleoptera > Chrysomelidae > Diabrotica > Diabrotica virgifera. The sequence continues at coordinate 6,885,521 of NC_065452.1, read as the reverse complement.
AAACGTAGATGTGTCAATTTATTTGTCGAATAACTTTATTCATCGAATAAACTACTATTTGTCGTTGGTGAAACCGGATATACACACACACAAACTTATATGGAATCACCATGTATTTCAAAGTAATATTTATTTCTTTTGAAAAAACTTGTTATTGTTGCGAAGACTAAAGGTTTTTATTAAAAATAAACAAATATACAAGACAATCGGATAGTACAGCCCGGTACGGTATAGATTATTTGCTTGAGTTGCAAGTTGAACGAAAATAAATGAACTAACTTTTGCGTCCAAAAACGAAAATATGCCTCATGTGGGGTTATAGAACTTACAACGAGGAAAGATTATATTGGTCTTGTGGAGAAAGTAATGTTCTCAGATGGACATAGCTGCAGAGCTAGGCGTAATACAGGGCGTTCTGTCCAAAACCTATGCTAGGTAACAGGAACTAGGAAAGTTCAAAAATAAAGCAAGGGAAAGTCGCCAAAAGTAATAAGGGCTCTCCACGATAGTGTTAATTGTCCAATCAGCTGGAAGACACCCAACCATTTCTCACCTGCAGCTCCAAAGGCAGCTTTTGGAAGCTACATGTGTAACTGTTTCAGTTGAAAGGATAAGAAGAAGAGTTCGTACCAAGAAGTATACAACAGGTGACAGTTATGGGATCCCGAGTTATCCAGGCAGCACAAGATTGATCGCCAAAATTGGTGTCTTCACCACCAAAATTGGAACATTGTGATTTGACAAAATGTGCTATTTTCAAAAACAGTCAGAATTTAATGTAATCAGATGGAAAATCAGATGACCCACGAAATCGTGTACTTAGAGGTCGAGGAAGACAAGCAAGAGCGAAAACTGTCAGATCTGTTCACAAATATACAAGGGGAAGTGTAATGTTCTGGAGAGGAATTGTGATCCATAAAAAAACTCCTTTAATTTTCATCCAATCAACTTTAACTGCTCACAGGTATGTTGATAACCTGTAGTCAGGCCCTAGAGAGACGCAACAGGAGAAAATTTAATTTTATTTCATGATAATGGACCTCTACATACCATTAGAGTGACTAGAGACATCATTGCAGCAAAAGTTATCCCTTGTTTGGAGTGGCCTGCTTGCTCACCCGAGCTTAATCCTATAGAGTATTTGTGGGATATGCTTAAAAGAAAAATTAGAGCTCGCCGGGATAATCCACAAAACACCGCACGGCTAGTACAAGCTGCTTTTAAAGGATGGAGCAACCTACCACAATAAAATATTGATAATTTGATTAGGAACGTGCCCACGCAAACTGAAGCTTGCATAAGGACTAGAGGTGATAACACTGACTACCACAAAATACAAAAAAATAAATAAAAACAAGTTAAACATTATTCGTTTTACATTGAAATTTTGTATGCTATTGACTTTAAAACAACTACTTTCAATTTGTTTGTTAAATACGTTATTGTTTTATTTAATTGTTATGTATTTGTTATTAAATTGCTTTAAAATAAATATTGTTTGACTTCGTGTGTTCGTTTTTTTAAAATCGCCCGAAATAATAAGAAATATCAGGTGATTCCATATAGGTTTGGGTGTGTGTATTATATCATGTATACTAGATATATAGAGTGTCCCAAAAGTAGTGGAACGGTCGAATATTTCGCGAACTAAACATCGGATCGAAAAACTGAAAAATACGTGTTTAATAATTTTCAAAAATCTATCCAATGACACCAAACACCAATCCCCACTACACCCCCTGTAGGGGGGGAGGTAACTTTAAAATCTTAAATGGAAACCCCCAGTTTTTCTTGCAAATGTGGATTCGTTACGTAACAGTAGGTAACTTTTATTCAAGACGTTTTTTCGTGGATAGATGGCGCTATAATTGGGAAAAACGATTTATCCTGATACCATAGGTAAATTATAGAAACGGTCTAATATCTCACGAAATACACTTCCGAATGAGAAACCAAAAAACAGATTTTTAATCTTTTTTGAAAACCTATCGAATAACACCAAACATGACCCTCCAACCCACCCCCTGGATGTGGGGTGGGGGTAACTTTAAAATCTTAAATAGCCCTCACTTTTTATTGCAGATTCGGATTCGTCATAAAAAATTAAGCAACATTTATTCGAAACATTTTTTAAAATTTCTGATAGATGGCGCTAATAAATCGAATTTTTCCAATTAAGGCGCCATCTATTAACAATTCTAAGAAATGTTTCGAATAAATGTTACTTAATTTTTCATGACGGATTCGAATCTGTAATAAAATGTGGAGGTTGCTATTTAAGATTTTAAAGTTACCCCCCACCCCACATTCAGGGGGTGAGTTGGAGGGTCATGTTTGGTGTTATTCGATAGGTTTTCGAAAAAGATTAAAAATTTGTTTTTTAGTTTCTCATTTGGAAGTGTATTTCGTGAGATATTAGACCGTTTCTATAATTTACCTATGGTATCAGGATAATTCGTTTTTCCCAATTATAGCGCCATCTATCCACAGTTCGAAAAAATGTCTTGAATAAAAGTTGCTTACTTTTATGTAACAAATTAAAATCTTCAAGAAAAACTGGGGGTTTCCATTTGAGATTTTAAAGTTACCCCCACCCCACCTCCAGGGGGTGTAGTGGGGGTTGGTGTTTGGTGTCGTTGGATAGATTTTTGAAAATGATTGAACACGTATTTTTCAGTTTTTCGATCCGATGTTTAGTTCGCGAAATATTCGACCGTTCCACTACTTTTGGGACACCCTGTATAAATAATCATAAACATTTCAATATTCATTTCATTACGTTGTATTTTGCCGCATACTATATTATATAACTTCTCGAACTTTACAATGGTTTACAATGCCAGATTTAATATATACAAATCTCAAAACTAAATTAGCAGAAACTAATAAAAATTTTAAAGAATATATAAATATAAAATATAATTCAAATAAAAATGATAATAATCCTTAGGATGATTGTAGGTGGTAAAACAAGGATTAAGATGTTAGATTTGTTAATTAAATGTAAATAACATTATATTATATTGGTGATGGTAAGTTTTTAGTGCAGATTAAAGCAAGGAAACATTTCTAGACTAAATAACTGATATCCAGAAACAATGGATGGCAATAAAGCAGTGAATTATGATATGTAACTTAAATTTGCTCCAGTAAGCTTGAGTAGGACTATTATAGCGTAATTGGCCTTTATCTAATAACAAAGTAAATACAAGTTTTAGTGTTCTATAAATATTCCTTTTTATAAAAAAAAACACCTAAACGTTACCTTGATTATTTACAACTAGTCACAAAAGATTAGACGAACGAGCAAATTTTCTTTATTGACAATCTTAAAATTAATGTTTGTTTAGTTTTTCCCAATGGTATTTATTCAATTTTTTTTATCCGGTTCAAATACAGTACTTATCACGCAGAGAATTTTTAGAAATAAACCACTGTTACGACAGTTCTGTAAGATTGATCCCACCGCTGTCACCAATGTTATACTTCTTTCAAATAACTTTATTTCAATCAATAATATTGCAATACAACCTCAATGACAAACATAAACTTCAAAATCTGAATTACAATTGAACTAGAAACCTCAACACCATATGTTTTTATATATTTTCTGACGTTCTAGACGCCACTAGACATTTCTGGGTTATTCCGTGACATCTCGAATATTCTCGTACTTGACTATTTCTTCTTTTTCGTCAAGGGACTTTTTCTATGTGGGATCAATCCTACAGAACTGTCGTAACATAATAAATATTAAAACTTATTTATAAAGACTTACTTCTTCGGTTACGTTCTCTTTTTCTTCTAGTCTTTTACAGTACTGGCATTGTCGTTCCAAACAGAGTTGCCTATAAAGAATATCGGCCTTGTTATGGAGACGCCCTTTTCGATGTACTACGTCGAAGTTATACTGTTGGAGTCTCTTTATCCACCGATCCACTTGTCCTTCTGACATTTTAAAATTCATTAGCCACTGCAAAGCGCTATAATATGGTCAGTTCTAATTATAAAATTTCTGTTGTAAAGAAAGGTATTACAATATTCTAAAGCTTCCACAATGGCTAGGTGCTGTTTTCTGGCAACACAATAATTCATTTCAGCCTTTTCTATTGTTTTACTAAAATATGCAATAACTTTTTCTTCGCTTTCTTGTTCTTGTGATAATACTGCGTCAATACCATGCTGAGATGAGTCACAATTAATCAGAAATTTGCCATTTTCTCGTGGATAGGCTAGGATAGGTGCTGTTATAAGTCGTTTTTTCAAATCTACAAAGGCATTTTGACAATCCGCTGTCCAGTCAAATTCAATGTTGTTTTCGGTTAGTCGATAAAGGGCCAAAATATTTAATACATTTTCGGTAATATTAACAGAGTCCAAGAAAACTTGAAACCAATTAGCCGTTTATTTCTTGGTTTAGGCCAGTGTTTCCCAAACTTATCTAAAGCGCGACCCCTTTTTGTTAAAAAAATTGTTCACGACCCCCTACTCATCACCCAAACCAAAATAGCGACAAAAATAGCGTGCCTAATTTACAACTGATGGTTTCTCAAATTTTATTTTACTTTACTGTTTAAATTCAAACTAAATACATTTAAAAAATTCAACAATTATTTTAATAATTGCGATCTGTCCCACTAGTACACTAGTAGTACTTCTGCCAGACTAGCATTTACAATAAAAATAAATAATAAAAAGTCGACTGCACATTGTACACCGCGACATCTTAGTGTCTACATCGCAATACTTTTCCATGATATTCGCGAAGGCTCTACTCCTTACTTCGCTACTAGATGGCACTCTGGAACGTTCTCGTAGCCTCGTTTTGGCTTTATATAAGCGGCGATGTGCAATGAGACGCACAGCATACCCCCACAGGGTGGGGGTGTGCTGTGATGAGACCTCTGTTCGAAACAGCACGTTGTGGCGAATGCAGCGGTATTAAGTAATGAGTAAATATTTTGCGACTTACGTATTCCCGTTTACGTATTTACGTCTACGATAAATTACAAATTATGGATAAGTTTTTAAAAAGAAGTGCAGAACCATCTACGTCTGAAGTGGCAGTAATAAAAAGAAAAACAGACTTTACAGTGATGAATATCTTAAATATGGTTTTACCATTATTTCCAATAAACCACAATGTGTTATTTGTGGAGAAGTATTGTCAAACGAAAGCATGAAGCCATCAAAGTTACTTCGACATTTAAATAGCAAACATCCAGATAAAAAAGACAAACCCGTAGAATTCTTTGAAAGAAAGCTGAACGTCCTTCACAAACAGCAAGATACTTTTCAATTGGCAACCACTACTAACGAAAAAGCATTATTAGCAAGTTATAAAGTTGCTTATCGCGTTGCCAAAACTAGTAATCCGCACACAATTGCTGAAAGTCTGATTTTGCCAGCAGCTGTTGAAATGGTACATATAATGATTGGTGAAAAAGAGTCTGCAAAGTTAAAAACAATACCTCTGTCAAATAATACTATCCAAAGAAGAATTAGTGATATGGCAGAAGATATTCAAGCGCAAGTTGTGGAAAATCTTAATAAATGCACGTACTTCTATCTTCAAATGGACGAATCCACGGATATATATCTAACTGTGCCCAATTTATTACGTTTGTAAGATATGATACAAATAATGGCATTCAAGAAGATATTTTATTTTGTTCCCCATTGGAGACCAATACCACTGGAAAATGTTTATTCGACAGTTTTGTGAAACGCACAAGTAAATATGTTATTGACTGGGGAAAATGTATTGCTATATGCACAGATGGCGCTAAAGCTATGACAGGACATCAATCTGGTCTTGTCGTCAGATTACAAGAAATAATGCCTAATGCCACATGGAGACATTGTTTTTTACATCGAGAAGCTCTGGCGTCAAAAGCTTTACCTCCTGAAATGGACTGTGTTATGAAATCCATCATTAAAGTTGTAAATTCCATTAAAGGAAAAGCTTTACAGACCCGTATTTTTCGAAAAATCTGCGAAGACATGGGTGCTATATTTCAAAATCTTCTTTATCACACCGAAGTAAGGTGGCTTTCAAGGGGCAACGTCTTAAAAAGAGTATTTGACTTAAGAGCAGAGCTTTTAATGTATTTGAAAGATGAGAAGTCCCCATATGAAAATCAATTTTCCGATCCTATTTGGCTTTTGAAACTAGGTTTCCTTGCTGATATATTCGAACAATTAAATATTTTGAACAGTAATTTGCAAGGTCGCGACATTAATATAATTACAGCCACAGATAAAATTAAGGGGTTTATAAGAAAAATCGATTTATGGTCAACTACACTTGGCAAAAAGCAGCTCGATTCATTCCAGTGCGTTCAGGAAATTATAGAAAATGTATGTTACAGTGCTACAAATTTTGAAAAAGTTTATGCAGGCATGCAAGTTACTTTGCTTAATTTAAAACAACAGCTCTGTGATTATTTCCCCGAAGATATTCAAAACAGTTACGACAGTTGCAGATGGATACTGAATCCGTTTTTAGCCGATTCCTTTCAACATGCTGAAATACCAATAAACATGAAAGAACAACTTATTGAAATATCAAGTGATGGAATGTTGAAGCTCCAATTTTTTTCCCAGAACCCGGACGAATTTTGGACCAAAAAGATGCAGGAATACCCTCAGTTGGCGAATGAAGCTGTAAAATGTTTGGTTCCATTTGTAACATCATATTTATGTGAGTTAAGTTTCTCGTCTATGACTGCCATTAAAACAAAAGTGAGAAATCGTCTCGTACTTGAAAACGATATAATTGTGTGTGTCTCAAATACACAGCCTAGATTTGAAAGACTAGTTTCAAAAAAACAGGCGCATGGGTCTCATTAACATTGTAATATTTGACTTTATTTTTTTCTTTTACTTTTAAGGACTTTTTAAGGACTTTTAATATTTAGTTTTATGTTTCGTTTGATAATTAATTGTTAATTTTTATTTACGGCTTTATTAAAATAAAAATACATGATTTAACAAAGTAGTGTTTTTGTCTTATTTTGGAAATTTCCGGCGACCCCCCTAGTACCTCATTGCGACCCCCCAGGAGGTCGCGACCCACACTTTGGGAAACACTGGTTTAGGCCAATCATTAATAACTGATATCTTCTCTGGATCAGTTTTAATTCCTTCTGATGAAAAATATCCTAGATAGTATGCCTCTCTTTGAAATAGTGAACATTTCTTATAATTTAGCTTTAAATTGGCATTTCTCAATCAGTCAAATACCTCGCTTAAGTTTGTCAGATGCTCATCAAAGGATTTGGACATAATCATAAGGCATACTAAACATGTTTTCCAGGTAAGATCTCTTAAAACCATCTCCATCAGACGTTCAAACGTATCTGGAGCATTGCAAAGACCGAATGGTAGAACCTGAAACCTGTAGAGACCATGGTCAGTTGAAACAGCTGTTTTGTCTCGATCATCAGGATCTACTTCTACTTGCCAATGGCCGCTTTTTGTGTAACTGTCTCTTTGTGTAACTTGGTTTAATCTTCTTTAGTCCAGACAAAAACGAGTAGATCCGTCTTTCTGAGTTGCTAAGACTACTGGTGAACACCAAGGACCTAAAGCTTCTTCGATGATATCAGCATTTATCATGTCTTGTATTATGTTTTCGACTTTTTTTTGTCTAGCAAATGGCAATCTTCGTGGAACTTGACGAATTGGTCTTATATCTCCAGTATACTTCTCGCACTCACAAATGTCATCAATATCATTTATAAATTCATTAACTTTTTCTAATTCTTCAGTTGTTAAGTGATCAACATTTTTGATTAGTTGTTTCGCGAGGTTAGCGTCAGCTGGATAACTTAAAGCCAAATTCCTTTTCAAATATTTTTTGCACTTGATTATTTTTTTCTATTGGCTTACAGGGTGCTATTGGTTGTTCTTTCTTCAATTTAAAAGGCTTTTTGGACAAATTAGCAACCCTTACTAGAATAATTTCATCTACATTCACGAGGCACCTGGCTATTAAAATTCCGTCACTCACGAGTTCCTCGCTTTCCACAACACCCAAATGTAGACCTTTAGGTTTTTGACTCAGTCTCGCCAGGACGATTCTTTCAGAATTTTGAGGAATTTCTGTATCCTCACTAACTACAACTCTTACTTGAGGTATCGATTCTTCTAAATTTGAGACACCTTTTTCATTTTCAATAAACAAAATTTTATTTTGAACATATATAAATTGATAAATTTGTTCTGCGGAATGTCCATTCCAAGAACGCATTCATCTTTAATATGCTGTTTTAATATAATTTACACTAACACAAAAGGTTTTACATTAACCCGAAAAGTTTAGTTCTCTTGAGTCATCTCACTATTCCCTGCTGATCCAGGAGTTGAATAGCCTGTACGCTTGCATGGTTATGAAGTCTTTTTCACGCTTCTTTGCAATAAATACTTTAATCACATCTGTCACCATTTCCACACTTGCCGCTTCGTATTATATACTAGGAGTATTTAGTCTGAAAAGGTTGTTCTATATATAAGAGAAATATTTAGGACAATCAAAATACTTTGGATGTATTTTGGTTCTTCTGAGATCATCTAGTGTCTAGTCGACCTTGGTTACTTGACCTCGATTTCTCAGTCTCATTTCTCTTATTTCTCTATCTCTTATGTTTTATTCTATCTACTTCATTATCACTAAACTCTTTTCTTCCATTTAGCTGTTTCCACTTGAAAATACTTTTTATGTACTGACCGGTTCTGTATTTACTCTCAAGTTGCTTTATCCAACTTTATAGGTATTGCTTTGTCTTCTTTCTGAACACTCTCTCGTTTCTGTTCTATTTCTATGATAAACTTCTCTATTTTCATCTGTTGGTCTTGTTAGTAGCACCATCCTTTTGGTTTTTAGTTTCAATCTTTGTTTAAAGTCCTGGTTGAACTACTTTTTTCTCGGTTTTCTCTTTTTCTTTATGCATTCTATTCCTGCTGTTTCTATGGATTCTCTTATAGTTTCCCATTTCTGGTTTATTGACAGCTCTAAATTTGGTATAAGTATCTTCTTCCAGAGTCTGAAACCTCTTTCGTATTCGCAATTGGTATTCTTGTTCTTTCTAATGTAATTCGAGATTTTGTATATCGCACTAAATTGATGCAAACAGCTTGCGTAGAGGTTTTTGGAGTTGCTGAACACTAATACGCCATTAGACAGTGTCACTGTTAAGGCAAGTCATCTTATGGAGTTTTGGGGGTTTTGGGCATTAAATTGATGCAAATAGATTACTCGGTCGGTTTTTGGGGCTGCTGAAAACGAATACGCCATCAGAACCGACAACCGGAGCACCTGGTGTCTGAGGTCACTTCAGCTTCAGGAGTTTCGAGTGATTTCGGCACTAAATTGATGCAAACAGATTACACGAGGGGTTTTTGGTGTTACTGAATACGAATACGCCATCAGAACTGACTACCAGAGCACCTGGTGTCCACGGTCGTTGTCAAGGCACGTCACCTCTGGAATTTCAAAGGTTTTCGACCTCGACTGTATACAAATAGATTACTAGGCGGTTTTTGGGATTGCTGAATACGAATACGCCATCAGAACTGACCCCCGAACTACCTAGTGCCCAAGGTCACTGCTAAGGCACGTTATATTCTGGAGGTTGGAGGGTCCTTGGGCACCAGGTGCACCAACGTCGGTTCTGATGGCGTATTCTGGTTCAGCGACCCCAAAAACCCCCGAGTAATCTGTTTGCATCAATTTAGTACCGAAAATGCTCGAAACTTCAGATGACGTATCTTAGTAGTGAACCTGGGCACCAGGTGCTCCGGTGATCGGTTATGATGGCTTATTCGTCTTAATACACTTTTATTTTGACATGTTTATGCATTTTTGGATGCATTTTATGCGCTTTAAAATGCAACTATGAATTTCCACCCATTCTTCTATAGTAGACTTTTTTCCTGATATCATCCTGAACACAATGCACAAAGTTGTAAGTCTCTAGGTGCTGTATTTAAAAATCGATTTATTTTGTGCTAAATGCCGTGGTCTATTTTGTTTTACAAAAGGATTAGTTGACATAAAACGTTTTTAGTCTTATCAGACCATCATCAATGATTCCTGAAAGTAAGTAATTTCACTTTCATTGAACACAAAAGCATGAAATCTTGACTGTTAATGAAAATATCTGGCAATATTACTTTTACAAATACCGAGTTACAGTTTTAGGTATAAAAACATTTGTGTTACATTTTATCAATGTCGATGATTAAAGATTTTAACCAAAAGCGAACATTTTAAACGTTTACTCTAAAACGGCGGCAACTGTGAAAATAGCCAACTGAGACCTAAATTCAGGAAATGGAATATATTAAAAATGTCAAGATGTAAAATTATCAAGATAACTTAGTAGGTATATTATGTCGTGTCACTGTACATTATTGAAAATTTTAATCAAACTTTAAAAATATTATTGTTCAAATGACCTATTATACGTAATATGTTGGAAAATTTGTAAAAATGCAACAAATGAAGTTGAATTTTGATATTAAAATTTGTTTTTGACCCAGTTCAGAGTAATTATGGTACAAATGTGAGGATAGGTACTTCAGTGCAATTATGTAGAAAATAGTAATGACGTTATTGTGTATGAATAATTTAGAATTATGTTTGAATTTAATGTTTAACAGGATGAAATACTAGATAATCAAGTGAATATAATTAAGGTTGTAAGGAGTGATACTATATTTGAAAATGAATTAACTATATAGATCATATTTAGGAAAAAATAAATCGATTTTTTAATATAGCACCAATCGACTTCCATCTTTTTGCATTGTGTTAGGGATGACGTCAGTAATAAAGTTTACAATAGAAAAAGAGGTGGAAATGCATAATTACATTTACACATACACATACATAAAATGCATCCAAAATTACATAAACATGTCAAAATCAGTATATTAAGGGGCATATTTTGCTACTCGGGGTTTTTTGAATTTAATGAACACGAATACGCAACCTGGTGCTCAGGGACCTTAAATGTCTACTTAATGACGTTGCTTGACTGACAGATTCGTTTGATGGTTGAACTGATAATTATCTGAGACTACATGTTATCTCTTCGAATTGACTCTGAGGAATGATTTAAATGTATACTCTTTCTTTGCGACAAGATGAATTGGGTTATAGCCCACGCAACTATCAAACAAAGGTTTTTATTTAGTCATCAAATTAATATGCAATTGTCCAAAAATATTGTTTACGATTGGCAATTAGTGAACTAGATTAGAAGCCCGCACATGTAATTATACAATAACAAATTTCGTTAGTGTGATATACGGCGTGATCAAAAGATTGTTTAATATCGAATGTGAACATTGAATGTTTGAGATTAAACACCTGGTGTCATCCTGAACTCAATGCAAAAAGTTGCAAGTCTCTACGTGATTTATTTAAAAATCGATTTATGCCCTGGTCTAACAGATAATTATTAAAGAATTTATGGAATGTGTAGAAAAAGTATGAATAAAGCGGTAAAGTAATGGTCAAGGGAATTTGAAATGTTGGTTAAACCTACATATTCATGGAGTAGAAAATATTGGTAAATTGATTTTTGGTTAGGATTAATAGAATTAATCATTCCATAATTAATTCCTAATTAAGAGGATTAATATATTAAGGGGCGATAGGCGGATCAGATCATCCTCTCCTCGCATCTAAAGTAAAGCTCAAATTTAGAGCCCCAACAAATGAATTGTAATTCTACAAAAAAGTTTATATAATCTATAAACTTTCAAGTGCAAGTAAGAATATTTTGCAATATTCTCATATTCGCAATACGGGTCCATGTTTTCAGCGAGATAGAAACCACTGATCTTTCTCAAAATATTCTTACTTGCACATTAAGTTTATAGATTATCAAGCTTGTTGTGGAATTACAATTAATTTAGTAGTTTTTAGAAAAATCTCAAAAATCGTTAAAGCATTTTCTCAGCAAAAATTGCAAATAACTCAAAAAGGAAGAATTTTTTGAAAAATTACCAAGAGAGAAAAAGTATTTATTTCGATGACATACGCTTAAAATAATTTTATTCAAAGCAATTTGGAAAATTCTGTTTGTTATGTTATTTGTTAGTTTCCGGCCCACTTGGAAAAATTAAAAAAAAAATACATTTGAACTGAATAATATATAGAATCTGATAAAAAAGTTTGGTGACGGAGAAATAAAAAAACTCTAACTTTTCCCATGCACGAAATTATTCATGAACTACTTTTTATATTAGGTCTCTTTTTGGGGTCCGGACAAATAATTCCCGTACAAATAATCCGGGACAAAAAATCCCCACAAATTATCCCTGGACAAAAAATCCCCGGACAAATAATCCCCGGACAAAAAATCCCCACAAAAAATCCCGGACAAATAATCCCCACAAACTTTTTTGGACAAAATATCCCCACAAAAAATCCCGGACAAAAAATCCCCAAGAAATATTTGCTGCCGAATAGTTCTCTAAAAGTTTTCCAAAATTTTACCAAATTTCGAATTCCAATTCCATGCTGAAAACTTAAAATTTTACGTGACAAAAGAGTGTGAGTTTTTTCAAAAATCGTGGCAGATATGGAGAATGAGCTAAGGCCCCGTTCTCAAGACAGGCGCTTAACGCGCGGTTACAACTACATACATTTTACTGAAGACCGTTCACATGCTAACGCGCGTTGGCATGTGAACGGTCTGAAGTAAAATATATGTAGGTATATCGCGCGTCATCAAAACGCGCGTTAAGCGCCTGTCATGATAACGGTGCCTTAGCTCATTCTCCATATCTGCCACGATTTTTGAAAAAACTCACATTTTTTTATCATGTAAAATTTTAAGTTTTCAGCATGGAATTAAAATTTGAAATTTGGTAAAATTTCGGAAAACTATTCGGCAGCAAATATTTCTTGGGGATTTTTTGTCCTTAATTTTTTGTGGGGATATTTTGTCCAAAACAATTTGTGGGGATTATTTGTCCGGGATTTTTTGTGGAGATTTTTTGTCCGGGGATTATTTGTCCGGGGATTTTTTGTCCGGGAATTTTTTGTCCAGGGATAATTTGTGGGGATTTTTTGTCCGGGATTATTTGTCCGGGGATTATTTGTCCTAGCGTCCTCTTTTTAACTCACAGAAACAAGTATCGCAAAATTAAGCCGATTTTTCATATAAATCACAATAAGTTAAACAAGGATAAACAATATCGAATGTCTTTGATAGCTCATGAATTTTGACGTTTATAATTTTCAATGACAGTGACAGTTTTTTGACTTATTTGCATTTATTGTTTATTTGGTTTTATATTTATAAAAAATGAATATAATATTTCAGTTCAATAAAGGAAGAGTTGCAATATTGACTTTTGGGTCCCCAGACAAAGACGAGTATTAGTAATATCGTAGTGTTGATAAATCAATTTGTGAAAAATTTGCATTTGTATCATTGTTTCCCCAAAGGTTTGATATATTAAAAATATTAATTGTTTTTTTATGGAATTCACGCGATAGTTTTGTATTCCTCAACCTTAGGCACCTAATATTAAATCTTCTTAACGATAGTAACTTTATTGTGACTTTTTTAAATTTATTTATTACCATTCTATATTTATCTTTATATTCGTAATAGTCTGTATGGTGTTCAAGCTGTTTAATGTTGAGTCCATCAATCTCCTCAAAAGTGAAAAAAGATTAAACACTTCAATATATTAACTTTAAAAATTACATTCACGGGATAATAGCCATTTCCTAATTATTACCACTGACACTCTGACAGTATGTATCGTGACGCATGGGAAATGTTACAGCGGAAGAACTATATTGTTATAGGTAGAACCAGCACATTCAACTCAAACCGTAGGTATATGCACTGGCCACCACATTATACTTTGTTGAATATTAATATCATGCATGAATCGCTTCTCTACTATATTCGGAAATATTAAAGATGCGCGGCGTTGGTTCTGCTTAGTTGGAGATTAATTTATACGGCGTTTACCTACGTGTATTTTCTGAAAATCTCATTATCATGCTCTTTGGCTTTATTTCCAGTTAAATTTCTCCGTAAGTTTCTATCTTGCGTCATACAAATATCAATCTCTTTTACCGATATATCCTGCCTGATTGTCTCCCCCCAAGTCTTCTTTCGACGTAGAACATGCTTGGACCATCGTAACCAATGCATTTTCGAATCAAATTGTGGCACTCATAGACTTCTGCTAATATACTCATTCTTAAGTTTATCCTTTTTTATCAATCTACTCATCCATTTAAGCAGTCTTATTTCCGCCACATACATTCGTTGTTTCTCTCTTTTTAACTTTCCAATATTCACTTCCGTAAATCTTCTTCTTTTTGTATAGACATGACTCTGTCTGTTTTCTCAATGTGCCTCTATAGTAAGTTGTCGTTCCATCGTTTTCGTGGTCTTCCCACTGATCGTCTTCCTATTTGGGGAACCGTCTCTCGCTGTCCTGACTACCCTATTTGTTGTTATTACCAGTTATTAATGTTATACACCTTGCATCTCAGTCGTATATCTATATTTCTAGCTCTGTCCCATAGAGTCTTACCATCGATTTTTCGAACGGTTTTCATCTTCGCTGTTTCGAGCAATCTTTTGTCCTCTCTGTGTCGGGTCGTGTTTTTGCCGCGTATGTCATTATTGGCCTAATGACTGTTTTGTAAATTCTGCCTTTCATTTATTTTCCGATATTTTTAAGAAGAGAAGAGAGACTTCCGTAAATCATAACTGGTCTTATGGCAATTTTGTATAATTTTTCTTCCAGTGTAATAGCAATATTTCTATTCCTCGAAACACCACTCGCTTCCTTTTTCTTCATCCACCCAAGACTAATTCTACTGCCTGCATTTCCATCTATTTCCCCATTACTCACTAATGTCGATCCTAGGTGCTATAATGTTATGATACACACTGAAAGTCTACACATCGCTAATCTTCTTCTTCTTCTTCTTCTTCTTCTTCTTCTTTTTGTATAGACATGACTCTGTCTGTTTTTTCAATATGCCTCTAGTCTCGCGCTGTCCTGACTACCCTATTTGTTGTCATTCGGCTTATTTGGTCATTCCATTCTGTTCTTCTGTTTCTTACCCAGTTATTAATGTTATCCACCTTGCATCTCCGTCGTATATCTGTACTTCTAGCTCTGTCCCATAGAGTCTTACCATCGATTTTTTGAAGGGTTTTCATCTCCGCTGCTTCAAGCAATCATTTTGTCCTCTCTGTGTCGGGTCGTGTTTCTGTCTCGTATGTCATTATTGGTCTGATGACTGTTTTGTAAATTCTGCCTTTCATTTCTTTTCCGATATTTTTTTTCTCCATATTGTGACATTCGGGAAACCTGCGGCTCTGTTTGCTCTATTCACTTGTTCTTCCATTTCTGTTTCGAACCTTTCGTAGATAGATAGTGTGATGCCTAGGTATTTAAACTCCATTTGTTCTATTATCTGACCTTCCAGCTCCAATCGCTAATCTAAAACCAGATATTATTTTTATTATCTAAAATCACATAATAGTAATATGTCTCTTTTTAACATTTTCATTTCCACTTTTTATTAAAGCATAGTCTTTGTAATACAGGGTGTCCCGAAAAGAATGGTCATAAATTATACCACACATTCTGGGGTCAAAAATAGTTCGATTGAACCTAACTTACCTTAGTACAAATGTGCTCACAAAAAAAGTTACAGCCCTTTGAAGTTACAAAATGAAAATCGATTTTTTTCAATATATCGAAAACTATTAGAGATTTTTTATTGAAAATGGACATGTATAATTCTTATGTCAGGAACATCTTAAAACAAAATTATAGTGAAATTTGTCCACCCCATAAAAAATTTATGGGGATTTTGTTCCCTTAAACCCCCCCAAACTTTTGTGTACGTTCCAATTAATTCATTATTGTGGTACCATTAGTTAAACACAACGTTTTTAAAACTTTTTTGCCTCTCAGTATTTTTTCGATAAGCCAGTTTTTATTGAGATGCGGCTTCTTTTTCAATATATTTACGTAAAAATTTTATGGGGGTTTTGTTCATTTAAACCCCCCTAATGTTTGTGTACGTTCCAATTAAACTATTATTGTGGTACCATTAGTTAAACACAGTGTTTTTAAAACTTTTGTCTCTTAGTCTTTTGTTCATAAGTCACCTTTTATCGAGATGTAGCTTCTTTTTCAAAATATACCTAAAAATGTAAATTATAAATAAATTTTCAGATTATTAACAGGTCTCTATAACCGTACTTAACCATATACAAATATGTGGTGGATTCGACAAATATTCAAAATATCTCGATAAACACTGGCTTATCGAAAAAGTACTTAGAGGCAAAAAAGTTTTAAAAATAATGTGTTTAACTAATAGTGCCACAATAACAATTTAATTGGAACGTACACAAAAGTTTGGGGGGGGTTTAAGGGAACAAAACCCCCATAAAATTTGTATGGGGTGCACAAATTTTACTTAATTTTTTTTTAAGATATTGCTGTCGTAAAAATGCCACATGTCAATTTTCAATAAAAAATCTCTGAGAGTTTTCGATATATGAAAAAAAATCGATTTTCATTTTGTAACTTCAAAGGGCTGTAACTTTTTTTGTGTGCACTATTGTATATAGGTAAGTGAGGTTCAGTCAACCTATTTTTGACCCCAGAATCTGTGGTATAATTTATGACCAATCTTTTCGGGACACCCTGTATAATCGTATCTTCCTTTGCCAAAAACATTATCATTATTATTTTGGCTCTAGGACCATTTGTTGTTACCTGCTAAATAATCAGTTTAATTTCTTTTCTATTATTATTATTTCAGTCAGAGTGGATTTTTAGAAAATGGGAGCGAGACAATGTGAAATAGTGGCATAAGACAGATAAAAATGGAAGGCAATAATAAAAGCAGCAAACACTCACGGATAGTTGTAACACCATTGATGATGATGATAATTTTCTTTCTATTCTTCGGATTGGTTTTCTTGTTCCGTATTTTGCAAGAAATGCTGAAACAATGGAATAGCGCTCTTTTTTGCCCTATATACAAAAAAGGCGAGGAAACAGTGCAAAAACTATAGAGGTATAGCAATATTAGAAGTGGTCTATAATATTCCTTCACTCAACCGTTCTCTCCAGCTCTTTCTGTCTTGCCAGTCCCCTTCCTGTAGATTTCCTCTCTCCATTGCTTCGTCTACTTCATCTCTGAAGGATCTTCGGGGTCTGCCTCCCTTCCTTTTTCCTATCGGGCTCCACTCCGTTATTCGGTTTATCCACCGATTTTGGTCTGCTCTTCTGACATGTCCGTACCAGGTTAATCTCTTCTGTTCGATGTAGTCAATTATGTATGAGTTCACTCCCATTCTTCTCTTAATCTCTATGTTATTTATTCTATCTCTCCTTGTTACTCTGCAGCTTCTCCTTAGGAATTCCATCTCTGTCGCTCTTATTTTATTTTTGGTTTTCTTATTTATTGTCCAATTTTCACACCCATAAGTGAGGATACTTCTTGTCATGGTATTATATATTCTTCTTTTTGTTTTTATGCTGATGTTCTTATCCCACAGTATCGGGTTCAATTTTCGTATGCAGTCTCTTGTTTGTCCTAGTCTATTTTTTATATCTTCCTCAGTTGTTCCTTTGTTTGATATTATAAAACCTAAATACTTGTACTTATCTGTTCCTCTGATTTGTTTACCTTCGTCTATTTCCAGTTGTTTTATTTCTGTATTCTCCGTTGTTAGGTATTCAGTTTTCTTTAGGTTTATTTCCATCCCATTCTTGGTATATTCCTGTTCCAGCTTCCTCATCATAAAACTGAAGTCATCTTCGTCTTGTGCGATGACTATTTGGTCGTCAGCAAAACTTAGGGTATATAGATACTCATTCCTTACTGGTATACCCATTCCTTCGCACTTTCTTTTCCATGGTTTCAGGGTCTTTTCCAGGAATATTTTGAATAGGGTAGGGGATGTGGAGCAGCCCTGTAGTAGTCACTTTGTCGTCTTAAATGGACTGCATATTCGATTGCCCATTTTGATAGCTACTGTGTTATTGTTGTAGAGTGCCCTTACTGCTTTTATTAATCTTCGTGGGATTTTGATCTCTTCCATTGCTTCCCATAGCTTGGTTCTAGGTATCGAGTCATACGCCTTCTTAAGGTCTACAAATGCCAGATGGACGGATCTATTTTTGGCCATTCGTTTTTCCATTAGTTGTTCGACCGTATAGATGTGATCCAAGCATGCTTTCCCCGCTGTGAATCCTGCCTGGTCTTCTCCGATTTTATCCTGTATATATATTTCTAATTTTTCCTTTATGGTATTTCCATACAGTCTGCCTATAGATGATATTATGCTGATTCCTCGATAGTTTTCGCAGTTTTTCCTATTTCCTTTCTTATATATTGATGTCATATATGCTTGAGTCCATTCTGTCGGTGAGTCTTCTCCATTCAGTGCTCTCTCAAACATTTTGTGTATCATGCGGAATGGCTTTTCCGATCCGTTTATCAATTCATTTGGTATTCCGCCGGGGCCTTCTGATTTTTTGTTCTTTAGTGTTTTGATCGTTCTCTTTACCTCAGCTAGGCTTAATTCGATGTCGTCATATGTATAGATTTCTATTCCGTCCCTTTCTACTTCTTTGAATTGGGGGCGACTTTCGGTTAGCAATTTTTTTATAGTATTCTTGCCACTCGTTTTCTTTGATTTGACCGATCTTGACCTTCTCTGTCTTATTTCTTTGGAGTGACTTTAAGATACGCCATGACTCTGAATTTCTCGTGCCTCCTATGTGTTGTTCTATTTCTGTGCATGTTTTTCCCATATTTCATTTTTTTCCTTTGCTACTTTTCTTTTTACTTCTTTATTTTTTCCCTGTAGAGTTTTTTGTCTTCAGGTATTTTATATGGAGTTCCTTCTTCTCTTTTATGCATTTCAGTGTGTCTTCGTTTAATTTTGTATTTTGATGGGTGTATTTTTGGTCTTTTTCTCCAAGAGCTTCTAGGGCTGCTATCTTTATGCAGGTTTTTATGTGTTCGTAAGTCTGTTCTAATGATTCATACCTAAACTCTTCTAGCTTTTGGTCCAATCTTCGTTTGTATAAGTCTTTTATGGAGTCTTCTTCTCATTCAATACATAAGTATGTTATTTATCGATTTTAAACAGGAATACGACTCCATAACCCGAAGGATGCTATACGAGGCCATGAGAACATTAGAAATAACAGAAAAGCTTATAAGACTAGTGATAACGACTCTCAGGAACACTAGAAATAGGGTAACAATGGAAGAAAGCTTTTCAAGGCCGTTCACAGTAAATAGATATTTAAAATAATCAACGCTATCAACGAATTGATTCAACCTAGTATTAGAAGAAATCGTAAGAACATCAAATATAAGCACAATCAGGACAATTATCAATAGCAAGGAACAGTGCACAGCGTACGCGGATGATGTGGTGATACTTGCGAGAACGAAAAAACATTTAGAAGGAGTTTCCCAGAAATTTGAAGAAAAAACGAAAACATACGGATTAACAATAAACCAAACAAAATCGCAGTATATGGAAATGAGGGTACATATAACAAATGATAGCAAATACATTAAAATTAAAGGAGTAGAGGCTGTCTATAGTTTTGAATCGACAGACACGAGACAGTAATCAGACCAGCGAAACGTGGATTATGAACCAGCAGAAAGAAAAGTACATTTTTGATAAATGATCTTTGACAGATGGCAGAAAATATTTGGAGAAGACGAACAAATAAATAAATAATAAGGATGTATGGAACACCAATACTTACGGAAAAAATACCAAAGAGCTAGATGGCTTGGTCACATTACATGAATGCCAGAGAACCAAAATAATAAAACAATCCTGAGGGGGGAGAAATGGGGAAAAATGAGAGGACGCCCAAAGAAGAAATGGTTGGAAGCAGTAAAGCAAGAGCATGGGACAGGGAAAAGTGGAGAGACGTAAAATAAGTTTTTGGAAGCCAGAGGCCTACAAAGTTTGTAGCGCTGTTATATACAAGTATATTATAAGCATAAGTGAGGATAGGCACAAAGAGTTATATAGGTATATTAATAGTTACGCTCTTTTTTTTGCGATTACTAAATTTATTCTGATTTATTTATTCTGATTTATTTTTTCTGATTTATTTGAGAAGATAAATATGTTACAAACTATTGTATGTATTGTAACTTTCGTAGATTTTTTTATTCACACTAACCGATAACCCTATTGTTTTGTTGTTGCGTCTAAGCTGCAAATTTTTTTATCAGATTCGTGTGCCAAAAATATAGTGTCCCGAATATTTAAAAATTACAATAGTTTATATCAACTCTCCTTAAAAATATCATAAAATATTGTTACAAAAAAAAAGATCTCGGGAAAACGTTTTCCAAAAAACAGCGACCCACATAAATGTACCTAATACTTACAGATAGACATAGCATGACATATTTTAAAAGTGTGCGGATTTTTACTAATAGTATCTATGAAAATTTTATGTAGTATACAAAAAGTACAAAAACTCTAATGCAGATGATTTCATAGAAAACAAAATATATAACCACACTCATTATCACAGAAACATTCAGAGTAACTTATGTCACGAAAGTTTTGAGAATGATTTTATTAATGTACATCTAACAGGGATTGTTGTAAGTTAGTGTAATATGTAATATATTCTGTATATGTAATATAGTCTTATTCATAATTATAATTCTGCTGACATGCGAGGTCAGCATAATCATTGATCTAAATTAATATATTAGTAATTAGTTATAAATAAGTAAAACTAAATATTTTTAATTTTAAATGATTCATTGCCGATAATAATTGCCGTATCTTATTCGTCGTTATCACTTTGTTTAACAAATTGATGAAACATTAGTCAGACGTTAGTGTAGGATCTATTGGTTTCGCGCTGATTGTAATACATGTATAAAGTGTGCTGTCAGTAGTAGTAAACAAATATGCATATAAAACTTATACATAAAAGGCATACATTAGAGTTCTTACCTTTTCACTTCAGTCGTGTCATACAAAAAATTGAATAAAATTGAATTGTAAAGATGTAAAAAGATTTGTAGAACGGTAATAAACACACTTCACTCCATGTCGCGAAATAATTAAAAACTAAACAATAAAAATTATTAACTCTTTAGTAATGTTTTTTACACATTCGAAAAAAAAAAACAGACTACAATAAACGGGAACTACTCCGAACCGAACGAAATGAGCTAGAAATCAACACACGGAGAGGAGAGCCACTGCTATAGCAGGATCGAGAATCGAGAACGAAAATCCAGTCCCAGTCGCGCCTGCTGGCCCCACGTCTTGCCTTTCCACTTACTGTACCGGCGTTGTACGCTGTGTTCGGTCGATAACAGTAAACAGTGACTGAGCGGTGAGTTCGAGTTACAGTGTGAACAACTGAACTTTCTGCAGCGATGATTTGGATTTTATCACAAGGCTGTTGACGTTGGTTCTTATCTAAAGATGTTAGATGCCTTCTTCAAACTCCAAAAGTACATCCAGAATCGGACTAAATTTATATATATATATATATATATATATATATATATATATATATATATATATATATATATATATTCTATAACACTATAAAACAGTGTTGAAATTATCGGGAAATGCGGTCTGTGGCTTAGATTGAAACTACATTTAATTCTGTTGAATTCGATATTTCGATGAGTATTTATTAATTTTTCATCTTCATCAGGAACAAACTACAAAATTAACTAACAGTTAGGTACAAACATAATATTACAATGATATAACTTACGAATTGTTGTAGGTATGTTATATAAAGCAATTTAACTTAAATCTATGCATGTCGTTTCACGAGAACGTCGAGGGCGGCACTGAATCAGGTATCTTTTCTCACATGTGTTAAGGGCCAAAAGTTCCAATATCGAGCCATCTGTTTAATATTCTGCTATTTTTAGAATTTTAAAACATTGCAGTAAATTTCGCTTAATCTACTTGTGTCTGATTTGTAATTAATTGAACGTTTATTACTGTTTATGTGGTACATCTCGAGGAACAATCTTTTCTTATAATTGCTTTCTGAATCTAGGATCTTGATATCTGACAAATTAAATTGGTGTCCTGTTGTTATGGAATGGTGTGCTGCTGCACAAGTATTTTTGTGTGTTTTGCAATCACTTTTGTGCTGCGTTATTCTTTGTTTCAACCATTGCGATGTTTGTCCTATATATTGCCCATCACATTCGAGACAAGAAAGTTGATAGATGATATGACTCTGATTTAGAAGCGGTGTCTGGTCTTTAAGCTTCGAGAATAAGCTATAGTTGGATATGCTATTGTATTTCGCTATTTTGATTTTCGGAATTCCGTTCAGCAGCTTGATTATATTGTTGGTTAAGCCATTTATGAAGGGCAACTTTTTGTAAATCACGGGATCTGATGGTCTGTTGTCACGTTGCCCGTCGTATAAGTCTGAGTTATATATCAGTTGCTTAAGAATTTTACTTGGATAGCCGTTGTTCAAGAATATGTTATAGAGTATTTTTAAATTCTTTTGTTGTTCACACAAAAGAATTTAAAAATACTCTATAACATATTCTTGAACAACGGCTATCCAAGTAAAATTCTTAAGCAACTGATATATAACTCAGACTTATACGACGGGCAACGTGAAAACAGACCATCAGATCCCGTGATTTACAAAAAGTTGCCCTTCATAAATGGCTTAACCAACAATATAATCAAGCTGCTGAACGGAATTCCGAAAATCAAAATAGCGAAATACAATAGCATATCCAACTATAGCTTATTCTCGAAGCTTAAAGACCAGACACCGCTTCTAAATCAGAGTCATATCATCTATCAACTTTCTTGTCTCGAATGTGATGGGCAATATATAGGACAAACATCGCAATGGTTGAAACAAAGAATAACGCAGCACAAAAGTGATTGCAAAACACACAAAAATACTTGTGCAGCAGCACACCATTCCATAACAACAGGACACCAATTTAATTTGTCAGATATCAAGATCCTAGATTCAGAAAGCAATTATAAGAAAAGATTGTTCCTCGAGATGTACCACATAAACAGTAATAAACGTTCAATTAATTACAAATCAGACACAAGTAGATTAAGCGAAATTTACTGCAATGTTTTAAAATTCTAAAAATAGCAGAATATTAAACAGATGGCTCGATATTGGAACTTTTGGCCCTTAACACATGTGAGAAAAGATACCTGATTCAGTGCCGCCCTCGACGTTCTCGTGAAACGACATGCATAGCTTTAAGTTAAATTGCTTTATATAACATACCTACAACAATTCGTAAGTTATATCATTGTAATATTATGTTTGTACCTAACTGTTAGTTAATTTTGTAGTTTGTTCCTGATGAAGATGAAAAATTAATAAATACTCATCGAAATATCGAATTCAACAGAATTAAATGTAGTTTCAATCTAAGCCACAGACCGCATTTCCCGATAATTTCAACACTGTTTTATAGTGTTATAGAATATACTTGTACGGTCGATAAATACATCGGATTTCGAATCCAGTTCTGTATATATATATATATATATATATATATTATATATATATATATATATATATATATATATATATATATATATATATATATATATATATATAAATATAAATAAGCAAAATCATTGGCTAATACTCGTAAAGTGAATGTGAATTTAGTTGGAAATATATAAAATGATGAAGGGTCATCATTCCATACATTTCTGTGCAACTATATACACCGGTGTTTCGGCCTATTTGGGCTTCGTCAGTATAGTGTAGCAAGTTAAAAAAGTTGTTTGTTAACTTGTAAAAGGATTACTACAGGAGCAAGGTTATCTTTTTGGTCAGATTGTTAGAAGACCCGCAGTCGCAAGGCTACAACTAACATTGCCAAGGAGGTAAGGCTACCTGAGGAAATGAAAAGCCATAACATTATTAAATAAAATGATGTTGGATAATCGAGTACAAATATAAAAATAAATAAGCAAAATCATTGGCTAATACTCGTAAAGTGAATGTGAATTTAGTTGGAAATATATAAAATGATGAAGGGTCATCATTTTTTAACTTGCTACACTATACTGACGAAGCCCAAATAGGCCGAAACACCGGTGTATATAGTTGCACAGAAATGTATGGAATGATGACCCTTCATCATTTTATATATTTCCAACTAAATTCACATTCACTTTACGAGTATTAGCCAATGATTTTGCTTATTTATTTTTATATTTGTACTCGATTATCCAACATCATTTTATTTAATAATGTTATGGCTTTTCATTTCCTCAGGTAGCCTTACCTCCTTGGCAATGTTAGTTGTAGCCTTGCGACTGCGGGTCTTCTAACAGTCTGACCAAAAATGGTAACCTTGCTCCTGTAGTAAACCTTTTACAAGTTAACAAACAACTTTTTCCGGAATTGGATAAAATGACTAATTCTAAGCAACTTTTGTTCTATAGCGGTTTTTCCCTAAGACAACACTTTTCGAGTTATATGCAAGAGAATATGTTCATTTTTAACAGAAAAAAACATGTTTTTGTGTGGTTTTTCGGAGATAACTCAAAAAGTAAGTATTTCAGCGAAAAAAATATTCTTAGCAAAAATATAGCTTATAAAAAATTGAAAAAAATGATGTAAGCTTGAGGTCTGTAGACCCAGTAGAAGCAGAGTTATAGCTAATGAAAAGTAGGTTCTTCTTCATCAAATTCCAAATCGAATATTTCAATGTAAAAAATAACCCCAAAACGGAGCACTTTTCGGGGAAAATTCATTTCAACTTTTTTGCGAGTGAGTATGTTTATTTTTAACAAAAAAACATGTTTTTGGACAAAAACAACTGAAAAAGTAAGTATTTTATTGAAAAAATATTCTTAGCAAAAATATAGCTTTCAAAAAATGAAAAAAATGGTGTATGTATGAAGTCTCTCATAGTAGAAGCAGAGTTGTAGCTAATGAAATGTAGGTTCTTTTTCGTTACATTCAAAATCGAATATTTTAACGTGAAATACTAGAAAAACGGAGCACTTTTCAGGGAAAACTAATTATAACTTTTTAAAGAGTTTAAAAAAGGTTTATTTTTGTTTGTTAAAACAACTTCTAATATTAAAAGTAAGTGAGTTACGCCCAAAATATTGTTGGTCCCTTTTTTTGTCTAACAAGAAAACAAAAAATTCAAAATAGTCAGAAAAGCAAAACGTACATTTTATTATCTACTCTTTGAGATTTTTGGTATGACTAATAATTTTTTAATTATTTTGAAAAAAATTGGAATTTTTTTCAAAATTAAAAAAAAAATTTACTTTAAAACCAATTATTTTCAAAACTGAACACTTTTAACCAATGAGACTTATAGATCATATAAACAGTACATAAATAAAGTAACTTGTGAAGATTAATTTTATTTAGGAAGCTAATTAGGATGTGATTTTCGCAATTTTTTTACCAAAATATAAAAGGGACCAACAATATTTTGAGCGTAACTTACTTTTAATGTTAGCGTAACTTAGTACTTACTTTTTGAGTCATTTGCGAAAAACCGCCCAAAACATATGTTTTTTGTTAAAAATTAACATATTCAATCGCAAATAACTCGAAAACTATTGACTATTGACTTAGTGAAGAAACTCTATATAACAAAAGTTGTTTAGAATTAGTTATTTCATCCAATTCCGGACATATTTTGAAAATATATTTTTTCACTCCCGAGAAAATATTTTTCACCCCGTATTTCTCAATTTTTGTAAAATGGAGAGGATGTAGAATTGTAAACTTTTTCTTATATAATAATAGACAATTTCAACTACCTATTGCCAAATTTCATCCTTCCTTTATTTTTTTTTGAGGTTTTCGTAAAGTTGCATTTTCTTTGATCGGGCTTGTAGGTACCTAACAAAATGTAAATTCTAAATACATTTTTATATTATTACCAGGTCTCTATAACCTGTTAACCATTTACAAATATGTGGTGGATTTTCTCGATATTTCTCGATAAATACTAAGAGGCAAAAAAGTTTTAAAAACATTGTGTTTAACTAATAGGACCGCAATAAAAATTTAATTGGAACGTACAAACATTGGGGGGAAGGGGTTTAAGGAAACAAAACCCCCATAAAATGTGGTGCACAAATTTCACTGTTATTTTTTTAGATGCTCCTTTACCATAAACCTTAAGAATGCCATATGTCCATTTTCAATATAAAATCTCAAAAGAGTTTTCGATATACCTATTAAAAAAAATCGATTTTCATTTTGTAACTTCAAAGGGCTGTAACTTTTTTATGTGCATATTTTTACTAATCTAAGGTAAGTTAGGTTCAATAGAACTATTTTTGATTCCAGAATATGTAATTTAATTTATCACCAACATTTTGGTTACACCCTGTATATATGAATAAGCGGGTATATACAGAGTACTGAGTTAAGAATTAACCAAGCCGGTTCTGATATCTTCTCACGTCAATGACAATTACACACTTTTTAAATAATTAAGTATAACGAGATAACAAAAATATTATTTAGGAGTTTAAGCACTCGACAATTAAGTGTATTAGCTAAAGTACACGTCGTAAAATTAAGTTCTGTATTTGCACTCAGATTCATTTTTTTTTTCAAATTGGAAGAGCTGAATAATCTGTCCGTCTCAACCTTGATAACACGAGTGTTAAAAATATAATTATGCAAAGTATTATCATTTTAAAAAAATCCCGTGAGATTCATGTGAGTCATGGTGTTTCTTTTAAACAAACCAATTCAGCCTATTAGGCCTGGATCGCGCGTACCAAAACAAGTTTATTAATATCAAGCTGAAAGTTTGTTAATAGCTTAACCGTGTCTAGTCGGACAAACTTTGATGTACGGGAACACTGGAACAGGGGAAGTTTTAATTGTGGAACAGTTTAAAAATTTGGAACATCAGATTACCGAAAACGTCCCATGTATTTTGTCAGACATAACATCCAATTCATTTGTTACCCTTTCATTAAACTCTCATGCAAAAATCAGACTGCTATTACTAACCAACATGATTACTGTCATTTGACATGTTCTTCGTGTTCCACTCATTAAAATGCCCAGTTTGTGATAAACACCAGTCTGATTTTTGCATGCGAGTTTAATGAAATGGTAACAAATCAATTGGAAGTTCTGTCCGACAAAATACATGGAACGTTTTCGTAGTCTGACGTTCCAAATTTTTAACCGGTTCCACAATTAAAACTTCCCCTGTTCCAGTGTTCCCATACATCAAAGTTTGTCCGACTAGACACCGTTAAGCTATTAACAAATTTTCAGCTTGCTATTAATCAATTTTTTTTGGTACGCGGGATCCAGGTCAATATACAATAGTTCACTAAAATTAAAACTGAAGTAAAAGTGAAAAAAATGCATCTAGGTTATAGAAACTTAAGAAGAGTAGACATTTTCAACGAGTTACGAATGCAGAAGTGTAAAGGAGGCTACAAGAGGATTGCGAGGTCATAAAGAACATCAAAACAAGAAAGCTGGAATATTTGGGCCACATTACTAGAGGTGCGAAATATGAGATGTTAAGGCTCATAATGCAGGGCAAAATTAAGGGGAAAAGATCCATAGGTAGAAGAAGAATTTCCTGGCTGAAAAACCTAAGAGAGTGGTATAGTTCCAGCTCAGTAGATATTTTCAGAACAGCCGCCAATAAGGTACGGATAGCTGTGATGATAGCCAACCTCCGATAGGAGAAGGAACTACAAGAAGAAGAAGACATTTCAGAAGGAGCATTCGCCGACGACGTCGTCATATTGGCCGAAAATGAGAAACAACTACAAAGAAATATAGAAATATGGAATAAAATACTAAAAAAAATATGGAATGACAATTAATAAAAAGAAAACAAAAGTTATGGTAATAGCCCGATTAGGGAACACAAAATTTTACGAAAACCTCCAAAAAAATAAAGGAAGGATGAAAATTTGGGAATAGATAGTTGAAATTGTCTATTATTATATAAGAAAAGTTTACACTCCTACACCCCCTCCATTTTACAAAAATTGGGAAATACGGGGTGAAAAATATTTTCTCGGGAGTGAAAAAATATACGTTCAAAATAGGCCCGGAATTGGATAAAATGGCTAATTCTAAGCAACTTTTGTTCTATAGAGTTTTTTCACTAAGTCAGTACTTTTCGAGTTATTTGCGAGTAAATATGTTCATTTTTAACAAAACAAAAACATGCTTTTGGACGGTTTTTTGCAGATAACTTAAGAAGTAAGTATTCTAGCGAAAAAAATATTCTTATATAGCTTAAAAAATAGCTTATAAAAAATTGAAAAAAATGGTGTACGCGTGAGGTCTGCAGATCCAGTAGAAGCAGAGTTGTAGCAAATGAAAAGTAGGTTCTTCTTCGTCAAATTCCAAATCGAATATTTCAATGTGAAATAACCAAAAAACCGAACACTTTTCGGGGAAAATTCATTACAACTTTTTTAAAGTGTTTAAAAAAGTTTATTTTTGTTTGTAAAAACAACTTCTAACATTAAAAATAAGTAAGTTAAGCTCAAAATATTGTTGGTCCCTTTTATTTTTTGGTACAAAAATCGCGAAAATCACCCCCTAATTAGCTTCCCAAATAAAATCAATCGTTACCGTTTTAGAGTCACTTTACTTATGTATTGTTTGTATTATCTATAAGTTACATTGCTTCAAAGTGCTCATTTTAAAAAAAAATTGGGTTTAAAATAAAACATTTTTTTTAATTTTGAAAAAAAAATGGAATTGTTCATGGAATTAACTTAAAAATTATTAGTAATACCAAAAATCTTAAAGAGTAATTAAATGTACGTTTTGCTTTTCTGAATATTTTTGTTTTTTGTTTTCTTGTTAGACAAAAATTGGTTATGATGTGGCTGTTCAAAATTTGCCTAAACTCGTGATTAGTTACTCGTTCAAGCCATTTTAACTACAGCTTTTTAAAAAATAAGCACTTTGAACCGATAAAACTTACAGATCATATAAATAATACATAAGCAAAGTAATTTGTGAAGTGGTAAGATACAATTTATTTATGATGCTAATTAGGGGGTGATTTTCGTGATTTTTTTACCAAAAAATAAAGGGGACCAAAAATATTTTGAGCGTAACTCACTTACTTTTAATGTTACAATTTTTTTTAAAAAACAATAATAAACCTTTTTTTTAAACACTTTAAAACAGTTGAAATGAATTTTCCCCGAAAAGTGCTCCGTTTTGGAGTTATTTCACATTGAAATATTCGATTTGGAATTTGAAGAAGAAGAACCTATTTTTCATTAGCTACAACTCTGCTTCTACTGGGTCTACAGACCTCAAGCATACACCATTTTTTTAAATTTTTTATAAGCTACATTTTTGCTAAGAATATTTCTTTCGCTGAAATACTTACTTTTTGAGTTATCTCCGAAAAACCGCACAAAAACATGTTTTTTTCTGTTAAAAATGAACACATTTTCTTGCATATAACTCGAAAAGGATTGTCTTACGGAAAAAGGGGGAACATTTTGTGTCGAATTAAAAAATTTTAGAATTTTTTTGTATGGACAGAAATGTTTTTAAATAGACACATAATATGCATGTTTCTTTAAAAATATGCAAAATTTGGTAAAGTTCTCAAATATGCGATATATGTAAGCAATCTGCTTTTAGCATAAAATCCGCTACCTAGTAATAATTATTTCTGCACCTCTAATATTTATTTATGTATTAAGAGCGAAAAGTGATACATTATTGCTTGAGAGTGAGAGCGGTAATTACTCGAAAGCAATAATGCCACGTTGCGATTGTAATACATACAACATTTTTTCTACAATCACTTAATAAATGGAAAGTATTTTTAAATCATTAACTTTATTGTAGCTATTTTATATCTGTCATTATAATGTCATAATATTTACTTTTATATCTATCAGTTTGAATGTTCAATGTGTTTGTATTGTATGGTTGTACGGTTGCTACGGACAACGCGCGTAAAATCAAACTTTACGCGCTAGAGCGATAAAGTGACGGTACTCAGTAAACGTCAACTTTTCGTTGCCATTGACAAGCGAAAATGTCTTCTTTATCAAGTGATTGTAGAAAAACATATTTATTTATGAGCCATGAAAACATAAAATACGGTACAATTCCAACTAAAATAAAAAAATAAGAATTTTACAAATTAATCATCGATTAATAATCAGTATAACACCACTCACACTCACTGATTAATTTTATTGACTTTTAAGATAACTAATTTTTCAAAGTTTAGCATCAGTTAGACCATTTGTTCGAGGGCTATTAATTATTGTAGCACAAGAGAATATACGTTGCTTGACTTGACGAATGGACTGATACTGATTGCGTATCCATCAGTGGCGACGCGTGACTTTTTCTAAAGTGTTATCAAAACCAGATAGGTATATATATATATATATATATATATATATATATATATATATATATATATATAATGTATTTTATAAATATTTTTATATATACAGTGTTCCCATGCATCAAAGTTTGTCCGAATAGACACCGTGAATTTTCAGCTTGCTATTAATCAACTTTTTTTTTGGTACGCGTGATCCAGGTCTATTATAAAAATAGATGAAATACAGAAATAAAATTAAAAAATTAAAAATTTAAGAAATTATATAAAGTATCTACAAACTAAAAACATATTTGTTGTTTTTAGGTAAAATATGTATTATATCACCTTTATTTTATTAAAAAATCCAAATTGTATAATTAGTATACTAATCAGTACATTCATTTGTCATTTTTAGCCTAAAATATTAAATAATTTTTATTTTATTGATTATACACTACAATATACTGTATAATCAATATTATTATATGTCATATAATAATGTTGTTGTTAATTAATATATTTCGACAAGTAATTAAAATCGATTAATATGATTTATATAGGATAAAAAGGTATAGATATGTATAGTAAGCAAGTACAGTTACAAGTTATAAACTAATAATTAATAATGCATATTATGCAATAATCCAATCCAAAGGGCCGGTACGGTTAACTAACCGGAGTTTAATCGAGAAAATACCGGCCCTAAGAATAACAGACTTCATAAATGGAATTATAATTATTACCTTTAATTATAATAATAATTAAAATTGCATTTATTAAGTCTGATATTCTTACGGTCGGTATTTTCTGTCCCGATTAGCTAACCGGGACATAAAAAACCTACCGGCCTTACTGTCACCAAATTAAAATTTGGTAATACGAATACTAATCCACAGCGGCTTCAAAGCCATCGTGCCTGCAAAATTTTCAGAGACGATCCAGTCCTGACCGATACAAAGATCCTACCATCGTTGTCACTCACAGAAGTGGTAACGGCGCGGCGCACGGTAAGGGCACAGTTTTTTTGCTTATACGAATCAGTTAGTTCACTCTAGTTTTTATGCGGTTCCTGCGCGTGTAGAAACTCCTAGCAGACTGCGCAGTAGACTAGGAGAAAAATGTTGCTGTTGCAAGATTTAAAATATTCCGATAAAGAATATTCCAAAATTATAATAAAATAATTATGATTATCGATTTTTTTCAAAAATCTGAAAATTAAATTCATAAATGGTAAAATCCTTTACGTACACACTTGTATAAAATTTGAAAAATAATATTTTCTAATTATTGATTGAATGTATTCAAACAATTAATCACAAGTAACTATCTAAATTGGTGACATTTGGCAACAGTGAGTAGATCTGGTTTATTTAAATAGTATGTTTATTCCAAACATAACCTTATAAACAAACAGTTGTTTATTTTAGAGTTATTTATTATTGTTTTCTCGTATTTTGCAATTGTTAAGTTGGTTTACTTCGAATTTAATATGCATTACTGTGGTATTTCTCCAGTTTTCTAAGAAGGTTGGTGATTTTGAATTGGGATTATGATGAATTTAACCCAAAGGCAATGTGTGTTTATTTATGTGGCAAAATTCCAGGCACCATAAAAATTTGAGTTTCTTCCTGTTGCCCATGGATGAAAATCGGTAAGAACGTAAATTCCATTTAATATCATTTTTGACCTGCTGTCGTTTTAGGTTTGCAGAATGAAAAGAAATTGTTCAATGTGATAAACTTTCTATGAACAGTCCTCAATATTGTTACATTGACTTTTAAATATGCACTTTACATCTTGAGGAGCAGGCCTTTGCAGAAATACTGAAAAAACGCAAAATAAAATAAACGAAATATGTCTTGAGATTAAACATTCAAGTTGAAGGTGTGTTCTTCCTTAAACTGGAATGATAATTTTGTAATTCTGTAGGCACATCTATTGAGAAGTTACAACCAGTGGCAAAGTGCCTTAAGGGAATCTATGACATATATAATTGAAGGTATGAGTATATGTTTCAAATTAATTGTTGGATGATTCTGAGAAAGTGTAAATTTTTTTCATGAATTTGGTACATAACTGTCTTTATCTAAACTCTAAAAACCATTGACATCTGTTTTGAAAAACCATGTTCCTAGAAACCATTGATAACAAATATAGACGGTTACCTCTGCATTTGTTGTATCATCTTACTACCCTATCCATAGTGAGTCTAATTTTTAAATCTATAATAATTGTTTACGTGCTGGTTTCATAAAGATGCTTCAAAAATCTATATGGGTCTTACTAGGCAGCACAGCCATGCCTTTAATAGCTTTTCCAATTATATTTTCAATATGCTTATTCTAGTTAAGATTGCGGGATAAAAAGACCACTAAATATTTGAGTTCATTTTTAGGTATCAGCATTGGCTCTACAGCCCATGGTGGGTCTTGGCCTGTTCCAGAATCAGCTTCCACTCTTTCCTATCCTTTGCTTGGCTTTCCAATTTCTCACTCGAGCATGAATTTTTGGTATATATGGGATTATATTGTGATAACGACCAGATCTATGAAAGAATAGTATGTTGTTAAAGAAGATTGTGGTGACACTATCTATGAATATCTGATAATATTGGTTAATGTGAATGGAGTCCAAAATGGGGTTTAGGCTGTTATATAAAAAACTAGGTCATTAGCATATGGAAGTAGGGCGACATTATCTGGTATTAAATTATGTGAATGAGGAGAATTAAACCTAGAAACTCTATTTATTCTGCTAATCAATATGATTTTGATATATTTTAATATAAAACATATGTTATTCTTTCTAGGGACATCTCCTCTGAAGGAATTACAATTATTTGCCAGTATGTCAAATGAATTTTCAACATCAGTCATACTTTCATGAATTTATTGATGAAAATAAAACTAGGTACATGATTTATTTACTTCCAAGGGATTCTAAGATACTATGTGTAAAAAGTCCAATATGCAGTGATGAGCATGCTAATAACTGGAAAAATATGGGATATAACGCCAAAGATGGGAAACATGGGATGCATTCTGAAGTAAAAAGAGATGAGACTGAGAGAAATTATCGATATAAACATATAAATTAACATTACATTACATAGTTTCCCACCTTTAGACGTATCAGATGAGTATGAGAACTGTCACTGTGACGGAGAATTTTATAAAATACTCCTGTCACAAAGGTGGGAAACTATGTAATGTTATCGTCGGCTAAGAGTGTTAACCTGCCAACTCCATTTTTCACTGTGAGTGATATTGGGGTAGTTTCTAGGTCTGTGTACCTTCATACCATGTCCCACAAGCCCGCTGGTTCCACTGTAGTTTAGAGATAGCTATTTCTAAACTACATTGGTGTCGGCGGGTTTGTGGGGTGGTGTATGAAAATACACAGACCCAGAAACTAGCCCAATATCACTCAAAGTGAAAAATGGAGTTAGCAGGTTAAAACTCTTATCCAAGGTTATGTTAATTTATTCGTTTATAACGATAAGTTCCACTTCTACCAGTTTCATCTCTTTTTATCTCACAAGTTAATATGTTTTCCATCTTTTGCGTTATTTTGCCGGTTATTAGTGTGAGTGCTCATTACTGTATATTTACGATTCTGTGATTTCTCAATATAATGCTGAGTAGGTATAGATGAGCATCTACAACCCTTTCAAAACAGAAATTTATAAGTTCATTTTATGTACCTATTAAACTTTATTTTAAGGATGAATTTGAAATGCTTGTAGGGAATATATCTGTAAAAATAAAATTGGTATTATAAAATTGAAATTCTCAAAATATAATTTATAATTCGAATGTATTATTATTTTTTTCCCTATAGAAAAGTCCTCTTATTAGTTTTCTCATTAGCCCTTTTGACAAGACATCTTACTTACGCCAGTACTTACTTAATTACTTATTCCTCTTCACTCCATGCGGAGCATAGGGCGTCAACTGTCTGCCTCCATTCTGTCTTATCCTTTGCACTGATCTTTATTTCTGTCCAGGTTTTCCCAATAGGGCTTTTCATTCACAGTCATTTGTTTCGAGCTTCTGTCATATGTCGTATAATCCGTGTATATTCATAGATATAACAGAATAGATTAGGCCAGTTCGAAAAATAGCGTAACGCGGAACAGTTTGGGTCGGTGGTCTATCTTTCTCTCTCTACTGGCGCTCAGCTCTCTCTCTCTAGCATATGATGGCTGCCGCCTCTGTGTAACTGTCGTTCCATTACTCCCACCTCTTGGTAGATACACTCACACTCGCACGACAGACAAAGATAGCTAGACCACCGTACTTGATATCAGCGTTACTCCCCGATGCATTGAGTGGCATATGACTAGCCTGATCTATTGTTGACATATCTCTGTGTATATTAGTATTATACACAGATTATACAACATATGACAGCAGCTCGAAGCAAATGACAATCAATGGAAAGCCCTATAGCATTAATTTCTTTTTCAACACTTCTTTTCCACATTTCTACGGGTCTACCTGGTCTTCTCTTTCCATGTGGTGTATATTCTAGGGCTTGCCTCGCTATGTCTGTGTCAAGTCTCCTTAGTGTGTGCTCCATCCAACTCCATTTCCTTTTGCATATTATCTTAGATATACATAGGTTTCTGGTTAGTTCTTGTCCATAGCTCTTGGTTTGATATACGGTTTCGCCAGTAAATGTTAAGAATCTTCCTTAGGCATTTATTTATGGATACCTGCATCTGTCTAATACATTTTCTTGACACTTTCCAAGTTTCTGCTCCATATAGTAATACAG
Organism: Diabrotica virgifera virgifera; assembly: GCF_917563875.1. Classification (NCBI taxonomy): domain Eukaryota; kingdom Metazoa; phylum Arthropoda; class Insecta; order Coleoptera; family Chrysomelidae; genus Diabrotica; species Diabrotica virgifera. Next base: position 6,850,318 of record NC_065452.1, on the reverse strand, counting down.
TCTTCACGTTGCTGTTGAATAGTCTTTCGGTTTTAATTGTCATCTGATGTGAAGACCACATTTTCCTTAGCATATTGAATGCGTTTGTAGCGTAGACGCCAGTATTGTACTATTTATTTCTGTACTAAGACAAACCACAGAAAAGGCCATCGAGTACAATAAACCAGCATATCTATGTTTTACCTGACAAAGGCTTTCGATCGCATTCAATTCGAAGACGTCTTACACTTACTGTATAAAAGAGACATGCCAATCAATATACGAACCATCGAAAACATCTATTTCCATAATCGAATACAGGCAAAGATAAATGGAAAACTAACACAGTTTATACCAGTACAAAGCCCAGTCAGACAAGGGAACCCGTTAAGCCCACTGCTCTTTAATGTATCTAATAATGGACGAAATAATAGAAGCAGTATGTAAAGATCATGGTTACAGAATGGGGAACAAAAAACTCCAAATATTAGTTTATGCAAACGACGCCGCATTAATCGCCAAGACAGAAGACAATCTCCAAAGATTAACACACATCTTCAATACAACAGCCAAGAAATACAATATCAATATGATAATATCAGCAGAAAAAACACATGTATGACATCTAAATACCCACTACGAGGTAAAATCGAAATTGATGGGAAAATATTAAAGCAGGAAGTAAGGTTTAGATATCTGGGAATAGATATACCCAGTTACGGAGATGTTGAAGAGGAAGTACGACAACAAAGTTTAAAAGCAAGTAAAGCGGTGGGACTCTTAATGACACAATCTGGAAGAACGAACACCTAAGACAAGACACAAAAGCAAGAATCTATAAGCTTGGATTATAAGCTTTCATCCGACACCTCATTTGTCATTCTATCTGGTTTAATGACTGAGGAGTTGTGTTTACGGACAGACGGACGTATAATTCAACGCTTTCACATTTTTTTCAAAACTGAGTAAAAACATTGACTGCGTTCACCAGATGCAAACACATTCACAAATGTTTGCGCTTTGATTCTAAACTTGTTGACAGCGAACTGAACGGTTGGTTGTTTAGGTTAAAATTTGACATTTTGCTTGCTTGGTTTGAAGGTAACCTAAAGTAAATTTTCTCAATAAATACGTTTTTGAATTAATTTTTTTTATTAAAGGAAAAAAGAAAATTTATTTAATAGATAATAACGTATCAGAATGTCTTCAGTAGCCTTTATTTTATATATAAAACCCTTATCAATATATTTTACAATATATACAATTTAAATTCCCGCCATATTTCAACACGTTTGCAAAGTTCAACTTAAATATCTTATGTTTGCAAAAATGGCGACCGCTTTCCAAACATGTTTTTCGTTAGCAAGTCGTTCAGAACCATAAAGCGCAAACTGATTGCCAACGTTTGCATCTGGTGAACGCGCCCAATATTTCTTTAGAAATCCATAAATATATTCGCTAATAATGAAACTAATTTGCAGTGGTTATAGCCAACCTTCATTAGTGGAGTAGGCATTAGAAGAAGAAGACCAATGAAGATAAAGTAGAGCCCATTGTTAGACCAAAATTTTGTTTATATAGAAAAAATTATTTAGTTGAAAATAGTAGGTACATAATCTCAATGAATCCATTAAAGCTGATACATTTAGTCTTCAGAACAACAATAATAATTATTTATGAAACTATCGATAAATTGTCAAGAGCTTCGTAAACGTTAATTTTGTAGAAAAGTATTCCTTATTTCGAAAAATCTATTTCAAATTTGTCCTATTTATTTTCGAGCAGTGTATCAACAATAATGTTGAGCAGTATAACACACGCTGTTATGCGCTTGCGTCCGGCTGCAAGGTCTCGATGCGCAGTGGGAAAAATGGAACATTTTTTCATAACGTACTTCACGGCAAGTGACTATACTGTTTGTTGTATAAACCTATATACTGTGGTAAGGGCATGGCGTATTATAATAACGTGCAACCGATTTTACATAAACTCGCTGATATTTTCGTGCGTCTAGTTGGCTATTTTACTGAATTAGGTAGATACTATTAACAAATATTTCTATTTTTAAAAAATATAAATGGAATTATTTCATAGTAGGTAGTCATAAAATATTTATTTGCAAATTTTAACTGTTACCAATGATAACAATGGTTACATGGACGCTTCGCCAGTGGTATCAATATCGTTTTTGCGTGTTGCTATTTTTGCTCTTCCACATGCAGTGACAAGTTTAGACCTGCAAAAAGTACTCGGAAAATGTACTCGTATAATAATCGCGGGTACCGGGTACTTTACCCATACGCTACGGGTACGAGTACCGATTACTTTATTGAAAATGTACTCGGGTACCGGATACTGAGTACCCAAAATGTACTCAGAGTACAAAATTCGGGTACTTGTACCCGGGTATTGCCCAGCTCTGACTATGTTCTCTCCAAACTAGACTCCGATACAAGAGGGATACAATGGACGTTAACCACACGCCTAAGCGATCTAGAATAAGCCGACGATATCTGCCTATTAGGACAAAGGTTCCAAGATGTGGCTGGCTAATTGGAAACACTTTCCACTGAAGCCAATAAAATAGGTTTGAAAATAAATATTAGTAAAACCAAGTCCATGAGAATAAATGCAAGGAACAACACGCTATTTACTATCGACAACATGCAGATTGAAAATGTGGAAAACTTTACGTATCTTGGAAGTGTCATAACAAAAAACGGAGGTACATAAAACGATATTCGTATATGGATACGAAAAGCTCAACAAGCATTCAGCATGCTAAACCCTGTTCGGAGGTCTGGCGAGTACACTACAAGAACAAAGATTCGAATATTCCAGTCAAATGTTATGTCTGTTCTACTCTACGGATGAGTAACATGGAAAGTGACAAAAACCCTTACAGACAAACTGCAGGTCTTTGTTAACAAATGTCTACGAAGAATTGTTCGTATTTTCTGGCCAAACACCATCAAAAATGAAGATCTACTACACCTGACCCAACAAAAGAGGGTAGAAAATGAAATAAAGTCCAGAAAGTGGGGTTGGATCTGTCACACACTCCGAAAAAATAGTTTCAGTATTGCAAAGACTGCCTTAGAGTGGAATCTCCAAGGAAAAAGAAAAAGAGGTCACCCAGCCAGCACAAACTTGGGGAAGAGCCATCATGGACGAGATAAGAGGTCAAGGAAAGTGTTGGAATGCGGTGAAGGCCTTAGCGTAAAATAGAACCCGATGGCGCGCTTTGACTGAAGCTCTATGCTCCACTTAGGAGTTCAAGAACATTATATGGAAATACAGATACAGTCAACCTTAGAATTTATAGAAAGAAAGATCCGTGTTGAGCTGCCCCCCCCCCACTTGCAAAAATTATAAAACAAATAGCGCTGATTTATGAGCTCTCATATTCTGCAAATTAAAAATTTTGAGCTCTTTACACTGAGCAGGAATTTAATATTTTAGTGGGGTGGCTGAGTCAGCCACCCCACTTATAAATAGGAATATTGAAGCGATATTTGCGGCAGAATTACGAGCTATTTATGAGCTCTCGAAGTGATATAGTTTAGATTTTTGAGCTCATTCACTTCACCCCCAAACAACACTTTAATTGATTTAACTTAAGAGAAACATGCGGAGAAAAATTAAAATTTATCGTATGGCCCATATAATTCGTATACCATATACAGGGTGTCCAGAAACTCTACCGACAAACGAAGACAGGAGATTCCTCAGATAATTTTAAGACAATTTAACCCAATTCACCTAGTCCGAAAATGCTTCCTAAGCGAGCTAGAGCTCTTTGAAGATGGCGTCATGTAATTAGTTTTTCTTAAATACCTCCAGAACGCTTCTATTTAGAAAAACGAAAATTGGTATGCTTATTTACTTTCCAGAAATAAATCGATTTCATCCATTGCGAATTTCTAGTACTGGTCATAGGCGTCCGTTTTGGGTAGGGCAATGGTTATTATATCGTCTAACTTTTTTGTATTTAATTTTTAAGCATTTTTGACTCTGAATTATTAAATTGTGAGGTATTCCAGTACTAAAAAGTACTCTTACTTCTAGTCGATAGGATAAACCGTTTTCTAGAAAAATCGATTTGAAAATTTTTCGTTCTTTGAATTTCAAAAAAAAAGATTAAAAAAAACTATTTAGAAAGATAAAAACTGGTACATTTATTTATATTCCAGAGATTAATCGATTTCATTAATGGCGAATTTCTAGAAACGGTCATAGGCGTCCGTTTTGGGTAGGTCAACAGTTATTTTATAGCATAACTTTATTGTCTTTAATTTTTAAGTATTTTTGACACTAGATTATTCAATTATGAGATATTCGAGTACTAAAAGTTACTCTTGCTTTAAGTTGGTAAAATACATCGTTTTTTTTTATTTTTTTTTTCAATTTTTTTTTCAAATTCCCAAAACTAAAAACATTCAAATCGACTTTTCTAGAAAACGGTGTGTCCTACCGACTTAAAGTAAGAGTACCTTTTAGTACTAGAATACCTCACAATTTAATAATCCAGTATCAAAAATGCTTAAAAGTTGAAGACAAAAAAGTTATGCGATAAAATAACCGTTGCCCTACCCAAAACGGACGCCTATGACCGGTACTAGAAATTCGCAATGGATGGAATCGATACATTTCTAGAAAGTAAATATGTATACAAATTTTCGTTTTTCTAGATTAGATAGAAGCGTTCTGGAGGTATTTAAGAGAAACTAATTACATGGCGCCATCTTCAAAGAGCTCTAGCTCCCTTAGGAAGCATTTTCGGACTAGGTGAATTGGCTTAAATTGTCTTAAAATTATCTGAGGAATCTCCTGTCTTCGTTTGTCGGTAGAGTTTCTGGACAACCTGTATATTCTAAGAATAAATTCTTAAATCACGCCCATTTTGATTATAGAGCTACAATTCCTTCGCAGGAAAACCACTCCATCTTCCCGGCTTAAGGGAGAGTTGTACTTAAAATCAATTCAATTTATATTTTGGCGACTACATATCGTTTAATAATTTATGAGCTCCCAAAATACACTCATTTAGATCATTAAATTGCAATTTCTTTTGTATAGTGCAGTCACTGTAAGATAAAAATAAACTATTACCTTCAATGTCAATGAAGCTTCATCGATTTTTACGAAAATTGGTGAGTGGTAGAGGATACCTCAAGAAATAAACGTGACATGGTGCCACCTTGCGCGTTTACCCCGAGGGTGGATACCACCCTTTCTCGGGGGTGAAAATTATTTTATTAAAAGTAACTTTAACAATCGACAGAAGGACAAATTTTAAGCAAAATTTGTTATATAAACTTATTAAAATAAATCAATACTTTTTGAGTTATTAAAGATCAAAGACAAATTTTTCGTAAAAAAATGCATGCTTTAAAGCGAGTTTTCTTAAATAACTCAAAAGCTGTAAGTTTTTACAAAAAAGTTTACATTACAAAAATTGAATCTAATAAAAAATATAATAAGTTACTTTCTTGAAAAACATTTTAATATTAATTTAAAGTAAGTTATAGGTAATTGAATGTATTTTACATTTATTAAATACTTGTCAAAGTACCTAGAAATGCCTATCAAATGAGCTCAAGAAGAAGTTGATAGCATCATATTATACTCAAAAAATTTTTCCAAAAATGTTATTGTTTTTTTTTTTAGAATAACTCGATAATTTTTACGATTGATAATTAAAAAGTAATTTGAAGAACTATAAAACTGTATCACATTTAATCTTTCAAATATTTATTTTTTAGGATATTAGGTTGAAGGGCTCCGGTTACATTGTTCTCGCAGTGAAATTTAGGCTGATGGCCGGTTTCACCAACGACAAAAAACGGCAGTAGTTTATTCTATTATTAAAGTTATTCGGCCAATAAAATGACATTTCTCCATTTTACTAACGTCAAATAAGACCTATTTTATTTTATTAAATAAATATTTACTCTTCGAATAAATTGGCAAGTTAATATTGCTGTAAATATTTATAAGAAAGTAAATTCGTCAGTTTAACCTTAAATTATTAAAGTTATATTGAAACAAAATAAAAATATTAACGTCTAATAACTTTTATTTGAGGAATAACTATTCATTGATTTCTTTGTTTTTGGTGAAACCGAAACTTCAACGTTTCTACCTTGATTATTTTGATTCATACAGAAATAAAAAGACAAGTAAAATGTTTGATAATAAAAAAGCTCCAATTTGATAAATGTCATTAATGTCAAAATTTGCCTGCGGTTGGACCAATTACAAACAAGCATTACAGGGCGGTAAATTTGAATCACTCCGCTTGGTTTAAAAACAAACCATAGTGTTGTTGGAGTTATTACCAAAGGAAAATAATTTAAAAAACCAATACAGAAGTAAAAACTTCGAGATGTATTCTGGTATAAAATCGTTTATTTAAAAACTATAAAATGTCATCGATTGCAGAACGTTTTCGTTCTAAACAGAACATCTTCAGTGCATCCTGCCGAGTATTTTGAAACTAGCACACCGTAAATAGTGTTAACATCATCATATATGGTTTACATAATGTAATATGTTAAAATGTTATGACTACAAGTCGATGTTAATGGATAAAGTGGAACACATGCTAAAAGTTGGTCTGTGCCCATTGAATTGGCAAGTACCTAGTATCTTCGAGCAGGGAACCATGGCACCCTTTTAGCATGTGTTCCACTTTATCCATTAACATCGACTTGTAGTCATAACATTTTAACATATTACATTATGTAAACCATATATGATGATGTTAACACTATTTACGGTGTGCTAGTTTTAAAATACTCGGCAGGATGCACTGAAGATGTTCTGTTTAGAACGAAAACGTTCTGCAATCGATGACATTTTATAGTTTTTAAATAAACGATTTTATACCAGAATACATCTCGAAGTTTTTACTTCTGTATTGGTTTTTTAAACTATGGTATACAGCCAACTATTGGGATTTTCCCATTGATTTTTTAGAAAATAATTTACGAATATTTGAAAAATTTTGATTTTTTTAAATCGGTAAATCAGTAAATAAATGCATATTTTTTTAAAATATGCGTTCTAAATCGGCCAAAATGTTTAAGGTCATTACTTATGCTAAAGTAAAATCTTATATGGATTACTAAAAATTTTCAATTTTTTTGGAAATGGCGTATGTTTTATTTTTCACTATTTCCTGAAAAATTCTAAAGGGTCGTCTTATTTTCATTGTAACTTGCTTAAATTTGATGATATCAACTTCGTCAATAACTCACTTGTTAAGTATTGCCAAAGAATATATATACTTTCACGTCTATAATATCCTTTGGTATTGCTGAGTACTTTGACAAGCGTATATTAAATATTAATATTTTATAAAATGCATCGTTTTCCCGTTAATTAGGCTTATTAAATAACAAGATTTGAGTACTCGCCGAAAAAAAAAAAAAAATTCAATAATTACATATAACTCACTTTTAATTGATAATAAAAGATTTTTCAAAGCTTCAATTTTGGTAATGATAACTTATTTAAAACCGCTTTAAAGCATGCACTTTTTTGACGAAAAATTAAAATCTTTGATCTTTAATACCTCAAAAAGTATTGATTTATTTTAATAACTTTATATAACAAATTTTGCTTATAATTTGTCCTTCTATCGATTTTTGAAGTTATTTTTAATAAAATAATTTTCACCACCGAGAAGGGGTGGCATCCACCCTCAGGGTAAAACCGCAAGGTGGCACCATGTCACGTTTATATCTTGAGGTATCCTCTAACCATTCACCAATTTTCGTAAAAATCGATGAAGGTTCACCGAAATTGAAGGTAATAGTTTATTTTTATTTTACAGTGACTGCACTTACTGCACTATACAAAAGAAATTGCAATTTACTGATCTAAATGCGTGTATTTTGGGAGCTCATAAATAATTAAACGATATGTAGTCGCCAAAATATAAATTGAATTCATTTTAAGTACAACTCTCTCTTAAGCCGGGAAGATGGGGTGGTTTTCCTGCGAAGGGGTTGTAGCTCAATAATCGAAATGGGCCTGATTTAAGAGTTTATTCTTAGAATATAATATATTCTAAGAATAAACTCTATTATTATAAACTCTTATATTATAAGCTATACCTACGAATTATATCTTCGATACGATTGTTTTGGGGTGAAGGGGATGAGCTCAAAAATCTAAACTATATCACTTCGAGAGCTCATAAATAGCTCGTAATTCTGCCGCAAAGTTCGCTTCAATATTCCTATTTTTAAGTAGTGGGGGGGCTGACTCAGCCCCCCCACTAAAATATTAAATTCCTGCTCAGTGTAACGAGCTCAAAATTTTTAATTTGCGGAATATGAGAGCTCATAAATAGCTCACAAATCAGCGCTATTTGTTTTTTAATTTTTGCAAGTGGGGGGGGGGGGGCAGCTCAACACGGGTGAAAGAAAGCAACTTAGTTGGTGGGGTCATCTTCAGAGATGGATTATACAAAACCGGTGAAAGAAATTTGGCAGGCAAAACGCAAAGAAAGAAGAAAGGTAATCACGACAAAAATGGGATTTAACCCCGGAAAAATATTCAAAACGGGAACCAACATGGATAGAAGCAAGGACGCTGGCCATAAATAAGAAGAAATGAGTCAACTTTGTACATAATGCAGAATATTAGTAAGTTTAAGATTAAGTTGGATATTAATATTAAGTTGTTTCTTTATATCATTATAATGTATTGTCTTCCTACACAACTATGTGGTAATACGATTTTTGAATATATATTATATTATCCTTTTAAAAATATCCCATGAGATTCATGTGAGTCATGGTGTTTCTTTTAAACAAACTAATTCAGCCTATACAATACTTCACTAAAATTATTAAAAAATTACTAACTCAGACAAAAGAGTTTATGTTTTCTTTTTGAATATAAAAAACTCTTTCATTTTAACTTGCTTTCCGTGCATTTTTGCTGTGTTGATTAAACAATTTTCGGTATTACACGACGAAGCGTATATAGCAATCAAAGAGATTGGTTTTATTTTATTTTTGCTGTAAGCCTAATACAAACCTAATACTCACTGCAGGTGACACTTTAGAATTTAACGAAGCGTTTTAAAAGTTTAACAGAATAATAGGGTAACGGTCAATTTTACTGGAAACAATAACATATTATTTTAAAGCACTTAAAAAAGCTTTAAAATGAGACTTTGTAGAATTATTTAGCATAATATGAACTAAGGGGTTATGATGAAAATAGTTCGATTCCTATTTTTTTCGCGAGAAAAAACAACCATACTACCCTTGCCATGTGTGCTTTAATTTCAATTAATTGTTATACATTTAAAATTCACTTTAATTAAGCATTAGTAATGTGATACAAAAGTTTGAATAATTTACAACGAATAATTTAGAAAAAAATTATGGTTGTTTAAAAAAATGTCTTTTTCAAAAATACCATATATTTTTTAAAACAAGTACAAAACTATCCGAGATGGGTAATATTTGCTATATAACAGTACTTTCAGTAAAAAACACCCAACTTTTTGTTGTATAGCAAATTTTACGTATATTTGATAGTTTCCTACTTATTAAAAAAAATGGTAATTTTAAAATTATCAAAAATATTTTTTTACTCTAACCATAATTTTTTTCAAAATTATTTATTTTAAATTATTCAAACTTTTGGATCGCATCACTGATGCCTAAATACAGTGCATTTGAAATGGATAATGTTTAATTGTAATTAGGGTAGAAATAACAAGGGTAGCATTGTTGTTTTTTCTCAAAGGAATCGATCTGAATAATATGTCCCTCTCAATCTTGATAACACGAGTATTAAAAATATAATTATGCAAAGTATTATCCAAATATCCCGTGAGATTGATGTGAGTCATGGTGTTGCTTTTAAGCAAACTTATTCATCCTATACAATAGTTCACTCATTCAACACTAAAAGTGAAGTAAAAGTGAAATAATTACACTTTTAAAAAAAAGAACTTTTTTATAATAAAACGTTTTTATTATTTATAGGAGACAATATAAAATAATTTGACAATACAAAATGCTTAAAATTCCAAAAATTACACTATAAAAAAGTACTTTTTATAATAAGACGGTTTTGTTTATACAGGACACAACATGTTTCGAAAGAATAAAATATGAATTTTTAGTAGGTGTATTAACTGTTAAAATTATAATTCCAAAAATTACACTATTATAAAAAAGTACTTGATAATACCACGGTTGTTTAAAATGGTATTTATATATAATAATTAATTTATAAAATATGAATTTTAAGTATCTTCTTCTTCTTTAAGTGCCATCTCCGCGGCGAAGTTCGGCAATCATCATAGCTATTCGTATTTTAGAGACGGCTGCTCTGAAAAGTTCATTTGATGTACATCCGTACCACTCTCTCAGGTTGCGCAGCCACGATATTCTGCGTCTCACTATGCTTCTCTTTCCTTGAATCTTTCCCTGCATGATCAATTGGAGCAAGCTGTATCTCTGTCCACGTGTAATATGTCCGAGATATTATAATTTTTTTGTTTTGATGATATTTAGGATTTCCATTTCTTTATTCATCTTTCTCAGAAGCTCTTTGTTTGTGACGTGTTCTGTCCACGATATTTTCAGAATTCTTCTGTACACCCACAGCTCGAATGATTCTAGTTTTTTCATTGATGCAGCATTCAAGGTCCAAGCTTCCATTCCATAAAACGAAGTCGAGAAAACGTAGCACCTAGCCAACCTAACTCTTAGCTCCAACTTCAAATCTCTTGTGCAGAGCACTTTTCTCATTTTGTTAAAATTTGCTTTAGCTTTTTCTATTCTGATTTTGATTTCCTGTAAGTAATCTCTTGTGGGGTTGATCATTGCTCCAAGGTATGCATATTGGTCGACTCGTTCGATATTTGATCCGTTTATGAAGAGATTTTCGTTATTTTTTTTTGAGTTTTCGATATTCTTATAAACTTTGCCTTCTTGAAATTCATTGTTAGCCCGTATTCTTGTCCAAACTCTGCTATTCTGGTTACCAGCCTCTGAAGAACCCCAATATTTTCAGTTAAGATGACAGTGTCATCCGCATATCTAATGTTGTTAATGGGAACTCCATTTACCTTTATTCCAGCTGATCCAACCTCAAGAGCTTTTTACAAGATCTCTTCCGAGTAGGCATTAAAAAGAATTGGCGACAACACGCATCCCTGTCTCACTCCATTTCTGATTTCAATTTCCTCTGACAGCTGATCGTTAACATGTACTTTTGCTCGTTGCTTATAGTATAAATTCGATATAATCCTTAGGTCATTGTAGTCCAGCTTCTTTGATTTCAGGACATTCATTAATTATTGATGTCGTACTTTGTCGAATGCTTTATTATAGTCAATAAAACACGTGTATATATCTTGATTGATGTCCAGACACCTTTGTGTAAGTATGTTAAGTGAAAAAAAGCTTCACGAGTTCCCAGGCCTTTGCGAAACCCAAATGGACCATGATAGTGTGACGTCAAAACGTCAAAATTTTTCCAAACACGTTGTCTCTAGGGTATACGCTACCGTGTACGCAAATAAAAAAGTTAGGTAGAATTAAACGTCATAACAAATATTTTTCTATCAAACAAACACTAAACATATCAAAATAGCGTGTATCAAAATATACAGTCACTGCCCACGCTAAATAGTCACAAGCTTGATGAAGTTTAACCTTTTTATTTGCGTACATTTTAGCGTGTACCTAGGCACAACGTGTTTGGAAAACTTTTTTTGACGTTTTGATGTCACGACTATCACGGTCTATTGCGTATCATTAATGTCCATGTCCAGTTTATGATATATTCGGTTATAGACGACTTTCAGTAGCAACTTTAGCACATGGGACATCAAACTAATAGTGCGGTAGTCGCCGCATTCTCTTGCGTTTTTCTTTTTAGGGAGACAAATAAAGATCGACGTCAACCATTCTTTGGGTAATGTGCCTGAGCTATAAATTTTGTTCAAGAGTACCACTAAAACATCAATATGCTGCTCATCTATAATTTTTAAAAGGTCAATAGGAAGCATGTCAGGTCCTGGGCTTTTTTAAGTATATCAACTTTTAATTACATATTTATTAAAAAAATTAAAAAAGATACGCAACATCCGTGTTCGAACTAGCGAACTTTCGATCTGCTGTCTAGTGCCACTGACCCACCATCAATTTGTAGATATCGATTGATTAACGTATTTTAAAATATCATTGCATTAGTCACATTTTTAAAATAGTTTGAAATAAAAAAAATCGATTTATCCATACAGCCTGATTGATTAGTGGGGTAAAGCTCCGTAGATCCGTTATAGTAACAGTTAATAAATACAGGGTGTCCAGAAACTCTACCGACAAACGAAGACAGGAGATTCCTCAGATAATTTTAAGACAATTTAACCCAATTCACCTAGTCCGAAAATGCTTCCTAAGGGAGCTAGAGCTCTTTGAAGATGGCGTTTTGTAATTAGTTTTTCTTAAATACCTCCAGAACGCTTTATTTAGAAAAACAAAAATTGGTACGCGTAATTATCTTCAAGATATAAATCTAATCCATCCATTTCAAATTTCTAGTACCGGTCATAGGCGTCCGTTTTGGGTAGGAGCAACGGGTAAAAACAATGTTCTTAACTAATGGTACCACAATATTAATTTAATTGGAACGTACACAAACATTTGGAGGGTTTAAAGAAACAAAACCCCCATAAAATATGTATGTAAGCATATTATAAAAGAAGCCGCATCTCGATAAAAACTGGCTTATCGAAAAAATACTTGGAGACAAAAAAGTTTTAAAATCATTGTGTTTAACTAATGGTACAACAATAATAATTTAATTTGAACGTACACAAAAGTTTGGGGTGGTTTAAAGGAACAAAACCCCCAAAAATTTTTATGGGTGCATAAATTTCACTATTATTTTTTTAAGAGGATCCTGTCATAAGAATGCCACATGTCCATTTTCAATAAAAAATCTGTTATTCTTCTGATTCTGATATTCTATATTATCCTTTTAAAAATATCCTGTGTGATAGTTCTCTAAAATTGTTAAAAAATTACTAACTCACACAAGAGTTTATAAATGTCTTCTTTGTGATTATATTAAAAAAAACTCTTTCATTTTAACTTGTCTTGTCTGTGTTGATTAAACAATTTTCAGTAGTTATGTATTACTCGAATATTGAATTTATCTTTGTTTTCAGTTCTCTAGTGATATATATTTTAAAATTTCTGTCTTTTTCTTGCATTTATTTTGTTTTTGATCAACGGAATCCAATTCTCAAGGTCTCTTTAAGTAGAAAATTTGAAATCCATTTTACCCCTAGGCTCAATAAATATTGAACTAGATATTGAATTCGTAGTTAAATGTGGTAATCAAAACATAGCGATAGTTGATTCATCGGATCTTTGTACAAGTATGACATTATTCGCGAAATATTTTTAATATTACGTCTCTTTCCTACTCATAGAAACTGAAACGATTAATTTAAGTCGTCTGTCCACACAAACCAATGAATTGAACAAAGACAGTCATAGAACGATGGGCGGTGATTGATTTATCTACTGACCGTTGACAATTGTAAGTTTTGTTTCGACAGTGTTTGATTTTTATTAGGCTAAGAATTTATTTATTAGCTAATAACAAATAATCATAGACATATAATACCTAGACTGCGCGCTGCCATCTAAAACTAAGTGACGATTGCGACAGAGAAAACTGAAGCTATTAGGTGGGAAGTCGCTTTCTAATCGACCCTGGTTTATCCAATGGCATTGGGTTTATCGATCACGTCACTTTCCCACTGTCGCCGATTTGACGAATTCCTCAAATTAGAATGAGACTTCCCACCTAATAGCCTCAGTTTTCTCTGTCGCAATCGTCACTTAGTTTTAGATGGCAGCGGGCAGTCTAGGTATTACAGTCGAACCCCCTTATTAGAATACCGGTTATAGGAATATCCCGCTTTAAGGACAAGAAATTTGAGGTCCCGAAACGTTTCTCCCAGAAGAAATTCTTGAACCTCACCTCGCACTCTATCTTCAGACGCTTCGAGATCTAATTTTAGAGCAGGAGAACGCAAGACATTGCAAGAGTCACCATGGGCCTTTTTGAATATGTTGTAGTTTCAATTGCCCTGCCTCCGAGATCCTCATAGCCACTTTACACGATGCAAGTAATTGCGAAATTTATTGCACAAGTTCTTGCAGCAAGAACTTCTGCAATAAGTTGCAACTAGCTTTCTGCAATAAAGTGATTACACGGTGCAAGTAATTGCATAAACTGACATGAAATGGATAAAAATTTTGACATACCATAAATTTTAGGTTATGTTGTTTTTATAAATTAAAAATGTAATTTTTTGAGTAGAGTTATCAGATATATTAGATTAAAATGTTAGATTGTAATTTGAGAAAATTATAATATGTATTATGTATAACAAAATCAATTAATACCTAATGCAAGTATACCTATATATATTTATTCATTTACAAAAGGAAACAAGTTGTTAAATACAAAAGAAATAAAAATAGAATATAGTTTCTTTAATCCCTATGTTGCATAATTAAAGTTATCCACCAGAATAATGTTATCTGTGAAGCGTGAAATTGGTAAAAAGTTCCTCTAGTTTTGTCAAAAATTGTTTAGTTTGAAATTTAGAATGACAGAATGTCAAAACAAACAGTGTAGCCTTAAAAGTTACTAAAAATATAACCAAATTGCAGAAAAAATTGCATGAAAAATAGGACATGTTCTATTTAGCTGCAACTTCTTGCAGCAAGAAATTTCTGCAAGAAGTTGCAGATTTTCTGTGCAATTCGCGTATGACACGATGCAATTTCTATTGCTGCAAGAAATTGTGCAATTAATTGCGCAATTAGTTGCATCGTGTAAAGTGGCTATCAGATTTATCCCCAATTGAACACATAATTGCATGATTTCCCCCCAGTAAATTGTTTCGATCATAAATACCGATTCGATCGAAGTTTTGATCGTTTGTTTATTTTACTACTCTGTATAATTATATGAAATATTTTCAAAATATAATAATTTATAATGGGTGTTCGGATTTCTATCTTACTTTAATATATATTTTGTGGTTCGCTTGAAACTCATAGCTTCCGCAGTTCATCCCTGTCATAAAGCATAAAGTTGTAATAAGTACATTCTTTAATAGACCAGGGTTCATCTGTAAAAATATTAGCACATTTGGACGTTGAGAGGTGACTCAAATTTTTTAGCAGAAATTGCTTGAAAATAAATCAAATAATAATATTTGAGTTATCCTCCCTCTCAAAAAGGCCCGGAACATTGTTTAAATATTCAAAATGTCAAAAAATGAAGGAAAAATTCGATTTTTTTCTTCGTTTTTTGATTATAACTTATAAAGTATTCATTTTCAAGAAAAGTTGTACTGACATAAAAGTTGCGTAATTAAATTTCCTACAAGATTGAATAGGTTAAGAATTTAAAAAATAGTCACCCTTGTTTCAAAATAGCAATAATTGCGAAAAAAACATACAAAAAACAAGTATTTGCATTTTACGTTTTTCAACCATTTATGGTACATTTAGGACCTTCATATTTCACCTAGAAAAACTTTATGATACAGTACAATAATACTGTAAATTTCATTAAGATCGGTTCAACAGATTTTGAAAAATAAATTTTGCAATCCAGCTTTCGCAAAAAAAATTTTATTTTTCAAAATGTCACAGGACTGAAAATAAAGCAGATAACAAGTTGAAATTTTTTTTGCATATAGAAGTGTACTGTACCTTTTATTTGCAATTTTGCAAAATTAAAATCGATTAACTACCACGGCGTCAAGAATTTTTTTAAATAAACATTCATTATTGGTGCTACGCGCAGGAGAGCGGATAGTTTGCTCTTATTGGGCATTCCAATGACCTTTGATAATGATTGATACATTTTAATTTTTATTACATTTCGGTATAAATAAATAAATTTGTTTATTGCAAAATAAAAACACATACTCTATCCTTTGAAATGACCCTTTTATTAGCAAAAACTTTATTGTTTATATATTTTAACTTAGAGAATAAAAGTTTATTATTTTTAAACATATGCAATTGTTTAAACAATATTTCACAAACAATAATAAAATTAGTTTGATTTTTGTGGAATTAAAATATTAAAATACAACAAAATATAGAGTAAGAAAATAATATATTAGATAAAGATTAGAAAAAATTTTGGTGGAAATCAACTTGTGTGAATCGAATACCGCTGTCCTGCGCGTAGCACCAAAAATTAATGTTTATTTAAAAAATTTCCTGACGCCGTGGTAATTAATCGATTTTAATTTTGCAAATTGCAAATAAAAGGTACAGTACACTTCTATAAGCAAAAAAAAATTTCAACTTGCTATCTGCTTTATTTTCAGTCCTGTAACATTTTGAAAAAATTAATTTTTTTTGCGAAAGCTGGATTGCAAAATTTATTTTGCATAATCTATTGAACCGATCTTAATAACATTTACAGTATTGTTTTAATTTATCATAAAGTTTTTCTGGGTGAAATATGAAGGTCCTAAGTATAGCATAAATGGTTGAAAAACGTAAAATGCGAATATGTAGGTACTTGTTTTTGTATTGTTTTTTCGCAATTATTGCTATTTTGCAACAAGGGTGACTATTTTTAAAATTTTTTACCAATTCTATATTGTAGGAAATTTAATTATGCAACTTTTATTTCAGTAAAACTTTTCTCGGAAATGAATACTTTTACAGTTATAATCAAAAACGAAAATAAAAAGCGAATTTTTCCATAATTTTTTGACATTTTGATCATTTAAACAATGTTCCGGACCTTTTTGAGTGGGAGGATAACTCAAATATTATTATTTGATTTATTTTCAAGCAATTTCTGAAAAAAAAATTGAGTCACCTTTCAACGTCCATCTCAAAACAGATGCGCCCTGGACTATCAGTCCAGGGCTCATCTGTTTTGAGATGGACGTTGAGAGGTGACTCAAATTTTTTTGCAGATATTGCTTAAAAATAACTCAAATAATAATATTTGAGTTATCCTCCCACTCAAAATGGTCCGGAACATTGTTTAAATAATCAAAATATCAAAATATGAAGGAAAAACTCGATTTTTTATTGGTTTTTTGAATATAACTTTAAAACTGTTCATTTCTGAGAAAAGTTGTACTGACATAAAAGTTGCTTAATTAAATTTACTATAATATAGAATTGGTTACAAATTTAAAAAATAGTCACCCTTGTTGCAAAATAGCAATATTTGCGAAAAAAACCATACAAAAACAAGTATTGGCATTTTACGTTTTTCAACCATTTAT
Organism: Diabrotica virgifera virgifera; assembly: GCF_917563875.1. Classification (NCBI taxonomy): domain Eukaryota; kingdom Metazoa; phylum Arthropoda; class Insecta; order Coleoptera; family Chrysomelidae; genus Diabrotica; species Diabrotica virgifera. Next base: position 6,832,998 of record NC_065452.1, on the reverse strand, counting down.
GCTACACTTAGGACCTTCATATTTTACCCAAAAAAACTTTATGATATAGTAAAACAACACTGTAAATTTCATTAAGATCGGTGTAATAGATTTTGCAAAATAAATTTTGAAATCCAGCTTTCGCAAAAAAAATTCATTTTTTAAAAATGTTGCAGGACTGAAAATAAAGCAGATAGTAAGTTAAATTTTTTTTTGCTTATAGAGGTGTACTGTACCTTTCATTTGCAATTTTTAAAATTAAAATCGAATAATTACCACGGCGTCAGGAAATTTTTTAAATAAACATTAATTTTTGGCGCTGCGTGCAGGATAGCGGTGTTCGATTCACACAAGTTGATTTCCATCAAAATTTCTTCTAATCTTTATTTAATATATTATTTTCTTTCTCTATATTTTGTTGTATTTTAATATTTTAATTCCACAAAAATCAAACTAATTTTATTATTGTTTGTGAAATATTGTTTAAACAATTGCATATGTTTAAAAATAATAAACTTTTATTCTCTAAGTTAAAATATATGAACAAAGAAAGTTTTTGCTAAAAAAAGTGTTATTTCAAAGGATAGAGTATGTGTTTTTATTTTGCAATAAACAAATTTATTTATTTATATCGAAATGTAATAAAAATTAAAATGTATCGATCATTATCAAAGGTCATTGAAATGCCCAATCAGAGCAAACTATCCGCTGTCCTGCGCGTAGCACCAATAATTAATGTTTATTTAAAAAAATTCCTGACGCCGTGGCAGTTAATCGATTTTAATTTTGCAAATTGCAAGTAAAAGTTACAGTACACTTCTATACGCAAAAAAAATTTCAACTTGCTATCTGCTTTATTTTTAGTCCTGTAACAATTTAAAGAAACGAATTTTTTTTGCGAATGCTGGATTGCAAAATTTATTTTGCAAAATCTATTGAACCAAGCTTAATGAAATTTACAGTATTGTTTTATTGTATCATAAAGTTTTTCTGGGTGAAATATGAAGGTCCTAAGTGTAGCATAAATGGTTGAAAAAACGTAAAATGCGAATACTTGTTTTTGTATAGTTTTTTCGCAATTATTGCTATTTTGCAACAAGGGTAACTATTTTTTAAATTTTTAACCAGTTCCATATTGTAGGAAATTTAATTATGCAACTTTTATGTCAGTACAACTTTTCTCGTAAATGAATACTTTTAAAGTTATAATCAAAAAACGAAGAAAAAAATCGAATTTTTCCTTCATTTTTTGACATTTTGATTATTTAAACAATGTTCCGGACCTTTTTGAGAGGGAGGATAACCCAAATATTATTATTTGGGTTATTTTCAAGCAATTTCTGCAAAAAAATTTGAGTCACCTCTCAACGTCCAAATGTACTAATATTTTTACAGATCCGCCCTGGTCTATATAATTTGTTTTGTTTCAAGTTAAATATTCTTTAACCTAACGCTAATAATAAGTCGTGTTTGCATCGTACTATTGTCATTATTACTGCTAGAAAATAAAAACCAGAAGCGAAAAAAACTAATTGTTTACAGTAATGGTTTTAAACACAGGACAATCTTTTCGCCATTAGTATTTTCTAAATAACATAAGTATGAATCGAAAATAAAAGGTTTTGTTTGTTACGTTAACGATATTTACTATAAGTAGGTATTGCAGTACATAACTAATAATTTTTTCAATTCACTCTATGTATATACATATGTTACACTTGAAATTTCCGCGCCATATGTTCTTTCTGTGGTTTTCCGGGTTTGACTCAGCGTTGAATAATTTTGGTTTTTGAAAAAACCATTATTTTGACGACCGACGTTTCGGCAAGATCACACTTGCCATTGTCAAGTCAGTTAGTTCCGCTTCTAGTTTACTTCAAGCAGCAGCGCGAAGCGGAACTAACTAACTCGACAATGGCAAGTGTGATCTTGCCAAAACGTGTCGAAATAATGGTTTTTGTAAAAACCAAAATTATTCAACGCGGAGTCAAACCCTGAAAACCACAGAAAGAATATATATATACAGGGTGTATCATTAAGAATGTTCAATCTCTGAGTTGTAGATTCTAGACCTCAAAATATTAAGATCTAACCCAAATTACTTAAATAAAATGTGGCTCCTTTCTGAGTTACAGGGTGTTTTATCTAAAAATTTAAAAACTATTTTTACTCAGTACTTTAAAACTATTTGACTTATCCTTATCATACTTGGCAAAAAGTGTGGCTACTGTACACCCTACTAAATTATTATAAATAAAACGTTTCTAGCTACAACCAGAGACGTACGACAGGGGATAGTGAATGGTTGACCCTTCCTAATTTCTACGCAACTGGGGGAATTATTACTTTAGCCCATTTTTTCGATTCTCCAATACTTTCTATGTAAATAATATACTCTCAATTGTTAACGATAAAGTCATTAGTTTTCGAGATATTTGAAGTTAAAAATGAAACGGCACAGTTATTTTGATTAATGTATTGTGTCGGTTCATTTTTAACTTCAAATATCTCGAACACTAATGAATGATTTTATCGTTACGAATGAAGAGTATATTATTTGCATAAAAAGTACTGGAACATTTAAAAACTACACTAAAATAGTAGAATTCGTCAGTGGCGTAGAATTTGGGAAGGGCCGACCAGTCACTTTCCCCTGTCTTACGCCTCTGGTAGTAGCAGTAGCCAGAAACGATTATTTAACATAATTTAGTACAGTGTACAGTACCTACACTTTCTGCCAAGTATGATAAGGATACGTCAAATAGTTTTAAAGTACTGGGTTAAAATAGTTTTTATTTTTAAATAAAGCACCCTGTAACTCAGTAAGGAGCCACATTTTATGTAGGTATTAGGTACAAATAGTTTTTAAATATTAATCACAATGGATTATATCATAAATTGATCAAAATTAATTAAAACTATTTGACGTATCCTTATCATACTTGGCAGAAAGTGTAGGTACTGTACACTGTACTAAATTATGTTAAATAATCGTTTCTGACTACTACCAGAGGCGTACGACAGGGGAAAGCGACTGCTCGGCCCTTCTCAAATTCTACGCCACTGACGGAATTGCTATTTTAGTGTAATTTTGAAATTTTCCAGTACATTTTATGCAAATAATATACTCTTCATTCGTAACGATAAAATCATTAGTGTTCGAGATATTTGAAGTTAAAAATGAAGTGACACAATACATTAATCAAAATAACTGTGCCGTTTCATTTTTAACTTCAAATATCTCGAAAACTAATGACTTTATCGCTAACAATGAAGAGTATATTATTTACATAGAAAGTATTGGAGACTCAAAAAATTGCTCTAAAATAGTAATTCCCCTAGTGACGTAGAATTTGGGAAGCATCAACCACTCACTATCCCCTGTCGTATGCCTCTGGTAGTAGCTAGAAACGTTTATTTATAATAATTTAGTAGGGTGTATAGTAGTCACACTTTCTGCCAAGCATTATACGGATACGTCAAGTAGTTTTAAAGTACTGGGTTAAAATAGTTTGTAAATTTTTAAATAAAACACCCTGTAACTCAGAAAGGAGCCACATTTTATTTAGGCGATTTGGGTTAAATCTTAATATTTTGAGGTATAGAGTCTACAACTCAAAGATTGGACATTCTTAATGATACACACTGTATATATAATATACGTCGATTTTAATAAATATGTAGTTCATAAGAATAAAATTGTGGGATGGTTATTGGACACAATTTGAAGAAAAACGACAACAATTTAAGAAAGGAAAAATAGGACACAATTAAGTTTATCTCAGGAACCATGAAATTAAACGTTCCGTTTTTATAAGATTAAACAGAAATAAATCAGTTTTTATATAAAATTTGCGGAGTCAGCTCTGCTGAGTCAGACAGCCAATGAGAATGTGGTATTACTCGGGTACACTCTAAGAGCCAATAGATATACTTAACACCTACCCTTGTCGGAGAAACTTCACTAGCACCTTTTGCATGAAAATGACAGGATTATTAAACTCTTTTTTATGGAGAAGGGTAGAATAGAAATGGATTGGTAAAGCAAAGTACAGAACGTAAGCTCCGATTAATCACTGATGATTGAATATCATCAATCGATCGAGCTCACATCACAGAATTAGCGATCCCATTACAGCATGAAGAGTCCCTTCTAGTTTTCAGAGAAGTACTTTTGAAGTTAATTATAGATTTAATTTTTATAGAAGGAACATTTCCTAGAATATCCGATCTTTTATAATCAAATATTTGTTGTACTATTTATAATGGCCCCAAATCCCCAAATGGATATTAAATATTAAAGATCAAACATAGATACTCGTGTTCTATACTCATTCTAAAGGGTATCCCAAAATTTACAGCTTTGAATTTAATAGAAAACACTGTTTTTTCTTTAGATTTAAATATTTTTATTGAATCAAAGTACACAGGATAGGGTTCAAGCCCGGCCTGGGCCGCCGGCCCACCGGCCCGCGGGCCGGTGCGCCTTTTGCTTTCGTTCATATTACATTAAAAAGTTAAACGCTGAAATTTTTTTTTAAACTTTACACAAATATTCGTTGAAGCAAAGATCAATTGAATATAATGTGGTTGCAAAACAGAACTCGTATCAGGTATCAGATAATCAGTTAAGTCTAGCACGCATAGCTTGAAAATGGCATTAAGGGTTTTATGTTAATAGCTCAGATGCGACGCGCGGCGCCCTCTAACACCTTCGGGCGCCTTTTACCTGACTACATTATACCTACATACAGTTGAGTCCGGGAATCTTTACCCGTGCGTCATCATTTAAAGCATACGAAATAAGTCGATGATAAGTCGGAAATTGAAATTTACTAAACGCAACAGCAAGTCACTTACTGTCACTTGCTGTTGCGTTTAGTAAATTTCAATTTCCGACTTATCATCGACTTATTTCGTATGCTTTAAATGATGACGCACGGGTAAAGATTCCCGGACTCAACTGTACAGGATTGTTGCGCTCAAGAATCATACATAACGAAGCCAGTGGATGCAATAAAATACAACTCGTATCAGGTGTCAGATAATCAAAGGCCAGCACACATAGCTCGAAAATGGCACCCTGGGTATTATGTTAGTAGCTTAGATACGACGCGGGGCGCCCTCAAACACCTTCTTTCGCCTTTTGTAGTTAGCGATATCCACCGTTTCTGTTATAATATAAGAGTGTTACATCACACAATTGGCTTAAAATATACAGGTACAGTTTTCTGCATACATAGCTCGAAAATGACATTCAGATTTTTTGTTAATAGCGTAGATGCGACGCGCGGCTCCCTCGAAGACCATCGGGCGACTTTCGCCTGACTACGTTGTACAGTCGAACCCGCTTATTGGAATAGCCTTCGTGCCAAGCAAAAGTATTCCTTTAACGGGGATATTCTAATAACCGATCACTGATGGCTAGTGGGAACATTTCGGCACCTAAAATTTCTATTCCTTAAACCGGTATTCTAATAAGCGGGTTCGACTGAATATACAGGATTTTTGCGCCCAGATTCATACATAACGAAGCCAGTGGGTACAACAAAATACAACTTGTATCAGGTATCAGATTATCAAAGACTAGCATACATAGCTCGAAAATGGCACCCAGAGTTTTATGTTAAAAGCTTCTTATATCTTAATAATATCTATAATAGCTTAATATCTTCGGGCGCCTTTTGTAGGCATCAATATCTGCAGTTTATGTTACAATATATGAGAGGCACATCCTACAGTTGGCCTAACATATACAGGTGCAGTTTTTTACGCTCCTTAACTACATTATACATAAGCTTTTCGCACCCCAGAATCCTACATACCGAAGTCAGTGGGTACAATAAACAGCGCTCTTACACTAAAATAGTAAGCTGGGTTTTACGCTAAAATAGCAAGCGCCAATTAATACCTGAAAATTCAGTGGGTTCAAAGGATTACCATTGTTGAAGTGCTACGACGTTTAAATAAGGAGATAGAAAATTATGAACAGTATAAAAACTAGAAAACTGGAATATTTGGGTCACATTACCAAAGGAGAAAAATATGAGTTGCTGAGAATTATTATGCAAGGAAGGATCCCAGGAAGAAGAAGCATAGGAAGAAGACGCATCTCCTGGCTGAGCAACCTTAGAGAATGGTTTAACTGTAGTTCATTACAACTGTTCAGAGCAGCAGCCAACAAAGTGACCATAGCCACTATGATATCTAACCTCCGATAGGAGAGGGAACTTTAAGAAGAAGAATTAATACCTAACCAAAACTGTAGTCTCAGTAAATGGCACCCATATCCCATATCCTATCCCAACAATGTCTGTCTCGTACGCTGTTTTTTGGGTTCAGTACGATTGTACGATATACCCAATAGCTGTGAATTTTACAATTTTAACACTACTTGAGTTTAATTTAGATGTTTAGTTAGATATAAAGTTTGATGTAAAAAGTTTAAGGAGGGGGGAGGGTGGCTGGCGCTTGTGTTTAGAGATTAGGTTGGCGCCTTTTTTAGAATTTGGGTTGAAGCGATTTTTAGAATTTGGGTTGGCGCCTTTTTGATTAGCCAGTCCGGCCCCGAATAGGGTTTTTTATGGAATAGCACATTAGGCAAATAGCCTCCACGGCTTTGCTGGCACGTACCTACGTATTGTTTTGTCGAAATTTTCCATGACTATTTTGCATAAATGTGGCTGAATTTCGTTGATGGACCAATGGACCATCCTCTTTCAATGCACAGGATTGTAGGCTTGTTGACATAGATGTTGACATATATGTTTGACGGCATTAAAAGAACTCTAATGGCGTTACATCACACGATCTCGGGGGCCAACTCTGATCACCGAAACGGGAAATTACACGTCAAGGAAATGTCTCATGCAGTTTTTGAGTTGTTGAAACCACATGTCGTCCACACCAACATCATCCATTTTATCCGCAACAAACAAGAACACGTTGTGGATGCATTTTTTTCGACAGTCACATGTGGGTTCTTAGAACCCAAATGCGGAAATTTTGATGATTAATAAAGCCATCAAGGTGAAAATGTGCTTCATCGCTTAGGATGATTTTGCTTGAAAATCAGCATCCACTTATTGATGTTCAATAATCTATTCAACGAACTCTCTTTTGAACTTCCAATTGAAATTTGTTGTAAGCATCGAGATGCAGATCTTCAGTGAGTACACACTGTAGAGAGCTTCTTGAAATTTGTAATTCTTGTCCACAACCTCGAATTGATGTTCCTGGATTTTCACCAACACTATCACTCACTGCTAGATATTGAAATTTGAGCGGCTTGTTTTTGGACGACCAATGATTTGATCCAGTCTCTCTGAATTTTTTAATTATTCTCTTCACAATTGTCGAAGTTAAATCAACATTCCGACCATATTTTCTACGACATTTTCGAACTGTACCCACCCAACTTCTATTATTTTAAAATCTTGTTCATCAATGAAAATTATTTATTCCCTCGTGTAACGCTCCATTTTTATTAACCCTGAACTGTCAGCTTCAAATCGACCATGTGCTGATAGACAAAAGGGCAGCCAGTAGTATCTCCGATGTGAGAACACGAGGAGCATGCTGTGGATCAGACCATCTTTTACGACAAACCAAATTTAGGTGCACAGTTAACAGAGAAAGAAACGAAAGACAACAAAGAACAAAAAAAACTGGACCTGGAAAAACTGAAGACTTAAAAGGAATGTAAAGAGAAGTTCGAACAAGCAGTCGCAAATAAGTTAAGGACGCTAGAACTGCACTCCATAGAGAGTAAATGGAGTAATATAAAAACAGCAGTACTGACAGTAACAGCTTCCACCCTGGGAAACAAGAAAAGGAGAGAAGAGGAGCATGGTTTGATGACGAGTACAGACAAGCGATAGAGGAAAGAAATGAAGCACATAAAATGTACATAACAAGAAGAACACGGGAAAGACGAACATCAGTTGAAGTCGCAAGACGGAAAGCAGACAAGATATGTAGAAATAAAAGCAAGCTTATGAAAACAGACAAATAGAAAAATGGAAGAAAATTTCAAAAACAACGAAATTAGAGAGGCTTACGAATACCTAAAAAAGATAAAAAGTGGATACAAACCTCAAACAAGTCTATGCAAAGATGAAAGTGGGCAAATAAACAGTGACCAACAGAAAGTCACAAAAACCTGGAAGTATTAGTTTCAGACCCTACTTGGAACACGAGTAGACATGGAGGATGAAATGGGTACGAACCACGTAGAACTCACGTAGGGTACGTGGTTCGTACGTAGAAGAGAATGAAGTAGAAGCTCCAACCATAGAGGAAATTCTCGAAGCTATTAAGGCCTAGAAAAATAATAATGCCCCGGGAGTTGACGAAATTCCAGCAAAACTGTATAAGTCAACAGTCATATAAAGTATTCCGACCACCTAGCAAGTCTTATCTACGTGCTCATCAAAGACAAGAAGAAGAGAACGTGCAAGAAGAGAAAATACCCGACGACTGGAAGGAAATTATAATATGCCCGGTCTATAAAAAAGGAGACAAACTCCAGTGCAAAAACTACCGTGGAATTTCTCTACTATGTACAGCATATAAAGTCCTCACGTATATTATAAACCAGCGGCTCTAACCACTAGCAGAAAATATTATTGGAGAGTATCAGACGGGCTTCAGACGGGGTAGATCGACAACGGATCAAATATATAGGGTGAGGCAGATAAAGGGCCTATTAGAAATATCTCGAGAACTAAAGACAATTGAATTATGAAAATTGGAATAAGGGGGTTTTGAAGACTGATCTATTTAATGAAAATATTTTCATCTATTTGGTACTTCCGGTTATAGCGGAAGTTGCTTATAACTTCGTTTTTTAAATGCGACATATATTTTTACATTTTTTGATTCTCCTCGATTTCTTCTTTATTAAAATATAAGGTTTTGTAATAATATACAGGGTAGGTTAAAAGATAATTACGTTTTCTTATTAATTTCGTAGCAATATTTCCACCCTGTAGGATTGTAGTAGTTTGACATAATAAACTCTATTTATGTTCAAATGATTTTTAATATAGTCTACTATTGTTAACAATTATTAGTGTAGCTAAATTTTTAATTTTAGTATACAGGGTGGGTCGAAACTCGGAATGAGTATTTTCTGAGTTTTCTTAAACGGAACACCCTATATTTTAGTATTGTAATGAAATGATATTTCATAGTACTTTTTACTTCTTAAGCATTCCCTATACCTAACTGCTTTAATTTGTGCTTAATTGTTAATCGCACCAACAATCTTAACTTCGATGGTATTTTGATACCTCAACCACTATTGGCAATTTTAGGTATCAGTATAGATTAATATGTATTTATTTCCAAAAAATTATTTGTGACTGAATATTTTCACGGCCAACCTAATACAATTTCACCTATTTTGTGTTGCAATTAATGTTTGGCTTTAATCACCAATAACTCACAAATTAAAGAAGTTAGGTATAGGGAATGCTTAAGAAATTAAAAAGTACCATAAAATAACATTTCACTACAATACTAAAATACAGGGTGTTCCATTTAAGAAAACTCAGAAAATACTCATTCCGAGTTTCGACCAACCCTGTATACTAAAATGAAAAGTTTAACTATACCAATAACTGTTAACAATAGATTAAAAATCATTTGAACATAAATAGAGTTTATTATGTCAAACTACTACAATCCTACAGGGTGTTAATGTTGCTACGAAATTAATAAGAAAACGTAATTATCTTTTAACCTACCCTGTATAATATTACAAAACCTTATATTTTAAGAAAGAAGAAATCGAGTAGAATCGAAAAATGTAAAAATATACAGGGTGTCCCATTTAAAAAAACGAAGTTACAATCAACTTCCGGTATAACCGGAAGTAGCAAAGAGAAGAAAATATTTTCATTAAATAGTTCATACCTCAAAACCCCTGTATTCCAATTTTCAAGATTCTCTTAGCTTTAGTTCTCGAGATATTTCTAATAGGCCCTTTATCTGCCTCACCCTGTATACAGTCAAACAGGTCTTGAGCAAATCATATAGGAACACGACATTGATGTTCACAACGTGTTTGTAGACTTTAAACAGACATATATGACTCAGTCAAAACGAACAGACTACACTATATATATTGACTGAATTGGAAATACCACACAAGCTAATTAGGTTCATTAAAGCCAGAATGGATGAAACTTAGGCATGTGTACGAATACAAAACTACCGGACAGACTTTTTCAAAATCTCGCAGGGACTGAAGCAAGGAGATAAGCTGGCCCCAACATTGTTTAACCTAGCACTGGAGTATGCAGTTAGGCAAATGCGAACTAGACGAGGAAACCTACTGACCAACAGAACGGTTCAACTGGCCGCTTATGCCGATGATATTAATATTATGAATAGAACATCAACAGGAGCACAGGAAACATACGCAGAGTTAAAAACGCAAACGAAAAGGCTAGGTCTGGAAATTAACACAGAAAAAAACAAAAATAATGATACAGACGAGAAGAAATATTGTCCCATAAAACATTATACCTGAAGATGACATTGAAATGGTTGGAAAGATTACATACCTACCTGGGAGTAGAAATATATGCTGACGGATCAGAGAATAACGCAGGGAAAGAGCTTATTTAACCCTCTCCCATATATTTCGGTCTAAAAGTGTCCACTGTAATACAAAGATGAGAATCTATAAAACCTTAATTCGACCAATAGCATGCTATGGTAGTGAAGCATGAGTCTTGAAAGAAACATCCAAAAACAAACTCGACACATTCGAAAGGAAAGAGTACTGAGGAGAATACTACGACGGAGGGAAAACGGAATCTTCAGAAATCGAAACAACCACGAGCTTTATCAACTTTATGAGGAAACACCCCTGTCAGACTTCATTAGAATACACAGATTGCAATGGGCCGGGTATGTGATAAGAATGGGAGGGGATAGGCTACCAAAAAGAGCACTGAATGCTAGAATGCAGGGGAAGAGACGGGTTGGAAAGCCAAGAAAACGCTGGGAAGACACAGTAAGTAGCGACGCACAAGCACTTTTGGGAGTCCGTGTATGGAGAAGAGCAGCCACAGACAAACAAGGGTGGAGGCAAAAAATAAAAGACGTCAAGGCTCAATTTGAGCTGTAGTGTAGTAGAAGAAGAAGAAGAAACTGTCAGCTGTCAAACAGTTCTTATTTTGTTGTTGTTGACAATTTATTGCACAAATGGACGCAAATTCAAATCTTTCGAATTTTGGGACAACTTTTAATTCCAGTTGGTGTTGACGTTGGTCATTTTATTTAATCTTCTGAGTTCTGTTAGATTATATTAAAATTATGAAGACGTGTAGCCATTATTGCATAATAATTAAGCAGTGTAACGAGATATTTATTTCCAGACGCAAATGCCGTGGTCTGGAATTATTTCCTCCTGAATTTTGGTCTGTGGCTTGAGACGGATATAATATCAAAGGCGATGCGGCCGGAATTGGTTTCGTGATGGTATTTTATAGGAATGAATAATGCTTATTATGCATTGTAATGGAAAGTGCTATATGTTTTCTATCGTAATTAAATGTAATGGAACACTATTAAAATACACTACACATTTTCCATTTAACAAGAGGACGTTAAGATTAGAATATTAATATGTATATTCAATTTGCCCTGGAGTTAAAATTTAATTTTTTTCGTTGCGTTTCGATAAAGCGCACAACCTCGAATACCTTTCAATATTCACAGTATTTAATACCAATGTTCATACCACTATGTTCTGACATCGCACGACACGTTCAACGACATCATCAGCCACGATCATTGAGCTTTCTTCTTTTATGTATCCTCTATTATTTCAGGGCAGGTTAACCAAAACCTGCCCTAGATGCCCAGCATCTACATTCTGGAAAATCTCCAATCCAAAGCCCTCCGAGTGATAACTAAAGTGCCTTAGTACATTCTAAACAATACGATCGCACAAGACCTCAAAATGACAACTGTTAAGGAAGATAGATTTCACCTAACGCAGCCAACGGTATAAACAGAGACCAACAGACTATCCCAATAATCTGGCTCAAAACTTTATGAAACAACCAATCGGCTGAAGGCTTAAGCGAAAGATCCCACTCGACCTATTAGCTATAAACTAATCGCAGATGACCAATAAAACTTAGAAGCAGAAGTTAACCAAACCCAAAGACAAATGAGATACCGTTCCAGTGTCACAAATATATAGGACATTATAGAAACACAGACTTACTCACAATCATTTAATAATACTTCGACGACCGGTTTCGATCTCTACAATATTCAGGTCATCTTCAGGTCGGCGTTACAAGTAGTTAAATGATGCCGTTACAAGGGATGCTTTGTAAGTTCATCGATAACATGTGTAAACGTCCAAACTATGCTAATAGGTGGACATGCTTCGTAGTTCATAACACAGTGAATTGGAATGGATCCTGAAGGCAGATGTGTGTTGTGAAACAGAGATAGATGTATTAGTTATGAGAAAGACAACGTTCAGGTGGGAATGTTCATAAATGCAGCTAAGGTGTAAATTTACTTATTGTAAACACTTGTACAATTGTGAAGGTCTTTGCTCTTAGATGTTTTGAGCTATGGGCAAATAGTCGAAGTAAGGAAAATGACAAATAGGAATAAATATTCAAGTTTGTATTGTTCCCTGTCACAGGACTACGGGATGTACGGGAACTCCCTGTGACAGGGAACAATACAAACTTGGATATTTATTCCTATTTGTCATTTTCCTTACTTCGACCTTTGCCCATAGCTCAAAACATCTAAGAGCAAAGACCTTCACAATCATACAAGTGTTTACAATAAGTAAATTTACACCTTACCTGCATTTATGAACATTCCCACCCGAACGTTGTCTTTCTCATAACTAATACATCTGTCTCTGTTTCACAACACACATCTGCCTTCATGATCCATTCCAATTCACTGTGTTATGACCTACGAAGCATATCCGCTTACCCAGTCCTTCACCTAGCTATACTACTAGCATAGTTTGGACGTTTACACATGTTATCGATGAACTTACAAAGCATCCCTTGTAACGGCATCATTTAACTACTTGTAACGCCGACCTGAAGATGATCTGAATATTGTAGAGATCGAAACCGGTCGTCGAAGTATTATTAAATGATTGTGAGTAAGTCTGTGTTTCTTTACTTCATTTAAAATGAACTCACATATGCAACCCATTCGACATATAGGACATTCTCAATGGATAATTTCTTTCATATATACACCGTTCTTAGGCGTCAACTCCTTTCGGTAGGGATCTATGGAGAAGTATCACCAAGCCACAAACCCTTATCCCTTGCCGTACCGCTCCTCCATAGGCCGATCAGACGCCAGTTATTCCAGACCAAGTTGTAGATTCTATTGAATTTTCTACTACGGCGTTGGCCTTTTATTAATTTCATGACCTGGCTGAGGCTCGAACCGTCGATCGCAAATACACCAAACTTGTAGATCGACTGCGCCTCTGTCAACTGGACTGTCTAGACCGACGCATCTTTCTTTCATGCCATTTGTTAAATATTTTACAGACAACCCACTTATTATTTATTACAGATTGCAAATTAACTGGGAAGTTAATAAAAACATGTTTGAGAAAAAATGGTAGATTGACTGGGAGGCGTGAAAACATTCTAGAAACAACTGAAAAACTGCATCGTGTTCTTGGAGAATAGAAAGAGAACATCTGGACCAGATATAATCGCTTATACGCTGTAAATGAAATCCGGAGAGATAATATCCCGGATTAATCAGAATATTAGACAACAATTACATTGAATAATACTACATTAGACTACAAACTGAAAATTATAAAATATTTATTTTGATGATTATACATATTCTGATTTTTACTTTTTTCTTGTTTTTTTTTTGTGTTTTAGATAATGTTAATGATATATTAATATTTAGCTTTATATAATGTTTACATACAAATTCAATCGAAATTACCGGTAATTTATTTATTTATTTTTTAACAACAGATACAAACAGGTTTCCCTGCTTACATGTATCCGTATCTACAATGACAACAATTTAGTACAACATCCACATAATGTAATAATTCGAGGTAATAGAGACAAAAACGACAGATGTTTACCAGCAAAAACGTTAAAAATAATAATAATAAAAAAACCTCTCTTTATATTATTCATGCAATAGACGTTTAAATAATTGCAAGTTTATTTCAAATAATTCCAGACAAGTGGTTGTTGTTAAATCGTTGTAAATTTGGCACATTTTATTAAGTGGGCTAGAAGTATTTACAAAAAATAATATGTTTCTTGGACGGGTTCTAGACAATAAAATTGTATTTGCCCCAAAAGATCAGGCGAGTCTATTAAGTGATTACATAGTTTATAGAGAAAAATTAAACAATGTTGAAGTCTTCTTTGCTCTAATTTTTTTTATATTAAATTCTTTTCTTAATGGTTGATACGAATCATATTCTGGCGATATTTTATGCTTTTTGTAAAATAAATATTTAATAAACTTGTTTTGAATTGATTCAATTTGGCGCATGTGACCACTATTTATTAAGGTACTCCAGACAATACTCCCAAATTCTAATTTGCTTCTAACAAATGAATTAAAGAGCCGTTTAATTGAGTCGATATTATGAAATTTATATGTTACACGTTTAATAAGTCCCATCATTTTGTATGACTGAGACATAATATTTTGCACATGTAAGTTAAAACTTAAATTATTTACAAACGTAATATCAAGATCCGTCACTTCATTGACCCTATGTAAGTTATTATTTCCCATATTGTACATAAAATAACTAGGGTTTTCCTGACGACTATATGTCATGATCGTACATTTGTTCAAATTAAAATACAGTTTATTACGTATTGACCAATCATAAATCTCGTTTAAATCGTACTGTAATTGAAAATAATCATTCAAATCTTTAATTTCTCTAAATATTTTTAAATCATCCGCATATAACAGGCACCGAGATGTAATTTAAGAAGGTAATTCATTCACAAACAGTAAAAATAATAGCGGTCCTAAATTTGAACCTTGTGGTATACCTGATTCCACCAGGAAAACCTCCGATTTATCTCCTTTATATGATACAAATTGCCATCTATCTGTCAAGTATGTTACAAAAAGTTCTAGCAATGAATTGCTTAGCCCAAAGTACAATAATTTTTCTAATAGAATATC
The DNA here is from genome assembly GCF_917563875.1 of Diabrotica virgifera virgifera. Classification (NCBI taxonomy): domain Eukaryota; kingdom Metazoa; phylum Arthropoda; class Insecta; order Coleoptera; family Chrysomelidae; genus Diabrotica; species Diabrotica virgifera. The sequence continues at coordinate 6,817,809 of NC_065452.1, read as the reverse complement.
ATGGTTGACCTTATCGAAGGCTTTGGCGAAATCAGTGTAATCTAAAACTTCAGTGTTTTTGCCTAGCTGTATAAATCCAATCACCAATAAAACTTTCAAATTGAAGATTTGTCACAGATAATATCACTATCAGTGAATATATTTTGAGATAGCTTGCATCAGTTTTTTTAATAAGTAAGTTTAATAATAATAATTGCCGAGTCATTGAAAATAATCGTAATTAGAGTAAACTGTGGTTTTAACATTTATATTACGCTGGTAGGTAGTTCAGCCATTTTGTAAATCATAATTGTCAGTACGTGATATTCATGTTACTATCATTGTCAATATAAAGGTTGTTTGTGAACCGAATATATTCAGAAATACATTTTAAAAAATAAATAAAAGCTAATTTACTAAAAGCTAAGTACATATAATTACTGTGTAATTTACAATGTAAATTACATTTTAATGAAAGCTAAGTTCATGTAATGGACAGCCTAAGTCTGACGTCACAAATGTCACAAAATTGGGAGGAGTGAGGAGCTTATATTGACTCCAAACAATTTTGTTTGTAGCGTTAAATTGTCATAAGGAATTTTTCATTTATGTGCTTTGTGTGGAAAAATCAGACTTCATTTAAGTATTTCGTTAAAGAAACGTGTTAATTAAGAGATTTTTATTCGTTTTTGCTCAGGTGGTTTTTATTCCTTAGTGGTTGAAAATAAACATAACCTCAAAACTGTTAACGTTCTTATCATTGCATTAAATTAACTCACCTGGGCAAAAACGAATAAAAATCTCTTAACTGACACGTTTCTTTAAGTAAATACCTAAATGAAAAGTCTTATTTTGTCACACAAACCACGTAAACAATAATTGAAAAATTCCTTATGAGTGTTTAACCTTGTAAACAAAATTGTTTGGAGTCAAATATAAGCTCCTCCCAATTTTGTGACGTCAAGACTTAGGATGTCCATTATGTGCTCACACTGTAATCTTGGCATTAGAATAATTGCTTTTGGAGCACTCCGGACAACTTCCATCGAAAGCTTACTGAGTGAAACCGGTGAGCCAGCCACCCATGCTTTATCGAAGAATGTATTAATACTTTCTCATTCAACTTCTATTGCCTCAAATCCAAGTAAACCTTTGTATGAGGTTTATACACCAGGGAAATAAGGCATAAATATACCATGTTCGGGACACTTGAGCAGCCAGGTTGCAAATGGGTTTTTTGGGTACTATATAGCTAATACATTATAAATACAAAAATGCCCGTCACAGTTTGGACAAGGAATTTAGTTATTAACAAATAAGGGTCAAAAATGAGAGTTTTTTCGTTTAAATCGCTTTTCGTTTAAGTAAAAATTGGGTAATTAAATGTCTTATTTATAATATTTTTCTTTTAGTAGATGAGCCAAGGTTTAAAATAGCGTTTATTGAATTTTGGTCCGATTATTTGTTGCTTCGGATATTGCAAGGTAAAACTAAAATTTTGAATAAAAAATTTGCTGTAATTTTTGCGAAAATGAATTTAGGACTTTCATATTGCATAAAAAGTTGAGTCAAACAGTCCATACAATGCACAAACATTTTTAAGACGATGCGTCAATTTGTTTAAATTTTATTCAATTTGTTTATCCCAAAGAGCATTTTTTTCGCAATATTATTGTTCAGAAAATAATAATGATACAACAATTCTGTGAAAACAACATGAAAGAAGAAAAATAGTCATATTTTCAACGCATTTAAAAAAAATCATTAAAAAATCATTTTTATCACTCAGAAAACATTTTACTAAAATAGAGTCATTTTTGGCTTATAAACAATTTGAATAACTTTATTAATATTGACTGTAGGCTAAAACTACAATGGAATTTGAAAAACTGGTATTTTTATACGAATTTTCAAAGAAAAACGTTTCGCCTAGGTTAATTACGTTCAAAGTTAGCCACTTTTTTTATTTAATTGACGGCTACTTTGTTTATAACAATTAAGCAACCTAACTAGAGCCATTTTGAAGTTGAAGATATATAGGTTATGTGTAAAAGTTTGAGTAAACTTTTAACCCCAACAGAGTGGTTAATAAAGCTTTAAAAATGGCGTCAGAATGGAATTAGTTCGTGGTCGGTGGATGGGATGTACTAAAATACGTGCACTCAAAAAATGAAACTGATTCTGCAAACATATGCTGCGATTAATATCGCTGGAACTTGTTGATGGATTTTGATCATAATTTTTTTAATGTGTATGTACTCGTAGTCTTATAGAGTACGTTATGTACACACAACCCCACCTAACATTACAAAATGCTAGAGGGAACTCCCCTTATCACTCTGGGATATGAAAAATAGATTACGACCGATTCTAAGACCTACCGAATATACATAAATAATTTCATAAAAATCGGCCAAGCGGACTCGGAGGAGTATGGAAACTAACACTGTGACAGGAGAATTTTTAGATGTAAATATATAGATGGCTATTAACAAATAGGGGTTGGTGATAGAAGAGTGAAAATTAAGGGTTGTATGTATTTTTTAATTCTACATCATATAAAATTAAGGTAGATAATTTTGTCCAAAAAAATAAAAAAAAAAATGTCAGGAAGGCAACCCCCGTTATAACTTATGGGTATAAAATATAGATTAAAACCGCTTCAACGTCTTACAGGATAAACGTGTAAAATTTTATAAAAATCGGTCAAGCCGTTTCGGAGTAGTATGGTAACTAACACTGTTACAGGAGAATTTGATGTATATAGAAGTAACTGCGAATTAAATAATAAAAGTAGCTAACTTTGAACATAATTAACATAGGCAAAAATTTTTTTTCTGAAAATTCGTATAAAAAATACCAGCTTTTGAAATCCTAAAGTAGATTTAATCTATAGTCAATATTAACAAAGTTATTCAAATTGTCTAGAAGCCAAAAATGACTCTATTTTACTAAACTTTTTTCGGAGTGATACGACAATTTTATGATTTTTTTCAATACTTTAAATATATAACTATTATTCTTGCATGTGGTTTCCACAGAATTGCTATTTCATTATTATTTTCTGAACAATAACATTGCGAAAAAAGAGCTCTTTGCGATAAACAAATTGAATAAAATTTAAACTAATTGACAAATCGTCTTAAAAATTTTTGTGCATTATGTGGAATGTTTGACTCAACTTTTCGTGTAATATGAAAGTCTTAAGGCCATTTTCGCAAAAGTTATAGCACATTTTTAATTTTTGAAATTTTAGCCTTATTTTGCACTTTCCGAAACAAAAAGGATCGGACCAAAATTCAAAAAGTGCCATTTTAAACTTTTACTCATCTACAAAAAAAAAAAGAATAATATAAATAAGATATTTAATTACCCTATTTTTACCTGTAGCGATTTAAACGAAAAACCTGCCATTTTTGACCCTTATTTGTTAATAACTAAGTTTCTCGTCCGAACTGTGACGGGCATTTTTGTATTTATAATGTATTAGGTATATAGTACCCAAAAAATCCATTTGCAACCTGGCTGCTCAAGTGTCCCGACACAAACCTTATTTCTCTGGACTATCAGTCATACTGGACTATCATGGAGGCCTTTGAAATGTGGCTGCACAGACGTATTCTAAAAATACCATGGACGGCTATGCTGACAAATGTGGCAGTCCTTAAGAGAGCAAATGCTACCCGTGAGCTGCTTGATAACATCAAATATAGAAAGATGGCCTATTTTGGACACGTAGTAAGGGGAGACCGGTATAATATTCTTCAACTTATTATGATGGGTAAAATCGAAGGAAGCAGAGGAATTGGTAGAAAGCAGGCCTCTTGGTTGAAGAATATCCGGGAGTGGACAGGAATAAAGAAAGCAGAACACCTATTTAGAATAGCTCGAGACAGAGACAGTTTCGCCATGTTAATCGCCAACGTCAAGGGGACTTGATAGGGCACGTTAAGAAAAAGATCAGTCATACATTCAATGATAAGTACATAAACTACTTTAACCTTTAACTACACGCGCTGGCGTATTTTGTACGCCAGATATAAGAATTCTACTGCAAATATATTTAAAAATTTAATTTTTGACCTTGCTTATTTTTCTAACCTATCACTGGAATGTGCTTTACAATTTGGTTTTAGTTTAGTTACAGTGGCGTGCTGGAGCTTTTCAAGCGGCCCGGTGATTTTATAGAAAAGCGGCCTCCCATCCTCATTTTATCTTCTATTATCAGGATGTTTTATTCGTTACTTATAAAATCAAAAGAACAAAAATATAAATTATTTTTAAATAAAAAATAAAACTTTGAATTCAATGATTTTTTTAATTTGCTATATTTTTTTATTTAAGAACAAATCTTACAAATAATAAATGTCATGTATTACATTATTTTATGCAGCAAGGCAGAAACCATAATATCCTGAATAAATACATATAATATGAATTTGATGTAATTAAGACAAAAGTAAAATCAAATTTTGAGAATTTTTCAGGTATGTATTAAGTTGTAAGTCATATTTTTGAAATGATATAAGCCTTGCTTTATAATCTTGATATATAGACCTCTTCAAAGAAAAAGTGATGTAAGTTTTTACTGTATTACTTACTGTATTACAATAAATACTTACAATATTATATATATTATATTATATATACTGTATTACAATAAATGAAGAGAGGTCTATTTATTAAGGTTATAAAGCAAGACTTACATCATTTCACAAATAATATGACTTACCACACTTGGGCTTTAACACCCTCAAAAATGTATTTGTATGTATGAAAATAAATATTATTTGTAGCAATATATTTATGTGTCTTATTCATTTACTTAAAATGTATTTTACAATTAGAAAAAAAAATTAATTAATTAAATTAAAATTTTTTGAAATTTTTTTTTATTAAATTTTTTTTTGAAATGTTTTATTAATATTATTAGCAAAATTAACATTCGATTAGACAAAAAAATATATTTTTTTACATTTAAAATTTTGTGTGAAAAAAACCTATTTGACCGGCCTCAAGAGGCCGCGGCCTCTCGGTGATTGCACCGATTCATTTATATGGCCAGCACGCCACTGTTTAGTTATATGTAATCGGCGTTCTGGGATGATCGTAATTTACAGTTTATTATTTTGTTGTTTCCGGTGGTGGACAATATACGCCACGATTATATTAAGATAAGTAGTAATATAATTACATATTTCAATTGTTTTTTAATCATTATGGCACAACATATATTTCTCCACCTACCTTTACCGAAAGTATACTTTTCCGGACCTGATTGTAGGAAGCAAAGTTGTACTTTTCCTGCCTAGGGAGGAAAATATTTTTCCTCTCTAGGGAGGAAAAGTAAAAGTGACGTCATGGTATTTCATTCATGAAATGTAACTTATTGACGCCCTGTACAATGTATATTTTCTATTACGTAAGTATCTATACATTTTAACGTTTATTTATAAAACACCTTGAATTTTGTAGAATGGTAAAAAACAGTGAATTGCTATTTTGATTTAACAATATTTATATACAAGTAAATGTAAATGTAAAATTTACATTTACTTATATTTGACAGTTGACAGTTATATTGTACCTACTCGTTAGTTTTAGTTTTAATAAATTTTGTTGGTTAGTTACATAAATAAATTAAGTAAAAATGAAAAAATGACTTGTTACTTGAGGATGGTGGAAAAACCATATGTATAACATGGAAGTAAAGTGCCTTTTCCTCCCTTGAATGATTACTGCCCTCCGCTACGCGTCGGGTATATTCTCGGGAGGAAAACTAGCACTTTCCTCCCTTGTTATACAAATAGCTATTTCTTTATAAACAATACTTTTTCTCCTGTAAAAAAATCACATTTCAAAAATTTTTTTATTAGTATGTAATTTTATTTATTATGGAATCCAGTTATTCCATGATTCCAGTTATAAATCCCAATAGTCTTACTGAGAAGGAACTCCAAGTATTCACTGATGCCGAATAAGGTTTATAACAAACAACTAAGTGTATTTTTTCAAAAAAAAAAAAATAAACAAATTCGCTGTTTTTAAATGTATTTTCTTGTGGCGTATAAAGTACACCACGCGTGTAGTTATGTTATAACTTGATGCGCGGGTAGTTAAAGGTTAATAATAGGTCTCAAACACCAAAACTTTACTATGAATGAATTCGAATGTACCGTTCTGAATTGAATATTCAATTTCCAAAAGTTTTTGAACTATGACAACTGGTCTCCATGGACTATTGGGAAACCAAAAATCAATGTATCATTAAGTTTAAATATTAAGGATCAAAAAAATCCAGCAATAGTTAAATCATAGCTGAACCGTATCTTGAACCAGCAATACAAATACAAAGACTGGTATAAAATATTTACCGATCCATCAAAAACCGAACAGGGAGTTGGTACAGCGATTATTATATCAGAGATGGGAGTGGCTAAATTCGGTTTTGAAACTAAAACAGATTAAAAGTAACATTTCTCCGTGGCAACCAACAGCAACCACAGCATCCACATTTGTGGCTCAAAAACGAGCAATTCGAGCACTATTCAACTTAACAAATAGAACTTCATGTAGACCTCTCTTCAAAGATCATGGAATAATGACGCTCATTAATATTTATATTTATAAGATGTCTCTACTTATACATAGAAAACGACATGAATTGTTAAAACCTTCTGATATACACAGTCACAATACACGCAGGCAAGATATAATTCTTCCCAATTATAATTATAAACGTACTCGAAATGGTCCATTGTACTCCGGTATTAAAGTATACAACCATTTGCCCACTGGGATTAAAGCACTTTCAATATGTAAGTTTAAAAAAAAAAATTAAAAAATTGTTGGGTCAATATGTTTTTTATAGTCTGGATAAATTCTTTTTAATAAATTTTAATGATCTAGACGGTTCCAACGCTTAGGCTAAAATCACATATTGTTCTTGTACAAATATTTTTGTTAAAATTATATTGATTGTAAATTTGTGATTTTTTGGAATAAAGATAACTAAACTAAACTAACTAACCAGCAGAAGATCCGAAGTAGGTATTCCTCAACACGTCTCGAACTGGCCATAGTAGGTATACACACGCACACTTATTCTCAAACAGCAAAGCTCCAAAGTGTTTAATTTGTGGTATAGAAGATAAGACACTATAGATCATTTCCTAATTGACTGTTCTAAATATACCACTGAAAGACGTCTATATGGCATCCCGAAAAGCTTGCAAACGGTATTTGGAAACTTGGACTACCTAAAACTAATAGAGTATATGACTTGTATAAATATCACCATCATGATTGGCTTTACAACCCATGGTAGGTCTTGGCCTGTTCCAGAATCAGCTTCAGGAGCAGATTTGGACGTGGGGCACATTTGGAAAATTCAATTTTACCGCTTAAAAAGCGTTGTGAAGTTAGTTGAGACCCAGAGCGTACAGATTTAAGTGTGTCGTTACCACGTCACTGTAAACATTCAAATAAAACATCATCTTAAGTTACAAAAACATTCCGAAAAGTTACTGAAGGACTAATGTAAGGATTCATGCTTTGTGTTCATAAGAGTGTAAATATTTTTCTGTCATAAATAGTCAAGTTTTTTTGTGTTGGTAACCATAACATTAAAACTAATGTTTCTTTACAATCCGTTAATACTTCATATCAAAATTGATCAGGAAATATTGTAGGGCACATTTTTATCAAATCATGCAGGGCAGATTTGGATTAGTCCAATTGTGCCCCACTACAAGAAAATGTATTATTTGTTGAATATTTGCAACAATGAAAACGGTTGTTCAGTGTGTGGGCCGCAGGGCCGTGCGGTGCTATGATGCGGTGAGGCAGTCGCATCAGGCGGCATCACAAGGGGGCGGCATAATTAGTAAAATGAAAATACATCAAAATAATCATAGGGAATAAGAAAGGGTGTGAAAAATAGAATATTTTAAAAATATCCGATGGTGAGTGCCACTCGATTTTAAGGCAAAGGCCAGACAAGCGATAATTTACGTCGCCGTAAGAACAGTAAAATGAAGCGCGAAAAATGGGTCCTATCTTATGTTGCTATGTTGCTGCGCGATATTTTACAGCTCGTCTGGCCATCCACTACTCTCACCGCGGGACCCATTTTGGCGCTTCATTTTACTGCTCTTACGGCGCCGTAGATTATCGCTTGTCTGACTTTAGGCTAAAGAGTGGCGCATGCCACTCTGTAAACTTAGTTTTAAAAGTGAAATCGTCTTCTTCTACAGAAACAATAACCTTTTCTTGTGTTATACAAGAGCTGTACACTTTTTTTCTGGTTCTACAAAGCGTTGGGAAGCTCTGAAAAACATGTTTCACAACTAACTTTAAAACCATTAAGCGACACTAGTAGATGGTCAAGTCGAATAGATGCATTGAAACCTTTAAGATTTCAATTTTGTGAAATATATGATGCCTTATTCGAAATAATAGAAGAAGTCAACAAAGATACAGAATCTAAAGTCAAAGAACGAAGATTAGCAAAAAATATTAAAAATTATAAATTTATATGCGGTGTAGTTGTTTGGCATGATATTTTATTTCATATAAATTAGGTCTCAGTCTCGAAGATGTTGGAACATGTAACTATAAATTTGTCGGATTGTGCAAAAAGGTTGTCAGAAACAATAAAATAAAATTAAAAGTTACAGACAATCTGGCTATGACCAAACGAAAATTACTGATAATGAAATTGCAGAAAATCTTGATATAAGCTCCGAATTTCCAGCGAAAAATGAAATTCAAGCCAGGAGAAAAAAGCGTCAATTTGATGGCGAAAAATCTATGAATGTGCTCTTAACAGAAGAAGATAAATTTAAAATAATTTTTTCATCTATACTTTACATTGTCATTGTCATTAATTAGTTGATTGTTCGATTTTTGCTTCTAGAAATTCATAAATAAATAAATTTTTGGTAATATTTTTAAATTGGGGGAAATAAATGGTAAAACGCTAAAAGAATATTGTATGAATTTAATACTTCATTCAATACTTTCAATAGAAAAAAAATCGGATATATAATACAGGTAAATGATCTTCTAGAAGAATTATTGTGTGATATATCCCAAATGATAACATAGTCCATGAAACCTTTAGAAGTTTTGAACTATTTCTGTACACCCAAATGTAGTTGTATCGCTAAGAATTTTATTAACACTCCCTGTCTAGGTAGTGAGTGGGGAAAGGAGTTGTTCAAAATTAAAAATTATTAAAAACTGTTTACGAAGCTCCATAAGACAAACAAGACTAAAAAAATTAGCATTCATTTCAATAGAGTCCTCACTGGCTGCTACTTTAGACTACACCAATCTGATTGACGAATTTGCCAAAATTAAAGTCAGAAATGTTATTTTTAATGTTATTTCATTTAATTCAAATCATGTTTTGTTTTAAAATAAAAGTGTGTTCATTTTGTGCAATTGCATTTAATAAAAATAAAAGTTAAGTTATATTTAAGGGGCGGCATTTCGAAGACTTGCATCATATGGAAAAAATGTACCACACGGCTCTGGTGGGCCGTATAGAAGAACTAGTGGATGAAGAACTAACAATTAAATTTTACCGATACAAACTGAATAGTGATTTTTATTATCCTATTCAAAATTATATTCGCACTTATATCTAGAGCCGACATTGTCGCAAAACTGAATTTCCATACTTTTAGAAACAAAGGGAACATCTCGGCAAGCGTCTTACATAAAGTTCAATACCTCATTTAATTATAACATTTTTTTAAAGTTCTCCATTTTATTTAACAATCTGTACCGTTAGGAACAATCAGTTAAAGTTGACTTTCGTAAGTTGTGACATGTAGGTAAGAATTACAATGAAAACTTTCCTTTCTAAATTAGCAACTGATGTATAGATAGTAGGTACTATGTACTAATAAAATAAATTAACATTTATACTAGCTCTAATTTTTCTAAAATCTATTTGATAGGTCAGTTGGTTCATAACGCTTAATTAAGTCTGCAAACTTCACCCTCCGTGTTTAACAATTCACTCGCGAAATCATTTGGATAAGCACTAAGTCTTTCTTCATACTCTTTACTTTATTTGCTGATCTCTTCTTTGATGCCGAGAACTTTCAGGTCTCTCTCTATTATTGCGTTGGGGACATACCATAGTTTACTATAGTTCTTAATGCCACATTTTGAAAACGCTGTATGATTTCCAAATTAGAGTTGCTGGCTGAGCCCCATAGCTGTAGGCCATATATCCATATGAGTTTAATTATAGCTTTGTATACCACTAATTTATTTTCAATTGACAGTCTTGAATGTCTACCCAGGATCCAGTACATTTGTTGAGTTTGAGTCCAAGTTGCTTTCTTTTGGTGAAGATGTGTTCTTTCCTCCATGTTAGCCTTTTATCTAGATGTATGCACAGGTATTTGGTTGTATCTGCTTGTACTAATTGTTTGTTGTTTATGTTATACTCGGAGACAGCTCTCTTTTGGCATGGTAAATATAATGTAGGTCGATTTTGTTTCATTAGCTTTTAGTTTTCATTTTTTTAACCATTTACTATTTTACTTAAGTGAGCTTGTAAGTTATGCGAAGTTCTTTGGGGGTCTGTGTGAGATAATACCTGTTTCATCTGCGAATGATGCGGCTATTGTTAGTCTAGTTGTAGGTAGGACAGCAGTAAATAACAGGTATAATAAGAGACCGAGTATACTACCTTGTGGGACACCGGATTCTATTTTAAATAGTTCTGAGCGAGCATCTTTTTGTTTCACTAATGAAAAGCGATCTTTTAGATACGATTTTATAATTAAATAATATTGATATGGAAGATTTTTCTTTAGCTTATGGAAGAGTCCTGTAAGCCACACTTTGTCGAATGCTTGGCTGATGTCTAGAAAAGCTGCACTACAGAACCTCTTGTTTTCTAGATCATTATTGATTTGTTTGACAACACGATGTGTTTGTTCTATTGTTCCATGTTTGATACGAAAACCAAATTGGTGTTTTGGAATTAATTTTGTTTCTTCTATTATTGATCCTTATCGACGTAATAGCTATTTGTATAACAAGGGAGGAAAGTGCTACTTTTCCTCCCGAGAATGAAGTTTACTGCCCGACGCGTAGCGGAGGGCAGTAATCATTCAAGGGAGGAAAAGGCACTTTACTCCCATGTTATATGGTTTTTCCACCTTCCTCAAATAACAAGTCATTTTTTCATTTTTACTTAATTTATTTATGTAACTAACCAACAAAATTTATTAGAACTAAAATTAATAAGTAGCTACAATATAACTGTCAACTGTCAAATACAAGTCAAATTATTAATGTAAACAATGTTAAATCAGAATAACAATTTACTGTTTTTTACCATTCTGCAAAATACACAGTGTTTTTAAATAAACGTTAAAATGTATAGATACTTACGTAATATAAAATAGATATTGTACAGGGCGTCAATAAGTTATATTTCATGAATGAAATACCATGACGTCACTTTTACTTTTCCTCCTTTTTCCTCCTTACTAGAAAAATATTTTCCTCCCTAGGGAGGAAAAGTACAACTTTGCTCCCTACAATCAGGTCCGGAAAAGTATACTTTCGGTAGAGGTAGGTGGAAAAAACATTTTTTCAGATAGCTAAGATAATATAGGTAAGAGACTAATGGGTCGATATGAGTTCAGTTCTTTGGTGTATTTTCTTGGTTTTTGCAATATTATCTCATTATGATCTCTGCTACTTTCCACTGATTGGGAAAATGTGCATACGTAAGTATTGCATCAAATATATGTGTTATTGCCATGATTGTTTTCTTTCATTTAATAGAATTATTGTGTTATTGCCATTTAATAGAATTATGGAAGTTGGACAAATGTCAGACGAATAGAGAAGCAGTATAGTAGTACCTGTCTACAAAAACAAGGGAGATATACAACAATGCACAAACTACAGGGCTATAAAACTACTTAGCCACACTATGAAAATATGGGAGAGAGTAATTGATAGACGGATACGTGAAGAAACCGAAATATCCGATAATCAATTTGGATTTATGCACGGCAGATCAACAACAGATGCAATTTTTATTGTAAGGCAACTGATGGAAAAATACAGGAATAAAGAGACCAACGCTCATATGGTATTCATTGATCTTAAGAAAGCATATGATAGAGTTCCTCGAGAGATTCTGTGGTGGGCACTCAATAAGAAAGGAGTCCCTGGCGAATATGTAAAGATTGTGAGAGATTTGTATGAGGGAGTAACGACTAGTGTGAGGACAGGTGTGGGAGAGACTGGTAAGTTTCAGGTGAAAGTAGGATTGCACCAAGGCTCGCTGCTTAGTCCTTATCTATTCTCACTAGTTTTGGACCAGATAACAGCGAAACTACGGGGTAGTATTCCATGGTTCCTAATGTATGCTGATGATGTAGTGTTAATAGGAAATAGTGAAAGAGACTTAGAACAAAAACTGGAACAGTGGAGACAAGCTCTGGAGGATAAAGGTTTAAACTTAGTAGGACAAAAACAGAGTATTTGGAATGTTCATTTAAAGATGGAGTTACTAACAATAAAATGGTATCTTTGGATGGTGAAATGATTGTGAAAAGCAATAGTTTTAAGTACCTAGGATCGGTACTACAGAGTAATGGAGAAATAGATGGAGATGCATGCAGTAGAATTAGGGCTGAATGGATGAAGTGGAAAGAAGCGAGTGGTGTGTTGTGTGACAGAAAAATTCCAATGAAGCTGAAGGGAAAATTCTATAAAACAGCCATAAGACCGGCTATGATGCACGGAACTGAATGTTGGGCAGTTAAAAAGAAAGAGGAACAACGAATGCATGTGGCGGAAATGAGAATGGTTAGATGGATGAGTGGAGTGACAAAGAAGGATAGAATTAGAAATGAGTATATTAGGGGAAGTCTAGGTGTGGCACCAATTGATGCCAAAATGAGAGAGCATAGGTTAAGATGGTTTGGTCATGTTCAACGTCGAGACGTTAATCACCCAATACGAAGAATAGCTGAAGTACAGATTCCTGGAAGGAGTGGGAGAGGAAGACCAAAGAAGACCTGGGGGGAGACCATAAGGCAGGACATGTTGGTAAAGGGGATTAACATTGCTATGACCCAAGATAGAGTTGTGTGGAGAAATGCAATTAGGGAAGCCGACCCCGCATAGGGATAAGGCAAAGAGAATGATGAGAATGATGATGCCATGATTGTTTTCTTTGCTAGGTTTTGCAGGATTTTCCAGTGACGAGGTCATATCCAGGAGCCTTTTTTGGATTGATTTCATTCATGACTACCATTCAGATTTCTTTAGGTTTGAATTTTTTGATTGAGAGATCCATTTGAAAAGTTGTATCAAGAAAATTTAGGATTTCATTATTATCTTCGTCGTTTTGGTTAATGTTGTAAGGTTTAAAGACGTTGCTTAGGTGTCCAGCAAAGTCCTTTGCCTTTTCATTATTACTTTTGGCCCATGCTCCCGCAGAGTCTCTAAGCGGAAGTATTTGTTGTATTGGCCTTTTCATTTTCCGTGTAGCAAGCCATAGAGAATAATCTGTTGCTTCCGTAGGTGTTAGTTTTTCGAGGTGCTTTTGTATGTTCTGATTTCTTATTGTGTGTCTTATTGTGTATCTTTTTAATTCAGATGCTGCTCTGTTATAATTCGTTTTATTGATTTAAGTTCTATGGTTTTGCCATTTCTTACGAAGTCTTCGTTTCTCTATGATTTTTTCTTTTACAATAATTGGATTATCACCTTTGGATTTATTGTCGGTAACATTGTGAGTTGCTTGCTAGGCTGCGCGGCTGCTGTTTGAAATCCTTTTGTAAGATTTGACGGCTTCTTCAATGTTCTACGGTGTCTTAAGTGGAACATTAAGTTCAATGTTCTCGTCAAGTTTTTGTCGGAATAGTTTCCAGTTGGTGTTTAGGTTATGTAACGTTAACATTATACGAGAAAAATCTGACGAAAGATCATAGTTGCTTTCAATTTTTAGGTGATTTGGGTTAATACCTTTTACGATGAAGAAGTCGATAGCATCTGGTATTTTCGCGAGATCGGACGGACAGTAAGTGGGTTCTCCTGTTGTTTTGATGCTTAAATTGTTACATGTGATTGTGGTCATTATTTGTCTGCCCTAATTATAACAATAAATATGTAACTTCTTTGTCAATCATGTTCATGTTATAACCAATAAATATCGTTCGTATGTACTTAGTGTATTGAATAATTTTTTGTTTATAAGGCTTAGACAAATTAATGCTTATCTAAGTTGTCGATATGTGCTCCATAGTTGTACAAATCTACTCCATGGTATGGTACAATTGGACAAATACACTGTTGAAGATACGTAATTTGTTTTTTATGTTTGCGTGGGTTATTCGTAGTTTCATCGATAAAAATATTCAAAGACAACAGATACAACTATTGATTTGTGCATTATGTCATAACATATTAAAATATCTTGAAAATATTCCCCTACTGAAAAATAATGACCAAATCTACACCACCCTGTAATCGTTATGTTTCTAATATTATTCTAGAAGATGCAGCTTTTTGTTTTAAATAAAAAAATATGTGCTCAACTTCAAAACCGCCTCATTTTTATTGCAAATATTAATTAATTTTTTTTATGACGCTGTATTACTCACGGGCGATGAGTAATAAAAGTCCTTATTTCACAGAAAATAAGTTCATAATTCCAATTAACGTATTATCCAGTAATTATAAAAAATAAAGTATACATTTTCCTATGGGATAAAGTGTTTATTACATAATTCATTCAGAATGAGTTGAACAAGCAAACTGTGGTTATTTTTATCAAAGAGAGCATTTTATTTGTGAAAAAATAAATGAGTTGTGCTTAAATATGTAGGTAAGTATATGAGCGTTTAAATAATCAACCAAGGACGTGCCGATCATTTTTGCCAAGGGTCAATACGACCACCCGCCAATTATCTATTTTGAGAGTTCAATTTTTAACACTTTCAAGACTGCGACGTCTACGTATAATCTATCAAAAGGAGGACACAATTATTACGGGTCAATAGTAGCGATGACTAATCGATACAAACTGTTTGTTTGCATAATAATAATTAATAGATACTATGCATGCAGCACGGAGAAAAAACTTACTGCAGTGAATAAATAGAATTTGAAAAACAGCAGTAACAAACTTATTGGTAAAATAAATAAATTAATGAAATGAACGAAACTTAAAAAAATGAAATGCCTTATTTATAAAATCTTCTATAACGGGTTACTGCCTGTTTTTCCCTATTACCCACTCTTTTTATTTATCGAGCTCTATTACGACACCTTAGACAAAGAAATATGACCGATATCCACGTCATGATGTGAAAAAACTTGCTGGAGATCTTAGTGCAAAAATTGGCAAAGAGCAATAGTATGCGAGAGCTTACATGAAGAGTAAAACTTTAACGGACTGAGACTAACAAAGTTTGCAAGTACCAAAAACATGATAGTACGGTAGTGATGGGAACAATATTTTCCCATAAAATGATACACAAAGGAACATATAAATTCCCTGACAACGAAACCGTTAACCAAATAAATCACATTCTGATAAATGCAAGGGATACTTCCAATTTTATGGATGTCAGAAGCTACCGAGGTCCAAACATAGATAGTGACCACTTTCCTGTAATGGAAAAAATCACAAGAAGAATATCAAACCTAAAGAAGGATACAAATATGAAACAAGACAGAATTATCTATCGGTGAGTATCGGTGAAAATTGATGAGGGAATGGAGAGCCTGGATACGGGGAAAATGTGACGGGAAAGAAGTGAGGACAAAATGTACAAAAGTAATAACTGAACCAGTAAAAAAACAAATGGGTTGACGAGGAGTCCCAGGAAGTAACAGATAACAAAAATACTAACAAAAATACCTAAATACAAATAAAGCACAACAAGAGCAATGGAGCAATGGAGGACTATCGGGTCCTAAGAAGAAAAAAAAAAGATCACAGAAGAAAAGTAGAAGGCAATTTGAGGAAAAGTAGTTAAAAAGCATGGAAGGACTAACAAATCAAAACGAAATTCGAAAGTTCTACAGAAATCTAAATACCATGAGCAAAGAGGTTAAGCCCATCTTTACAGCTCACCTTTACATATCCATCCTTATAGCTTCAAATATGGAGCCGTAAGGATGAGAAAGGAAATATCTTAAAATGATACGGCTGCTTCAATCTTGAGCAGATGGGTTGAGTTTTTCGACCCAAACTTTAATAGCTTTCATATTGAAAAAGCAGGTAACACCCTAGCAGATTATTGGAATCTGTTCAACCCAAACGAAAGACTACCTACCATTGAAGAGGTTGCCGAAGCCATTAAAAAGCTTAAAAATAATAAATCACCAGGAACTGATCCAATTTGCAGTGAACTCTACAAGAAAGGTGACGACGCCCTGCTACAGATATAATATGTAGTATAAACTGTTACTTCTTGTCTGGCAAAATGAGACTATGCCCTGTGAATGTCAAGGAGTGAATGCCCGTTACATGAGAAAACGACCAACTCCATTGTAACAAATACAAAGGTATAACCTAAACCCTGTTAGCAACTGCTTACAAAATACTAGCAAATATTCTCCACAAAAAGATACAGGTTAACACGCCAGAAAAATTAACAATTGACCAGATTCATTGAATAAGAAAGATCCTCGAGGAAACAATAGATCTTTTTTTATTTAGCTTCATTTAATTTACAATCTGTTATCACTCATAACAATAAGTAAATTGTATGACAATTATTAGAAGAAAAAAATGACATGTAGGAATTCTCTCCAGTGAGAGGCTTCCTTTAACATATAATTAAAAAACAAAGTTAATAATGTAGTGGTAAATGTCAATTAATTTTATTTAAATCTATTTATTAGGTCTGTAGACTTAAAACGCTTTAGTCGACGCACTTCATCGTTGACATTAAAGAGTTCGCGCACTAAGTCATTAGAGTGAGCACTAGTTTTGTTTTTGTATTTTTCACTGTACTTTGTGACTTCAGTTTTTATGGATTGAACTTGGAGGTCTTTTTCTATTATATTGTTCGAAACATACCACGGAGCATTGGTTATAATTCGAAGAACTTTGTTCTGGAATCTTTGTATGATTTCTAGGTTTGAATTGCTAGCAGAACCCCATAATTGAATTCCATACGTCCATATTGGCTTCAGTACGGCTTTATATATTAAGATCTTATTTGTGAGATTTAATTGTGATTTCCTGCCAATAAGCCAGTAAAGTTGTCTTAGTTTGAGGCCCAATTGTTTTAGTTTTGTAAATATATGTGTTTTCCATGTTAATCTTCTGTCAAGATGTAAACCTAAATATTTGACTTCATTTCTCTGAGTAATCATTTGATTATTTAATAAAACTGCTGGACATATACCTTTTCTTAGTGTAAAGGTAACATGGATTAATTTGGTCTCATTAACTCTCTTAATTTTCAATTTTTTTAACCATTCTTGGATACTATTAAGGCTGGCTTGTAAGTTTCTTGAGGCAGTTACTGGATCATGATGTGAGGCGAGTATTGCAGTGTTATCTGCGAAGGTTGCTGTTATTGCAGTTCTTGAAGTTGGTAGATCTGAAGTAAAAAGCTGGTACAGCATGGGTCCTAACACGCTGCCTTGCGGTACCCTGATTTTATTTGGTATAATTCTGAATATTCTGAATGGTATTTCACTGAAAAGAATCTGTCAGATAAGTAAGACTTTATAAGTTCATAATACGGATGAGGCAATAGGTTTTTTAGTTTATAGAGTAGACCTTTGTGCCAGACTTTACCGAACGCTTGGCTGATGTCAAGAAACGCTGCTGAGCAATATCGCTTATTTTCAAAGTCGTTGCTGATATGTTTTACTAATCTATGGACTTGCTCTATGGTTCCATGTTCTTGTCTAAACCCAAACTGATGTGTTCTGGTATGAGATTTTTGCTATCTAGTATTGACTTGATGCGTTTCAATATTAATTTTTCCAGCATTTTGGAAAGCACAGGCAGTAAACTTATTGGCCTATACGATGTAAATTCCTCTAGTTTTTTTCCTGGTTTTGGGATCATAATTATAACTGCCATTTTCAGTTGTTGCGGAAAATAATTTAATCTTATTATTGCATTAAAAATTTGTAATATTGCCGTTATTCCTTTCTTTGTTAATTTTTGTAGTATCCTACCCGTTATCAGATCATAACCAGGAGCTTTTTTAGGATTAATTTCTTTCATTATTACACCCTTAACTTCATTGTACTTAAATTTCGGTATGGGCAGCTCCATTTGGTATGGTTCATTTAGTACTCTATTTATTTCCTCCAATTCTTCAGGTGTTGATTCCAAGCTGTTTGGTTGCAAGACTTGTGAGAGATAGCCACCAAAGGCATTTGCCTTCTCCATGTTATTTCTTGCCCATTTGCCATTGTTTTTCTTATTGGTGGTATTGGTGTCTGAGGACTTTTTAGTTTCCTTGTGGCTTTCCATAGTGAGTAGTCGGTGGCTTCTGTTGGTGTAAGCTTTTCTAAGTATCTTTGTATAGAATAATTTTTTACGTCAAGTATTATTTTTTTTAGTTCCCTTGCTGCTTTATTAAATTTATTTTTATTGCTCACTGTTCTGTTTTGTTGCCAATTGCTTCTTAAACTTCTTTTCTCTGAATTTTTTTCTTTTATAGTTGGAGAGCAGAAAATAGAATTTAACATTGAAACCCATTACCTATTCGTCGACTTCAAGGCCGCATACGATAGTGTTAAGAGATCAGTAGGTACTATACCAATCAATGAATGAGTTTGGTGTAAAAAAAACATCCGATTAACCTGAATGGCAATCTCTGGCTTAAAAGCCAGTGTTAATATGCAGTGATCAGAGACGGCAGTGCTATTTACAATAGATCGATACAAATTTTAGCACACCCTAATAATATTGACATAATAGGGCCTAGCAAGCGACATATTGAGCAACATTTCCTAGCATTGGAAATAGCGGTGAAACAAGTATGTATAGTCACTAAAAAATTCAAAACCAATGTTAATTACTATGGATCCTACAACAAATGAAGAACGGGAAACAGTCTTTGGAAGTCACATATTTGAACGTATTGACATTTTTACATACCTTGGCTCGCTAGTGAGTACTGCGAACAAAACAAACGAAGAAATTAAATGACGAATAAACCTTAAAAATATGGTATACTATGGACTCTAAAAACAATTGTTCAAGAAACATATGCTCCTCACATATGGGGAAGAAACATAGACCATAACGCAGAAGGATGAAAGACTTTTGGGAATATTCGAACGTAAAATACTCCGCAAAATATTTGGAGCTATAAACGACCAATGAGAGTGGCGCAAAGGATATAACTTCGAATTATACCAACTCTATAATAAATCAGACTTCGTAACGTTCATTAATACACAGCGACTTATATAGTCTGGACACATAACACGAATACCGGGCAATAAGATTGATGACAAGCTAACCACATGATCACGTGTAGGAAAAAGAAGCAGAGACCGACCGCGAATTAGGTGGTTAGTTGGAGTTGAGACCGATTTAAGGGACACTAAAAATCAGAAACTGGCAACAAGTCGCCAGAAACAGAACAAAACGGCAACAAAGCTTGGAGCAGGCCAGGATCTACAAAGGATTGTCGAGCCAAAGATGATGATGATGATGAATTTTGAAAGTTATTTTACTTTTAATCGGATCACTCGGCAACGAAAAAGGACTATGAATTTTGAAATATGGAACGTTCAAAGCCTCTCAAATAAAATGGATGAAGTTATATTAGAGCTAAAATACATGAAAGTGGACATCGTAGTAGTGACAGAAACTAAGAAGAAAGGACAAGGATCACAGAAATTGGGCTACTATGATCATTTTTATAATGGAGTTCCGAAACACATAAGAGCTCAACAAGGAATATCGATCTTCATACGCAGAACATTAAGGAAGCACATAACATTGTAGGAAGCAATAAATGAAAGAATGATAAAGGTCAATATGAACATCTATGGCTATAGAATAACTATTCTATGAGTATATGGTGGTGTAAACGAAGACGCACTGGTAGCTAACAAAGATAATTTATATGAACAGCTGAACGATGAAATCGTCAAAATAGGAAATGCCAGAGAAATTATATTATTAGGAGACCTAAATGGCAGAACAGGCAATAAAAAACAGGATGACGTAGTAGGCAGATTCGTTGAGTACTTCCTCGCTGTATAAAAAATAGAGATTTTATTACAAACCAACATCAAGAAAGTTCCAATGTACTTGTCAGTGTCTCACCGATTCGGTTAAGACTGAAAGAAGTAAGAAATGCATGCAAATTCCTAAAAAATAGAAAGGTGGCAGGGCCTGACGACATAGCACCAGAACTGGTCAAAAATGGTAGCAACACCCTGTATGAATACCTAATAGATCTATTTAATAGATGTATGAATGGCGAAGTCACACCAAAAGAATGGCAATTGTCTGTAGGAAGTCTCAATCTCTATAATACACAAGAAAGGCAGTAAAATATATGCGATAACTACCGGGGAATATCTGTCACAAGCACCATCAGCAGAGTTTACGGAAAAATTATTAAAAATAAAATAGAAGAATACAAAGACTTAGAGGCCAAGAGCAAGCCGGTTTCCGCGCTGGCAGATCTACAATTTACCATCTATATTGTGTAACACAGTTAATAGACCAACAAATAGCCTACAATCAAGAACTTCATTTAGTGTATATAGACTTAAAAAAGCATACTGTACCACAAAGTAATCTTTGGGAAGCCCTCGAAAAACATCAGTTTGAACCTCATTAAAGCTGTAAAAAATTTATACCACCACGATATAGCAAAAGAAGCTGGGCAAGGAAATCCCGCCCGTCAGGATTTGAAGTGAATAAGGGTCTTAAACAGGGCTGCTGTCTATCGCCGACGCTATTTAAAATATATTTGGAGCAAGTTTTGAAATCCTGGAAAAGGAAATATAAGAATATGGGTATATCGCTAACTGATGATAACATGCTTTACATTCTATGTTTTGCGGATGATCAGATTCTTATGGCCCAGGATTATCACGATATTGAATATATGACCCGCAAAATCTTAGAAGAGTACCGAAACTGGAGTTTAGAAGTGAATACCAAAAAATCGGAATATATATGCGTTGGAGGTATACAGCAGGATGTAGCGTTGGAAAATGATATAACTTTTAATCACTGCCAGGAATATAAATACGTGGGGCTTAAAATTACACAATGTGAAACATTGGACAAGAATATCCAAGAAAGATGCACACAAGGAAGGAAAGCTATCGCATTATTGAACACAATCCTATGGGACCAAAGTATCTCCAAACAAAATGTACATAACATCTATAACAGCATTGTTAAGAGCATTATAACATACAGCAGCGAAGTTTGTCCACTTCAAAAAAAATCCGAAAATATGCTCAGAGCTGAAATGGACTTCTGGAGAAGAGCTGCTGGTATATCAAGAATAGATAATTGATAAAGGTATATATATGAAATGATATGAAAGGTATGATAAATGATAAAGAGTATAATTGACGATATAAAAACAAAGCAACTGAGATGGTTTGGCCACGTACAACGTATGGAAGACGACCGATTACCCAAGCAAGTACTACGATGGGCACCAAAAGGACGGCGGAAAAGAGGAAGACCTAGGAAAAGCTGGATAGAGGGAATTCATAGGAAAATTAGAGAAAGAGGCTTGAACGGAGACATAGATTACGATAGAAAACAATGGCGATTGGGAATCGGAAGATGTCGTAGAACGTTATGAACCGATTATACAGGGTGAGTCACCACTAACGCGACGGAAGATTACAGTGAAATGGTAAAAGGTTTGAAAAAAGTTTTTAATTAGTGGTTTGTAAATTGATGAAATCTACATTTTAAAATTATTTTGAAATATACAGGGTCTCCCAATAAATGGCGGCGTATCAAAGTTATATTTTTTCTTATGGAACACCCTATCTTTTATTGCATTTTTTAATTGTGCGCAAAAAATAAGGTATAGTTTCATAAGGCTTCCCTATACCCATTTACAGCGTGTTCTGAGTTATGGTGACTTTTCTTAAAATGTAAAGTTTTAAAAGAAGGCTTATTCTCAAGTTATTTAAGAAATTATAAAAAAAATACTTTTACATCTAAATATTTGGATATGGGTTGAATGTATTTCATGATTAATTGTTACACATTTATTTACAGGGTGTTCAAAATTTACAGTTTTATTATTGGATTATTCAATGTGTCATATGATTCTTATTTTAAATAGAACACCATGTACATTAATAAATAGTTATACTAAACAAATCTACCTCTTTCGAATGGTATATGGATGTCCTATACCTAGGTGTCATAGTTTTTGCGTAATTTACAATTATTAAAATTCTTAATCTGTAAATCAATTTTAAAACAAAAGATGTAGTTAATAATGGCATTGTATGACATTGTCATTTTATGACAGTACGGTCTGGTAATTATTTTATAATTAATGTATTCCATGATTGATTATTACACATTTATTTACAGGGTGCTCAAAATTTACAGTTTCATTATTGGATTATTTAATTTGTCATATGATGTTTATTTTAAATAAAACACCATGTATGTTAATAAATTATTATACTAAACACAAGTTCCTCTTTCGAATGGTATAGGGATGTTCCATAACTAGGAGCCATAGTTTTTGCGTAATTTACAATTTTCTTAAACGGTAAATTGATTTTAAAAATAATATTTATGCACTCTCGATTTTTAAACTACGAAATAAATGTTTGTTTACTGTATCATAATGAAATGAAAATTATGTCTATTTACTAGACCATTATTATGAAAAGTAGGTAGATTGGTCTGTATACAATACATTTAAAAAAAATCAGGATCTGCTCCGAAGTCTAAAGTCCATAAACGATAAGTTAAATATTTATCATAATCCTGTTCGGTCTAATATTGGTGTAGTTGATATGCGGATAATATACGTTTTATACGGATAATAGTGGCTTCTCTTAAGTATTCTAAGTCGTTTGACTGATTTGCCCGAAATTTTTTCTTTACTAGTATTTGGGTTTTCCGTAACAGAAAGCAGGACATCAAGTTCCTTGACGTGATCACAAATAACTGATTTATTTTTATTTAACTTTCCGAAATTTCTCAAAAACGTCCTTTTTTGGTGTCTTCTATCAGGATACCTACTTTTGAGCCTAAACTTTAGAAAATAAGATACAATTTTGCAAACACCCCCCAATACAAAGTACCATGTTTACTCTTTCGTAGATAACGTGGTTATTCATTTTTAGGAACAATTAAATTCGAATATCATACATGGATGTTTATATTTTTGATAATTACCAGACCGTACTGTCATAAAATGACGATGTCATACAATGAGATACTTTTTTTGTTTTAAAATCGATTTACAGATTAAGAATTTAAATAATTGTAAATTACGCAAAAATTATTAGACCTAGGTATAGGACATCCATATACCATTCGAAAGAGGTGACTTCGTTTAATATAATTAATAATTAATATATATGGTGTTCCATTTAAAATAAGCATCATATGACACCTTGAATAATCCAATAATGAAACTGTAAATGTTGAACACCCTGTAAATAAATGTATAATAATCAATCATGGAATACATTTAACCAATATCCAACTATTTAGATGTAAAAGTATTTTTTTATAATTTCCTAAATAACTTGACAATAAGCTTTCTTTTAAAACTTTACATTTTAAGAAATGTCAACATAACTCAGAACACTCTGTACATAGGTATAGGAAAGCCTTATGAAACTATACCTTATTTTTTTCGGACAATTAAAAATGCAATAAAATACAGGGTATTTCATAAGGAAAAATATAACTTTGATACGCCGCCATTTATTGCGACACCCTGTATATTTCAAAATAATTTTAAAATGTAGATTTTATCAACTTACAAACCACTAATTAAAATTTTTTCTCAAATCTTTTACCATTTCGCTGTAATCTTCCGTCGCGTTAGTGGTGACTCACCCTGTACATATATTTTACTTTTAATTATTTTAAAAGAGTTATGTTAATTTTGTCCAGAATATACAAAAATCTGATATTAGGTTTCATGACGATAAGACTTCCAAAACAACATTGTCAACTTCTGTGCTGTTCAACTCATTACATATAATTTCGTTTATTTTATAGTGTGGGATTGTAAAGGCCATGCCGCTAGTGAATCAACCCATTAATTTTTCGCGAAATGGGAAATAATGCTAATTATACAGTTGTGATCTTAGAGAATATCTATATATAGTTGCTTTGGTTAATAGTTTAAAATGTTTATACATTCAGGTATTTTAGTTATGCATTCATTCCACCAAAAATTAAAAGCTAGGAATGAGACATTGCTATACAGAATAAAGTCTGTATGAATTATTATCAATAATACTCAAACTTTCAAATCTATTTATCTCAAAAGTTAAAATTCTGACTTAGTACCTTTTGGTTGTAAGCCCACGATATAAAGGTAAATTGGGATTAATTTGTAATATAGACTATAGACCCAGTTATGAAATAAGACCCAGTCTCAATTACATCACTAAGGTATGGTATGTACTTACCGTTTAGTGGTTTTTAATATCTTTTGGTAATTTTTTTTTATAACTCACATGAAGAAAACATTTCTTCTACTTCTCATAACTATGTGTCCTTTTAGGTGTCAGATCAGATGAAATACCATAAATTAAATATGTATGTGAATATTACAGAACTACCAATTTATAATACATCCGGAGTAGAACATAAAATATTTCAATTTTAATCTGAATATTTGCAAGTAACCATTGGATCATTCACGAGAAATGTGAATCTATAAGGCCTTTGAAGAAAATCGTGAGTTTGAATTGTGTAAATAGGCACAATAGGGAAAAGTATGGAAGAAATAAAACCAATGATAAGGACAGAAAAGCATCTATAAATGGGAGAATAGAAATATTATTTTGAAAATATATCGTATAATCCTATAATATGTACTAGTATCTTCTTCTTCATGTGCCATCTCCGCGACGGAGGTTGGCAATCATCATGGCTATTCTGATCTTAGATGCTGCTGCTCTGAATAGTTCGGTTGATGTTCATCCGTACCATTCCCTCAAGTTACGCAACCACGAGATTCGTTACGCATAACATGCCCCAGGTACTGCAGCTTTCATGTCTTGATGGTTACCAATATTTCCAGTCTTTTGTTGACTCTTCTCATGACTTCGTTGTTTGTTATATGCTCGGTCCATGATATCTTCAGGATTCTTCTATACACCCACAGTTAAAATGCTTCCAATTTTTTAGTAGTCGATGCGTTAAGTGTCCATGCTTCTATCCCGTAAAGCAGAGTCGAGAAAATATAACATCTTGCCAGCCTAACTCTCAAGTCTAATTTCAGTTCTCTTGCACAAAGTACCTTTCTCATTTTATTGAAGTTTGTTCTTGCTTTCTCTATTCGAACTTTGATTTCTTTGGAGTAATCGTTTGTGTGATTAATTATTGTACCAAGATAGTTGTAGTTTTCTACTTGTTCTAAAGTTTTACCTTTAATTGTCAGGCTTTCATCCTTATTTTGGGTTTTTGATATCCTCATAAATTTAGTTTTCTTGATGTTTATTGATAATCCATATTCTTCTCCATACTCAACTATCTTGTTCATTAGCTGTTGAAGGTCTTTAAGGTTGTCTGCTATTATGATAGTATCGTCCGCATATCTAATGTTGTTAATTGGCGTTCCATTTACCTCTATTCCTGCTATTTCTCCCTCAAGAGCTCTTTTCATAATTTCTTCCGAGTATGCATTGAATAGTAGTGGTGATAATACACACCCCTGTCGCACTCCTCTTTTAATTTCGAACTCTTCTGATGTGTGTTCGTTAATGCGTATGTGTGCTTGCTGTTTATAATATAGATTGTTATAATTCGAAGGTCATTGTATTGTAATTGTTTTGCTTTGAGGACGTCCATTAGCTGTTTGTGGCGGACTTTATCGAAAGCCATGTTGTAATCTATGAAAGAGACGTACATATCCTGGTTCACGTCCAAGCATCTCTGGATTAGTATGTTGAATGTAACGGGAGCTTCACGGGTACCTACGCCTCTACGGAATCCAAATTGGGTTTCTTCAATATCCATATCAAGTGTTTGGTAAATGCGTTTATGAATGATCTTTAAAAACATTTTAAGTGTGTGAGACATCAGGCTTATGGTGCGGTGGTTGGTGCATTCTCTAGCATTTTTCTTTTTTGGGAGACAAATAAATGTTGAGGTCAACCATTCGTTGGGTATGTCACACGACTGATAAATTTCATTAAAGAGCTTTAAGCGGACACCTATGTACTTATTTTCTATTATTTTAAGGATATCGATAGGCAGTTGATCTGGCCCCGGGCTTTTTCCGTTACTGGTGTTTTTTAGTGCATACAATATTTCTTCCTTTGTAATTTCTACACTTGTTTCTCTGTTTTCGAAAGATATGTCTTGTAGGTTTCCTCTTTCGTCGTCGAAAAGCTCTTCCATATATTCTTTCCATCGTTTTAGCTTTTCGTCAGTCGTTATAATAGTGTTTCCATTTTTGTCTAAAAGAGTTGTGTTGTGGTTTCTTTTTTGCAGCCCGGCCATTTCTTTAACCTTTTTATGCAGGTTGAATAGATCGTATTTGTTCTGAAGATCTTCTATCTCTTTACATTTTTCCTCATAGTAAGTTTGTTTTGTCTCTTATCTTTTTTCTGATTTCATTGTTAATTATTTTGTAATTGTGATTGTCTTTGTTCTTGGGTTGTCTTCGTTGGTCCATCATGCCGAGTATCTCGTCGGTCATCCAGTTGTCTCTCTTTCTTATCGGTTCTTTTAATATCTCTTCGCATGGAACAAGTAGGCAATTTTTTAGTGTTTCCCATTGATGGTTTATCTCGTAGGTGTTAGTATCTAATTTATAAAGGTTTTCGTATATTTTCTGTTGAACTTTGTTTTTTACATCAACTTCTTTCAGTTTTCTAACATCTACATTTGGAGTTCTTTGTGGTTTTCTAATACGTTTAAGCTTAAGCGTGACATTAGCGATTAGTTGGTTATGGTCTGATGTGACATCTGCTCCTGGATATGTTTTAACGGATTTGATGGTGTTACGATATCTCTCTTTAATCAGTATATAATCGATTTGGTTTCTTACCACTTTTTCCGGTTTATCTGCTGGTGAGCGCCATGTATATAACCGTCTCAAAGGTAATTTAAATGTACTAGTATAAGCACTTTAAATATCTGAAAATCGTACCATTCGATTTAAAGCTCTTATAGTAGAGGATCCGATATAAGAACGACCTCATCCGATCTGTTTAATGGATAAAAATTATTTGATATGTAATTTAGTATGTTAGAAACTATAAAAAACGAGGGGTTAACCATATAATTTTGTCCAGGCTATAATTAAGTAATAATTAAAAAAAATGATCGTTTTCGAGTTATAAACAATTTAAAACTGAAAAAAGAATGAAAAATTACGATTTTCAGCGCTCAAAAAACACAAGTAAAACATATTATTTTTGTATACATTAAGTGCCTGAATTCAAGTTCAAACTTTCTTCTATCAGGTCTTGGTATCAATTTTTGCCATGTTTTATTCTAAAATATATTTTTTAATTATTATTGAGGAAGGTTCCTTATGGGGAGATGGGCGATGGGGTTGCATTTACAACTAAAAAAATATTTTAAAATGAAATACTTATCAAAAACTAATAAAATAAGGTTTGAAATTGGATTTAGTATGTTTTTTAGCCTTAAAAATTGCCATTTTCGTTTTTTTAAAGTTTTAAATTGTTTATAAAGTGAAAACGATCAAGTTAAGAGAAAAATTACAGAGAACCTTTGATATTTAAAATGATCCAAAAAATATAAAATAGTATCTGTCCGGGCCGAAAAAATGGTAGAATATATGAAAAAAGTCATTTTTTAATTATTAATTAATTATAGTCTGGACAAAATTATATCGGGCACCTCTTGTTTTTTATAACTTTTAACATACTAAATTACATTATCAAATAATTTTTATCCATTAATATACCAGGGCGCATCTGTAAAAATATTAGTACATTTGGACGTTGAGAGGTGACTCAAATTTTTTTGCAGAAATTGCTTGAAAATAAATCAAATAATAATATTTGAGTTATCCTCCCTCTCAAAAAGGTCCGGAACATTGTTTAAATAATCAAAATGTCAAAAAATTAAGGAAAAATTCGATTTTTTTTTGGTTTTCTGATTATAACTTTAAAAGTATTCATTTTCGAGAAAAGTTGTACTGACATAAAAGTTGCGCAATTAAATTTCCTACAATATAGAATTGGTTAAGAATTTAAAAAATACTCAACCTTGTTGCAAAATAGCAATCATTGTGAAAGAAACATACAAAAACAAGTATTCGTATTATACGTTTTTCAACCATTTATGCTACAATTAGGACCTTATAATTTCACCCTAAAAAACTATATGATACAGTAAAACAATACTGTATCTTTCATTAAGATCGGTTCAATAGATTTTGCAAAATAAATTTTGCAATCCAGCTTTCGTAAAAAAAATTATTTTTTCAAAATGTTACAGGACTGAAAATAAAGCAGGTAGCAAGTTGAAATATTTTTTGCATATAGAAGTGTACTGTACCTTTCATTTGCAATTTTGCAAAATTAAAATCGATTAACACCACGGCGTCAGCAATTTTTTTAAATAAACAATAATTATTGGTGCTACGCGCAGGACAGCGGATAGTTTGTTTTGATTGGGCATTCCAATGACCTTTGATAATGATTGATACATTTTAATTTTTATTGCATTTCGATATAAATAAATAAATTGTTTATTGCAAAATAAAAACACATACTCTATCCTTTGAAATAACACTTTTATTAGCAAAAACTTTCTTTGTTAATATATTTTAACTTAAATAATAAAAGTTTATTATTTTTAAACATATGCAATTGTTTAAATAATATTTCACAAACAATAATAAAATTAGTTTGATTTTTGTGGAATTAAAATATCAAAATACAACAAAATATAGAGTAAGAAAATAATATATTAGATAAAGATTGGAAGAAATTTTGGTGGAAATCAACTTGTGTGAATCGAACACCGCTGTCCTGCGCGTAGCACCAAAAATGATTGTTTATTTCAAAAATTTTCTGACGCCGTGGTAATTAATCGATTTTAATTTTGAAAATTGCAAATGAAAGGCACAGTACACTTCTATAAGCAAAAAAAAAATTCAACTTGCTATCTGCTTTATTTTCAGTCCTGTAACATTTTGAAAAAATGAATTTTTTTTGCGAAAGCTGGATTGCAAAATTTATTTTGCAAAATCTATTGAACCGATCTTAATGAAATTTACAGTATTGTTTTACTGTATCATAAAGTTTTTCTGGGTGAAATATAAAGGTCCTAAGTGTAGCATAAATGGTTGAAAAACGTAAAATGCGAATACAGTAGAACCCCGCAAATCCGAACTAATTGGGGGGACAGCCTGTTCGCATTCCGAAAAGTTCGGATTATCCGAAAGTTAGCCTAAGAAGCTAACGAAGATGATTTTTAAAAGATTTGAACTGCCACCGATCCCTTTATGAAACTTTATCCGCACGTTTATGCCTCCAATATTCTAAAGCTGAAAAATATTTAGATCACTGAAATATTAAATCGCTAACGCCAGTAGTTTTGTTTAGTCACGGGACATGGGAATTCGGTTATGTAAATGATTCATTTAATTTGTAATCTGGATATTGATTACACTATGTTTCTCATGTTTCTTATCTTTTTCAATGTTTTCGTTCATAGTATACTATGGGAAATGTGTATTATGCACATTCCTTTATTGATTGTGTTTAAGTTTTTATAAGTATGTACTACGTGTATTTATTTTTAATAAATTTCACATGTCCAAATTCCTATTAATTTTACATTGTTAAATTTTCTGGTTCTCTGTACATATAATAAACATGTTTTTAAATTTTTATTTTGAATTTTTAAAAAATTTTTCACTTTCCGTTGGTTCGGATTTGCCGAAAGTTCGGATTTGCGGGGTTCGGATTTGCGGGGTTCTACTGTACTTGTTTTTGTATGGTTTTTTCGCAATTATTGCTATTTTGCAACTAGGGTGACTATTTTTTAAATTTTTAACCAATTCTATGTTGTAGGAAATTTAATTACGCAACTTTTATGTCAGTACAACTTTTCTCGGAAATGAATACTTTTAAAGTTATAATCAAAAAAAGAAGAAAAAAATCGAATTTTTCCTTCAATTTTTGATATTTTGATTATTTAAACAATGTTCCGGACTTTTTTGAGAGGGAGGATAACTCAAATATTATTATTTGATTTATTTTCAAGCAATTTCTGCAAAAAAATTTGAGTCACCTCTCAACGTCCATCTCAAAACAGATGCGCCCTGGACTATAAACAGATCGGTGCAGATCGTTCTTATATCGGATATTAAACTATTAGTTATATCTTTGATAGTACTTTTAGGTGGAATAACTTGATTAAAATATTAGAACATTATTACGTCACTTGGATAATGGCGTCACCAAATGTTTCATTAATGTAAATTCTTCGTACGTATTGTTATTCAACGAAATGTTTGTAATGCGGAACGTCCGGTGGTATTTTATTTTAATTCCACATTTACTCTAGAAGAAGATAGCTGCTATTATAGAGTAAGAGCCGGGATAGGTAAAATTTGCTAATCATTTTAGGCACCGTAAGAATCTATAACTTAAGTAGTAGACACTAAAGAAAATGTATGAGCACTATGCCGTCACTTTTCTGTGGCACATGGGTCGGCAGTGGAAAATAAACTTTCCATTTATGGACTCTAAATAGCAAAGGCCGACAAAGTATACACCAAATAATAAATAAAAAAGGAAACATTATAAAAGACAAAAATCAGATAATAAACATTGTTAAATATTATTCTACATAATTATACTCGTCCAGCGTAGCAAAATCCGAAACCCATGATATGAAACGAAGAATACTAAATGTAGGGTCTGAAACACTACCAGAAATTGCTAACGAGGAAATTGTAAATGCCTTAAAACAAATGAAAAATGGAAAATCTCCTGGAGACGACGGAATAACAAAAGAGATGATTACAGCTGGAGGTCAAATTACTTTGGAGGCAGTTAAAATCCTATTGAACAAGTGCCTCTTTTTGGGGAGCTGTTCCAACCTCTTGGCAAAATGCGCAGGTAATTTTACTACACAAGAAAGGAGACAAACACAAACTAGAAAATTACAGACCAATAAGCCTATTACCACATCCATACAAACTGCTTACCAAGGTCATTACCAACAGACTATCAAATAAATTCGATAGTTACCAACCTGTTCAGCAAGCGGAATTCCGCAAAGGTTGTAGTGCCATAGAATACCTACAGACAATAAGGACACTTACCGAAAAGTGTAACGAATACAATGAACCTCTTCATTTGGAATTTGTAGATTACATTAAGGATTTCGATTCCATAGAACTTTGGCCGTATTAGACGGAATGAATAACGCAAGGATTGATTCCATATATAGAATACTCCTAAAATAGATATACGACATTGCAATCATGCAAATAAATGTAACAAAAGGCATAACAACAAGCAAAATAAGAATAGAAAGAGGTGTTAGACAGGGAACACCATATCTCCAAAATTATTTACTCTTGCATTAGAAGATGAATGTGTTCAAGAAGTTAAATTGGGAACAACGCGGAATTAAAGTGGCTGATTTTTAAGTCACCTAAGATTTGCCGACGACCTAGTACTCTTAAGCAACAATACAGAGGAACTGATCTGCATGATGAAAGAACTTAAACGAGAATCTAAGAAAATCGGTTTAAAAATGAATTTAAATAAAACAAAAGTGATGACAAATCAAAATATTACAATCGACTTAAATGGAAGTGAAATCGAAAGTGTCGAAGAGTACATATATACCTAGTTCACACGATCAAACTAGGCAAACAGAATCAAACGACAGAGATAACTAGAAGAATCCGAATGACTTGGGCAGCGGTAGGAAGACTCAGTGATTCAGTTATGACTAGACTTTTATTCATTTATTATGCAAATAAAAACATATGAAATATGCGCATAAATATGCAGCATTTTACACAATAATATGCATGTTTATCTAGAAAATATGCATATAAAAATAAAAAAAAAAAAGTACCTACAGTAAAACCTGTGTTACCGGCCACCTGTACTAACGGCCAGTTTAAAAATTCTCCAAACCAATTATATGTAGACTACAAAAACTGACAATATCGGCCACCTTTCTATATCGGCCAATTACTCTTTCATTTTTAGTGGCCGTTACTGACAGGTTTTACTGTATATACAGGGTGTCCAGAAACTCTACCGACAAACGAAGACAGGAGATTCCTCAGATAATTTTAAGATAATTTAACCCAATTCACCTAGTCCGAAAATGCTTCCTAAGGGAGCTAGAGCTCTTTGAAGATGGCGTCTTGTAATTAGTTTTTTTAAATAGCTCCAGAACGCTTCTATTTAGAAAAACGAAAATTGGTATACATATTTACTTTCCAGAAATGAATCGATTCCATCCATTGCGAATTTCTAGTACAACTCATAGGCGTCCGTTTTGGGTAGGGCAACGGTTATTTTATCGCCTAACTTTTTTGTATTTCATTTTTAAGTATTTTTGACTCTGAATTATTTAATTGTGAGTTATTCTAGTACTAAAAGGTACTCTTAGTTTAAGTCGATAGGATACACCAAAAAAAAAATACAAAAAAAACTATTTCGAAAGATGAAAAGTGGTACATTTATTTATATTCCAGAGATTAATCGATTTCATTAATGGCGAATTTCTAGTACCGGTCATAGGCGTCCGTTTTGGGTAGGTCAACAGTTATTATTTATAGCATACCTTTATTGTCTTTAATTTTTAAGTATTTTTGACACTAGATTATTCAATTATGAGATATTCGAGTACTAAAAGTTACTGTTGCTTTAAGTTGGTAAAATACATCGGTTTTTTTTAATTTTTTTTAACTTTTTTTTTCAAATTCCCAAAACTAAAAACTTTCAAATCGATTTTTCTAGAAAACGGTGTATCCTATCGACTTAAAGTAAGAGTACCTTTTAGTACTAGAATATCTCACAATTTAATAATCCAGTATCAAAAATGCTTAAAAGTTAAAGACAAAAAAGTTATGCGATAAAATAACCGTTGCCCTACCCAAAACGTACGCCTATGAACGGTACTAGAAATTCGCAATGGATGTAATCGATTCACTTCAGGAAAGTAAATATGTATACCAATTTTCGTTTTTCTAAATAGAAGCGTTCTGGAGGTATTTAAGAAAAACTAATTACATGGCGCCATCTTCAAAGAGCTCTAGCTCCCTTAGGAAGCATTTTCGGACTAGGTGAATTGGGTTAAATTGTCATAAAATTATCTGAGGAATCTCCAGTCTTCGTTTGTCGGTAGAGTTTCTGGACACCCTGTATAAATAACTCAGATTGTAGTATACGTTTTATTTACAAAAATATTTAAAATATTTTAATTATATCATAATTTACAGTAATTAACATTTATTTATTTTACAAACTAAGCTTAGGTATTTAACTATTTAAGTATTTTAACAAATAAATGATATTACTTTGAATTGTGCTAACACTAAATCATTAACGGCTGTTTAAATTTTTCTAACAAAAACTTATGGTTTCTGATTAGGTACAATATATTTGTACATGAAAAATCCACATCAACTGATGTAACTGGGGCATTTTTCAAATACCTATACGGTAATCTTTGCTTTCAAATTAAATGGTTCCTAAAAATGTTCCACCTAGTACTTGAAATAAGTAATTCAAAAAGGACCTGGTAACTATTTGCATAACAATTAAAATCAGGAATCTTGAAAATATCAAGCTAATATGACTATGAAAGCAGGAAGATCCCCCAAATATTTACAGGAGATTCTTGGTTTTTTTTCTCTTTATCTAAGAAAAAATACTATGAGCCTAAATTAGAAGCACGCAACTTAAGGCTATTATTGTACGAGAAAACACAGCGTTTATTTTCGGCAGTTTCAAATTGCAATTCACAATAATATTACAAGGACATGTGTTACCGGTATCAAGTTTACAACATAATAATTGATTTCTAAAACTGACCATCCCAATAAAAATTTTTACCTAGAGGTATAAACTAGCAGATTTTTGAACCCTTATTCAAGGACAAAATTACAATAAATATCTAGAAATATTGAAACAAAATATATTCGAATTTCCAAGCTCTTCGTTGATTTTATTTCATGAATATATCTATACACCTGAAATTTCAAGTTATATGCACTTTATGCATACTTTTATAGAAATATGCAAAATTTGACATTTTTGCATATTTTATGCATAATATGCAAAATATGCAATTTGCATATTTGCCTAAGTCTAGTTATGACTTATGGAATGGAGACCTTGACACTTGCAGAGTTGTTAGCCAATAAATTAAGACAGGGCCCCCACAGGGGGCCATCGAACGAACTATGTTGGGAGTATCTCTGAGAGAACATATACGAAACGAGGACGTGCGAAGCAGACCGAAGGCGGAAAATGTAATTGGAAGAATTGGCGTAAATGAAATGGAACTGGGTAGGACACGTGGCACGGCAAAACAACGAAAGGTAGACGAGAAATATTGTAGTACATTGGAGACCACGCGAACACAGTCGTAGTAGAGGAATACCACAAAAACGGTGGGTAGACGACATCAAAGCCAAAGTGGGGAGAAACTGGCACCAAATAACACAATACAGAGAAGAGTGCAGAGCTCATGGGGAGGCCTTTGTCCAGTAGTGGATGCAAATAGGCTGAAGGAGAAGAAGAAGAAGACTTATGGACGGGATAAATAAATTAAAGGGCCCCCCGCGTTAAGACAGGCAAAATGCATTCACTCCCAGAATTCCATTTTTTTTACATTCTACGTGATTAAAAAATAGGACAGCGCAATTTTAACACACCACCCCTCTACCCATCTACCTTTGATACAACCTGACAACTGAGTGAAAGAGGCCCTTAAGGAGATGATGACATTGAATATATCTAAACATATTAGCTTGCAACCATCTATCAACGGATATATTATCAAAAAATAAAAACCTTATTTTGTAAAAGGTATATGTATTTAAAATCCCTAAAAAGGGCTGTATCACAAAACGTTTTCGGAATCAATATTCCATCATCAGTGCGATCACAGGTTTACATGCTTTAAGCCACTAAAATGTACGGGTAAAAACCCTTGAATTGATTTTAAACAGTTGGGGTTACATTATATTATCTGATTTAGAAAGATGTTTAAAATATTTCCAGATTAACCCCTGGCATCACATGACATCAACCATATTGGTTGGAAAATTGAAGGTAGACCTTATATGGCAGAGTTTAGGTGACAACTCAACTTCATTTAGGTGATATATTATCGTTTTGTTTTCAACAAAATACAATAAAACCTTTTTTGGATTAGGATGGGAGATGGGACCCCGCTATTTAACATAAATAAACAAACAAGATTGTGAGTATTTGTTTTATTCAGTTTAAATTCATCCAATGTATAATAAAATGTAAATATAAATAGAGAAAACATTGGAAACAGAAACAAATAATTCAAAGATGACGTCTCACGCTTTTCCTTTTAATGCCCTATAAATCTGCCCTCGGGTTCTTGTATCCCATATAGCCGGTCTGTTTTGCACTTCAATCAAAAACTATTCCGAATCGAAATTCATTTTAGGTGCTCACGCTATAAACTCTCGTAAACATCTGCGGCAGCTACAAAAGTGGTCCGTCTGAATTGGGTTTTGGCACTAGTGGACGCCACTAGCAGTGAGGCTAGGCGACTGAGGCTGGCCACAGTCGCTCGTCTGAGGTGCAACGTCCACTTCACATAAGAACCCACGGCCAATCATCGGAAGCTACTTTGTGGATCCACAAGAGTAGCGCTGTAGAATGGTCTGTCTGGTTTGGTCCTAAGTAGTGTTGCCCAAATGCAAGACCAAGACGAGACTTGGACAGTCTTGGTCTTGGTCTTGCACCAGTACACCTGGTCTTGGTCTTGGTCTTGGTATTGCACTCCCAGTCTTGGTCTTCGTCTTGGTCTTGCAGCAAGAGTCTTGCAAGTCTCGCAATTACCCACTAGCATATTGCTATTTATTAATAAACAACTCACATTAGGTGGGTTTGAACTCACGATCTAAACTATCCCTGCCTATACTCTAACTAACTGGGCTATCTACCATGTCCCACGGGAGTCAGTCTGTTTCTTAATAAACCTTTGCATTTAATAACCTGACATAATGTGCTAAAACATGGTGAAAACACAAAAAATCAAACAAATGACATAAACTTATCTAGACTGTATTTTAAAGAACATTATCTGTCTAGAAAGGGATTGATGGACTCTCACATTAGGTATATGAAATGAAATGGAATAAAAGAGTTCTACAATTTGCCATTTATTCAAATAAAAAATAAAAATAAAATACAAATTAAATTACAGCACAGTACGCAATAGCTTTGACACTATTATTAGAAGAAAATTTTTGTTTGCTTTTAGTTGAAAATTTTAAGATTTACTTTTTTTTAACAAGAATTAATACAAAGTAATACACGCAGTTTAATTATATAACATTTATACAGAGTGAGTTTTATGTATGGAACGCCTCAAATATCTCGGAAACGACTTGAACGATTTTTATAGAATTTGGTGAGTAAAGGTCTTCTAATGCGGCCGATATTATAGTGGTAATTACAGATTGTTACCAGATCTTGCGTTTTTTTGAAAATATAATGAACTTTAGTATTTCGAATAGAACACCCTGTATATTTTTGCATTTTGAACCATAATAACTACTAATTAATTTTCACGTAATATTTCCTATACCGAAATGCCGTAATTTCTGAGTTATTTCTATATTTATTTAAAAAAAAATTAAACAAATTATAAAAATCAATTGTTTAGCCCTAGCAGACTTATTTTAGGTTCTTTGAATCATATGGAACAGAAAAGGTCTTTTGTAGTTTTTGTCTAAAGTTATTCGTTTCCGAGTTATAAACAATTTAAAACTGAAAAAAATCGAAAAATGACGATGTTCAAGGCTCAAAAACACAAGTAATAGCTATTTGTATAACAAGGGAGGAAAGTGCTACTTTTCCTCCCGAGAATGAAGCTTACTGTCCGACGCGTAGCGGAGGGAGGAAAAGGCACCTTACTCTCATGTTATACATATGGTTTTTCCACCTTCCTCAAATAACAAGTCATTTTTTCATTTTTACTTAATTTATTTTATGTAACTAACCAACAAAATTTATTAGAACTAAATCGAACAAGTAGGTACAATATAACTATCAACTGTCAAATATGAGTCAAATTATTAATGTAAACATTGTTAAATCAAAATAACAATTTACTGTTTTTTACCATTCTGCAAAATACAGAGTGTTTTATAAATAAATGTTAAAATGTATAGATACTTACGTAATAGAAAATAGATATTATACAGGGCGTCAATAAGTTCTATTTCATGAATGACATATGACGTTACTTTTACTTTTCCTCCCTAGGGAGGAAAAGTACAACTTTGCTCCCTACAATCAGGTCCGGAAAAGTATACTTTCGGTAGAGGTAGGTGGAAAAAAATATTATTTTCGAAATCTCGAAGTGCCTAAACTGAAGTTTAAACTTTATTTATCAGTTGTCGATAAGTAATTTGTTTATTTCATTTTAAAAAACATTGTTTTTTAGTTTTTAATGCAGCCCGGTCACCCATCCTCTCATAAGTTCTTCATTAACAATAAAAAAAACAATGGCAAAATCACACATCGGCCAATATCTCTTTTTATATAATAATAAATATCTCTTTTTTGAAATTTTAAGGTTTTTTAACATTTTACCGTGCGCGAATGGACTATACATGGTAGCCAGGCATTATCTTATCTAGTGCTTTTTCAGCAAAGAATTTTGTTTGGCCGATTGATCTAATATCTAATTGCACACCCTGCAAAAAGTATGACGTTTAGTCTTTACGATATGGATAAGGAAAAACAATTGAGTGGTTGTCCGTAACAGTGAATATGGTATTCGTATTATATTTTTATCACCTTATAGGCGACATACTTCTTTAAAAGTTTCAATGCGATATTGTTATACACACAACACAAGAAGATTATTTTATGAAAGGTTGCTATTCTCAAAATCTAGACAATTGCTCAATTGTAATTAATTTCGAAGCGAAGGCGTCGTCTGATATTAGAAAAGAATGAAATATTTTATTTTTACATTGTATAATAATTTATTATGACCTCTGAGTACGTATCCAATAAATAAGTGTTCATATTTTTAATTCGGTATGTATGTTCATCGTATTGTTCATAATGCGGATAAATCCATTTTTCCAAATTTTTGTTACATATTTTTTTGTATCTCATAGTCTCTAAGCATATACCCGAACTAATATACAGTGTGTAACAAAAATACAGGTCATAAATTAAATCACCTATTCTAGGACCAAAAATAGTTCTAATGAACCTGTACAAATATGCATATAAAAAAGTTACAGCCCTTTGAAGTTACAAAATGAAAATCGATTTTTTGCAATATATCGAAAACTATTAGAGATTTTTTATTGAAAATGGACATGTGGCATTTTTATGGCAGGAATATCTTAAAGAAAAATTATAGTGAAATTTGTGCACCCCATAAAAATGTTATGGGGGTTTTATTCCCTTAAACCCACCCAAACTTTTGTGTACGTTCCAATTAAATTATTATTGTGATACTATTAGTTAAATTCAATATTTTTAAAACTTTTTTGGTTCTTAGTATTTTTTCGACAAGGCAGTTTTTATCGAGTTGCGGCTTTTTTTCTAATATGTTTACGTAGAGATTTTATGGGGGTTTTGTTCCTTTAAACCTCCCAAATGGTTGTGTACATTCCAATTAAACTATTACTGCGATACCATTAGTTAAACACAGTGTTTTTAAAACTTTTTTGCTTCTGTGTATTTTTTCGATAAGGCACATTTTATCGAGATGTGACTTCTTTTTTAATATGGTTTAAAATATACCTAAATATGTAAATCATAAATAAATTTTCCTATTATTATCAAATCTTCATAATCGTACTTAGCCATATCACAGATGAACATAACATATATATGTGGCCATATACAAATGTGTGGTGGATTTGACAAATAATATGCAAAATATTTCGACAAATACTGACTTTTCGAAAAAGTACCAAGAGGCAAAGAAGTTTTTAAAGCATTGTGTTTAACTAATGGTACTACAATTATAATCAAATTGAAACGTACACAAAAGTTTGGGGGGTTTAAAGGAACCAAACCCCCATAAAATTTTTATCGGGTGTCTAAATTTCAATATAATTTTTTCTTAAGATACTACTGCCTTAAGAATGCCACATGTTCATTTTCAATAAAAAATCTCCAATAGTTTTCGATATATTGGAAAAAATCGATTTTCATTTTGTAACTTCAAAGGGCTGTAACTTTTTGTATGTGCACATTTGTACTAAGGTAAGTTAGGTTCAATCGAACTATTTTTGATCCCAAAATATGTGATTAAATTTATGACCTGTATTTTTGTTACACCCTGTATTATTCCATAAAACGACACTCAAACTGCAAGACGCAAGAGTCTCGCAGGCTTGGTCTTGTTCTTGCTCAAGTCTTGCACGGTCAGTCTTGGTCTTGGTCTTGCTAAAATAAGGCGGTCTTGGTCTTGGTCTTGCTAAAACGCAAGAACAAGACCAAGACTGCAAGACCAAGACCGATTTTGGGTAACACTAGTCCTAAGTACCATAACAGACGGGCGACTGTGGCCAGCCACTCTGTGGATCCACAAAAGTAGTTTACCGTGGGCTCTTATGGGAGCAATTGTGGCCGGCCACAGTCGCTCGCATAAGAACCCACGGTAAACTGTCTATCTGTCTGTTATTGGCGTAAGTGGAAAGTTTGATTTTCCACTGTCGAAGCATGCTCCACTGAAAATTGATGGCATAGTGTTCATGCGTTTTCTTTTAGGTTTTAGTATTTAAGTGGTAGACTCTTAAGGGAAGCGTCCACAGGTCCGCATCGTACGCATCGGACGCATCGTACGCATCGGATTAATTTTTCATACTGCGTCTACTGTATCGGCAGCGATCGGATTACCGATGCCACTACCTGCTAGGGTAGAAAAATTACTAAGGTAGACTTTAAAGTTACCGGTTATTTATTTAATTTAATAATTAATTTATGCATATTAACTATATTTATTAGTATGGTAAAATATGATATTTTAATATATCTGTTTAGTAATAAGAAATCCTCAAAAACGTAAAATATATAGTTATTTTTTAAATATCTACAAAACGAAACATACTAAGTACATATAACCTGATTTCAAAAGAAAGCCTGCAATATTTACTACAAAATGCAATACTAATATACAATGTCCATTTAAAAAAAAATGAAAAAAAATTGTATTTGCAAATAGTGATCACATTGTACATTATATTGATACACCTATATCAAAGATATTAAATTATTTAAAAATGACACTACACTGGTAAAACCATATGTCATTTTAAATATTTCGAAAATTATTAACTTTAAACCTATAAAACCTTACACAAACTCTACATATTTTTAAAAAAATACATTCAAAAATGATTTGTAAACATTCTTTATCGGCATAGTAATATTACAGCCTATACACCAATTCTCTCGGTAGATCGCAAGCAATAGCAGAAACACGACGGTAGACCGCATTGTAGCACCCATTTTCTAACTAATTATACATTTGGATATAAAGGAACACACAAAGCTGTTGCAATTTGATTTAAATGGAAAATAGTAACTACATCAGTAAAAGTCTGCTAGGGTAGAAAAATTACTAAGGTAGACTTTAAAGTTACTGGTTATTTATTTAATTTAATAATTAATTTATGCATATTAACTATATTTATTAGTATGGTAAAATATGATATTTTAATTTATTTGTTTAGTAATAAGAAATCCTCAAAAACGTAAAATATATAGTTCTTTTTTAAATATCTACAGAACGAAACATACTAAGTACATATAACCTGATTTCAAAAGAAAGCCTGCAATATTTACTACAAAATGCAATACTAATATACAATGTCCATTTAAAAAAATGAAAAAAAATTGTATTTGCAAATAGTGATCACATTGTACATTATATTGATACACCTATATCAAAGATATTAAATTATTTAAAAATGACACTACACTGGTAAAACCATATGTCATTTTAAATATTTCGAAAATTATTAACTTTAAACCTATAAAACCTTACAGAAACTCTACATATTTTTAAAAAATACATTCAAAAATGATTTGTAAACATTCTTTATCGGCATAGTAATATTACAGCCTATACACCAATTCTCTCGGTAGACCGCAAGCAATAGCAGAAACACGACGGTAAACCGCATAGTAGCACCCATTTTCTAACTAATTATACATTTGGATATAAAGGAATACACAAAGCTGTTGCAATTTGATTTAAATGGAAAATAGTAACTACATCAGTAAAAGTTTCTTTAAAGATTAATTAAAGTTGCCTTTCTGAAATCGGTAAAATACTTTCTTTGTTTTTAAACAGTTTGGCCAAACTGTACTTAGCTTGCTTTTTCATCTTTTGTGAGGGACAATGGAATGTCTTGCATCAATTTTACACTTCTCTCAGGAACATCTTTAACAAGTCTAATATTTCTTAAAAAGTTCATTGCATTTAATATAGAAAAATGTGTTGTGTTTTTAACGAGAATAATTTTCATAGTTGGATACTCAAGATATCTTAAAAAGGCCAATAAACATGAAAAATGAGTAATATTTATATTTTAAACCCCATAATCAACTTATCATGGGCTGTAATATTTTTTCCACCTACCTCTACCGAAAGTATACTTTTCCGGGCCTAATTGTAAGGAGCAAAGTTGTACTTTTCCTTCCTAGGGAGGAAAAGTAAAAGTGACGTCATGGTATTTCATTCATGAAATATAACTTATTGACGCCCTCTACAATATTTATTTTCTATTACGTAAGTATCTATACATTTTAACGTTTATTTATAAAACACCCTGTATTTTGCAGACTGATAAAAAACAGTAAATTGTTATTTTGATTTAACAATGTTTACATTAATAATTTGACTTATATTTGACAGTTGACAGTTATATTGTACCTACTTGTTAGTTTTAGTTCTAATAAATTTTGTTGGTTAGTTACATAAATTATATAGGTATTATTTAAAAATGAAAAAATTACTTGATATTTGAGGAAGGTGGAAAAATCATATGTATAACATGGGAGTAAAGTGCCTTTTCCTCCCTTGAATGATTACTGCCCTCCGCTACGCGTAGGGCAAACTTCATTCTCGGGAGGAAAAGTAGCACTTGCCTCCCTTGTTATACAAATAGCTATTACCTGAATATACCTATATATAAAATAAAAGTTAAAACTGAGTTTACTTGTTTCATTACGAAGAAGATGATCGTCAAATGCAAATTAGCCGTAGATTAGCTCCCACTGGGCCAAGCGAAATTCCGAACAGAGAGCGTAGGGTGCGTCCACTGGTCGGCATTTCGAATGATTCATCGGCACGCATCGCAAAAGTTGCCTCTCGAATCAACCCTTCGGCATTACCGATGATGCGATCCGTACGATGCGGATCAGTGGACGCAGTTACATAAGTTTTTGTACAAGGCAAACTAAAATCCGTTGCGTACGATGCGTGCGATCCAGTGCCGGTTTAACCTAACTTCGGGCCCTGGGCGCTGGAGGTTTAGGGGCCCCCTTCATTGCTATTCGTTGACAGTTTTTTAACAAGAAAACACATGCAATAACTATAAAGGTTTCTTGTAAAATCCATAAAATATATTTTTTAAACAAGCAAGAAGAATAGCAAATGTAAAAAATAATCCAAAAAATACATTTTAAAACATAAATAAAAACAGAAAATTCCATAAAACAACACATATGACAAACAAAAAAACATATACTAAAAAATACATAAAGACAAAAATTAGATAATTTTTTTCTTGACTTGGCATTCACAAACTGCCATATTAGTATAGTATAGTTGATCCAAAAGA
The DNA here is from genome assembly GCF_917563875.1 of Diabrotica virgifera virgifera. Taxonomy (NCBI): domain Eukaryota; kingdom Metazoa; phylum Arthropoda; class Insecta; order Coleoptera; family Chrysomelidae; genus Diabrotica; species Diabrotica virgifera. The sequence goes on along the minus strand of NC_065452.1, from coordinate 6,774,580 downwards.
TGGCATAACCCAGACATCCAAAGTGAAAGTTATCCTTCAACACCAAATTGTTCTATACGGTCCACACAACGTCCAGAAAAAAGTCACACCATTTTGAGAGTCGGGTTTGGGGGGACAGGGGGGAGAAATCTGCAAATTAGTAGTTTTTTAAGTTTTTCGTCAATATTTCTAAAACTAAGCGGTTTAGCATGAACAACCCTCTACACAAAATTGTTCTACATTAAATTTGAAATAAAAAAGGTCCTATGCATAATCTTTCTAAAATGAATGGTTCCAAAGTTACGGAGGTAGTATAGTATAACTGGTCCAAAAAAAAGGCCTAACCCAAACATCCAAAGTAAAAGTTTTCCTCCAACACCAAAATGTTCTATATGGTCCACATATTGTTCAGTAAAAAGTTACACCATTTGAGCGTCCGGTTTGGGAGGGAGATGGGAGAGAAGCCGGTAAATTAGCAGTTTTTTTAAGTTTTTCGTCAATATTTCTAGAACTATGCTTTAGCGTAAACAATGTTCTATACAAAAATGTTCTACGTGAAATTTAAAACAAAAAATGTTCTATACATAATTGTTATAAAATCAACGGTTCCAGAGTTACGGAGGGTGAAAAGTCGAGGTTTTCGATACTTTTTATATTTTTTGGGCAATATTTATGATATAATTATACCACAAACCCAGACATCCAAAGTGAAAGTTATCCTCCACATTTTGTAACGTTATGCCAAAATTTGAATAAACATCATACAATTTATGAAAAATTTGATTATTCCAGGATGTAAAAGCAACTTTTCCCAATATTTTAACTTTACTGCAAATTTATTTGACGATACCAATTTCTAATGCGTCAGGCGAGCGGTCTTTTTCGGCTTTAAAAAGAATAAAAACATATTTAAGGTAAAATTTGGGTCAACAAAACCTAGACGCATCATCACTATTGTATATAGAGAATGAAGAACTGGAGAAACTGAATTGTGATAATATTATATAGTATGATATAGTTAGACCCAAACCCAGACATTCAAAGTGAAAGTTATCCTTCAACACCAAATTGTTCTATATGGTCCACATAATGTTCAGAAAAAAGTCACACCATTTTGAGCGTCGGGTTTGGGGGGGGGGGGGGGGGAGAGGGGGAGAAATCTGCAAATTCGTAGTTTTTTAAGTTTTTCGTCAATATTTCTGAAACTAAGCGGTTTAGCATGGACAAGCTTCTAAACAAAATTGTTCTACATTAAATTTGAAATAAAAAAGGCCCTATGCATAACCCTTCTAAAATGAACGGTTCCAAAGTTACGGAGGTAGTATAGTATAATTGGTCCAAAAAAATGCCTAATCCAGACGTCCAAAGTAAAAGTTTTCCTTTAACACCAAATTGTTCTATATGGTCCACATAATGTTCAGAAAAAAGTCACACCATTTTGAGCGTCAGGTTTGGGGTGGGGAGAGGGGGGGAGAAATCGGTAAATATAAAAAGTATCGAAAACCTCCACCTTTCACCCTCCGTAACTCTGGAACCGTTGATTTTATAACAATTATGTATCCAACCTTTTTTGTTTTAAATTTTATGTAGAACATTTTTCTACAGAACATTCCTTACGCTAAAGCATAGTTCTAGAAATATTGACGAAAAACTTAAAAAAACTACTAATTTACCGACTTCTCCCCCATCTCCCCCCAAACCGGACGCTCAAAATGGTGTAACTTTTTACTGAACAATATGTGGACCATATAGAACAATTTGGTATTAAAGGAAAACTTTTACTTTGGACGTCTGGATTAGGCATTTTTTTGGACCAATTATACTATACTACCTCCGTAACTTTGGAACCGTTCATTTTAGAAGGGTTATGCATAGGGCCTTTTTTATTTCAAATTTAATGTAGAACAATTTTATGTAGAAGGTTGTTCATGCTAAGGTTGTTCATGGTTGTTCATGCGAAAAACGTAAAAAACTACGAATTTGCAGATTTCTCCCCCTCTCCCCCCCAAACCCGACGCTCAAAATGGTGTGACTTTTTTCTGAACATTATGTGGACCATATAGAACAATTTGGTGTTAAAGGATAACTTTCACTTTGAATGTCTGGGTTTGGGTCTAACTATATCATACTATATAATATTATCACAATTCAGTTTCTCCAGTTCTTCATTCTCTATATACAATAGTGATGATGCCTCTAGGTTTTGTTGACCCAAATTTTACCTTAAATATGTTTTTATTCTTTTTAAAGCCGAAAAAGACCGCTCGCCTGACGCATTAGAAATTGGTATCGTCAAATAAATTTGCAGTAAAGTTAAAATATTGGGAAAAGTTGCTTTTACATCCTGGAATAATCAAATTTTTCATAAATTGTATGATGTTTATTCAAATTTTGGCATAACGTTACAAAATGTGTAATTTTATTATGCAAGTTCTCTTTGGTTTCATCAACATCCTTTTTATGTTTCTCGCATAAAAGTAATAATTGACGTTTTGACTTCTTCTTTATCTCTAGATTAAAAAAACATCTAAAAGCTGATGTTACATCCTTGTTGCATTCAATTCGCGATTCTGAAAACAGCGACTAATTTTCTAGACTCTAGATTTTCTGTGACAGCGATTTTTTTATTGCTGCGAATACAAATCGCAAGTGAAGTGCTAGCCTTAGAGGCCACTGTATAATGCCAAATTGCAATTGTTGTAGTCGCCTTACTTTTTACTTTTGAATATTTGAAGAGTGTGTACCTATTGTTTGGGTATTAGCATTTTCGAGAATAATCTATTCTTTATCTATAAATTAGATTTATGTGTATCTATTTTTGTCTTTCGTTTTCTATTTTAAAAGGACTTATTTTGTTCCTATTTTAAAAGAACTTATTTTAAAGCCGAAAAGTGAGATAAATTATTATTTAAGCTCCACAATTCAAAATGAAATTATTAGAAACTAAATAAACTCCGTTTGTACGATTATTTTGGATACAAATCGAGACATGGCCATTGATTAATAACCTACACAGTTTTTACCCAGGACCTGGGTAATTTTTAATCAATAACATGTCGAAATCTGTCAAATTTCTGTAGTTTTTGGAAAAGGGCCCCGCCACAAATACTGACACGGGGCCCCTATGGGGCTAGGCTACGGCACTGTGTATAGGCGTGAAAAGATGTAACAATAGAACAAAGGCGTTTGCAATTGGCGTATCTGCGTATGAGATTTTTTTTTTGGAGTATATGTAAATTATTTAGCGACTTTATTTTTTTATAATTAAAAGGATCGGCCCCTTCGGGCCCCTCTGGGGCCCGGGCCCCTGGGCGCCCGCCCCAAGCGCCCAGTGGATAAACCGGCACTGGTGCGATCCGTACGATGCAGATCAGTGGACGCAGTTACATAAGTTTTTGTACAAGGCAAACTAAAATCCGTTGCGTACGATGCGTGCGATGCGTACGATGCGGGTCTGTGGACGCAGTTACATAAGTTTTTGTACAAGGCAAACTAAAATCCGTTGCGTACGATGCGTGCGATGCGTACGATGCGGGTCTGTGGACGCAGTTACATAAGTTTTTGTACAAGGCAAACTAAAATCCGTTGCGTACGATGCGTGCGATCCGTACGATGCAGATCAGTGGACGCAGTTACATAAGTTTTTGTACAATGCAAACTAAAATCCGTTGCGTACGATGCGTACGATGCGGATCAGTGGACGCAGTTACATAAGTTTTTGTACAAGGCAAACTAAAATCCGTTGCGTACGATGCGTACGATGCGGGTCTGTGGACGCTTGCCTTTACGGTGCCTAAAATGATTAGCAAATGTTACCTATCCCGGCTCTTTGTCTATTACGTGTTTGAAGCTACATAAACCAATTAAATCACTTACTTGTCACTAGAATTTTTTTTTTAAATTTAGCTAGCCGCAACAAATATTTGGTATTATTTTTGTCAAGAAAAATACAATTCCATTATGTTTTCATGGCCACGTCATAAAAATGTTGAGAATGCTCAATATTATTTTATTACGGTAGTTGAGAATTCTCAGTTTCAGTCTTTCTGTGAAAAAATCATCGATTTCACGTAAAAATCGTATATAGCTATTTGAAAGTTTTAAAAAGTATATGAGGGGTAGCTTATGACAAATCCGTAAAGACCTAAAGCTGATTTTGCTTTGTGTTTTTAAACAATCATAAAAAGTAAAAAAATCCTTTTTTGCCTATAAAACGTTCCTTATAGATTTTAGAGAAAATGGTTCAAATAAAAGTTATTTATTTATTTAATTTAGCGTGCTTGTGACAGCTTAGGCCATTAGCACGAGGTACAGTGTAGAGTGAATACAGTTATATAGATACAATTACATTATAATATATACGTAACAATTACTGATTGCAATCCAGCAGCATTTTCAATCCAGTTGGATTTTTGCAAGATTGGCCCGAATCCAGCTGGACCCAGCGCGCGTCCAGCAAAATGTGGAATCAAAATAAAAACACGATTTCAATGCTTTTTTGTCTGTATTCTAAATTTCTAAACAACAGAAACATGAATTATTTAGTTTTTTTAGAAGTGAGGCCTTAAAAAACATAGACCTAACCACATATAGCTGGTTGCGGAGAAAGCCCTTTCGGCCTCTATACTGGTCGGTTTTAAGATCATTTAATAGTCATAGACCATGGACAAATGATCGCCTTTCACTACTTCGGTCTCATAAATAGCCATTTCCTTTTCCAAAATCTTTTCGTAATCTTTTTGAGAAACAGTTTTTTTTTGGTTATAAAAGTTTTCTCTTTCTCGTTTCAATTCAATGTTATGGTTCTTGTTCCAGTAAAATTCACGGGCTCCGGATTAGTTGGCCTATCTTCTTCCATTATGTCCTCTTGCACTGGTTCCACAATCACTTGTTTATTTATACGACTCAACAAATTTTTCATCTCTTGTCGCATTGCATTCTTTTTCGGCATGGGGAAATAACCAGGATTGTTTAGTCCTTTGCCATATTTTTTTGGATTTTGTAAGTCCACTAATGTACCTGTAATTTCAGAGAGGCACCGTTCCGCGATTCTGTTGCGTAGTGCTTCAGATATATCAGCACTAAGGCTAGAATCCTGGGTATTTAGTTTGTCTAAGGTAAATTTCATGGTTGTGTCGGCCGTTATCAAAGTCAACTCTCATCTGCAAAGAGCTTTTATAGGATTTCACCGGTTAAAAAGTGGCGATCAACTCATTGATTATTGACCATTCGCCAGTAGATAATTTATCTTAGAATTAATGTCTATCAACGCTTTATCGATGCAAACTTTTAGGCTAACAATTTAGAGATATGCCGTCATCGTTAATTTTCTTAAATGGCAACACTGTTATTTTAATGGCTAATTAGATGGAGCGTGTAAAGTTATACACAACTGCAAAATATCAAATTTTTATTTTATAACATTTACAAGATAATAAAAAATAAAGTTATGTCTGTAATGTGGAATAAACTTAATAGTTCAAATAATAATTGTTTTTTTTGAAAAATGTCCAGACCTGTCGATTAGTATTTCAAATCGAAATTTTTTACATACAATAATAATGTATACAGGGTGTCCCAATTTAGAGATTTAATGTTATTTTTTATTATCTTGTAAATGGTAAGGAATAAAAATTTGATATTTTGTTGTTATGTATAACTTTACACACCCTATCAAAATAGCTATCAAAATGACAGTGCTGCCATTTAAGAAAATCCAATGATGACGTTATATCTCTAAATTGGAACACCCTGTATACATTATTATTGTATGAAAAAAATTTCCATTTGAAATACTAATCGACAGATCTAATCATTTTTCAAAAAAAAAACGATTAGTATTTGAACTATTGAATTTATTCCAAATTACAGACATGACTTTGTTATTTTTTATTATCTTGTAAATGGCAAGGAATAAAAATTTGATATTTTGCAGTTATGCATAACTTTACACACCCTATCGATATAGCTATCAAAATGACAGTGTTGCCATTTAAAAAAATTAACGATGACGTCATATCTCTAAATTGGGACACCCTGTATACATTATTATTGTATGTAAAAAATTTAGATTTCAAATACTAATCGACAGATCTGAGCATTTTTCAAAAAAAAAACACTTATTATTTGAACTATTGAATTTATTCCATTTGGTTGACACACGCTGTATGAAGGTCCCAATAAGTAGTAAAACCCGAAGATCTAACGGTTGGAACATATTATACTTTCGAAAAAGTAAGAGAGTTCATATATCTAGGCTCACAAATCAACCAAAGTAATACAGTAACTGCAGAAATTAACAGACTTATACGAGTACATCTCTCAAATAGAACTATGGATTGAACTATGGATTCAACTATGGATTGAAGAAACTTTTAACATCAAACATAGTCATAAAAATAACAAACATTTTGGTATACAGAACTCTAATCAAGCCCGTCCTCCCTTACGCGTCAAAAACGTGGACGTTAACAAAAAGTGATGAAGAACGGTTAGGCTGTTTTAACCCTTATCCGGGCAAGGTGGGTCCAACGGACCCGAGATGCCAATTATTTTATCTTAAACTGATAAAAAAATTTTTATTGAATTTTATGCATCACTGAATTTGTTAAGAAGTATGTTTCCTTTAACATAGTCATGAGCTATTCAAAATATTCATTATCATTTTTGAAATTATTGCGTCGAAAGAATTTTGTCACGTATAGGGGCAACACGGGCCCGTCGGACCCTATTTGTATTTATACCTTAAGTCTAAATCTTTATTACAGAAGTTAATCTGGAAGTCAGGTAATGTTTTTGTGGATTATCTAAACGACTTTTATGATTCTGTAAATCAAATAATAAAGTCTAAACGTGTAACAAACAATGTAAACATCTCTTTGATGTGAACATCAAAGAGATGCTTACAATAGGTGTTATATCTATTTCAAATGAATTTTAAAAATTGATAATCAGGAATGCAATAATATTGTTAGGTAGGTACCTACACATATTTTGAAATAAATAATGCATCTGCTATCAGTCGTTTGATATCGATGTTAGTGTCGACAACTGAGCTCCTAAAAATAAATAAATGACAAATAAATAAAAGAAAAATAAATGACTAATCTGTGGTTTTTTTTATTTTTATTGTTATTTTTTACCTAATACTTAATAATAATTTAATTTGTAATATGAATTTGCTATTCTAGGTGGAAATAAGCTAATATTGTGGCTTAGTCCCAACTAAAATAGTAAATTGATATGACAAAGTATTAATTTGTAAAAGTAAAATAATAATACTCTTCTGAATATAATTTATTAATTTTGTAAAGATTGTTTTTGTTGGTACTTTATATTACATGAGCTGCTAATTGCCATAATCTTTTCTCAGAAGGGTTTTCACACAATAATGAAAGGCAACAAGCAATAACACTGTAATCTTTTTCCAGGGTATGCGTAAACATCAACCCCTCTTTTTAAATAAAATGGCATGGTAGATTTACAAAAGTTTTTATTTATTTATTAAGTCTTTATTTGGCTCCAAATTGTTTATTACTTGTGAATAAATATTTTTTCTACAAAAGTTTTCTTGCATTCCATTATTTTGTGCAAATCCTTCAGGTAGATCGCACCCTCGAGGTAGACCGCATACTATAGTAGCACCTTTTTTTTAATCTAGACAATTTAAATTTAACTTTAATAAAAATCATTAACACAGATCATTAACTCGATACTAAGAACAGGCTACTTTCCTGCACAATGGAAGTTAGCAGAAATATTAACGATTCCAAAACCAGGAAAACCTCCACATGAGATTACATCCTACCGACCCATTAGCTTATTACCAATTATGTCCAAAGTTGCAGAGAAAATCATTGCAAGTAGATTAATTATTGATATAGGTACAGACAAACAATATTATACCAAACCATCAGTTCGGTTTTCGCCAAAACCACGGCACAACTGAACAAGTGCATAGGGTGGTAGAAAAGATACAATCAGCCTTCCAGGAAAAGAGCTATTGCAATGCCATTTTCCTGAATGTAAGTCAAGCATTTGACAAGGTCTGGCATCCAGGATTGTTATTCAAACTGAAGAAAGAAATCTCTCAGCCGCTATATACAATACTAAAATCATCTCTCGAGGAAAGGCTATTTTACCCAAGATACGAAGAAAGTGTGTCTGAAATTCACAACATAAATGCTGGGGTCCCGCAAGGCAGCGTCTTGGGACCAATTCTCTACACAATATTTACAGCTGATTTCCCAACTGGAGAAGAATCTACAATCGCAACATTCGCAGATGACACTGCAGTTCTGGTAAAAAAACCCAGATCACATACAGGCAGCTGAAATATTGCAACAAAACATACATCTAGTTGAAATATGGACTAAGAAACGGAAGATAAAGATCAACGAAGCAAAATCAGTTAACGTAGTATTCACTAAATGTCACAAAGAAACACCGAATATCCTAATGCATAACAAGAATATTCCTAAAAATGTAAAATATCTCGGATTACACCTTGACAAGGGGCTAACATGGAGAACACACCTCTGGACGAAGAGAAAGCAATTAGGAATAAAATACAAAAAACACTACTGGTTACTCGGCCGAAAATCCACCTTATCTCTATCTAACAAAATATTAGGGTATAAAGCAATCATTCTGCCCCGGGATTGAACTGTGGGGAACTGCAGCAGACAGCAACCTAGCAGTACTGGAGCGGTTTCAATCCAAGGTTCTTCGTGCTATCACAAATGCACCGTGGTTGATTCCAAATGCAGACATTTACAGGGACTTGAAGATCGAGACAGATGAAGCAGATGATCATCAAATGCAGTGATAAATATTTCAAACGACTGGAAAAGCACCCCAACGAATTAGCAGTGAATTTATTGGACAACTGTACACAAATAAATATACGGAAAATTAGAACTCCTCTTGAGTTGCCATTTAGAACATAAGTGTATTAAAGTGTTTTAAGGTTTCAAGTGAAAATAAGTGACTTAGTGTAGTTATTAGTAACAAACCTACTAGCAGTTGATAGTCATTGGACTAAAACTCTTCTCACATTTGTTCGTTCAACAAAAATGCTTAGTATTACTTTTTTTGTGATGTAACAGATTGTATTTAAAAACAAATAAAAAAAAAATAAAAATCAAAAAAGAATATTAGAAATATATGGGTAAATATGAATAGTACATTCAAGAACAGTGGTGGGCCTAACGGACCCGAGTTGCCCGGTTACGTAAGTAAAATGTGTTGTCCGGATAAGGGTTAAATGTAAAATTTTCAGACATATTTATAAAGGCGTGCAGGAAACTAATTGTGACGTAGACGCTATAATTTTGAGCTTTGCGGCCTTAATATAAATAAAAAATATAAAATTATTATAAATGTTTTTATTATAAACTATAGAAGCTAAAAAGTCAGCGCTTTTTTGAACGATTTTTTAATATCAATTATATTGACTCCAAAATTCGGTTTTAAATGGAAGCTTTTATGTGCCTTTCCAGAGACAAAAACTATGGGATATAATCTGATCCCAATAAGATATATAATTAGATTTGGTTATATTAAATCTGAAACGTATCCAAAGTATACAGAATTCAATCCAATGATATTAATACATTTCAACCTACAGTCTCTTCCAATGTTCTGATGAGATTAATTTGCCCGATGGCTTTTTGATATTGAGATAGGAAATTTGAAAGGGAATTACATTACTATTTTTCAAATTGTCAATTTAAAAATGGATTCTATCGTTTGATGAAAAAGTGTGTTTCAATATCTAATCTTGTTGCAGCAGGTGTTTCGATATTCAATAACTTGTCAACAGCTATCAAAGGTTAGGTGATTATATAATTAATTATCAAATCAGATCAGTAGGCAGGGATTCGCATGGAAGAGTTTTTCAAATAATTTGGCATAAAATGAGGAGTTTGGCAAGGTTATTATACGCTGTCATCTTTACTGTTAACCTGAAGATAATCATCATTAATTATGATGATTATCTTCATGAATCATTAATTAGTGACCCCGATCTGTCAGTTCACATCCCTTAACGTCTCTCCGATCTGTCAGTTCCTATCTCTTAACGTCTCTCCAGAGGTAGCGGGTAGATACTTTTTACGTTCCCAGTAGAAGATAGAACAGAAACATTAAAGAGGGATTTGAAGAAAAACTTCTGCTTTCGTAGATTTGACAGCAGCCTATGACCCAGTATATTCGCAAATTATACGACACTCTCGATGACCACCATCTGGGTAAAGTCGTATATGTCGTATATTCCTTACTTCAAAACGGACGTTTTTGCTGGAAGGCAAAGTAAGTAGGTGGAGAGTTCAAAAAAAACGGCCTCCCACAGGGAAGTGTTTTAGCACCAATACTCTTCAATCTATACACAAACGACCAACCTACGCCGACTGAAACCAAGCATTTCCTTTATGCTGACGATCTCGCAATATGTGCTCAAGGATATAGCTTTGAAGAAGTGGAGGAGAAACTCGAAACTGCCTTAAAAACAATGACAGAGTACTATCTGCAGAATTCCCTGAGACCCAATCCCTCTAAAACCCAAGTCTGCGCCTTCCACCTTGGCGCACAGGAAGCCAAGCGGAAACTCCAAATTGCGTGGAATGGTAATACACTAGAACACACAGACCAACCTATACATCTTGAAGTAACTCTGGACCGGTTCCTTACCTACAGACAACATTGCATAAAAACGAGAGGGAAAGTAACAACTAGGAACAGCATACCCAGAAAGCTGACGGGAAGTAAATGGGGTGCAAGTCCTGGCGTCTTAAGAACAACGGTACAGGTATTGTGTTTCTCAACTGCTGAATATGCGTGTCCCGTTTGGGGCCTGCACTAAATGAGACATGCAGGATAGTAACGGGGTCAAGGCCGTAACTACGATGTTAGGGGCCCCGGGGCAAAGGTGATCTGGGGGCCCCCTGCCGGGGGGTCTAAGGGTTTACCAACCAGCGGAAGACGGACTCCGGAAAAATGTTTGATATTTAATCCCTTGAAAACGCATTTTAATGCATTCTATGGCTGAATATTCTTTCTTGTAGCTACAATATATTGCTATTTTAGTTGACCAACACAAAAAATTTTGAAATCACCTTATTTTTTATTCGCTTTAAAAAATTAAAAAAACAACAACAAAATAAACAGATAGTAAAACAAAATGAGATAATATATTGAATCAAAATTTCTTGAAACTTCAAAACCGAATGGAAAAATATGAAGATATTTATGAAGGTTTATTTAGAGAAAATGCAGGAAGAGGTAAACCAGATTGCTTAGGAGATACAGAAAATTGAAAAGGTGAAAGAAAAATTCAAGAATGCCGGAAAATTCGATATGGAAAAAGTGGAAGAAATATTGAAGTAGATAGGAAAATGTCAAAAAGGAGGAGACCGTCGGGAAGTAATTGTATACAGCTCTAATGAGAGGAGAATCCTATTTGACCAGGATATTAGAAACCGGTAGAGATATTAGAGATAGGATATTAGAGACCGGTACCTTCAGCAGTGACACTCTCGAAGGCGAGTACCGTCACTGCTGTTAGATTTATTATGCTGTGGTACTGGTGGGGCTGATTCAAATGTGCTCATTTCATCTTACCCTTACCTTTCTTTTCAATATGTGGTACCCTGTGGTTCCGTTCACGTACCAAGATATGGTCTGGCGTAAATTGGTTAAGACAAAGTAGCTGTGACCAGCGGCCAGTATTCCGGTTGCATTTTAGTTTTTATTTCGCCAAAATAACTAATTTCCTCAGTAACAATTTCCCCAGATTAGCCCAGACTCCTCTTCCAATGGCATTTTAGGTTTTATTCCGAAATAACTAATTTCGTTAGTAATAATTTAAATTTTTATGTTAAGGTCTTGGGAGCCCCAGCTTAGTTCTGGCCTCAGGGGCCCCTTCCGAGGGTTCTGTTCCAATTGCATTTCAGTCGAAAATACTAATGTCCCCAGTGAAAAAATAAAACTTTATGTTGAGGTCTAGGGTGCCCCTGTAAGGTCTTTTTAAAATTGTGTCATTTGAAAATATTTTGTTGGGATCGGCTTTTAAAATACATATTTGTATTTTCCTCGTTAAAATCATGCACGGTCAAAAAGGGGCATCTGCGGGGCCCCCTTGGCCGGGGGCCCCGAGCAAATCTATATAAAGCAGCGGGGGTTTTGTAGAACCCCCAACACGCAGAGGCGTTCCAGGACACATAGAAAAAATTAAACAGATTGCGGACGAGCGGCATGCCCTATATAAAGCTCGAACACCACAAAAGCGACTAAAATCCAGGAAAAGGTTCCTTTTCAGGAATAGTGCAGGATGAACCGCTTGAGTATTTTCCCTTTCCTCAGGTTCAATGGACCGGCCAGTTTCTAGAGTTTAAAAGGTGGAAAACTATGAATAGGATAAGAACGGGGGTCGCTCCAGTAAAATCAAACATGGTATAATGGGGGAAAATTGACCAAGATGATGTGAACTGTGACTGTGGAGAACCACAGAATATGAAACATCTTCTTACATGCAGAAACTCTCTCTTCGGTTTACCCTCGAAGAGTTGTGGCTCGCCAACAAAGATAGAACCGACGTAGCCCGATACTGGGCCGAAATTTTATGAATGACATGTCCGGACACGATAAAGTAAAATAAGTATCATAAAGAAGAGAAAATTGGAATACTTTGACCATCTAACGTGGGGAGAAAAATACACATTCCTACAAAAGATAATGCAGGGAAAGTTTGAAGGACGCAGAAATTCGGGCCGCAGAAGAATCTCCGATAGGAGAGGAACGGAAGAAAGAATTTTGAAAATATCATAGACAGAACACATTATAAACAAAAAGGTTCTGATGATGAATAAATAACTGGAAATTTTAAATACAATCTAAGAAAGAAAATATAAAAATCTCGGACAAATTACACGTGGACAGAGATACAGCTTGCTTTAACTGAACATGCAGATAAAATCCAATGGTACGCAGAGGCCGTTTTACCTATTGTGCAGGGTGTGCGGTGCACACGGGCGCCGGGATATTAGGGGCGCCGAGCACCAAAGAGCGGGTCCTTTACTTTTTTTCAACATAAAGTATGAAAATTTTTTAAATAGGAGGCGGAAGATGAGTCGATAACTGACGCGAAAATACACCGCAATTACTAAATTTGACGAACGCTTCGAACTTTTAAAGCAAAATAATGACACTTTTTCGTTCCTTCAAAAATTAAAATACTGGAAGGATAAAACACTGGAGTAAGCGGAGCCCCGCATACTGCAGACTTTTTATCGGCAGATAGTTTAGTCGGGATGGGCTGTTAGGGCGCATACTGAGCCAACTAAACAGTCGGGTTGGTGAAGAGGGCGCTCACTATCAACAGCCGACCGACTATTCTCCAACGATTTAGTACTAAAGTTCTTATTTGACTGTTGAAGTTAGTAGTCGCACAATGAAAAATTATCCAGACATCGCTATTATCGCTCCCACATAACGGAGGAGGAAATCCAGGAAGAGATTCCGAGAGTATTGATTGCATCATAATTTACAGTGAAAGAAATAAGACGACGTGACGGTTAAAAGTAACAGACGTGATCCAGAAGATTGTCATGTTAAAATGGAACTGGGCAGGACACATAGGAAGAATGGAAAACAACCGTTGGACGAAGCAAATTCTTAAATGGCGACCAAGGACTAGCAAAATAAGTAGAGGCAGACCTCAAACAAGATGGACTGATGACATCCAGTGAATGGCTGGTCACGAATGGATGCAAAAAACAACAAACTAAAATGAATGGATACACCTAAGGAAGGCTTCCTTCTGGCGATGGATGGAATAGCTGTTGATGAATTCTCAGTGACAGATTATTTAGTGGAAAATTCTATACAATGTATTCTAAATAACTTGATTACCCAAAAAAGTTTTTCGCCTTTTATCGCATGATCTTAGTCACCTTTAATTAACTAGTCATGCTAATTGGGCCATGCAGGTTTCTACAATTAACGATTGTAAATTAGACGATGCCATTTTTTCGCAAAATATTCAAAAAATATTCGCACTCCACACGTATTGGATACCAAAACTAGGAGAGAATTGAACTATCGACGGATAAACAATCGTCGTGTGTGCGCAAGTTCTAGTTAGCTCACACTGATTAAACTGTCGGCCAATATATGGCCGACAAATTAGTTTGAAGGCAAACTATCTGCCGATTAAAAGTTTGCAGGGGCTCTTTTGGGTAGGTTGTTCTGACGCCGAAATCATTTAATATTGGACTATTTACAGACATATCTAATACCCTACACTAAGTTCGCTTTCAAGATGCAGTAGAAATAAACAAACCAAGACACGTTAAATGCCACTAGGAGCACAACCGAATCATAATTTACAATGTATATACATTGTAAATCCCAAATCATGATTTTCCAAAGTTTATACATTGTAAAATATGATACGGGAGTGCTCCTAGTAGCATTTAACGTGTCTTGGTTTGTTTATTTCTACTGCATCTTGAAAGCGAACCTAGTGTATGTACTAGTACTAGGAATAGGTAGGTACCTATTCGACTATTCCATTTTGACTGCGCGTCTACCAAAGGGCGCCAGAGCATCGACTGCACACGGGCGCTACATGGGCTAGAGCCGCCTCTGGGTACGGATGTACAAAGGAACATTTCAGATAAGCCGTATCTAAAGTCCGAATAGCTATGATAATTGCCGACATCCAACGCGGATATGGTACTTGAAAAAGAAGACTAGTTTCTTAGTTATTTGTTGATATAGTTATTATTCTAAAATATCTTGAACAATATGAAAAAGCTCCTTATGTTCAACATCATAAAATTTGTAATAGCAATAAACGCCTGACGGGACTGTTGGTAATGTTAATGATTGACTGAATCCATAAAAAATATCTAAATGGAAACATCTTGAAAGGTTCGATAAACAATCCAGGAACATTTTTTTTGTTTGACCCAAATCGATATAATCATCTACTACGGGTTACTAATCTACGAACATACGAACAAACAAATTATCTCAGTGTATATATAAGAAGTTATGGGAATTATGTTAGAACCTTGTACATCCAGTTTAGATAGAAAGGAAAAAAGAATTAAGAATGTGTGAAACTAGGTAAAAAATTGAGGTTACGCGTTTTGTTGAAACGCTCGAAAGAATATTATTGTGTAAACAATTCCAATGCGTGCAGATCCGTACGAGGTAAAAGTTCAAAGCATTGCATTGGATGTGTTGTAGTAGATTCGGACATTGGACAATGACCTACACCAATAAAATATGTACAATATATTTATATTATAGACCAAGGCATTTAGCACTAAAAACACCCGAATAAATCGATTTTTAAATACAGCACCTAGAGGGTTGCAACTTTTTGCATTGTGTTCAGGAAGACGTCAGAAAAAAAGTCTACTATACTAAAAATGGGTGGAAAATGCATAATTGCATTTTAAAGTGCATAAACATGCGAAAATAAGTGTATTAAGGGCCAGATTTTGTAATTCGTGGGTTTTTGTGGTCGCTGAAGACGAATACCGTAAAACGGGGCTACTTGATAAAACTTTTTTGAAACTTCGTTCTGCCACCAAATAAGTTAAAGGTATTTTTGAAAGTAAAAATTATTGTGATGGTCGAATTGGTATATAGATAATTTTTCTTTATTAAAAAAGTGTTTTGGCTTCTCCATTTTTGGAAAAAAATATTAATTGTTAATTTTCAAGTAGCCCCTCGATGGGGTTACATGAAAGTAAGCCTTTAAAAACGTAGTATTTCAAATAGCCCCTTTGTAGGGGCTACTTGAAATAGCAAAATGAAATAAAAACCTCTTGTGTCTGAGTTGCATTAAAATCGATAAAAAAACACTGATTTTAGGAATCGTGTCGTAATTGACGACAGCTTCGGGAATTACATCTTCATGACATCTTCTAATATTCTTGACAAATTGTCAAAATATGTATTAACCTTTTTATTGTCGACTTTAGCTCTACTTTGTTTATTCGACTCCGACAATCTCTTCGACAGCTGTTCTTTGTGCCGATTTAGGAACTTCTCCATCCAATCTGCACCAGGTCGATTATTTTTTTACTTGCGCACCTTTTCTATTTAAATAGTTTTTAACCAAACTCTGTATGTCGGAGGGCTCACAGGGGAAACCCCATTATGAAGCCTTACCAATAGCTTTAACAAGGGCTTTTTCATCTGCATCTGATAACGAAGTAGGATGATCAGGATTTTGGGGATGCAAATTGTTAATTTTTCTATACCTATAAAGTTATATTATGGTATATTGTATTCTTCGCTTAGCTGCATTAAATTTCCTCTTTCATACCTTCGCCCGGCATTGTTTCAGTCCTCTTGACTATAATTCCGCTAGGATCTGCTTCCGACTTTTTATTAATAAACTGTTATCATTTTTAAATAGCCCCTAAAATGACATTAAAGTATAAAGTCGCTGCAACTGGTGTCAACATTTAAATTAGGTCTAAAGAAAAGTTAGATTCGGGATTAGGGATTAATGCAAGTTAGGCAAACGAAATCTTAACAACTTTACCGATAGAAATAGCTATTCCGCAAATGGAAGTATTCAGGTCACAAAAAATGCCTATTTTTATGATATTTTCTTTTCATATAGGCAACACCTGTAAACAGAGCAAGCATAAACAATAATGATAAGTCGTGGGCAGGCATGCCTTTTCAAGTGGCACTGGATACGATTAAATCGGGCGAATCGTTCAGCCTCAGCACTTACTTAAAAAGGTGATTGCGCTTATTTTCAAGTTACCCCGCTATTTTCAAGTAGCCCCGTTTTACGGTACGCCATCAAAACCGACCACCGGAGCTCCTGGTGCCCAAGATCACTGCTAAGCACGTCATCTGGAGGTTCGAGAATTATCGGCACTAAATTGATGCAGATTACTTGGAGGTTTTGGAGTCGCTAAACACGAATACGCCATCAGAATCGACCCCCGGAGCACCTGGTGCTCAGTGCCAGTGCTAAAAGGCACGTCATCTTCTGGAGTTTCGAGGATTTTCGGCATCAGATTGATGCAAACAGATTTCTCGGGAGTTCTTGGGTTGCTGAAAACGAATATGCCATTAAAACGACACTCGGAGCACCTGGTGTCTACGGTCACGTCATCTTCTGAAGTTTCGAGTGATTTCGGCACTAAATTTGTTATAGGGGGGGTGGGCTTCTCGGGGTTGCGGAATACGAATACGTCATCAGAACCGACTCCCGGAGCACCTGGTGCCCACGGTCACTGCTAAGGAACGTTATCTTCTAGAGTTTCGAAGGTTTTCGGCACTGAATGCATGAAAATAGATTATAGGTGGTTTTTGGGGTCGCTCAATAGGAATACGTAATCAGAACTGGACACCGGACCACCTGGTGCCCAAGGTTACTGCTAAGGCATGTTATCTTCTTGAGTTTGGAGGGTTTTTGGGTGCACCAGGGGTCGGATATGATGACGTATTCTTGTTTAGTAACCCCAAAAACCCTCCGAGTAATCTGTTTGTATCAATTTATTGCCGAAAACACTCTAAACTCCAGGGCTCCTGGTTTTACCGGGGAAAAGGTGCTCCGGTGGTCGGTTCTGATGGCGTATTCGTCTTCAGCCACCCCGAAAACCCCCGGGTGGTTTTCGGGGGTGCTTTAAAATGCAAACATGCATTTCCACCCATTTTTATATAGTAGACTTGTTTCCTTACATCATCCTGAACACAATGCATAAAGTTGCATGTCTCTAGGTAGACGAAGGAACAAAAGTCCAAAACCTAGGAATTTTGTGCAGTAAGATGAATCGTCATGCAACTTTTTTGCATTCAATTCGAGAGAGTGTCAGGCAATTTTGTGAACCAAATTGATCTCCGTCAAAAAATGTTGAGCATGAGAAAATGCATTTTCAAAGTGCATCTCGAAGAGATGGAAAATGAAAAAATTAGAACTCGGGAAATATTGACGGAAATGAGTTCAATTTTTATATTTGGGGGTTTTGGAGGTCATGTGAACACAAATTTCATGACGGCGATGGTCTCCGAGGTACCTGGTGCCCAGGGTGGAGCTCGTCGCCTGGAACGATCGAATAATTCGCGGGACTATCGAATAATTCGCGAAATGAAGATCGGATCGAAAAACTGAAAAATACGCATTTAATATTTTTCAAAAATCTATCGAATGGCACTAAAGACGACCCCCACTCCTGGAGGTGGGGTGGGGGTAACTTTAAAATTTTAAAAGGAAACGCCCATTTGTTATTACAGATTTGGATTGCTTACGTAAAAATAAGCAAATTTTATTGGAAATTTTTTTTCGAATTGTGGAGAGATGGCGCTATAGTCGGAAAAAACGATTTATTGGGATACCATAGGTAAATTATAGAAACGGTCTAATATTTCGAGAAATACACTTCCAAATAAAAGACCAAAAAAATAGGTATTTAATATTTTTCAAAAACCTATCGAATAACATCAAACACGACTCTCCACTGCACCTCCTGGAGGTGGGGTGTGGGTTACCTTTAAAATCTTAAATGGGAATCCCCATGTTTTATTGCAGGTTTGGGTTCCTCATGAAAAAATAAGTAATATTTATTCGAAACATTTTTTAGATTTGTTAATAGATGGCGCGAAATAGTGTTTTTCCGATTATAGCGCCATCTATCCATAATTCGAAGAAATGTCTCGAATAAAGGTTACTTATTTTTACGTAAGGAATCCAAATATGCAATAAAAAATGTGGGCTCCTATTTATGATTTTAAAGTTACACCCCACCCCACCTCCAGGGGGTGGATTGGAGGGTCGTGTTTTATGTTATTCAATAGGCTCTTAAAAAAATATAAAGAGTAATTTTTGGTTTTTTATTTGGAAATGTATTTCTCGAGATATTAGACCGTTTCTATAATTTACCTATGGTATCACGAAAAAATCTTTTTTCCGATTATAGCGCCATCTATCCACAATTCTAAAAAATGTCACGAATAAGAGTTGCTTACTTTTACGTAGGTAATCCAAATCTGCAATAACAAATGGGGTCTCTATTTAAGATTTTAAAGTTACCCCCAACCCACCTCCAGAGGGTAGAGTGGGGTGGTCGTGTTTAGTGTCATTCGATAGATTTTTGAAAAGTATTGAACACGTGTTTTTTAATTTTTCGATCCAATCTTCATTTCGCGAATTATTCGATCGTCCCGCGAAATATTCAATCGTCCCAGGCGACGAGTTCCAGCCTGGGTACCAGGTACCTCGGAGACCATCGCCGTCATGAAATTCGTGTTCAGTTACCTCCATAACCCCCAAGTATAAAAATTGAACTAATTTCCGTCAATATTTACTGAGTCCTAAATTTTTTATTTTCCATCTGTTCGAGATGCACTTTAAAGATGCTTTTTCTCATGCATAAAAATTTTTGCCGGAGATCAATTTGGTTCACAAAATTGCCTGACACTCTCACGAATCGAACGCAAAAAGTTGCATGACGATTCATCTTACTGAACAAAATTCCTAGGTTTAATGCTTCGTTGCCTCGTCTTATGACGCGTCCGCATTGGTAAATTTTTCGTGCGTATTGAACTAATGGTTCGTCGCAAATTTTTACCAGTGAGGACGCGGTGCTCAAATCATTTGATCTAAGCTCGAAAACGATAACCGATGGAGCGTGTAATTGTGTGCGTCGAAAATGCTTGCTTCTCGACGAACAGCTGGTACGCACGAAAAATTTAACAATGCGGACGCGGCATAAGGTGCTGTATGTAAAAAATCGATTTATTTTGTGCTAAATGCCCTGGTCTATTATAGGTAAGTCTCTACGTTTTATTAATATCTATCAATAGTCCAGGGCGCATCTGTTTTGAGATGGACGTTGAGAGGTGACTCAAATTTTTTTGCAGAAATTGCTTGAAAACAAATCAAATAATAATATTTGAGTTATCCTCCCTCTCAAAAAGGTCCGGAACATTGTTTAAATAATCAAAATGTCAAAAATTGAAGGAAAAATTCGATTTTTTTCTTCGTTTTTTGATTATAACTTTAAAAGTATTCATTTCCGAGAAAAGTTGTACTGGCATAAAAGTTGCGTATTTAAATTTCCTACAATATAGAATTGGATAAAAATTTAAAAAATAGTCACCCTAGTTGCAAAATAGCAATAATTGCGAAAAAACCATACAAAAACAAGTATTCGCATTTTACGTTTTTCAACCATTTATGCTACACTTAGGGCCTTCATGTTTCACCCAGAAAAACTTTATGATACAGTAAAACAGTACTCTAAATTTCTTTAAGATCGGTTTAACAGATATTGCAAAATAAATTTTGAAATCCAGCTTTCGCAAAAAAAATTCATTTTTTCAAAATGTTACAGGACTAAAAATAAAGCAGATAGCAAGTTGACATTTTTTGTGCTTATAGAAGTGTACTGTACCTATCATTTTCAATTTTCAAAATTAAAATCGATTAATTACCACGGCGTCAGAAAACTTTTTGAAATAAACAATAATTTTTGGTGCTACGCGCAGGACAGCGGTGTTCGATTCACACAAATTGATTTCCACCAAAATTTTTTCCAATCTTTATCTAATATATTATTTTCTTACTCTATATTTTGTTGTATTTTAATACTTTAAATCCACAAAAATTAAACTAATTTTATTATTGTTTGTGAAATATTGTTTAAACCATTGAATATGTTTGAAAATAATAAACTTTTATTATTTAAGTTAAAATATATGAACAAAGAAAGTTTTGGCTAAT
This sequence comes from Diabrotica virgifera virgifera, assembly GCF_917563875.1. Lineage (NCBI taxonomy): Eukaryota > Metazoa > Arthropoda > Insecta > Coleoptera > Chrysomelidae > Diabrotica > Diabrotica virgifera. The sequence goes on along the minus strand of NC_065452.1, from coordinate 6,753,840 downwards.
AAAAGTGTTATTTCAAAGGATAGAGTATGTGTTTTTATTTTGCAATAAACAAATTTATTTATTTATATCGAAATGTAATAAAAATTAAAATGTATCAATCATTATCAAAGGTCATTGGAATGCCCAATCAGAGCAAACTACCCGCTGTCCTGCGCGTAGCACCAATAATTAATGTTTATTTAAAAAAATTCCTGACGCCGTGGTGTTAATCGATTTTAATTTTGCAAAATTACGAATGAAAGGTACAGTACACTTCTATACGCAAAAAAATTTTCAACTTGCTCTCTGCTTTATTTTCAGTCCTGTAACATTTTGAAAAAAAGAATTTTTTTTACGAAAGCTGGATTGCAAAATTTATTTTGCAAAATCTGTTAAACCGATCTTAAAGAAATTTAGAGTACTGTTTTACTGTATCATAAAGTTTTTCACGGTGAAATATGAAGGTCCTAAGTGTAGCATAAATGGTTGAAAAACGTAAAATACGAATACTTGTTTTTGTATGTTTTTTTCACAATTATTGCTATTTTGCAACAAGGGTAACTATTTCTTAAATTTTTAACCCATACTGTATTGTAGGAAATTTAATTACGCAACTTTTATATTAGTACAACTTTTCTCGGAAATGAATACTTTTAAAGTTATAATCAAAAAACCAAGAAAAAATCGAATTTTCCTTAATTTTTTTACATTTTGATTTTTTAAACAATGTTCCGGACCTTTTTGAGAGGGAGGATAACCCAAATATTATTATTTGATTTATTTTCAAGCAATTTCTGCAAAAAAATTTGAGTCACCTCTCAACGTCCAAATGTACTAATATTTTTACAGATGCGCCCTGGTCTACAAGTTTAAAAATTTAAACAGATAGTTTTTAAAATCCTTGATGTTTAAAATTGATGAAGATGCAGTTATCAACTTTAGCCTAACTACTTTAAAATCTGGTCACATTTTCTATCATGTCGGAGAGAACTATTGAAATTGAGGTACTAAGTTCTTAATTAATAAAATTCAGCTGATAATTATCATAATATTAGTAAAAGCAGGCGCCACCAGATTTATACTCAAACCTAAGCAACAAACCCGGTCACATCGATGAAGAAATAGGACAGTTTTATGAGGACTTGTACAGTGACGGTTTAAGACATCATGGGGCCCTAGGCGGTCATAAGAAGTAGGCCCCTTTATAGCGACCATTTACTTAAAACAAATTTACAGATATTTATGTTGTTTTGGGAAGTAGTTACTCCAAAAATAAATTACGACAATGGAAAAAAGATAATTTTTCTTTTTTTTTACATTTCGCAACAACTGCTCATTAATAGTCCATAGCTAATATCCCAAAGAAAAAAAGGGATATTGTGTCGATATGTGATTTTGCCCTGGGTATGAGTGCCACCCCTTCGGGGGTGAAAAAACATACATTCAAAATAAGTGCGGAAATGGATAAACTGATTAATTCTAAGTAACTTTTGTTCTATTGAGTTTTTTCACTAAATCAATACTTTTTGAGTTTTTAGAAAAAAAAAAACACGTTTTTAGACGGTTTTTCGCAAATAACTCCAAAATTGAGTATTTTATCGAAAAAATATTCTTAGAAAAAATATAGCGTATACAAAATTTAAAAAAATGGTATATGTATGAAATATTTAGACCCAGTATAAGCAGAACTGGAGCTAATGAAAGTAGATTCTTATTCGACAAATTCCAAATCAAATATTTCAACGTAAATAACCAAAAAATGAAGCACTTTTCGGTGAAAAATCATTACAACTTTTTTAAAGTGTTAAAAAAGTTTTATTTTTGTGTTTTTTTAAACAAGTTTCAAGTATCAAAATTAAGCAAGTAAAGCTTAAAATAATGTTGATTCCTTTTTTTGGCAAAAAATCTTGAAAATTTATGAAAATCTGGAAAAAACTTATAAGTATATTATTTATATGATCTATAAGTTTCACCGGTTCACAGTGCTTATATTTCAAAACATTGGGATTTAAAGTAAATTTTTTTTTAAAAAATGTCTTTTTTTGTCTACCACAGAGCATATAAACAATACATAAGTAATAGCTTGTGAAGCGGTAAGGATTAATTTCATTTGGGTTGCTAATTAGGGGGTTATTTTCACCAGTTTTTTTTACCCAAAAAATGGGATCAACTTTATTCTGAGCGTATCTTGCTTACTTTTTATGTTAGAAATTTTTTTAACAAACAAGAATAATGCTTTTTTAAACATTTAAACAAGTTATGATGAGTTTTCCATGAAAAGTTCTTCATTTTTTGATTATTTCACGTTGAAATATTCGATTTGGAATTTGACGAATAAGAACCTACTTTTCATTAGCTACAACTCTGCTTCTACTGGTTCTACAGACTGCACACATACACCATTTTTTAAATTTTTTAAAAGCTATATTTTTGCTAAGAATATTTTTCGATAAAATACTTACTTTTTGAGTTATTTGTGAAAAACCGTCTAAAAACGTGTTATCTTGTGTTGAAAAATGAAGATATTTACTTGCAAATAACTCGAAATGTATTGACTTGATGAAAAAACTCTATTGAACAAAAGTTGCTTAGAATTAGTCAGTTTATCCAGTTCCGGACGTATTTTGACGGTATATTTTTTCACCCCCGAGCACTCAACCGTAGAGCAAAAACACACATCGGCACAATATAACTTTTTTCTTTGACATGTTAGCTATAATTATACCAAATTTCATGTCAATCCAAGCTCTTGTTTCCAATCCAAAGGTTCTTTAAAATCCGGAGGTTTTGCAATATTTTACCGTGAGTGAATGGACTATACTATAAGGCCCATCGGTGGGTAGAAATTGAAAAAAAAGTACCATACCAAAATAATCACCAGCTTCTAAGCAAAATTTGCTTGCAAAATTGATTACCAAATTGAGGGAATGAGTAGAACATGAAATATAAAAATGCCTTTGAAGATAACTGCTTAATTTGTCTTGAAATCGGTTGTATTTTCCTGATATTTGACAGAAGACAAAGCAAAAACTGAGTTTGATTGGAAATCATAAATTAACCATTCTCTTTTTTTTGTATCAGTTAGCCCTATTTGATTTTTTTAACATTTTAATTTTTTTTAATTACTGCTTAAATAATTCAATATTAATAAATGTATTTCTGTGGGATGCGGTCCCCATCAAGTGCCCGGGCCCTAGGCGGCCGCCTAGTCCGCCTAATGGTTAATCCGGCACTGGACTTGTACACAGATGTAACAGAAGACCAGGAATATTTCACAATAATATGCTGCGATTTTAATGCCAAAATATGAGTAACAACCGATCCAGGATCCAGCTGAAAATGCACTTGAAAATTTTGGTACAATGGGTAGAAACGAAGGGGGCGAAATACTCTATGGAAATTGTCTGTTGGAAAAAATTAAATATCCCTTTTGATTTAGATCTCATGAGCCGTAGTTGACCAAGACTTAAGTCACCATTTAGAATTATTGTACTAATTAATTTTAGGAAGGAAAATAGTGATATACCTACTTGAAAGAATAATTTTTTTGAAACTACAATACAAAACAAACATTGAAAATCTAGAAGAATTTCATTATATTGTACTCTACTAATAAAAAAATTTACAAGGGAAATAACAGTATACTTTTACAATTATCATTCAATCCTTAGAAACCTAATTAGGCATTTTTAATGTAGATAATAACATTAATAACTCCGTATTAAGATAAAACTACTGCTACTGATAAAGCCAATCCTAATTTAAAATGCAGTATTGTCAGCAAAAGTAAAACAAACAAAAAATCAGCAAGTGTATTGTGTTTACTTCTTTATTAAACACCCTATTATCATCCACTTCACTAGTTCGCACAGCAAACAGCCATTTTCACTTTCGGTATTACGAAATTTTCTTATTAAAAAATGTAAATATTTTTAATAAAAGGAAATTTAATAACTGCTGGTTATTTTTTCCACTTCTCTCGATGTATTCTAACACGATGAAGCTTTATTCTCCCCAAATATCTGGGTCGCTATTTTAATTTTTTTTGTAAGTATAAAAATAGAAGTACAGTGGAACCCCGATAAGTCGGCCCCCGATAACCCGGAAGTCCGGCTAACCCGGACCGATTTTCATCAGATAAACATTTTGATTTTCAATATTTTGTATTTTTCAATTTAATTGTCGCTTATTTCCCATCAAAATAGTTAATTATCAGACAAACCTTTCAACAATAAAAATGTATGTAATATAATATTTGAGAGATAATGTGTATGTGTGTAATTTGAACTATACGATATTAAAAATGACTCATAGCACACGCCGCAGAAACAACAGCCACCTGTCTGTAGTACCTATTCCTTTTTATTTCAAACTGTCTTAGCATTGTTTAGGAAAGACTATTTAAAAAATTCTTTTATAAACAATGGTCTTTAGTTTTAACTGTTCTTAAATAACATTACATCGTTGTGACTGTATTGTGTGTCTTGTACTGTTCGCTTCCGTTTGCTTACGTTTGTGTTTGGTGTTTTTTTTAGTAATTTTAATGAGTAGGTACTGTGCAAACTGTGCATATTTATAAATATATTTCATGTTATTTCAATTCTAACGGAGTTTATCTGTAAGTATACCGTATTTTATTAATTTTTACCATATTCTCCGGCTATCTCGGATTTTCGATAACCCGGATCGGCTGCGGTCCCGATTAATCCGAGTTATTGAGGTTCCACTGTACCTATTGTTTATGAAGTTGTGAGTATGACCATATTGTGTATACTACTCGTGATTCTATATTGTAAACTTTCAATTGATTGATTTTTAAATACATCACCTATCGACTTGCAACTTTTTGCATTGTGTTCGGGGTGACGTCAGAAAAAAAGTCTACAATAGAAAAATGTATAATAACATTTTTCTACTCTCATACTTTATTATATCAATTATGTTGTTCTGAAGCTATTTCCTTGTGGCATTTTTATAATTAACTATTCTAAATGGGAATTAAGCCACAATTTAACTAAAAAATGATTTTATTAACGTTTCGACGTCCAAATCGGACGTCGTTGTCAAAATATCAATTAAGATTTCAATAGGTAACTCTATTATAATGAGCTTTATGATACAGATCTGGACCTCGGAGGTAAACGACATATGTCATTTCGAGCAACTGTGTTTAGCTTGTGTTTGCAACAAAGTTTGATTTTCATTACGATACAGATTTTTAACCAATATAATCGCGAGATGACGTTATGTCTAAGGTGGCTCATGCGCAATGAGCAATGACAAGTCAAATGCATACGCTTTGGTACGATAGGGATATTGAAAATTTAATCTTAAATTCATTTAAATAATTGTAATATTAAAAATATAAATGTATCAACAAAATAATTAATTTAATCATAGCTACTTACTTTGTATAATATTTGAATAGATTTTGTTGTTGTCAATGATCATAGAAAAAATCGTGTATACAACTTGCATTTAATAATTATTAGGTATTATGATGCTCGGATTCTATACGACACTGGCGGCTTCGCGCTCGTGTCGTATCCGTCATACTCACATTATAATGACCATCATTAAACATGCTCATTGCATAATATACCTACTATTACAGTGAATAAAATGGTTCTAGGTCAGTTGCTCGAATGCAATTGCTCGAAATCAATTGCTCGAAAATCAATTGCTCGACATGAAAATTGCTCGAATACAAAAGAGAATATATATCTAAAATATTTATCTATATCTAAAATATTTATTCACAATAATGCAAAATAATAATAATACATACCCAATAAAGATACATTGGTAATGGGTAAGCATGTTAATGGATATTTAATGATTTTAATCTTTACCTGGAAATTATTATAATCCCTAATTATCATAATTAAAGCTCGGATTCTAGGCAAAATGCCTTTTTTGCCTATTTTGCCTATTATAATTGTTTTTTGCACTTTTTGCCTTTTTTCGTAAATTCCGCCTATTTGTGCCTTTTTTAAAATTTCATGGTACTACCCATGATATTATTCTATTACTAAACCATTCTATAATAAAATTTTGGGTCAATAATAAAATATCAATGGTTTGTTTATATAACAGATTTCTAGGAAAATGTACCTGATCGAGACTTGAGGGTTAACTATTTGGAAATCCCTAAGCTTTATTAGTTTATTATCAGTTGTACAGTCGGTTACTGTATCAGAGTTTAGTCACAAATTGCTATATCCTAGTTTAGTTTTGTTGCGTATACCGAAAAGCAAAGAACACGTTTTAAAACGTTTTAGACATTTGTGTGAAAAGATGACATCTAAATTAAGGCTATGGATCGCACCTTATTCGGAACTTTCTCTAGAAGGAGATGAAGCATTTTGTAAACCATGCGGCAAATCGGTAAGTTTTATTTTTTCTCTTTTTTTCTCGTCCCACAACATAACTAAATTCTAAAGCGGTTTTAGAATTCTAATTATTTCTTTTTAATTCTCAGATTTCAAGTAGAAAAAAGTACTTTATTGACCAGCATTGTGGAACCCCACTTCATAAACGTAATTTGGAAAAATTAAATTCCTCTAAGTTAGGTAGCCCAAATATCTCTGCGGGATAGTTTAAGCAGTTCAAAAAAAAAGGAGGAAGACGCATTTAAATTTGATTTATGCCAGATGATGATTGCATCCAACATTCCTCTATATAAAGTTAATAACCCTAGTTTTAAATGCTTTTTCGAAAAATATCTTAATACATCCTTACCGGACGAGAGTACATTGAGAAAACATACTGTGGAAAAATGTTATGTGGAATGTATTTCAAAAATTTAGCGGGAGTTAGAGGGCAATTTTTTGTATATTATCGTGGATGAAACGACAGATGTATGCGGCAGGTATATAGCTAATTTAATGATTGGAATTTTGAACGAAAACTTTGCGAGAAAACCTTATTTAGTTGCCGTTAAAGAATTGGAGAAAACAAACAATTTAACAATAAGTCGATTTATACAAGATAGTTTAACAAACCTCTTTTTACCCAACCCTATACCAGTGAATAAAATAGTTTTAATGCTTTCAGATGCTGCGGCATATATGTTAAAAGCTGCTGTTAATTTAAAGATTTTTTATCCTAATTTAATTCATTGCACTTGTGTAGCCCACGGGGTAAATAGAATTGCTGAAGAAATAAGAAATCTGTTTCCGTTGGTAAATAATTTTATAAATTTTTTGAAAAAAGTTTTTGTAAAGGCTCCGTTGAGGGTGCAAATATGAAAGATTTCCCGGTGTCCCTTTGCCACCTAAACCAGTAATTACAAGGTGGGGAACCTGGCTCGAAGCAGTTTTTTTACTTTGAACACTGCAATGAAATATAATTAGTTATGTCAGAATTTGATGATGATATTTCCGAAGCCATTCGAGAAGCAAAAAAAAAATATTAAAAAATCCCAAATTGAAACAGGAACTCGCTTATATCAATGACAATTATAAATTAATAGTTACCACAATTACCTTATTAGAAAAACAAGAGATAAATTTATGTGAGTCAGTAAAATTAATAGATAATTTAAAGACGAAAATTAAATCGGCACCTGGAAGTAACGGTCAATTAATTTAAAAAAAAAATGAAATATGTTTTCGACAAGAATGAAGGTTTTTCGTTTTTATCTAATGTTGCTAAAGTTTTGAATGGGACATTTTCCGAGGAATTACAAATTATGCCAGATTTATTATCCGCTCTGAAATATGCTCCAATTATATCTGTCGATGTCGAACGTTCGTTTTCAATATACAAATTAATTTTAAGCGATCGAAGACATAGTTTTAAGACCGAAAATATTGAAAAACATTTATTAGTTGTTTCTATTAATGATAAAATTTTAAGTGGTTATAAATAATAAGTTATATTCCTTTATTGCCTATATTTTGCCTAAATGTTAATATTCCTGCCTTTTTTAATAAAAATCTTTGCCTATATAGGCGCCTTTTTCTTCAATTTTTGTTGCCTATAAATCCGAGCTTTAATCATAATGAGAGAAAATCAAAACCGTTATATTTCTTATTATTTTAAAAGTTCCAAGATATTTTAGATTTGTAATAAATACTTTTTCAGCATAAATTAATATACGATTATGTACGTGGAGTAAGAATCTTTCTTATGTCTATATTTTGTATTTTTGTGAATAAATATTTTAGATATATAATTTTCTTTTTTATTCGAGCAATTTGTATTTCGAGCAATTTTCATGTCGAACAATTGATTTTCGAGCAATTGAATTCGAGCAATTCACCGGTTACCGAATAAAATATACATACAAAAGTGAACACACATATCAAAATCAATATATTAAAAGACAAATTTTGTTACTTGGGAGTTTTTGGGGTCACTGAACATGAATACGCTATCGGAACCGACCCCCAGGGTCCCTGTTGCCACGGTTGTTGCTAAGGCACAACTTCTGGAGTTTCGAGGGTTTTTGGCACTAATTTTATTGCAAACAGATAATTCGGAAGTTTTTTGGGGCCGTTGAACACGAATACTTCATCAGAACCGATCCACAGCGCACGAGGTGCTCAGGGTCACTGCTGAGGCACGTAATCCTCTGGAATTTCGAGGCTTTCTGACACTAAATTGATGAAAACAGAGTAGTCGGTGATTTTCGGGGTTGCTGAGAGCTATTATGTGGCGTAGGTGAAGGCCTCTGGAGTACTTGGTGTCCATGGCGGATACAAATAAAAAATAATACAGTAGACTCGCGATTATCCGAGTCTCGGTCATCCGAGCCCCTCGGTTAACCGAGGCAAAAGTAATAACAGGTAAGTTACAATTTTCAACCTTGACGCAACATCGCCGATTCATAATCAAAAAGAGGAATAAAGCTTATGCAAAATCAAAGACTTTTTAAACAGTAATATTGATAAGGTAAATGTTTTTATCTTTTATAGACAGTACTGTATTAATTTTGTCATTAAAATATCCACAGTTATGATTATTTACGTGTTTTTCTATCAATATAACCAATCTCAGTGTTAACCGAGTTTTTCCGTATCCGAGGTTATCACGGTCCCAGTTACCTCGGATAATCGCGAGTCTACTGTATAATAATTAATCCCGTTTGTTCTTAAAAATCAGTTCCTTATTTTTTTCAATCAATAATAAGCAACTTCCGGTATAATAGGAAGTAGCAAATAGATGAAAATATTTTCATTAAATAGTTCATTCTTCAAAACCCCTTAATTCCAATTTTTACGATTCTGTTATCTTTAGTTCTCGAGATATTTCTAATTGGTCCTTTATCTGCATCACCCTGTAGATAAATGAAAAATTCATACAGATAGGATATAAGAATATATATAACTATGTAATTTAAAGAACTTATTGATTTAACATCTATGGATGAATTCCATAATATTTACTTTTTTGTATCAAATTTCAATATTATTTTGTAAAAAACCCTTTTTTGTAAGGATGTATAGTCAGCTCGGAAATCAGCTAGAATATTTAAACAAAATATTCAGATATCTACAGAACCGTAATTTAGTCCAGACAAATTAATATTTTTTTTTAGTAACAAAAATGAGATATTTTAACCAAATAGCGTTTTTAAAAAAGGTGCGCAGAATAATTTTCAGTTCGATTCCGCTAATGAAATTGCTTTTTTCGTCCTTAAAAATGGAAAAAAGTTTAATTTCTCTGGCTTAATATTTTATTGTCTAATAATTTTAACTGTACTAATATGCAAGTACTAATGACTATTTTACATGATTAATGGGATGTTAAAATATCGGCAAGCTCTTGTTTTTAAAGCGGTGTATCGAATTTCTTAAACATGTATACCAAACATAAGGGTACCCCCCGTTAAGATAGGCAAAATGCCCTCACTCCCAGAATTCAATTTTATTAATTTTTTACGTTCTATGCGATTAAAAAATGAGATTACACGGATTTTTAGCTCGCCACCCCCCTTACCCCTCCCCCTACAGCCAAAACGTAGATTTTTAGATTTAGTTTTTTTAGTTAATTGATTTAAAAATTTCAAAAAATTCACACATGTAGCTGAGGCCTTTACAAAACATGTCCATTTTTTATGGACCCCTAGGTCGAGTATACGTAACCTCAAATTTTTTTAAAGTTTTTTAAAGCTTATAACTTTTTTTTGAAGATGGTTGCAGGTCCAATTTTTTTTGAATGTTATGTAGTTTATCATAAACTATCCCTCTGATTTTTTTAAGATTTTTCCGTCAACTGCGCCATCTTGAAAAACCTGGAAAACTGTTTTTTGGGGGTTTTTGGGGATTTTCTCCATTTTATAGACATCAAAATAGATCAACTCAAGGTTTTGTTAATAGATTATTATAATTTGAAATAACTGAGTATTCTACGATATTCAAAAATTGGGCGAAACACTTTTAAACCCCCCAAAAACCATGTTTTTTAAGTTTCGTAAGGGTTTTTGCGGGTCTAATCATATTTTTTGAGGTCGATACAGTCTGAATATATTTTTTATTTTTTTACGTTATATGTGATTAAAAAATTTAGACTCACCGCAATTTTAGCCCACCACCCCCTTCCCCCTACCCCACAGCCAAAAACGGCAATTTTTCGATATTATTTTTTTTTAAGTTGGTTTGCAATTAAATTTTAAATTACAAAAATTCACACGCACAGCTGAAGCTTTTATAAAACATCTATTTTTATGGACCCGAAGGTCGAGTGTACATAACCTCAATTTTTTTTGTTTTTTATTAGGTACGTATAACTTTTTTTGGTGATGGCTGCATGTCGAATTTTTTTGTGTTTTGTGTGTTTTATTAAAAACTATATTTCTGACATTTTTCAGATTTTTTCGTAAGGTGCGCAATCTTCAAAAATCCGCAAAACTGGTTTTTTCGGTGATTTTTAGGGATTTTATCCATTTTATATACTTTAAAATAAGGTTTACTATATTATAGGACTAACTTAAGGTTTTTTATAGGTTACGTATAATTTGAAATAATTCAGTTTTTAGGGATATTCAAAAATTGTGCAAAACACCTCTAAACCCCCCAAAAGCTGTTTTTTTAAATTTTTTAAAGGTTTTTCAGCGGTTACTCATTATGTACTCATACAGGCATGGATCCCGTGTATCAAAAACAAGTTAATTAATAGAAAACTGAAAATTTGTTAATAGCTTAACAATGTCTAGTCGGACACTTTTTGATGTACGGGAACACTGGAACAGGGGAAGTTTTAATTGTTGAACAGGTTACAAGTTTCGAACGTCAGACTACGAAAACGTCCCATGTATTTTGTTGGACAGAACTTCCAATTGATTGGTTAGCCTTTCATTAAACTCTCATGCAAAAATCAAACTGCTATTTACCACCAATATAATTCCTGTCATTTGACAATTTCTACGTGTCGGACTAAAATGCCCAACATATTTGTCGGACAAACATTTTTTCATATATTATATAAAGTTTGCCATTGAATAAACTTAAAAACTACCTGCTAGTTTTCACAATCATAAACTTGTCAGGATGGCACGTTCCACAATTAAAATTACGTTTTAAAATTAAAACTTCCCCTGTTCCAGTGTTCCTATACCTACATCAAAATTTGTCCAACTAGACACCGTTAAACTATTAACAAATCTTCAGCTTGCTATTAATCAACTTTTTTTTGGTACGCGGGATCCAGGCTCAATACTTTTTGAAATAGATACAGCCTGAATATTTTTTTAATTTTTTTTTCGTTTTATGTGTTTAAAAATAAGCCTTAGCCCGATTTTATCCCTCTACACCCTCAACCTGAGCACCAAAACATAATTTTTTCGTTTTAATTTTTTTTTTCAGTATATCTGTTAGTTGCTTAGTGTTTCCTCAAGTAAACTACATTTAAGAAAATAATTTCAAATTTTTGCAATATTTTTATATAAAGTAAAGATACCTATGTCATTTTGATATTTTTTAGGTAGGATAAAAAAAACAAAAATAAAACAGAATAATCAATTTAAGAAAAATACATTTTAATATATCAAACTTCTTGTCGTTTTGTAAATCAAAACATTTTGTTCTTTGTTCATTAGTTTGTATTTAGTAGGTACTACCCTAATATTACTTAACATTATATATTATTCTAATTGCTCGCCCCTGTTTGGTAAATTATTCCGATTCGTTTTTTTTTGCACAAACTTACTTAAAAACAGGTCCTTATAACAAATCCACAAGTTGCCAGACAGTAAGTACCACGGTCGGAAAATTGTTTAAAACAAGTTTTTAAACAAATTCAAAAAATCAATTTTTCACTTCGAACAAACTTGTTTTAGATTCTCTGGATCAATCTGAGCAAAAAAAGGTCTCTTGTGATTTTTTTCTAAAATTGACTGTTGTCGGTTATACGCGATTTAAAATTTGAAAAACGCAAAAATGGCCATTTTCAAGGCTTAATAACTCGATTAAAAATTATTATTATGAAAGTCAGAAAGTGGCCAAATCAAAGTTTAACCCCCCCCCCTACAAGAGCCTGGGAGATTTTTTTTCATTATTTTATTACTAAGCTATTATTTTTATTAATTAAGAACGTATTGAGGCGGCCGGCCGCGGGAGAGATGTATCATTCATTTGACATTTAAAAAAAATATCGATTGGAAGTCAAATACGTTTAAAAAAAAAAGCAATTTTGAGGTCATATGTACACTCGACCTAGGGGTCCATAAAAATAGACGTTTTGTAAAAGTCTCAGCTCTGCGTGTGAATTTTTTGTGATTTATAATTTAATTGCAAACCAACTTAAAAAAAAATAAAATCGAGAAATTGACGTTTTTGGCTGAGAAGGGGGTGGTCGCCTAAAATTACGGTGAGTCTTAATTTTATATCACATATAACGTAAAAAAATAAAAAAAAATATTCAGGCTGTATCGACCTCAAAAAATATGATTAGACCCGCAAAAACCCTTACAAAACTTAAAAAGATGGTTTTTGGGGGGTTTAAAAGAGTTTCGCCCAATTTTTGAATATCGTAGAATACTCAGTTATTTCAAATTATACATAATCTATCAACAAAACCTTGAGTTGATCTATTTTGATGTCTATAAAGTGGAGAAAATCCCCAAAAACCCCCTAAAAGAACAGTTTTCCGAATTTTTCAAGATGGCGCAGTTGACGGAAAAATCTTAAAAAAATCAGAGGGATAGTTTATGATAAAATACACAAAACTCAAAAAAAATTGGACCTGCAGCCATCTTCAAAAAAAAGTTATAAGCTTTAAAAAATTTTTAAAAATTTTAGGTTATGTACACTCGACCTACGGGTTCATAAAAAATGGACATGTTTTATAAAAGCCTCAGCTACACGTGTGAATTTTTTGAAATTTTTAAATAAATTTCAACCCAACTAAAAAAACTAAATCTAAAAATCTACGTTTTTGGCTGTGGGGGAGGGGTAAGGGGGGTGGCGAGCTAAAAATTCGCATAATCTCATTTTTTAATCGCATAGAACGTAAAAAAATTAATAGAATTCTGGGAGTGAGGGCATTTTGCCTATCTTAACAGGGGGTACCCTTTGTACAGATCTGTCGCTAATAACTATTAGGAGCATGTGACTTTGTCGGTAAATAAATAATAATAATTTTACCTGGATAGTTAAATAAAACTCTATTTACTATATTTGTTGTGTTGGGAATAATCTTTTACTGCATCTTTATTTGTGATGACGTAGAAATTGCTTACCTAAAACAAAAATACCGTAATTAGTTTTATTTAGATTTAAAACTATTAAATACATAAACAGTAGTCACCATTGACACCGCTAGTGCAGTTTAGGAGTATAAATTAACAGCTAATAAATCAAAATTAACAATTATGGTGCTTTATAAGAAGTCAAAAACAGATGTAAAGGAACCAGTAGACACAAAACACAGAAATGTATATGTTGCCAGTTGCCGGCCAAACCCGATTTCAGGACAAACTAGTTTGTCCTGAACGCGTTAGGATAAACTAGTTTGGCCTAGGCCAAACTAATTTATTCTGATATTAATACGGACACTGCAGGACCCACTACTAGTACGGCCTAGTATAAACAATATAGTGTACCTGCGAAGCCAAAATGAATAGATAAACTGAACAAAATATTTCTGTAATTGGAAAATAATTATTTTTATTAAAACGATAATGATTCGTCGTTAAAACTATTGAACAATTGGCAATACAAACAATCATATTATAAAAAATATCAGTGGTTTTTATAAAAGCAATAATTATACTTCAATTATAAAAATAATTATTTATTTTTCATGGAGTATTTTGTTGACACTTAGTATTGCGGAGTACCATTGCGTTTTTTCATCTGTTTGTGCAACCGTTTTTGTTCCAGCTGCATTTGACAAAACGTTGTCCTATCCAAATGAATCTCTCATAGGTGCAACCCTTAGCAATATTTTAAAGATAATTTATCTAACTCATTGGGATATTATTGTCTCTAAAATATTTTTAATTTTTTTTCAGATCAGAATTCGACATTTGCCATCAAACTTATTCGTCATAAACGACTTACTGAGAAATCACTAGAGTATAATATACCAGAATTTCTGCGTCTGATTGACTTGAAGAAATCATTTGACAGAGCAAGACTCAAAGATGTAATCTATTTTCTGTATAACGAAGAAGTTACCCCAGATATCATAAAAATTATTGAAAACATCTACTAAAACAACAAAATCGAAATCAGAATAGATGGACAACTTACAGAACCGATAGACATAAGCAGTGGAATGAGACAGGGAGACACATTAAGCCATATACTCTTCAATTTAATCATGGATGAAATCATCAAAAGTATTAACAAAGGAAAAGGATACAGAATGGGAAACAAAGAAGTAAAAATACTCTGTTACGCAGACGACGCAATATTGATAGCCCACGATGAAGATTAGTTCTCAGATTTAACATAAGAGCAAAATAATTTAATATGACATCTCATCTTATCTCAACTCAGAAAACTAAAACAATAGTAATCAGCAAAGAACCAATAAGATATAAAATAGAAACCGATAGAATCAGTATTGAATAAGTAATTAAAATAAAATACCTTGGAATTTACCGGAACATTAACACTGAGAGAAAGTCAAGAATTTATAAAGCCAGTGTAAGACCAATAATGGAATATGCATCAGAAACAAGACCCGACACAGCCACAACACAAAGACTACTGAAAACGGGAGGGATGATAGTACTATTAAATCACTAATCGGTAGAAGTATCGGACGAATGCGCAAAAGATGGAGTGACAACCTGCCATAAGAGTATCAATCCGCCAATGAACAGGAGGAAAGAGAAAAAAAATAGTGAGTAATAGTGAAATCTACATCCCGTCTTTATCGATTTCAAGAAATTTTATGATTAATTAATTAAAGTAGAAATTATTGTAGCTCTGAAAATGATCTAAGTTAATGGGTTTTCCGTCGTAAATTCGTCCATTTTTATTTCTTACTAGAGGAAATATTCACGAAATGTGGTATTAAAAACAACAATAAATAATAGAAGTGGCTCTACACGAACGCTGGTCTGTCCTGAAAACTAGAACGAAAATCTTTTCTAATGTTAATAATGTTTAAAAGAACAGATAAGAATTAATAATGTACAAAAAATAGCAAACAAAATTAATATACAGGATGACGGTATAAAAGTGGGAGATGAAGTACTAGACAGTACTGGACAGAGTAGAGAAACTCTTAGATTTTGGCAGTAATATCAATTAGAGCTGGGATCCATCCGTAGAAATTATAAGCCGAACGGAATGAGCCCGAACTACACTTGTAAAAATAAGAAAGGTACTTTGCAGCTACGATCTTATTATTGATCTTCACGTTTAAATAACATATTGCTGTATCTTTCAAGTGCTAGTATTTAGAATGGAAGCGTGGACCTTAAACGTTTGGAAATGTGGGTATACAGACAACTACTAAAATTAAGCTGGGTCGACAGAGTTTGAAATGAGGACTTTCGACGACTAAACCAAACCACGTAACTGGTCAATATAATAAAGCGACGCCAGCTTTAATACGGGATGCGGCAAAATAAACAGTACTGAAATTCGTATGCCTCAAATTTGTATGTGTCAGGCGCCGAAAAGTACTGAGTAGTTTTCGAACGTCATTACAACGTATGTGAATGTCGTGATAATGTTAGCTGCTTCAGAATGGTTCTCAGTTTTCCAGAAAAAAAATTATGTTTTTATGGTGGAGTACTATGTTCGGTCATATGGAAAAGGTCACGAAAACGGTCCAAGCTTAAAATCAACAATGATTTCAACAGAACGGGACAACCTGTCATACTGCCAGGGAGTCTTTTCGAATACTGCGCGATCATTTTGGGAATTGCCACTCACCAGAACTAACGCCACCAGATGCGTCCATTTGGGTAATGCTGAAGGAGTCAGACAGATCCACCGTCTGCCATTTCGGAATTGCGGACTAAAAGATTTTTTTATGCCAGAAGTAGTGGAGGAACTAGAAATTTGCCTTGGGATGGGAAATTTGCCTTAGGGGGAACTTCCAATGAAAAACCAACCAAAAAATATAAAAAAAAACTCGGATTGCATTAAAGACATAAATAATAACTTATAGGCATTAAGTTCTCTTAATTTTCCTAACTGCGTGTTTATTGGGTTGAATTTTTCTTTCTGTGGTTTTTCATGTCAGGTAATATATTTTTATGTTTGAACAATTTTTTTCCTTTAAATTTGGACCTTGTTAGGGGGAAAATTTCTTCATTTTCCCTCCCCGTAGATCCGTCACTAGCCAGCGGACATCTTTAACATCTGTTTTATCGGGAAGGTACGTCGTCATAAATAATGTTTGCACGACTATATCATGTATAGGTACTAGATATATAAATAATCATAAACATTTCAATATTCATTTCAGTACTGTTTATTTTGCCGCATACTGTACTTCTGTCACATGAAGAGATACCCTGGAAAATATGAACTTTTGCATCTGATCATTCAGGGAAAGATCCAAGTTAAACGTGGTACTGGTAGAAGAAGAACAGCATGACTGAAAAATCCATGACAATAGTACGGAAAATAGACTACGTCATTATTTAGAGCTGCTACCAAGAAAGTCACGATAGCAAATATGTTAGCCAACATGATATCCAACTATCGATAACGGTCATGGAATTAGAAGAAAAAGTAATACACAGAGAACAAAGTTTCCGGAGATAATAAAAATATTTTAAAACACACATTTAAATATTATTCTAGTAGTGATCGAAGTGTTTCCCAATATTCCATGAATTAGAAATCAAGTTGCGATGGAGGAGAACTTATTGGAGCTTTTTGTCTTCTTACACAGCACTGTTTTAGATAGGTAGTGAATATTTACTAATGCAGAAAAACAGAGAGAACAACATATTAAATGTCTGAAAATGGGACCATAATACCTAGAAGAAAACAACCAAGATAAAATCAAGGCTCTGACATCTATCCAAGAAAAAATATATTTTATATATTTTATAATTTAGTATTTATATAAATATAATTTATTTATAATTTAACTCCTTTAACTATTTTTAACTCCTTTAAATATTTAACTATTTTAAATTTACCTAGTTTAATTTAACTCTTTTAGGCCGAGTCCAACACTGGAAACAAGTGTATTGGATATGCCTATATGCTTGTTACATAAATATTTGATTACAACAACATTATTTAGTCAAATACATAAGTACCTACTGAAAATAAACAATAACATATTAGCTTAATGAATCAGTTGGCCTGTAAAAACACTGAAATAACTTCTTTTCTAAATGTAGGTATGGTAATTACAAATACACAGGGTGTTGACGTCAGAGCTGTAGTTAGGGACTGTAACAGCCACATGA
Organism: Diabrotica virgifera virgifera; assembly: GCF_917563875.1. NCBI lineage: Eukaryota > Metazoa > Arthropoda > Insecta > Coleoptera > Chrysomelidae > Diabrotica > Diabrotica virgifera. The sequence goes on along the minus strand of NC_065452.1, from coordinate 6,736,022 downwards.
GGAGGTGAAACTAGATTTTCGAGCAATAGACTGGTATGTTGGATGGGTTTAGATACATTCAATTTTTAAGGAAAATCGAAAGTTGATAATCATATCATTTTTAAAATTAGTGTGATGAATTCCTGTGGAATATGTAGGTAACGTGGTAGTAAATGCCGTGAAAACGGTTGTTACACTTATATCGTAACGATTTATAAACACAAAATAATTTAAGGGAAAATGAAAATGTAGTATGTCAAAGTGTGTAAATAATTTATTTCTTTAGCTGAGCGCTTTCGACATAAACGTCATCATCGGAGCTAATGGTCAAATACTAAAAAAGTACCGCTACATAGAGGTGTAAACAAGTGCATCTTATGAATGTAAATATGATTTTTAGATTTTAAATGCTATTTTCTTTGTCCTCCGTACAACACCAAACAGTAAAAAACAGAAAAAACGGCCACATACACGTTGCACAAAAACATAAAAACTTTTTTCATGGTCTTTAACCATTAGCTCCGATGATGACGTTTATGTCGAAAGCGCTCAGCTAAAGAAATAAATTATTTACACACTTTGACATACTACATTTCCATTTTCCCTTATTCATTCAAGTGTGTACAAACTTATCAGTCTCTACCGAAAGTATAGTTTTCCGGACCTGATTGTAGGAAGCAAAGTTGTACTTTTCCTCCCTAGGGAGGAAAAGTAAAAGTGACGTCATGGTATTTCATTCGTGAAATATAACTTATTGGCGCCCTGTACAATACCTATTTTTTATTACGTATTTATACATTTTAACGTTTATTTATAAAACACCCTGTATTTTGCAGAATGGTAAAAAACAGTAAACTGTTATTTTGATTTAACAATGTTTACATTAATAATTTGACTTATATTTGACAGTTATATTCTACCTACTTGTTAGTTTTAGTTTTAATAAGTTTTGTTGGTTAGTTACATAAATAAATTAAGTAAAAATGAAAAAAATTACTTGTTATTTGAGGAAGGTGGAAAAACCGTATGTATAACATGGGAGTAAAGTGCCTCTTCCTCCCTTGAATGATTACTGCCCTCCGCTACGCGTCGGGCAGTAAACTTCATTCTCGGGAGGAAAAGTGGCACTTTCCTCCCTTGTTATACAAATAGCTATTGCGTTGTTTTCTTTTAAAAAATCACAAATACATACCTACATAAATAAAAAAAAGATTTGTGTAAAAAAGGTGCCCCAAAATTCAGAAAACATTTGAATTTACCGCCATTTGTGCAATAAAGTGGTAACAACAACACAATAAAAACACTTTGACAGCTGACAGTTTTTTGTTAGTGAAAATAGAGTGTTACGAGGTATTCGATTTTGTCTGTATTTATTGTAGTTATCAGCTCTTTTTTTAATTCTCAACAAAACATCCTCATTATTAACGTGATCGGTATAAGATATCTTTAATATTCGACGATAAAGCCACATTTCGAAAGCCTAAATTTTCTTGCAGGTGGCATCTCTGAGAGCCACCTGCTATTCCATACATAACCCTATCCTATGTACTTTGTGAATCAATAAAAAATTACAATCCAAAGAAAGAAAACAGTGTTTTCGATTAAATTCAAAGTTTTCGTAAATTTTGGGACACACTGTATAAGAGTGAAAATAATTTCATATTACTTATTACAGGACATCAAGAATGAGAGTAATTTCATAAATCACCCGTGATTAGTTTTTAAAGGAAGCAGGTTAAAATAAAAACATAAGTAAAAATATGTAGGGTTGTGTGTAAACTGGTGAATTAACTTACATTGTTTTCATTTGATTACCAGTAGATGTTGCATTTGTAAGCCGCCAATATCATTATCATCAATGGCGTTACGAGTCTTTGCCGTGTTTACTACTGTCTTCCATGTTTGTCAGTCCTGTGCCACCAATTCCCATTGTCTCACTCCCTTTTTCTCCAGATCTTCTTTGACTGCATCTTTCCACCTTTTTCTAGGCCGTCCTACCGACCTTCTTCCATCTGGTCTTTCCCAAAACACATTGTTTATAAGGCGATTGTCGTTACTGCGTATCACATGCCCTGCCCATCTGAGTCTATTGGTCTTTATATATCTGACTAGATTTTCCTTTCCGAATAGAGACTCTAACTCATTATTGTATCTGCGCCTCCATTCGTTTGTAACGCTGTCTCTGCAAGGGCCATATATCATTCGAAGGATTTTACGTTCCCACACCAGCAATTTATTTACTTCTCTTTTTGTTAGTGTCCATGTTTCGCTTCCGTACGCGACTGCTGGTCGTATTATGGTCTGGATTATTATGGTCGTATATATCTGGATTTTTGCACCTCGTGAAAGAAGTTTTGACTTCATTAGATCATGCATTGCAAAGAAAGATCTGTTTCCTGCCATTATTAGCGTTTCAACTTCTCGCTCTATTTTGTTGCCATTTGTGATTGTTGCTCTTAGATATTTAAAGTCTTTGACCACTTCGAAGCAAGGGCTGATCCAGGACCGATTTTCGGGAGGGGCCATGACCTTTTATGGGATTTATACCGGGGGGTCTGGGGATAATTTTTAAAAATTATGGTTACAATGGTGAGTTTTAAGGCACATTTTAAGTGCCATAAAGACATTCAAAATTTATCGTTATTAAAGTATTATTAAAGTCAGTACCGATTCCTACACATTTCTTCGGATCCAAGTGCAGTTCTTTTAACAAGTTTAATACTTATTTTTCCCAATGCTTCTCCTGTCAGGCCTTGTACTTCCCCTCTTTATTGATTTTCGCTAATTATTTTATGTTCTTATAAGCGTCAATCAACTTGACAAAGTCTTCACGAATGTTGTTATTGTGTATGTATCTCAAATTTAAAAAAATTGTTCCTCGTGGAATACGTCGTTCGTTTTTTTAAATATGATAGAGTAATAATTTGCACTCTGAACCTGATTCATTATTTGTTCAATTATTTCTTCACCATAATATGTTATGAATTGATTTTGACTGGTGCTACTAATTTATGTTGCTCGGGAAAATGCTGTGGATATGTATTGCTTAAGAGTCTTATCTTCTGATGCGACTTTAAATCTTAACAATTCCTCTCATTACTAGGTCCAGCATCTTCGTCCTTAGAGGAATGTTTTGTCGACTTAAAGAACACTATAGGCTCTACTATTGGTCGTATTCTTTCTCTATTTTCTTGTATCTGTTTAGACCTCTGAGGGTATATCTGGTTAATGACTGACTTTTGCGGGTTGCGACAACTTTGTAGAAAATCCAGCCCAACCTGAACGCACTCCTTGTGATATGATGTTTTTTCATGAGTTTATATGGCTCCGTCTTTGCCCATGAGTTTGGCGAAAGATTTTAAAGGTTTCGTGACAAGGCTTGGGCTGTCATCCCTTTATTGTGACTATATTTTTCGTTAGAAAACTAAAACGCAATACTTGCAGAACAATCCCTTTTGAATGTGCGAAAGTACCAACCAACTCCTTTGTTCCAAGTGCTGGTGACCCAAGTAATACTACATTTCTTTTTTATTCTTTGTGTGTACAGAATATGGAAATTGATACGATTTTTATGGCTGTCAGGGCCGTTCTAACATTTTGATTTACAAAACATCCTATGTCATTCTTGAAGGTTCCGTTACTGCTTTTGTTCAATTCTAGTCCAGAAGACATAATATGTACCTACTTATCTACTGTTTTCTACTTATCAAATGTTAAACTAAAAACATTTGAACTGCAAATATTTAAATTTATATGTTTTTTATATTCTCGGAGGGGGCCATGGCCCCATGGCCCCCTCTCTGGATCCGCCCTTGCTTCGAAGTTATGATCGTTTATAGTAATGTTTTGCCTTATTCGTCCTCGTCCTTCTTTTTTTGAAACGACCATGTATTTTGTTTTGTCTTCATTTATTTTTAGACCGATGTTTAATGCAGCTTCTTCAAAGCTCGAGAAAATATACTTAACTTCTAATGTTGTGTCATTGCATCTACGTCATCGGTAAAGGCGAGTACGATTTTTGCTCCCCGAGCAGTTATGTCTGGTTTGATTTTTGGATAAATTTTTCGCATTAAATATTCTAAGGCCAGGTTAAACAACAATGGGGACAACGGATCTCTCTGTCTCAGTTCAGAATTTACGCAGAAACCATTTGATATTTTCCCCCTATTCTAACTTGTGTAAAGGAGTTACTTACACATTTGTGTTACCGCAGTTAGTTTCTTGGGTACGCCAAGCTTGATCATTGCCTTACATAATGTTGCACGATTAATTGAATCATAAGCCTGTTTGAAATCTATAAAGATCTGATGCACGTCCTGATTATACTCCCAATACTTTTCAAGCATTTGTCTTATTGTAAACATTAATTTTATCAATAGTCGATCTTCGACACAAGAATAACGAAAAAAGTATATGAAGTCAGAGTACAAGGGAAAAATAAAGTAGGTCGCCCAAGAATGAGATGGGAAGAACAAGTTAGACAAGAAGCAGAGAAGAGAGGACTGCAATGGAGTATGGCAAAACAATTGGCTCAAAATAGAACAGCATGGAAAAGAAGTATCAAACAAGCACCACAAGATTAAAACATATGGACAGAAAGATGGGTCAAATAAGTAATTTATATTCATTAAAATTGTATTGTTAAAATAAGTATTGTATAATTATTAAAATGTATTGAAATGTAGATATTGAACTATGTAGTTGTAAATAGCCCAACACCGAAAGGTACGAATGGGCTTAACTGATTAAATAAAATTAAACAGGCTTTCTTATTGGATATGTACCGGTAAAGGTAGAATAAGGCTGTTTCATTCAAACTTAAGCTTCGGATTATGTACCAGGAAACTTCAAACAGTCAACCGCATCTTGCATGACTTCGAGGTACTAGATCATAGGCAGCAAATACTTTTTGGGAACCACGAAGTGACTCCCAAAAACAGTGTCATAATATGGTACCAATGCACTAGCACTAGACAGTCATGTTCAAGTTGGTACAGTTACAGTGTTCCAGAATTCTAGAATGGATATCATGAATAAGTGATGTACAATCAGGCAATCTGATGCAGTATAACCGGTTTATAAGAGACGGCTTTAAAAAAGATTGATTTTCATTTGATTCTTTTATTACCCAAATTCAATTTAGTTTCATTCTTTAATAAAATATTTAGCCCATTAAACTTTATACTAAAAATTTACTTATAGACCAGGGCGCATCTGTAAAAATATTAGTACATTTGGACGTTGAAAGGTGACTCAAATTTTTTTGCAGAAATTGCTTGAAAATAAATCAAATAATAATATTTGAGTTATCCTCCCTCTCAAAAAGGTCCGGAACATTGTTTAAATAATCAAAATGTCAAAAAATTAAGGAAAAATTCGAATTTTTTTGGATTTTTGATTATAACTTTAAAAGTATTCATTTTCGAGAAAAGTTGTACTGACATAAAAGTTCCGTAATTAAATTTTCTACAATATAGAATTGGTTAAAAATTTAAAAAATAGTTACCCTTGTTGCAAAATAACAATAATTGTGAAAAAAACATACAAAAACAAGTATTCGCATTATACGTTTTTCAACCATTTATGCTACACTTAGGACCTTCATATTTCACCTTGAAAAACTATATGATACAGTAAAACAATACTATATATTTCGTTAGGATCGGTTCAATAGATTTTGCAAAATAAATTTTGCAATCCAGCTTTCGTAAAAAAAATCATTTTTTCAAAATGCTACAGGACTGAAAATAAAGCAGATAGCAAGTTGAAAATTTCTTTGCTTATAGAAGTATACTGTACCTTTCATTTGCAATTTTGCAAAATTAAAATAGATTAACACCACGGCGTCAGGAATTTTTTTAAAATAAACATTAATTATTGGTGCTACGCGCAGGACAGCGGATAGTTTGTTTTGATTGGGCATTCCAATGACCTTTGATAATTACATTTCGATATAAATAAATAAATTGTTTATTGCAAAATAAAAACACATACTCTATCTTTTGAAATAACACTTTTATTAGCGAAAACTTTCTTTGTTAATATATTTTAACTTAAATAATAAAAGTTTATATTATTTTTAAACATATGCAATTGTTTAAACAATATTTCACAAACAATAATAAAATTAGTTTGATTTTTGTGGAATTAAAATATTAAAATACAACAAAATATAGAGTAAGAACATAATATATTAGATAAAGATTGGAAGAAATTTTGGTGGGAATCAACTTGTGTGAATCGAACACCGCTGTCCTGCGCGTAGCACCAAAAATTATTGTTTATTTCAAAAATTTTCTGACGCCGTGGTAATTAATCGATTTTAATTTTGAAAATTGAAAATGAAAGGTACAGTACACTTTTATAAGCAAAAAAAAAATTCAACTTGCTATCTGCTTTATTTCCAGTCCTGTAACATTTTGAAAAAATGAATTTTTTTTGCGAAAGCTGGATTGCAAAATTTATTTTGCAAAATCTGTTAAACCGATCTTAATGAAATTTACAGTATTGTTTTACTGTATCATAAAGTTTTTCTGGGTGAAATATGAAGGTCCTAAGTGTAGCATAAATGGTTGAGAAACGTAAAATTCGAATACTTGTTTTTGTATGGTTTTTTCGCAATTATTGCTATTTTGCAACTAGGGTGACTATTTTTTAAATTTTTAACCAACTCTATATTATAGGAAATTTAATTACGCAACTTTTATGTCAGTACAACTTTTCTCGAAAATGAATACTTTTAAAGTTATAATCAAAAACGAAGAAAAAAATCGAATTTTTCCTTCAATTTTTGACATTTTGATTATTTAAACAATGTTCCGGACCTTTTTGAGAGGGAGGATAACTCAAATATTATTATTTGATTTATTTTCAAGAAATTTCTGCAAAAAAATTTGAGTCACCTCTCAACGTCCGTCTCAAAACAGATGCGCCCTGGACTATTAATCAAAATACCACCAGAATGAAATAGATTTGAAAATAGCAGTTGTGCATATTAATCATAAAATCTATAAAATTTGTTTAAGAATAAAAACTATTTGTGTTTTAATGTTTCGGTGAATTTGCTACAATGATTGGTTGAAGAAAAGCGCCAAGTTAATTAACCGCTACATCATAAAAACGCTATATTTGTATCGTCTACGTGATTTATATTGATGAATTGGTATTAAACCGATACTAGATGATTACAAGTTGCATTTTTGAAAACATATATTGGCATTTTCTCGGGATTACAATTATTCTGCAAATAGCTTTATTCACAATAATTTTAATGAAGCTACGCCACGAACATAATACGCGCTGTTAATTGCTCTCATTAATATTCTGCAGTAAATCCATGTAGTAGATATCAGCAAAAGTTTCAAGTGAGTATTGAGAATCTAAACGTGGAAAAGGTACAAATATTGAGGTGAAACAAACAGAAGTTTGGATCTAAATTCTTACCACAATTCATTCTCTATTAATAATGCAGTTATATACTTACGATCTGATTATTTGAATGGGAATTACATTACTTTACAACAGGGGTGGGCACACTTTTTGTGGTAAGGGCCACAAAAAGTTTTTGTTCTATTACTGAGGGCCGCAAAATTTGTTACCTACGGTAAAATTTTAAAATGTTATACTTTTTTTACTATTAATTCTAATTTTGTTTAAATGACGTTCGCAGTGTGATTTAGGCATGTTATCTCCCCCCCTTCAAAATATCTACGTTCACATTGCTCTCAGTTACTTTCTCTATTTGAAAGAAAATTTCGTGCTTATATAGATGCAAACATCATACAGTGTGTCGCATTTAAGATGAAGACACCCCTATATTTAAGCTATCATACAGATTTTAAATGTTGATGGTTTAAATTTTTTAAGATAGTCAACTGAAATTTAAATTTTAAACGCGGCCTACTGCGAATCCACAGGGTGAATTTTTGATATTTTGCTTCGCGTCAGAGATGTCGGAAAAAGTTATTTGGAAAAATTGTTCCAAATATTATAACCCCACATACCCAATTTTATGACCAAATTCGCTGTTTTAGTTTTTTCAGTATTTGTACTCCAGATCCTAACGTTAAGTTTGGCTGGCCGGAGATGTATCTCGAGACAGTAGAAATAAACAAACCAGGACACATTACATGTTACAAGGAGCACTTTCGAATAATAATTTACAATGTATAAACTTTTTAAATCATAATTTGGGATTAACAATGAACATACATTGTAAATTATGATTTGGGAGTGCTCCTAATAGCATTTAATGTGGCTTGGTTTGTTTATTTCTACTGCATCTTGATTGTGAATTTCAAGTAGTTACAATTGAAATGGCGTTGTCTACTTGCAAAATACTTGTGCACAATACCTGCTGATGACGCAGTGAAAAATAATAAATCATGTTCTGAAAATTGTTAATGAACGTAATATTTAAGTTTTCTCGTACTAATTGGTTAAGGAGTAATTTATAATTTTCCAAATATTTTCTGACTACTTCAAAATATCCTTTCCACTTGTTAGAGATTTCATAGATTGATTCCATTGATTATTTCATTCATAGGAGATTCTGACCAATAGAAAGCTAAAGAAATCTGAATTAAATCGATAATTTTTGATAATCTCCCGTCGTTAAGTATATTACGTCAGATGCCCTTCGTTGCTACGAAAAAATACATTCAGTGACATTAATGACAATTAATGTTTTAAAAATTATAAAAGTGATGACTTTCAATCGTCAAATATTTATAAAAACTGTGTGTTTAATGGTACTTATATAAATAAATTACAATAAAATTTTGGTTTTGAACAGTTTTATTCATGAAATAATCGCAACAAATTGCACTCGACCTCTGAAATTAATATAGAATTTTTGCTCTCGTGGCACTTTGACATAATTTCACTCGCCTTCGGCTCGTAAAATTAAAACTGTCAAAGTGTCACTCGGGAAAAATTCAATAATTTCAGAGCTCTTGTGCAATTACTACTGATAATGGTTCTTCATAAATATTAAAATCGGTATTAGTTTCTCGAATAAATAGTAAATGAGCTGTGTCAGTTCTATCATCTAATGCAATTGAATACCACATTAATTTACCTTCTAAAATGGATTTAGTTGTTTTTGTACATTATTATTCATCACTTCATGTCTTCAGAACGATAGTTCTTCGTAATCTTCTTTTGGACATAAAATTGCTTCAACTTGCTTCCACTTGCTTCAACTAAACGATCTTTTATAAATTTGCCATCTGAGAACGGTTTGTTCACTTTAATTAATTTTTGAGTAAGTATAAAATCTGCTTTTACGGTATCTTCGAATTCTTTATTTTGTTTTAAGAAAACATTTTATTCGTGACAAATTTTTAATAATGTTTCAAAACTCTGTATCGGAAACACAAATAATTGACCGCGTTAGGTTGAAAATTCCACACCTGTAATTTTGAACCAATCAAAATACGTTATTTTGACAGATCACCATGGCAACGGAGGTATTTTATCGGAAATTTTTTGCTCGTGGGGTACCCAACAGCGAATTATAGTGGAAATGTTTTGACGTTTACAATAACAGAACATTTTTGACAGACTGGTTTTTATTTGTTTACATAATTTAGTTTTGATTCATTTTCTATCACTTGTAGTTACTCAAAACTTATGTAAAATTGAAGAATACACTATTTTCTATCTTGAAATGGTATTCCCATGCAACTACAATGAGTAGAAATTACGAATTTGAAAGCCTAAATAATTGCTGACAAAGCTATGGCGCGCTATTAATCTGTTCATGCAGCTTTGGATTTTCAAATGCAAATTTGGTGTGGAATTTTCTTACCGAATACCACGCGAAGTCAAATTAATATCCGGAAATTTTTTTTTGATCATGAATATTTTTAGAAAATTTCCCTCGTCTGCGACTCGGGAAATTTTCAAAATATTCATGATCTCAAAAAAATTTCCGGAAATAATTTGACCTCTAGTGGTATTACTAGTGAAAATTTGTGGAACAATCATTCTTTAAATGAAAATAATCCACTTTTTTTCGAGGGCGACACAAAAATGTCCAAAGGGCCGCATGCGGCCCGCGGGACGCACTTTGCCCACCCCTGCTTTACAACGTAATGAATTCTAAACAATTATGTTTAGATATCTAGTTATTTACTATTTTTTTATTTATACGAATATACGTGCATCAACCACTAATGCTTATTAGCGGGGGCACATGCACAGACAGTAAGATGCATATTGTTACATAGTCATACTTTGCACATAGTCAATAAAAGGTACCGAAACTCTTTCAAAAGCGTAAAACCTTTCCTTAGTGCTGACTAGAGATTTAAAATTTCCGGAAAAATTGGGTGCAGGAAAAAAACCTGTTTTTTCCGGAAAAAAACAGGAAAAAATGGAAAAATACGGAAAAATTGACATTTGTTACAATATAAGTACTAAACAAATTCTGCATCCCGTATCAAAATCGATGAATTTAGTAGAATTCGATAGATCTGCACCTACACTCACCGGCACGAAAAACGGGCACCCCAAAAAATGGGTCATTTTTGATGTCTCGTATCTCCTAAACCTGTTGTCCGATTTAAATAATTGTTTTAATATGTTATAGCCTTATTCTTTAGCAATTACGCTGTAATAATATTGTTGCTAGACAGGTAAATTTTTATTATATACCGGGTGTACCAATCAAACTGGGTTTTTTTCTCAATTTTCACAACACCCTGTGGAATATTCTAGCCTTTATAAAATATTGAAATTAAAACCCAACTATAGTCCCAGGTTTTCTTAACATTCTGTTTTTTATTCATTCGCTTATGCTGGATAATAAAAAAGTCAGGGACTTTAACAACTAGCCATGTTCTTTATCAATACAGGGTGTTTCTAAATAAGTGCGTCAAACTTTAAGGGGTAATTCTGCATGAAAAAATAATGACCGTTTGCTTGATAAACCTATGTCCGCAAATGCTTAGTCTCCGAGATACGGGATGTTGAATTTTTTCTTACAAACTGACGATTTATTTATTGCTTTAAAACCGGTTGAGATATGCAAATGAAATTTGGTAGGTTTTAAGAGGTAGTTATTGGGCGTTTTTGGACATACAATTAAAAATTTTATATTCACCATTGGCGTGCACGCGGGTAATATGATAGGGTAATATGACCCGTATGCACGCCAATGGTGAATATAAAATTCTTAATTGTATGTGAAAAAATGCGCAATATCTACCACTTAAAACCTAGCAAATTTCATTTGCATATCTCAACCGGTTTTAGAGCAATAAATAAATCGTCAGTTTGTAGGAAAAAATTCAACATCCCGTATCTCGGAAACGAAGCATTTGCGGACATAGGTTTATAAAGCAAAGCGTCATTATTTTTTCACGAAAAATTACTCCTTAAAGTTTGTCGCACTTATTTAGAAACACCCTGTATTGATAAAGAACATGGCTAGTTGTTAAAGTCCCTAACTTTTTTATTATCCAACATAAGCGAATGAATAGAAAAACTGAATGTTAAGAAAACCTGGGACTATAGTTGGGTTTTAATTTCAATATTTTATAAAGGCTAGAATGTTCCACAGGGTGTTGTGAAAATTGAGAAAAAAACCCAGTTTGATTGGTACACCCGGTATACAATGAAAATTTACCTGTCTAGCAACAATATTATTACAGCGATATTGCTAAAGAATAGGGCTATAACATGTTAAAATAATTATTTAAATCTGATAACAGGTTTAGGAGATACGAGACATCAAAAATTACCCATTTTTTGTGGTACCCGTTTTTCGTGCCGGTGAGTGTATATTATTAGAAGTAACTTTTGTCTTTAAGTAGGTATATAAAAGATACAATATTAAAAAATATTCCCTAACAAGTTACCCAGACTAGTTCTCTTATCGAAAGCTTGCTAAAATACACTCACCGGCACAAAATTCCGCCACCCAAAATTTTTGATTAAGTTTGATAATTTATAACTATATTATTTGTACTCCGATTTTCAAGATTCTTGCACCAGTTTGTAGGTACATGTATTGATATCGTTTGGTATTATTCCGGTAACACAAAAATTTTGCGTGCATTGCATTATACAGGGGTGAATGAAAGTGTTGTATTTCCTCCTAACTTTAAAACATTCTGTGGAAAAATGGAAGGGCTGATTTTGTTTCATAGTCCTGTCATATTATCCCGGAGGCATCACTAAAATTTTGTTTTTTGAATTATCCGAATATCTCTTTTCTTGTAAGAGCTGTACCATTTTTTGCAAATAAAAACACTGATTGACTCATAAAATAGAGGTTGGATTGATAAGATTAGAATGGCCCGCATGCTGCCCAAATCTCAATCCTATTGAGTATTTATGGGATGAACTAAAAAAATCTATTCACCGTCATCCTAGGCCTCCAGAAAATTTGGTACAGTTATAGTTATAGCCATGGTAGAGGAATATCGGGCTATTTCCGAGGCAAGGATAACACATCTTTATTCGATGCCAAACAGATTGCGAGCAGTCGTTGTTGCAAGATGTGGACATATCCGCTATTGAATTGTTCGGTTTTGTTGTTAATTTTGTTTTGTTTTGCTAATTTTAGTGAGTTTGATATTTTTAATTAAAAAAACCTTCAAAGCAGTATTTTTATTTATGGCTCTTACAAGAAAAGAGATACTTGTCTAATTCAAAAAACAAAACCTTAGATATACTTCCAGGATAAAACAAAAGTAGTATGAAACAAAATTAGCCCTCAAAATTTTCCACAGAATTTTTTAAAGTTAAGAGAAAATACAACGTTTCCATTCACCCCCGTATAATGCCATCTCAGCAAACATTTTTGAAGTTATACTTCTTTACCGGCGATAGAGGGTGATTTTTTTATATGTTAAAACCTATCAGTCCGGCGCATGCGCATTATAACTTTGTTCTGATTGGATGTTCAAATGACATGTCAAAAATTATCCGATATGGCAGCTGTGGTTTGGAGGTAAAGGTAAACAAATGTATAATATATTAGTTTTATTATTGTGAGGACAGAAACAAAAAGTTTATAATATTGTAGTGACTTTTAAATAGTTTTTAAAAGCAACAGGTACGTAATAATTGTTAATGTATCATGGGTATAAACCTACCTATTTGATCTGCCAAAATACATAGTATATAATACTTTTATTTATATAATTTGATTACCATCAAAATTTCTATCAATATTCACCTAATATATTGGTTTTTTGCTCTATGTTTTGTTGTATTTTTTCAATTCTAAATCATTTCAATTCAAAATTAAAATAATTTGATCAATTTTCAAAATATCAATATATCACAAGTTTAATCCGTTTAGTTAGTCGATCTTCGTAAATAATGACACATAGTGTCCGTGGCTAAGCGGAGAAGGCGAGTGAATTCCAATACCAACCGCTCTTATCAGCGCTGGTTCGAGCCCCAATAGAAACTTTCTTTTTTGTTTTTTTTTAATACATTTTATGATTGTAAGTATATTTATTATATAATTGTATTTTCAGAAAATACGTATTTAGTTAAAAAAATTTTCGACAATTAATTGTCAGACATCATTTGTGGCTTGTTTAATGTGTTTGTGTGTGTTTTATTCTTTTATTATTTTAATTTTTGGCACTGTTCTAATAAAAATGTTTGAGAAGTAGTAAGTATAAATTAGTTTAATATTTAAACAAAATATAAATAAAAAGTATATTAATTTCGTTTAAATCATATAATAGAAGTATAACTTCTTACGTGCGTAAAAAGTACACACACATTCTTTTTTTGTTACCGGAACAATAAAAGTCGACATCAATACATGTACCTACAAACTGATACAAGAATCTTGAAAATCGGAGTACAAATAATAAAGTTACAGATTGTCAAACTTAATGAAAAATTTTGGGTGGCGGAATTTTGTGCCGGTGAGTGTATATATGTTGAAAAACGCTACGAATTTTGTTCTAAGCTGATTCACTTTGCAGCCTCTTGATGCTCGCTTTAAAGAAGAATAATTGAATGAAGACCAACTAATGGAAGCCATTTCTGAAATGGCTTGTTCACTAAGGCCCGGTCTTTTCACCTCAGAATAACTAGTTATCGGGAAGTTTATTTGACAGATTTTACATGTAATCTGCCGGATAAACTTTCCGATAACTATTTATTCGGAGGTGAAAAGACTGGGCCTAAACCTAGTCAATGCCACAAAAATCAAACTAATTTTATTATTGTTTGTGAAATATTGTTTAAACAATTGCATATGTTTAAAATTAATAAACTTTTATTCTCTAAGTTAAAATATATGAACAAAGAAAGTTTTTGCTAATAAAAGTGTTATTTCAAAGGATAGAGTATGTGTTTTTATTTTGCAATAAACAAATTTATTTATTTATATCGAAATGTAATAAAAATTAAAATCTATCAATCATTATCAAAGGTCATTGGAATGCCCAATCAGAGCAAACTATCCGCTGTCCTGCGCGTAGCACCAATAATTAATGTTTATTTAAGAAAAATCCTGACGCCGTGGTGGTTAATCGATTTTAATTTTGCAAATTGCAAATGAAAGGTACAGTACACTTCTATAAGCAAAAAAATTTCAACTTGTTATCTGCTTTATTTTTAGTCCTGTAACATTTTGAAAAAATTTATTTTTTTGCGAAAACTGGATTGTAAAATTTATTTTGCAAAATTTATTGAACCGATGTTAACGAAATTTACAGTATTGTTTTACTGTATCATAAAGTTTTTCTGGGTGAAATATGAAGGTCCTAAGTGTAGCATAAATGGTTGAAAAACGTAAAATGCGAATACATACTTGTTTTTGTATGTTTCTTTCGCAATTATTGCTATTTTGCAACAAGGGTGACTATTTTTTAAATGTTTAACCAATTCTATATTATAGAAAATTTAATTACGCAACTTTTTTTCTTAATTCGAATTTTTCCTTAATTTTTTGACATTTTGATTATTTAAACAATGTTCCGGACCTCTTTGAGAGGGAGGATAACTCAAATATTATTATTTGAGTTATTTTCAAGCAATTTCTGCAAGAAAATTTGAGTCACCTCTCAACGTCCAAATGTACTAATATTTTTACAGATGCGCCCTGGTCTATAAGTCTTTTTAATTATCTTTCTGCCAGAACGCAGTTAAAAGTTAGTCGATAGAAAACAGTATTTAAGAATAATTACTACGGTGATAGCAATTAAAAATAAACCAAATAAACATGTTTTGCAATAATCGGGGCGTGTGTTAATTTCTTGTTGAAGTTTGCTTTGAAGTTTACTTTACTTTATAGCTTAATGCTGTCTTCGATCTAAAAAGTAATTTCCATCTGTATAAAAACAGTTGGTAGACCTACATGAAAACATTGCATATTAGTGCAAGTCCAGTTGACACATACCTTTGTTACCGCTTTGTATCATCTCTCCATTTATCCAACAACTGGCGTAGTCAGCATCCGGGATTTTCTAGCAAAATGTCCGCCTATTTTCATTTTATTATTCTCTCTTTATATGATTCAGATATTTTTACTGTGGCAATAATTAAATTTATATTGAAGAAAATTCATGTTAGTCTTACTTGGCTAACTTGAAATTTTAATTTGTGACTATTTCAATTTATATCTACACTTTATAGTCCAAAGAAATAAGGATTTTCTCAGGACACTGAAATATCCAGGTAGCTAACTAATTTTTTAGTTATTGTAAACATGTAGGAAGAAAACCTACCTGTTTCCTGCCTAGAGTTCGCGTCCGTTTTTTAATTATGTCCATTAAAAAGATAATCAGTTGACATAAAATTAAAAAAGTTGATTTTTTAGAACATTGAAAAATTTTAAAATGCCGATTTTTTAATGTTAAAAAGTCAATTTGTTGCTTCGCAAATTGCAAAATAAATGAAAATCAAGAACTTTAGGATTTCACCCAAAGTTGGGTATTGGGGTACTTAACAAACCCTCAAAATTTGAGACCGATCTATTAATTAATTTAGAAGTTATTCTCCTTGTTTATCCCAGATACATTTGTTTTGCAATAACATCAGACAGAAAATAATAAAGATAGGGCAATTCTGCGTATGCCAAATGAAAGTAGAAGAGTGATACTATCAAAATGTATTAAAAAAAGATAAAAAAATTATTTAATTTAGGTAGTTGAAAATCCTAATGAAAAATTTTGGAAATTTTGCAGTTTATAAACATTTAGAATGGCTTTAAAAATATTGACCATAGAAAAAATCTTTCGTACATTCGAAAAGCCAGTATTTCAACTAGTTTACAGTAACACAAATTTTCAAAAAAAATTAAGTCTAGGTTCATTTGGGCCAAAGTTAGCCATGTGTTTTTTTTAATTCACATGTGTATTTGTTGTTAAAAAATTTGCACAAGCATTGTACCTTCACAGGACTATCTACGAATTTTCAAAAATGTAGTTCAAATGATTAATAGGGAGAACCTACAAATCCATCGAGTTCAAAACCGAAAAAGCAATGTCAAACTTATACAATTTTCTGTATCTCCGGATCTACTCAATGGACTTTGATCATTATTTTTTAATTTGTATGTAATTTCTACGTATATTAAAAATATGCAATTTGTTTATAAATTTGTAAAAATAAAACTATGTTTATTTTCAATAAAACCACATTTAGTTATTTTAAGTTATTTATAGTTTTAGGTGGCATGACTGTGTAATTTTAGTTTGAATGACATTTGTAAATAATTATTTGACAGTTGTCAAAAACTCAGAGTAAGAAATAGAATGTTCTTGATTCTCTTTTTTAGGTTTGTATTTTTAAGTTATTTTAGTATTGTTATATTAATGTTTATAATCTTTATTGTACATATTGTAAATAAACTCTTTTTTAGATGAATTCATACGGCTATCTCTTACACGAATAAGAAGTATGAAACTACTCTTATAAATCAAGAACTTAAGCTGACCAAGCCAAAATAGTGATAAAAATAGATTTTCAAACCGTTATTTGTACAAATTAAGGATGAATATTACATCAATGAAAATTTGTATTGCTATAGAAGCAAGCAGTACTGATAGTAAGAAGAATGTATGTAAATTTAAGTGGTTGCAGCCAACACAGTCACCTTTCTATTATGAAATGCCTGCTGAAAAGCAACTTCAAGATTATCATTCTGAACTATTTCGTCTGAAAAAAGTAAAAAATGTTTTAGCATCCATGAAATCAAGAGGATGCTTTAGAACATGTACCATTTCATTAGATGATAATTTGAAAGTGATTTATTTTGTTTCAGATGGTGATGTGGTTTATCAAAATGAGTACCTACAACAGACCCTATTACCAGTGTATGAGAAGAAAGAAGCGATTGAACAATCTCCACCATTAGTCGAGTTGCTCCAGAAACTTGGTGATACTAGTATACCTAAAGTTGAAAAGAAAAATTACAAAAAAATAAAAGATGATTTCGTACTTCGAAATTTTGATGGTAAAAATGTTCCAATGAATTCATGGCTCAAGACCTTCGAATCAGAATGTTCGCGATGTGAGGTGGATGCTGATAAAGACAAGATTTTGATTCTACGTCTGTTTCTTGATGGAATAGCAAAGGAATGGTTTGAATCAAAAATAATAACATTAGGCTTAGATAACAGTTTTGAGGTATGGAAAGTTAATTTTTTAGATAGTTTTTGTCAAACAGGTTGGGATAATCATAGAAAAGCCTATTCTTTTAAGTATGTAGGTGGTAGTCTTGTTGATTATGCATTTCGCAAAGAAAATTTATTGCTAAATATCAAAAATGATTTTCCTATTGATATATTAATAGATTTAATTGTGACAAATTTGCCAATTCATATACAAAATAATATTAATAGAGCTGAGGTTACAACAATGGAAAAATTGATAGGTGAGTTACGAAAGTTGGAGAGTTCAGTTATAAGCAAAAAAAAATCAGAGACAAACCCAAATTTTGTACAAATACCTACCAAATTAAATACAATAATACCAAAAGAAAAAAATAGTTGTCAGTATTGTGATAAAAAAGGATTCCCTGGGAGGTTTCATCCAGAAGCAATGTGTCGTTTAAAGCAAAAAGATAGAAGGACAATACAAGAAAACAAATCAAATGATATTCAATATGTTAATAATATTGCTATACAGGAGACATTAAATGAAACGGTAACCGACCAAAAAAACTGAATTTGCTGCCATTGATCAAATTAAAAGTATTCCTAAATAAAAGAGAATTATGTGGAATCTATGACCCAGGTTCGAATGTTACTCTTCTGAATTCGAAGGTAGCAGGTAAGTTGGGATTAGTTATTCATGAAGATAGGAATATGTTTAAAACGATAAATGGCAGAACAAATTTTACAGGAAAACTAATTGCAAAAATGAAAATTAATAAAATTGAGAAAAATGTTAATCTTTTTGTAATTAATGATGAATATTTCGAGTATGATATTCTACTTGGATTGGATTCTATTTTGAATTTTCAAATGAAACAAGATTTTGATTTAGAAATTTATCAAAGATTAGATCTAGATATTGAAGAGAAGATTGAAAAGTTTAATCACAATGTTAATTTGACAGAATATTCAATAAACTTTAATGAAGGAATTCCCACAGAGCTTTTTGAAGCAAAATTAGAACATTTACAGCCAGAGCAGAAAAGTAAAATAGAAATATTACTAAATAAATATGACAATATTTTTGCAAAACATAAATTTGATATTGGGCAAGTTCAAAATAATGAAGCTCAAATTAAACTTTTAGAACATAAATTTGTCGCAAAGAAGCCGTATAGATGCTCAATAGATGACCAAAAAGAGATAGAATTTCAAATTGGACAATTGTTAAAAGCAAATTTAATAGAAGAATCATCTTCGCCCTTTGCAGCACCTGTTACATTGGCTCTTAAAAAAGATGAAGGATCTAAAACAAGATTATGCATTGATTTTCGTGAATTAAACAAATTAATTGTTCCCGAACCACAACCTTTTCCATTAATTGACGAGATTTTGACCAAAACAAGGAATGCTAAATACTTTACTACTTTAGATATAAATTCTGCTTTTTGGTGTATTCCAGTTCGGAATAAAGATAAATATAAGACAGCTTTTGTTACACAAGATTGTCATTGGCAATGGAAATGCTTACCTTTTGGGCTTAAAACATCACCAGCAATATTTCAAAGGATTTTAAGTAATATTATCAGAAAACATAATTTAAATCCATTTTGTATAAATTACATAGATGATATTTTAATATTTTCAGTATCATTTGAAGAACACTTAGAGCACATCGAAAGACTCATGGAAGCCATTCTTGAAGAGGGATTTAGGCTCAAACTTCTAAAATGTAATTTTGCAAGAGAAGAGGTAAAATATTTGGGGCACATTGTGGGAAACAATTCAGTTCGTCCTTTACATGATAATTTAATATCGATCAGAAATTTTCCAGCACCAGATACCAGAAAAAAAATACGACAGTTTTTGGGAAAAGTAAATTTTTACCACAAATATATAAAAGACTCAGCTAGGTTATTAGAGCCATTACATAATTTACTTAGAAAAGATATTAAATTTCACTGGTCTTTAAGCTGCCAAACAGCCTTTGATATGGTAAAGAGTATCCTGTGCTCTGAACCTATTCTCGCTATTTTTGACCCAAATGCTCCTACAATTATATATACTGATGCTAGTATTTTAGGAGTTGGTGCAGTTCTCAAACAAAAACAAGAAGATGGAGAAATGAAACCTGTGGCTTACTTTTCAAAAAAATTGAACAAATATCAGAAAAACAAAAAAGCAATTTTTTTAGAATGCCTGGCAATTAAAGAAGCATTAAAATTTTGGCAATACTGGCTAATGGGAAAGAAATTTGTCGTTATTACTGATCATAAGCCCCTTGAGGGAAGAGAACTTCGTACAAGGCCAGATGAAGAATTAGGAGATATGACTCATTTTCTTTCACAATTTGATTTCGACATTAAATATGAACCTGGAAAAGAAAATGTAGAAGCAGACTGCCTTTCTAGAAACCCAGTTTTGGAAAATATAGAAAATGCAGAAACATTTATAAAAACAGTAAACCTAGTGACATTAACTGAGATAAAACAAGACCAGAATAATAATCGACAAGCTATAGATAAAATGATAGGAACAATTTTTAACCAAGATGTATTCTATAAATTAAGGAAGAACCAGAAAAAAATAATTTTATCCAAAGATTTTGGAGTGAAGTTAATAACAAAAATTCACAAATTTTATGGTCATATTTGTGCTGGTAAAGTAATTAACAAAATTAGGAACTTTTACTACATTAATAATTTGGATTTACTGGCAAAAGATATCTGCCAGAAATGCGAGATCTGCTGTAAAAATAAAACAAGAGTAGGTCCAAAATATGGTCTCTTGTCACAATTAGGTCCGGCAAAAGAACCCTTCGAGATAATGTCCCTAGATACAATAGGAGGATTTGCTGGCAATCGTTCAACAAAAAAATACCTCCACTTACTTGTAGATCATTTTACCAGATATGCATTTGCAGTTACTTCCAAAAATCAGATGACAGGTGATTTTATTAAACTAATCTCTAAAATTCAAGATAAACACCCCATAAAAACATTATTAACAGATCAGTATCCGGGAATTAATTCCAAAATATTTAGAAATAATATGAAACAGTTAAATATTCAACTGGTTTTTACAGCAGTAGACTGCCCATTTTCGAATGGTTTAAATGAAAGACTTAATCAAACATTAGTTAATAGGATAAGATGTAAACTAAATGAAACTAGAAGTAGAGCATGGACAAAAATAGCTGAAGAATGTATAGATGAATATAATAGAACAGATCATTCCGTAACCGGATACAGCCCAGAATATTTGCTTTTTGGAAAAGCGGATCCGATTGTTCCCGAGGAACTTTGTGAAACAAGAAATGTATCAAAAGATAAGCAAATAGCTTATAAAAATTCAGTACGACATCATGAATATAATAAAAAGCTGTATGACAAAAATAGAAAACTCCATGAATTTAAAGAAGGAGATTGGGCATATGTAGAAAATAAATCCAAACTAAATAGAAAAAAACTTGATGAAGTAAGACTAGGTCCATTTCAAATAAAAAAAACAAATTTCAAATACTTTATATGAAATAGATATCGGATACAAAAGGAACGATATGAACTATTTTCACATCTCAAAATTGTTGCCTTGTGACCAACCATAGACTTTCATGGTTTGTCATACCTGTTGGTGGGGGGATGTAAAAATAAAACTATGTTTATTTTCAATAAAACCACATTTAGTTATTTTAAGTTATTTATAGTTTTAGGTGGCATGACTGTGTAATTTTAGTTTGAATGACATTTGTAAATAATTATTTGACAGTTGTCAAAAACTCAGAGTAAGAAATAGCATGTTCTTGATTCTCTTTTTTAGGTTTGTATTTTTAAGTTATTTTAGTATTGTTATATTAATGTTTATAATCTTTATTGTACATATTGTAAATAAACTCTTTTTTAGATGAATTCATACGGCTATCTCTTACACGAATAAGAAGTATGAAACTACTCTTATAAATTTAATAATTAATCAACAGTCTAATTTGTTTAAACAGTTCTTGAAAAATAATTTTTAATAAATTAATTATTTTTATTAAATAATTATTTACTGAAGATATTTTTATTTATTAAAGTATACCTACCTTAACTTTTCTATGATTAATAATGATAGTATGATTAAAAAAAGGGATTTTTGGGAAAACTTATTTTTTAAAAATTGTTTAAACAAATTAGACTGTTTATTAATTAATAAATGTCTAGACAAATTGAATATTTGTAATGTACACAAAAAGTACATACAAATTAAAAAAAGAAAGATCAAAATCCATTGACTAGACCCCGAGATATAGAAAATGATAATAGTTTTAAATTGCTTTTTTATTTTTTGAACTCAATGCATTTGTCGGCTTCCAGCTTCCCCTTCACTTACCACAACTAGTCACCATACGAACTAAATTAAAAAAAATCATGTACCGACAATACCAGCATAGGTCAAAAAAATTTTTGAAGTTATACTTCTTTAGGCGTGATTGAGAGTAAAATTTCATAATACTGCGCGCATGCGCACACAGACAGTATGGCGTTTGGTTGCTGAATCTTTCAAGTTATGTATAAATATACCAGTGCAAGAAAAGGTGTGAAAAGAATGTATTAGTGTTTTTAGTAAATATATTTATTATAATTTTTGTGTCTTTGGATTTGTCTTCCTCAGGAGTAAGATGAGTATTATTAAAACATTTTATTGTATATTTATTATACTTCACCTTGTCTGTTTGTTACCGTGAATTGTCATTAGGTACGTCCGAACCGATACAGACACAGTCCTCGTAGCGTATTTGGTATAGCATTCGGCCAGAGATCGAAAATTCTTGAGTAGTATGAGCAATCTTGAGTAGTATGCAGTAGTATGAGTATATGGAGCAATCCTATACTTTTTTTTATTTTTTTAAAAAATTAAAACAAACTGTTTAAAGTATATGTATTTTTAAGAAATCATATAATAGAAGTATAACTTCTTACGTGCGTACAAAGTACACACACACATTCTTTTTTTTCTACGGACAATATTTTTAAAGCTATTCTAAATGTTTATAAACTACAATATTTCAAAAGTTTGGCATTAGCATTTTTGACTATATTAGATCATCATTTTAAATTTTTTTAAATACATTTTGATAGTATCACTTTTCTACTTTTATTTGGCATGCGCAGAATTGCTCTATCTTCATCATTTTCTGTCTTATGTTATTGCAAAATAAACGTCTCTGGGATAAACAAATAGAAAAACTTTTAAACTAATTAATGGGTCGGTCTCAAATTTTGAGGGTTCGTTAAGTACCCCAATACCCAACTTTGGGTGAAACACTAAAGTTCTAAGTTAGTTTTAGTAAAAGTTATTAACAATTAACGATTTTCACTTATTTTGCAGTTTGCGAAGCAACAAATTAACTTTTTAACTTTGAAAAATCGGCAGTTTAAAGATTTTTCAATGTTCTGGCTGAGTACAAAAAAACACATGGCTAACTTTGGCCCAAATGAACCTAGACTTAAATTTTTTTGAAAATTTGTGTTACTGTAAACTAATTGAAATACTGGCTTTTTGACTGTAATAAAGATTTTTCTATGGACAATATTTTTAAATCAATTCTAAATACTTATAAACTACAAAATTCCACAATTTATCATTAGGATTTTCGACTAAATGAAATAATTTTTTTATCTTTTTTTAATACATTTTGATATTATCATCTTCTACTTTCATTTGGCATACGCAGAATGGGTGAAATCCTACAGTTCTTGATTTTCATTTATTTTGCAATTTGCGAAGCGACTAATTGACTTTTAAACATTCAATATTCGGCATTTTAATATTTCTCAATGTAAAAAATTAACTTTTGTAATTTTATGTCAACTGATTATCTTTTTAATAGGGTGCAAAAATCGAAAAAAATCGCGTTTTTTGCACTAAGTTGTTAATAATTAAAAAACGGACGCGAACTCTATGCAGGAAACAGGTAGGTTTTCATCCTGTAGGTCTACAGTAACTAAAAAAAAGAATGTGTGTGTACTTTGTACGCACGTAAGAAGTTATACTTCTATTATATGATTTCAACGAAATCAATATACTTTAAACAGTTTCTCTACTACTTTCCAAAAAATTTTATTAAAACAATACCAAAAATTAAAAAAATAAAAGAATAAAACACACACAAACACATTGAAAAATGCCACAAATGATTTCTAAACAATAATTGTTGCCAAAAATTTTAATTAAATACGTATTTTCTGAAAAAAATTATATAATAATATACTTACAATCATAAAATCTATAAAAAAAAAATAAAAAAAGATATAACTTGCATTGGGCTTGAACCTACTTCCCGTGTATCCCGCAGTAAGAGAGTCGATGCGATTTCAAACTGCACCACCTTCGCGTATACGTCATGTGGGAATATACACAAACTGAACAACTTTTTGACATTTTATTTATATGAATTTTTATTAGTTTGATTTTTGTCGAATTAAAATACAACAATATATAGAGTAAGAAAACGATACATTAGATGAAAATGTGTAGAAAGTTTGTTCGTAATCAGATTATGTAAATTAAAGCATTGCCTACTAGGGGTATAGCATAGCAAGTACTAGGTAAGTACATTATTTTTTTTACATTTTCCAAATAGGTATGAAGATAATTTTTTATTGGAATACAACTGAAACATTTAGAATTACATACCTGTGGCTTTTCAAAACTATTTAAAAAGTCACTATAATTATAATTTTGATTTTATTTCTGTCCTCACAACAATAAAAACTAATATATTATACAACATTTTTGTTTACCGATAACCTCCATATTGAACAATTATTGACAGATCATTTCAACACCCAATCAGAGCCCGTATAAAGATTAATACCAGACTGTCGGTGTGCGCATGCGCGCAGATCAATATAAATTCACCCTCAATCTCAATCGCGCTTAAAGAAGTATAACTTCAAAAACAAATAAACATTTTCCAGATGTAGACGTATATGATTAATTAAAACAACAATAAGACAAACAACACTATAAAATATAACAAAGAAATAAAAGCAAATATTTACTTAGTGACGACCTAAATGTTCAAATTGTTGCCCATAATTTTCGATGCAAGCATTTACACTTTCAAGAGTAGATTGAACAGCAGTCTCAATTTCTGCTTTCGCAATACTTTTAATGGCGTTTCGTATTCTCTAGATTCTCGAGTAGTGGACCTAGCAGCAAGAACAAGGTCTTTAATCCGTCCCCACAAATAAAAGTATAAAACAGTTTAATTTGTTGTTATTCAATATACTCTTGAAAGAGTAAATGCTTGCATCGAAAATGATGGGCAACAATTTGAACATTTAGGCAGTCACTAAGACTAAGTAAGTAGTTGCTTTTATTTCTTCATTATATTTTATAGTGTTGTTTGTCTTATTGTTGTTTTAATTAATTATATACGTTTACATCTGGACATTTTTGTTTACCGATAACCTCCATATGGAACAATTATTGACAGATCATTTCAACACCCAATCAGAGCCCGTATAAAGACTAATACCAAACTGTCGATGTGCGCATGCGCGCAGATCAATATAAATTCACCCTCAATCTCAATCGTGCCTAAAGAAGTATAACTTCAAAAACGCAACAAACACGACAAGCGACGAAATAAAAAGACGCATAGCAATAGCAAACATAACTGTTCACGGTCTCCAAAAACATTTAACAAATGAAAATATCAAACGTGCAGTATAAAGCTCGACATACACAAGACATTAATAAGACCGGTTTTGATATATGGGGCTGAAACGTGGACCTTATCTCAAAATGATGAAAGGCTTCTTGGTATTTTTGAGAGAAAAATTCTTTGAAAGATTTTTGGGGCCGTAAATGAAAATGGGCTATGGCGTCGAAGATACAACTGAACTATATCAGTTATACAACTGAACTGTATCAGTTATACACCGATCCAAATATTGTGAAAATCACGAATACACGAAGATATTAACATTATCAAAACCAGAGGGCACAGGAAGTAGAGGACGACCACGAATAAGATGGATTGAAGATGTGGAAGAAGACCTAAACATTTTAGGGGTCAGAATGTCAGAAGATGGAGGGAAGTTGACAGGAATCGACAGGAGTGGCGACTTCTTTGCGAACAGGCCAAGATCCACAACGGATTGTCGAGCAACTTATGATGATGTTGAAAACCAAAATATAATAGTCCATCTGAAACTAACAGTATACCACAAGCTTCTGAGACAGTCAAAAGAAAAAAAGCCTTGTCTGTCAAATTACGTATTATGCAGTTACGTATATAGCCACTTATCATACGTTATCATTTTTTTATTCCAAACAATTATCAACAAAACTAGAGTGGCGTAGCAATTACAGGATTTTTTTAATAGATATCTTTTCAAAGGTACTGATATTGATTTACATAAGTTTAAGTAGGTACTTACGTATTTATTCTCATTTACATCAATTTTTTGAATAAGATGATTTATATTGCGTCAAACTATGTCCTAATATTATTAACCGTCATCTAACTATTATAACTGGTAAGTGCACATTTGAGATAATTCTTTTTATAACTCCCATATCTGATTGGTTAAAGTATAAGTGCTATTTATACAGAATGTTCGTTAATAATAATCATCCTGGATTTAATAGTTCGTATAAATGTCATGATAGAATAGTTGATTGGGATTTTTTCTGATTTCTTGTTACGGCTTACTAAAATGTTATAGTAGATTGGAATCTGTCAAAAATGATTATTTGTTTTCTTTTCAAATGTATATGTAACACCAGAGCTATATGGCTTAAGGAACAATAATTCGCCAAAATTTACTATTTTCTGGTTTTCTATTTTCCGTTCTTCAAATCTATAGTTTTATTCAGATTCTAAAAATAAACGCCAATTATTTTCATTTCTTTATCTTCTCTTTGATGTATCGTTTTATTCTGCTCCATTTTGTTATTTTGTTCTAGCACCGAACACCAGCACCAACCAGCGTCCCAGTACCCTTTTACCAAATACTTTAACTATTTAGATGGGAAATAAGCCACAATTAAATTGAAAAAATAATTTTATTAACGTTTCGACGCCCAAATTGGGTGTCGTTGTCAAAATACAAAATACTACTAAATTAAACAAAAATGTTGTTGCTAAGTAAAAAAAATTCTTCTAATAATTTATTTAATCTGACTCATTTATATTGGCAATTCAGACGTATATTATACATTTTAAAGTAGAAGACCTTAAAATGATATCGCCAATATTTATGAGTTGCGTTCCTGGGACGACTAAAGATAGTTCATTCGATTACATGAAATCAATCTCAACTCAAGAATATCCGTCACAAAAAAATCATAGCATGTGATCTGTCTTTAAAAAGACAACCAAATGGAACGATGACAGTAAAATTCTCGCGTTAGAGATTCCATAGTAAATCACGAGGGAAAACCAGGAAAAAAACCTCGTGATACTATCCCGACATCGTAAGTATTTGGTCTTACATTTAATTTACTTTCAAAAAACTAATACCAAATTCTGATTTTAATATGTTTAAATTATAAATAATATTAATAATACATAGATATACAATAAGTAATACTAAAATATAAAATTTGTACTAACTCGATATGTTATTGACTTACTAATCGTGGTATTTTCTTACTATTGACTTCCTCTTTCAGTATGGGTAACCACATCCTACTGAATTCTACCGAGGAATTTGCGACACAATTGGTTTCATTTAGCATAATTAGAGCCGTTTCTTTGATTTTTCACTTTTTACTATCTGATTCCTTCAGGACTATACTTGAATCTCTCCACTGAACTCTATGTTCATTATCACATGCGTGTTGACATATGGGATTGATTTCATGTACATTCAAAACAACAAACACATTGAGATCTATTCTATGTAAAACTAAACCTAACAATGAACAAGAAAGAACAAATAATTGCATTTATAAAATACCTTGTGAATGCGAACAATTTTATTTAGGTGAAACATCAAGACCATTAAACGTTAGAATAAGTGAACATCAGGCTTATATTAAAAATACAGAATTTGATAGATCTCAAAATATGTCAACACGCATGCGATAATGAACATAGAGTTCAGTGGAGAGATTCAAGTATAGTCCTGAAGGAATCAGATAGTAAAAAGTGAAAAATCAAAGAAACGGCTCTAATTATGCTAAATGAAACCAATTGTGTCGCAAATTCCTCGGTAGAATGCAGTAGGATGTGGTTACCGATACTGAAAGAGGAAGTCGATAGTAAGAAAATACCACGATTAGTAAGTCAATAACATATCGAGTTAGTACAAATTTTATATTTTAGTATTACTTATTGTATATCTATGCATTATTAATATTATTTATAATTTAAACATATTAAAATCAGAATTTGGTATTACTTTTTTGAAAGTAAATTAAATGTAAGACCAAATACTTACGATGTCGGGATAGTATCACGAGGTTTTTTCCTGGTTTTCCCTCGTGATTTACTATGGAATCTCTAACGCGAGAATTTTACTGTCATCGTTGCATTTGGTTGTCTTTTTAAAGACAGATACATGCTATTTTTTTTGTGACGGATATTCTTGAGTTGGGATTGATTTCATGTAATCGAATGAACTATCTTTTAGTAAAGTCGTCCCAGGAACGCAACTCATAAATATTGGCGATATCGTTTTAAAGTTTTCTACTTTAAAATGTATAATATTCGTCTGAATTGCCAATTATTAGAAGAATTTTTTACTTAGCAACAACATTTTTGTTTAATTTAGTAGTATTCTGTATTTTGACAACGACACCCGATTTGGGCGTCGAAAGGTTAATAAAATTATTTTTTCAATTTAATTGTGGCTTATTTCCCATCTAAGTAGTTAATCATAAAAATGCCACAAGAAAATAGCTTCAGAACAACCAAATACTTTGCCCTGCGTGACAAGTTGAAAATTCGATATGTTTCTTCGTTGTGAATTACGTGGCCTAAGTATTCAAGCTTACGTTTTTCGCTAAGTTAAGCACTTCTTTTTGCTTGTCTTATCATCTGTCGGACTTGGTGACGTGGTCCACATAAGATATCTTCCATATCCTCCTATGGATCCTCATCTTGAAGACTTCGATCTTCCGTGCAGTAGCTTGCATCAGTGTCCAGGTTCCGATTCCATATAGTTTCATCTCAAGAACATAACACCTTGCTATTCGTATTTCAGTCTCTAAACTCAGGTCACTGCAGTACAGAAAGGATCTCATTTTGAAATGTTGAATGGGTTCAGTACAGAAAGGATCTCATTTTTTTAAATGTGAACTCTGAAAGTTCGATTCTGGACCTAATTTTTTAAGCGTGGTTCCAGTGAGAGTTAAGGGAAAATCTGAGGTAGCTGAATCTGTCGACTCTCTTGATCTCTTTATTCGCTACCATTAGGTTGCTAACTATGAGGGCTGATGGTCAGGAATTCCTCTGAATTTGTCGCAGATATTTTAGTGGGCAGTGCTACAAATGTTGACAACAGCCATCCTTCTGGAAGTTACCTAACTCGTAGGTGTAATAACTTCATAAGTTCTTCTGGTATTTCGTCCGGACATGGCTTTGCCATGCCTTTGTCATGGAATTTATTTTGGAATATTGCTTGGCTAGTCTCGAAAAAATTCTTCAATGTATATATACTTCATCACAGAATCAAACATGGCGCCTCAGAAAAACGGTCGTGTTTACGACTCGGAACTTAAGTGTTGTAAAAAGTGTTATAAAGTTGCACAAAGTGGTCTATTATGTGCGAATTGTGGAACGCTATTCCATAGTGGCTGCCTAAAACAACTAAAATCGATCAAATATGTCGATGATGAGACAGTTATATGCTGTGAGGAGAGTGCGAGGTTAAGTGATCCACCAAACAAAACCTTGGATAGTGAGGCTGACGATGAGGATCCGAGACTAACTGAAATCAGGTACTTAAAAATAATTTATTAATCAGAATGAAACAATAATATCGAATCAACAAATTACGATAAATTTATTGAAGGAATTACTAGATTTATATAAATATATGCAAATAACTGATCAGTCGCCATCTACAAAACAAAATACGAATTTAATCAACCATTCAAACAGAGACCCAAATTTTGAACGACCGAAACAGTCTAGCAGTAAAATATATCCAAAAAACGAAAACACTACACCCGCAAAAAATGTTGCTGTAAATGAAAGTCTAGTTGTTGATAAAGAAAGGAGTTCCCCAACAAAAACTCTATTTAAAAATAGTATCAATAAAAATAAACAAGTTGTTTCCTTAATCGAAAATAATAAACAATTATCAGCTGATATTTTAAGAATACAAACGGAGGTAAAATGTTCAGATATTATTAATTTAACAAACGATGAAAATTTGATAAATACTGAGAGTAAAAATTAGGTTCCAGTTCCAAATAATAATGGGCAAGAATGGAAAACTAGATATAAAAGAAGGAATGGACCTATTGTTATTGGCAATAATGAAAACTCTGAAATCAGTGGTGTCCCGAAATTTAGTCATCTTCATGTTACTAGAGTAAACCAACATACAACGCCAGATAATCTTAAGAAGATGTTAGAAAAACACTTTCCAGAAGTGATATGTACGTCCTTAACGACTAAGCATCCCAATATATATTCATCCTTTAAAGTCTCAATTTTTGAACAACATTCTGGTTTAGCGATGGACCCAAAACTATGGCCCGTAGGCTCTTATGTAAGCAGGTTTTTTATGAAGCGTCCAACACATACTCAAATAAAATGAAAGATGAAGAAACGACCGTTAACTCTCAATAAAATGTTAGATTAGTTTTCGAGATATTTGAAGTTCAAAATGAAAAGGCACACTTATTTTGATTAATGTATTATGCTCCTTCGTTTTTATCTTCAAATATCTCGAAAACTAATGGCTTTATCGTTACGAATGAAGAGCATATTTTTTACATAGAAAGTATTGGAGAATAAAAAAATTGCACTAAAATAGAAATTCCGCCAGTGGCGTAGAATTGGGGAAGGGTCAACCATTCACGTTCCCCCTTCGTACGCCTCTGGCAGTAGCCAGAAACGATTGTTTAACATAATTTAGTAGATTGTACAATACCAGCACCACTTACCAAATTTCGTGTTATTGTCCCATGCCAGTCATGAAATACTCAAAAATAAATAAAATAAAAGTTTAACTTTGACACCCTGTATTTCGGTTATTATCAACTTTTGTACTAAGCTAAGTTAGCTTAAATCGACCTATTTTAACCTCAGGAATCTAAGGTTAAGCTATCGCCTATTCTTTACCAAACACCCTGTATATGTGGTCTATGCAAGATCTTCCAGCCGTAACCCCGCCTGATCCCAAATTTTATTTGGGATAGATTTTTTCAGTTTTTCTTTCAGTATTTTTTCATAAAACTTGGCCATACATGCTATCACAC
Organism: Diabrotica virgifera virgifera; assembly: GCF_917563875.1. NCBI lineage: Eukaryota > Metazoa > Arthropoda > Insecta > Coleoptera > Chrysomelidae > Diabrotica > Diabrotica virgifera. The sequence goes on along the minus strand of NC_065452.1, from coordinate 6,705,033 downwards.
TGATGCTTATGTAGTTCTCGCATTTCTTATCTCCCTTTTTATGTATTGGTGTTATATGTGCGACTTGGACCATTCATCTCGTACATATTTCGTTCAGGTTTATAGCGCTACTCGCTACTGAACATTTCCTGTATAATTCTTTGTAGTTTGTTAATTTTTGTTTTTAATTTTTCATTAACGATTCCTCCTGGTGCCCCTGATTTTTTGTTCTTTAAAGTTCTTATGGCATTCTTTACTTCTTTATAGTAGTCTTCCCACTTTTTTTCTGATACGTATTGTATTTGAACTTTTTCGTTGTTATTTTTTCCTCAAGATTTCAGTATTTTCCAGGATTCCGATTTCCTTGCTCCTCCTCTGTATTGTTCCTTCCCATTCTTCATTCTTTTCTTTTGCCCTTCTTCGTTTTACTTCTCTGTTTTTCTCTTTGTATTTCTGTATGTCTTCTGGGGATTGGATGTTCATACTTTTCATATATAGAATTTTCTTTTCTTATGGATTCCTCTTACAGCAAATGTATGTTGAACTTCATTTCTACTTCTTTCTGTTCATTTTCTACTTGGTCTTCTTCCTTCCTTCTGGTTTAAGTGTTCAAAGTGTAGGGAAACCCCGTCTTTGAATTTATTAATCGGTTGTCAGTGCTACTACACCAGGGAAATAAGGCAAAAATATACCATGTTCGGGACACTTGAGCAGCCAGGTTGCAAATAGGTTTTTTGAGTACTATACACCTAATACATTATAAATACAAAAATGCCCGTCACAATTCCGACGAGAATTTTAGTTATTAACAAATAAGGGTCAAAATGGGAGTTTTTTCGTTTAAATCGCTACAGGTAAAGATAGGGTGTTTAAATATCTTATTTATAATATTTTTCTTTTAGTATATGAGCCAAGGTTTAAAATAGCGCTTTTTGAATTTTGGTCCGATCATTTGTTGCTTCGGATATTGCAAAATAAAACTAAAATTTCGAAAATAAAAAATTTGCTATAACTTTTGCGAAAATGAATGTAAGACTTTCTCATATTGCATGAAAATTGAGTCAAACAGTCCGCACAATGCAAAGAAATTTTTAAGACGATTCGTCAATTAGTTTAAATTTTATTCAATTTGTTTATCGCAAAGAGCTTTTTTTTCGCAATGTTATTGTTCAGAAAATAATAATGATATAGCAATTCTGTGAAAACAATATGAAAGAACAATAGTCATATTTTTAAATCATTTAAAAAAATCATTAAAAAGTCATTTTTATCACTCAGAAAATATATTCTAAAATAGAGTCATTTTTGTCTTAGAGGGTGTCTGCGTAACTTTGCACCATATGGGAAACTTTTTTAATATCAATTTTACGAAAAAAAGTCATTCTTTATAAAGTGCTCTGCATAGTCTAAAACCTAAGGTGCAATCATCAGATATCAAATTTTGTCAACAGTATACGAGGTATGTCAAAAAATATTAATTTCGCTCAAGAGCAAACTACCTTTATATTTCAAAATATAAAAAAAATTTATTATGAAAAGTTATTTGTAATTAAAAACTATATTCAAATATGCAATAACAGCCATCTACGAGAAAAAAAATTTCTGAGATTTTCCTAAATTACTGATTCCGAACATCATTTTTATTTATTAGACCTGTAATAACTCTTTTATTAATAATTTTAGGAAAAAAAGGTATTCCTCATAAAAATCTGTGCATGGTCTAAACCTCAAGATGCAATCATCAGTTATCCAAGTTTGTTAATTTTATACGAGGTGTATCAAATAATATGAATTTAGAAAGAATTCTTTCTATATTCTTTCTAAATTCATATTATTTGACACACCTCGTATAAAATTAACAAACTTGGAAAACTGATTGTTTTATCTTGAGGCTTAGACTATGCACAGATTTTTATGAAGAATAAGTTTTTTTCCTAAAATTATTAATAAAAGAGTTATTACATGTCTAATAAATAAAAATGATGTTCGGAATCGGTAATTTAGGAAAATCTCAGAATTTTTTTTTCACGTAGAAGGCTGTTATTGCATATTTGAATATAGTTTTTAATTACAAATAACTTTTCATAATAAAATTTTTTGATATTTTGAAGTATAAAGGTAGTTTGCTCTTGAGCGAAATTAATATTTTTTGACATACCTCGTATACTGTTGACAAAATTTGATATCTGATGATTGCACCTTAGGTTTTAGACTATGCAGAGCACTTTATAAAGAATGACTTTTTTTCGTAAAATTGATATTAAAAAAGTTTCCCATATGGTGCAAAGTTACGCAGACACCCTGTATAAACAATTTGAATAACGTTGTTAATATTGACTGTAGGCTAAAACTACACTGGGATTTAAAAAACTGGTATTTTTATACGAATTTTCAAAGAAAAACTTTTCGCCTATGTTAATTTCGGTCAAAGTTAGCCACTTTTTTTTATTTAATTGACGGCTACTTTGTTTATAATAATTAAGCAACCTAACTTGAGCTATTTTGAAGATATATAGTTTATGTGTAAAAGTTTGAGTAAACTTTGAACCTCAACAGAGTGGTTAATAAAGTTTTAAAAGTGGCTCCGAACGGAATTAATTCGTGGTCGGTGGAGTGGAATTAATAAACTCCGTGCACTCAAAAAATGAAATTGATTCTGCAAACATATGCTGAGATTAATATCGCCGGAGCTTGTTGATGGATTTTGATTATAATTTTTTTAATTTGTATGTACTCGTAGTCTTATAGAGTACGTTATGTACACACATCCCCACCTAACATTACAAAATGTTAGGGGGAACTCCCCTTATCACTCAGGGATATGAAAAATATATTACGACCGATTCTAAGACCTACCGAATATACATATATAATTTCATAAAAATCGGTAAAGCGGTCTCGGAAGAGTATGGAAACTAACACTGTGACGGGAGAACTTTATAGATGTAAATATATAGATGGCTATTAACAAATAGGGATTGGTGATAAAAGAGTAAAAATTAAGGGTTGAATGTATGTTTTAATTCTACTTCATATAAAATTAAGGTCAATAATTTTGTCCAAAAAAATTTAAAAAAATGTCAGGGGGCCCTTATAACTTATGGGTACAAAAAATAGGTTAAAACCTCTTCTCCGTCCTATAGGATATACGTGTAAAATTTCATAAAAATCGGCCAAGCCGTTTCGGACTAGTATGGTAACTAACACTGTAACAGGAGAATTTGATGTATATAGAAGTAACTGCGAATTAAATAATAAAAGTGGCTAACTTTGAGCCTAATTAACCTAAGCAAAAAGTTTTTTCTGAAAATTCGTGTAAAAATAACAGCTTTTGAAATCCTAAAGTAGATTTACTCTATAGTTAATATTAACAAAGCTATTCAAATTATTTATAAGCCAAAAATGACTCTATTTTGCTAAACTTTTTTCGGAGTTAAAAAAACGACTTTTTAATGACTTTTTTCAACACTTTGAAAACATAACTATTTTTCTTGCATGTGGTTTCTACAGAATTGTTATATCATTATTATTTTCTGAACAATAACATTGCGAAAAAAGCTCTTTGCGATAAACAAATTGAATAAAATTTAAACTAATTGACGAATCGTCTTAAAATTTTTTATACATTATATGGAATGTTTGACTCAACTTTTCGTGCAATATGAAAGTCTTAAGGCCATTTTTGCAAAAGTTATAGCACATTTTTTATTTTTGAAATTTTAGTCTTATATTGCAATTAACGAAGCAAAAAATGATCGGACCAAAATTCAAAAAGTGCCATCTTAAACCTTGACTGATCTGATAAAATACAAATACTTTAAATAATATACATATATATAATTACCCTATTTGTACCTGTAGCGATTTAAACGAAAAAACTGCGATTTTTGACCCTTATTTGTTAATAACTAAGTTTCTCGTCCGAACTGTGAGGGGCATTTTTGTATTTATAATGTATTAGGTATATAGTACCCAAAAAATCCATTTGAAACCTGACTGCTCAAGTGTCGACAATAGCTATTTGTATAACAAGGGAGGAAAGTGCTGCTTTTCCTCCCGAGAATGAAGTATACTGCCCGACGCATAGCGGAGGGCAGTAATCATTCAAGGGAGGAAAACGCACTTTACTTCCATGTTATACATATGGTTTTTCCACCTTCCTCAATTAACAAGTCATTTATTCATTTTTACTTAATTTATTTATGTAACTAACCAACAAAATTTATTAGAACTAAAACTAACAAGTAGGTACAATATAACTGTCAACTGTCAAATATAAGTCAAATTATTAATGTAAACATTGTTAATCAAAATAACAATTTACTGTTTTTTACCATCCTGCAAAATAGAGGGTGTTTTATAAATAAACGTTAAAGTGTATAGATACTTACGTAATAGAAAATATATTGTACAGGGCGTCAATAAGTTATATTTCATGAATGAAATACCATGACGTCACTTTTACTTTTCCTCCCTAGGGAGGAAAAGTACAACTTTGCTCCCTACAATCAGGTCCGGAAAAGTATACTTTCAGTAGAGGTAGGTGGAAAAAACCTTATTTCTCTGGACTATACGTTCGGCTCCTCTCTTGACTCGAGTATCTGACAATTATGTAATCGATAATGAATCTGATGTTTCTCATTGTTTGTACATACGTGTATTTATGTATGTCCTTATGAATGAAGAAGCCGTTAGTAATTTTCAAAATGTTCAGTTTCACAGGTCAATTAGTCTTTCTCCATTATCGTCTAATCGTAGCAGAAATTTATAATAAAAATATCTGAAAAACGGAAATTTTTGCTTATCATCTATATTTTATTAATATTTTTATTAAAGTAGTTAATAAAATCTCTGAAATGCTAGTGTACTATTTCCGTATAATTGACGTAAAACATTTGGGCTTATTGTGATAATCTGATAATCCAGGCGCTAAATGAATAAGTCGCCAATAGTCTTAATGTTGTTCTAGATATCTCTAATCTATCATTACATTTCTTATCTTTATAATATTGAATAACGATGTTGACTTGATTTTTCAACTTGTTTAAAATGATAGATAACTGTATTACTTTATTACTAATTGTTTTGTAACGTTCAATGTTAAGCAAGATATTTATTTATGTTTTTACTAAAATGTTTACTGGTGATGACATTAGCACATTAAATTGTCTGTTTGAATATTAAATTAAGTAGTAAAAGCAGCTGAATAATTATATTAAGTATATAAATAAACTAAAAGCAATATAATAACACGTGAAATTGTTATGACCATTGTTATGTTGTACCATACGGCACTTCTTCTTCTTCATACACAGAACTTACTGGAAATACAACATCTTCCTCAAAAATAATAAGTTTCGGGAAGAGTTGAAACTTCAAACATTTAAGTTTCCAACTTTTTAGAATATACATGCTTCAAGGGCATAGGTCTATTGGTAGAGATCGCATTCAATTAGATAGACTATCTATTGGTAGACAGTAGAACAGCGAGAGACGGAATTTCCATTTAGTGTAACGCGCACAATTACCTTACTTATTCGGCTAATAGTGCACATATGCACTGGCGAATCGCCCATGTAACCACTGTTACCATTGGTAACAGTTAAAAATCTTGCAAATAAATATTTTATGACTACTATGAAATAATTCCATTTATATTTTTTACCAACAGAAATATTTGTTAATACGTAGTACCTACCAAATTCAGTAAATAGCCAATTAGACGCACGAAAATATTGGCGAGATTCATGTGAATACATTTTGAATCCGTTGCAGGGTTGCACGTTATTATAATACTCCGTTACCACTTCTAGTTCTGGTAGCGAAAAATGATTCTCGCTATCGGTCGAGACTGAAAATTTTGAAGGAATGACGGCTCCAGAGACGGCGCGGGCACGCTGTGTATATCAGTATTGTCACCATTTTACAATATGGTAACGTTAGTTTAGTAGCTATTCGTGCATTTGAATTTGAACATGGAAGAATGTTGCTGTGTAATCGATCAACTACTTGAAAAGTCATTATCCTTGTATATTTTTTTATATATAATTTTGAAGAAAAAATGAAATTGTTGAAAATAGAAGATTTAAAATATATAAACACTACGTTTTCAAAATATGTTCTGTTACTTGTTTATTTTTGATGTTAATTTTATTGTAGAATAATCTGTTTAATTTGTTTATTATTTATTGTTATACCTATAACATGCATATAATACATGTATACATAATTACAAAAACTTATATTTGGGAGGTTCAAAATAATTGTTATCTACTTTTTATGTCATATTATGTATAAGTTTTTAGTTTGTGAAAACTGTCATTATAGACAGCAGTGCGTGAAGGGTTTAAAGTGTGCGTGAAGTAACAATGTATTTTAAATGAGATTTACTTTTTCGCACACTTTCAATGGGTTTTTTGGCACACTTTCATATAATCAAGTATCCTTAACTTTCGCGTTGTCATATTTATGACAATATGAGCAATGACTTACAATAGGGTAGCCGAACGTCCCGAAAAAACGATATTTTCCCGTTTTTTAACGATTTGTCCCGGTGTCCCGAAAAAGTCTCTCGGGACGCCTAAATGTCTCGTATTTTTTCTTCAATTTCAATTGTTTCTTTAATTTCGGCATTTGTTTTCATTATTATTTCTCCCTCTCTTACTACATTGTGGTCCAGTATTGTTCTCATTATTGTTCGTTCAAATTTCGGAATGCTATGTTCCTCTTTCTTATTAATCGTCGTTGTTTCCATCCCATATGTATCAACAGGTCTTATTAGGGTATTATATTATTTCATATTATACTTGTCTTGTACAGATTTCTAATCATTCCATATGTTTTTCTGCCTTTCAGAATTCTTTCCTCTGTTCTCTCTTTTCCGGTTTTCCATATTGTTACTCCCAAGTAGCTAAAGGTGGATACAAGTTTGTCCTCCTTATGATTACTTTCAATATCAGATTAAATAATAGTGTCGGGGAGACAGAGTCACCTTATTTCACTCATTTATTTACATTTATCTCCTTAGAAGTTGTTCGTTGAAACTGATCCTTGCTTTGGTGTTCTTTAGGCTTACTGTTAGCATAATTTGTCTTAATATTTCTGGGATTCCAACATTCTCTATCTCCTCCATCATTTTCGTCCGATTGATTATATCAAAAGCGCTTTTAAAATCTATGAATATTCGGGGAATTTCTCTGTTGTATTTTCTCGATTTTTGAATTATTTGTTTCACTGTATGTGTGAAATTGTGAAATTAATCATCGACCTCCTTGGTCTGAATCCATTCTGGTATTCTAATATTCGTTCAGCGCATTATTTAAGTCTCATGTTTAGTATGTTTGCTAGAATGTTATATGTGGTGTTTAATAAAGTTATTACTCTTTAATTCTGGAACTCCTCCCGATCTCCTTTTTTTTCATATATTATAGGTACTATAATACCTGTGTTCCAATCGTCTGGCAGTCAGTTTTGTCCATAATTTGTTGTATTAGTTGGTTTATTTCTGTATGTAATTCTCTTCCTCCGTATTTTTTTAATTCCACTACTTTTTCATCTTCTCCTGCTGCTTTTCCGTTTCCTAGGTTTTTAATATTTGTTTTTGTACTTCTTCTGCTGAAAATTTCGACTTCGTCGTTATCTTCTACGGTTTTATTTCTTCATCGCAGTGTGCTTCCTTCTTCATAGTGAATAGCATTTTTTCGTAATATTCTTCCCATATTTTGCTGATCTGTTTCTCTTCAAATACGGTTTCTCCTTTCTGGTTTTTTAGTCCTCTTGTTTTGCTTGATTTAATGCTGGGCTTATTTTTTTGTTGCTCTGACTTTTTTGTAAAATTGCTTTATTTACTGTTCAGTTAACAACTGTTTTGTTCTGACGGATTGTTAATCCATGATATTCTGGCTGAGTTTTTTACTTTGTTTCGCAGTCTTGATCGTACGTAAATTACATATTCAAAGGTAAATTGAAAAGGATTTGTAGGCCCCAAATTAGCTAAAAGACCATGTTTCATCCTGCCTATTTGGATATCGCTCCAAACCCTCCTTGGCAGTGGCGTACCCGGAGAGGGGACTTGGGGGTTAAACCCCCTTTCCCCCAGGGCATATGAAAAATATATAAAAAAAAGTAGGAAAATGTAACTTGTCTTTCACAAACAAAACAAAAAAATACGCCAACCTCCCTCCCCAGAGAAAAATTCTACGCTACTGCTCCTTGGATGTGTCCCGTTTTTTCAAGTTTATGATCTGGTCAACCTAACTTACAACAAAATTTTTGACAGTTTTGTGGTTTGAAAGTAGTTAGGAGTTTTAAATGTCAAAGTTCTAAAAATTGTAGAATAGAAATGAATTCCAGTGACGAAGAGTTACAGTTTTTTTATTTGTTTATCGTAAATAAAATATTGTATGAAACTGTGCGTGAAGTACTTTTTGCGAACTTACGCAATGTATAGCACTCGCTCCGTTGTCGCTCGTGCTCTAAATATCGCGTGCGTTCGCAAAAAACATACTTCACGAACTGTTTCATAAATAACTATTTTTCAATAAGATTTTTTTACATCTAGTTTTGGTAACACTTTAGAAAAAGTCACGCTTCGCCACTGCACATATGTCGGATAACTGTGCGCAATAACAGAACTTAAAAATAAGCTTAGAAAATGTAGTTTATTGAACATAAATATTAAAGGGACAAGCAACTACACGGAAAAAGATAAGAAACCAACTTACAGCTATTAACAAAATCTAATCATCTCAGAAGTCACAAATATATCCTGCTGGACTATCCTCTCCTGTACACATGGCATGAGCCCATTGACAACATATCGAATACCTTCCATACTTCGTCTTTTTTGTTACTTTCTGGACATAATATATAGAAGTAATTTTCATCTCACACGATATCGTCCAACTCATCATCATCACTAGGGAGCGGATTTATATGTGATCAATTTTGATGAAATATGCGCATATATATGCAGTAAAAAATTACGAAATATGCGCAAGATATGCACAAAAATTTTAAAAATGCGCATTTCGAGAAACCACAAATTTTCTGTTCTATTGTATTCTAGGGGGTTCTTTTATAGGGGGCGGCAATCTTATTTAATTATTATCTTTCAAATAAAATCATTATTTTTTATATATGCAATTTATTCACATTTTTTACAAAAACTGATACCAACTGATATTTAAAATAAAACAACAATATTACTATATTATATCTTCGATTATAATTCACTACAATGTGTTTTTCCAAATTTTTTACGAGGAAACATTTTCAGATAAAATATTTCAGATAGAATCAGATAAAATATTTTTATAACTTGGAAAACGCCTTTCAACATCAACAGAAGTAATCGGGGCGTATTTAAAATAATTTGTTAAATCCGAAAATTCTGAACCAAAATCAATTTCAAAATTTCCATTAAAAATTTCGCATATGTCCTCAAAAGTTTTAAAGCCGTTTAAAGACGGGATCTGATCTAAAGCATGATTATTTCAATTTTCGTTAGAAAATCGTAAAACAATATTCTCAAACAAATTCTCTTAACAATAGGGGATTTAAAAGCATCACCAGAATTATATTTACCTACTAAATCGGGATACAAATTGTACTAAATAATAAAATTGTACAATTAATAAAAGCAAATAAAATTCGGATTTCCCGGTAAACCATCATTCATCATTTTAACATCCTACAATCATTTTATAACGGCACAGTATAAAGAGGGATATCGGCGTACTATAAGTACTTTGTGCAAAGATCGGGTATTTTCTAAGAAAAAATCAAAAGGCAGTGAATGAGCCGTCCCTCTTCAGGTAGTTCTCGAATTAATAGAACATCCTGTGCGGGGAAATATTAATTTTGTGTCGAATTAAAAAATTAAAAATTTTTTTTTGGACTTAAATGTTTTTAAATAGGCACAAAATATGCATGTTTCTTTAAAAATATGCAAAATTTAGTAAAGTTCTCAAATATACGAAATATGCATGCAATATGCATTTAGCATAAAATCCGCTCCCTAATCATCACACAGTTCACTTTCTGAAATATCTTCGGAGCTGCTGTCTTTAAAAATCTACCTTTTCGTGGTTTTCTCTTTCCCCTTTGTCCATTTTGACGCTTTGCTTTATTTTCTTTGTTAACCTTCCGATGACCAACCTTTTTTTGTTACACGGATGACCAAGGGGGGGGGGGAAATGTCAAAGATGACAACTAACAAAAAAATAAAGTTTTTTGAAGTTATACTTCTTTACCGGCGATAGAGGGTGATTTTTTTATATGTTAAAACCTATCAGCCCGGCGCATGCGCATTATAACTTTGTTCTGATTGGATGTTCAAATGACATGTCAAAAATTATCCGATATGGCAGCTGTGGTTTGGAGGTAAAGGTAAAGGTAAACAAATGTATAATATATTAGTTTTATTGTTGTGAGGACAGAAACAAAAAAGTTTATAATATTGTAGTGACTTTTAAATAGTTTTTAAAAGCAACAGGTACGTAATAATTGTTAATGTATCATGGGTATAAACCTACCTATTTGATCTGCCAAAATACATAGTATGTAATACTTTTATTTATATAATTTGATTACCATCAAAATTTCTATCAATATTCACCTAATATATTGTTTTTTTACTCTATGTTTTGTTGTATTTTTCAATTCTAAATCATTTCAATTCAAAATTAAAATAATTTGATCAATTTTCAAAATATCACAAGTTTAATCCGTTTAGTTAGTCGATCTTCGTATATAATGACACATAGTGTCCGTGGCTAAGCGGAGAAGGCGAATGAATTCCAATACCAACCGCTCTTATCAGCGCTGGTTCGAGTCCCAATAGAAACTTTCTTTTTTGTTTGTTTAATACATTTTATGGTTGTAAGTATATTTATTATATAATTGCATTTTCAGAAAATACGTATTTAGTTAAAAAAATTTTCGACAATTAATGTTCAGACATCATTTGTGGCTTGTTTAATGTGTTTGTGTGTGTTTTATTCTTTTATTATTTTAATTTTTGGCACTGTTCTAATAAAAATGTTTGAGAAGTAGTAAGTATAAATTAGTTTAATATTTAAACAAAATATAAATAAAAAGTATATTAATTTCGTTTAAATCATATAATAGAAGTATAACTTCTTACGTGCGTACAAAGTACATACACACATTCTTTTTTATGGCATGGACTTTATGTCATTCAGCCAGTCACAACATGAATATTAGTGTCATGTGTAGTGTGTATGTTGAGTAAGTGTCTTGTTACTTTGCAAAGTCGACGTCATTAGCGTAAAACTACTTGGAATTACACATAATAGACGGTATTTTACTAAACATCAACTTCAGAATATATTTTTTATTCGTAAAATATAGGGAATTTTTTTTATTTCAAAATATGAGGATATCTAGAATGATATTTAAGTCAAATAAAAAAATAATGAGTTAAAAATTGATTTGAATTTATTAAAGAAAAACATACGCTAGGGTCTAAATTTCCCCCGCTTGGTCATCCGAAGGTTAATATCTGAGATTTTTGTCTTTTTTGCGGCAATTCTTTTTTGTTTGGGATGGTTTCGGAAGCGGACTTAGATTTTCCAAAATGCTGCTACTGGATGTACTTGGAACTGCAGCATCATTATTTCTTGTATTATTATACCTTGTCGACTAATGATGTGCAATGCGCACTATTGGACAAATTTCCTCTTCACCACTTAATCCAAAGTTGTATAAAAACAAAAAAGAATCAGGCAGAAATAACTATACCAGTGTCTAAAATGGTAAATAAATACCGTGTATATGTACTTTTTAAACGATGTTTCTATCAAGACAAAAACTTACCGCTTATTTTCTCAGACACCCAAACAATAACATACCACGCGAAAGCATGTAAACGATAACTGCCAACCAGTTAAGTATCTCCCGATGTTCGTTTGTCCGGGATAGATCTGGTAGTTGCTAATACATGACGCGACAATATATGTAGTTTTTACAATTTTATTAAATAGGATATTAGAAACAATGATGCTCACAATTACCCGACGCGCACTATTAGCCGACTCTTCCCTACTTAGAATACTAAACGGAAAATTTACAGAGCAGCAATTGAAAAAGTAGTCACATATGGTGCTGAAGTAATGTGCCTGAAACCGAAAGACAATGAAAGATTGAAAGAAAAAGCATTCGTAGAACGGCAGACCCACTAAACTTAATTTAGAAAACTGATGAACTACGAAGTTAGAGAACTTTTAAAAGGAGATGACATCGTCAAAACCACCAAATGGAAACCAGTCTCAGACACCCGTGTTGAGCTGCCCCCACCCCCATTTGCAAAAATTAAAAAACAAATAGAGCTGATTTATGAGCTATTTATGAGCTCTCATATTCCGCAAATTAAAAATTTTGAGCTCGTTCCACTGAGCAGGAATTTAATATTTTACTGGGGTGGGGCTGAGTCAGCCCCCCACTAATTAAAAATAGGAATATTGAATCGATTTTTGCGGCAGAATTACGAGCTATTTATGAGCTTTTGAAATAATATAGTTTCGATTTTTTAGCTCATCCCCTTCACCCCCAAACAACCCTTTAATTGATTTAACTTACGAGAAAAATGCTGAGAAAACTTAAAATATATCATATTGCGGATATAATTCCTAAGCTAATATATTCTAAGAATAAACTATTAAATCATGTGCATTTCGATTATTGAGCTACAACCCCTTCGTATGAAAACTACCAGATATTCCCGGCTTAAGGGAGAGTTGTACTTAAAATACATTAAATTAATTATTTGGCGACTACATATCATTTAATATAATTTATAATCTCCCAAATTACGCGCATTTAGATCAGTAAATTGCAATTTATTTTGTATAGTGCAGTCACTGAAGGTAAAAATCAACGATTACCTTCAATGTCGGTGAATACCTTCAATGTCGGTGAACCTTCATCGATTTTCAAGAAAAGTGGTCAGTAGTTAGAGGATACCTCAAGAAACAAAGGTGGCATGGTGTCACCTTGCGCCTTTACCCTGAGGGTGGATACCGCCCCTTCTCGGGGGTGAAAATTATTTTATAAAAAATAACTGCACAAATCAATAAAAGAACATATTAAAAGCAAAATTTATTATATAAAGTTATTAAAATAAGTCAGTACTTTTTAAGTTATTAAAGATCAAAGATTTTAATTATTCGTGAAAAAAAATGCATGTTTTGAAGCGGTTTTTCGTAAATCACTGAAAAACTGTAAGTTTTTACAGAAAAGTTAATAGTAGTTTAATTCGTATAGCTTATATTCTAAGAATAAACTCTTAAATCACGCGCATTTCGACTATTGAGCTACATCCCCTTCGCAAGAAAACCATCCCATATTCCCGGCTTAAGAGAGAGTAGTACTTAAAATAATTTACATTAAATCTTTGGCGACTACATATCGTTTAATAATTTATGAGCTCGAAAAATATAAGCATCTCAATTACTGAATTGCAATTTTCTTTCTATAGTGCAGTCACAAGGTAAAAATCAACTATGACCTTCGATTTCGGTAAATCTCCATTCATTTTCACGAAAATTGGTGAGCGAATAAAGGATACCTCAAGAAACAAAATTAACAATAACAACTTGCGGTTTTAGCCTGGGGTATATGTCAGCCCTTCTCGGGGGTGAAAATTACTTTATTAAAAATAACCCCACAAATCGAGGGAGGGACAATTTTAAGCAAAATTTGTTATATAATGTTATTAAAATAAATCAATACTTTTTGAGTTATTAAAGATCAAATATTTTAATTTTTGTGAAAGAAAATGTATGCTTTAAAGCAATTTTTCATAAATAAGTCAAAAACTGTAAGTTTTTACAAAAAAAAGTTTTCATCATGAAAATTGAAGCTAATAAAAAATATTATAAATTGCTTACTTGAAAAACCCTTTAATGTTAATTTAAAGTAAGTTATTGCTAATTAAATGTATATTTTTTTCTGCGACTGTTCAAATCTAAGGACTCAAGCTTAAATAACGGGAAAGAGATGCATTTTATAACACTTAGGTACTAAATAATTGTCATAGTACTTAGAAATACCTATCAAAAATGAGCTCCAGAAAAAGTTGATAGCATCAAAATTTATACTTATAAAGTATACAGCTATAAAACTATATTACATTTATCTTTCAAGTACTTTATTTTTTTAGATCATATTTAAAATAATAACTCCAACAATACTCGATTGACGTAAAAAATGATAGATAACGAAATTTGAGTTTTTTTTTTATTAGCAAAGATTTTACTTGTTTTTGATTTATGTATGAATCAAAATAACGAAGATAGAAAGGTTTAAGCTTAAATTTTACTACGAGAACAATGTAACTAGAGCCCTTTAACCTATTATCCTAAAAAATAAAGTATTTGAAAGATTAAGCCGGTACTTTATGTATCGGTTGACAGCCGGTTAGTTAACCGGAGTTTAATCGGGACCTCTTTAGGGTCTCTAGCGTTGTAATAAATTCAATTACAAGTATTATTATGATTATAAATAAGAATAATAATAATACTTATAATTGCATTAATTACAACGCAAGAGACCCTAAAGAAGTCACGATTAAACCCCGGTGAACTAACCAGGCTGTTAATCGAGACATAAAGTATCGGGCCTAAATTTAATACAGTTTTATAGCTCTTGAAATTACCTTTCAAATAGTTGGAAGTGCCTGATATCATAAAAATTAATAGAGTGATTCAAAAAAAATTAATTTTTTTGTAAAAATTTTTGTAGTATAAATTTTGACGCTATCAACTTTTTCTGGAGCTCATTTGATAGGTATTTCTAAATACTTTGACAAGTATTTAGTAAATGTTATAAAATGCATTTCTTTCCCGTTATTTAAGCTTGAATCCTTAGATTTGAATAGTCGCAGAAAAAACTATACATTTAATTACCTATAACTTACTTTAAATTTACATTAAAGGTTTTTTCAAGTCAGCAATTTATTATATTTTTTATTAGCTTCAATTTTAATGATGAAAACTTTGTTGTAAAAACTTACAGTTTTTAAGTTATTTATGAAAAATTGTTTTAAAGCATGCATTTTCTTTCACAAAAATTAAAATATTTGATCTTTAATAACTCAAAAAGTATTGATTTATTTGAATAACATTATATAACAAATTTTGCTTAGAATTTGTCCCTCTCTTGATTTGTGGGGTTATTTTAAATAAAGTAATTTTCACCCCCGAGAAGGGGTGACATATTCCCCCGGCTAAGTTGTTATTGTTAATTTTGTTTCTTGAAGTATCCTCTATCCGCTCACCAATTTTCGTGAAAATGAATGGAGATTTACCGAAATCGAAGGTCATAGTTGATTTTTAAATTCAGTGACTGCACTATAGAAAGAAAATGGCAATTCAATAATTGAGATGCGTATATTTTGCGAGCTCATAAATTATTAAACGATATGTAGTCGCCAAATAATTAATTTAAATTATTTTTTCTACAGCAATTTTTAGCACTCCATACGAGCGTTAAAAATGCTACTTTAAGTCACTAGTGCTTTAAAAAAAAATTTTAAGGTACTGCAGTTCGTATTGACCGTATATGAAATTTTGATGTAATGTCAAAAAAATATAAAATTGGAATGTCAGTCAAGTTCAAGTAAAAGTTTTGTAGATATTGTCCTGTAATTACGTTTGTGGAAAAAGTATTGTATGATATGCCTGTTAAAAAGTACATTTTTAAGGCACTCATGTGAATTGCAGAACTCGCTTTCGCTCATTCTGCAAACTTTCACATGCGTGCCTTAAACGTGTACTTTTAACACTTATATCATAAATAACTATCAAGTACAACTCTCTCTTAAGCCGGGAATATGGGATGGTTTTCTTGCGAAGGGGTTGTAGCTCAATAATCGAAAGGCGCGTGATTTAAGAGTATATTCTTAGAATATAAGCTATACGAATTAAACTACTATTAACTTTTTTGTAAAAACTTAGAGTTTTTCAGTGATTTACGAAAAACCGCTTCAAAACATGCATTTTTTTCACGAATAATTAAAATCTTTGATCTTTAATAACTTAAAAAGTATTGGCTTATTTTAATAATTTTATACAATCAATTTTGCCTATAATTTGTTCTTTTATAGATTTGTGCAGTTATTTTTTATAAAATAATTTTCACCCCCGAGAAGGGTCGGTATCCACCCTCAGGGTAAATTCGCAAGGTGGTACCATGTCACCTTTGTTTCTTGAGGTATCCTCTAACCACTGACCAATTTTCGTGAAAATCGATGAAGGTTCACCGAAATTGAAGCTAATCGTTGATTTTTACCTTCAGTGACTGCACTATACACAATAAATTGCAATTTACTGATCTAAATGCGCGTAATTTGGGAGCTTATAAATTATTAAATGATATGTAGTCATGAGCCCCGAAACCGGTAGAGATTCTTACCTTGCTGTACTCTCTGATTGAACTAGAAATATAATGCGACTGCGGTTTCGGGTTGCAACGAAATTGAAAATGTTCATTCATTTTTAATTTATATTTTTACTCTATTTGGGACCATTGTCGCTGGAAATTTATCGCCTGGGGAGATGGGACGCGAATTATGAATAGTACAATTCCCTCATCTTCCTTTAGTCTCAGAATCCGCATGGCTTGCACTTTTAGAAGCCTTGAATGTGTTACCCGAGAAGGGTTTCCATTGTTTTCAATCTGGTAGGATATAAAATGGTATTTTAAATATCATTTTATGTGGTATTAGCAGGGCCCCCGTAAAGGCTACAGGCGCCTGTGTACAAAAAAGGATCTTGGCGACCCTTAAGGCATTTTGGTTTATGTGTATTTATTTATTTCTTTAAAGGTAGGTAGGTATTTTGGTAGGTGCTTGAAATAAGACAGTAAACTGAACTTTAGAAGTCATAATAAGTTTCAATGAGTTGTCCTCGAAAAGTGCTTCTTTTTTAGGATATTCTACGTAGAAATATTCGATTTGACGAATAAGAACGTATTTTTAATGAGTTCCAATTATGGTTGTAGGTCTATAGACTTAATGAATATACCATTTTTTCGGTTTTTTATAAGCTACATTTTTGATATTGTTTGTTATTCGATAAAATACTTACTAAAATACCGCCTAAAAACGTGATTTTTTGTTGAAAAATAAACATTTTCACTTGCAAATAACTTGAGAAGTATTATTGATGTAGCTACAAAACTCTATAGAACAAAAGTTACTTAGAATTAGTCAATTTATTCATTTCCGGACTTATTTTTAACCTATATTTTTTCACCCCCAAGAAGGGTAACTTTCACCCCCAAGCAAAAGCAACCAACGACACAAGTACAACTTTGAAGTGAAGGGAAGTACATACAACCAAAATCCAAACTTTTATGCAATTCGTTGGTGACCCTGAAAATTACACGGTATCGCCGTATTTCACATTCATTTACTGGACGTGTAATATTCATATATAATATACACTCACCGGCACAAAATTCCGCCACCCAAAATTTTTGATTAAGTTTGACAATCTATAACTTTCTTATTTGTACTCCGATTTTCAAGATCTTTGCACCAGTTTGTAGGTACATGTATTGAGGTCGTTTGTTATTATTCTGGTAACAAAATTTTTTTGCTTAGATGCATTATACGGGGGTGAATGAAAGAGTTGTTTTTCTCCTAAATTTAAAAAAAATTTCTGTGGAAAAATTGGAGGGCTGATTTTGTTGCATACTCTTCTTCTTCTTCTTCTTCTTCTTCTTTTTTGCTTTTGGTTTCGCTGCAAGGCGATTACCAGCACGATTTATAAGCGATCTTGACGTAGTCTGGCTCTAAGCCATACCAAAATCGCTGACTATGTTCTTGTAAGGAAGCTTTTGATGAGGTGTGATGATTATAATTAAATGAGATTAATTGGGTCAGGTTAAGTATGATTAAAAATTAAAACATAAATTAAATGACAAATAGCAACATAATATAACACGGATACATATAAACAGTTGAGCCTTGCAATTTGTAAGCTTATTTTGTTAATTGCTAGAAAACGCATTGCAGTTTATAAGCTTATTTGGTTAATTGCAAGAAAACGCATAATTACATTGTCTGATTCTTCCGTTAAGGAACTTAGAATATTGTATATAGAGAGCGGTGTTTTGAAGTTCATGGAAATAAATTTTGTGTATATATCAAAATTAGGAATCACATTAATCGGGCATTCAAAAAAGGTGTGGTTTAAATCCTCGAGACGACCACATTCACAAAAAGGATTATCTTTTATATTCATTTTATACAGATATTGTTTTGTTAAACAATGGCCTGTGCGCATTCTAATGATGGTGGTAGTGTGTCTTCTATTTCTATATGGAAAATTTGAATACCAAGGTTTTGTAGGAAAGAAGTCTTGAATTGTTTTGTATTGCGAAGTCTTCTTCTGGACTAAAGATTTCCATTTTCCTTGGTACTCTTTTGTAATTTTTCCTCTGATGACTGATAGGGCATCCTGGGAATTCAGTTGTACTTCCATGGGTACATTCAGGTCTCTTCCTATTTTTGCCAGTATGTCAGCCTGGGTGTTACCAAATATATTAGAGTGTCCAGGTATCCAGGAAAGGAGAATTTTGGTACCATTCTCATTGGCTGAAGATATAAGTTTCTTTGTTTTTAGGGCCCTTATATCTGCTGAAGCAGATATTTTACATGTTTTAATATTGGTTATTGCATTGAGCGAATCAGAAAATATTATAGCTTTCTTTAGCTGTTTTGTAGTTGCGACTTCCACCGCTTGATGTATTGCTATACTCTCTGCTTTGCTTATGCTTAGAGCTCCAGGAAGTCTTGAGGAGAAATTATATTCAATACTCGGGATGCATATCCCAAAACCTACCCTTTCTTTGTTTTTTGAGGCATCAGTATATATAAAGGTATGGTCTTTCCCATATTGTTCAGTAGTCATAAGGAATTTTTCTTTAATCATCGGGTCATATTTTTTGATATTACAATTTAGAATTGGAAGTGGATTCATTAGTGTATCATAGTCTAATTCATAGCATGGAAAATTTGGGCTTTTGTATATTTTTTTAAAATATGGAAAAAAATATTCTAATGCCGAAACCAAGTATGGTACATTATGCCTTGTATAAAAATTAGGTTTGTTTATAAGTCTTTTACGTATTTCAATTAGGAGTAATATTATGGGATGATTCTCAATAATGATGATTTTACTTAAAAATTTAGAGGCTAACAATAATCTTCTATGTTCTAGGTCCATTTGGGCAGACTCTGCCAAGATTGCCAAATTTGGTGTAGACTTCATGCACCCCAAACATATCTTAAGTCCCTCAAAAAATACTGCATTGAGTTTGTTGTTGCATTTTTGTGATATTGGGTTGAATAGGAAGGAACCATAATCGAGGTGAGATCTGATCAAGGCATTAAAAACCATTAGGAGTGTTCGTGGGTCAGCTCCCCACCAGACTCTACATATTGCACGTAGGATGTTAATATTTTTCTTTGCCTTGAGTATAATATTGTCAACATGTAAGTCCCATGATAGATGCTTATGAAAAATTATGCCTAGAAATTTTACTTCATTTTTTAGAGGAATGGCTGTGTTGTTGATTTTGATTTCTGTTAGATTATCTCTTCGCCTACCCTTTGTGAACCATACAGCTTCACATTTGTCTTTGGATAAGGACAAGTCATGTTCTGCAAGCCAGTGTAATGTGTTTTCCAATTCTTTGTTTATTTTACTTACCATGCTTTGGATATCATATCCCTTAATATACAAAACCAAGTCGTCTGCATATCCACATATTTTAACTTCATTATTGCTAATACAAAACAATTCTGCTATATAAATATTAAACAAAATGGTACTTAAGGGAGAACCTTGAGGTAGCCCCTTAGTTGCCATGAGAGGTCCCAAAAAGTCACCATCATTAGATCTTGAATATAAAAGTCTGTTCTGTAAAATTTTGAAGACAATATTATTTATTGCAGATGGAATATTTCGAAGTTTTAGTTTGCCATAAAGTTTATATATATTGACATTATCATATGCTGCTTTGATATCAAGAAAGATGGCCAAAACCGATTGGGAGGATTCAAAGGCTTCCACAATTGTGGAATGAAGGAGGGTCAAGTTGTCAGCAGTGCCTCTTCCTTTTCTAAAACCTGTCTGATGGTTGGTGAATGAACAGTTATGTTCTAAGGACCAATCTAGGCGATTCTTGATTAATATTTCTAATGTTTTAAGCACACATACTCCTTTTGTATTATCCTAGAGGTATCACTAAGGTTTTTTATTATTATCCGACTATCTCTTTTTTTGTAAGAGCTGTAAATAAAAACACTGCTTTGAGGGTTTATTTAATTAAAAATATCAAACGCTCTAAAATTAACAAAACAAAACAAAATTAACAACAAAACAAAACAATTCAATAGCGGGTATGTCCACCTCTTGCAGCAACGACTGCTCGCAATCTGTTTAGCATCGAATAAAGATGTATTATCCTTACCTGGGGAATAGCCCAATATTCCTCTACCTGAGCCATAACTGTGCCAAATTTTCTGGAGGCCTAGGATGACGGCGAATAGCTTTTTTAATTCATCTCATAAATGCTCAATAGGATTGACATCTGGGCTGCATGTGGGCCATTCTAATCTTATCAATCCAATCTCTATTTTATGAGTCAATCAGTGTTTTTAATTGCAAAAAATGGTACAGCTCTTACAAGAAAAGAGATATTCGGATAATTCAACAAACAAAATTTTAGTGATGCCTCCGGGATAATATGACAGGACTATGAAACAAAATCAGCAATTCCATTTTTCCACAGAATTTTTTAAATTTAGGAGAAAATACAATGCTTCTATTCACCCCTGTATAATGCCATGTAAGCAAAACTTTTTTGTTACCGTTAATAAAGTTATAAATTGTCAAACTTAATCAAAAATGTTGTGTGGCGGAATTTTGTGCCGGTGAGTGAATAATTGTAGTAGAGTAGTAATTCCGAGACTTTGCTGTTGAAAATTAATTAATTACATCGCTAAAATTTATACCATCAAAAATTTATTGTTCAATTGTTAATATTGCTAGCCCAGGCAATCTTTCTTGAAGCATTGATCTTGAAGCATACAGATACAAGCGATGTCAAAAGAATTCTTAGTGAAATGCATACGTTTGAAAAGGTGGAGATTAAATTGTTTTCAAATGTATATTGTAAAATATTTAAGGGGTTTTAGTACTAACTAGCCGGAATAGGAAATAGAAGAACCTCAAATATATTGCTCGACAAAAACGGAAATACTATAATGGAGACAGAACGAAAACTACGACGATGGAAAGAGTACATCGAGGAACTATTTCATGACCAGAGAGAAGCTAGTACATCCGTAGATAGCCAAACCGGAGATGTAGGCCCAGAGATAACCAAATCAGAGGTTAGTCAGGCAATAAACTCTATGAAAACCAATAAATCTGCTGGTCCAGATGAATTACCTAGCGAGCTGATAAAGTTGGTCAACGAGAAAAACCTGGACATACTAGTAGAACTGTTCAACGCTATCTATACTACGGGAATCATCCCTAGAGAAATGTTGACATCAGCATTTGTGTGTTTGCCAAAAAAAGTGAATGCCAAAGAATGCAGTGACTACTGAACCATAAGCTTAATGTCACATACCTTGAAAATTCTGCTGAAAATTATCCACGCCAGAATACACTCTAAACTGGAGCTGGATATTAGTGACACTCAATATGGGTTCCGCAATGGAATGGGCACCAGAGAGGCATTATTTTCCTTCAACGTGCTGACACAGAGATGTTTGGATGTTAACAGTTCTCTTTACGTCTGTTTTATAGACTACAATAAAGCGTTTGATAAAGTAAAACATGACCGACTCATGGAAATTCTAAAAACTAAAAACCTAGATGAAAGAGATTTAAGACTAATAACACATCTCTATTACAATCAGCGAGCAATAGTAAGAATTGAAACAGAAACATCTGAAGAAATGGAAATAAAGAGAGGAGTCAGGCAAGGCTGCATACTATCACCTCTATTATTTAACGCTTATTCTGAAAAGGTAATGCGAGAAACTCTGGAAGATGAAACAGTCGGCATAAGAGTAAATGGAGTCTTAGTTAACAACATCAGATATGCAGATGATACAGTAATAATAGCCGATAATTTACAAGACCTGCAAATACTCATGAGTAAAATAGTAAGGTGTAGTAGGGAGTACGGACTCTCTCTCTCAATATCAAAAAGACAAAGTTTATGAAAATTAGTAAAAACAACCATAATACTAACGAAATCTTGATAGTAGAGGGCCAGCAGATCGAAAGAGTAAAAAAGTACACTTACCTAGGGACACTTATAACCGAAAATAATGACTACACTGCAGAAATCAAAGTCAGAATCGAGAAAGCACGTTCTAATTTTATGAAAATGAAAAAGGTCCTATGTAGCAAAGATTTAACATTAGCTCTTAAAGTACGCCTAACAAAATGTTACGTATATAGTGTACTACACTATGGACTGGAATCATGGACGTTAAATGTAGAGACAATGAGACGACTTAACGCCTTTGAAATGTGGACGTATAGAAGAATTATGAGGGTTTCCTGGGTAGATAGAGTTACGAACAATGAAGTACTGAGAAGAATAGGTAAAGAG
This sequence comes from Diabrotica virgifera virgifera, assembly GCF_917563875.1. NCBI lineage: Eukaryota > Metazoa > Arthropoda > Insecta > Coleoptera > Chrysomelidae > Diabrotica > Diabrotica virgifera. Next base: position 6,682,389 of record NC_065452.1, on the reverse strand, counting down.
AAGGAAGTTGAACTTACAATTAAAGAAAGAAAACTACAGTACCTCGGACATGTGATGCGGGGCGAGAAGTATGGCATCCTGCGACTCATAATGCAGGGAAAGATAGATGGCAGAAGAAGCATCGGCAGAAAACGAATTTCATGGCTGAAGAACCTGAGAGAATGGTTTGGATGCAGCTCAAAACAACTATTTAGAGCTACTGCCTCAAAAATTAAAATAGCTATGATGATTGCCAACCTCCGTAGCGGAGGTGGCACCTGAAGAAGAAGAAGTACTTACTTTTCAACGCTTCTCATTTGTTTCGAGCTTCTGTCATATGTCGTATAATCCGTGTATAATATTAATATACGACATATGACAGATGGTCTAAACAAATGAGAGGCGTTGAAAAGTCCCTATTTCAAAACAAATGATTGAAGTCTACATCCTTATTATCCTGCTCTGTCAGTCGTTCTTGAAGAACAATACAACGTTTTAAAAGATCGCTGTCACTAAATTAAATATGTTTCGTGTGTATTTATACCTAATCCTATTTGATTTCTTAACTGTTTTAAAATTTTTTTTTCAATTTTTGACGCTTAATTTTGGCGCCCCCAAAGGATGGCGCCCGTGTGCATTGCACACTTTGCACATATGATAGCGGGGGCCCTGGTTATTAGATTAAAAACTTAATCGTATGTCTCAAATGCGTACAGTTTTATTTCAAAATCTGTTTTTTGAGCTCTTTTAGTTTGTTCTTATCTGATTCTGACACCAAATTTAATTCGAATAATGTATCTATTACTGCTTCTAGAAAACTATTTAACTTTTCAACGTTATGGTAGGTGTAACTTTCATAGGTACTCACATACCTTTAGATCTTGACCTTTATAATGCTTTCATGTTTTTACTATCAAAAACCTCGTTTGGAATCTTTCTGGTCTTGTTACGATGTATAAATTTTTAAAATATATCGACCACCCCAGTCAAAGCCTTATAAATTCTCAAAGGGTAAGCTTTATACTTTATACTGTGATATACTTAAGCCATACGCTAAATAAAAATAAATTTAAGTTATTTTGAAAAAAGCATATTTCTCAAAATTAAAATTTTAAAAAATTTTAGTTTAAAACCAAATTTTTTCCAAAATAAGCACTTTGAATCGATGAAACTTACAGATCGTAAAAACACAACAGAAGTAAAATAATTTGTGGAGCGGTAACGATTAATTTCATTTAAGTTGCTAATTAGGGGGTGGTTTTCCCGACTTTTTTTGCCAAAACAAAAGCGACCAACTTTATTTTGAGCGTAACTTGCTTAAATTTAATGCTAGAAACTTTTTATAAAAACAAAAATAAAGCTTTTTTTAAACACTTTATAAAAGTTATAATGGGTTTTCCCCAAAAATTGCTTAATTTTTTGGATATTTCACTTTGAAGTATTCTATTTGAAATTTGGTGAATATGAATCTATTTTTCATTGGCTATATACTCTGGTTTTAGGAGGTCCAGAGACCTAGCGTACACCATTTTTTTTACTTTTCTACAGGCTATATTTTTGATAAGAACGTTTTTTTGACAAAATACTTACTTTTTGAGTAATTTGCGAAAAACCGTTTAAAAATGTAGTTATTTTGTTGAAAAATGAACATATTCACTCGAAAATAACTCGAAAAGTGTTGACTTGGCGAAAAAGCTCTATAGAACAAAAGTTACTTAAAATTAGTCAGTTTATCCATTTCCGGACTTATTTTGGACATATATTTTTTCACCCCCAAGAGGGGGTGAAAGTCACCCCAGGGCAAAAGCACACATTGGCACAATATCACTTTTTTTCTTTGACATGTAAGCTATGCGTATGCCAAATTTATTGTGAATCCAAGCGGTTTTTTAAAATTTAGAGCAAAAACCGTGAAAGAATGGACTATGTATTAGGAGAATTAACCAAGAACGCCAACTTTTCGAAACCATCTGGGTCACATCATGCGAAACGAAAATACCAGTTCCTTCAACTTATAATCCAGGGTAAAATTGAAGGTAAGAGAGGAATAGGACGCAAGAAAATGTCATGGCTCCGAAACATAAGTTAATGGACAGGGATTATCGATATACAATCTCTGATACACATTGCAAGAAACAGAGAGTTAATGGAAAATATGATCGCTAACATCCATTAGTGGATTTGCATCTGAAGAAGAAGAAGAAGAAGAAGTTACTTTTTATTGTTCATTTTATATTGTTTTTATCAACACAAATCATTAAAGAATAAATCCGTATATTTTCTTTGTTTTTAAATATATCACGGAATCACGGAAATGAAAAAAAAACAAAATCTTTACAAGACATGCGATTACAACATGATTTCGATGTATGCCCTTGTTCTTCCTACAGGGTGTCTCAAATTTAACACAAGGAAAACAATTTCTTTCTTCCACCCGTTGTAAACCCAAAAGAGAAGTTTGAGTAAACATTTGGCCCACAGTGGAAATACTGAAGAAAAATATAAAATAATAAAAAATTAGAGTAATCCTTTTATCAGTTCACGAGAAAATCAACTATGAAAAAGAGCATAATGCGGTTTAGTGTAGGTACCTATCTAGTTTTTCCAGATGAATCCCGTTCAGCCTACATTCTATTAAATTTTTGTAGACACTTTAATTTATAATTTCAGCATTTATTTCTTAGTACACATTATTGTAAGAATTAAAAATAAATTTAACTACGCTAGTCTGCAAATTAGAAGCTATAAAACAAGATCAAAACCAAACAACTATTAAGTATACACAGAAAATACCCAGCAAAAATTTTATTTCCTGTGTAAAAACGCCTATGTTGATATTTGGAATGACATAAACTAAACAGAAAATTTCAAAACTCAATTTTCTGTGTGTTAACGTCATGCACGTATGTAACGTATTCAACACAGTAAACTAAAAATAAAGTTACGGACCTGCATATGATTACGCAAGGCCAAACTAAAATAACTTCATATTCTTAAATTGTAACTTGATTTGTAAACACGTGAGCAGGTATGATACACGGGCTTACGGTGCTTCACACCTGTCCGTGTCAATATTAGACAAAATAAAATATTACGCGAGCGAGATTATAATGTTGTATAAACGGATTTTTTATATATTTATTATATTGGTACACTGTTTTCGGGGTTTATGGGCCGAGGTCTGTCTGTCCTTCACTGATTTTACAGGCAGTTACTATCGCTGCAGCATCATCTCCCGATGATGAAAACCCCGCACCAACCACAAAAGCCTATCAAGTCTCCTTGACAATACACACAGTTTCAAAAGTTATGCATCACAGCATCACCCAAAAGTTTCGCTATTATTACTATTTTTAGAAACTACTGTTATAGGTAGGTAGGTCATTTATAACAAAAATATCATAACATTGACAGATGTTTGTTTTAAACGAGTTTTTTTTAATAAATAAAAAATTAAAAACTGAATCATTAATTTATTTCTAATTAAAATGTATTTAACAATTTTTAAACTCTTTTCTTTAGATCAATAGTTTGCGTCAAATCTTTAGGTGTTAATTTGACTGCCTTTTCTCCAATGAAAATGAATGAAAATTTGCAGACATATGCATTCGCGGGAACAATACACGAATAGTCAATAATTTTTGTTATGTTTATTAATTGTTTAAATAAAAAAAAACGATTTTAATGGAAAATGCTTAAATTCTCTGGTTTTTTACAATGTAAAAACTTGAAACTATTACGAATTGTAGCTAATTATATGAACTATACATAATTTCACTTTTTACGTTAATTGTTTACGTTATGCTTCATAAATAAACAATAAAGTTTCAAATTTTGAACGCTCATACAGGGTGATTGATTAGTAGTGTAAAGCACAATAGCTCCGCTATAGTAATAGAGATCAATAAAAGTTAATAACAAAAATTTTAGCCACCTTTGAGCTTCACATTACAAAATTAGTTAGAATGTTACAGGGTAGGGTGTTCGATAACACAGTGGCAGACCTCGCTTATGTTTTTTTAAATTGAACACCCTATATTTTATTTTATATTCGAAACCCTGTTAACTTCTCCATCACAAAAATATAAAGGTTTGTAATGTTATACAGGGTATTTACAAAGTTATAACCAATTTTGTATGAAAATCGTAACAAGTTCAACTCCCTGTATAAATAAAAATAAATAAAACAGCAATGGTTTATTAATGCCATATTTTTTTATTTATTGTCAAAATTTTTAAGAATTATTGATATTGCTAATTTTCTTTATATCAAATACAGGGTGAGTCAAAACGCAAGTACATTATTTTCTCAGTAATGTTAAATGGAACACCCTGTATTTTATATCATTATTGAAAAGTAACATTAACGTACTTTAATTTTTATATAACATTCCCTATGCCCAAATTTATTAGTTTTCGAGATATTTTCATTTTTCAGATCAAATTATTTTAGGTGTTTAAATTTATCTAAATTTTAAGTAATCCATGACTGAATTGACAATTGAAGATTACCGATTGTCAATCCGGTAATCAATGTAACACTGTAGCAAATAAAGAAATAAAAATAATTTATTAGTAATACATTTTACAAACAAAAACACAACCACTACATGCAACATTTTTGAAACAATCAAAAACTATCTTTTTATGTAAATGCAACAAATAAACAAAAAAAATTAGTAATAAATTTTACAAAAAAACACGCAAACACAAAATACAGTATTTTGTGAAGACAATTAAACACTACTTTTGTATGTAAATGTAACAATGTAACAAATAAAGAACGAAACATAATTTATCAGTAATACATTTTGCAAAAAAAACATGTTTGAAAAAATTAGAAGCTACTTTTAATAAAATATTTTTAATATTTAATTACATGAGGTGTTCAAAATGATCTCCTAACACATTTATGTACGCCTAAAAACGATCAATGAATGAGCTACTTACTCTACGGAGCATTTGTAAATTAACACATCGAAATACACTTTGTATTCTATTTTTCATCTCATCCCTTGTTGTTGGAGGTATTTTATAAACTTCATTATTAACGTAGCCCCAAAAAATCAATCCAGTTTATTAAATTCTGGTGATTTGGGTGGCCACACTACTGGTTCATTGAAAAATGAAAATATCTCGAAAACTAATAAATTTAGACATAGGGAATGTTATCTAAAAATTAAAGTACGGTAATGGTACTTTTCAATAGTGATATAAAATACAGGGTGTTCCATTTAAAATTACTGAGAAAATAATGTACTTGCGTTTTGACTCACCCTGTATTTGATATAAAGAAAATTAGCAATATCGACCATTCTTGAAAATTTTGACAATAGGTTAAAAAATATGGCATTAATAAACCATTGTTGTTTTGCTTATTTTTATTTATACAGGGAGTTGAACTTGTTACGATTTTCACATAAAATTGGTTATAACTTTATTGGTTATAACTGTATATTTGTTTATATGAAAATCTGCGCATATTCATGTCAAATTTCAATACGATACAAAATAAAACTTCAGCCAAAACTTCGACTTTAAAAAATTTGTGTTTTTATCGTGGTCTTAGAAAAACCGAAGCTAGGACAAATAATCCCCGGACAAATAACCCCGGACAAAAAATCTCCACAAATTATCCCTGAACAAAAAATCCCTGGACAAATAATCCCCGGACAAAAAATGCCCACAAAAAATCCCGGACAAATAATCCCCACAAATTTTTTTGGATAAAATATCCCCACAAAAAATCCCGGACAAAAAATCCCCAAGAAATATTTTGCTGGCGGAAGTTTTCCCGAAATTTTACTAAATTTCGAATTCCAATTCCATGCTGAAAACTTCAAATTATACATGACGAAAAAGTGTAAGTTTTTTCAAAAATCGTGGAAGATATGGGGAACGACCTAAGGCTACGGCTCCACGGGCGAGAAATTGACGCTAGCAGTAGCCGTAAAACGAACTTAAGGTTCCGCAGAACGGAATAGGAATGGCCGAACTGTACCGACTACAGGACTTGTGCGTAGTCGGTTCAGTTCGGCTATTCCTATTCCATTCCGCGGAACCTAAGTTCGTTTTACGGCTACTGCTAGCGTCAATTTCTCGCCCGTGGAGCCGTAGCCTAAGGCTCTCATGACAGGCGCTTAACGCGCGTTTTGATAACGCGCGATTACAACTACATACATTTTACTGAAGACCGTTCATATGCTAACGCGCATTTTAATGACCTAAAACGCGCGTTTTAATGACCTAAAACGCGGGTTAGCATGTGAACGGTCTTCAGTGGATGAGTTGGCCAAAGAAGAAATAAAAAATGGTGAGATTCTAACTCAGATCTTATCGACAGATGCAATAAATGACGTCAAAGCTAGAATAAATAAAATATGGAAAAAACAATGGAAAAATATTTCAAGCATAACAAAAAATTTATAATTTTCTTTACATCAAGAACTTCCTCCGCCACCTGAATACATATTTAAGTATAACCTGCCAAAGCAAGATATTTCTACTATCGTCAGATTAAAAACTCGACACGGAAAATATGAGGCACATCTGCACAAATTAGGAATAGTTAATTCATCAGTCTGTTTTTGTGATGTTTCGATTAGAGATTTGAACCATATTTTCTTTGAATGCAAAATTAACGAGAGATATATAAATTAATTATATTACAATTTACGACAAACACAAGTTCATTTTCCAATTAGTATAGAATATCTAATAAGTTGTCATAAAATGGAAATATTTAAATTACTCATTAACTACTTGAGAGAAACAAATATGGTCATTTAAGTGAAATAGGTATAAATATAACAAAACTAATAAATTGAGGTAAAAATAAAATAAAATTCTGTGGCTAACGGACCCGCATCCAAGCCATTTTCTCTCTCACACACACACACACACTTTTAGAGAACTATTCGGCAGCAAATATTTCTTGGGGATTTTTTGTCCAGGATTTTTTGTGGGGATATTTTGTCCAAAAAAATTTGTAGGGATTATTTGTCCGGGATTTTTTGTGGGGATTTTTTGTCCTGGGATTATTTTCCGGGGATTTTTTGTCCGGGGTTTTTTGTCCAGGGATAATTTGTGGGGATTTTTTGTCCGGGATTATTTGTCCGGGGATTATTTGTCCGGACCCCGAAAAACCACCGGTAGAGACGTTTTGTGCTACAATTAACATTAGAATTCGTTTTGGCGTATTAATTAAACGCTATTCTTTAGCTCAATCGTTTGGGTCAAATCTTTAGACGTTAATTTGACTGCCTTTTCTTCAATGCAAATGACTGAAAATTTGCAGACACGAGTAGTCAATAAAATTTTTTTAATATTTATTAATAATTGTTTAAATAAAAAAAACGATTTTAACGGAAAATGCTTAAATTCTCTTGTTTTTTACAATGAAGAATCTTCAAACTTTTACAGATTGTAGCTAATAATATGAACTATACATAATTTTACTTTTTACGTTAATTGTTTACGTTATGCTTCATAAATAAACAATAAAGTTTCAAATTTTTTGCCGATTCCGACTACTTTTCATGTTAGTAGGTACAGCTGGTTCCTAAAAAAACTGATACGACTCAGTAAGATTTGATTATTTTGAGCAGTGTATTTGATGGGTCTGACATTATAATTATCACAAACTGTCAAATTTAGTTAAAATAAACAAACTAACAACATAAATATGTTAATTCATAAATTATAATAATTATTAAGGTCAAAATTTTTATATTATTTTGAATTTCTGCATTTTATAAAGAGTAAATAAATGATAGTTTTTAGATAAAATAGGGTTGTTGTTATCATTTTTATTATTATTAAGGAATAAAACAAACGACTTAACTCAACAATAAAGAATTGTAACCAAAATAAAAGATAACTGGGCACTACCTGAGGCGGCAAAACATTTTAACATAAGCAGAACCATAGTTTTGCTGTTAATAAAAAATGAAGGGAACAAGAAACTCTCGAAAGAAAGCGAGGCAAAACTATACCAAATTTACGTATGTAAAAATAAAATTAATATTTTGTAATATCTCCATCAGCAGTGATAACAGTCTTCGGTTTATCTGCGTGAAAGGAAGTATGAGATTGTCTTCTTCAGAGAGCTCTTCCCAAACCTTGCTTTCTTTCGAGAGTTTCTTGTTCTCTCCATCTTTTAATAATATTAAAAACGGTTGTTCTGCTTACGTTAAAATGGTTCGCTACGGCATATAGCGACCAACCATCTTCTAATTTCGTTACAATTCTTGATTTTAGTTCTTTGCCAGCATGTGGAGCCATCTTTTGAGGTTGAACAGAATAAGTTATTTGACAAATTTTAATATTTGGCAGTGACAGTGACAGTAAGTAAATAATAAGTATTTATCCTTCAAAATACACTGCCCAATTTTCTACAAAATACGCTTTAAGAGTCGTATCAGTTTTTTTTGGAACCATCTGTACATCATATGTTTTATACATATTTTAATAAACATAACGATATATTTTAATGTGTGAAAAGTGTAAGACTAAAAAGTAAAAAATAAAAAATATGAAAAAATTTAAGAAACGCTTTTCTTTAGTTACGAGTGACTAAAATTAAAAATATTATATAAAAATCAACTAAAAATAAAAAAATAAAAAAATTGAAAAAATCTAACACATTCGTTAAAGAAAAGCGTGGGACGAAAACCGTTTATTCGATAATGACGCGCCACGCTTTTCTTTGACGAATGTGTTAGATTTTTTCAATTTTTTTTATAATATCTATAGCGATACGCTTTAATTACTATTTTTGCTAATTTTTATTTTTATTTTTAATAACTTTTTCAAAATGAAATAATACGTTCCATTTAAAATTCACATGCGTAGAATGGCCTGTTAGTTTTAGGAAACGAAATATATCAGTTCTCAGCTTTTTAAAAAAACCAGATGTTATACGCCCTTGTATGGGAAATTACCTTATCAGACCCTAGGCCCATAAATTAGTTTAAAAACCACAAACTAATGTTTTTAGTTCAGCGGAGTCGTTTTCACCAGTCTCGGTCGATTTCGCATCCCGGCAAGTGGTCTGACACTCTTACGAGATCTATAAGCAGAACACCCTTTTTTACCAAAATAAATAAGTATATTATTGACAGTTGTTTGCGTTTTAATTAATATTTATTTTATATAATTAATTCCGTCAACACACACCAAACGGAACATTATATATCTAATTTCTAATAAAAGCACACTTTGGCATAGAGTAGATTTTGTTGGTTAAGGTAAGGGTGCTTGCTGCGTTCTCTAAACGAACTGAAATATAAGACGGCTTTGGCTTCGTATTGCAATGAGATGAAAATGGGCATCCATTTTTATTTCTATTAGTATTACTCCTATCTGTGTATGTAAGGTTCCATTTTCGTTGGAATTTTTCCGCGCTGGACGGATGGGACGTGAATTGCAAATTATAGGATTCCCTCATCTTCCTAGCTCTAGCATCCGATTGGCTTAAATGGCCCCAATAAAGTTTTTTTACTTTAATATTATTTTATATTTTATTTAGTTGAAAACTTTGTATTTTTCATTGTATTTTCATTGTAGCAATGAAAATACAAATAGATGAGAAAAACCAAAGCTATACCAATCAACAGAGGAGTTCGCCAGGGAGACGTTATTTCACCAAAGCTGTTCACACTGGGACTTGAAGAGGTGTTCAAAGACATTAACTGGGTAGATAAAGGAATAAATGTTAATGGAAGAAAACTGAGTCATTTGAGATATGCTGACGACATTGTAATATTCGCTACAAGTTTCGAAGAATTACAGACCATGATGACGCAACTATTTCAAGCTTCGGAAAAAGTAGATCTTAAGATGAACTTGGAAAAAACAAAAGTAATGACGAATACACCGAACATTACAAAAATAAGGTTAAATGACATATATTTAGAAACAGTAAGCGAATACATCTACCTGGGACAGATAATGAAAGTTAACAAAGAAAATCAAACTGCCGAAATTACTAGAAGAATAAGGTTAGCGTGGGCAGGATTTGGAAAACTGAGTTGGATCTTGAAAAACACTAAAATAGAACAATATTTGAGAATAGACCAGGGCGCATCTGTAAAAACATTAGTACATTTGGACGTTGAGATGTGACTCAAATTTTTTTGCAGAAATTGCTTGAAAATAAATCAAATAATAATATTTGAGTTATCCTTCCTCTCAAAAAGGTCCGGAACATTATTTAAATAATCAAAATGTCAAAAAATTAAGGAAAAATTCGATTTTTTTCTTCGTTTTTTTTATTATAACTTTAAAAGTATTCATTTCCGAGAAAAGTTGAACTGACATAAAAGTTGCGTATATAAATTTCCTACAATATAGAATTGGTCAAAAATTTAAAAAATAGTCACCCTTGTTACAAAATAGCAATGATTGCGAAAAAACCATACAAAAAACAAGTATTCGCATTTTACGTTTTTAAACCATTTATGCTACACTTAGGACCTTCATATTTCACCCAGAAAAACTTTATGATACAGTAAAATAATACGGTAAATTTCATTAAGATCGGTTCAATAGATTTTGCAAAATAAATTTCGCAATCCAGCTTTCGCAAAAAAAATTCATTTTTTCAAAATGTTACAGGACTGAAAATAAAGCAGATAGCAAGTTAAATTTTTTTTTGCTTATAGAAATGTACTGTACCTTTCATTTTCAATTTTGCAGAATTAAAATCGATTAACACCACGGCGTCAGGAATTTTTTTTTAAATAAACATTAATTATTTGTGCTACGCGCAGGACAGCGGATAGTTTGCTCTGATTGGTCATTCCAATGACCTTTGATAATGATTGATACATTTTAATTTTTATTACATTTCGATGTAAATAAATAAATTTGTTTATTGCAAAATAAAAACACATACTCTATCCTTTGAAATAACACTTTTATTAGCAAAAACTTTCTTTGGTCATATATTTTAACTTAGAGAATAAAAGTTTATTATTTTTAAATATATGCAATTGTTTAAACAATATTTCACAAACAATAATAAAATTAGTTTGATTTTTGTGGAATTAAAATATTAAAATACAACAAAATATAGAGTAAGAAAATAATATATTAGATAAAGATTGGAAGAAATTTTGGTGGAAATCAACTTGTGTGAATCGAACACCGCTGTCCTGCGCGTACCACCAAAAATTAATGTTTATTTAAAAAAATTCCTGACGCCGTGGTAATTAATCGATTTTAATTTTGCAAATTGTAGATGAAAGGTACAGTACACTTTTATAAGCAAAAAAAATTTCAACTTGCCATCTGCTTTATTTTCGGTCCTGTAACATTTTGAAAAAATGAATTTTTTTTGCGAAAGCTGAATTGCGAAATTTATTTTGCAAAATCTATTGAACCGACCTTAATGAAATTTAGAGTATTATTTTACTGTATCATAATGTTTTTCTGAGTGAAATATGAAGGTCCTAAGTGTAGCATAAATGGTTGAAAAACGTAAAATGCCATTACTTGATTTTGTATGTTTTTTTCGCAATTATTGCTATTTTGCAACTAGGGTGACTATTTTTTAAATTTTTAACCAATTCTTTATTATAGGAAATTTAATTACGCAACTTTTATGTTAGTACAACTTTTCTCGGAAATGAATACTTTTAAAGTTATAATAACAAAACGAAGAATAAAATCGAATTTTTCCTTCATTTTTTGCCATTTTGATTATTTAAACAATTTCCGGACCTTTTTGAGAGGGAGGATAACTCAAATATTATTATTTGATTTATTTTCAAGCAATTTCTGCAAAAAAATTTGAGTCACCTCTCAACGTCCATCTCAAAACAGATGCGCCCTGGACTAGAACCAGAGTTTACGGTCAGTGTATTCTCCCTATACTTACGTATGGTTCACAGATGTGGACACTCACCAAGGCCAATTAGTATGGATAAAATAGTAAAGGCACAAAGAGCGATGGAAAGATCAATGCTCGGGGTGAGGCTCATAGACAAAAAATCAAATACATGGATTAGAAGCAAAACCAAAGTAAAAGACGCAGGAGAACATGCTGCCAAATTAAAATGGAGCTTCGCAGGACACAATGCCCGACTGAAGGATAAAAGATGGAATCACGAAATACAACAATGGAGACCGTGGTTAGGAAGGAGAAGTAGAGGAAGGCCACAAATTAGATGGGCCGATGACATACAGAAGTTTGGAGGACACAACTGGAAACAGGTGGCGCAAAATAGACAACACTGGATTGAATTGGGGGAGGCCTATGTCCAAAGTTGAATTACTGAAGGATGAAGAAGAAGAAAACTTTGACTTGTATCTAGCAGATGTCGCTATGACACCTACGTAGACCATTTTGTTAGTTGCAATACGAGGCTAGTCATCTGGATTATTTCAGTTTGGTTTAGAGATAGCAACATATGCATTCTCTGATAAAAAACTAACGAGTTTTAAAACCGTTCGGTAAGGGTGCTTGTTGCGCTCTCTAAACGAACTGAAATATAAGACGGCTTTAGCTTTGTGGCTTTGAGACGATAAAGAAAACGGCAGTGGAAACAGTTGGCTACAAGAAAAACAGTAACAAACCCTGGATGACAAAAACAACATGGGACAAGATACAAGAACGTAAACAAATTAAAGTCAAGTTACTAGGAATGAAAGACGACGATGAGAAGCAACGATTAGAACATAAATACTGGGAAAAAAATAAAGAAGTCAAAAGAAGCGCAAGAAATGACAAAAGATCATACCAAAACGAACTCATTAATGAAGCTGAAAATGCGGCAAGAGAAAACGACCTAAAAAAATTGTATGACATCACAAGAACCTTGACAAGAACAAGCCGAAATGGTACCACTAAAATAAAAGATAAAGATGGTGTCGTACTGAAAACAGAACAACAAATTCTTACTAGATGGATGGAATATTTCAAAGAAATGTATGAAGAACAGAATATAATAAACCAAATAGAAGAGGAACCTAACAGACAACCAACGAACATGAACACCCAAGAATTCACCTATGAAGAGATAAAAGATGCAATTAATCAATTAAAAAGAGGAAAAGCTGCCGGAATAGACAATATCCCTGCTGAGTTAATCAAAGCTGACATCGAAACGTCCATCTCTATACTGTACACACTTTTAAATAAAATTTGGAGAACCGAAGAGCTACCCAGAAAATGGACACAAGGCTTAATTGTAAAAATTCCTAAGAAGGGCGACACATCCAAATGTGAAAATTGGAGGCCGATCACCCTGCTATGCACAGCAAGCAAAATAATGACCCGAATCATGCTTGAAAGAATGAAGAAGGAATTTGATAAAGTTATAAGGGAAAACCAAGCTGGATTTCAGACACGAAGATCCTGCATTGACCACATTTGTACGATGAGAACGATTATAGAGCAATCATTAGAGTGGCAGAATAAGCAATATGTGAACTTTATAGACTTCGAGAAAGCGTTTGATCGTGTAGATCGCAAAGCCTTATGGAAATTGCTAGAGAAATACGGAATGCCTCCCAAGTATATCAGAATTATAAATCTGTTCTACGAAGGGTCCACAGCACGCATAGTCCACGAAGGCAAGTTAACAGAACAAATAGATATTGGTACAGGAGTAAGGCAAGACTGTGTGCTCTCTCCAACCTTATTCCTGATAGTAATCGACTGGATCATGTCTAAGGCTACTAGTAATAAGACTGGAATAAGATGGAATGTTTTTAACCAACTTGAGGACTTGGAATTTGCAGATGACATATGCCTTTTAACAGAAAAAAGACAACACATGCAACGCAAAACTGAAAAAGTAGCAGAGGCAGGGAAGAAGGTCGGACTTAACATAAACGTCAGAAAAACTAAGATAATGAAAATAAATACACCAAGAGAAATGGGAATATCACTGGGAGGCACGGAATTAGAAACGGTAGAGAAATTTAACTACTTGGGCAGTATTTTGAACAACAAAGGAGGGACGGAGGAGGACGTAAAACGGAGAATAGGAATAGCTCAAAACGCATTCAATATGCTAAGAAAAATGTGGTCTTCACGTCAGATGACAAGTAAAACCAAGATAAGATTATTCAACAGCAACGTAAAGACTGTATTATTATACGGAGCAGAAACTTGGAAAGTGTCAAGAAAATGTATCGGACAGATGCAAGTGTTTATAAATAAATGCCTAAGGAAGATTCTTAACATTTACTGGCCAAACCGCATATCAAACCAAGAATTATGGACAAGAACTAACCAGGTACCTATATCTAAGACAATATGCAAAAGGAAATGGAGTTGGACGGGGCACACACTAAGAAGACCTGATACAGACATTGCAAGGCAAGCCCTAGAATACACACCACATGGCAAGAGAAGACCAGGTAGACCCGTAGAAACGTGGAAAAGAAGTGTGGACAAAGAAATTAATGCTATTGGGAAAACCTGGGCAGAAATAAAGATTAGTGCAAAGGATAGGACAGAATGGAGGCAGACAGTTGACGCCCTATGCTCCGCATGGAGTGAAGAGGAATAAGTAAGTAAGTTAGCTTTGTATTGCAATGAGATGAAAATCTCTATTCATTTTTATTTCTATTAATATTACTCCTATCTGAGTATGTAGGGTTCCATTTTTGTTGGAATTTTTCCGCGCTGGACAGATGGGACGTGGATTGCAAATTATAGGATTCCCTCATCTTCCTAGCTCCAGCATCCGATTGGCTTGCATTTTTAAAAGGCACGGAGGTGTAACCAGAAAATGGTCCCAATAAACTTTTTTTTCTACGACCGTTTAATAATATGCTCATTATTCGCTATTTTTTAATAGATAATAGCACCCATTACTGTACCCGTGAGTAATAATTCATTACTCACGGGCTGAAGTTACTCGCGGGTCATTACTCACGGGCTGAAGTTAGATTCAAGTGGCGCATGCCAATTTTAATATTAATTGTATCTCTATAAACTGTAAACAAAATTACTTAAACTTGCTTATTTAATACATAATTTAATTATTGTAATTTATATCAATAATTAACCAGGAAAAATTTTAAAGGAATTTTAACTGTAACAATGTCAGTATATTTTTACGTTTAGGTATGTCTTGTTTACTAAAAATTTTGACGTTTATCATTTATTTAAGTGACAGTGACGTTAGCGCATTTTGTTGGTGTTAATTGGAATTTATAACTAATATCATTGATTAATAAGTACAGAGGAATATTTATAAATTTATTTTATACAAGAGGAATTGTACAAGAGGAATATTTATAATCAATGCTAATATTGTGTTTCTTTTTCAAGTTATATTGTGTTAAATATGATATAACATATTATATATTATTAAATATATTATATTATAGTTAAATGTAAATATACATTATAGCTATATGAAATACGTCCACCCACAATAGCCATTTCCTATTTATTAGATTCACTGACAGTAGGTACAAATTTATGCTTATAATTTTTCGAAAACGAATAGAACTTGGATTGACTATTTCTGGTTGCATTTTTATAATAAATAAGAATTGGGTAATAGTAGGCAACCAATTATTTAGCCACGTACTAGGGGTAAACAGCATTTAAGCATTTTGATAAACTATTTTAACTTAAACAATAAATGCTGTATAAAAGGTATATTTAAAAAACCCTCAAAAGGGCCACATCAATTCACATAACTAGTTTTCGACTGGTTTACCAGTCATCATCAGTGCTTACGTGCAATGTACATGTTAGCCACCAAAATGCTATTTTACAAAAATATGTGGGTCAAAGCCCATTTCAAGTAGTCCGTTAAGGAAACATAAGTATAAAAAGCTACCTTAAGCCTTGATGTTTAAAATATAATTTAATTTGCCCTAGGTAACATCTGAAACTTGGGTGTGACTTGTTCACATGTTGGAAGTTTGACGGCAAGTTTGACTTCCAACATGTGAACAAGTCACACCCAAGTTTCAGATGTTACCTAGGGCAAATTAAATTATATTTTAAACATCAAGGCTTAAGGTAGCTTTTTATACTTATGTTTCCTTAACGGACTACTTGAAATGGGCTTTGACCCACATATTTTTGTAAAATAGCATTTTGGTGGCTAACATGTACATTGCACGTAAGCACTGATGATGACTGGTAAACCAGTCGAAAACTAGTTATGTGAATTGATGTGGCCCTTTTGAGGGTTTTTTAAATATACCTTTTATACAGCATTTATTGTTTTTGTATCACATGGTATACAGCCAACTACAGGAAAACTTTTTTCCTTGTGGATTTTTATTTTAACTTAAAACTCGAGTAGTTGATAATTATATTTTTTACTAATTAAAATAATAAAAAGGTCGTAGAAAAAGTATAGTATTCTACTCGCATGTAATGGCTATTACTCACTCTGATGAATTACGACACTCGCATACGGCTCGTGTCGCAAACTTCATCATCGTGAGTAATAGCCATCATTACATGCTCGTTGAATAATATACTATAATTTAATATTATTTTATATTTTATTACGTTGAAAACTCTGACTTGGATAACGTTTAATTATTGTAATTAAGGTAGAAATAGCAAAGGTGACATTGATTTGTAATAAATTTTGTGGAAGTAACGAAAACAAAAGTTTTCAGTGTTTTATTGTTAGATAAAATGAACTTCCGTAAAGGAACGGTACAATCCATCATTTATTCAATAGCAAAGGGTAGTATTGTTGTTGTTTTCTGACAAAAACAATAGGAATCGATTTTATTTTAATCATAACTCTCTTAGTTTATATTATGTTAGATTAGAGAGTTCTAGAAGGTCTCATTTTAAATCTTTTTTAAAGTATTTTTAAAGTAATATTCAGGGTGATTTTTTAAGAATGTTCAATCTCTGAGCTGTAGATTCTAGACCTCAAAATATCAAGATTTGACCCAAACCACTTAAATAAAATGTGACTCCTTACTGAGTTACAGGGTGTTTTATTTATAAATTTAAAAATTATTTGTACCCAGTACTTTAAAACTATTTGACATATACTTGTTATACTTGGCAGAGAGTGTAGGTACTGTACATTCTACTAAATTATGATAAACGTTTTTGGCTACTCCCAGAGGCGTACGACAGGGGACAGTGAATGGTTGACCCTTCCCAAATTCTACGCCACTGGCGGAATTGCTATTTTAGCACAATTTTTCTATTCTCCAATATGTAAATAATATACTCTACACTCGTAACGGTAAAGTCATTAGTTTTCGGGATATTTGAAGTTAAGCATGTAACGGTACAGTTATTATTGTGCCGCAAACAAACGGTAACGGTAATTTTATTTGTACCCAGTACTTTAAAACTCTCAAACTTCAAAGTGAAGAGGACTTACAACGTATAATGCGCCAATTTAATACACCGCCAGAAAATTTAACATATTAATTTCGCCACAAAATGCATGGTTATAACTAAAGCTCGGATTATAGGCAAAATGCCTTTTTTTTGCCTATTATAATTGTTTTTTGCACTTTTTGCCTTTTTTCGTAAATTCCGCCTATTTGTGCCTTTTTTAAAATTTCATGGTACTACCCATGATATTATTCTATTACTAAACCATTCTATAATAAAATTTTGGGTCAATAATAAAATATCAATGGTTTGTTTATATAACAGATTTCTAGGAAAATGTACCTGATCGAGACTTGAGGGTTAACTATTTGGAAATCCCTAAGCTTTATTAGTTTATTATCAGTTGTACAGTCGGTTACTGTATCAGAGTTTAGTCACAAATTGCTATATCCTAGTTTAGTTTTGTTGCGTATACCGAAAAGCAAAGAACACGTTTTAAAACGTTTTAGACATTTGTGTGAAAAGATGACATCTAAATTAAGGCTATGGATCGCACCTTATTCGGAACTCTCTCTAGAAGGAGATGGAGCATTTTGTAAACCATGCGGCAAATCGGTAAGTTTTATTTTTTCTCTTTTTTTCTCGTCCCACAACATAACTAAATTCTAAAGCGGTTTTATAATTCTAATTATTTTTTTCAGTTCTCACATTTTAAGTAGAAAAAAGTACTTTATTGACCAGCATTGTGGAACCCCACTTCATAAACGTAATTTGGAAAAATTAAATTCCTCTAAGTTAGCCCAAATATCTCTGCGGGATAGTTTAAGCAGTTCAAAAAAAGGAGGAAGACGCATTTAAATTTGATTTATGCCAGATGATGATTGCATCCAACATTCCTCTATATAAAGTTAATATCCCTAGTTTTAAATGCTTTTTCGAAAAATATCTTAATAAATCCTTACCGGACGAGAGTACATTGAGAAAACATACTGTGGAAAAATGTTATGTGGAATGTATTTCAAAAATTAAGCGGGAGTTAGTGGGCAATTTTTGTATATTATCGTGGATGAAACGACAGATGTATGCGGCAGGTATATAGTTAATTTAATGATTGGAATTTTGAACGAAAACTTTGCGAGAAAACCCTATTTAGTTGCCGTTAAAGAATTGGGGAAAACAAACAATTTAACAATAACGTAGAATGAAGTAAACAGGGTTTACCCTTTTAATGTTTTAATTTAACAATAAGTCGATTTATACAAGATAGTTTAACAAACCTCTTTTTACCCAACCTTATACCAGTGAATAAAATAGTTTTAATGCTTTCAGATGCTGCGGCATATATGTTAAAAGCTGCTGTTAATTTAAAGATTTTTTATCCTAATTTAATTCATTACACTTGTGTAGCCCACGGGGTAAATAGAATTGCTGAAGAAATAAGAAATCTGTTTCCGTTGGTAAATAATTTTATAAATTTTATGAACAAAGTTTTTGTAAAGGCTCCGTTGAGGGTGCAAATATGAAAGATTTCCCTGTGTCCCTTTGCCACCTAAACCAGTAATTACAAGGTGGGGAACCTGGCTCGAAGCAGTTTTTTTACTTTGAACACTGCAATGAAATAGAATTAGTTATGTCAGAATTTGATGATGATATTTCCGAAGCCATTCGAGAAGCAAAAAAAATATTAAAAAATCCCAAATTGAAACAGGAACTCGCTTATATCAATGACAATTATAAATTAATAGTTACCACAATTACCTTATTAGAAAAACAAGAGATAAATTTATGTGAGTCAGTAAAATTAATAGATAATTTAAAGACGAAAATTAAATCGGCACCTGGAAGTAACGGTCAATTAATTTAAAAAAAGTGAAATATGTTTTCGACAAGAATGAAGGTTTTTCGTTTTTATCTAATGTTGCTAAAGTTTTTAATGGGACATTTTCCGAGGAATTACAAATTATGCCAGATTTATTATCCGCTCTGAAATATGCTCCAATTACATCTGTCGATGTCGAACGTTCGTTTTCAATGTACAAATTAATTTTAAGTGATCGAAGACATAGTTTTAAGACCGAAAATATTGAAAAATATTTAGTTGTTTCTATATTGATAAAATTTTAAGTGGTTATAAATAATAAGTTATATTCCTGTATTGCCTATATTTTGCCTAAATGTTAATATTCCTGCCTTTTTTAATAAAAATCTTTGCCTATATAGGCGCCTTTTTCTTCAATTTTTGTTGCCTATAAATCCGAGCTTTAGTTATAACAACCAATTTAACATGTAAATTAGAGCTGGGGGGTCAGATAATAGAACAAGTGATTAAATATCTAGGCATCACACTATCTAGCGACGGAAAGCTCGAAACAGAAGTAGAAGATCAAGTGAATAGAGCAAACAGATATAAAATGCGGAGAAATAAAATATCAGAAAGAAAATGAAAGGCATAATTTACAAAACAGTTGTGTAATGAGTTATCAGACCAATGGCATACGCGGCAGAAACACGACCTGATACAGAGAGAACAAAAATAATGCTAGAAACAGTAGAGATGAAAAATCGATGGTAAAACACTATGGGACACAGCTAGAACTACAGATATATGCCGGAGATGCAAGGTGGAGAGTGGAGAACATTAGCTTTGATCGCGCAGTACGTCCTGGGTATACCCAGAGGGAGAACGCCTGCGCATTACAAAATTAGGCGTTCGTGGAGTCCAAATCTTTCCCTCTGAACACCTTCCGGATTTTTAATTCGGTGTTCGCGCAGTACAGAAAAAAGATCCTGAACGTGTCCGGGATACGCTCTCGACGTTCGAGGATTTTGTTTCGGATTTTAAGTTCGCACAGGCGCACAAAATATTTGGGAAGAATTTCTTGACATTCTGTTCTTACTCCTTCCAATTCTTAACCTAAAATATTGTTTTGTTAAACAGCTTGTAGATGTAGATTCTGGTTTTTAAAGTTTTGAAATTATGTAAAGTGTTGTATCATTTAAATATTCTTCAAACAAATTTTAATATTTTTTATATTAAAGCTTTTTTAGTTGTTTTTGTCAATGCTTTCCATTTCGTATGTTTATAAATAAGTAGGTACCTTTTCTAGTATTATTTTCATTCGATATTCGATAATTATCTATAAGGGTAGTATGTATTACAATAAACTGTACTCTGTTTTTACTTAATTTCTTCTATCTAAATGAGCTTTTAAGTACCTACATATTCTTGTGGTTTATTTTTCAGTTTAATTTATGAGTTAAATTAGTCTCTTATTGAATATAATGAAACATAAACAATACATCAAACTTATTCTGAAACTATTTCTTGTATCTTGTTATATTTCATTATTTTTGTGGTGTAACCACAACACAATGCCACAACCCATTAAATTCAATATATAGATATCAAAATTGGAAATGATTGTTTTACTAAATTATTCCTTCCTTCAGATAATGTTCAACCCCCAGGAAGTTAAAGGTAATTTTTATATCTAAATAACAATCTTTTACTCTCTACAAAAATGTAAGCTGGATTTCAGAGTGGAAATAACCACATTATATTGTGGAAATAATAAGAAAGACTCTAATCAAATTTCTACCTTCTAAAAAAGGCATTGAATTATTGAATAGAAAGTTAATCCTTTGCCTGTTGCATTTATTCTCTTTTCTCTTTCTCTTTGTTGACATACAAATTTGTTGAATTTGCATTTTTTTTTATATTTATTTCGAAATAAGAAAGAGACAACAAAAGGCTTCCTTCTCTAACCTTAATGTATGCAACCCGTCATTACATTGCGAATCCGAAAATTGTTCGCGGAGCGAAAAATCCTGAGCATGTCCAGGATAAGTTTACGTTGACGCCTGCGCATTGGAAACTAATCCCGAACTTACTCTGGGTATGCTCGATTTATACTGCGCGAACACTACTATTAATAACTGGGTAAGAAACAGAAGAGTAAAATGAAACGACCACACAAGCATGGAATGACAACAAATAGAGTAGTAAGGACGACGAGAGATATGATTTCCCAATTAAATAGGAAGACGATCAGCGGGACGACCACGAAAACGATGGAACAACAACCTACTGGAGGCACATTGAAAAAACAGTCATATCGATACAAAAAGGAGGAAAGAAGGGTTCACGAATTAATTCATGAAGAAATTGATACCAATTTTCCTCCTTCTCATTTCCTCATCCAAAATCCTATTTTTCTCATTTATTTGAAATGAATTCGGTATCACGAACCTATATTAATTTATAAATTTATTTATAAATTTATTAACAAACTGCAGTCCAAAAATAGTTTAAGCTTGTCTTAATGGGCGAATAGTATTTTTAAACAAACACACATAAAATTCAGTTGCAATAAATTAGCTCCTGGTTGAAAATGTACTGCCACAGCTTCTATATAAATATCAACAGCACCTTCATTTGCCAGTATTTTAATGTTTTCTTTATTAACTACTGCAATATTATTTAAAACTGAACAAGCTGATATTATTCTTTGAAGAAAAGGTAACTTGCATCTCATTCCACATGTTAAAATGGGAAATCTCTTCAAAATACTAAATGTTTTTTCAATAACAATTCTTGAAGCAATTTATGATTGATTTTACAGCACTTCAATGGCTGTCTGGAGATTCTGCAATGGTGTCATTAGGTAGTTGAGGACTGGATATCCAGTATTCCCTAATAATGCATTCTCCAGAAATTCCCCATTTTATATACCCATAATATACAAAAGTATGAACAACTCCTAAAATAGCATTTCTAATTGCACTTCCATATTGAACAATAAGTATTATGGGTTATGTTGCTCTTTAAACAACAAAATAATTAAATTCAATGTTTTACTTTTTTCAATGATCATATTTTAATTTTTATCTACATAGGATCTTATTACAGGTATCAAAAAAATAGAATTTTATAGGTTATTTTTATTTTATATTCTCAAAAATATTTAATGTCACTTGTCAAAATAACAGATTCCAAATCTACGTTTGCAATAGGTTTGTTCCAACATGAACTTTTGGACGGTCCAGAAACCGTCACGAAACTACTTGTACCGTTTGTTGTGCGCATGTTCGTAATTGTATCGCCCAGTTATCGTCCCATGACGGTAATCATATATTTGTCATTTTTGTTGGTGACAGCTTGTGTGCTTTTAGTCGATCAAAGGCTCAAAAACTTTAAAGAATTAAATCCTAGTGCGCAAGTCAGTCCAACCAGCACATTATGCATTTGCCCGATTACTGAAATGATCATCACGAAACCGTCACCGAAAGATCACAATTCTTGTTGGAACAGTGGGAAGGACGATCCGATGACGATCATATTTTTGTTGGAACGGATTTTGTTTACTGCGCAGAAGCGTTACCGTTTCGTGACGGTTCTCGGTCGTGTTGGAACAAACCTAATAAGTCTCTTTTAGACCCGTCCTCTATTTGTCCTTTATTAAAGTATCCTGTAATAAAAGATCCTTTATTTGACGGTTGCAATAAGTCTCTAATAATCGGCGGGCTGAAAAGTTCGTGGGCTGACACATAGATTGCTCTACTGGTATTAAATCCATATGATAGGATGGACGGAGAACTCCCCTATATCTGACACAGAATCTGGTGTCCGAAAGATCATTAGACATTTTCAGTCTACACTCCCAAAAATTTAAAAAATAATTTGATTTTCACAATGATAAACACACGACAAACAACGATCAAATACGCACATACAAACAAAACAATATTTGATCATGTCGTGTTCGTAAAAATTTCTCCCCTTCCTATCAAAACGTATACTTCACCGAAGTATATGTTTCGGACACTTTTTATAGTTGTTGCTGTGTCTATCCTCTTATATATTATGTCCTCTTATATATTATGTCATTGGATTTTTAGTTAGCCCTAACCTTCAAAAAATGCGCGTTTATAAATTTGACAGCTGTCGAACTATTTTTTTGAGATATAGCAGTTTAAGTGAAGTCACTTATGTGGCTTCCTTTTAAACCACCTTTTTATCCACCTTTTAATCCACCTTTTAAAAAAATGGATAAAAAGCAATTTCGTACCTTAATATTTGATTGCTTTTTGGCAAAAATAAATACTGTTGAAGCCAAATCTTGGTTTGATAAACAATATTCGGACTCTGCACAAGGAAAATCAACCGTTGAGGAATGGTTTGCTAAGTTTAAACGAGGCGAAATGAGCACCGAGGACGATGCATGCAGTGGACGCCCAAAGAGGCTGTTACCGATGAAAACATCAAAAAGTCCACAAAATAATTTTGGATGACCATAAAGTGAAGTTGTTCGAGAATGCTGAGACTGTAAAGACATAAAAGAAACGTGTTGGATATAATATGCATGAAAAGTTGGGTATGCGAAAGCTCTGTGCAAAGTGGATGCCGCGAGAGCTCACAATCGATCAAAAACAACAACGAATTGGTGTTTCTAAGAAGTATTTGAGCTATTCAATCGTAATAAAACCGAATTTTTGCGTCGATATATTACAATGGATGACACATGGCTCCATCATTTCACACCGGAGTCTAATCGACAGTCTGCCGGGTCGACTGCACGTGATGAACCGACTCCAAAGCGTGGAAAGACGCAACAGTCGGCTGGCAAGGTTAAGCTTTGATCGCGCAGTACGTCCTGGGTATACCCAGAGGGAGAACGCCTGCGCATTACAAAATTGGGCGTTCGCGGAGTCCAAATCTTTCCCTCTGAACACCCTCCGGATTTTTAATTCGGTGTTCGCGCAGTACAGAAAAAAGATCCTGAACGTGTCCGGGATACGCTCTCGACGTTCGAGGATTTTGTTTCGGATTTTAAGTTCGCACAGACGCACAAAATATTTGGGAAGAATTTCTTGACATTCTGTTCATACTCCTTCCAATTCTTAACCTAAAATATTGTTTTGTTAAACAGCGTAGATGTAGATTCTGGTTTTTAAAGTTTTGAAATTATGCAAAGTGTTGTATCATTTAAATATTCTTCAAACAAATTTTAATATTTTTTATATTAAAGCTTTTTTAGTTGTTTTTGTCAATGTTTTCCATTTCGTATGTTTATAAATAAGTAGGTACCTTTTCTAGTATTATTTTCATTCGATATTCGATAATTATCTATTTACGGTAGTATGTATTACAATAAATTGTACTATGTTTTTACTTAATTTCTTCTATCTAAATGAGCTTATAAGTATTTACCTACATATTCTTGTGGTTTATTTTTCAGTTTAATTTATGAGTTAAATTAGTCTCTTATTGAATATAATGAAACATAAACAATACATCAAACTTATTCTGAAACTATTTCTTGTGTCTTGTTATATTTCATTATTTTTGTGGTGTAATAAACCACAACCCATTAAATTCAATACATAGATATCAAAATTGGAAATGATTGTTTTACTAAATTATTCCTTCCTTCAAATAATGTTCAACCCCCAGGAAGTTAAAGGTAATTTTTATATCTAAATATCAACAATCTTTTACTCTCTCCAAAAATGTTAGCTGGATTTCAGAGTGGAAATAACCACATTATATTGTGGAAATAATAAAGAAAGACTCTAATCAAATTTCTACCTTCTAAGAAAGGCATTGAATTATTGAATAGAAAGTTATAATCGTAATTCTTTGCCTGTTGCCTTTATTCTCTTTTCTCTTTCTCTTTGTTGACATACAAATTTGTTGCACTTGCATTTTTTTTGGCATTTATTTCGAAATAAAAAAGAAACAACAAAAGGCTTCCTTCTCTAACCTTAATGTATGCAACCCGTCATTACATTGCGAATCCGAAAATTGTTCGCGGAGCGAAAAATCCTGAGCATGTCCAGGATAAGTTTACGTTGACGCCTGCGCATTGGAAACTAATCCCGAACTTACTCTGGGTATGCTCGATTTGTACTGCGCGAACACTACTATAAGATGGCATCAGTATTTTGGGATGCGCATGGTATAATATTCATCGAGTGTCTTGAAAAAAAAAACATTAACAGCGACTATTAAGTTGCGCTATTGGGGCGTTTGAACGACGAAATCGTGTAAAAATGCTCCCATTTGAAGAAAAATAAAGTGCTGTTTCATCAAGATAACGCACCCTGTAACAAATTAATGAAAATGATGGCAAAATTTCATGAATTTGCATTCGAATTGCCTCCGCAGCCACCGTATTCACCAGATATGGCTCCCGGCGACTACTACCTGCTAGCTGACCTCAATAGAATGCTCGCTGAAAAGAAATTTAGCACCAATGAAGAGTTAATCGCCAAAACTGAGGCTTATTTTGAGGCTAAAGACAAATTGTATTATAAAAATGGTATTGAAAAGTTGTATGGCTGCCATAATCGTTGTAGAGCACTCGAAGGAAACTATTTTGAATAATAAAATCAAATTTTATAAAAAAAAATTCTTTCTATGTTAGCCTACGAACTTTTCAGCCCGCCTGTTATTATCAATTAATAAAAGATAGAAGATAAGATATGTATTTTTATTATGAAAATCATTCAATTTCGAGGGCGGGGAGCCAGCATTTAATTTCGTTATATGGACTTTATCTTCAGTTGTATGAAGTTACTAATAATGAGGACAAAAATAAAACGGAAAGGTTATTTACCATAAAATCAATAGCAGAACAATTTAATCATAAGTACCCATCGGCCGATAAATATAAATATTCAGGTCATGAAAATTAATAGTTTAGGAACAGAATGTTTTGTAGAAAAAAAAATACGGGACAGCGTGACTAGCAGCAGTGGGAAAAATGACGTTTATTGTCTCACCTTATGCTACTTCGATCAGTTAAAATTTCTAGATGGTAGTAAAATTTGTAGAATTATATATAATCTTAATATTTCTAATTATAATTCATCAAAATTTCCCACAGAGGAATTTATTTCACTAGGATTAAATAATGAAAATCTTTTGATATCTCATCTTTGCATTCTCAGTTAAGTGTGGTTTATGAAACAACTGACATTAGTGATAAAGAAATACCCAGAAATCAGTCTTCTATAACTACTGGTTTGAACAAGTCACTGTGTGAAAGTGTGAAGTGGTCAAGTTGTGTGAAGTAGTAGGTACTAACTATCCTAGCCACAACTGCATCAGTTGAACGAAGTTTTTCATTATTAAAATGCATTAAAAGTTTCAAATTAATAGTTTAAAAGAAATTCAACAAGCGAAATTTAGCCCTATTATCCATTGAAAAAGACTGCATTCAACAATTATCAGAAGTTGATAGGAGAATAGACCTCAAGTATAATTAAGTGTCATATTGTTGAAAGTTGTGTGTACAACTCACATGAGACTTCTACCAAATGGTTATAGTACGCTTGCTACGTACCACTAAAATGAAACCGACAAATATTAAAAGTAATATAAATAAATAGTCACAAGCCTGACTAAGAGAAAATACTATAATGAACTAAGTAAACTTAAGGAATGAAATTGAAGCGAAGAAATATAATATACAAACGATGTAAAT
Organism: Diabrotica virgifera virgifera; assembly: GCF_917563875.1. Lineage (NCBI taxonomy): Eukaryota > Metazoa > Arthropoda > Insecta > Coleoptera > Chrysomelidae > Diabrotica > Diabrotica virgifera. The sequence continues at coordinate 6,655,626 of NC_065452.1, read as the reverse complement.
TGACCGAACAAATGAAGAAAAGCTAATGAACACAAAATATTTGGGAAACAAGCAACTAATACAACCTAAATTTATATAATGACATGAAATCGACCTAACCTAAATAAACAATAAAATATAAAAAGTAATACCTTTTGGGCAAATACGCAGAGCTCAACGTACAGTACCGCAAAATTATACATGAGTTTGGGAACTTATTACAATAATATACCAATATGTTATATAAAAAGGTAAGTTAAACCTTTGAAAAAATTAATAACCATAGTGCATTAAACCAAAAGTCCGAAATATAAAAACGCAACAGTTATTAAAATCACAAAACTAATTGTTCCCAAACGAATCCCTTCATCGAACGACTTCAAGATAAAGTTCGATGCTGCAATCCATAGGCTGCAATGAGCACACGGAGAGTGCTAACATGTCCTATCCATAGGTGCAGGTGGAAAGATGATAGAAGATGGAACTGGAACGCCCCATAGCTTGTTCCCAAAATGACATATTCCCTGATTGACTTGGCTGTGGCTGTCTCAGGGCTTCTCGAGATGTTTAAAGGGTATGAATTCGTACATTTCTTCCAAATGGCTAAAAACATATCCTTCGTTTTATTTATCATATAAACCGGTGAGCAAAAGGTAAAGAGAAGAAGAAATAAGTAGATGAGAAAACCTTTTTAGAAGAAATAATACAGAAAAAGCGACCATTAAATGGAGCAAAAATTAATCTCAGGTAACCTTGAACTATTTTGGGTGTGAAGATATGAACAAATAATGACATTGAATTTGAAATTTGAATATGATTTATCTGAGAGAATATGATATTTGTAAAAATATATTGAATCTATAAAAATATTGGATGTTCAATAAATTTAAAACCTACAGAGAAATGATAATTATTTCCAATATTAATTGAGAATTGCATATGTTTGGTTATGTCTAACCAAAATCTTATTTTATATATAATTTTCCGTGAATGGATATTAAATAAAAATCGAAATAATCTATATATTTCACTTAATGGGTTGACTCAGAAAATTTACCAATGAAACTACTTAAATTTGTAAATAATTTAAAATTGTGGCTTATTTCCCATTTGAATATACTTGATTATAAAAATGCCACAAGAAATAGCTTCAGAACAACATTAATGAAACTACTATTTCAAATATTATACAAGCTAACATATAGTTATAAGGCTAACAAAAAAATTATTGTAAAAAAAAACCCTCACCGGATGATTCCTATTTAGGCTCCAAGAGGAGTTGTGTCCCACATATGTGTCCCTACTCCAGACAACCCTTGGTGGTAACTTTTCACTTTAAAATTGATGTTACATAAAATAAGATGGATGGAAATCATTCTCCATTTTATGGTACCATACCAACCTCACATACAGCCACAAGCCAAGTGCCGAACATTTCTCTCTCTTTCAAAGAGGAGAACGTCAAACTCTCACGGAACACGAATTTAACGCCAAGGAACGATTCAACAAGTATGTTCCGTAGACGCCGAAATGTGACGTCATGTAAGTAGTCCTTTACGAGAGAATTAGAAAATGTAATTATTAGATTAAGAGAAAATAATTATAAAAATAATTAAAGCGTTCAAAACTGATTTCGTAACGTCAAACCGTTACAAGCTGAGTAAGCGGTAGCGTTCAGACGACACCGCTGGAAGTCAGCTGCAGAGAGTTACGAAGCTTTCCCTATTAGCGCTGGATACAAACACTAAGCCGTTTTGTGCTGACAGTCAGCCGCTGTGGTCGTCCGAACTCACCCTATGTAATGTAATGTTAATTTATACGTTTATATTAATAATTTCCACCTCTGTTAGTTTCATCTCTTTTTACTTCACAATGTATTATGTTTTCCATCTTTTGCGTTATTTTGCCGGTTATTAGCTCATCTACACCAGAGAAATAAAGCAAAAATATACTATGTTCGGGACACTTGAGCAGCCAGGTTGCAAGTGGGCTTTTTGCATACTATATCCTCCTCCTCTATCTGTTATCCTTCGTAAGGATGTAGTGGCGTCATGTAAGTCGTTTGACTATTTCTATCCAATCCTCTCTCTCTTGTGCGTGTTGTTTTGCTTCGGAGAACGAGTAACCAGTCATGTCCCTTATTTGGTCCGACCATCGTAATGGAGATCTTCCTCTGGATCTTCTGCCCTCTATGTTGCCTTCAACTATCATTCGTTCCATGCCTTCCCTTCTTCCTATATACCTATATACCTAATACATTATAAATACAAAAATGTCCGACACAGTTCGGACGAGAATTTTAGTTATTAACAAATAAGTGTCAAAATGGCAGTTTTTTTATTTAAATCGCCACAGGTAAAGATAGGGTGTTTAAATATCTTATTTATAATATTTTTCTTTTAGTAGATGAGCCAAGGTTTAAAATAGCGCTTTTTGAATTTTGGTCCGATCATTTGTTGCTTCGGAAATTTCAAAATAAACAAAAATTTCGAAAATAAAAAGTTGCTATAACTTTTGCGAAAATGACCTTAAGACTTTCAAATTGCATGAAAAGTTGAACAAAATAGTCCATATAATGCACAACAAATTTTAAGATGATTCGTCAGTTAGTTTAAATTTTATTCAATTTGTTTATCCCAAAGAGCTTCTTTTTTTTTGCAATGTTATTGTCCAGGAAATTATAATGATATAGTAATTCTGTGGAAACCACATGAAAGAAAAATAGTTATATGTATTTTCAACACATTTAAAAAAATCATTAAAAAGTCATTTTAATCATACCGAAAACATTTTACTAAAGAAGACTCATTTTTGGCTTATAAACAATTTGAATAACTTTGTTAATATTGACTGTAAACTAAAACTACTGTAAGATTTAAAAAGCTGGTATTTTTACACGAATTTTCAAAAAAACTTTTTGACTAGGTTAATTATTACGGTCAAAGTTATCCACTTTTTTTTTATTGGTCACAGCGACTTTGTTTATAACCATTAAGCAACCTAACTAGCACCATTTTGAAGTTAAAGGTATACAGTTTGTGTGTACAAGTTTGAGTAAACTTTGATCTTCAACAGAGTGGTTAATAAAGCTTTAAAAATGACGTCCTAACGAAATCGATTCGTAGTCGGTGGAGGGGAAATATTAAAATCCGTACACTCAAAAAATGAAATTGATTCTTCAAACATATGCTGCGATTAATATCTCCGGAGGTTGTTGATGGATTTTGATCATAATTTTTTTAATTTGCATGCACTCATAGTCCTTTAGAGTACGTTATGTATACATACCCCTACCAAACATTACAAAATGTTTGGGGGAACCCCCCTTATCACTCAGGGATATGAAAAATCGATTACGACCGATTCTAAGACCTACCGAATATACATATATAATTACATAAAAATCGGTCTAGCAGTCTCGGAGGAGTATGGCAACTAACACTGCGACAGGAGAATTTTATAGATGTAAATATATAGATGGCTATTAAAAAATAGTGGTTTGAGATAGAAGAGTGAAAATTAAGGGTTGCATGTATTTTTAATGCTACATAATACAAAATTAAGATAGACAATTTTGCCCAAAAAAATAAAAAATAAATCACAGGGGGGTAACCTCCTTACAACTTATGGGTATGAAAAATAGGTTAAAACCTATTCTCAGTCCTACAGGATATATGTGTAAAATTTCATAAAAATCGGTCAAGCCCTTTCGGAGGAGTATGGTAACTAGCACTGTTACAGGAGAATTTTATGTACACAGAAGTAACTGTGGATTAAATAATAAAAATGGCTAACTTTGACCGTAATTAACCCACGCAAAAAGTTTTTTTTTGAAAATTCTTGTAAATATACTATCTTTTGAAATCCCAAAGTAGATTTAGTCTACAGTCAATATTAACAAAGCTATTCAAATTGTTTAGAAGCCAAAAATGACCCTACTTCAGTAAAATGTTTTCGGAATAATAAAAATGACTTTTAATTGATTTTTTTAAACATGACCCTACTTCAGTAAAATGTTTTCGGAATGATAAAAATTACTTTTTATTGATTTTTTAAACATTTTGAAAATATAAGTATTCTTCTTTCAAGATGTTTCCACAGAATTGCTGTATCATTATTATTTTCTGAACAATAACATTTTTAAAAAAAAGCTCTTTGGTATAAACAAATTGAATAAAATTTAAACTAAACGCCGAATAATCCTGAAATTTTTAGGGCGTTATATGTACTGGTTGACTCAACTTTTCGTGCAATAAAAGTCTTTAGTTCATTTTCGCAAAAGTTATAGCAAATTTTTTATTTTCGAAATTTTAGTCTTTTTTGCAATTAGCAAAGCAACAAATGATCGGTCCAAAATTCAAAAACTGCCATTTTGAACCTTTGCTTATCTACTAAAAGAAGAATACTCTAAATAAGATATTTAATAACCCCATTTTTACCTGTAGCGATTTAAACGAAAAAACTGCCATTTTTGACCCTTATTTGTTAATAACTAAAATTCTCGTCCGAACTGTGACGGGCACCTTTGTATTTATAATGCATTAGGTATATAGGGTGAGGCAGATAAAGAGCCTATTAGAAATATCTCCAGAACTAAAGGCAACTGATTCATGGAAATTGGAATGAAGGGGTTTTGAAGACTGATCTATTTAATGAAAATATATTCATCTATTTGGTACTTCCGGTTATACCGGAAGTTGTTTATAACTTCGTTTTTTTAAATGGCACGCCCTATATATTTTTACATTTTTGGATTCTCCTTGATTTCTTCCTTCCTAAAATATGGTTTTGTAATATTATACAGGGTAATTGAAAAGATAATTACGTTTTTTTATTCATTTCGTAGCAACTTTCACACCCTGTAGAATTGTAATAGTTTGAGATCAAAATCTCTATTTATGTTCAAATGATTTTTAATATAGTCTACTATTGTTAAGAATTATTAGTATAGCTACATTTTTAATTTTAGTATACAGGGTGGGTCGAAACTCGGAATTAGCATTTTCTGAGTTTTCTTAAATGGAATACCCTATATTTTAGTATTGTAATAAAATTATATTTTATGGTACTTTTTTACTTCTTAAGCATTCCCTATACCTAACTGCTTTAATTTGTGCTTAATTGTTAATCGCACCAACAATCTTAATTATGTAGGTATTTTGATAGCTCAACCATTATTGGCAGTTTTAAGTATCAGTCTAGATTAATATGTATTTATTTCCGAAAAATTATTTATGATTGAATATTTTCACGTCCAACCTAATAAAATTTCACGTATTTTGTGTTGCAATTAATGTTTGGCTTAAATCACCAATAACTCACAAATTAAAGCAGTTAGGTATAGGGAATGCTAATACAATTAAAAAGTACCACAAAATATCATTTCATTACAATACTAAAATATAGGGTGTTTCATTTAAGAAAACTCAGAAAATACTCATTTCGAGTTTCGACCAACCCTGTATACTAAAATAAAAAATTCAACTATACCAATAATTCTTAAAAATAGTAGACTATATTAAAAATCATATGAACGTAAATAGAGTTTATTATCTCAAACTACTACAATTCTACAGGGTGTGAAATTGCTACAGAATGTTGCTACGAAATTAATAAGAAAACGTAATTATCTTTTAAACTACCCTGTATAATATCACAAAACCTGATATTTTAAGAAAGAAGAAATCGAGGAGAATCCAAAGATGTAAAAATATACAGGGTGTCCCATTTAAAAAAATGAAGTTACAATCAACTTCCGGTATAACCGGAAGTAGCAAAGAGACCAAAATATTTTCACTAAATAGCTCACACCTCAAAACCCCTGTATTCCAATTTTTATGATTCTCTTACGTTTAGTTCTCGAGATATTTCTAATAGGCCCTTTATCTGCCTCACCCTGTATAGTACCCAAAAAACTCATTTGCAACCTGGCTGCTCAAGTGTCCCGAAAAAAGCCTTATTTCTCTGGACTAATCACTGTATACATTGTGACGGATTAGTTGGTTATTGACATTATAACAACTTGGTTATACATTTTCGCAGAAATTTTAAAATGATCTTTTTTGAAAACGATCTCCGGAGTGGAAATCCAAACGTCAAACATTAGTTAGGTAAAAATATAATTTTAATTACAATCAATTGTGGCTTAAATCGATATACCTAAACATAATATTTATATCGTTAACAACTTCTATCTATCATTAGATGTTAGTGTAGTAGATTGCTATTTCATCGAGATTTTCTGTGTCGAAACTACCTAATTATTCAATTATAGAAGAGATTAGAATCTACAATTGTGTACAAAGCGAGGTGTGAACAGAGAAAAAAACTGCCAGGTGTAGGTTCCAGAATCGAAATAAAATTTCTATTGGCAAAAGTCCATTAACATAACGTGAATTTTAAATTGACTAAAATTCGGAAACAACTCTGAAACAAATCGGGATAAAAAGGTACTACACACATCAGTGCCGGTTTAACCTAACTTCGGGCTCTGAGCACTGGAGATTTAGGGGCCCCCTTCATTGCTATTCGTTGTTAGTTTTTTTTTAACAAGAAATACACGTATTAACTATAAATAATATTTATTGTAAAATTCACACAATAAATTCTTTAAAACAATCAAGAAGAACAGCAAACGTAAAAAATATTCAAAAAATATATTTATAATTATAAAAAAGCTGAAAATTCCACAAAACAACCCATGACAAACAAAAAACATATTCTAAAAAATACATAAGACAAAAATTAGATCACTTTGTTTCTTAACTTGGCCTCAACAAACTGCCATATTATAATACTATCACAATTATTCAGTTGTAGTTCAGAGAAGTAAGGGAAAAAATATCCTGTTGGTGAGACAACCCCCTCCAGACCAAAACTAAATTTTTTGAGTAGTGTGGATATCTATAATAATAACCTATATGTTTCCTGCAACCGATTTTGATGATATTTATACAGTAGAGCGTCGATAATCCGAACCCTGGTAATCCAAACGTTCGCTAATCCGAACGCAAAAAAAATTATAAGATTAAAAAATATGATCGCGGACCGAATTTTTTGGATTTAATTTGGCAATATGGGCAAAATATGACCGAGAATTTTTGTTTTGTTTGTACAGAAAAACATACAATAGGATTCGAAACTGGTTTCTTAACTAGTAAACAGTGTTTCCGATTAGCTCTTAGTTTTTATCAAAATTAAGGTGGTTTTACTTGTTAGAAAATTATCAAAGTTGGTATAATAGTGTATTATATAGTGCTTAATCCGATTTTGGGATCAAACTGTAAGTTAGATCATCTTTATTACTATTTTTTAATCAACAAACAGTAAACAACGGTTATAAATACCAGTAACGAGGTAATTAAGTAGCTTAATTACTAATGAACCTGTCCAAGCACAAAGGCCGTAATCAGGCAACATAGGCCCAATATGCAGGAAATTTCAGAGGAGAGATCTTCTGAACTTCAAAATTCTCAAGATGTCATTAATCCATCCAATCAATCAAAATTATATTCAACCGCTCTGACTCAACCTAACAAAAAATTCGCAAGCAAAAACCAAGCCATTTTATTCAATTCACTTCCAAATACAAAAATTGAAGATTATTTAAATGCCATAGCAACTAAAGTCGATCCCAATAAAATTCTCGCCATTTCCAGGATTGTAAATGATCGTATTTGCGTATATTTTACTACTGAAGAAACAGTCACCGAATTTTTAAGAACAGATAATGGAACAATAGTAATCAATCAGGAACGTATCCAAGCCAGGAAGTTAGTCACACCAAGCGAAAAACTGATAATTTCTAATGTCCCCCCATCAATACCTCACAGTATTATAGAGACTCAACTACAAAATTTTGCAATTCATCAAATAACTCCATTGGATTTTCTAAGAATAGGTACAACTAACTCTTTATTTAAGCATATCTTGAGTTTCCGACGCTATACTTACATTTCTCCTAAAAATCTGGAAAATATTCCTGAGTCTATATTAATTAACTATGAACAAATCAATTATCGAATTTATTTCTCACTTGAAAAACAGTCTTGTTACATTTGTAAAGAACAAGGTCATCTAGCCTCTCAGTGCAAAAAAAATACAAACACTCAAACATCTATCGAAAATTCATCACCTGCTGCTCAACCAAATTATATCCAAAATTGCCACCCTATCATAACAGATGCTCAGCCAACTATCCATCCTTCACAATCTTCGCAACAATCCACCAGTCCACAATCAAAAGAAACAACCAATACTTCTCTATTTGATTCAAATCCCATTCAAACACCTATCCAGCCAGATAATGTTGAAATGAATAATCACAGCCAAAACCAACCTCCTACACCCTCTGACACTCAATCGTCTAAACGAGCGGTGTCAGAAATAACGTCTCCTTCAACATCAGTAGACCAGAACCCATTTAAAGAACCTCTGCGTAAATCTAAGAAAGCAAAAACTATTCCTGAAGACAATAAGACTTTAGCAGAAGATCTTATTAAATGCACTAGTTCTTTTTTCCAAGATAATTCTGACAACGGATATTTAACCCAGGAAGAACTAATTGATTTCTTTGAAAATGCATACGGCTCTGCAGATCCTCTCAGCATTGCAAAAACGTATACAGAAGATATCGAAGGACTACTCAATTTTTTAACTAAAATCCATCCAGCATTAACTCCCAAGTATCTGAAAAGTCGCTGTACAAGATTAAAAACTAAGATTAATAAACAGCTATTATTATCCGCTTTCTCTACTGATCACAGTGAATACAGCAGCGACGCCTCTGCTGAAATTTAATACAACATTCAACTGTATACTGCAATGGAACCTAAATGGGTATTACACCCATTTAGAAGAACTTAAATTAATTATAGCTAAGTTTAAACCATCTGTAATATGCCTACAAGAAACCCACTTCAAAGATGATAACTGTCATAATTTAAGAAACTATACTCCGTATTATAAGAACAGAATAACTGCTAGCCATGCTAGTGGGGGAGTAGTAATATATGTCCATAACTCATTTAATACCGAAGTAATACGTTTAAGAACTGAGTTGGAGGCAACAGCAGTATCTATAAAAGGCCCCCACAAAGTCAATATATGTAATATTTATTTTCCTCCGAACTTAGACCCGTCCATAAAAGAAATAACTGAACTCTTCAATCAAATTCCAGAACCGCGTATTATATTAGGCGATTTTAATGCCCACAATATACTTTGGGGAGGTAAAAAAACAGATTCCTTGGGACGTAAAATCGAACAAATTGTTACAGATTCTAATATGAATATCCTTAACGATGGAAGAATCACAAGGTTCAATATTTCCACCGGCAATGGATCCCCAATAGATTTATCCCTCTGTGACCCTGTCTTACAACCAACTCTGTCGTGGGATGCGACATCCCATTTGCATGGAAGCGATCATTTTCCTATCCTAATTACGAACAATAACCATATCTCCTCATCAATTCCATCCAATAAATGGTGTCTGAAAAATTCAGATTGGTCTCTATATTCCTCTTTAATTTCACAAAAAATTTCTCAGTTGGTTCAGCCCTTTGATACAGACATTGATATTAACTTCAAAGTACTCCATCTCGTACAGTTTTTAACGTCAATAGCTCACGAGTCCATAGGTTATTCAAAATTTCCAAAAAAACGTGCTCCAGTCCCGTGGTGGAATTCCCACTGCGAAGCAGCAATTAAAGAGTCAAAAAAGGCGTTTTATAAATTAAGAAGGCACCCAACTTTAAATAACCAGCTAGAATTCAAAAGATTAAGGGCGTATTGTAGATACACCTTAAAGAAGAGTAAGAGAGAAGCCTGGAAAAATTATGTATCATCTTTAAATTCATCTACCCCGACTTCTGAGGTTTGGCAAATGATAAGCAGAATGTACGGGAAAAAATCATTTAACACCATTCATTACCTAGAACATCATAACCATATTTATTCAACTAAGCAAGAAATAGCCTCCGTACTAGCAAACGTATACCAACAACATAGCAGTGACGAAAATCTATCTACAAGTTTCCTAGCCCATAAAAATAAATTTAATAATGCATGTATAAATCTTGATGACCACAATAATTTACCTCTAAATGCCATATTTACGATGGATGAACTGTTAGAAACTTTAAACAAAGTTAAAGACACTAGCCCAGGGCCTGACAACATCCCTACGACATTTTTAAAAGCTATGCCAACGGAAGGAAAACAATATCTTTTGGATCTTTATAATTTCATTTGGACAAATAATGTTTTCCCCATTGATTGGTACGATTCCATTATTGTACCAGTTCTTAAACAGGGCAAGAATAAATCGGACCCAGAGTCTTACCGACCAATCTCCCTAACATCTAATATGTGCAAAGTACTTGAAAAAATGGCAAGCAACCGACTAATGTGGTACCTAGAAGATCGACAGCTACTTAGCCCTATACAAAGTGGATTTAGAAAGTCCAGATCTACATTAGACAACATAGTGGATATTGAATCTGTAATTCATGAGTCATTTGGATGTGGTCAAGAATGTCTGGCTGTATTTTTTGATATAACGCGTGCATATGATACAATCTGGAGATCAGATATCATAAGAATCCTGTCAAGTTGGTCGATTAAAGGAAATATTATCAAGTTTATTAATAATTTTTTATATAGGCGAAACTTCAAAGTTCGAATAGACAACTTTCTTTCAGACTCTAAAATCCAATTAAACGGTATTCCTCAAGGGTCTACTCTTAGTGTTGCACTTTTCCTTATTGCCATCAATGACATCGCTAAGTCACTTAGCCCATTAGTCAAAGCCCGTCTATTTGCTGATGATCTTGTTATATTCTGTCGTGGTAAAAATATATCAACAATGACGACCCATATACAGCAAGCCATTTACAAACTAGAGAATTGGTCGAATACTACTGGCCTAGAATTTTCACCCACTAAAACGAAAGCAATGATCTTCAGTAAAACTCCAAAGAAACAAGTAAATCCACCGAAACTCTTCCTAAAAAATTTACCAATAAAGTATTCAGAATCGATCAACTTCTTGGGAGTAAAACTGGATAGCCGACTATCTTGGCAAGACCACATCCACTCTCTCCGTCTGTCAGTTCAAAACGGCCTTAACTTAATGAAAAGTATCTCTCATAAACAATGGGGTGCCGATTTCCAAACTCTTATGACTGTATACAAAACCCTAATTCGTTCAAAACTAGATTATGCTGCTGTTGCCTACAACTCAGCCAAAGGTTCACTATTGAAAGTGCTAGACACAGTTCATAATTCAGCAATTAGAATTGCACTGGGAGCACACTACACAAGCTCAGTTGAGTGTATGTATGTTGAATCAGGCGAACCATCCCTTCAACTCAGGAGAGAATACCTTAGCCTCATGTATGCCTTAAGAGTATCAACTAACCCACATGTACCTGTTTATAAAAACACATTTACAGATAGATTTCCATCGACATTTAATTGTGGGAAAAGATTGGATCCTCCGTTTTATCATCGAGTGAGAGCAACGTTACAGAGCTTAGACACAATAATTCCACACACTTACAATACTTTTAAAGTCAGCCAACACATATTACCATGGACAATTGCTCTTCCTGCTTGTAATACAAACCTATCTGCATTCAAGAAAGGTGACACACCAGCAAAAATCTTCAATCAGAGATTATTAGAGATATTAAATGGTTTTAATGATCACATCCATATTTATACCGATGCATCCAGATCTGCAAATGGAGTAGGAGCGGCTTTCACAACAGATAACTATAACAGTTCCTACCAGCTCCCTCCCCAAACCTCCATATTCTCAGCTGAACTCTTTGCTATCCTCCAGTCATTAAAGTTTGTTAACACACATGACATCAAATTCTCAATAATCATTAGCGATTCCCTAAGTGCATTAACGGCCTTGAGGCGGGTATACCCCAAACATCCTATCCTCCTCTTAATTAAGGCGGAACTCTTGATATGCCAACAAAATCAAAGATTAGTTCAGTTCCTCTGGGTACCATCACATTGCGAGATAAGTGGAAATGATAAAGCTGACACATTAGCAAAAAATGCGAGTGAGAATCCCTTAACAGACATCATAACTACTTGCGTTCATACTGATCTAAAGCAATATTTTAAAAACAAGATTATGACAAAATGGCAAACAAACTGGAACGAATCAAACTCTACATTAAGAACAATCAAACAAAGTATATCACCGTCGAAACATCCTACAAAGAGAAGAGACCAAGTGCTCATGTCCAGATTGCGACTTGGTCATACGAAGATCACCCACGACTTTTTATTAAAGAAGGAAGCCCCTCCGATGTGTTATGTGTGTGATAGTGAACTAACAGTGCAACATATAATAATAGACTGTCCCCTCTACGTTATAGAACGGCAACATCAACAGTTACCAACTACAATTAAAGATTGTTTAAGTGAAAGTAATTCATGTAAGACTCTTAATTTTTTACGTACTATAGGACTCATTAACCAAATTTAATATACCTAAATTTTGTAATTTGATGTAAATACAGTTCATTGCTAATAACCCTTGTGGTTGAAGCAAATTGTAAATAAAAAAAAAAAAAAAACATACAATATATCTGTTTATTATGCAGGTGTTTTATTCCTTGTAACTAAAACGTATGTACATATGTACATTACTATGTTTATGAGCTTTGTATGTATTTTGAACATATGTTCGATAATCTGAACAATTTAATAATCCGAACTACCCCTGTACCAATTAGTTCGGATTATCGACGCTCTACTGTAGTTATAAACAAATGAATATCAAAAAACGATAAATTTTCGCTTTTTTCGTCTATTACCAAAAAGTTAAGCATTTTAAACAAATTTGAGAGTAAGAAACTCATAAATCGTATACAAAACTTCAATATGGCGTTCGCTGAATATGTCTATCCTTATTGGTTGCTTAGAAAATTTCAAAATAAATCATAAATTTTGAGTTTTTATAAATATTCATAACTTATGTAAAAATTAACTTAGAACCTTCTTATTAAACGAAATGCTGAGACTTCTGGTGCTTAAATCATACACTAAATTTCAAAGCAATCGGTCAAATAGTTTAAAAGTTATTTAATTTGTTTATCCCAAATTAATTTTTTTGCAACACTATAGTCAGAAAATGATGCAGTTACAGTAATACTTTGGATAGTTTATGAAAGAAAAAGATTTACACTATTAATTTAATTTAAAAAAAATGACAAAAAATAATTCTAAATATTGCAAAATTATTTTGCAAGAACATGTGAATTAAAAAGGGGGGGGCTAACTTCGTTCCTAATTGTCCTAGGGCAATTGTTTTTCTTTCTAAATGTGTATAAAAATTCAGTCTTTCTAAATATGAAACAATAATTTTTCTACAGGTAACGGTTAAAAAGTTATTCTAATTGTTTATAAGTAAGCAAAAAATCGACATTGTCCTTTTTTAACTAAGTTAATAGTACAAATGTTCTTCTTTCATAAACTGTCCGAAACCCTGTAACCTCATAATTTTCTGACTTATAGTGTTGCAAAAAAAATGAATTTGGGATAAACAAATTAAATAACTTAAATTATTTGACGAATTGCTTTGAAATTTAAAATATAATTTAAGAACAAGAAGTCTCAGCATTCCGTGTAATAAGAAGATTCTAACTTAATTTTTACATAAGTTATAAACATTTATAAAATCTCAAAATTTATAACTTTTTTGCAATTTTCTAAGCAACAAATAACGATAGACATATTCAGCGAACGTCATATTGAAGTTTTTTATATGATTTATGAGTCTCTTATTCTCAAATTTGTTTAGAATGCTTCACTTTTTAGTAATAGAGGAAAAAACGAAAATTTACCGTTTTTTGATCTTCATTTGAACGCTAACGACGAACATGACACCAGAAGTTATCTCCGGAATACCTGGTGCTCAGGGTACCTACTTCTTCTGGAGTTTTCGGAAAATTTATTAAAATATTAGCCAAATATCATTACTTGGGTGTTTTTGGGTCGCTGACAACGAATATAACATCAGAAGTGATCTACGGAGTACCTGGTGCCCAGGGTACCTGGGGTTTTCTGGAGTTTTCTGCAAATTCATTAAAAAATTAGTCAAAATTCATTACTCGGGGGGTTTTTGGGGTCTCTGACGACGAATATGACATCGGAAGTGATCTCCGGAGTACTTGGTGTCCAGGGTAGGTACCTACTGTTTATCTCGTGACTAATGATATTTGACTAATTTTTTAATGAATTTGCCGAAAACTCCAGAAGACGAGGTAAACATAAGGTACCCAGGACACCAGGTACTCCGGAGATCATTTCCGATGTAATATTCGTCGAAAGAGACCCCAAAAAACAACCCAAATTATGAATTTTGACTAATTTTTTCATAAATTTGCCGAAAACTCCAGAAACGAGGTAAACAGTAGGTACCCTGGGTACCAGGTACTCCGTAGATCACTTCCGATGTCATATTCGTCGTCAGCGACTCAAAAACCCCCAAGAAATAACTTTTGACTAATGTTTTAATACATTTTTTGCCGAAAACTCCACAAGACGAGGTAAACAGTAGGTACCCCGGGCACCAGGTACTCTGGAAATCACTTCCGATGTCATATTCGTCGTTAGCGACTCCAAAAATCCCCGGGTAATGATGTTTAACTAATTTTTTTATGAATTTGCCGAAAACTCCACAAGACGAGGTAAACAATAGGTACCCTAGGCACCAGGTACTCCGGAAATCACTTTCGACGTCATATTCGTTTTCATCGACCCCAAAAACCTCCGACTAACAAAATTGAACTCATTTCCGCCGATAATTGACGAGTTCTGAATTTTTTTTTATTGTCTGTTTGGGATGCACTTTAAGAATGCATTTTTTGTATGCCGTTTTTCAATATTATATCATGGCTCCGGTTCACAAAGTTTCCTGGCGCATTCACGAATCGAATGCAAAAAGAACTATTAAGATCCGCGTTTTTTTTTCGGAGGTAAGGCCGGTTTTAGTTCTTTATTGCTTCGCCTTGGTAATTTCAATTTCAAGTGCGTTAGATAGGTGGGGAGCTCTTTTATATATAAAAAAATTGGCATACTTCCATATGGTTTACATTTCATGGTAAAGAATTTCAATTTAAATTTAAATTGAAAAATTGTTATGTAAAATCTATTATTTTAATTAAATTTGGTGGACTGTTTTATTTTACAGATTTTCTAGGCGAATTATTAAAT
This sequence comes from Diabrotica virgifera virgifera, assembly GCF_917563875.1. Classification (NCBI taxonomy): domain Eukaryota; kingdom Metazoa; phylum Arthropoda; class Insecta; order Coleoptera; family Chrysomelidae; genus Diabrotica; species Diabrotica virgifera. The sequence continues at coordinate 6,640,404 of NC_065452.1, read as the reverse complement.
ATTAATTCAAACTTTTTATAGCCCCACCAAATAAAATTACAATACAGCTAAATCAAAATGTAATTTCGTACAGGTTGGAATAAGTTTTATATCAAACTTTAGGTGAAACTAAAAGATATTTTCAAGAAAGTATATGATTCATATGAGGGGATCATTGTTTAAAGAATTAAATATGGGTAATTTTTTCACACAATTTACTTGTTTAACTGCTGCGGTAATTCATGTTTTTGTGAAGGTCTTTACGATTTTTTTCTGTAGAGCTGAAGAAAAAATTTTTGATATAAGACTTACTAAATTAAATTTGACTCTTAATTTATTTAAATAATTGTAAATAAAGATTGACAAATAAATTTACAGAAAAATATGTATTTGGGGTAGCAAATAACAAAAGCAAAAGGGTAGCAAAATTTGGGAATAAATTTACATATTTGGGATGGGGACTGTCATAACGGACCAACTAGATCCAGACAAAAATAAAACTCAAAATAGCAATGACTAAACTACTTTTATGAAAATGAAGACATTTCTTTGCAATAATCATCTCAGTTTAGAATTAAGACAAAGAATGGTTTAGTGTATTTGCTCATTTGGTCTGTACTTTGGTATATCGTAGAGGGCACTAAAAGAATCAAGAATAAAAATAATTAAAGCATTGGAAATGTGGATTCATAGATGGATGCTGAAGATACCTTGAACAGCAAGAAAAACTAATGAGGAAGTACTAAATGGTCAGGAAAGAAAGATAGTTGCTAAAGACTGTTAAACACCGGGAAATTTCTTATCTGGGACAGATAGTGAGGGGGAATCGATATAGAAGTCTACAACTGATCCTCAAATACAAAATAAAAGGCCTTAGAAGTGTAGAAAGAAAACAAGGTTCTTGGTTAAAAGCTATTCGTGAATGGACTAAGATATCAAATGGAGGGCAATTATTCCATGCTGCAGAAGATCGTGAAGCCTTCGCAATGGTGATCGCCAATGCCGAATAATTCTAATATGGCACGTGAAAAAGAACAGGCATTATGAAGTTCCTAAGTGCAAAGTGGTTAAAAAACATTGAATAAAAATTAAGCTATCTTGATTAGAATCTATGGAAATTAATAAATTAAAAATTACAGATATAATTCTGAATGATCAACTTGAGACAAACAGCTCCGTACTCCTCAGTCTATTCAGTTAGAGACTGTAAAATGCAGACACATACATAGTAAAATATATCAGACTAAGTTTGCAATCTAATAGCACATAAAATAACATTAAAAATATTACTCTACATCCCACCAGATTGAAAACAATGGGAACCTTCTCTGGTTACACCTCCGAGGCTTCTAAAATTTGCAAGCCATAACGGATGCTGAGACTAAAGAAGATGAGTGAATTTTACAATTTATAATTATTCGCGTCTCATCTGCTCAGCGCGGTAAAGTTCCAACGAGAATGGTTCCCTTCGTACTCCAATCAGAGTAAACATGTAAATAAAAAATGAGTAACCATTTTCAATTTCTTTGCAACACGAAACTACAGCCGCACTATATTCTAGTTAAATGAGAGACTAATAAGTTTCGAAACTGGTAGAGGTGCTTGCTGCACTCTCTGATTGAACTAGAATATAGTGCGGCTGTAGTTTCTTGTTGCAACGAAATTGAAAATGGTTATTCATTTTTGATAAAATACAACACTTCAGAAAGGCACTCCGCCGAAAAAGCTGCAGTGACATTAATTTATATTAAATTTTGTGGAATACTGAAAACAAAAGTTTTCAGTGTTTTATTGTTAGATATTTTTAATCATTTTTAAATATTTTGATTTTTTCGGTATAAGGTCGATCTGCACCGATCTGTTTAATGGATAAAATTATTGGATATGTAATTTAGTGTTAATAATTATAAAAAAACAAGGTCTAATTTTGTTCTGACTATAATTAATTAATAATTAAAAAATCACTTTTTTATAAATTAAAAAAAATTTTGACCCGGCCAGATATTATTTCAGATTTTTTGGAACATTAGAAACAAAATAGGTCTCTTGTAATTTGCTTCTTTGAAAGTTACTCGTTTTCGATGAATAATTACAATTACAAACACAAGTAAAAAATATTATTTTTGTAATCATCAAGTGCATAAATCCAAGGTCAAACTTTCTTCTATCATGTTCCGAAAATAATTTTTTCCATGTTTTATTTTAAAATATACCTATTTTATTAAAAATTGTTAATGATGAAGGTTCCTTATGGTAAGACGGGCGATCGACCTGCATTAACAACTAAAAAACAATATTTTAAAATGAAAAAGTCCAAAATAGTTATCAAGAACTCATAGAATAAGGTTTGGACTTGAATTTAGGTAGTTCATAATAATATCAAAAATGATATTTCTCAGTTATGTTTTTGAGCCTTGAAAATCGTTATCTTTCGTTCTTTTTCATTATTAAATTGTTTATAACTCAAAAACAATAAACTTAAGAGAAAAATTACAAAATACCTTTTTTGTTCCTAATGATCCAAAAAATCTAAAATAATATCTGTCTGGGCAAATTTTTTATTTAATTTATAAAAAAAAATAATTTTTTTAATTATTAATTAATTACAGTCAGAAAAAAATTATATTGGACACCCCTTATTTCTTATAATGTTAACATACTAAATTAAATATCAAATAATTTTTATTCATTAAACATATCGATCGGTGCAGATCGACCTTATATCGTATCTTAATCTTATAACATTTTTGGTAGTCTTCCGTAGTTGTGTATAGTTGTAAAATAAATATATCTATAAATATATTGGCCATTTGCGTTAAATGACTAATGTTCTCCTGTCTCAGTAGCTTCGCTTCCATTTATTTTAAGATTAACAAAGTCATCATGTATATTATAATCTTCATGATCATCATCGTGATGAAAGTGGTTAAAGTTTTATACTTTGTAGTGTAAGAATTCACATAAAGAGACTAATCTGTTTTACACATAAGCAAATACATGGCTTCCTGATAACCTCGAAATTATCTGCAGTTTTTTAACCTATTTTAAAAATAGAAGCTATAGATCCAATCAAGTATCAAGTAGATAATAGTTAAGTGTCAAAACAAAAACGCCTCAGTTTTTTTTTAATTTTATTCAAATATCCTACTTTTACTTTTAACGATTGTGGTATCTAGTGTCGTTCTTCTTAAATTTATTTAAGGATCCACAGAGAGATACACTTCTTTAACTTGGTAATCAGTTTTATATAAACGGATTAAAAACTATTTTGATTAGTGTCATTTCTTTTCAGGGCTGGACTGGCTAAAAAAGCGCCAACCGTAACTCTAAACGAATGAGCTCTCTCCTAAGTCTTTTAAATCAAACTTTTTTTAAACCCTAAAGTAAGTCAATATTAAAGACTAAGTTTTTCAACCTAATAAAAATATTTGTAAAATAAAATATTTTTAAAAGATTTTTAATTGAAAAACATATTGGCCCATTTTCCTGGTGACACCTCCAAGGCTTCTACAATATGCAAGCCAGATGGATGCTGCAGTGAAGACAAAAGGGAAGGAATTCTACACTATGCAATTCACAACCCCCGTCTGCAGCTTGGTAAAGTTCCAACAAAAAATGGCCCTAGTTACTCTATTGGAGTAATACTGATATAAAATAAAAATGTATACCATTTTTATTCAGTTGCAATGCGAAGCCAAAACCGTCTTAATTTTTACTTAGATTAGAGAGTGCAGCCAGCACTCTTATCGACGATTTCACCTGTTGTTAGAGGCCCTTCAGAGAATGCATAGGCTGCTTTCTCTACTCCAGGTAAAAACTTTTCGACATATTAGTCCCCCATTGCAACTGACGTGAAGGTAGTAGGTGCGTAGCAGCATCTGCTAAATGAAAGACTAAGTTTCTCAACCTAATAAAAATATTTGTAAAATAAAATATTTTTAAAAGATTTTTAATTGAAAAACTTATTGGCCCATTTCCTGGTGACACCTCCAAGGCTTCTACAATATGCAAGCCAGGGAATTCTACACTATGCAATTCACAACCCCCGTCTGCAGCTTGGTAAAATTCCAACGGAAAATGGTTCAAACGGAAAGTTCCATTTTCCGTTGGAACTTTACCAAGCTGCAGACGGGGGTTCTGAATTGCATAGTGTAGAATTCCTTCCGTTTTGTCTTCACTGCAGCATCCATCTGGCTTGCATATTGTAGAAGCCTTGGAGGTGTCACCAGAAAAATGGGCCAATAAGTTTTTCAATTAAAAATCTTTTAAAAATATTTTATTTTTCAAATATTTTTATTAGGTTGAAAAACTTAGTCGTTCATTTAGCAGATGCCGCTACGCACCTACAGAAAGCAGCCTATGCATTCTCTGAAGAGCCTCTAACAACAGGTGAAATCGTCGATAAGAGTGCTGGCTGCACTCTCTAATCTAAGTAAAAATTAAGACGGTTTTGGCTTCGCATTGCAACTGAATAAAAATGGTATACATTTTTATTTTAAGTCAATATTATTTGTAACTTTTTTAGGTTTAATTTGAATTTAAATCCATAAACTTTAATATCAGCCACATCGAGGAGATTCTGACTGCTCCTTATACTCCTTTATTCTCTCTTGTAATCTCTGGATACTCCTTTTTTTTTTTAAATGAATCAGGTTTCAACTGCTTCTACAGAAGAATCTACTTGTTCAAAAAAATTAAAAAAAAATCATGGTGATTGGTAGTCAACAGAACTCTCTTTCTGATTTTTTTTTTCAGATTTTTTAGTGCTCTCTTTATATAAGATACTTTCGAAAATTTAAGTAAGTATTTTACATTATATGAAAATAGTTTTTATAGATGTAATTTTATTTTCTTGAGATAATACTTTCAGTTACGCGTTGAAAATACCGAAATTTGAAAATTTAGAAGAAAATACCACCCCAAAGCAAAAAAGTCCCTCGAGCCAAGACAAATGAATATAAATGTCATAACTATAGATACTGTCAAATACTGGAACTTAAGATATATTATCATTAAAACCAAATAAATTTGGAGGCAAAATTAAAGTTTCTTAAACCAAATAGATAAGAAATTGTAAGTCAAATACCCCTACTGACAGGTGATTCATAGGTTTGTAAAACGAATATTATATGCAATAATTTTATTATCAGCTAAGATAATTTAATACATCCTGAAAGAGTCTTTAGGATATATATTTAATTTAACCAAATAACTCTGAACAGCATCTACCCCAAATCCAAATATAGTGCAGTCATTGAAGCTTTTTAGCTCAGAAATTTTTTACTATGAACCGATTTACATTAAATTTTGTAATTAGGCTTATACTACCCTTAACTTCAAAAGTGATATTGACCTGAACACCGTTTTCACCCTGGGGGTGGTTGTCATCCCTTTTCGGTGGTGGATTTTTTTTTCAAAATAACGATATCGATAGAAGACCTAATTTTAAGCAAAAAATGTATAAAGTTTTTTCAAAAACCCAATACTTTTCAAGTTATTGGCAATTGAAAATTCAGAATTTTCTCACGATTTTCAATAGTTTTTTGCAAATATCTCCGAAAATATGCATTTTAACGATAATATTATACTGAGCAAAATTGTAGCAGATAAAAAATGAACAAATTGGTTTTTTAAAGAGTATTCTAAGTGCAATATTAAGCGATATATTGAAGATAAAAACCGTTTTTTATGTTTTGTGAAATTTAATCGATGTATTCAATGCTATCTAGCGGAGAGCGAATAAATTTTATGCATGCTAGTGAGAAAGGATTTTATAGTGCTTAAAACAAGCTTTAAAATGAGTACTGTTAAAAGTCTTTTGTACGTAAAATGAGTGAGCTGTAATGAAAAAATAAAAAAATATAAAAAAAAATTTTTAGGAAACGCTTTTCTTTAGTTACGAGTGACTAAAATTAAAAATATGATAAAAAAATCAACTAAAAAGCAAAAAATAAAAAAAAAATTCAAACACATTCGTTAAAGAAAAGCGTGGGGCGCATCTTCATTGAATATACGGTTTTCGCCCCACGCTTTTCTTTAACGAATGTGTTTGAATTTTTTTTTATTTTTTGCTTTTTAGTTGATTTTTTTATCATATTTTTAATTTTAGTCACTCGTAACTAAAGAAAAGCGTTTCCTAAAATTTTTTTTATATTTTTTTATTTTTTACTTTTTAGTCTTACAGTTTTCAAACATTAAAATATATCATCATGTTTATTAAAATATATGTATAAAACATAACATGATTAACAAACATGAAAATTAGTCGGAATCGGCAAAAAAATTAATCTCTATTGTTTATTTATGAAGCATAATGTAAACAATTAACATAAAAAGTGAAATTATGCATAGTTCATATAACAGCTACAATCTCTAAAACTTTCAAATTTCTTCATTGTAAAAAACAAGGGAATTTAAGCATTTTCCATTAAAATCGTGTTTTTTTATTTAAACAATTAATAAACATAAAAAAATTTTTATTGACTATTCGTGTATTGTTCCTGCGAATGCATGTCTGCAAATTTTCATTCATTTGCATTGAAGAAAAGGCAGTCAAATTAACGTCTAAACATTTGACACAAACGATTGAACTAAAGAAAAGTGTTTAATAATAAATTACATACATTCTTCTTTTTTGTCAAATAATTTAATAAAAAAATTATTTTTGGACACCCTGTACAAATAATTATATAGATTTTTATATTACTAAATAAATAATTGAATGACCTTTCAAATGAGCTATCGCATGTCCCCTATTCTCATTTAAAAAAATCATCGATTACGTCATCGCGCCCAGATGGATGACGTCACTAGTATGACATATATGTCAAAATATCGTAATTTAAAAATAAAAATCGACCTCTTTCGGGATTTTTCCTTTTTACGAAATAACGAATTTATTCCTTTCATTTGCATCGTACTGTAAGTATAAACAAATATATGAGTGTTCAAAATTTAAAACTTTATTGTTTATTTATGACGCATAACGTAAACAATGAACGTAAAAAGTGAAATTATGTATAGGTTATATCATTAGCTACAATCCATAAAAGTTTCAAGTTTCTACATTGTAAAAAACAAGTGAATTTAGGCCTTTTTCCATTAAAATCGTTTTTTATTTAAACAATTAATAAACATAAACAAACATTTTTGTTGTCTATTCGTGTATTGTTCCCGCGAATGCATATGTCTGCAAATTTTCATTCATTTGCATGGAAGAAAAGGTAGTCAAATTAACATCCAAATATTTGACGCAATCTATTGAACTAAATAAAAGCGTTTAAAAAATTGTTTTTGGACACCCTGTAGAAATAATTATATAAATTTTTATATTACTGAATAAATAATTGAATGACCTTTCAAATGAGCTATCGCATGTCCCCTATTCTCATTTAAAAAAATCATCGATTACGTCATCGCGCCCAGAAGGATGACGTCACTAGTATGACATATATGCCAAAATATCGTAATTTAAAAATAAAATCGACCTCTTTCGGGATTTTTCCTTAACCCTGGATTGCTACACTTATTTTCTAAACTCAATCTGCTACATCGAGGTACAATGGTACCCCAAATAAAATCGACCTAAAATATTTATATATGTATTTAAATCGACCTAAAATATTTATATTTGTATGTTTTAAGAACTTATGACAAAAACAATCTTAAGATAACATGCTAAGAATTTATTTTGTATACAAAAATATTTTATTATATTATTATTCACAAGTTTATTTTCATATTTTCTACACCCACTACTGCAAATTGGTGTAACTTACAAACAAGGTTGGGGTACAAGTGTACCCCAGGTAGCATTCCAGGGTTTAAGTCGCCTTTTTACGAAATAACGAATTTATTCCTTTCACTTGCATCGTACTGTATAAACAAATATATGAGTGTTCAAAATTTAAAACTTTATTGTTTATTTATGACGCATAACGTAAACAATTAACGTAAAAAGTGAAATTATGTATAGGTTATATCATTAGCTACCATCCGTAAAAGTTTCAAGTTTCTACACTGTAAAAAACAAGAGAATTTAGGCCTTTTTCCATTAAAATCGTTTTTTTTTATTTAAACAATTAATAAACATAAACAAAAATTTTTTGTTGTCTATTCGTGTCACAAACCATACATACTCATAGACGTTTCACGACCATGTTAATCTTTCGGATCGAATTAACGCCATCTCTTGATTGGAATGGGAACTAAATTGACAAATTTTAGTTACCTGGGAATTTCAAATTATAAATTTTGTGGGATTTTTGATGAAATTTCGCAGGAAATTAAAACAACAGAAAGACAATTCAATGTTTTATTCAATATTTTACTGAAAACTTCAAATATTCCAATTTGTTTTCAAAATGCTAAACACTACTGCCATGTGTCGCGTGAAAGCACTGATGTGCACTAATATTGAGTTGAATGAAAATGTTTGAAAGAATCTTGTAGGATGATTGTTTTTATAAATATTACCTTATAATCTTTTACAAACTTCCAAAAATATTGTCCGAAATGTTGATGACACACTTGTCTATTGGAATAAACTGTTTCAGGATCCATTATATTGTTTTTTTAAATGTGGAGAAACTGGGAGAAACACAGTACGCGATGATCAATGTAAACTAAAAATTCTACTCATAAAAACTGAGAGGAGGTTAATACAATTGATTAAAATTGTGATTAAATCTAATTAAAAACGTAACACCACTATAATAAAATAATTAAGCCACAAACTGTAAAAAAAAAGTAAATAACAAATTAATTTAATTGTCAACTGTCAGTTGTTAAATATGACAAGAGAATTGACTGACAGCGACATCTCTGGATTGGAATGATAACTAATTTGCTGTCTTGACCTTGACAATTTACGTGAAACGTCTATGAGTATGTATGGTTTGTGATTCGTGTATTGTCAACGCGAATGCATATGTTTGCAAATTTTCATGAAGAAAAGGTAGTCAAATTAACATCCAAAGATTTGACGCAATCTATTGAACTAAATAAAAGCGTTTAAAAAGGAACATCTAATGGTTTTTTTAAAATCAATGGATTTCATAAGTGCCATTTCCACCAAAATTAAAATTAATCGTATTCCGTCTAGAATCAACTTTAATATAAAGAGTTTGATGGATTCTAGCAGTTTCACTGCTTTGGAACACATATTTTTTGACAAAATCACCATTTTAAGAAAAAAATTTTTTCGAATATTTAAAAAAACCACCTTCTTTTCACAATATCTCAAAAATAATGAAAGATACGAAAAAAAGTGTAATAATAAAAAATAGGTTTTTTTGACAAAAATTTTGGTTTGTTTGTTTTTCCTATCACACAAAAATTGACGAAGATATGATTGATTAAAGAGCGCGCAGTAGCGCAACCACAGTCTCTCTCGAGCCCTTTGACCCTTCACCGTTTCAAAATAAAATCCACGAGGAAAAATTTCCTGTAGTTGGCTGTATACCATTACAAAAACATAAAATCCTTTATAAAAGGTATATTTGTTAAAATCCCTATACAGGGCTACATCAAAGACAGAACTAGTTTTCGATCGGTTGACCGATCATCATCAGTGCAATCCTAAAATGTGTACAACCAGATAAAATGATGCAAAGTATTTAAAATGTTGACTAAGGTTATAAAAACTTATAGGTTATACTCACTAAGAATCTACATGCAAGCCACCAAAGTAAAAATAACAGGGTAAAAACCCTTTACAATTGATCCGTCATCGGAACATATGACAAAGATGTGAATTATAACATGGATGATTAATCCGTTATCAAAATCACTTGCTTCCGTACAGTCATGATGTGAACTTGTCAGATAGAGCTCATTGGTACCTCGGGCGAAAAACATTGGATATCTTAATAATCCATGTTATAATTCACATCTTTGTCATATGTTCCGATGACGGATCAATTGTAAAGGGTTTTTACCCTGTTATTTTTACTTTGGTGGCTTGCATGTAGATTCTAAGTGAGTATAACCTATAACTTTTTATAACCTTAGTCAACATTTTAAATACTTTGCATCATTTTATCTGGTTGTACACATTTTAGGATTGCACTGATGATGATCGGTCAACCGATCGAAAACTAGTTCTGTCTTTGATGTAGCCCTGTATAGGGATTTTAACAAATATACCTTTTATAAAGGATTTTATGTCAAAATAAAAGGGTTTTCACTACATATTTAATGAAAAAAAGTTGTAGCTCTTTTAAAAACCTTCAAAATGGTTTTTAGAAGTTGTGATAGTTTCAAAATTGAAGTAGTTATGGCCCAAAAACCAGTGGCGGCTCGTACCACTTTAAGAAGGTAGTGCCAGAACTCGGGCAGCCGCCAAAATTGTTAGCGACGGATTCACGATATTGTCAAAAAAAGGTATACTGACAACAAAAACTAAAAAAAATATGCGCGGATACTTTTATCTTATGTATCTCAAGTTTATTGATCTGAGGTGCCAAGCAATTATTCAACATTGATCAAAACAGTTCCGTAAATTAATTAATAATAAAAACCTCTTAACCTACCACCAGTATTTACTGCTGATAGTGCTTGAAAATTGTTATTACGATTTAGTCTCTATTTACCAATTTATAAGAATAATACTATCTCATTATTCACACACATGCACAAATTTTTGTAATGTCACTTTTAAAGTTTACGATATATGAAGTTCATTCTTCTATTTTTTGGTTGCAAAGTTTTCAATGACTTTATAATAAAACTTATCAATACAATTTACAAAATGCTTTTCTGCAGATAGCATACCTAAAGCACTATGTTTTAACATCGAAAAACAGCGTTCTGCTTCAGATGTTGATATAGGAATGGTAACTAATAGGTCTGGATCCCGCGTATGAGAAAAAAGTTGATTCATAGTAAGCTGAAAATTTTGTTAATAGACACGCTTAATAGCTTAAGCGTGTCTAGTCGGATAAACTTTTATATATGGGAACACTGGAACAGTGGCAGTTTTAATTGTGGAACAGGTTAAAAAACTGGAACGGTCACACCACGAAAACGGCACATTTATTTTGTCCGACAGAACAGACTTAAACTCTCCGAACAGAGATTAAACTCTCATGCAAAAATCAGACTGCTATTTATCACCTGTCATAATTCCTGTCATTTGACATATTCTACATGTTCCAATCATTAAAACGCCCATTTGGTGATAAATAGCAGTCTGATTTTTGCATGAGAGTTTAATCTCTGTTCGAAGAGTTTAAGTCTGTTCTGTCGGACAAAATACATGTGCCGTTTTCGTGGTCTGACCGTTCCAAATTTTTAACCTGTTCCACAATTAAAACTGCCCCTGTTACAGTGTTCCCATACATCAAAGTTTATCCGACTAGACACCCTTAAGCTATTAACAAATTTTCAGCTTGCTATTAATCAACTTTTTTTTCATACGCGTGATCCAGACCTATATCATACTTAAAAGTTTAATAGTTTCTTCAAATGTGCTTTTTAAACCTTCCCTCTACAATAAAACCGATAGCGAAACAGCTCCAGAGGTAGTACTTAATTCGTCTCGCTAATACAGTACCTACTTCTAATTCAGTTTTAAACCGAGTTTTGTATAAAAATTAAAATTGTCTCCATGTTTCATTAAGAAATGATTCGGAGAACTGATGCTTATAAGCAAAAAACTTCTCCGACATAAATAAGTTAGAAGCAACTAAATGTCCGGAGAAGGTAGACCTTTGAAAGATCTGGTACTTTGAATAATATGAACTTTTAAGTCGTTGTCTAATCGGCGCTAAAATTGACCAGCTCCTTAAATATGCCTCTATTTTCTGAATTTTCTTTTTCGTCGTGACCTCTTAAAGCTAACTCGAAAGCTCCACAACACCTTATAACATTTGTAGTTTTTTTTAGCGAAAAACCACGAAAAAAATTTTTTAAGATACTAATCTTCATTGTCAATTAATTAAACTTAAGAAATAATCAAAATATTATCAAAATACCCACGATCATGATGCACTAAAAGTTTAATTATAAATACAAAAACTTTTTAACAGAAAATAGGTAGACATAATAAAAGCGACAAACCAGCACGTAAAGAAATTCAAAATAAATAGACCTGGCATCATACCCTCGTGCCTGGCCCAGAGATTCTAATTTTAAGGTATACTAATAGTCCAATATAGCTCTTTCTCTGTCACTTACATAGAATGCTCGTAAAATCTTTCTCTCTTTAGTCGTGCCAGTACTGACTTCGGCACGAAGGAGATTCTCCTGTCGAATACTCTCCGCTGTCGGCAGGGATTGTATTACGCCCATAGTTGCCATATTTTATATAATTTATGAAGATCAAAAGAAATACACACAAAAAAATTAACAGGAATTTAAAAGTTTTGAAGATAAAAAATATGTTTCTGCATAGTTAGCAAGGTAGTGCCATGGCTCTATGGCACTACCTCACGGGCCGCCACTGCCAAAAACTAAATCATACATATTCAATGTTTTAATTTAGGGATAGTTTTAAGAGTTAAAGAACTTCAGCATATGATTTTCCAGCACAGCTTTTTCGAGAACGTGGAACGATATTTAAATCCTTTTTAGTTTATCAAAAGAACTTTTTTATACAATTTTTAATCGAGGGGTTGATTTTAAGGGTTGAAAGGGTTATCAATTAAATAATTAAGATAGAGAACGTAAAATATTATTTACTCTATATTTAAGTCTTCTTGTCAAACCAAATTAATGTTTTGTAAATTTTTTCTATTTAGGGGTTGTTTTGAAGGGTTTAAAGGGGGTTAACAATATGATAATTAAGATAGAGAACGTGAAACATCAATTACTCTATATTTAAATCTTTTTATGTCATACTAAATTAATTTTTTGTAAATTTTTTCGATTTAGGGGTTGTTTGCAAGGTTTGGACGGTTTTCAAGGGGATGAAAATGAGTTTAACATTAGGTTATTGTGTTAGAAAACACTTCACAATGTCACTCTTTATTATTAAACACGTTTTCTCAATGTCAATTTTTCCATTAAGGGGTTGTTTTCACCCCTTAAAAATAAAAAAAAAACGGAGTTCGGATCAATATCACTTTTGAAGTTAAGGGTAAGATAAGCCTAATTCTAAAATCTCATGTAAATCGGTTCATAATAAAAAATTTCGGAGGTAAAAACCTATTTTACGCTTCAATGGCTGCACTAATAACCTAAGTTAAGACTAACAAATCAACTAAACATAAATGTGTATTAACTTAATTAACTGCCTTTGATTTATAGTGTAGGCGCCAAATAGAGGTCAGCGTGGCCTTTTCAATTCTGATGGGCAAACTCAACGGTTTTCTTATAGATTTTTGGCTGCTGATTACGAATTTCGAGGATGGATTTCGATCTGAGTGTTCAAAAAATTGTTATAAACAATTTAGTTGATTTAAAATTGTTTATAAGGCTCTGGCTCATAAACATGAAGAGATAAAATTTTTTTAATAAAATTTGTTCCTTAATAAAAAACAAAGAAAATGGCGTTTACTAAACTTAAATCCAATAATTAGAAGTGAAGATATTGTAAAATGAGTGCAAAATACAAATTGCAAATTGCAAAATAAGTAATTTTCGAAACTTTTTCCTAACTCGGATCCTTCACATATAAATGAGCTTTACAAGTTTTATTTTAAAGCTTCATTCATAGAATTTCAAACGAAGTTTGTTAAATTACTTTATTTTTATTTGTATTAAAGTTATACCCGTTTGAATTTATAATTTTCTTAAAAAAAATTGTACATTAATTTGTGTATAAGGATTTTAAGTAAATTTGAGCAATAAACAGTTATACTTTAATTATCATTATTGATAGAAGAACTCAAAAGGAACATTTTGAGCTTAGAAAAATGTTCGTAGGTTTATTTTGGCCAAGATAGCGATATTTTAATAGCGCACTCTGAGGCTCATGATCGGCCCACAGCGTGAAGGTTCGCGCGCTAATTTCTCTTGACAAATTCTAATTTATATATGTACTAGTATACGTTATCTTCATCTTTCATTTTTAAAGATATTAGTACAATTTTATCATATAATTCTTTTAATTAAATCATCATACTTGAATCACATTTTATCCTATTTAGTTTTTCTTCGATTTTTTGTACTAAATGAGAAAAAAAAACATGAAAAATTAAGATTTCAGAAATACAACCTAAAAGGAAGTTATTCTTATTTATTAATACTATTTTTACAAACATTTTCCTTCGTGCATCTGCATTTAGATATACAGGAAATCTACAGTTACATGGTGGTACTAAGTCTGTTCTTAGAGACATTCAAATTGAAACTTTTTGGAGCTTCAGAGTCTCATTATCTATATGATATGCATATAAAAGTGGATCGAGTTATTTTTCAGCATCATCATTGCATATATAACGAGCATTCTATGTGGCGGCCCAGTGGCGTGCGGTGACTTTTTCGAAAGGGGAAGCGATTCAATAAGGATATAAAAATATTTTCTTAGGGGTCGAGGGTCGAGCCACTTCCCACCTGATAACACTCTGATGCGCTATAGGGGCTCTTTATCAGCAAAGTGCTTATGTGAGACGGCCTGGGTACAAGGACTCACACACTAAATCCTACCCCGATCAATGCGTGAGGCAGTCTATTCCCGCTATTTCTAGTGACTAGTGACCTATCATTGATCTGTATTGCTAGCTCGGGCTTTGAGTCCTCGCCCTGGGCTTGATTTCCTAAAGAAGAGTTCTACTTAAAAAAAATATATTCCGAGGCATTTTCCACAACACACAACTTTCAACAATTTGACACTTATTTATACTTGAGGTCTATTCTCCTATCAACTTCTGATAATTATTGTTGAATGCAGTCCTTCAATGGATAATAGGGCTAACTTTCAAAGTCTGTCTTCGCTTGTTGAAATTCTTTTAAATTTTTAATTTGAAACGTTTAATGCATTTTAATACTGAAAAACTTCGTTCAACTGATGCACTTGTGGCTGGGATAGTTAGTACTAATTCACACAACTTGACCACTTCACACAGTGACTTGTTTAAACCAGTGGTTATAAAGAAATGCCCATATTTCTGACTTAACTCATAAGGAATAAAGTCATCCCAGGAACTTAACTCATAAAAATTGGCAATATCATTTTAAAGTTTTCTACTTTAAAATGTATAATATATGTGTGAATTGCCAATATAAATGAGTCAGATTAAATAAATTATTAGGAAGTTTTTTTACTAAGCAACAACATTTTTATTTAATTCATTAATATTTTTTGTACTTTGACAACGGCATCCGATTTGGACGTCGAAACGTTAATAAAATCATTTTTTTTTTTAGTAAAATTGTGGCTTATTTCCCATCAAAACTAGTTTATTATAAAAATGCCACAAGAAAATAGCTTCAGAACAACATTATAAAAGGAAATGTCTGTAAAAATAGCATTAATAAATATAAGAATAACTTCCGTTTAAGTTATATTTCTGAGATCTCAGTTTTCACGTTTTTTTCTTATTTAGTAAAAAAATCGAATAAAAAGTAAATAGAATGAAAGGTGATACTAGGCTAGACTAGGTGATGATTTAATTATAAGAATTATGATAAAATTGAATTAATATCTTCAAAAAGGAAAAATAAAAATAACATACATGTATAAATTATCATTTGTATCGAGGGGTTAGCGCGCGAACCTTTTCACTGTGAGCCGATCTTGCGCCTCAGAGCGCGCTATTAAAATATCGATATCTTGGCCAAAAATAGACTTAGGAAAATTTTTCTAAGATCGAAATGTTCCTTTTGAGTTCTTCTATCATTATTGTCAATAAAAGTATAAATGTTTATTCCTCAAATTTGCTTAAAACCCATATAAACAAATTAATGTTCAATTTTTTAAAGAAAATTATAACTTCAAATCAAAAAACCTCAGATCGAAATCCATCCTCGAAATTCGTAATCAGCAGCCAAAAATCCATGAGAAACCGTTAAGTTTGCCCATCAGAATTGAAAAGGCCACGGTGAACTAGCTGGCGTCTACACTATTAACACCTTGCCCTTCAATAATTTAATCTTAGGTTATTTAGTTCATTTTATAATAGATTATGCAATAAGGACATAGACAGTGATGGTTGAATATTTGTTTTATTGTAAATTTAAAATGTGTAAATGGTATTGCATTACTGTGTATGGATTAAAACGCGTTATATTATTTCAAAAATTCAAAGTCTTAAAACAATAAAAAAAATTAGTATCATATTTATAGCGAAATATATAAATAAAATACCTAATAAACTAGGAGACCATAGCAAGGTTACAGTAGCCTGGCTACCGGGGCACGAGGGTCATAATGATAATGAAAAAGCAGATGAAATGGAAAAAACACGGCTCGTCAATACCATTCGTTGGCCGAGACCCTTCTGCGGTGTTGCAAAGCCATTAACAACAACGGCTACAAGAAAGTGTGTAGATCACAAATTTTGGAATAGTGGAGGAATTCACCATGACAGAGACAGGCGAAACAGTACATTACAGACCATTCGCCAAAATTTGCGGCAGACCTAATAAGCAAAGAAAGGAAAACTGCCAAAGCTCTAGTAGGTCTGCTAACAGGGCACTGTAAACTGAATAGCCAGTGGAATCAGATGGTATTGGCAGATGATGACCTATAAAGATTCTGTCACCTAGACCTAGAAGAACAAACATCACAACACATTTTAAGTCAGTATGACAGCCTGGCTAATTTGCATTTTTTTTCAAAGGTACTACTTCACTATAGAGAATAGAAATGTAACAAACAATCAGAGCAGAACATATTCCAGAAGTATAACGAGTGTCTAAAACATGAATCCATATGATTTTTGTATAAACTGAGATTGGCTACTAAACTACAAATAATTACAACGTAAAATAAGTCTATAAGAAATATACTTAAAATAAAAAAATATTGTATACACAAACCAGCAAAGAGGCAATTGTGCTAGAATAGAGAAGTTAAGTTAAGATATGTGGGTAGAATGCGAGCATCTCTGACAGGAAAATTTATAGGAAACCTCAGAAAAGATACTAAATGAACAATCAATATAAACCCCATAGCTATGACAATATGGGAAGCATATTATAAAACACTATTACCAGAAACAAGACCACAATTTGAAATAAACTAAACAGAAATAAATTTAGATTTAGCCGATTAGTAATACCAAAAAGGAATGGAGAAACGAGAAACCCTACAGAAAATATGAAATAGCCCCAGGACCTTAATAAATCCGTATAGAATTGGTAAAAAACGCACCATAAATTTCACCACAACTACTGTCTTTAATATAGCTCTTTAATGAATATTTGATAATATGAGAAGACATTCCAAAATATTGGAGACTGTATATATGAATATATTTAAAGTTTTTCGCTATCTCTCGAAGCGGCTGAGATAAAAAATAAAAAACTAAAAAGCCTAATTAAGCTCTAGGTGGGTCACGTGACCACCTAGGGGGCTAAAATTTTTAGAAAGTGGGTTTCTCTATATGTGCTAAAAAGCCGCCTATATAGAATTCGAATCCAGTTAAGGGCATTTTCCTCATCTTACCCGGTTAGTCCCTTAAAAATTATTTACTTGTTTTTATTAGGTTGATCCACTACATTCATCATACTCGTATCTAAGCGATGGCAAGGTAACTCACCTAAAACAAAAATTTATAATTAGAATCTACAACTCCTAAAAGATTTAAAAAATATATTAATTTAATAAAATAAACTGTTTTTGGAAAAGTCGACAAAGATAAATATACACAAGCAAACTTGTATGAAATCATGTTATTTCTTATTATTTCCAGGGAATTTAAGAAAACAATATACGAAGTTAAACAATATTTATTTTAAAGCAATTTAATCACCACTACAAACAAATTAAAGCAAAAAATAAATTGAAACGATATGGTTTAAAGCAAATAGAATGAAACAATTTGACGTAAAATGAGTTAGGTTTAAATTGTCTTTATTTACGTAAGTTTTTTTAAGTGGTCAGTGTATGGTGGCTCCTGTTGGTTATGGGGGTTGGTTACCCCCTACCATAAGGGTTGATGAAATAACTCGTATCACCGTAGATGCATTTATTTGGTAAGTTAGAGTGCTAACGGTAAAGAGCTGATGGTACGTTAGTTCTCAGTAGCTGTGATGTTTTCCCTTTGGGATCTCAAATATTAATGACTTACTGTTCGCGATGGAATTAGAACTAATAATCGGTATTCTCCTGTTATTGTTTTGGTATATAATGAAAGTAAGATTGTTTTGATTAAAAGCGCTGAGTCGACTAGGTTATAAAAATAATGAATACTATTGTTATTTCAAACCGACCTTGGTCAAACCTAAACTGTTACACCGATATGTGCTAATGTAGGTCGATCGTATTTACTATCAACAAACGTAGTTTGTTTTGCTAAAGACATTTTTAATTATTAAAAGGATTTGTTTTAATAAGAAGATTACTAAGAGATGCCGTGTATCCCAACACAAGTGTTACCACTCCTATCCCTAATGCCCTAGTGCAAGCTTCAATTCGCGTGTGCATGCTCTTAATCAAACATTTATTTGTGGTTAGTTGTTCCATTATTCAAAAACAGCTTGTACTAGCTGTGCGGTATTTTGGGGATTATTCCGGTGAGATCTAATTCTTCTTTTAAGCATATCCCACAAATTATCTATAGGTTAAGGTGGAGTGAGTAAGCAGGCCACTCCAGAACATATTTCCTGTTTCAAGGAAGTCTGTAGGTAACCTTCTGGTACGTGGAGGTGCATTATCATGCATGAAAATTATATTTTCTCCCATTGCAACTCTACATAGCCTGATTACAGATTCTAGAATCAAATAAACATATCTGCGGGCTGTTAAAGTTGGTTGGACGAAAATTCTTTCATTCTTGCAGAAACTTTACAAGATCTCCAGACATTAGTAAATCTAGTCAGTGAAGCAAGTTATAGAAGAGGACTAAAAATCAATTTCAAAGACAAAGTGGATGGCAGCTGGAAAGATTAATGTAGATCTAGGTGTGATTTCTCTTGATGGAGAGGAGATAGAACGGGTAAACCATTTTAAATACCTTGGCAGCTGGTTAAATTTAAATTGCGACTCGGATGAAGAGATAATAACCGGGATCGTAATATCACGCACGGATTTTATGACCCTGAAACCAGTTTTATGTAACCGAAGCCTGTCGATGAATATTCGCAAGAAGGTCCTGAAATGATATGTGTGGTCTATATTATTGTATGGTTGTGAGAGATGGACGTTAAAAACCACAATGATAAATAAATCAGAAGCATTCGAATTGTGGTGCTATCGACGAATCCTAAAGATATTGTGGGTTTCGCACACTTCCAATGAAGATGTTCTCCAAATGTTGAATTCAGAACGTCTGCTCATAAACATCATAAAGAGGAGAAAAACAGAATACTTCGGCCATATAATTAGAGAACCTAAATACCATCTGCTTCGTTTTATAATACAAGGAAAAGTGGAGGGAAAGAGATGGATTGGTCGAAAGAAACTTTCATGGTTGCGTAATATTAGACAATGGTGTGGTTCCACGGTAGAAGAATTATTTCGTGCAGCAGCCGATAGAGAATGGTTTCAGAAACTTGTAAACATGATGACGGCCAACGTCTGAATACGGACACAGCACCTAAAGAAGAAGGACAAACTTTAAAGTCATTTTTCACCCATCATAATGCCTTCTTAGAAAATGACACTTCCTTTATATCTGTGACACAGATCTTGCAGTTTCCGGTCTGTCAAGTCTTCCTTGCTCCCAAAGTACAGGAAGTCGTCGGTAATCCGATTTTACACAATTCCTGATTCCTGAGATTTGTTAATCTCACGTGAGGCCTGCATTCGTTTTTGAACTCAAAAGTTAGATTATTTATTTTCATACAATTTACAACCAAAGGAAATTATCTATAACACACAATGTGGTGTTATGGGCTATTCCACGAATATACGACTGTCTTGGATTGTCGCGAGAACGTATATTGTAGTGTGCAACATAAAAAGTGCGAAAGTAAATGGCTCTAATAATAATTGTTCCAATAAGCAACAATGTATTTTGCAACTTACTTTCGTTCTTCATAATAATTTGCACAGTAAAATATTCGTTGTCGAGATAATCCACAACAGTCGTATGTTCATGGAATAGGGTATATCTGAGTATTTTATCTGTTTGTTTATTTTCAATAAAAACCTTTATTCTAAACTAGTAGCCTTTACAAATATAAGAGGAAGCTTACTGGACTGAGTGAGCTGAAATTATTTGGAGAGGTACTGGAAAAAACCAATGAGGTAAAGCATCTAGGGGTAACCCTGGATTCAAAACTCAATTGGAATACTCATATTACAGATATAATCAATAGGTCTAAGCGACTCTTCTGGAACTGCAGACGAGTTGTAGGTAAAACCTAGGGATTGAAACCAAAGGTGGTCTGTTGGTTATACACATCAGTGATACGACCGACAGTCACTTATGGGTCAGTACTCTGGTGGAGAAAGACGGCTTTGCAATCTTGTGTGACCACTCTCACCACCCTACAAAGACAAGCGCTTCTAAATATAACAGGAGCCTTGAATAGTACAGGAACCGCTTCATTAGAGGCCATCACAGGTCTCCTTCCGCTGAAATTATATATTTCAGCGGTAGCCTTTATGACCATTCTGAGACTCAAAGCAAACCTACAATAAATCTTACAGCCTAGGTCAACATACTACGGTGTTCCAGGCTGAAGTTTTTACTTTGGTGGTTTGCATTGATGAAATTGTTGATGAAGACCCTAAAGCTAAGAGAATCAACATTTACACAGATAGCCAATTTGGCTATTCTAGCTGTAAAGAAGCCTCTCACCAAATCAAAACTGGTGAGAAACTGCAAAGATCTCAATAACCTGGCAAAAGACAATAAAGTGTCTTTAATATGGGTGCCGAGTCATGAAGGGGTGCATGGGAACGAAAGAGCAGATATGTTAGCGAAACATATATATAGGCTCGAGAGAAACTTTTGAAGGTCTAGAACCTTTCTGTGGCATTACTAAAGATGCTACGAAAAACAAGGTTCAGAAATGGCTGATAAAGAATCATCAAAATAAATGGAGAACCACTCAAGGGCAAATACAGACTAAAAAATAATCAAAAATATTGATAAAAACTCTCGAACCATTTGTTGAACCTTAAGAAACGAGAGATCAAAACGGTCACTGAATTGGTGACTGGACATTGCCGCTTAAAAAAATCACCTATACAAACTAGGTAAGGTGAATGCAGCTAAGGTAAGGTAGGACTTCACTGGTCAAATGAGGTTTGAACCAGAAGAGATCCTAAAACTACCAATAAGAAAACTGTTGGCCTTCGTTGAGGCCACAGGACTTATTAGAGTTTAAGGAGAAGAACAGGGTTTGGTACAAAGGTCTTATGGCCATGTGCCAGAGACTAACGAGTCTCGCCTGAGTTAAGAAGAAGAAGAAGAAACCTTTATTCCTTGTGTTTGATCAACCAAACCTTAAGTTTGATCCTGTGTAGTTGTATTTTGGTACCTACACAATTTTTGTTCATTAATCAGAGATTTATAAAAAAAAATCAATGGGAAAGTCCCAATAGTTGGCTGTATACCATAGTTTAAAAAACCAATACAGAAGTAAAAACTTCGAGATGTATTCTGGTATAAAATCGTTTATTTAAAACTATAAAATGTCATGGATTGCAAAACGTTTTCGTTCTATACAGAACATCTTCAGTGCATCCTGCCGAGTAGTTTGAAACTAGCACACTGTAAATAGTGTTAACCTCATCGTATATGGTTTACATAATATAATATATTAAAATTTTATGACTACAAGTCGATGTTGATAGATAAAGTGGAACACATGCTAAAAGGGTGCCATGGTTCCCTGCTCGAAGATGCTAGGTAATTGCCAATGCAATGGGCAGAGACCAACTAAATAAAAAAAAATCTCGAAGTTTTTACTTCTGTATTGAGATTTATAAGAGTCATAATAGATTTTATAAATCGAATTTTACCTCAATACGTAAAATTTGGCTTGAAAAATTATTTTTGAACATGCATAACATGAATAACATATGGTTCGTTAATGTAGATTTAACTTAAAATTTCTCTCGCCCTTTTACCAGTTCTTGCGATTGTGATATTATACAGCTTTTCAATCACCTTTTAATTGGTCCCCTTGGTAGTTTTTCCGTGTTAGCTCTATGCTTTTTTTGCCAATTTGCTCATCTCGCTGGGTTCGAGCAACGAGCGCAACTAAAAAATTGTTTTTACGATTTATTTTAGTTAAAGTTATATAATTGATTACTTAAGAAGCAAAAATCTTCCTTTGTAGATGGTATATAAATTTTATTAAAAATTTTTTCTCAGAAAAGATCCAAGTTGCACTAAAAGTACATCACAAACATTTTCGGTCTTATCAGACCATATAGGTCTTATAGACCAGGTCTTATATAAAAGACTGTTTCTTCAGCTTTGCAGAAAAAAATTGTAAAAACCTAAATAAAAACAGGAATTACCGCAGCAGTTCAAAAAGTAAATTTTGACCAAAAATTACCCATTTTTAATTATTTAAACAATGATCCCCTTATATGAATCATATACTTTCTCGAAAATATCTTTTGTTTTGACCTAAACTTTGATAAAAAATTTATTCCAACCTGTACGGAATAACATTTTGATTTTTTTATTAATACGCCAATAACTCTAAATTCGTTATTATAATCTTCTCTAGTACAGTTGAGTCCGCGAATCTTTACTCGTGCGTAATCATTTAAAGCATACTAAATAAGTCGATGATGAGTCGGAAATTGAAATTTACTAAACGCAACAGCAAGTCACTTGCTGTTGCGTTTAGTAAATTTCAATTTCCGACTTATCATCGACTTATTTCGTATGCTTTAAATGATGACGCACGGGTAAAGATTCGCGGGCTCAACTGTAGAATGAGGCTGCATAGTCTCTTTATATTCTGCGTTTTCGCTAGCTCTAAACTTGATTTCTTCTCTCGATTTGGGTATTTTTGACCATAAACTCTCGACGCAAATAAACAATTTGATTTGCACTGACCAAAAACAAACATCGATCCATTATTTCTTCTTTAGAATAGGTTTTCACATTTAAAAATCGTTTTTTCTTACACTTATTGTCTAACTTTCTAGATAGAAATGTCAAACTGACATTATATAATTATATTCAATAGCTACTTAGAAATGAGCGTTTTGTACAAAAATATGTTTAATGTAAAATATAGTTATTTACTGAATAACCGTTGAGTTTGGCATAGCTTTAGGCTATGTCTATTACACTGGTGCACTTTCGCCTTCCTCTTTCAGTTCAATACGCCTTTAAAACCTGCGCTTCAACTGCCAGTCATGATAAACAAGATAAGATGCATGCAACGTAGACATCCTAATCCTAACACCTTGTCCACATAAGGCCGATGCCACATTATGCGTTTTGACCGGATGCGTTTCCGCCGCATCCGGTGAAAACGCATAGTGTGACAGATCGGTCCGGTTGCGTTGGAAACGGATGCGTTTTGAGTCATCGGTACGCGCTTACAAACTGCACCAGACTAAACGCATAGTGTGACAGGTCGGTCCGGTTGCGTTGGAAACGGATGCGTTTTCAACGCATCCGGTCAAAATGCATAATGTGGCATCGGCCTAAGGGCGGTTTGTCAACGTCAACGTCGCGGTTTACCTGAAAATCCCAACCGCCGCGGTTGAAGTTGCCAAGTAATAAATGGAATCGTACACATGCCACCGCTCCGTAGTCAAACCGCGGCGGTTGTTAGAGCCCGCGCAGACTGCAGACTTTTTAGTCAGCCGATAGTTTAGTCAGCTTCTTAATCAGTACAGAGAGGTATACAGATGCGCACATTACACCGATTCACGATGCATACCTCTCTGTACTGATTAAGAAGCCGACTAAACTATCGGCCAACTAAAAAGTCTGCAATCTGCGCGGGCAGACTGCAGACTGCTAATTAGGGAAGGAATGGGACCGCCAGCCAACAGCTCTTTATGTGTACGATACAAACGTCGGTTAACCGTGGCGTGAACCGCTGCTGGCGAACCGCCCTCATATGGACAAGCGCTAACATTCAATTACTGAATGAACTGTATTAAGGCCCCGTCTCACCATCAAATAATTGACAGTTAATTTGATCAAACTTGACAGTTAGTGACACAAAGTGACAGTTAGTATGTATAGTTTGTGTCACTAGTCAAGTTTGACTGTCAAGTTTGATCAAATAACTGTCAATTATTTGATGGTGAGACGGGGCCTTTAGAATTATGATTTCAAAATTTTTATTTTGTTTTTGACAGCGGTAACAGTTAAATTATATTTTTTTGCCAACTCTTTTAGAGAATCAGAATCAGTTTGTTTTTGTACTGTACACGACAAATATCCCACAGTTCAAAATGTTTTCTGTAGTTGTCAATAAAATTTAAAGTCCCAGTGTCTTTTTCACTCGACATAATTACAATATTGCTTTCGATAACACTGATACATAAGGTGCAGTATACGACATGAATTGAAAGAGAAGTTGAACGAAAAATCCAACAGGTTTGGATCTTCATGCGTCAGACCATGCGCTATGAAATTCCCACCTTTCAACTGCTAACAAGGCATGCGCAGCGCATGCCTTTTGTTCATTACACCGTGCGCTGTGACGCATGCGTTTGTTGAACACGAAGTTGCAACAGTGTAGACATAACTTTAAGCTTTACGCTATGGAACGGGTTTATTAAGTCTTTTAAGGATGCTTTAAAACTGCAGAATAAAACTAAAATTAAAACCATTTGGTTTTTAAGTAAACCTTAAGGTTGCAATAAAACCGCTTTCAGCATAAAGGGGCCCACTGTGAAAGAGGTCAATAAATCTAAAAATAAAAACCTTCTTAAAACTTTGTTTTCTTAAGCAACTGGTTTTAAAGCTGCTGTGAAGGTGCTTTTAAAACCATGTTAAAAGACACTTTAAGTGCAGGCAGTTTTATAGAAACTTAAAAAGGTTCCTTAAATGGAGACTTTTAAAGACAATTTACCATATTAAATGATGCTTTAAACCCATATACTCCATATGGGCCAACAAATTTTTACATGTGTTATGATAAGTAGATACGTATTTGTAACCATAAAATAATAAAAAGTACTTGGTTATTTCGGACTGTCAAAGTAGAAAAACACTTGCGCACCCAACTTTATTGATAATGTTAACAAAAATAGGTCTAAATAACTCACGGGCCCTAAAATTTCTGACTTTTGGCGATTAAAAAATAAAAATAATAAAAAAATTTAAATCCGAAAAATATTAATTTGAAAGATAAATAATTTAATTTACAATTTTAATGTTTTTATGTTAAAATAAATCGAATTTGTGTCTTTAAGACGCTTATTTATAATTTTTCTGTAAGCCTTATATTGTAATCTATCATGGCTTTCAGCATCTCCAGAAAGCAATATGGCCGAAATCCGAATAAAACTATTTGGTCTATCGACAGAGAATTGTTCACAGCAAATGGTTTTATTTCATACCTTTCTAAGAGCATATATCCTATATAAAAGCAAGGTTGCCTTGGATTTAAAACCGTTTAGTTTTAAGGCTGCTGTTAATAATGCCAGTCGGTTTTAATGTGAGTCTAACCTAAAATTGAGGCGTCATAGTGCTGTGTGTGTTTTATTTTTTTTAAGTGAACAGTTCGTTTATATTTTAAGTACTTGCGACTTATTTCTTCCATACTAACTGTACTTCCACTTTTTACAACACACTACACCACTGTTTCGCTCTAAAACAAATGGCCGACCATTTTGGACATGAAAGAAAAGGGGATAAGTCTAGTTTTATTGTTTCTAACAAGAAGCATATTTTAGTATTTACGATAACCAAATTGATTCAGTTAAGAGCGTTTGGTTTTAATATAGCCTACTAATTGCTTTTAAGAAAGCAACTAATAAAATAGTTTTAAGGCATATGTTGTACTGATATAATAGTCTTGAGATCAAGTAGTTTTAATAATAAGTTTTATTAGTCATATTAGGAGAACCTTTAAAACTGCAATAAAACTAAAAGGTAACAAACTAGAATCTAATAAAACCAAACAGAACGGAAGTTCTTTATAAAACTGATTAGTTTTAAAGTGAACTGAGAATAAACCATTTTAAAACTACAATAAGACAAATTATCTATTAAGATTAATTAGTCTTATTTGATACTCTTATTAGATACTTTAAAACTAGTGATAAATGCTTAACAGTTTTAAAGTTCTGGCAGTATATCTACAAGGTAACTTTAAAACAATTATCTTCTTATTTACCACAATAAAACCTTTATAAACCTTAAATAAAACTAAAATGTTTTTATTGTGCTACTTGGGTTACTATACATGGAATGAAAGAATACTGGGTGTGCGGTAAATTCAACTAAAATAATAAAACACAATGTAAACATCCTCTCTGATGAAGTAATAAAAATTAAAATTTTATTGATGGCTTAATATCTTGGCTATGTATATCGCCGCTGTTTGTTGATGTGTTGTGCATAACCACAACATACTTGATTAAGTATAATTATTATTGTTAAAGCTTACAAATTAGGAAATCTTTAAAGACTACAAAAATGAACAGCGATATTTATAGGAACTTCCAACACATTTTGAGTACTACCTAAGTAAATTTGCCTCACCAGAGACGAGTAAAATACAGAGTGTTTCATTTAGAATAAGTATGTTATTACAGCTTGAATGTGTAAATAGAACAATCTAATGTTTTGACCACTTTGACCACCAACATTGAAATAAATCAACACAACCTATATTTAGGTATAGGAAACTCTTATAAAAGTATAGCTTATTTTTTAATTATTAATTAATAATTAAATTAATAATACACGTGCAAAACCCTTATTTTCAGAGTATAGTCATATGTTTTTATGAGTTCACAGGTGTGTGATGTTCTTTCTTTATAATATCTTCCAATTATATAGTGGAGTTGTCTCTTTTTTGAAGCGAGATAAATGCGTCGTATTTTTGTTTACATGTATGAACACTAATGAACAGTCGTTCTTTTTTTTTTCATATTCGCTGCCTCTCATACAATTATTGTCAAGTTAATCTCACCTGAGTAAACAAGTACAAATAATATGAAACAATCGATGTATCTATTATAAATGGTGTCCGGCTGTGGGTGTAATTAGTGCATGATACTTGTGATGATACTTTGTAAGCTAGCCGTGTATGTATAACAATATGAAATCAGGCTAGTGTGAAATGTACAGCACTACTTAATTAGTCCTTAGTTTTAAGTTTCTTAGAAGTATTTTAGGTTTGAAAAAATGCTTATTGATCAATGCGATAAAAATTACCGAAATCGAAGAAGTAACCAAAAACCTGAATACAAAAAAATCACATAACAGGACTGGTACTTAAAGAACTATCTGAAGAAGCAATAAAGCTACTAATGTACAATAGAGTGCTGTCCTAAGATTGTATTACTTCCCCTCCCAATGGAAGGTAGCTCACAGCATCTTAATCTATAAACTCAACAAAGACTCAACCCCACCTTCATCCTATCGCCCAAATATCCTTCTGCCTTTACCCTCCAAAGTGTTTGAAATGTAGTCAGAACCGCAAGAGATGCACTCGAGAACAAGAAATATTGTACAGCAGCCTTCCTTGATGTCTCACAAGCCTTTGATAAGGTATGGCATAAATGTCTAATACCAAAACTTAAAAGACAACTGCCTCATCCAATCTGCATGCTCCTACAATCATATCTCACCGACACATCGTACCAGATAAAACTTGGAGAGGCCCTTATTACTCTACATCCCATCCACTCCGGCGTATCCCAAGGAAGGGTCCTTGGACCCTCACGGTACCTCCTGTGTACAGCAGATATACCAACTTCAGATCGTACAACAATTGCAACATATGTTAATGACACTGTCCTAATAATAATAATATCGTATGGCAGTTTTGCCGGGGAGATCCTTTCGGACAGTTCCGGCGCCATTTACATCTTTAACCCTGTTTCAAGTAACTAGTGTTGATGTACACTAGCCCAGGGGGACCGACGGCTTAACGTGCTCTCCGAGGCACGGTGAGACGGCTCGTGTCATTATTGGAAATGAAAATGGTTTGTCTTTGGCAGGACTGGAACCCACGTGCACTGGCGTATAAGGCCAGCGATTATGCCGTTACTCCACGGCCGCTCACGACACTGTCCTAATAGCCTGCCACTAAAATCCGAGCTTATCCTCTCAGATACTAAAAAAGTCCCCTAAATAGTCTTGAAATATGGTTCAAACTGCTGTGGAGAGTTAAAGTTAATAGCTCCAAGTCAACACACATTATGTTTACACTAAGGAAGGGGATCAATCTAGCTGTAACCTTTAACAACACGCTACTGTCAATAAAAAGTGACGTCAAATACTTGGGGATTTACCTAGACAGCCGCCTAACATGGCATAAGCATATTTGGAATAAACGACTGCAACTGGGACTCGTATAGAAAGATGTACTGGTTCATGAAGCAAAAATCACGCTAAAGTCTAGACAATAAACTGCTTATCTACAAATGTATACTGAAACCCATCTGGACGTATGGCATCCAAATCTGGGGAAATGCCAGTGAAATAAACCTACTCAAGATACAGCTTTTTCAATTAAAAGTTCTAAGGCAACTGTGCAAAGCTCCTTGGTACATTTCCAAAAATAATATACATAGGGATATCCAAGTCCAAACTGTCAAAGAAGAAATTTTTTCTCTGTGGTCCATGTACCAAAATAGACTGCAGGTTCACCCAAACATATTGGTCACCAATCTCCTGACATCCCTAGAGAACAGAAGATTAAAAAGATCAGACACTATTGACCTCAACACTAGAAACTAATTAATCATTCCAATTATTATTGTACTCTTCAAGTTAAAACTAATAACTAAATTAATTCAATTATTATTGTACTCTTTTAGGTATTCACTTCTGGGTGAATACTGACTGTGTCACTTTCTTAACACTTGTATATATATTGTTTGTTTTGTATAAAATAGATCGCAATAAAATGGAAGTCAAAAAAAATTTATCAATGCTAATGAGCTTGCAATGTTAATAGTCTTCTTTTCTTACTCTGCCATTACTCTTTGGAGGTTAGCGATCCAATTGGCAACAGCTACGTGCGAAACAGTATTTTATACTAGTATTATTCTATAAAGTTTTCTATAACATATTATATTCTATAACATTTCAAAAGCTTCGATTCGTTTTTCTAGTGAGGAGTTAAGAGTCCAGTTCTGATAGCCGTCGAGAAGAATTGCAAAAATACAAACCAACGCAGCACACGAAATCTAAATCTCGAATTTCGGCCACCTGTGCTCTGACATTCTTTGTACATGCCCGTACCACTTCAGTACTCTGTTTTCCAACTTTTTTGTAATTGAGCATTCTATTTACATTTTGTTACATAATTCCTCTGTTCTTATTTTATCCTCTCTGGTGATATGTAGACATCTTCTCATAAAATCCAATTCAACTATACTTATTTTGTATTGTTGTCATTGGCCATAATTCTGTTCCATATAGGGTAATATGTAATATGCTCTTAAAGATCTTTTTTTTTTTGTTTTCTTTGGTTACAGTGTTGTTCCATATCATTCTATGGAATGCATTCGTGGTTTGTTTTCCCCGTGCTATTTTCATTTTTATATCTTTCATACAAGTACCATCTCGATTTATCGTTGACCCTAAATACCTAAAAGTCTTACATCTATTAATAGCCTCTTCTAAACGTAAGTTCAAATCTGCAACCTCGGATCCAATACATACACACAACCAAAGTTATATAAAATCATCTATTTCTTATTATTTCGTGCGAATTTAAAAACAAAACGAACACACGAAGTCAAACAATATTTATTTTAAAGCAATTTAATAACAAATACGAGTACATAACAATTAAATAAAACAATAAAGTATTTAAAAAGCAAATCGAAACTATAGTTGTTTTAAAGTCATACAAAATTTCTATGTAAAACGAATAATCTTTAAATAGTTTTTATTTTTTTTTGTTTTTCTTTTGGTAGTCAGTGTTGTTACCTCTAGTTCTTATGCAATCTTCAGTTTGCGTGGGCACGCTCCTAATCAAATTATCAACATTTTGTTGTGGTAGGTTGCTTCATTCTTTAAGAGCAGCTTGTACTAGCCGTGCGGTGTTTTGTGGATTATCCCGGCGAGCTCCAATTTTTCTTTTAAGCATATCACATAAATACTCTATAAGGTTAAGCTCGGGTGAGCAAGCAGGCCACTCCAAACAAGGGATAACTTCTGCTTTAATGATGTCTCTAGTAACTCTAATGGAATGTAATGTGGAGGTCCATTATCATGCATGAAAATTAAATTTTCTCCTGTTGCACCTCTCCAGAGCCTAACTACAGGTTATCAACATACCTGTGAGCATTTAAAGTTGATTGGATGAAAATTAATGGAGTTTTTTTACGAACCACAATTCCTCTCCAGAACATTATACTTCCCCTTGTATATTTGTGAACAGATCTGACAGTTTTCATCCTTGCTTGTCTTCCTCGACCTCTAAGTACACGATTTCGTGGGTCATCTGATTTTACACAAATCCTGACATTTTCTGAAAATAGCACATTTTGTTAATTCCCAATGTTCCAGTTTTGGTGGTGAAGACACCAATTTAGGCGATCAGTCTTGTGCTGCCTGGATAACTCGGGAACACATAAATCACCTGCTGTATACTTCTTGGCACGAACTCTTCTTCTTATCGTTTCGACTGAAACAGTTACACCTGTAGCTTCCAAAAGCTGCCTTTGGAGGTGCAGGTGAGAAATGGTTCGGTATCTTATAGCTGATTAGACAATTAAACGATCGTGGCGAGCCGTTATTACTTTTTGGCGACTTTCCCTTGCTTTATTTTTGAGCTTTCCTAGTTCCGGTCACCTAGCATAGGTTTTTTACAGTACGCCCTGTGTTACGCCTAGCTCTGCAGCTATGTCCCTCTGAGAACATTACTTGCTCCACAAGACCAATATCTTTCTCCGTTGTAAGTTCTATAACCCCACATGAGGCATATTTTCGTTTTTGGACGCAGAAGTTAGTTTATTTATTTTCGTTCAATTTGCAACTCAAGCAAATTACCTTTATCGCCAACCGTCACTAAAGTCATTCATTATTGTACTCATTTGACGCCATTTGCGGCAGTAAAGTAACACTTTATTGTACTGAAAGGGGAATTTTACTTTACCTACCGCGATTAATCAAATTAACCGAGATTGAATGTAGGTGGTCGATGGCAGATTTTATGAATGTAAGTATATTATTATATAATTTTTTTAAGAAAATACGTATTTAATTAAAATTTTTGGCAACAATTATTGTTCAGAAATCATTTGTGGCATTTTTCAATGTGTTTGTGTGTGTTTTATTCTTTTATTTTTTTAATTTTTGGTATTGTTTTAATAAAAATGTTTGGAAAGTAGTAGAGAAACTGTTTAAAGTATACTGATTTCGTTGAAATCATATAATAGAAGTATAACTTCTTACGTGCGTACAAAGTACACACATTCTTTTTTTTTTTGTTTTTTTTTTGGTAGTCAGTGTTGTTACCTCTAGTTCTTATGCAATCTTCAGTTTGCGTGGGCACGCTCCTAATCAAATTATCAACATTTTGTTGTGGTAGGTTGCTCCATCCTTTAAGAGCAGCTTGTACTAGCCGTGCGGTGTTTTGTGGATTATCCCGGCGAGCTCCAATTTTTCTTTTAAGCATATCACATAAATACTCTATAAGGTTAAGCTCGGGTGAGCAAGCAGGCCACTCCAAACAAGGGATAACTTCTGCTTTAATGATGTCTCTAGTAACTCTAATGAAATGTAGTGTGGAGGTCCATTATCATGCATGAAAATTAAATTTTCTCCTGTTGCACCTCTCCAGAGCCTAACTAAAGGTTATTAAAATACCTGTGAGCATTTAAAGTTGACTCTCTAGAACATTATACTTCCCTTTTTATATTTGTGAGCAGATCTGACAGTTTTCATCCTTGCTTGTCTTCCTCGACCTCTAAGTACACGATTTCGTGGGTCATCTGATTTTACACAAATCCTGACATTTTCTGAAAATAGCACATTTTGTTAATTCCCAATGTTCCAGTTTTGGTGGTGAAGACACCAATTTAGGCGATCAGTCTTGTGCTGCCTGGATAACTCGGGAACACATAAATCACCTGCTGTATACTTCTTGGCACGAACTCTTCTTCTTATCGTTTCGACTGAAACAGTTACACCTGTAGCTTCCAAAAGCTGCCTTTGGAGGTGCAGGTGAGAAATGGTTGGGTATCTTATAGCTGATTAGACAATTAAACGATCGTGGCGAGCCGTTATTACTTTTTGGCGACTTTCCCTTGCTTTATTTTCAAGCTTTCCTAATTCCGGTCACCTAGCATAGGTTTTGGACAGCACGCCCTGTGTTACGCCTAGCTCTGCAGCTATGTCCCTCTGAGAACATTACTTGCTCCACAAGACCAATAATATTTCCCCGTTGTAAGTTCTATAACCCCACATGAGGCATATTTTCGTTTTTGGACGCAGAAGTTAGTTTATTTATTTTCGTTCAATTTGCAACTCAAGCAAATTACCTTTATCGCCAACCGTCACTAAAGTCATTCATTATTGTACTCATTTGACGCCATTTGCGGCAGTAAAGTAACACTTTATTGTACTGAAAGAAGAATTTTACTTTACCTGCCGCAATTAATCAAATTAACCGAGATTGAATGTAAGTGGTCGATGGCAGTAATCGATTATTTATTTGAGTGAACTTAAAATTTATTTACTTTAATTATTGAAAATATTGTACACAATTTACGTTATTATTAATTAAATTTATGCCAAAAAGTGAAATTCTGTAGTATTTTGCAATTATATTCATATATAATTAATCAAAATTTTACCGATTTAGTAATTATTCAATATTGATAACTATCTATCGATTAAAAATAGGAAGCGACATGCAGAAGTCACCTGTCATCACTGTCATATTTAAAAAATTTAAATTGAAAATTGTATTTATTATAATAAAAGTGTTGAAACGAATATCAAATTATAGTACAGTAGTGCTGCTTTGGAAATGGAAGAAATTACATGAACGCCACCTGAAATACGCAAGAAATCGTTAGAGGCAATTTCAGAGCTTCTCCCAGCAAAATCCATCGAAAAATACAATAGGCAATATGACATTATTGAAGCATGGCGTGAAAAAAATTGTATTACAAATTATAGTGAAAGTGTTTTACTAGCATATTTCTCTGAATTGCCTAAAGAATATTCTCCATCGGCTATGTGGTCCTATTATTTAATGTTAAAGGCAACTTTGACCACAAATAAAGACATAGATATAAGCAATTATAAAAAACTTACAGCTTTTTTGAAACAAAAAGGAAGGAATTATATTCCCAAAAAATCAAAAACCCTGCCGCAAGAAGAAGTGCTAAATTTCTTATTAAATGCACCTGATAACGATTATTTTTAATGATGAAGGTAATTCAACAAAAATAAAATTACTATTACATATTATATTGTATGTAAAGTTCTTTTTCATATCCTTGAATCTACCATGATTTATGTATAATGTCTTTTCATTTGATGTCAATTATTTTTTTTTACATTTTTTACTTGCCTATTTGTTCTTTTTATACCTAATATAGGCCGTGCCTAGCAAGTGGTTGCGTAGGCTAGCGGTATGTGTATCAAGCTACGGACGTGTCAGTACTTGGTTCGAATCCCCCGTAAGGAAAACTTTTTTGTTTAATATTAATGGTTATTGACATACTCAGACTATTATAAGGATTAAGTGCACACACTCTTTTTTCATTAGAAGGATATAATTAAGTAAGTGTTAAGCGTTAATATTTTTTATGATTGGCGATAAAATTTTGTATGCACCAAGTCAATAAAGACTCTTTACTGACTTGGTACATAAATAACTAATACCGTAGCGAGCTGTACTATCTGATTGTCTTATCGACTTGTTTATTTTCAATAAAAACATTTATTATTCGCAACAATAACAAGTTTTTTCGAAATAAATAAATATTGCTTTGAAATACAGGGTGATTCCATATAAGTTTGGGTGTGTGTAAGTATTCGGTCTTATACATAATATATTTATCTTGAGTCCCCATAGCTCATACTCTTCCTTTAATTTCCTTATCACATATTCCATAAATCGTAAGTTTCATTTTGGTGATGTTCGTATATAGGTAGGGTTACCATACGTCCGGATTTCGTCCGGACAGTCCGGATTTGAAAGATATGTCCGGATTGGCGTCCGGATATGAGAAATGTCCGGATTTTTTTCTTTGCTAGAAAATGGAAAATACTTGGCTCAAAGCTGGGAAATTTCATTCTACGCAGCACCTAGTTAAGTTGGTCGCACTGCTTGTCAACAGCGCACGGGCACGAGCAGACAATAATCTGTTGACAGCTAGTTGAGTTACTGTAATGATTACTGTGTAATTGACCGTGTCTGTGAGCTGTGAGATATTGATAGAGGCTATTTACGTTTAGTTTTTTAAATAGTTTAGTTTAATGTACCTATAAATTTTGTAAAATACCAAAGAGTAAATGTGTTTTTACTGACAAACTTAAAGAAGAATACAAGTTTCTTAGTAGCGAAACAGCTATATGTACAATGTAGAGGTAACAACTATTAGAAATATAAGATAATAAAAGGTACAAATAAAAGATGATATAAACTATTTTTATTTTAACCGAACCGAATTATTACAATAATACATACAAAAAAATTAAAGAGATTTATCTACAAAATATTCGAACAGACTAAATACCAAACACAGAACTAACAAAGTTCTCACATTCATATGTAACATGACACTTTTACGCAATTTTACGCAAGAGGTGTATCGAATTAACTTTTATGCTTTCGGAGAATTCGGCGCGCCCCTTGAAGACTGCATGTATTTATTTTAACGCTAACAAAAATAATAATTATAGTTGAATATTAGATTCCAACAGTAACACAGTCAAATTCACATTTTACATTTTCTACAACCCCCTGGACTAGCCCTGTCCGGATTTGGCCTTAATAACTTATGGTAACCCTATATATAGGCCATAACGCTCGCTCTCTCTATCTATCTAATCAGCCCTAAACATCCATCCTTGGATATAAACCTCCTCTTCCTTCTTCCATGCCTCTTTCAACGCTCGCTACAATCTACAACGTCGTCTATAAGTTTCTGTATTTCGGCAGGCTGCTGGCAAGCATGACTCTATCATCGGCATATCATATTTGATTAACTGTTCTTCCGTTGATTATGATTCATGAGCTATTACCTTTAAGACCCTCTGCGAAAATGTTTGCCCAATACTGATTATAGAGAAGTGTCGTACAGCTTTTCTCCTCGAAAATGTTGCTCAGTTCTGTGATGGCGCTTAATACACATGGTGCTCATGTATTTGTGCTCAGTTGTTGTGAGTATTTCTGCTGGCTTCTTGTGTTGAACGCAATCAAAAGTTTTCCGATAGTCTATAAAGCAGGCGCATATTTCCTTATTCATGTCACGGGCTCTCTATGAAAGTTCATTGAGTTGAACAGAGCCTCACCAGTTCCCACTCCGTTTCTGAAGCCGAATTGTGTGTCGTCCATTTGCTGTCCACGGGGATATCTTAATGGGTGTTTAATAAAAACTGTAACCAATGCAGGTTGTCAGAAAAAAATTTACACGGATCTTATATAAAGTTTTAAATATACATGGTACTTTTCTAACTCAGTATTAACACTAAACCTGAAATTCTCTTTGTAAGAAAATAAATTAAGATAAAGTGTAAATTTAAAGCAACAAAAACTTGTTCGACCAAACTA
Organism: Diabrotica virgifera virgifera; assembly: GCF_917563875.1. NCBI lineage: Eukaryota > Metazoa > Arthropoda > Insecta > Coleoptera > Chrysomelidae > Diabrotica > Diabrotica virgifera. Next base: position 6,604,515 of record NC_065452.1, on the reverse strand, counting down.
GGTGATACTTTACTTTATCGTGTCCGGACATGTCATTTATAAAATTTCGGCCCAATATCGGGCTACGTCGGTTCCATCTTTGTTGGGGAGCCACAACTCTTTGATGGTAAACCGAAGAGCACGGTTCGATCATTTTTTGCTTCAGAAATTGCAAAATAAGACTAAAATTTCGAAAATAAAAAAATTGCTATAACTTTTGTGAAAATGACCTTAAGACTTTCATATTGCACAAAAAGTTGAGACAAACAGTCCATATAATGCACAAAAAATTTTAAGACGATTCGTCAATTAGTTTAAATTTTATTCAATTTGTTTATCCCAATGAGCTTTTTTCCGCAATATTGTTGTTCAGAAAATAGTAATGTAATAGCAATTCTGTGAAAACCACATGAAAGAAGAAAAGTCATGTTTTCAAATTATTTTAAAAAAATCATTAAAAAGTTATTTTTATCATTCCGAAAACATTTTACTAAAGTAGGGTCATTTTTAGGTCAAAAACAATTTGAATAACTTTGTTAATATTGACTGCAGATTAAAACTACTTTGGGATTTAAAAAGCTAGTATTTTTATACGAATTTTCAAAAAAAAACACTTTTTGCCTACGTTAATTACAGTCGAAGTTAGCCACTTTTTTTATTTAATTGACAGCTACTTTGTTTATAACAATTAAGCAACCCAACTAGCGCCATTTCGAAGTTGAAGGTATATAGTTTATGTGTAAAAGTTTGAGTAAACTTTAAACTTCAACAGAGTTGTTAATAAAGCTTTAAAAATAACATTCTAACGAAATCGATTTGTGGTCGGTGGAAATTAATATTAAAATCCGTGCACTCAAGAAATAGTCCAGGGCCCATCTGTTTTGAGATGGACGTTGAGAGGTGACTCAAATTTTTTTGCAGAAATTGCTTGAAAATAACTCAAATAATAATATTTGAGTTATCCTCCCTCTCAAAAAGGTCCGGAACATTGTTTAAATAATTAAAATGTCAAAAAATGAAGGAAAAATTCGATTTTTTTCTTGGTTTCTTGATTATAACTTTAAAAGTATTGATTTCCCAGAAAAGGTGTACTGACATAAAAGTTGCGTAATTAAATTTACTACAATATAGAATTAGTTAAAAGTTGAAAAAATAGTCACCCTTGTTGCAAAATAGCAATAATTGCGAAAAAAACCATACAAAATCAAGTATTCGCATTTTACGTTTTTCAACCATTTATGCTACATTTATGACCTTCATATTTCACCCAGAAAAACTTTATGATACAATAAAACAATACTGTAAATTTTATTAAGATCGATTAAATAGATTTTGCAAAATAAATTTTGCAATCCAGCTTTCGCAAAAACAATTCATTTTTTCAAAATGTTACAGGACTGAAAATAAAGCAGATAGCAAGTTAAAATTTTTTTTGCTTATAGAAGTGTACTGTACCTTTCATTTGCAATTTGCAAAATAAAAATCGACTAACTACTACGGCGTCAGGAATTTTTTTAAATAAACATTAATTATTGGTGCTACGCGCAGGACAGCGGTGTTCGATTCACATGAAGTTGATTTCCACCAAAATTTCTTCCAATCTTCATCTAATATATTATTTTCTTACTCTATATTTTGTTTTATTTTAATATTTTAATTCCACAAAAATCAAACTAATTTTATTATTGTTTGTGAAATATTGTTTAAACAATTGTATATGTTTAAAAATAATAAACTTTTATTCTCAAGTTAAAATATATGAACAAAGAAAGTTTTTGCTAAAAAAAGTGTTATTTCAAAGGATAGAGTATGTGTTTTTATTTTGCAATAAACAAATTTATTTATTTATATCGAAATATAATAAAAATTAAAATGTATCAATAATTATCAAAGGTCATTGGAATGCCCAATCAGAGCAAACTATCCGGTGTCCTGCGCGCAAAACCAATAATTAATGTTTATTTAAAAAAATTCCTGACGCCGTGGTGGTTAATTGATTTTAGTTTTGCGAATTGCAAATGAAAGGTACAGTACACCTCTATAAGCAAAAAAAATTTCAACTTGCTATCTGCTTTATTTTCAGTCCTGTAACAGTTTCAAAAAATGAATTTTTTTTGCGAAAGCTGGATTGCAAAATTTATTTTGCAAAATCTATTGAACCGATCTTAATTAAATTTACAATTTTATTTAACTGTATCATATAGTTTTTCTGGGTGAAATTTGAAGGTCCTAAGTTTAGTATAAATGGTTGAAAAACGTAAAATGCGAATACTTGTTTTTGTATAGTTTTTTCCAAATTATTGCTATTTTGCAACAAGGGTGACTATTTTTTAAATTTTCAACCAACTCTATATTGTAGGAAATTTAATTATACAAGTTTTATGTCAATACAACTTTTCTCGAAAATGAATACTCTTAAAGTTATAATCAAAAAACGAAAAAAAAATCGAATTTTCCTTCATTTTTTGACATTTTAATTATTTAAACAATGTTCCGGACCTTTTTGAGAGGGAGGATAACTCAAATATTATTATTTGAGTTATTTTGAAGCAATTTCTGCAAAAAAATTTGAGTCACCTCTCAACGTCCAAATGTACTAATATTTTTACAGATGCGCCCTGGTCTAAAATGAAACTGATTCTTCAAGCATAATAAATATGCTGCGATTAATATATCCAGAGCGTGTTGATGGATTTTGATTATAATTTTTTCAAATTGTATTTACTCATAGTCTTGTAGAGTACGTTATGTACGTAAATCCCCACCTAACATTTCAAAATGTTAGGGGGAGTTCCCCTTATCACTCAGGGATATGAAAAATAGATTACGACCGATTCTAAGACCTACCGAATATACATATATAATTTCATAAAAATCGGTCAAGCGGTCTCGGAGGAGTATGACAACTAACACTGTGACAGGAGAATTTTATAGATGTAAATATATAGATGGGTATTAACAAATAGGGGTTGGTGATGGAAAAGTGTAAATTAAGGGTTGTATGTATCTTTTAATCCTACATCATATAAAATTAAGATAGACAATTTTGTCCAAAAAAATTAAAAAAATGTCAGGGGGCAACCCCCCTTATAACTTATGGGTATGAAAAATAGATTAAAACCTATTCTCAGTCCCATAGGATATACTTGTAAAATTTCATAAAAATCGGCCAAGCCTTTTCGAAGTAGTATGGTAACTAACACTGTTACAGGAGAATTTTATGTATATTGAAGTAACTGTGAATTAAATAATAAAAGTGGCTAACTTTGACCGTAATTAACATAGGCGAAAAGTTTTTTTTTGAAAATTTATGTAAAAATACCAGCTTTTGAAATTCCAAGGTAAATTTATTCTACAATCAATATTAACAAAGCTATTCAAATTGTTTTCAAGCCAAAAATGACTCTACTTTAGTAAAATGTTTTCGTAGTGACAAAAATTACTTTTTAATGATTTTCTTCAATAATTTGAAAACAAGACTATTGTTCTTTCATGTGGTTTTCACAGAATTTCTATATAATTATTATTTTCTGAACAATAACATTACAAAAAAAGCTCTTTGGGATAAACAAATTGAATAAAATTTAAACTAATTGACGAATCGTCTTAAAATTTTTTGTGCAGTATACGGACTCTTTGACTCAACTTTTTGTGAAATATAAAAGTCGTAAGGTCACTTTCGCGAAAGTTATAGCAAATTTTTTATTTTCGAAATTTTAGTTTTATTTTGCAATTTTCGAAGCAACAAATGATCGGACCAAAATTAAAAAACTGCCGCTTTAAACATTGGCTCATCTACTAAAATAAGAATACTATAAATAAGATATTTAATTATCCTATTTTTACCTGTAGCGATTTAAACGAAAAAACTGCCATTTTGGCCCTTATTTGTTAATAACTAAAATTCTCGTCCGAACTGTGACGGGCATTTTTGTATGTATAATGTATTAGGTATATAGTACCCAAAAAACCCATTTGCAACCTGGCTGCTCAAGTGTCCCGACAACAACCTTATTTCCCTGGAGTATTTATAAATATGCCTTCGGGATCAACAAACTGAATAACTTAAGTACAAATTATTTGGTCACTAGCTGAGATTTCGGCCATTTCAATATCTCATTAATTGTCATAATTTGAAGTAATTATATTACATGTCATTATGTAAAAAAACAAAGTTATTAACATTTATAAATCGCTGAAAAAATAGAGGTTTTTTCATTGATCTTCATCAATTGGTTACGTATTTTAATTTAGAAAGCACGATTTAACTTTTGAAGATGTACTTTCATTTATACCATTTTTCTCTCAATTGTAGAAAGAAATGTTTTATAGACAAAAAATTATTTTTTAACTTCAGTAAAACCTGTGTTAACGGCCACCTGTCAAAACCGGCCACTTGAACTAGCCGGCCAGTTTCAAAGTTCCCCAAACCAAAATTTGTGGACTACAAAACCTGGTACTAGCGGCCACCTTTTTATATCGGCCAATAGTTCTGCCATTTTTAGTGACCGTTATTGAGAGGTTTTACTGTATTTATGATTGTTTAAAAAACAAAGCACAAATCAGCTGTACGTCTTTAAGGATTTATCATCAACTATCCCTAATTACCTTTTAGAACCTTAAAAAACCTGTATAAGATATTTTTCAGCTATTTTTCTTGACTTGCTTAAACAGAGAGATTTAAAGAGGTGGCCATAGGGGCCATAGACTGGCTTACATGAACTTGTGTCTAGTCATGTAAGTCATTTGAAGTAATTTCTTCATACTGGAAAAGTCAATTTTGTTGCCAATATCACTAAAAATGGTAATAAAAAGTACTATTTTATCCCAAAAAATTTCTATATTTAAAAAAGGTGACTAAGGAACCTTATTTTTTTTATTTAAAAAGACAAAGTCGCATCCACCCGAAGGTTATTAGCGACATTTCTGTAACATTTGTAACAATATTAAATCAAAAATTGGTAAAAATGAATTACAATTTGTATACAATTAAACCTTTGGAGCAATAATTGGATTCCACGCACTAACACTTTGTTTTTGGAATGAACTTTTAGATCGCTAGCGACACTCCGACACTCTCTTTCTGATGCATCATACGCGCACTAGTATCTGCTTGTTCATATTTCCTTCAATGCCTATGTGGGATGGTATCCACAGGAAGTGGATTTTTCTGAAACTTTCTTGAGCTTCCATTAGTTCGGTCTTGGTTCTTTTCTCAATGGGGTGTTTATGGTATATATTTTGCATAGCTTTGACTGTGCTAAGAGAGTCGGAAAGGACTGGGCAACAAGGGAGGTTTTTAATATATACATAGTTTGATGGCTTTAAACAAACCAAAGAGCTCTGCAGTATAGATGCTGAAATTCAGAGAAAGATGTAGGAGCATAACAAGGTGATGAAAAATTCCATCAATATTCTTTTGAAGTAGAAACTTGAATCTTAATGTTGGCTTAATTGAGATGTGTCACTTTCCCAGTCTGACGCCTTACTGCCAAGATAACTATTAATTTTTTTCTTTATGGACGTGAATTTTCGTTTTATGGATCTTTCCTTTAAATGGGGGTAAACTAGACTGAGCATATGGGACAAAGCTGATAGGTCTGTGTTATATTCTTGAATTGTAGTTATACGATTTGTTGATCCCGTGATATTCATTAGGAGCATGTTAAGTTGATCAAAGTTTAGAGGGAAAGGTAGAGGGTGGTTTTCTATGAAGTTTTTAGCAGGGTCAAGTAAGAGAGAAAATGAGCATTCAGAAGTGCTTGCTGAACTAATTTTAGCTTTTTTAGATTTTGCTTGGACTTTAGGTGGTGGAAAAATGTTACATTTTTTGAAGATGGATCTGCTTCAGGTGAAATAATTTCATCAAAGTTACGTTTTGGTTGATTAATTATGTGACTGTCCTTATTTGATGCATCTTCTTTGTTCGGTATCTCCGGGACATTGGAAATAGATATTTGTTCACACTGAGAATGGTTTGTATCACTGGGTGCTTGCAAAGATATATTTGTTGCGCTGGATACCGATGCTTCATTGTTTTGGTTGGGGTTTAGTTGAGCTAGTGGTTCGGAGCACTGTGATGCAACGTGACCTGGCTTCTTGCATCTAAAGCAAACTAAACTGTCTTGAGAGATGAATATTCTATATATCGTGTTGTCAAAAACAAGAGTAAATGACTCTGGTAGTGTTAGACTGTGAGGACTGATATAGATTTGTCTTCGAAAACTAAGGATGTGATTGAACTCAGGCATAGAAGCACTAATTTTGAGGAATGTCATGGGGGAGACAGGAACTATGCCGATTTTTTGTAACTCATTGATTAGCAAGTCGTGCGGTATTGAAGGACATACGCCGGAGAGCACAAGTCGTTCCGCTGGTGTAACTAACTTTCTTGCTCTGACAATTTCACCTTGTATTTCTATTTTACCATGATTATTCATAAAATCATCCACTATTTGTTTATCGGATAAATACATACATATGCGATTATTAGATAATCTAGAAGAGAAGATTTTATTTTTCGGTTGAATTATATTTCCAAGTGGGAGAAGGTAGTCTTGAAGTTTGGTGTTTTCTAAGGCACTAAAGATAATTGCTTGGGACTTTAAAGGAAATTGCACTCTCGACGCTGCCAAAGAGTATGACTGTGATGCGTTTATTTGACTTTGATGGTCTTGTATTGTAGAACTGTTGTGGAATTCCATGTTTGAATTTATTTCGATAAACGTTAAGTGAAAAGTAAGTCCGACTCTGTACACCTGCTAAAACAGGTATATCGGTCTTTACTAAAAGCGGTTATTTTGCTGGTAAAACTGGATTTGTGTATTGACAACAATAACAAATAATTGCAATTTGCTGACTTTAATGCTAATTTTACTGGATATTATGTAAAGAGTTTGTACACTCGCAGTTTATTTCAATATATCACTGAGATTCACAATTTATAACTTATATTAAACTTTGTTAATATTAAAAATATTCGGAGCCCATATTGAATACAACATTATAGTTATCGACGCAGGATCGGTCCCAAGGAACCTTATTGTCACGAACCATTCATTTTATTTACGACCTTTAAACTTCAAACGTTACTATTTCTTAATGTTCTCATAATGCATTACTTTATGATAAAAGTAATAATTAATTCCATTATTATGTAATTGTAATTAAATAAACATAATTAATCTTTTTACCATGAGAACTTTTTAAGTGCAATCAGTTCCTTTTTAAGTGTAATCATTTTTAAAGTGTATTTAGTTACCCAATTCTGCTTAAACGTAATATACGTGTATTTACTGTATCTATTCTTTCCACTTCAACATTTAGTACAGTATAACAGATTTGACTGTAATCCTCAAGGTCACTTGCACCGCATAAATGAACGTCTGTCGTCTCTTCTTCTCGCGGTTGTAGATAAATCGGTTTTACTATACCATGCATCGTCTCTGTCACTGAATATATCACCAAGTACAGTACTATCCAAAACTTATCAAATCAGCTATAAAAGCTTACTATCGAAATCGTCGGGGCAGCTCTAAAAGTGTTGCAAAAGAAACTTGGTCCATAATAATCGATCTTCAAAATAAAACTCATATAGCACAAAACACTTCGTTAATGTGACTAAAAATTTACGTAACTTCAACTATATTACCACAACAAGATCCCATTTCCTATCTGCATAATTCAAGAAAGGTCTCGAATTCATTATTCTTAATAAGACTATTTGATAAATCTGAACTGATCCAAACAATCAGTAGTATCAAAAGCAAATACTCATGTAGTAGGTACTAGTGGACTATCCATAAAAATTTTCTCAAATCTCCCAGAAAATGTGTTGGAAGTCCTCATCTCACTAATTAATGATTCTTTTGAGAAAGGCGCCTAAGGACAGCCATTATTATTCCTCTTCATAAGGGTGGTGAAAAATCTAACGCCTGCAATTATGGATCTATGGCCTTACTATTGGTACTCTCCAAAATTATTGAGAGACTCATAAAAGCCAGACTTATATCCTTTCTCGTTGAAAACAACATTTTATCACAAAATAGCTCGGCTTTTTAAAAAATAAATGTACCACTGATGCCACTTTTTCTATACTACATGACGTTTACCAAGCATTGAACAATAATCTTTACACTTCCACTGTTTTTGTGACTATTGCAAAGCTTTTGATTTTGTAAGTAACGACATTTTGATAGAAAACTAAATTTATATGGAATTCGAGCTAAGTATTTTTTTGAATTGGTTCCAATCTTACTTGGATAATAGGAAACATCTGGTTTGAGACAGAATCTAGTCTCAAAAACATTTTATGTGGGGTACCACAAGGTTTAGTATTGGGTTCTCTACTTTTTCTCATCTTTATTAATGGCATCACTAATTTAAAAATTGATGGAAAAATTTTTCTTTTTGCTACTGATTCCAGTATCACTTGGAGCAACTCTTCGTGCAACTATAACTTCTGATCTACTTACAATGAAAATCTGGTCCGAGTCTAATTTACTCTATTTCAACGCAATAACAGTAGCATTATTATATAAAGGAGCTCTTCAACCCTTGCTTCTTAATAACAGTCAGATCAATACCGTTGATTCTGTAAAATTTCTTGGTATTTTTTTAGACAGCAACCTTAAATTAGGAGTCTAGAAGCCAAGGGGTATAAGTGCAATTTTGGTCAAATTGGAGATAAGTACAGTAATAGATAGTCAATACCCATTTTAATGTTGTGGACAAAGGATATAAGTGAATTTAAAACCAGTAGTGACATATATGGATATTTCAATTACATCCTGAAAATAGTTTGTTTATCATTTGTCAGCCATTGGATATCAGTACGCTTATATCCTTTGGCCTCCAAACAAGTGTGTTAGTTATGTCGTTTGGCAATCAACTCGTTAATACTTGTTAGTAATTGTCTAGTAATTCTAAACTAAATCTATTGTCTATACCTACGTAGTGAGTTCAATAATTATATTTTTGCGAAATTAGTTACATTTTAGACGTGGTTGGAAATTACTGTACAACCAAGCACATGTGTTCATAGCCAATATTAAGAGTAAATGAACATAAACAACAAAAATCATATGTTGATTAATAATAGGTATGTATATACAGATCATCTTGATACATTGTTTTTCAACAACAGTGTAGGACCTGAAGGGTCTGATTGGCCTCAAAAGAACAACACATTGCAGAACCTACTTCGAAGATCACGGGATTTTAACACTTCCTTCTTTATATAGAAACTGTTTGCTTAATTTGTAAATGTAACATGCCTTTCCAGCAAGACCTAATTATGACTACTCCACCAGAAATTCAATATTTGATGTCTGTTTACCGATCTCGTCGAGTGAGTTAGTAAAGAAATCTATATTATATTCCCCAAAAAAATATTATACAACCACCCAGAGGCGTGTGGTCCATGGAAGCGGGGGAAGCAGTGCTTTCCTATACTTCCATATAAGAACATGCATATATTATTAACTAGTATTTAATTATCAACAATGTTTCCCTAATCTAAGTAATCTATTATGTAACTAATAGGCATTGAAACATTATTAAAATTTGATCGCATACGAACGGTCTCAAATAAGCACACAATTCAACGATTCAGTCCGGTCCTGACGGAAGCGCATCTCAAAATCGCTGCTTGTCATGCATTTGTCCCGTTCAAAAATTGGTCAGGGTTTAATAACCTCACTCGCTAGTCATGTTCCTTTCACGCGAATTTTGATACGCCTGGAAGCGCTCGTCCGACCGCTTCCGATTCGAAAACGAGATGCGGAGTCTGTTACTGCTGCTATAAGGGGTAGGTATTTAGGTACAAATGGCTCGATTTCAATTTTTTGCTTAATATTTTTACTAATATTTTATTTGACATTTTGAGATTTTTCCTTTTACTGATATTTTATAGTACCTACGACATTTTACAGACGAAGTCAGGTGACATTGCATATTGTATAAGACAATTTAATGACTTATGATGATTAAAAAAATGAGCTGTTTAAAAATATTTGGGATAAAGCTGAAAATATGGGCTTCGAACCTAAAAGAAAAATAATGATGATTGATATTGTCGGCGAAAGAGAGACCTATCGACGATTATACATCGAAATTTTTGATAATATTCTACAACAAATGAATTATCACTTTGAAAATTTTAAAGAAATAAAAATATGTAGAATTATGTAATTTTAATATGTCTAATTATAATTCATTAAAATCTCCCACAGAGGTATGTATCTATTTAATTCAGTATGATTAAATTATGATTTTTTTTTGATAATCTAGCTTTGCATTCTCAGTTAAATGTCATTTATAAAACACCTGAAATTAGTGATAAAGAAATACTTAGGAATCGGTTGAATTTTTTGAATACTACTGGTTTAAATCAGTCTCTGTGTGAAGTGGGCAAGTTGTGTGAATTCAGTAGTAGGTACTAAATATCTCAGCTACAAGTGCATCAGTTGAACGAAGTTTTTCAGTATTAAAACGCATCAAAAGTTTTACAGTAAATTTTACAAGTGAAGACAGACTTTCCAAGTTAGCCCTATTATCCATTGAAAAAGAGTGCATTTATTAAACAATTATCAGAAAATCCAAAATTTTACGACGATGTTATCGACAAAAAATTTGCATTGGTTGATAAGAGAATAGGACTCAAGTATAAGTAAATAAGTGTCATATTGTTGAAAGTTGTGTGTTATGGAAGGTGATTCGAAATCGGAATATAAAAACAATTTTGAATAGAACTCTTCTTTTTAAGTTTAAAGAAACCAAGCCTGGAGCAGGGACTTGACCCTGAGCAAGCAGTACAGATCGATGATAAGTCACTAGATATATGATATACTAAGTCACTAGAGTCACTAACCTGCATTGATCGGGGTAGGATTTCGTTTGTGAGTCCTTGTATCCAGGACTCTCACATAATAAGCACTTTGCTGATAGAGAGCCCATATAGCGCATCAGAGTGCTATCGGAGGGGAAGTGGATAGTATGAAGCATTGGGGCGGGATGGAGTGACGCCCGCTTATAAGAGTAAATCCTCCTTGCCTCAATGAATTTGTATCACCCGAATCTCATTCTCAAGGCGTGTGCATGTCTCTCAGACTGGGTTAAACACTATACCTAATTTTTTGTAGTTCTTGTTTTTAGTCGATATAAGTTAACAGGTAATACATTAGGTATACATCTATTAAGTAGGTATATGTTTTGATCTCGACCCTCGTAAGAAAATATTTGTTAAACCCTTATTGAATCGCTTCCTCTTCCGAAAATGTCACCGCACGCCACTGCAACCACCTCCCTTTATAACTTAAATCTGCAACATGTTTCCCCAAGTTCCGTAAAATGAAAAAAGCCTATATATCTGAAAGACCATATTTTAGTATTCAGTAAATAGAAGAGAACAGTAGTTAATAAATAACTAAGAAATTACAGTGCCTTTATGTACAACTAGTATTTTTATCTATATTGGAGTGCCATATGCAGCAGCATAAACTTATTAGTTCCTGAAGTTGATTATGCAATTTGCAAATTTATTCAAATTTTGCAGTAGATTGTTTTTGTTTAATTTTTTCATTATCTTTTATTTTGTAATGTTGACGATTTATGAAATTTTAGTAAATTGCAATTGTTATTGTTATTTTTTCTCCGACTGTGAGCTTTGTCATAAAATTGTAATATTTTCAATGACAATAAAGCATTTTTATTCTATTCTAACATTCCGAATCCGCCCCTGAGTTTGACGTCATTAGAATGATAATAGTTGGTCATGAATCATCCATTACGCTAGATGAAAATTTACTTGAAATTAATGTTTTTTATTCAATTTAATATGAAAACTTGCAAAGAAAAAAAAGATGAATTATAATTATGTGAGGATATCAAAACAAAATTATATAAATTCTAAAATACATTGAGTTACGTAATTCTGGTAAATTATTTTTATTTTTATACGTAATTTTAATAATAATAGCGATAACATGGTGATCAATAATAACACATTTTTGGTTTATTAATAGATTTTAACGAGGGAGAGAGTGAATGGAAATAATTCATTAATACTTTGGTATTTTGTACATTACCTTTTGAAACATGATATACCGGGTGAGCCAAAAGAAACGGAAAGGTTGAATATATCGCGAAATTTAGATCGGATTGAAAAACGTAATAGTAGAGGTTTCAATATGTATTTATTTATTTAGTTATTAACAGGATACCCACCCAATTAAATACATATATAAAATACATATATACACATATATCATTTTTATCTAGTGCTACATTAAGCATAAAAATATATCTAGTAAAAATATGATAAAAATTGGCGATGCAGTCATATCGAAAAAACAAATACTAAAATAAGATGAAGCACATAACAAATATAAATCACCTAAATTACAATTTTTTTTTTTAAACACTGTCTACAAATATTTTCCGAATCGCACGGCAATAAATCGAAGTCTATTTTATTTCCATTACGAATGATTCTACTCAGTGGAGAATGCCTACCAAAGTTGCAGCGATGAAATTTAATTGCAAAATTTTGAGATGATCTAGTAACTCTAGAGGGAACATTAAAATCAATTAGAGACATTAGATCATTGCAATAGACTTCATAAGTGGGTGACCAAACAACTCAGCAATACTCAAGAACATATCTAACTAGGGAAATGTAAATCATTTTGATGGAATTAATGTTTTTTTCATTTATTTATTTACGGGCAAGCCCAATTCAAAAAATATTATTACAAAAAAAATATTACAAAGACAAAAGCAAAAATATAAACAGTGTCAACACAAAGAACAAATATTACAATATCTATTGGATAACAAAGCTAATAAGTTAAAGGAAAAGAAGAACAAACTGTCGAAACCCAAAAGACTCCATCTCTAAACAAATAAATGTTTAAAAATAATAAAATCTTTGGATCTCTTGGTTCGGAAGCAGATTCTCCCTTATATCTATTCCCCATCCTTCTAAAAATTGCAAGGAAAAGGGTGATGAATGTAGAGACATGGGGAGTCTACATAGTTGCACTCCACAACATATCAATTCACCGAGGTAAAGATCAACAAATCTGCTTCCTAGTACTCGATACGTGAGTAAAACCGTGGGTAGATAAAAGGCATTATATTTAATTTCGATTCAGAGATAATTACCATCTTTCTATGGACCATTTCGAACTCTTTTGTTCTCGTCAGGAAAGCATATGCAATGATGCTCATTTACTCAATATGCTTTCCTGACGAGAACAAAATAGTTCGAAATGGTCCATAGAAAGATGGTAATGATCTTTGAATCGAAATTAAATATAATGCCTTTTATCTACGAAAAGAAGAACATTACGATATAAAAAACAAACAAAGTTTAAGCTTAAAAATTGCTGATAGAAATTATATCATTAACATTGTCTGTTCAGCAAATGGTTTTTAAATCTATCGAAGGAATTGCAGAATATATTTAAGTCATTTAGAGAATTCGCAAGTCTAAGTGTTCGTGGTAAAAAATTGTTGTAAAAAGTATAGTTAAATCTATGGAAGCTTATGTGAAAAGTTTGGGTTTGTCTTGTTGACCGAGTAGGTACAAAAAGACTAATTTTTGACAGAAGATCGGTACAGCTACTATTACCATTAATATTGTTGAATAAGATTGTCAGATCTTTTCTTTTTCTACGGGTTTCTAATGAAGTAATATTCAATAATAATTCAATATCCGTGTAGATACGATATATATGTTGTTTAAAAGCTACGTATGTGAGAAAGGTATGCTGACCTCTATCAAGTTTATTTTTATGAACTAGATAATATGGAGACCACACAGAGGAACAAAAATCAAGATGAGATCTAACAAGTGAGCAATATAAAATTTTCATTGAATTTATATCTGTGAAATCACGAGATGTTCTTTCAATGAAACCAAGCATTTTCATAGACTTTTGGGCAACGGTACTAATGTGGTGTTTAAAGCTGAGTGAAGAGTATAATATTATGCCTAAGTCTATGATTTGTTTGCATGATTGCAATGCTTGATCGTTAATAGTATAGTCATGTGTTAGCAAATGGTGATTCCTGCAGAAATGCATAATATAACACTTACCAACATTTAATTCCATGCCATTAAGAGAGCACCACGGGGATAATTTATTAATATCTGATTATAGTCCAAGAGTATCATCATGAGATCTTATTATTGTAAAGCACTTAAGGTCATCAGCGAAAACGAGAGCTTTTGTATGGGAAAAACAAGTGGTAATATCATTAATGAATAGATTAAATAGTAGCGGTCCCAGGTGTGAACCTTGGGGAACACCTGAAGTTACAGGAAAAATTTTGGAATAACAGTGATTTACTCTAACCATCTGACTTCTGTTTTCTAAATAACTACATAACCACCTAAATTCCAGACCATCAATACCTCTTCTTCTAAAAGTGCCTATCTTCTGGAGATGTTGGCGACCACATTGACCCATCTTATTCTATTTACGGCAGCTCGAAATAGATCAGTTGACGTTAGACCAGTCCACTTCCTAAGATTGGCCAGCCAGGATATACGTCTACGTCCAGGGCCTCTCCTGCCCTCAATCTTGCCTTGTAGAATCAACTGCAGCAGTCGGTATTTTTCATTACGCATAATGTGGCCGAAGTAAGCCAATTTTCTGTTCTTTACGGTGTTAATTATTTCTTTGTCTTTTCCTAGACTCTGGAGAATAGTTATATTAGTTGTGTGGTGTATATATGAGACTCTCAACATACGTCGGTAGCACCACATTTCAAACGCCTCTAACCGTTTTATGGCATCTTCTGTCAGGCTCCAGCTTTCAACTCCGTATAGGACACTAAAGACGTAACATCTAAGAATTCTTATGCGTATATTGATACTTAAAGACAAGTTGCAGAGAATTTTCTTAAAACTGTTAAAAGAGCTTCTGGCTTTTTCAATACGAGTTTTTATTTCGTAGCTATGATCCCAAGTATCCTTAATGTTGCAGCCCAGGTAGCATATTTTCTGTACTCTCTCTAGAGGTGTATTGTTTACTGTAATTTGGGCGTTTATGTTGGTGTTTTTACTAATGATCATTATTTTTGTCTTCTTACAGTTTAGTTTTAGGCCGTATTTGTTACATGCTTCTACAACATTATCCATGATCCTTTGGAGCCCCTGCGCACTATCCGCCAGCAATACTGTATCGTCTGCATATCTAATATTATTTATAAGTTGTCCATTTACTGCAATACCATCTTCTGATTCGTCCAAGACCTCTCTAAAGATGTTTTCAGAGTATATGTTAAATAATGTTGGTGACAGTATGCAACCCTGTCTGACTCCTTTTTCAACCGTGAAGATTTCGGACAGTTCATTTTCGAATCGAACTGTTGCTTTTTGTTGGAGATATAAGTTTGAAACGAGTCTTATATCCTTACCATCGAGTCCTGATGTTTTTAGGATATCGATTAGTTTTCCATGTGGGACTTTATCAAAATGCCTTCTCGAAATCTATGAAACATGCATACACATCGCAATTGACATCCCTGGCTCTCTGTATTAGAACTTGCAAGCTGAAAAGTGCTTCCCTCGTTCCGAGTCCTGATCTGAATCCAAATTGAACTTCACTCAGCTGTTCTTCTAATTTGGTGTATATGCGCGAGTGAATGATAGTAAGGAGTACTTTAAGTACATGGCTCATCAAACTAATTAATCTATGTTCTTCACATTTTCTAGCGTTGGCTTTTTTGGGAAGTGGAATCACCATCAATACCATAAGAACGTAATTTATGTAATAGAAGGTCATGGTTTATCTTATCACGCTTTAGAGAAGTCAGTGTACACTGAATCAACCTGCAAGCCCTCCTCCAGGGCTTCAGGTAGGTAGTCAGTATAATTAAGTAGACTTAGCTCAGCAGAGTTACCGGAAGAAAACCCAAACTGTGAGTTAGTAATAACACTAGAACAGTCGTAAGTAAGAAATTCAGTTATAATGCTTTCAAATATTTTAGGGATAGTGCTTAGAATAGATATGGGGCAATAGTTCTTAATATCAGATTTAACACCTGATTTATAAATAGGAGTTACATAAAATTGTTTCCAGAAGTCGGGGAATTCACCAGAATCGAGAGAGGCATTGAATATATGATAAAGTGGTCTGGACAGTATAAAGCTGCATTCTTTTAGAAGAATAGGAGGACTTCCATCGGGTCCAGGTCCCTTATTAATATTCAGTTGTGACAATCTATCATATATTTTTGATATTTGAATGTAGTAGGAAGACACACTAACGTTGAAGTGGATTTGGTTATGGTAATAATTTAGTCTTTGGTTAGTATACACCAGTGATTCCCAAAGTGGTCCAGGTGGACCCCCAGGGGTCCACGAGGGACTCAACGGGGGTCTACGTTGGCGTGAAAGAAAAATGGGGGTTCACAAGTTGTAAGTGGGAGTCCACGAAAATTTTATAGTGATTTGGTATTTATTCAAATACCAAATGGAAATACCATATCAATGCAAAAATAATGACTTAATAGTAGGGACACAAAATGTCATTATAACGCATTATAATAAGTTATTTTGATCAAAAATTTTATTTTTGTGTAGAAAACGTTAAAATACAATTTTTTATATTTTGCTCTATTCCCCAAAAACGTGTCCTTCGATTTGACTGAAAATTTGCCCACAGATAGCCAAAACATAGGACTTTAAGTGGTTAATTTTTTTTTTATAGTTTTACAATATAAAAAACGCGTGGAATAATATCAGAGTCAAAAATATAGGCGTCTACTTTAGGTACAATTAACTCAAAAAATATCGACCGTACGAAAAAAATTATTAAAAAAAATTATAACAATTATTATAAATACGATTTATTTGGAACAATTTCAGTTCCTAAAATTTTTGTCGAAAAGTTGAAAATGCCGAAGATATTGAACAAAAACCACTGCTGTCAAACCAATCAGGTCTTACGCTCGCGCCTTTACCGCATACGTACTACCTGAAATATTGATTTTAGCAAAAAAATAAAAGAGATTAAAATTGTATAAAATTTAATTCTGTTCATTTTTGTATAGGTACATTTTTGTTATAAAACTAATAATAAACGAGATAATTCAATAATTATGCTCTAATTGCCACTATTTCCCCCTATAACTCGGAAAATATCGACTACACAAAAAAATTTATACTAAAAGAAATTACTTATAAGAAATCATATTTTTAACAATTTCAGTTCTTACACTTTTTGTCGGTAAGTTAAAAATGGCGGAGATATTGAGCAAAAACCGTTCTCCTTTAAAATCAAGATGGCGGCTTACGCAAAACGCCAGAATTCATTCGTGATTTTAAAATTACACTACTATTGACCCTCTTAAGCTCTTAGAAAAAATGCTAACCCGACTGGACTATATAATTTTGACTCTGATATTAGTGCATGTAACTTTTATTATATTGTAAAACTATACAAATTCTTTTAACAACCTGAAGTCCTGTGTTTTGACTATCTTTGGGCAAATTTTCAGCCAAATAGAAGAACACGTATTTTGGGAATGGAGGTAAATGTAAAAAACAGTATTCTACAGGTTTTCTACCCTAAAATTTGATCAAAAACATGTTTTGAATAAAGAAACTTGTTATAATGCCTAATAATCACGTTTTTGAGTCCATTCTATTAAAACATTATTTTTTCCATTGATACGATAAAAAATGCAAAGTTTAAATAAATCCCAAGTCACTGTAAAATCGCTTGGAATAATATTTTGAGAAAAAAAAAAGAAGAAACAGACAATTCGACCTTCATTAATGTCTTATTTTTTTCCACTTAAGTTCCCCCCACCCCCAGACAATTTTCTAGACCCGCCACTGACGTGCACAGCTACGAAATACCACTTCTGCTGGGGTCCACCGAAACCAGTAAATTTTTTAAAGTGGTCTACGAGAAAAAGTAGTTTGGGAACCTCTGGTATACACAGATGAAAAATGATTGGCAAATAAATTGGATATATCGTTTCCATGAGAGGCAATAGAATCGTTTAGTTTCATTGTGTCAGGTATTATGTTGTTTTCTTTTTTCTATTAACGAATTTCCAAAATGACTTAACGTTAAGTTTAATGGAGTTTTTAGTTTCATTAATATAATAAAATTGGTATAGCAATCTCTTGTTAAAAGTTTACATTGGGCTCTAAGTCGACTAAATTCTTGCCCGTTGGAAAAAGGTCAGTTGGTCGCCAAGAAAGAGATGGAAGGACGCAGTAGCCAGCGATCTACGCAAAATGGGAGTACAGCAATGGGAAATAGCTGCTCAGGACCGACAACAATGGAGGGAAATAGTAAACGCGGCCAAGACTCACATAGAGTTGTAGAGCCAAATGATGATGATGATGATGATGATGATGATTGGGCTCTAAGTCGACTAAATTCTACATAGCTTTCTGATGATCTGGTAGCTTTAAACATTTTATGAGCAATTTCTTTGTTATGTATTAATTCTTTAAGATTAGGTGTAAACCAGCAAGGAAATTTTTAGAAGAATATATGTTCTATGTATGTATGTTCCACTAAAAAAATACTTTTTTTAGTGGAACATACAGGTAATAATATAGTACAGAGAGTCATACAATATAGAAATCATTTCATTGAGTTGTTTATTATGTAAGAGATTGTCCCAGTCAATAGATTCAAAACTTTGGCCAATGGCTGTGAAATTTGCACTACGAAAGTCGTAGTAGTATTCCATAACTGATGTGCTTTTTTCAACTGCAGGTTGTAAAGTGGTTACTAGCGGAGGATAGTGAACATCTTGCTGGATCAGAAAATTGTGTGCTTTGTGTATTATTAGTTCTTGTGGAGATAGAATAAGATCAAGAAGAACCCCTCTGTTGTTGAGCACAGTATTATATTGGAAAAGATTATGAATGGCACATATATTTGAGACGACTTCAATAGCTTCAGCCTCCACCAATGGGGAGGTCGGTTGACAGGTTGCTAATGAACAGAAATATTCTATTTCCCATATAGCAGATGGAATATTATAATCACCAAATAGATATAATGTAGAATTAGGAAATTATTCACTTGTGGTTAGTAGTTGTTCAGAATGAATTTCATATTTGTTAATTTCAGACCTGGGTGGAATATATACAGCCCCTAAAATGATGTTTTTATTTAACTGAACAAAAACTTGTTCAACTGCGGAATTAGATTGGATCAGACTTGTTGACAACTTCTTGTTAACTGCTATTAGCACGCCACCTCCTCTACTAAAACTACTAGATTCCAGTGAACGATCTCGCCTT
This sequence comes from Diabrotica virgifera virgifera, assembly GCF_917563875.1. Lineage (NCBI taxonomy): Eukaryota > Metazoa > Arthropoda > Insecta > Coleoptera > Chrysomelidae > Diabrotica > Diabrotica virgifera. The sequence continues at coordinate 6,585,251 of NC_065452.1, read as the reverse complement.
TAGACATTACAATTTGATAAACCTAGTTCAGCATTGTTGATATCAGCCGTTAGCCAAGTTTCTGTGAGAATGATGACATCATAAAAGCAAGTTGATACATTTAGACTAAGTTCAGTTAATTTGGTCCGAAGTCCTCTGACGTTTTGATAGTAAATTGAGAGCTTGTCTAAGTCAGTGAGCTTTGGTGGTTTTTTTGAACGATCTTGGGAATATTTTTAAAATATTAAATATTTAATTGTTAGTTTCTGCTCACCAGCTTGTTGACGATTCAGCAACTCTGTTTTCACAGACTCTAAAGCTTTTCTTTGAAGCGGTGTTTGATCCAGCTGAATAAAGCTTTTTGAAGTGAAAACTTCTTTAGGGACGTTGTGCACTTTTTGGATGGGGTAAAAGCATTGAATTCGCGACCGTCATTGCGACCGTCATCGCTTCGGCGAAATAAATATTGTACGTATACATATATTATAAATATATATGTATATATGTAAATTGTGTAGAAGTGTTTAAATTTAAAATAAATGTAAAACCTATTTGTGGATGGGGAAAAATGATTGATTTGGCGACCGTCAGCGACCGTCATCGCTTCGACAAAATAAATATTGTACGTATGTATACATATATTATAATGTATGTGTGTATAAATTGTGTAGAAGAATTTATATTTAAAATAAATATAAAACCTATTTTTGGATGGAGAAAAAAGGATTGATTTGGCGACCGTCATCGCGACCATCATCGCTTCGGCGAAATAAATATTGTACGTATACATTTATATTATAATGTATGTCCTAACGAAATCGACTCGGGGCAGGTTTAGGGGAATTATAAAATCCATGAACTCAAAATGAAATTTATTCTTCAAACATATGCTGCGATTAATATCTCCGGAACATGTTGATGGATTTTTATCATTATTTTTTTAATTTGTATGTACTCGTAGTCTCGTAGAGTACATTATGTACAATATATCTCCACCTAACATTACAAAATGTTAGGGGGAACCCCCTTATCTTTCGGGGGCATGGGAAATAGATTATGACCGATTCTCAGACCTACCGACTATACATCTATAATTTCATAATTCAACAATAATTCATAACAATGAGTCAGAAAGAAGAAAAAAGCTAAAAATTTGGAGAAAATCTGGAAAAAAGTTTTTGTTTGTATAAAGGAGAATAACGGGGAATTGCACCGAACAACAACCAGCTGCTAATGGAGATATACAGGGTGTCCAGAAACTCTACCGACAAACGAAGACAGGAGATTCCTCAGATAATTTTAAGACAATTTAACACAATTCACCTAGTCCGAAAATGCTTCCTAAGGGAGCTAGAGCTCTTTTAAGATGTAGTCTTGTAATTAGTTTTTCTTAATTGCCTCCAGAACCGTTCTAGCTAGAAAAGCGAAAACTGGTACGCATATTTATCTTCCAGAGATAAATCGATTCCATCTATTGCGAATTTTTAGTACCGGACATGGGCGTATGTTTTGGGTAGGGCTATGGTTATTTTATCGCATAACTTTTTTGTCTTTAACTTTTAAGCATTTTTAACTCTGGATTATTAAATTGTGGGGTATTCTAGTACTAAAAGATACTCTTGCTTTAAGTCGGTAGGACACACCGTTTTCTATAAAAATCAATTTTTAAAAAGAAAATTTTTCGTTTCTTGATTCAATTCAATTTTTTGATTCTCCAATACTTTCTATGTAAATAACATACTCTTCATTCGTAACGATAAAGCCATCTGCCAATATTGACCCATTTCTTTACTACCTAGCCATTGCATTTATGGACTCACACTTGCAACTGTTTCATAATTTCCATTTAAAAAATTAAATTTAGTGTCCAATAAGATTGCGGTAGATTTTATTTTGAAATTTTCAAGCCATGTTGTCCTATGATTTAAATGAGGTATAACTTTCGGCCAATAAATAAACAGATTGCTTATTATTATAACTACTTATTTTTATGATGGGACCTTGAAAGAACTGAGATGTCAAGAGATGCTAGAGAAACAGTTCATTAATAACAACAATATCAATATTGTATAACAGTTCCAACACAGTTATATTTGCTATAAATATTTAACTCTAGTTCTAAATTAGGCCTTACTGGAATTGTTAGTCAGTTGCTACCATGGATCATGGATCAAACAAGTCTAACCATGAATTGAAACGGACAGCGCAAAGGTCAAAATATGGATTCGTAAGAATTGTTTGAACCACTCAATTATTTAAAACAATTATTTAAGGAAAACTAGGACTAGGACAACTGTATTCGTATTGTCATTAATAATTAGACTCGCATATTCCTTATTCAGGTTTCTTATCTCAGGAATAGATAGCTTTTTGAAAATATAGAGCTCAAAACTATTGAATACTGACTTAAAATTACCGTAGAGTGCATCTAAATATCAAGATGGAATCTTATGAACGCTTGCAAGAACTATATGTGTTGGGCATAAGAAATGGAACCTACCTTTTGATGTCAATGTCACAAACAAGCAATTCCGCCGGTAAATTGTCGATCTGTGGGCATTCCACTTGTCACACATCACACATCACCATCACATATCACACATAATAAAAGCAAGATAGAGATAGAGTGACGTAACCCATACACCAACTGGACGACGAGCACTGGCAACGTGATCGAGCTTCGTTTAATTTTGTATATATCTGGGACTCGAATAGGAATCGGAAAAAAAAAACGTTCCGAACCACAGCATAGTCCAGCGGATGTGTTCTTTAACCTTGAATAATTACTAAAATAAGAACAATAAAAATTTTACTAGTTATTTACAGACAGCTAGGCACTTCCTACATGCTTTTAGCAAGTCCTGACTATTCTTAGCACAATTTTTCAATATATACTCATTTACATACACATGCAGACACACACAGTATATAATATACACAGTGATGAGCGCACTAATAACCGGCAAAATAACGCAAGATGGAAAACATATTAATTTGTGAGATAAAAGGAGATGAACCTAGTGGAGGTGTTAAATTTAGCGATAGTAACTTATAGATTGACATCATATTAATTGTTTCCCACCTTTACATGTATCGAACGAATTTGAGAAATGCCACTGTCACAATGAGTTTTAGTTGATATACTCCTCTGGTACGTCTAAAGGTGGGAAACAATCAATATAATGTCAATTTATATGTTACTATCGCTAAATTTAACAACTCTACTAGTTTTATTTCTTTTTATCTCACAATTTAATATGTTTTCCATCTTTTTCGCTATTCTGTCGGTTATTAGCACGCTCATCATTGTATACATATATCTATTATTTATATATATATATATATATATACATATATACACTGTGGTGCAAATGTCTGGAATATATTCGATATTTCGTAAACCGGCCAGTTTAAGGAAAAATCCCGATACAGGTCGATTTTTATTTTTAAATTACGATATTTTGGCATATATTTCATACGGTACCCCGTCAAAATAGCCCCGTCGAAAAAGCTCCGACAAAATAGCCCCGACATAATATCCCGCACACAAAATAGCTCCGACAAAATAGCCTGCAGACAAAAATAGCCGCGGAATAATCGCTCGCCCACAAAATAGCCCCCTACAAAATAGTCCCGACAAAAAAGCCCCCTTCAGAATTCGACATGAAATAATCCCTTAAAAATGCATTTTTACGGAAATGGTAATTATCCTCTATTCAGATGTTTGTCTCAACTACATTAAATAAAAATGGTCTTTTCAGAGATTCGAACCCTGTCTTCTGTTTCGATTGAATTTGTTCTGCTTTTCGATTAAATTCAATGTTCAAGCCAGCTGCCGTAAGCATATTTACAGATGCTAGCGTGTGTAGACACCAGAGTGTTGAAATCAGTTAGGGTTTGGAAAAACAGTACATTTACAGATGCTAGCGCGTGTTGACAACACGGTGTGCCACGGTGTTGAAATCAGTTACGGTTTGTAAAAACAGTACGTTTACAGATGCTAGCGTGTGTTGACACTATGGTGTTGAAATCAGTTAGGGTTTGGAAAAACAGTACATTTACAAATACTAATAGATTTGGACACCAGAGTATTGAAACCAGCTAGCTTTTTTAGTGGCTATACATGCATAGATGCTGACGGCTATTGGCATTGAATTTATATACCTACTGCTGTGGAAAATATTTAAGTGATTTAGGTATTAATAAATAATTAAACGTTGTTGGGATATATTGTAATATTATACAAGGTATTTTAAAAGATATTTACGTTTTTTATTAATTTCGTAGCAAACATTCACACCCTGTAGAATTGTAATAGTTTGACATTAAAAACTCTGCTTACGTTCAAGTGATTTTTAATGTAGTATATTATTGTTAAGAATCATTAGTATAGCTAATTTTGAAATATTAGTATACAGGGTTGGTCGAAACTCGGAATGAATATTTTCTGAGTTTTCTTAAATAGAACACCCTGTATTTTAGTATTGTAGTGAAATGATATTTCATAGTACTTTTTTATTTTATAAGTATTCCCTATACCTAACTGCTTTAATTTGTGAGTTATTGGTGATTCAAGCTAAACATTAATTCCAACAAAAAATACGTAAAATTTTATTAGGTTGGCCATGAAAATATTCAATCACAAACAATTTTTCAGAAATAAATACATATTAATCCAGACCGATCCTTAAAATTACCAATAATGGTTTAGCTATCAAAATAGCTACGTAGTTAAGATTGTTGGTGCGACTAACAATTAAGCACAAATTAAGGCAGTTAGGTATAGGGAATGCTTAAGAAATAAAAAAGTACCATAAAATATCATTTCATTACAATACTAAAATACAGGGTGTTCCATTTAAGAAAACTCAGAAAATACTGATTCCGAGTTTCGACCAACCCTGTATACTAAAATTAAAAATTTAGCTATACTAATGATTCTTAACAATAGTAGACTATATTAAAAATCATTTGAACGTAAGTAGAGTTTTAGTTGTCAAACTACTACAATTCTACAGGGTGTGAATATTGCTACGAAATTAATAAACAAACGTAATTATCTTTTAAACTACCCTGTATAACATTACAAATCCTCATATTTTAAGAAAGAAGACATCAAAGAGAATCCAAAAATGTAAAAATATACAGGGTGTCCCATTAAAAAAACGAAGTTATAAGCAACTTCCGGTATGACCGGAAGTTGCAAAGAGATAAAAATATTTTCATTTAATAGATCATCCTTCAAAACCCCTGTATTCCAATTTTCATGATTCTGTTGCTTTTAGTTCTCGAGATATTTTTAAAGGGTGAGGCAGATAAACGGCCTATTAGAAATATCTCGAGAACTAAAGGCAACAGAAACATGAAAATTGGAATGAAAGGGTTTTGGAGAGTGATCTATTTAATGAAAATATTTTCATATATTTGCTACTTCCGGTTATACCGGAAGTTCCTTATAACGTCGTTTTTGTAATGGGACACCCTGTATATTTTATATTTTTGAATTCTCCTAGATGTCTTCTTTCTTAAAATATTAGGTTTCGTAATATTATACAGGAAAGTTTCAAGGATAATTACATTTTTTTTTATTTCGTAGCAACTTTCACACCCTGTAGAATTGTAGTAGTTTGACGTCAAAAACTCTATTTATGTTCAAATGATCTTTAATATAGTCTACCATTGTTAAGAATTGTTAGTATAGTTAAATTTTTAATTTTAGTAAACAGGGTTGGTCGAAACTCGGAATGAGTATTTTCTGAGTTTCCTTAAAGGGCATACCCTGTATTTTAGTATTGTAACGAAATGGTACTTTATGGTACTTTTTTATTTCTTAAGCATTTCCTATACCTATTTGCTTTAATTTGTGAGTTATTGCTGATTCAAGCCAAACATTAATTGCAACAAAAAATACGTGAAATTGTATTAGGTTGGCCGTGAAAATATTCAATCACAAATATTTTTCGGAAATAAATACATATTAATTTAGACTAATCCTTAAAATTACCAATAATGGTTGAGCTATGAAAATACCTAAGTAGTTAAGATTGTTGATGCTATTAACAATTAAGCACAAATTAAAGCACTTAGGTATAGGTTATGCTTAAGAAATAAAAAAGTACCCTAAAACATCATTTCATTACAATACTAAAATACAGGCTGTTCCATTTAAGAAATCTCAGAAAATACTCATTAAAAATTTAGCTATACTAACAATTCGTATCAATAGTAGTCTATATCAAAAATCATTTGAACATAAACAGAGTTTTTGAGTCAAACTACTACAATCCTACAGGGTGTGAAAGTTGCTAGGAAATTAATAAAAAAACGTAATTATCTTTGAAACTACCCTGTATAATCTTACAAAACCTCATATTTTAAGAAAGAAGACATCGAGGAAAATCCAAAAATATAAAAATATACAGGGTGTCCCATTTAAAAAAAACGAAGCTATAAGCAACTTCCGGTATAACCGGAAATATCAAATAGACGAAAATATTTTCATTAAATAGATCACTCTTCAAAACCCCTTCATTCCAAATTTTATGATTTTGTTGCCTTTAGTTCTCGAGATATTTCTAATAGGCCGTTTATCTGCCCACCCTATACCTTTATAGTGCGCGCGTAAAGTATGGAACCATAAAGATATCTGTGACACCCCGTATGATATAGTAACAAAATGTTGGTATGTATATTATAACAGCGATTTAAAATTTTATATTTTCGACGTTGCCAAATGTACAGTTTTTGAGATATACAGATAATAAGCTTATTTTTAAATGGCACCTGTATATTTGACAATCTTCAGTTTTTTATTGCCGATGCAGCATACATCCAGTTAACGGTTAATATTGACCATTAATATGCAGAAATTACTAAAAAAATCATGCTATTACAACCGTTGATAATTGATATTAACGCAAAAAAAATAAAATGCGTTACTTGGCGTTTCTTATAATTATTAAGGTACCAAGGTTATTATAAGGATAATAACGCTCGAGGTCAATCGTGTATAATAATAATAATATAATAATAATATGTTTATACCAGATATAGACCAGATCTCGTACTAGTTAATAAATTAACAAGACAAACAACACTAATTGATGTGGCGATACGTAACAACAATAATCTACGTAGTAAATTCACTGAAAAGATCGCCAAGTACAGAGATCTAGAAATTCAAATACGAAGGCAATGGAGAATGCAAAGTACCCAGACGATACCTATTGTTATATCTACTACTGGAGTCATTCCGAAGAACCTCCTCGAAAGCATAAAAAGGCTGGGTCTAAATGAACATCTTTACAAGACCATGCAGAAAGCTGTACTACTCGCAACGGCCAGATGTGTACGAAAATTTTTGGGAGATACACCTGCATACCAAGTCACCTAGGGCTCGATAACACGGAAAGAGTCCCACCAGAGCTCAATCCTTTTGATACCGTAGGTATCTGGGATGAGTCAATTTTCCCCTTAGAGGGAGTGTGAGCCGTATGGCTAAATCTGGAAATATGTTTATTAGTTTTCCTGTACATGTATCTGTATAAGAATTTTACAATAATCACGTTAATTACACATAAAACAATAAACATCTGGCACTATCCGTTAAAACCAAAAATGGTCGAGCACGGGAATAGTGTTTATATCGTATAATACATTAAAAAGATTGTAGAATACTGTTACATAAAATATAAATAATTAATTAAGTCTAATTACATCTACATTAAAATTATACTTCAATTTGTACAACGTATTTATATTATTCTCTTTTTTTTTATTTATTATTTTATTCTGATGATGAAAACTATACCCATTTTGATGTTATGACATTCATGTAATGAGCATATTCATCAAACCATCCAAAATTATAATAGCTGTTTAATCCATTAAATTTTGCACATTGCCGCGATCCAAATTAACAACATATTTTTTTAAATATTGATTTAACCATCACTGGTCAGTTGAGAGTAGTTATATATATTTTATACATCTCAGGTAAGGAATTAAATATTTTGGAGCTTGATAAAGGATGTACCTTTGTCCTAATTTTTTTTTGCTACTTTCAGTTTTAACATTTTTATTTGTTTTATCACGGGTTTCATAGGGGTGGCATAGTTTATGAAGTATATGTTTTTTGTTATATATGTATAGTAATATTGAATACATATAGCTTTCTTGTATCCATTACTTTTGTTTCAATAAATAGAAGAAGACTTGAGTATGTGCGTTTTTTATGTAATATTATTTTTAGTATTCTCTTTTGTAATATGTCAACTTTTTTTAATTAAGGTTTTAATACACCACCCCAGCCAAGTATTCCGTATCTAATTCTGGACTCAACAAGTGAGTGATATAGTATTTTAAAGTATTTTAAATCGATTATTGATTTTATATATTTAAATTTAGGAACTATAGCTCTCAAACATTTTGTTAGTTCGTTCATATGCTTATCCCATCTTAGATGTGAGTCGATAATTATACCCAGATATTTTATATTATTAGATATTTTAATCGCAGGGGCGTCATTTGGGCGTCCAGGGGGGGCATTTGCCCCCCCCCCCTGGCCCTAAAAAATGACTGAAATTTACAAAAAATACATCAATATTCAACATAACATCATATATAATGTATTGTATATATAGTGCTTGCCCCCCCCCCAAACAAAATTTCAAATGACGCTCCTGTTTAATCGTTATGCTACGTTCCATGTTATTGATGCTTATATGATTAAAAGATGGTAGTGATACTTTATTACTACAAAATGGAATTTTTCGTTTTTTCGAAGTTAATTGTCAACCCTTTGTAAATGAACCATTGAATTATTTTAAACATATCTACTTCAATTTTATTTTTTAAATCTTTCCAGGTGTCTGCACTATACAAAATAGCAGTATCATCAGCAAAACTGATTATTTTCCTTCGGTGTTTATGTTGTATAAGTCATTTACATGAACGTTAAATAGTAATGGACCTAAAACTGTACCTTGAGGTACAGTACCGAGGGCTTATGTAATGGCCCGAGGTATATACGTTGACCGAAAGCGTTATTATCTATAATATCCGTGGTGCCTTCAACGTTTAATGTCCGACTAAATTCTTCTTTGTATGCAAAAAATTTGAATGAATTTTGAATTAATTAATTTTCAAATAAGTACATTTAGCAGAAATTGTCGTAACGTAATTGTGGTAACCATAGTTTTACTTAGGTTTTTATTTGTCAACTTAGTTATTTAAATAACTAGTACACTGGTTTAAATAACTAGTACTTAGTTATTTAAATAACAATAACTAACTAGTTATTTAAATTTAATGCCCAAGGGCGTTATTTTGAAAATGCCCTAGGACATTATATCATATTTAACTGACTTCGAAATCATGTCATTATTTGTCAAATAATACCTATACCAGTCGGACATTAAAGTTTAAAACAGTATTTTTCTGTTTTTGTATTAGTATCAGTATTATTTCGTTAAATCAAATAGGTTTTATTGTCAGTAGGTATGTCGTGATTTACTGCCAGTACATAAGTTGTGATAGTTTTTGGAAATAGGCATAACAGCGATAAAAACCAACTAAAATATAATGGTATAAATAATTAACAGAGCGTCAAAAAATTTAAATTTTAATACTACAAAGATGTGGTGACAAGTAATAATACCAAAAAAAAAATGAAATTTGGGTATGTTTTACTTGCGACATTATTTGTAGAACACGAACACATAAAGTAATATATATGCAGTATGAGGACAGAACGCATATAGCATGTTGGACTGTACCTAAAAGTATTCATAAATTTGAGGAAAGTCGACATATACGGGAACTTCCAAAAAGTGGTCGACCTGGTATTTCAGAAGAAACAAAAACTCTAATTGTTTTGTCGAAGGTTGAAGATCCTGATAAGGCTACTAGATTAACTTAAACCGAAAATAAAATAAATCAAAGAACGGTTCGTAAATATTAAAAAAAAGGAAAAGTGGCATATAAAGCACAATTGGTACAGAAACTGAATGAACACGATCCAGATCGCAGAATGACGATCTGTTACACAATGTCATAAAAATAGATTTAACGCTACTGCTAATTTTTTTAACCAAATCATTTTGTCTTAAGAAGCTACTTTCTATTTAAATGGTAAGGTCAATAAACAAAACTCCGGTAATGGTCAGACAAAAATCCACATTGGATTGTGAAAACACATACACAGCCTCGACAAAAAATTAATAGTATCGGTATACAACTGTACGTAATTTAGATGTACTGTGCATATAGGTCTGGATCCCGCGTATGAAAAAAAAGTTGATTAACAGCAAGCTGAAAACTTGTTAATAGCTTAAGGGTGTCTAGTTGGATAAACTTTGATATATGGGAAGACTGGAATAGGGGCAGTTTTAATTGTGGAACAAGTTAAAAATTTGGAACGGTCAGACCACGAAAACGGCACATTTATTTTGTCCGACAGAATAGACTTAAACTCTCTGAACAAAGATTAAACTCTCATGCAAATATCAGACTGCTATTTATCACCTATCATAATTCCTGTCATTTGACATATTCTACATGTTCCACTCATTAAAACGCCCATTTGGTGATAAATAGCAGTCTGATTTTTGCACGAGAGTTTAATCTCTGTTTGGAGAGTTTAAGTCTGTTCTGTCGGAAAAAATACATGTGCCGTTTTCGTGGTCTGACCGTTCCAAATTTTTAACCTGTTCCACAATTAAAACTGACCCTGTTCCAGTGTTCCCATATATCAAAGTTTATCCGACTAGACACCCTTAAGCTATTAACAAATTTTCAGCTTGCTATTAATCAACTTTTTTTTTCATACGCGGGATCCAGACCTAATATGTATTTCATATTTTTGCAATTATAATGTGTATTCGTTTATTATTTATATGTATTTTATTTGATTTTACCATAGTCTCTGACTAACCCGGATTTTCGATAACCCGGATCGGCCGCGGTCCCGATTAATCCAAAAAATTGAAGAAAAGTCAAAATGAGCAAATTCCAACAATTCGTAAACGAGACCGAATATGATCATGCACTGACGAGGAAAATTCAAACATCTTCCGAGAATATCTGGATGAAGTCTTTCAACCTCTTCCATCGCAAAACACGCCTGAAATAGAAGCTAAGATCAAAGAAACTCTTGAAGCTCCTCATCAAATGTCAAAAATTACAAAACTCTTCAAAGTCAAAGAGGTATATGAGATAATCAGAAGTAACTTAAATGTAGATAATGCTGCAGGGGTTGATCTGATCAAAGGCCGTCTTGTTAAAGAACTTTCAAGAAAAGGGATCGTGCTAGTAACAACAATATTCAACGCAGTGCCACGACTAGGATACTTCCCGGCCCAGTGGAAACTTGCCGAGCTTATACTTATTCCGAAACCTGGAAACGCTAGAAATGAAGTAACTTCACACAGACCCATCAGCCTGCTGCCAGTCCTTGGTAAACTCCTAGAAAACCTACTCATAACCCGATTGAATCCCATAATAGAAGAAAACCACCTGATTCCTGAACACCAATTCGGATTCAGAAAGGATCATAGCACAATTGAACAGATACATAGAGTAGTGGACGAAATAAATGAAACATTTGAGCAAAAAAGTTACTGCACGACTGTTTTCTTAGATGTGAGTCAAGTCTTCCATAAGGCTTGGCATGATGGTCTACTATTTAAATTTAAAAAATCACTCTTCCACACACTGTACATTATTAAGGAACCCTACCTGAAAAAAGATATTTTATTGTGAGGTGCGCACAGACAACATCAAAAATCACATAGATAAAGGCAGGGGTAGTGTTATTGGTCCACTTCTCTATCTTATGTACACAAATAACCTTTCAGTAAGCAACCAAACAATCACAGCTTTCTTTGCAGATTATAAAGCGATAATGGTCAAACACCAAGACCCAGTCATAGCTGCAAGAATTCTCCAACAAAATGGGGTACAACTATGGGTTACGGCCGCAAACTCAAACAAAGAGATATTGGAAAGCTTTCAGTCGAAGGTACTACGGACCATAATAAATGCACCTTGGTTTATACCAAACGGAGAAATCCGAGATGATCTCCAAGTAGACACAGTTAAGGAAATAGTAAGTGAATACAGCCGGTATTTGGTAAAATTGGAAAACCACCCAAACAATCTTGCACTAAACCTGCTAGATAATAGTGAGCAGACTCGAAGATTGAAGAGGCATAAACCATTGACGCTTCCATATAGGTTCTAAGCAGCAGCAGTGAAGTACTTAGCGCTAAAGGCTCATTTCAATAATCAAAGAGACTAGTAGAGGTTTTGTTATCACTGGATAACAAATCCAAGTTTATACCTTTCTCCCATAGTCCATACACCCTTTTGTACAAACAAAAAACATGCTTTTAATAATTGTTATCTATTGATTGCATGTAATAAATAAACGTTAATAAAAAAAATGTTTCCATACATTACGCGAGAATTGTATAGGTATATAGAAATTAAATGTTGGAATAGGTATTGGAGGATTGTTCTTTTGATGGTAAGAGTAAACCATTAAAATCTCCGGTAAATGCCTAACTGATAGTGACAAATGGTCACAGCTGATCTAAAAAGTCAATCATCTCTGCCAACGAATCCTACCAGACATAAGTGGAGTAATCCCTGGCCAATAGATAAAGTACTATGTAAGTACGCTATATAGAAGAAGAAGAAGAAGGGTGAAAGACTAACCCTTACTAACTCGCACTGAGGCAGCTTGGTAAGGTAGGTAGGTACGCCTCACAACCCCTAAAATGAAATATAAAAGACACACTCAAATCATGGCCCCCATTGACAGTAGGTACAAATAGCTCTAAACTGAGTAGTTTTCAGGATCAACGAGAAAGAAACAGGGGCCAAGAATATATGGTGTCTAAATCGCTACCCAAATAAAACAACATCGTTTCATATAGCGACATATAATTTCAGCTCGCTATAAAACTAATCCAGATTTGAGAACTGAAAAAAAAACTCAAAATATAAAATTAAGTAAGACGGAAAGATGAAGAGCTATTGGAATTAGCGTCACATTAGCAATACATTCTACTACCGAGGAATCTCAACGACCAGGACAAGCGGTATTCAAGCTCATCAACAAGAAATGGAAACGAAGAGTAATAGTAATAACTACTATCTCGGACAAAGTAGCCAGCTTAACCATACATCTATTAAGGAAATACAATATACAAATCATACAAATATACGCCCTAACGATAACCCACACTGACGAAGAAATAGAGGAACTCCAGAGTAACATAACTCAAGCATTAAATAACAAAAAAAGTCCCCTCAAGTATCTAATTAGTGACTATAATGCCAAAGTAGGAAAGAGAAACGGCAATGAACAAGTCAAGGAACAATATGGACTCGGTAAGAGAAATGAAAGTAAATGAAAGAGAAATTAAATTGACTTCATTCATTCTAACCAACCAGATTGTTACAATAAAATACGTCAGTATAATCAATAAATTTCGACCAAGTAGGTACCATAGACTAATCAAAGCAAAAATTGATCTAGATCTAAAACTAGAAAGAACAATCTAAAAGAAAACTCAGATCACTACCAAAGGACAATCGATAAAATATATGACTAAATCGATAGCTCCACATTAATGGAAATCATCCTTGGTAATACTGCTAAGGAAATCAGAGGCCCGCAACAACAAAATGAACATAGAAAACTCTGATAAAACAAGAATAATGCTAAAACAAATGAAAGTCCAAACATTAATAGCAACAAAAATTACGTGAAATTTTACTAGGTTGGCTGTGAATATATTCAATCAAAAATAATTTTTGAAAATAAATACATATTAATCTACACTGATCCTTCATTTATTAATATTGGATGAAATACCAAAATGCCTAGTTGGCTTTGACTTTGACACTAAACTTGCTTAAAAATTTGTCATTACATATACTATTTTTATAGCTCCAGTTGCTTTGTTACCATTACTAATATAAATGTTTCTAATAGGGAACACATTAATATGGTTTTTGTTATAGGGTAGTATAACAAAAATGTGCTAGCAGCAATAAGAATGTATCATCAGATCAGCAATTCCTAGATAGACGACAACCAAGAAGAGACACTTTTCAAAGTTTACTAGAACTCCGGTAAATGCCTAACTGATAGTGACAAATGGTTCACAACTGATCTAAAAAGTCAATCAGCTCGGATTGACGGACTAAACACTTAGATTACGAGAACGTTCGTGTACTGATATGCAGATTCTCAATGCCACAAAGGATTACATTTAATTCATTTTAATCATTTACAATAGTTTTTAACAGATCAGATTTCTTGTAATCTAAGTGTCCAGTCCGTTGAAACCGTTCTAGTAAATTGTAAATTTTGAAAAGTTTCTCTTCTTGGTGCCATCTCTCAGTGAATTGCTGATGATAAATTCTTATTTCTAGTAGCACATTTTTGTTATAATCTCCTAGCACAAATACCATATTAATCAGTTCCTAATTAGAAAAAATCATATTAGTAATGATAGCAAAGCAACTGGAACTATTAAAATAGTACAATGTTCAAGCAAAGCAAATGTTTAAGCAAATTTAGTGTCAAAGTCATAGCCAACTAGATAGAATATTGTATGTTTTTATTAATATTGAATGCATCAACAATCTTAACTACGCAGGTATTTTGTTATTTCAACCAAATTAATAAATTAAGGATCAGTTTAGATTATTATTACGCATTTTTTAAAATTATTTTTAATTTAATAATTTTACGGCCAACCTAACAAAATTTCACGTAATTTTTATTGCACTTAATGTTTCTCTTAAACAATCACGAATAACTCACAGATTAAAGCAGTTAGGTATAGGAAATGCTTAAAAAATAAAAAAGTACCATAAAATATCATTTCATTACAATACTAAAATACAGGATATTCCATTTAAGAAAACTCAAAAAATACTTATTCCGAGTTTCGACCAACACTGCATACTAAAATTAAACATTTCGCTATATATTAATAATTTTTAACAATAGTAGACTATATTAAAAATCATTTGAACATAAATTGTGGTTTTGATGTCAAATCAGTACAATTCTAGAGGGTGTGAATATTGCTATGAAATTAAAAAAACGTCATTATATTTTAATATATAATTTTACAAAATCTCGTATTTTAAGAAAGAAGACATCGAGGAGAGTCCAAAAATGTTAAAATATAGGTACAGGGTATCCCATTTGAGAAAACGAAGTTATAAACAACTTCCGGTGTAACCGGAAGTAGCAAAGAAGTGAAAATATTTTCATTAAACACTTTACTCTTCAATTCCCCTAGATTCAAATTTTCCGGATTCAGTTACCTTTAGTTCTGAAGATATTTCTAATTGGCCCTCTATCTGCCTCACCCTATATACAATTATTAAATACAGGGTGTTTCATTAATAATTGTGCATATAGTAACTGGAGAAACCTTAGCACAAAATACGAAGGTTTTACCTAAAACACTTAAATAAAATGTGGTTCCTTACTGAGTTACAGGGTGTTTTATCTAAAAAATTAAAAATTATTTTTGCTCAGCATTTTAAAACTGTTCGACGTATCCTTTTCATACTTGGCAGAAAGTGCGAATACTATACACCCTACTAAATTATGATAAACAAATGTTTCTAGCTACTACCAGAGGCGTACGACAGGGGATAGTGAATGGTTGACCCTTCCCAAATTCTACGCCACTGGAGAAATTACTATTTTAGTGCAATTTTTAGATTCTCCAATACTTTCTACGTAAATAATATACTCTCCATTGGTAACGATAAAGTTATTAGTTTTCGAGATATTTGAAGTTAAATATGAAACGGCACAGTTATTTTGATTAATTTATGATATGATTCATATGATTAAAATTTAAAAATTATTTATACCCAGTACTTTAAAACTATTTGGCGTATCCTTATCATACTTGGCAGAAAGTGTAGGCACTGTACACCCTACTAAATTAAGATAAATAAACGTTTCTAGCTACTACCAGAGGCGTACGACAGGGGATAGTGGCTGGTTGATCCTTCCCAAATTCTACGCAACTGACGAAATTGCTATTTTAGTGTAATTTTTTGATTTTCCAATACTTTCTATGAAAATAATATACTCTTCATTCGTAACGATTAAATAATTAGTTTTCGAGATATTTGAAATTAAAAATGAAGCGACACAATACATTAATCAAAATAACCATGTCGTTTCATTTTTAACTTCAAAGATCTCGAAAACTAATGACTTTATCGTTACGAATGAAGAGTATATTATTTTCATAGAAAGTACTGGAGAATCCAAAAATTGAACTAAAATAGCAATTCCGCCAGTGGCGTAGAATTTGGAAAGGGTCAACCATTCACTTTCTTCCGTCGTACGCCTCTGGTAATAGTCAGAAACGTTTGTTTAACGTAATTTAGTAGTCTGTACAGTACCTATACTTTCTACCAAGTATGAAAATAATACGTCGAATAGTTTTAAAATGCTGAGCAAAAATAGTTTTTAAATTTTTAGATAAATCAACCTGTAACTCAGTAAGGAACCACATTTTATTTAAGAGTTTTAGGTTTAATCTTCGTATTTTGTGCTAAGGTTTCTCCAGTTACTATATGGACAATTATTAATGAAACACCCTGTATATACCCTATATACAATTATAAATATAAATATTAATACATAACATTTTTAAATATATATTTTAAAACTATGAAGAGTTTGTATAAAGTTTTATAGGTCTAAAGTTAATAATTTTCGAAATATTTGTACGCTGTTATTGAGGAAAAACGGTTACCAGGTTCCAAGGTAACAAAAATTTAAATGACATGTCAAAGTTTGCTAGTATACCTAGTGTTTGTTTAAATAATTCAATATCTTTGACACATAGATACACAGTGTGATCACTAAATGCAAACTCAAAATTTTCTCATTTTTTTTTAAACGGAATATCCTGAATATTAGTGTGCATTTTCTAGTATCTAAATAGTATAACCTCTTTTTTGGTATAATATTGTATGTACCTAGCATGTTTCGTTTTGTAGATATTTAGAAAAGAACTAAAGTACATATTTTACATTTTTGCGGATTTTTTATTAAAAACTTTTTTTGCAAAAAAATAACTAAAACCTGGTTTCAGAAACATACTTTAATGTCAAAAATGAAATTAAAACGTAATTTTTCAAGATTAAAATAAAACTAGTACAACTTAGTTGAATTTCATATTTTTAAATTATGTTACAAAAAATATTTTACCATAAATGTAATTAATATGCATAAATTAATTCTTAGGTAAATTAAATAAAAAACCGGTAAGTCTTCAACCCTAGCAACTTTCCTGTACCAAATTAATTGTTAGTTAAATTATATTTACGAGTAAAATCAGTTAAATAACGTTTTAATTTAGCTACATCTTGAGAACGTATAAATTATGCTTTGAAACAAATAAAGGTTAGATGTATCTGCCAAATTATTTATTAAAATAAATAGTATCTGCTTCTGATATAAAAACAGATAACATGTTTGTAGTTAAAAGTTTTGTCACAAATTTTTATATTTTGAATACGAATTATTTTTCAACTGAAGAATTGTTGGACATGACATTTCTTTTGGGCGAAACCCTTAGAGACAATTTTATTTGTTTAAAAAAAACACAACTTTGGTTCATTCCGTTATTCTGACTGACCCTGTATAATCGAAAATAATTTTAACTTATACACGTCTTTGACACACATAAGTTTTTTTTGTATATCCCATAGTTTAACCGTAATTAAAGAAAACCACAGGATTGACACACCCTGTACATATAGTTTAGTAGCTAAGCAACAATAAAATATAGTTACACAGAAATACACAGTCTTTGATACACATCAGTTTTTTTATAAATATTTTTTTGTATATCCCATAATTTAGCCGTAATCAAAGAAAACCCCAGGATTGACACACCCTGTATATATAGTTTAGTAGCCAAGCAACAATAAAATATAGTTACACAGAAATACAAATAATATCCCGTGCATAGGTGAAGTTTACGGGTTTTCTCTATAAAAACTATGTTTGTATTTTAGTATAGTTATAGTAACTAGTACCGTTGATTGATGTATTCAGTATACCTATACCTCAATCAACGCTAGTACATTATAGTTGCTTATGTATAGATATACAGTGTGGAAGGCACTTCCACACTGAAGGCATGGATTAAAATTATTTCTGTCCTTGTATCAAAAAATTATAAAAAATTCTGAGACCCGTCGATTTTTAAATAAAAATATGCACTTTTTAAACATAAATTTAAATATACAGGGTGATCCTTGCAAGTCTAGCAGGGTCCATATGCTTTATTTTTAATGGAACACCCTGTATATTCTTGTATTTTTAAAAGCTGCTTAACAACTTAATTTCAATGAACTTATCATGTAGGGTGTATTATGAATAATACAGGGTGAAATTTTGAAATTAACAAGTATGGAAACCACTGATGGAATAAAATTGTTTGTGTCCTTATTTTAAAAAATTATAAAAAATACTGGGACACGTCAACCATTAAATTCAAATGGGCGCTTTACAAACATAAAGTTAAATATACAGGGTGATTCACGCAAGTACAGCATAGTCCATGATCTTTAGTTTTAATGGATCACCCTGTACATTTTTATATTTTTAGAATCTGCTAAATAACCTCATATCAAAAAAGTAGGTAGGGTCCATTATGAATAATACAAGGTAAAATTTTGAAATTATTTATAAATTTTGTCAAGACATTAAATACAAAACCCAATAGATTTAATACTTAGTTTAGAAAATTGATGCCTTTATTTAGCTAATTTAAAATATGTATATACCATTATTTAAAGCATGATAAATTATTAATTTTAAAATTTTATGTAGGTATTTAATATCTTGCCGAAAATTACACATAATTTTAAAATTTCACCTTGTATTATTCATAATAGGCCCTACATAATAGGTAGGTATACACTTTTTTGATATGAGGTTGTTTAGCAGATTCTAAAAATATAAAAATTTATAGGGTGATCAATTAAAACTAAAGATCATGGACTATGCTGTACTTGCGTGAATCACTCTGTATATTTTAATTTAGGTTTGTAAAGCGCCCATTAGAATTTAAAAGTTGACATGTCCCAGTATTTTTTATAATTTTTTAAAACAAAGTTTAAAAAACTGTATTATTCATAATATACCCTACATGATATAGTTTGTTGAAATCAGGTTGTTAAGCAGCTTTTAAAAATATAAGGATATACAGGGTGTTCCATTAAAAATAAAGGTTATAGACTCTGTTAGACTTGCAAGGATCACCCTGTACAATTAAATTTATGTTTAAAAGTGCACATTTTTATTTAAAAATCGACGGGTTTCAGCATTTTTTATAATTTTTTGAAACAAGGACAGAAATTATTTTTTTTTCCATAAGTGGCTTCCACCCTATATGATTACTGAGCTGAGCACAATCATTGTAAGCGAGAGCTATGAGTGGTCCACGTTATATAAATATAATTTAGCTGAGACTAATCCAGAAATTTAAAAATCACGAATCATTTCCCTCAAGTAAACAACAACTATTATTAAACAATTAACAACGTTGTTGTTAAACAGTTAAACTAGTTAAATCCTACAATGTTGTCCTACGTCTTTGACTTTTGTTTTATTTCTTATCCAGTTGATTTGCTTTTTATATTTTAATTTTATTCCTAACATTGTTCTCTCCATGGCTCTTTGTGTCTTCATTAATTTATCAATGTTTGCTTTGGTCAAGGTTCTTGTTTGGCATGCGTATGCGAGAATTGGGGGTATGCACTGGTGAAACACTCTTGTTTTTAAGTATTTTGTATTTTTTTTTATTCTATAACTGATTTATTCTGTATTTTTTTATTGCCAACTGATCTTCGCGATCAGCTTGGAGTATCGATAATATATTGTTGTGGAATTGTTTTTTTTAAGGAAATTCAAAAAAATTAAATTTGTATCAAAGGCCATAAAATCATAGTTTTTCATCACCCGTATATGGCCAAGATTGTATAGAATTTAATTTTGCTATTAAACAAGTGTTTCGGAAAAATAAAAACGATTAGTGATAATTATTCGACGAAATGGTCGGTACATTAACAAACATTTCGGTGATTAGAAAGTGGAGAGAGCGTTGACGGGACAATAACGTTTTTAAAATCCTTCCGGGAAGGTATTTTAATGTGGTAAACAAACTGTATTAGTTTTTAGTTGTAAAAGTAGAAAGTAGTAAAGAACTAATTATGATATTCTTTGAAATTTGACAAATTGGAAAAGTTCTCTTAAGAAATAAATGGTTTGAGAGAGGTTGTTGTTTATTGGATGGAAAATATCAGGAGAAGGGATAATGAATGTGAGAGTATGGATTTGAGAGAAAAATAAGGACACTGTGTAATTGACATCTGAAGAAGGCAGTCGAGTTTTAAAAGTGTATAATCAGTATAGAGTGGTGTGATCGGCCTTTGCGAGCAGAATCAAATTGAAACCAAATCGTCGACCGGTTGAAGAGTTAATTTTCCTGGTTGGAGTGAGATTCCTTTGTTTTGTCTAGAACGAGTAGCTGATTATTATCCGTTTGTGCACAAGATATTCGAGCAAGTCCTGTGTGTTTTTCTTGGAAGCAGTTTTGACGAGAGGGACTTTTTCGCAACAACCAGAGAGTACGTTTTGAGAGAATCAAGGACGGCGCAATCCAGAAAACGAGGGAGTAAAGAATAAAAGGTTGGTCAAATCATTTGTCTGAATGAAGAAAATTTATTTATATCAAAACCATATTTGTTTATTTGTTTATTGAACATTTTTTTAACGCAGTTAGTCATTTTAAATTTGAGAAATCAATTCAAAAGAAGAAAAGTAAAATTCATTCAATTTAGTATGAGTAAATAAGAAATTAATTAAATAAATATTTTTGTCAAAACAAGGAGATATCAGAGTTAGAGTTTAAATTTATTAAGTTAGAGATTGTTGCAACAAAGTTAAATTTTAGTATTTTTTGAATCATATGTACACGGCTTAATTGATAAAAACAATAGATTACATTTATATGATTTTGAGTGTTTTCAATTTCCCTGTTTCTACCCTGGAAGAAGTAAGCAACTAGAAATACTAGAAGCCACAGATCACAGGTATTGTATCAAATACTAAATTAGCCCTGAGAATAAAATTGATTGGAAAATTTAATTGGAATTTAGTTGTGTTTTTACATAGGCAATAAATAAAATAATTGGATAATCAATTAAATTAAGAATTTGCTAATTAATCTAAATAAATAGAAAAAGTAGAGCATAACAATATATGGCCTTCCTTCAACGCCATATGTATGGCCTTCGTTCTCATTACGCTGTTAATCTCTATCATATCTAATGCTTTGCGAAAATCTACGAAAGCCAGGACCAATGGTTGGTTGTATTCGATGGATTTTTCTAAAATCACTTTTATGCAGTTGAGGTAGTCATTAGCGCCAAAGCTTTTCCTAAAACCTTCCTGTTCCCTAGGTTGGTATAATCTAATTTTATTTACAGGCTCTTTGTTTATTATTCTGGTGAATACCTTGTAGAGGTGATTTAACAGCCTTATGGGTAGGTAATTCTCGAGGTATGTTGGATCGCCCTTTTTGTGTAATAAAATAGTAAGTGTACTGCGTCATCTTGTAGGTGTTTCACTTTGGCGCAGACATAAGCTGGACAGTTCCTTTACATTTTCTCTCTGTCTGTCTGTCTTCTCCAATATTTGCGGCTTTTATAACGATATTATCTTCTCGCGAAGCTTTATTTCTTTTCATTTTCTTTAGTGAATTCCTTATTTCGTCTATTAATATATCAGCCATCAATTCCGATCCTTGTTTGACTAATCTTTTTCCTGAAATTTCTAACTATTCTGTTAGTTGCTCATCATGGTTTTTACATCTGATATTTATTTATATTTCTTATAGATTTCCAAGTTATATTGCCTTCTCCAGATGCCGTTTTCATAGGTTACAGCAAGTATTACTGTTAAGACCTTTCGTTGGAAAGAGTAGGATTATGTATGATATGAAGTAGGATAGTATGATTTTTATCTGTATTGTAAATAGTCTATATTTCCGACCCGTGTGTCAGAACTGGTAGGATTATTGTCGAACATAACTTATATTTTGTCACAATTTCATCAAAATTGATCAACAAGCAATGTTTCTCGTCATTAAAGTACTATTAAGTAACTAAGTAAAGACAGACTCACTAGTATCACTCAAGGCTCTAATAATTCGTTACATAAATAATAACTTGTAACACTTGCTAACCCAAGGGGCTTCTTCCTCTTGATTCTTCTAATCATAATCATACCTATGTTGTTAAAGAGTTGGATGGTTTCAATAATGTTGTATTGAAGAAGACATTGTTCCTGTAAAATTTTTCCATGGTCTTAGTAACAGTATCAGTAAAGGGGCTAGAAGTGAACGGCCTCATTTTCCATGTTAAATCCCATCTCCAAATGCCTATGAAATTAACTATTCCTGAAGTATCAATGAGCGTTAATAATGCTTCTTAGAACTTTGTGACATCCCTGAATGAAATCTAAATTATATTAATGGCACAATTTCATAGCTGAATGCCACATTAGATACTTAATGAGTCATTATGTTGTTCCCCTATTTTTTGGCACATCTTTAAGTGCAAAATTCGAAAAAAAATTTAAAAACATGGCTCATCAAGCTGATGATTAGATTGTCATTACATCCTTTCGCATTTGTTTTAGGTATCGTCTGAAAATGGACAACAGCCAATGCGTTGGTATAGAGCCAGACGGAGAGATCTTTTACCTGAACTTTTGACGAGCTTTATTATTTCACTCGGTATTTCATCCGGTCCCTAAACACCTTATAATAGACTTCCAAGCTATCAATGAAAGACTATGCAAAATAAGAATCAGTGGCAAATTCTTTAAATATTTATTAATAAATCGACACCCCCATCGAACAAGGTTGTAACTCATTTTTAGCGATTTTACAGGCGAAGCAAAAAACGAAAACAAGAATTTTTAAAAATTTGTAGCGAAATGATTAGACCCTTTTACACTAATGTGATATGATATTTATAACATAATAAGGGATTACTGTGAGATGTATGCTTTGTAATTTTATTAGCTATTGAGAATCTTGAGTTTGATTGAGATACAACCTTGAGATTAAACATGAGTTTTCGTAGAAAAAGGTTATAACTCGCCTAACAACCATTTTACACTCTCCGTGTTAATTATTTTCCCGTTTAACTAGTAAAAGGTTGTATGTTTTGAGTTATTTGCAATATAGCTAGGAGAAAATTAGTTTTTATGGTATATTTAAACAAAACATCAACTTACAGTTTACACAATTTTAATTGGAAATTATAAATTTTACAATAACAATAATATTCAACACAACTTCTATCACTATGAAAATATCATGGTATAAAATATCTCAAATTTTTTGCATTTTTATTGCGTATCTGTAAATATTTCATTTTAAACCATTTTAGTTTATTACTTTACTCTTTTACTATTAATATCTACTTTAGAATTAACATGTGTGCCCTTAAATGGGTCAAAATTTAGAATTTGCTTCTGATTTATTTCATTTACGGATTTAGGCTTGCTTGATGCTTTGGCATATCGTATCATGGTTAACCATTGGTGTGGAGCATATACGACTCAATGTTTTTTTCTGTTTTTCTATAAGGGCATGCATTGAATCACTCTCGTTTTCTGAATGTGCTATTTCTAAAAATACATGTGTAATGTAAATATTAAAATTTTTCACTACATATAAGTACGTAGCAAATACTATTCGTTACTTATTTTGTCCACCGCAACAATCAAAAAGGAAAAAAAAACTCCGTAAATCCGTTTTTACTTTTATTTCGATAATTTGACTTATGAGATGCACCATATGTTTGAATACGTTATAAATTAAACATACGTGCAACAAAGTTGTAACTCATTTATAAACCTTGTTGATCGTCAAGTATAAAGAAAGTAAATATTTTACATAGGGAGTATCCAGTGTTACTGCCTTCTTCAAGCTAAAATGGAGTAAAATGGCCTACGTAACTTAAAATACAACTTCTTATTAGCCAAACTATTGAGAATTAAACTATGTCGTTTATATTGACGTGTGCGCAATTTTTTGCTGAATTCGCCTGTATTGAAATCTGAAAAAAGATGTAACTTGAGTTACAACCTTGTTCGATGGGGGTGTCGAAATGCTCATGCTCCAACTGAGGAGAAGTCAGATGAAGAGAAAGAAGAACTTTACGAGCAACTAGAAAGCATTATACAAGGCTGCCCTAGAAATGACGTAAAGATATTAATAGGTGATTTTAATGCAAAGATAGGACAGGAGAGGGAATACCCGCTAACCATTGGAAACCACAGTTTAAATCAAGAATCGGACAAAAACGGAACTTTTTGTTAACTTTAACAAAGTTAACTTTAACTTCAACTTTAACTGAAGGTTAACTTTAACTTTAATAATATAACAATCTAAATCTGAACTTACTGCATTATTAAAATCTGTAGTCTTCTAAATATCCCTCAAATAAAACCATAATATGGGAAATACCATTGAAGTCATTGATGTGAAAAAGCTTTTGTTTGGAGTTTGTCTTTTTGCTACCAGCTCTTGTCTTAAATATTTTACTAACCTAACCTAACTTTTAAATTCGTAATTATAACATAACGTATTTTAAGAAAAAATGTCTTAAATATGATGTCTAAAAGATATCTTAAATTTGGCGTTTTAAAGATATCTTAAATTTGGCATTTTAAAGATATCTTTTAAAAGTCTTAATTGAGACCTAAGACATTAAGACCATATTTGGTTGTAGATAAGATATCTTAAAGATGACCTGTGCTGTATGGGTGTTTTGTTAAACTTTTGATATGTATAACAATTTGTTTAATTACTGTTTTGTGGTTATCTTTTGTGCCAATTTTTATTGTATCACGATATTACAGAAAGAACATTTTTTTAAATCTTAATAGAGATATACCAATTTTGGGCAAAAAGTTTTCATTATTTAAGGTCGCTACAAATATCATTGTTTTTCAAAATATTTTACAATGGTTACTATATTTATAAATATCATTTTTACGTAGTAGGCTTGATAGATGTACTCACGCACTTTTAAATGTTAATATTGATAAATAAACAAATTATGAATTTTTAAATTTGGAAAAACTATCTCAGCAAAAAATGGTCCTAGAAAAACATTTTACCAGAAAGACGAAATATCGAAACAGTTTTTCAAAATTTTTAATCCCGGCGATGTTATTAAAACATCAAGTTTTAAACAAATTCCAACAATTTCCAAACGCCATTTTGGAGGAGTTTAATTGAAATTTTGATTTGGAATGCATTTACCGAAAATATACATAAAAGCAAAAAAATGAGACCTTAAAAAATTGTATACTCTATCGGCAATAACCTCGTTTTTTCAATTAAAAAAATGGTGATATTTAAAAAACAAATAAATTAGATATCTCATAAACTACTAAATATTTTTCAACCAATTGTTATTGCTTTATAATGGTACCACAGCGCTAATTTTTCTGTAAAATAAAGTGTCTTATAATGCTTATTTGTAATGCAAATTTTTGCAAATTTGTTTTTCAATTTTGATTTACAATTATTTGAATAAATTAAGGGCCAAATTTAATTTAGTGAGTCTTACATGAAAGCATTTTTCTTTAGCTTTGCAGAAAAAAATCGTAAGAACCTTCATAAAACCCGGAATTACAACAGCAGTTAAAAAAGTAAATTTTGTGCAAAAATTACCAATTTTAATTATTTAAACAATGATCCCCTCATATAAATCATATACTTTCTTGAAAATATCTTTTGTTTTGACCTAAACTTTGATAAAAAAATTATTCCAACCTGTACGGAATTACATTTTGATTTACATGTATTGTAATTTTATTTGATCGGGCTAATAGCCATTTAAGTTTCTTCTTAGATAAATGGAATATTTCTTACCTTTATCTGTTAAATAATCCAATAGCCACGTGACATATCACACTTTTTAGAACATACTCCTACAGTTGTAAGATGACTTAACACAAAGCGAATAAATTTTTTTGGCATCCACTTCAACTTGCCAACACACAATTTTGCAAGGGTTTACGCACGGATATTTTAAGAAATACTGCACTAGATTAATTAAGTTCGGACGCTATATAGTTACGAGAGTTTTTGTTTGATGTACTAGCGAAAGAAAAAAAAATATCGTATTTTTGGGAGATTTAGTATAACTTTGAAGTGAGCGTCTAATTCCACTGTACTAAGAATGTATAAAATGTATAGTAACACAGCCAGTTTATCGTAGCCGTCAGTAAATCACAGAATACCGTCGCGGCGCCAAAATCTCATTTTACGAACCGATGCGATTATACAGAATTACAAGAGATATATTCACGCACTGTTCTATACCCGGCGAATTTTGTCTAAATGATTTGCCAAATTTTTGTTGGTCGATATTCATGACGATACAAATGTCCGTGCCAAACCAAAACTTGAAAAGTTGCCGGTCTATCGGACTCCTCTGCAGTCTAGACTGGACACTCCCACTCGAATCTGTCGCAAAGGACATCGCGTATCTATTTTATACTCTGACGATGGACGGCGTCGGAGTTGACATACTCAAAAAGTTAACAATGCTCAATCGATGAGTGAGGCAAGAATGATTTAAAAATAAAATGATGCTTGAAAATGGATTAGCATATTAAATCGTGATTAATGCCATTGTAATGCCATTATTACCAGAGAACGGCAGTTCTCGCCAGTGGTGCACACCTACACCCCCTACAGGCGACACTATATTATACACGAAATTTTCGATTTTCTAAATCTGACTGAATTGAAAATTGGGCCAACTTCCATCTTAAAGTTCAGGAAAAGACTCACCCATTCATATGTCAACCATCCATTTTGGTCCAAGGGTGTGGATTTTACGGCCCTTCCTATTTAGGGTCTGTTTTTCGTTCTCGTCCCCAAAACTCCCAAAAACTTCGAAAATTTAACTCCGACCTTTGCGGCTTCTAATAGAAGTGAATATTACCTTTCCAACGCATGTTTAATTTTGAAAATCGGTTATACCGTTCAAAAGTTACCGAGCTCAGAAATATGAGTCAATTTTTATTTCTTCTTCTTCTTCTTCTTGTAATAGGACTATGTCCTGTTTCTTCTGTTACAGTCTTTGCTGCGATCCGGAGCTCCAACTCTCGTACCATCGTTTTTTAGGTCTTCCTATGGGTCGCTTGGTGTTGGGCTTCTGTGTTTTCGCCCAATGCGCCATACGTTCAGGGTCCATCCGATCTACGTGGTCCCTCCACATGCGTCGTCGCGCTCTTGTCCATCTCACTGCGTCCTGAACGCCTAGCTCTCTCAATGTGTCTTCGTTTCGTACTCTATCTCTGAGTGTGATACCTCTTATGGATCTTAGGGTTTTCATCTCTGTTGTTCTCATCTGTTTGGTCTTTGTTGTCTCGGCCCTTGTCTCAGCTGCGTATGTCAGTACGGCGAGTACGGGTCTAACACATGTCTTATAAATGCGGACTTTGCTTTCGGTGCTCATATATTTATTCCGCCAGATTATATCCCTCAGGAAACCAGATATTCTCGCTGCGTTCATTGCCTGCTGTTTTGATTCTTGCCACAGATGCCTGTCGCTAGATATTTCCACACCTAAGTATCTGCAATCCATTACCTGTTCGATTATATGGTCGTCCACTACTAACTTACATCTAATTGGGTTCCTGGATATTACCATATTACCATTAATTTTTACTTAAAAAAGGGAAAATGTTTGTGGATATGTATGTATGTATGTATGTGTGTGGAAAAGTTAAACCGATCTGAATTTTTTTTGTGTTTGAAGAGGGGGTGAGGGCCGATTGAGAACCGGTGTAGTTTGTGAGTTTTGACTACCCATAAACCAGCTATAGGACTTGGTAGTTACAAAACGGCAAATTTTTTGGCGGTATATATCTTCGGTTAAAAAAGAGACATGAGAACAGTAAATACACCAAATCAATAGCGTTGAGTTAAGCTTTCAAATGGTGTCTAAGCTGTCAGGATCAGACATACACACGGCTCAGTATAGCCGAAAAACTGAAAAACTAAACTTTGAAAATTTTGGTTTTTCGACAATTACTCAAAATCTCAACCTACGAATTACGCCAATAACTGAGCGTTTGTAGAAGGAATCTGAACGAATCTAACGGTGTATACCTTATATCCGGTAAAATTCGAATTTTTAAGTTATAGGCTTCATAAGTATGATCAAATCTATTTCTTATGGGAAAAACGGTTTTTCAAGCTCAATAATTCCTGTAATAGCTTCAGTTATCATACTTGACCTTATATGCATAAGATACTACTTGTCAATACGTTTCAAACTCATGTTTAGTGAACAGAAACGGTTAAGCCGTTTAGAAGTTATTAAGCTACAAAAGTATAATCCAATTATTCCCTAAATGGTTTATGTAGTTGTAGTGGTTACGACGCTAATTTGATCTGGCAACGGTCAATCCGAGTTCATTTACCGGCCATCCCAATATTTTTTTCAATCTATTTCGAATAGAAAGAAACACTAGATTTCTAGTGGACATTCGATGGACACTAGATCATTTGGGAGATAATGCGACAAAGGCGACCATTTATAAAGCTTAACGTGTAATCGAGAAACATTGCATTCAACTTTATACATTTAGTTTATAAATAACTTTGAAAAACTCCTAATAAAGGAATAAAAAACCGCTAAACGCCGTAGAAATGAGTGGCGCATACAATATTCCAGCTACAAAAGATCTGAAATGAATATTACGTGGCGCGAAAATGTATTTTCATTTTGATGCAAAACAAAATTTTAGTTTTATTTTAAAAGATTTAAAAGAGTTTCAAAATTCAAACTGTATCAAAATTACTCTTTTGTGCCGCGTTTTACTTCAAATTGGGCAAATATTATGAAAAAATCTTTTAAAACAAAACTAGAATTCTGTTTTGCATCAAAATGAAAATACATTTTCGCGCCACGTAATATTCATATCAGATCTTTTGTAGCTGGAATATTGTATGCGCCACTCGTTTTTACGGCGTTTAGCGGTTTTTTGAAGTTATACTTCTTTACGCGCGATGAGGGTGAATTTTTATATGTTAAAACCAGGCGCATACGCATCACACAGGCGCATACGCGCATTATAACTTTGTTCTGATTGGATGTTCAAATGACATGTCAAAAATTATCCAATATGGCAGCTGTAGGACAGCTGTGGTTTGGAGGAAAAGGTAAAGGTAAACAAATGTATAATATATTAGTTTTATTGTTGTGAGGACAGAAACAAAACAGTTTATAATATTGTAGTGACTTTTAAATAGTTTTTAAAAGCAACAGGTACGTAATAATTGTTAATGTATCATGGGTATAAACCTACCTGTTTGATCTGCCAAAATACATAGTATGTAATAATGTAATACTTTTATTTATATAATTTGATTACCATCAATATTCACCTAATATATTGTTTTCTTACTATATGTTTTGTTGTATTTTTTTTCAATTCTAAAGTCCACTTTACATCAACAACAATTGAACAAGAAATTGACAAGTTATTCAAGGTCAAATTTGGCTTATACAAAACACAATTCTACATCCAATTTTGCCGTGAATAAAAAGAAAACAAAGAAATTTGACAAAATAAAACATATCCAATTGTTCTATTTCATCAAATTCCTTCATTTTCTTTTACAAACCATACATTTTGTACTCGTCAAATTTGGCCTTGAATAACTTTGTCAATTTCTTGTTCAATTTATTGTTGATGTAAAGTGCACTTATCATTTCAATTCAAAATTAAAATAATTTGATCAATTTTCAAAATATCACAAGTTTAATGACGTTCTACACCTTCGGCAAAGAATTAAGGATTTACATGAAATTTTAGTATGTTATAGTTTACTTCAAAAAACTAAGACTTGATTTTTTTAAAAATGTTTTACCGTGCCGTTTAATTACTATTAAGGGTCAAAGTTAAGTTTTAACATGGGCTCTTATGGGAATTCTTAAAAAGTTAATAACTTTTGACCCAAATTTACGATTTTTAATTATTTGTGCTTAAATTAAAGGCATTTTTGTAAGGAATAACATATTAAAAAATGAGGATTGTTTACCGTACCATTATTAAATAAAAGTGAAATTACTGTTTCGAAATTTAACAAAGTTGTAAGTAGTGAGATCAGCTGCACTCATAATTATATCCGAAACGTACGTGTCAATCACATGACCTCGGTGGTCTAGTTGTTGAGCGTTCGGTCAGAGTTCGAAACGTCCCGGGTTCCAATCCTCTACGATTCATTTTTTTTTTTAGTTGTTTTAATAAAAATTTTTTGAAAGTGGTAGATAAGAAAGTTAGTTTAATATTTAAATAGAATACAATTACTTCGTTAAAATTATATAATAGAAGTATAACTTCTTACGTGCGTACAAAGTACACACACATTCTTTTTTATTCTTGTAAATAATTAGCGCCATTTTAAATGCCATGCATAAAAAGGGAGCGAAAGATTTATCTAGCAAATATCGCAGAATTGCTCTAATTGTACACTACATTTTACACATAATTCTAGAGAGGAAAAAGCCCTTTGTACTTCCTGAAATTGCGGAGAAACAAGCAGGTTTTGTTCCCGGACATGGTACTGTAACTAGTAAACAAATTCTAAACCTACGGCAGATCCTATGTATATTGACCTAGGCTGTAAGATTTATTATAGTTTCATGTTTGTCCCAAGAAGTCTGATCCAGTACCATGGGCAGTTTTAGATCCATCAGTGAACCATATTAAGTCCCCATTAATACTTGGGACGTATTTTCTCTAGGTGGTGTAATTGTGTTAATCTTCTCCGTGAAGATTAGTTCTGGTGTCATCATATCTGAGTTCATTCTAAAGATGGATTTTTCAAGTATAGTCCCAGTAGTGTTTGTACTGGCCCTGACATAACTATGGACGAAATTGAACAGGCAGTAAGATTAGCAAAGACCAGAAAAGCGACGGAACCAGACGAAATATCGAGTGAAATAATAAAGCTCTTCGAAAGTTCAGGTAAAAGATCTCTCCTTCATATTTTTAATAAAGTTTATCAAACTGGCTATATACCAATGGATTGGCTGCTGTCGACTTTTGTGACGATACCAAAAAAGGCAAACGCGAAAAGACGTAGTGACTACCGAACCATTAGCTTGATAAGTCATGTTTTAAAGATATTTCTACGAATTTTGCACTCTAGGATGTACCAAAAAATAGAAGAACAGCTTGGTGATACACAGTTTGGATTCTGCAATAACTTTGGGACCAGAGAAGCACTGTTTAGTATTCAGGTTATGGTACAGAGATGCAGATATGTCGGGCATCCGGTTTATATGTGTTTCATTGACTTTGAGAAGGCCTTTGATCGGGTAAAACATACTGAAATGATTGCTATTCTTCAGAAAGTGGGTATTGATGATAAAGACCTACGCATTATCAAAAATCTTTACTGGCATCAACGTGCAAACATCATGATTGGCCGGGACACGTCTGAAGAACTTCAAATACGAAAAGGAGTATGGCAGGGTTACATTTTGTCCCCACTAATATTTAACATCTATTTAATTTCAATAAAGCAGTGGACAATGCTCAATGTGGTATCAAAATGAATGGCGTCAATATTAATAATTTGAGATATGCGGATGACACGGTGTTAATTGCGAGCAATTATGAAAAACTTCAACATCTAATTAATAGGATTACTACAACGTGTGATGAATATGGACTCAAGCTAAACACCGCAAAGACCAAGGTGATGGTTGTCAGTAAGACGCCAATACAACCGGAAGTAGTAACAGCTTATGGTGAACAATTAGAGAGAACTAACAGTACCTACCTTGGTTGTAATCTAAATGAGAACTGGGACATGAGCAAAGAAATTAGAATACGTATAGAGAAGGCCAGAGCTGCATTATTTAAGATAAAGAAACTTTTATGTGGAAACAACATTACTTTGAATCTTAAAATTAGATTAGTGAGATGTTACGTGTTCTCTACTCTTTTGTACGGTGTCGAAGGTGGACTTTAACCAGATACTCTTCTCAAGAAATTGGAAGCCTATGAAATTTGGGTATACCGAAGAATCCTACGAATAAGTTGGGTGGATAGAGTTCGTCACGAAGTTGTTTTGCACCAGATGGGAAAAGTCACGGAAGTCGTCAGAACAGTTATAAATCGAAAACTTGAATATTTTGGCCATGTTATGCGACACCCAGAGAGATATCATATACTCCATTTAATAATACAAGTCAAGGTAGACGGAAGAAGCGGGCCAGGGCGAAGAAGAACGTCATGGCTTAAAAACCTGAGAACAGATCCTCTGCATCCCTTTTCCGAGCTGCCGTTAACAAAATTCCTATAGCCAATTTGATAGCCAACGTTCGATTATCGAGCCCGGCACATGAAGAAGAAGAGTGTTTGTGTGGCTATTCAATACATGACTCGGCCTCCAAGTATTATTTGCTTTGAGTCTCAGGATGGGCATAAAGCCTACCGACGAAATATATAATTCCAACAGAGAAAGACCTGTGATAGCCTCTAACGAAGCGATTCCTGTAGTATTCAAGACTCCTGTTATATTTAGAAGCGCTTGTGTTTTTAGGGTGGTAAGAGAGGTTGCAGAAGATTGCAAATCGACCTTTTTCCACCAAAGTGCTGAATCAAGTAATATATTACTTTTAATTTAAATCATCAGGTTTTATTTACAACTCGTCTACAGTTCCAGATGAGTCGCTTAACCCTGTTGATTTTATTGTTAATATGAGTGCTCCAATTCAGTTTGGAATCCTGGGTTAGCCCTAGCTAGATACTTGACCTCATTGATTCTTTCGAGTTCATTTCCAAATAATTTCAACTCACTTAGTCCAGTAAGCTTCCTCTTATTTGTGAAGGCTACCAATTTAGTTTTTGAAGGGTTCACGGAGATGTTCTGTTTCAGACACTAGTTCCCTATGTAGTGAAGGGCATATCGCATATGTAACGCAGCAGTGCTGAGAAATTTTCCCCTAGTCGCTATTAGAATATCGTCTGGTGACTTAGCCCATGAATCAGGTAATCGACAACTATGTTCCATAATGACGGTGACCTCCCATAGTTACCCTCAGATTTATGGCACCTTTATGCATACGTATCTGTGGATATTATTGTGTTGTTGATTTCCTTCCTCATCAGTGCATTTTATATAGACTTGATCGAGGTATTTTCAAGTGCACCCTCTATATCTAAAAATGAAACAAGGGCGATTTCTTTCTGGTGCAAACTCCTTTCGAGTTCCGACTCTAGATGATGCAGGGCGCCTTCACCTAATTTCCCCACTTGATACGATTGATTCCTTGATTTCATCCAAATTTTTGTTGGTCGATATTCATGACGTTACAAATGTCGCTGCCAAACCAAAACTTGTTGCCGGTCTATCGGACTCCTCTGCAGTCTAGACTGGCACTCCTACTCAAATCTGACTCAAAAGACATCGGGTATCTATTTTATACTCTGACGATGAACGGCGTCGGAGTTGACATACTCAAAGAGTTAACAATGCTGCATCGATGAGTGAGGCAAGAATGATTAAAAAATAAAATGATGCTTGAAAATGGATTAGCATAATAATTCGTGATTAACGTCATTATGAAATTATTGTCAAAGTATACAAAATCTATATTACTATTATAATAAGACAAAAGGTTCGATATCTTCCGACTCCAAGTCTCCAAGATATTTTTCATTTAAACACGTACTTTCATGAAGATAACTAGTTATTCATGTAGCATATTATTTGAGGTGCTCAGAGCAACAGAACAGAGGTCTATGCCACAAATTGAGCATTTTTATATTAATATATCAATAAAAGCAGCAACAATAAATCTACGGATTACCCGGGGTCTACACAACCTACCTCTTAATTTGGCTAAATAGTGCTACATAATTTGTAGCGCCATCCCATATTGGAATGGAAACTACTAATATTATAGTAGTTTTTTAGAAAAAAAATCCCAAAAATTATTAATTAAGGCATTTTTTCAACAAAAAATGGCAAATAACTAAAAAGGAAGCATTTTTCGAAAAATTGCCAACAGAGAAAAAACATTTATTTCGATGAGATACGTCTAAAAAAATTTATTCGTAGCTATTTGAGAAATTGTTTTTTTGTTAAAGATTATTTGTTCAACAATTTCCGGCTCAATTGAAAAAGTTAAAAAAAAAATTCATTTAAACTTTGGAAATATTTAGAATCGAATAAAAAAGGTTAGATAGATAGGTACTAGATATTCAAAAAATAATGTCGGTATATTCCGTTTCTAAGCGTCTTTAGGGGTAAACCGCTCGCCAAGCGACCTACTAAAATGAAGACTAACATATATCTACTTTTATAGAGCTGTACTGCATAGACTAATTAAGGACATGTGTACACAGTGTGTACACAAAAAGAGACAGACAGTTCATGTTGATAGAAAAACCCGAAATGATTTCTTGGCGCCATCGATTTTTATGGGAAATTCGTTTATTTCGAGAAGAAAACTACAACTTTGTACATTTTGACGAATCATATGTGTAAATATAGGTCACTGTATCAATTTATAATGGGTGGACACTTCTGCATTGCCACACAGGGACAAATTTGTTCGTGGACTCACTATAAGCTTGGAAGCTCCTACTGCACATGGTCCATGTTAGTGCATACAAGAAGTAAAGACGGCCTTATTAATGGCGCTGAACTAACTTTCTTAGACCCTGTACACATGAGGACGTTAGACGCATCGTTTTCCTAACGATGCGTTTCAAGTTACCAAGGAACAAATGGTATCGTACACATGCAAGCGCGCGTTTATTAAGCTCTGTCATGTATACGGTACTTTAGCAAAGAAAGTTCAGCAGGTTATTATAAATAAGTAGGCCAATCCGTCGTTCGGTGCGGACGTGTTTATATTCGCTCTCAATTTACGGCGATATTCTCAGTCTTACCGTAAACGATATTGTATGTCTATTAAGCCAGATCATCCATTTCATAAGTCCATATTTGGAATAGTTTCATATTTTTTTGCTAATTTTTTGCTAATTTATTACCACAAAAACAAATTTTTTGCTCCACCCCTAACCGAGAAACAATGGTTGATGTAGCTTAATATTATGTCACATCATCGATAGCCATATCTCGCGAACCTAAAGAGCTAGAAAATCGTACGACGCGGCATATTTTTTTGCTAATTTATTGCTGTCGATCTGCATATGCAACATACCCCAAAACCACCCCTGCTTCCCTTACAGCTAAACAACACCCCCAAAAAACAACGAAAAATCTTGAAAAATGATTTTTGTGATATAGTTGACGGTTGATATTTAATTTCTAATTTTTTGCTGTCATTAGCCGTAAAAAACAAATTTTTTGCTCCACCCCTAACCGAGAAACAATGGTTGATGTAGCTTAATATTATGTCACATCATCGATAGCCATACCTCGCGAACCTAAAGAGCTAGAAAATCGTATGATGCGGCATATTTTTTTGCTAATTTATTGCTGTCGATCTGTATATGCAACATACCCCAAAACCACCCCTGCTTCCCTTACAGCTAAACAACATCCCCAAAAAACAACGAAAAATCCTAAAAAATGATTCTCATGATATGGTTGACAGTTGATGTTCAATAACAAATTTTTTTCTATGATAAGTTCTATCGATCCAAAGCTTATTTTAAATGTTTTTTAATGATACTTATGCACGTATTATAAAAATTGAGTTATCCATCGCATTTTTTCGGTATGTAAAAAAAGTGTTTCATTTTTTGTTTATTACATTTTCTGTTATATCTCGAAAACTGCTCGATGGATTTTAATGATCCTCATCTCTTTTTATTTTGTTAAACGTGCAAAAATATGAATTTTTCATTTTACCATATCAATGTATATCGAACCATATCTCCGAGATTTATCGATCGATTTTTGAGTGTGTTGGTTTAACTAAATCGGATGTCTCACGCTTTCAGACACCAGGTTTACCTTGGACGTGTACTAATTGCAGAGGGACAGTTGTTGATAAGAGGCGTTCGGTCATTGTTGCTGATGAAGATTCTGATGACTTTCCTTTAGAAGAAACCTCCTCGTCACAAACGTTGAAAGTTTTGCATAGTATTCAGAAGGATATGGCATCAATGAACATTAAATACGGAGATTTGTTGCAGTCTGTTAATTTTTGCAGCGATTCAATTACAACTTTTGAAAATACTATTTCTACTCTTACTAACAAGATTAAGGAAATTGAAAAGTTGACAAAAGAAAATTTTAATTTAAGGGATGAGGTCAAGTTTTTAAATTCTCGAGTGGATACACTTGAGCAACAGTTAAGAGCCAATGATGTTGAGATATGCGGAGTTCCTTTTAAATATAACGAGAATGTTTTAAAAATAGTTTCCGAAATTGGTTCGGCTATCGATCTCCCTATATCCGAAGGTGATGTTGACTCTTTTTACCGTTCCTCAACTTTTCGTACAGATCTACCTAAGCCTATTACATATTGTAAAATTTTCTAAAAAAATTAAAAAGGATGCATTTCTGGCTGCCGCAAAAGCAAAACGTCGTCAAAATGGTAGTTTTAGGGGATTGAAAATAGCAAATATATCTGACCAATTATATGTTAATGAACACTTGACCCCTAAAAATAAAAAACTTCTACGAGATACGAAACTAGCTGCGAAATCAAAACAATACAAATATATTTGGACAAGAAATTGCGTCATATTTGTGCGAAAGGATGATAGATCCCGAATTATAAAAATTTCATGCGATGGGGATATCGAGAAGTTGGATTAAACTACATATTTATTTTTTTGACATTGTTTTTTGTATTTTTTTATGGATATGGCTGGTGTTTCTAATCTGTCTTTTTTGTATCAAAATGTTAGAGGATTAAATTCAAAAGTTAGCATTGTATTTCGCAATATTCTTAATTGTGAACAAAACATAATTTGTTTAACGGAAACATGGCTGAATACATCAATTTTAAGTGAAGAAATTTTTTCTTGTTATAAAGTGTATAGACGGGATAGGGAGACAAGTTCTTCTAGCAAACTTACGGGAGGAGGTGTTCTTATAGCTGTGTCCGAGGAAGTTACTAGCTATTCCGAGGAGTCTTGGTGTTCTGAAGCAGAAGATGTTTGGGTCACCATCACTCCTCGGAATAAACAAAAAGTACACATAGGTTGTATTTACATACCTCCCAGAGACATGGCTGCATTAAATTTTTTTTGTAATAAGCTTGTTAATATCTACCTAAATAATATTAATGATATTTTTGTCATTTGTGGAGACTTTAATCTCCCTGAAATTAAATGGTTACTATATGGGAATGACCACTGCAAACCAAGTAATTATAATGATCCTAGATCAAGCTTATTAATTGACACCATGTCTTTGGTTGGTATGGTTCAGTACAACCCAAATGTCAATAAATCAGGTAATACTTCAGACCTTATATTTAACAATAGTTTTTTGATAAAAAATGTATGTTTGTCTACGAATCCACTAGTTCTTGAGGATAAATATCACAATACTTTCGAGTTTGATGTAGATATTCCTTTTAATATTTGCACTATGGTTTTAAACCAATCTCGAAGAAATTTTTACTTTTTAAATTCACCTGCTCATAGAATGACAAATACTTATAATAAATTGTCTAGCATTGTGGATATTGATATCTTCTTTCATAAAGCGGATATGATTAAAAAACTATTGAAGAATCACTTTCTTGAAACTTAGTCTTTTGGTGTATTCAGTCTTGTTATCGCTTATTTTCTCATTTTTTTTTCTTCTCTTTTGTTCATACATATTATATCATTTTCTGTATTTATGTTCTTACTTCAATGAATATTTTTACTTTTAGTTTGTAGTTATATATCAGTTTGTAAAATTGTAAATGTATCTGAAATTCTGTAGTGGATACTTTTATGGGTTTGTCCTGTCTGTATCCCAAATAAAATAAAAAAAAAATAAAAAAAAAAAGAAAAAAAAAAGAGAAGTGTAGGAAGGAGAAGAATCTCATGGTTGCGTAACTTGAGGGAATGGTACGGATGCACATCAATCGAACTATTCAGAGCAGCAGCATCTAAGATCAGAATAGCCATGATGATTGCCAACCTCCGTCGCGGAGATAGCACGTAAAGAAGAAGAAGCTGCGTGCAAAAGAATATCCATTTATAAGAAGAATACTTGAAATCTGAGTTGTTGGACAAAGTAGATTAATTTAAGTCACAGTATGGATAAAGGACCAGGCAACACTCCTTATGGAAAAGTGGTCCCGGTCAAATTTGCTGAAAGTTTGGTCAATGATACTTCTTGATGTGTAGATTAAAAAAGTCCATGGCACCTGGGTCTGAATAACTACTATTCTCGAGTTACAGCCTTCTGAAGTTATTGGATTCGAGTGCTCGGTTTACGTTAAGTGCACTAATTTACGGTCAAGTGAACGAAAATATTTATTATTAGAAGAAGAGAAACTCATGTTCTTCATACATACTTGCGTGTTGTATATGAATTTGTGGTCAAAAATAGTTGGATCGTATTTTAGTCTTCAGAAAACTAAAGAAGTGCGGTATAAAATGTGCTGCTAGATCGATATAAGCATTATCATGTTTTCATGAATGCTTCTCAGTTATGCAATACCAGCAAAACTGCAGTCCGGCTTTATCTTTAGAAAACTATTGAACAGTGGCGGATCTAGGGGGATAGGGGTAATTCCACCGGTAACATATTCCAGAATTAATGAAATAACTTTATTTAACGAAAATGAACGATATGGATAGAGCGGATAGTGTGACGAAAAGACGTAAGCCCAGAGCACGGGCACCCATATAAAAATTTTTAGGGTGGTGGCAAACGTGAAGATGTTGCACATTATATTTTGTATACTTCTTTGAATAACCATATATAATTCAAAGCACCCGAAAAGCCAGGGGGGTCACGGCCCCCCTGCCCATGGGTATGGGCGCCCATGGCCCAGAGTACGATTTAAGGACCAGAGAAGATGAGTTACGGGTGTTAAGAGTAAGAATTTGGAAAACCAAGGCGGAGGATAGAATGGAATGGAGGCTGATTCTCGAACAGACCGAGGTCCACCCGGGGTTCTACAGCCAATGATGATGAGCTTTTTAATACAAAATATTATGGAGAATAATTTTGTAGGGTTATTTTTATAACAACTATAATATTCATACTTAGGTATAATCATATAGAAGAAATAATCAATGGAGAAGGCTTTATAATCATGATTTTGCTAACTTTCCTGTTTTCGACTTAGGGCAGGTTGTTCGAAGGCTAATCAACAATGATCACTATCAAATATTTAATTACTGTCACCAAAACTGTCAATGTCAACTTTTATTGGGTTGCTGAAAACATAATTGATTATAATTATGAGATTAGTTAATCAATTAACATAACAATTATTAACATAATTGATTAAGTAATTTCATAATTATAATTAATTATGTTTTCAGCAACCCAAACAAAGTTGACATTGACAGTTGGTGACAGTAATTAAATATTTGATAATGATCATTGTTAATTAGCGTTCGAACAATCGGCCCTTAGACTACCTAAAAGACCTTACGATTGGGATATATCAAATTAAACTGACACCATCTTACATACAAGATAAAATAATAAGAGAAAATGACGAAGAGTTTCAAATTGATGAGAATATGGATAAACCGGGATTCATAAGAGTTCGAATATTTTCTAGGTTTCGGCAAGCTACAAAACACCAAGTATTCATTTCCTATACGATTGATGAAGATAATGATGAAGATGAGCCTGTAGAAGAACCGATTAACGGGTACTACTGTACCTGTCAATCTTTTGCGAGAACTGTAGGTACTTGTGCTCATATCACCGGTGTGTTATTATGGTTTTTAGGCTTTGCAAGACATGAACCCAATGTTAAGTATCCTGATAGGTCGTTAGTTAACACGACGTATGATGCATCTAAACGAAATCAGCAAATTTAATTAATATTTAACATTTACAAACTACCATTTACTTTGTTTTTTTTTGTATTGAAATCAAGTCCTTGTTCTCTACCTGTCTTATATCTGATATCCGGGACAAGTTTCATGTCAACTAATGTATTTTTTTATGTTTCAACAATTTTTTCTTTAATTATTCTGGAACATGTTACAAGTGGAATTACCCCCATTCCCCCTATATCCGCCACTGTTCAGTAGTTTTCTAAAGATAAGGCGGAACTGTAGTTTTGCTGGTATTCTATAACTGAGAAGCATTCGTGAAAACATGATAATGCTTATATCGATCTAGCAGCACCTTTTATACCGCACTTCTTTAGTTTTCTGAAGACTTTTCGGAGGTTTTCTGAAGACTAAAATACGATCCAACTATTTTTGACCACGAATTCATATACAACACGCAAGTATGTATGAAGAACATGAGTTTCTCTTCTTCTAATAATAAATATTTTCGTTCACTTGACCGTAAATTAGTGCACTTAACTTAAACCGAGCACTCGAATCCAATAACTTCAGAAGGCTATAACTCGAGAATAGTAGTTATTCAGACCCAGGTGCCATGGACTTTTTTAATCTACACATCAAGAAGTATCATTGACCAAACTTTCATCAAATTTGACCGGGAACACTTTTCCATAAGGAGTGTTGCCTGGTCCTTTCTGTGAGAAATCTGTTCTGTAACACATCTTGAAAACCTCGAGTTTCCTTAAAAAGATTTAGAAGCTGATTATTATTTTTTCACAAATGACAAATGACTTACAAAGAATAATTATTATTTTCGTCTTCTAACAATTTAGTTTTTAGCCGTATTTGTAACATGTTTCTATAATATTCTCTAATATTGTGTAAGATGGTCATTTACTGTATTAGAACCTGCAAACTGAAAAGTGCTTCTCTCGTTCCAGGCACTGCTCTGTACTGCAGGGTAATAAGCTAGAAATAGACCATGTTCGGGACACTCAAAGATCCAGATAGCTGATTACTGTTTTAGTTATTGTAGACCTATAGGAAGAAAACCTACCTGTTTCCTGCCTAGAGTTCGCATCTGTTTTTTAATTATTAACAATTTAGTCCAAAAATCGCGATTTTTTCGATTTTTTGCACCCCATTCAAAAGCTAAATAGTTAACATAATCGTATCGTAACCGATCCAATTAGTTTAAGAGTTATTGTAATTGTTTATCCTAGAGACCTTTATTTTGCAATAACATAAGACAGAAAATAATGAACATAGGGCAATTCTGCGTATGCCAAATGAAAGTAGAAAACTGATACTATCAAAATGTACTAATAAACGATAATAGCTATTTGTATAACAAGGGAGGAAAGTCCTACTTTTCCTCCCGAGAATGCAGTTTACTGCCCAACGCGTAGCGGAGGGCAGTAATCATTCGAGGGAGGAAAAGGCACTTTACTCCCATGTTAACATATGGTTTTTCCACCTTCCTCAAATAACAAGTTATTTTTG
This sequence comes from Diabrotica virgifera virgifera, assembly GCF_917563875.1. NCBI lineage: Eukaryota > Metazoa > Arthropoda > Insecta > Coleoptera > Chrysomelidae > Diabrotica > Diabrotica virgifera. Next base: position 6,543,664 of record NC_065452.1, on the reverse strand, counting down.
AAGTTATACTTCTTTACCGGCGATAGAGGGTGAATTTTTATATGTTAAAACCTATCAGCCCGGCGCATGCGCATTATAACTTTGTTCTGATTGGATGTTCAAATGACATGTCAAAAATTATCCGATATGGCAGCTGTGGTTTGGAGGTAAAGGTAAAGGTAAACAAATGTATAATATATTAGTTTTATTGTTGTGAGGACAGAAACAAAAAAGTTTATAATATTGTAGTGACTTTTAAATAGTTTTTAAAAGCAACAGGTACGTAATAATTGTTAATGTATCATGGGTATAAACCTACCTATTTGATCTGCCAAAATACATAGTATGTAATACTTTTATTTATATAATTTGATTACCATCAAAATTTCTATCAATATTTACCTAATATATTGTTTTTTACTCTATGTTTTGTTGTATTTTTTCAATTCTAAATCATTTCAATTCAAAATTAAAATAATTTGATCAATTTTCAAAATATCAAAATATCACAAGTTTAATGCGTTTAGTTAGTCGATCTTCGTAAATAATGACACATAGTGCCTGTGGCTAAGCGTTGAAGGCGAATGAATTCCAATACCAACCGTGCTTATCAGCGCTGGTTCGAGTCCCAATAGAAACTTTCTTTTTTGTTTTTTTTAATACATTTTATGATTGTAAGTATATTTATTATATAATTGTATTTTCAGAAAATACGTATTTAGTTAAAAAAAATTTCGACAATTAATGTTCAGACATCATTTGTGGCTTGTTTAATGTGTTTGTGTGTGTTTTATTCTTTTATTATTTTAATTTTTGGCACTGTTCTAATAAAAATGTTTGAGAAGTAGTAAGTATAAATTAGTTTAATATTTTAACAAAATATAAATAAAAAGTATATTAATTTCGTTTAAATCATATAATAGAAGTATAACTTCTTACGTGCGTACAAAGTACACACATTCTTTTTTTTCATTTACCAAACATTTCAAACCAACAAAATTTATTAAAACTAAAACTAACAAGTAGGTACAATATAACTGTAAACTGTCAAATTTAAGTCAAATTATTAATGTAAACAGGCACGTAGCCAAGGGGGGTCCATGGGATCCGGACCCCCCCTCCCCCAAAAAACTGTCTCGGCTGTGGCATCAAGACATTAAGTTTTTGTCCAAGTTATTATTATTATCTTAAAAAAGTGAACGAAATTATTATTATTTTTTACTAGGAAAGATTATACCTTTATATCATATAAAGTGTACAGTATATTCATTTTTAAAATCATCAGCATATTGTAACAAAACTTCGACTGAAAAATATTTCTTTGACTGTGCATCCACTTGACTTTAAGTATCGAACCCTGCCATATGTCTTAACATTTGTTAAGTCGTATTAGATTTACATATCATTACATAACATTTGTATCGTAACGATAAGGTCATTAGTTTTGGAGATATTTTAAGTTAAAAACAAAGGGGCATGGCATAATACATTAAACAAAATAACCGTGCCGTTTCATTTTTAACTTCAGATATCTCGAAGACTAATGACTTTACGTGTTACGTATTACGAATGAAGAGTACATTATTTACATACAAAGTATTGCAGAATCTGAAAATTATGCTAAAATAGCAGTTCCGTCAGTGGCGTAGAATTTTGGAAGGGTCAACCATTCACTTTCCCCTGTCGTACGCCTCTGCTAGTAGACAGAAACGATTATTTAACATAATTTAGTAGGATATACAGCACCTACAACACTTTCTACCAAGTATGACACCGATATGTCAAAAGTTTTTTTTTTTAATAATTTATTCTTTATTTAAAATATTAGGAATATTTGTACCCAGTGCTTTAAAATTATTTGACATATTATCCCTATCATACTTAGCAGAATGTGTAGGTACTGTACACCCTACTAAATTATGTTAAAATAATCGTTTTTGACTACTACCAGGGGCGGACCAGAGGGGAAAGTGAATGGCCCTTACACATTCTACGCCACTGACGAAACTGCTATTTTAGCATAATATTTAGATTCGCCAATACTTTGTATGTAAATAATGTACTTTTGACTCGTAACGATAAAGTCATTAGTTTTCGAGATAATTGAAGTTAAAAATGAAACGGCACACTTAATTTGATTAATTAATTATGCCACTTCGTTTTTAATTTCAAATATCTCGAAAACTAATGACTATCGTTAAGAATGAAAAGTATATTATTTCTAGGGAGCGGATTTTATGCTAAATGCATATTGCATGCATATTTTGCATATTTGAGAACTTTACTAAATTTTGCATATTTTTAAAAAAACATTTTGTGTCTATTTAAAAACATTTAAGTCAAAAAAAATTTAATTTTTTAATTCGACACAATACTTCCCCGCACAGGCTGTTCTATTAATTCGAGAACTACCTGAAAAGAGACGGCTCATTTTCTGCCTTTTCATTTTTTCTTAGAAAATACCCGATCTTTCCTCAAAGTACTTATAGTGCGCTGATATAAAATGATTGTAGGATGTTAAAATGATGAAGGATGGTTTACCGGGAAATCCGAATTTTATTTACTTTTATTATATTTAGTAGGTACCTATAATTCTGGTGATTCTTTTAAATCCCCTATTGTTAAGAGAATTAACACCTTTAACCATAGTTTTACGATTTTCTAACGGAGTTGAAATAAATCGTTATTTTAATTACGCCCCAATTACTTCTGGTGATGTTGAAATGAGTTTTTTAAGTTGTAAAAATATTTTATCTGATCAAAGAAAATGTTTCCTCGTAAAAAAATTGAAAAAACACATTGTAGTGAATTATAATCGAAGATATATAGTGATATTGTTGTTTTATTTTAAATAGTTCTTGGTTGTTCTAGCTATTGGTATCAGTTTTTGTAAAAAATGAGAATACATTGCATATATAAAAAATGATTTTATTTGAAAGATAATAAATAAGATTGCCGCCCCCTATAAAAGAACCAACCAGAAAAGAATAGAACAGAAAATTTGTGGTTTTTCGAAATGCGCATTTTTTGAATTTTTGTGCATATCTTGTGCATATTTCGTAATTTTTTACTGCATATATATGCGCATATTTCCTCAAAATTGATCGCATATAAATCCGCTCCCTAATTATTTCCATAGAAAGTATTGGAGATTCCAAAAATTGTACTAAAATAGCAATTCCGCCAGTGGCGTAGAATTTGGGAAGGGTCAACCGTTCCCGTCAACCGTAGTAACCAAAAACGATTGTTTAACATAATTTAGTAGGGTGTAGAGTACCTACACTTGCCGCCAAGTAGGACAAGGATATGTCAAATGGTTTTTAGTAACTACAATGAAGTGCAAAAAATTGAATTTTGCATCGTAGATTTAAAATGCGTTTATTTCAAAAATGGTTGAGTTTAGCGAGATGAATGTAGTATACCTTTTTTAAATAAAAATAATAGTCGAATAAAAGTTTTGATTTCAAAATTATGTAGAGTGGGGGATAAAAAAAATTGAACGTATTAAATGAGCACTGAAAGACGTATGTGGCGCCCTGTGGGTAATATAATAATTTTTGTTATGGAATTTATCGTCCCAAAAACCCCCACTTACCAAATTTCGTGTTGTTATCCTATGCCTGTCAGGAAATATTCAAAAATAAATAAAATAAAATTTTAACTTGGACGTTAAAGTAAAGTATTTCGGTTATTATCAACTTTCGTACTAAGGTAAGTTAGCTTAAGTCGAACTATTTTAACTTCAGGAGTCTAAGGTTAAGCTGGTTAAGCTATAATACCATTCGTTACCAAACACCCTGTATAACCGATAACAGTCACTATAAGACGTATGAGACGGTCCTTTTATCTGTTTTAGATTGTTGTTATAATCCCTGTTAGAGATTTAAAAACTGCTGGCTCATATCTTATTCATACAGTAAACTTTTTGTCGTTTGATAGAAACCGCGCTTCCTCCATAATAGACCAGAGCGCATCTGTAAAAATATTAGTACATTTGGACGTTGAGAGGTGACTTAAATTTTTTTTGCAGAAATTGCTTGAAAATAACTCAAATAATAATATTTGAGTTATCCTCCCACTCAAAATGGTCCGGAACATTGTTTAAATAATCAAAATGTCAAAAAATGAAGGAAAAATTCGATTTTTTTCTTCGTTTTTTGATTATAACTTTAAAAGTGTTCATTTTCGAGAAAAGTTGTACTGGCATAAAAGTTGCGTAATTAAATTTCCTACAATATAGAATTAGTTAATAATTTAAAAAATAGTCACCCTTGTTGCAAAATAGCAATAATTGCGAAAAAAAAACATACAAAACAAGTATTCGCATTTTACGTTTTTCAACCATTTACGCTACACTTAGGACCTTCATATTTCACCCAGAAAAACTTTATGATACTTTAAAACAATACTGTAAATTTCATTAAGATCGGTTCAATAGATTTTGCAATCCAGCTTTCGCGAAAGAAAATCATTTTTTCAAAATGTTACAGGACTGAAAATAAAGCAGATAGTAATTTGAAATTTTTTTTATAGAAGTGTACTGTACCTTTCATTCGCAATTTGCAAAATTAAAATCGATTAACTACCACGGCGCACAGTGGTTCCAAATGCCGAAAACGTGGTCATGAACCTTTATAAGCGTATATTGTTTATACATTTCGGAATTACTTTCGTTCTTAGGGGTTTTTAGCATCGCTGATTACAAATCTGACATTACTTTTTCTGAAAAACAAAATGGCGGATCCAACATGGCGGAAAGAAATTGAAAGTATCAATCAAAACGCAAATTTTTTTGTCAAATTTGGTAATTTAAGGTCGTTGATTACAAATCTAACATTACTTTTTATTAAAACAAAATGGCGGATCCAATATAGCCGAAAGAATTTCGAAAATCTTATTTTAAATGCATATGTGTTTAAAAATTTATATTATAAGGGTTTTTTAAAATTGCTGATTACGCGTTCTTTGATTATGAAGTACAATATTCAGAACCTATTATTTATGTACAACCGCTCATAAATACTCCACAATCGCCAGAATCATGTAATATGCGTCATTTTCCACTTTTGTATTTAAACAACTGCCAGCAATGCATAGGAAATTATAGGCAGCTAAACCAAAGTGACTCTGTATCTTCTTAAAATATATTTTAAGACTAATAAACATTAGTCGCAGAATTATGCAGAATTTTGTACTTTTTGAATGTATCTTTACAAAATTTTGATTATTTCAAGTGTATATTCACTATTTATGTAGTAACAAATTTAAGGCATTTATTGTTACTAAAACTTAGGTTAACTTACATCTTACATTATTACATACTAAAAAAGAATAATCTGCTTTATACCGATAAAATTGATAAACCACAAAACGTTTCACAGCGTTTTCAATATACGCGTTCTTTTAGAATTTCTCCGCCGGCCAAAATAACCTAGGTCATGACTCACTTGTTCCTGAGCTGTGAACCACAAACCACAATACATCCAGTCTGATCCTTATACCTGCGTATTACGACTTTACGATAGTATGAGAAAACAACTGTAAACATGAAAATCACTAGATAGGGACTTTTTTCTTCGCCTCATGACCATATTTTCAGCATTTGGAACCATTGTGCGGCGTCAGGAATTTTTTTAAATAAACATTAATTATTGGTGCTATGCGCAGAACAGCGGATAGTTTGCTCTGATTGGGCATTCCAATGGCCTTTGATAATGATTGATACATTTTCATTTTTATTACATTTCGATATAAATAAATAAATTTGTTTATTGCAAAATAAAAACACACTCTATCCTTTGAAATAACACTTTTTTTAGCAAAAAACTTTCTTTGCTCATATATTTTAGCTTAGAAAAGTTTATTATTTTTAAACATATGCAATTGTTTAAACCATATTTAACAAACAATAATAAAATTAGTTTGATTTTTGTGGAATTAAAATATTAAAATTCGACAAAATATAGAATAAGAAAATAATATATTAGATAAAGATTGGAAGAAATTTTGGTGGAAATCAACTTGTGTGAATCGAACACCGCTGTCCTGTGCGTAGCACCAAAAATTAATGTTTATTAAAAAAATTTTCTGACGCCGTGGTAATTAATCGATTTTAATTTTGCAAATTTCAAATGAAAGGTACAGTACACTTCTATAAGCAAAAAAAATTCAACTTGCTGTCTGCTTTATTTTCAGTCCTGCAACATTTTTGCGAAAGCTGGATTGCAAAATTTATTTTGCAAAATCTATTAAACCGTTTTTAAAGTTTTTCTGGGTAAAATATGAAGGTCCTAAGTGTGGCATAAATGGTTAAAAAACGTAAAATGCGAATACTTGTTTTTGTATGGTTATTTTCGCAAGTATTGCTATTTTGCGACAAGGGTGACTATTTTTCAAATTTTTAACTAATTCTATATTATAGTAAATTTAATTACGCGACTTTCATGTCAGTGCAACTTTTCTCAGAAATGAATAGTTTTAAAGTTATAATCAAAAAACCAATAAAAAAATCGAATTTTTCCCTCATATTTTGACATTTTGAATATTTAAACAATGCCCCGGACCATTTTGAGTGGGAGGATAACTCAAATATTATTTGAGTTATGTTCAAGCAATTTCTGCAAAAAAAATTTGAGTCACCTCTCAACGTCCATCTCAGAACAGATGCGCCCTGGACTATAATGATAGATGCTATTTTTAAGCCAAATATTTAAACTGTTTTATCTATCTAAGCAAAATATCATACATACAATACACACATCTCCACAGGCACATCAAAATTACTTGTCAAACAAAATGATGGGGTATGATAAAAATAATAAATAATTAAAATAGACGGTAATATTCGCGAAAACTGCGTATTTTAGGTTAGCTTTTGGTTAGCATTTTTAGTGAATTGGGGACTTTTACTTTCTAAATTGAAAAAAGGACAATTTTTAAATATCTTTAAATAAAACTTTTTTATTTATGAATATAATTTTTTTGTATACATTGTTAATACAATAATTAAGGTTTTAAAGTAGGTATACAAATAATTTTTTTTATTTTAGTTGTTTTCCACCTCTGCAGGGGGCGTCTTTCAAAAGTTGCATAAACTTAAAATAAATAAAAAAATATGAAAAAAATATTTTTAAGAAACGCTTTTCTTTAGTTACGAGTGACTAAAATTAAACATATTATAAAAAAAAATCAACTAAAAAGCAAAAAATAAAAAAATTGAAAAAATCTAACACATTCGTCAAAGAAAAGCGTGGCGCGTCTTCATAGAATAAACGGTTTTCGCATTTTTTCAATTTTTTATTTTTTGCTTTTTAGTTGATTTTTTTATATGTTTAATTTTAGTCACTCGTAACTAAAGAACAACGTTTCTTAAAAATATTTTTTCATATTTTTTATTTTTTACTTTTTAGTCTTACACTTTTAAATAATAGTCTCCCGTGTTAAACCGCTCACGTGGCTTTGGGATGATAGCAGGGTAGTCTGCTATATTAGTCCAGGGTAATAAGGATTTTCTCAGGACACTCAAAGATCCAGGTAGCTGAATACTTTTTTTGTTATTGTAGACCTATAGAAAAAAAAACCTACCTGTTTCCTGCCTGGAGTTCGCGTCCGTTTTTTAATCATTAACAATTTAGTGCAAAAATCGCGATTTTTTCGATTTTTTGCACTCCATTGAAAAACTAAATTATTGATATAAAATTACAAAATTCAGTTTTTTAGAACATTGAAAACCTTCAAAATGCCTATTTTTGAAAGTTAAAAAGTTAATTTGTTGCTAATCAAACTGCAAATTAAGTGAAAATCGTTATTTGTTAATAACTTTTACTAAAACTACCTTAGAACTTTAGTGTTTCACCGAAAGTTGGACATTGGGGTACTTAACAAACCTTCAAAATTTGAGACCGATCCATTAATTAGTTTAAGAGTTATTCTATTTGTTTATCCCAGAGACCTTTATTTTGTAATAAGATAAGACAGAAAATAATGAACATAGGGCAATTCTGAGTACGCCAAATGAAAGTAGAAGAGTGATAGTATAAAAATGTAATAAAAAAGATAAAAAAATAATTAACATAGTCAAAAATCCTAATTAAACATTTAGAATAACTTTAAAAATATTGTCCGTAGAAACAATCTTTTTATATATTCGAAAAGATAGTATTTTAACACGAATTTTCAAATAAAAAAATTTAGCCTGGGCTCATTTGGGACAAAGTTAGCCATATGTTTTTTTTAATTCACAGCTAATTTGTTTATAATAATTAAGGAATCTCATTAAGGCCCTGGTTTTATATATTTCAATAAATTTAATAGCATTTAAAAAAAGGTATGTTTTACTCAAAACATTGAAAGTCGTTATATGCCAGTCAATAGGGAAAAACCTTGAAAAAATATTATATGTACATGTAATTGATGGTTTTAAAATGGGGTTTTGGGGGCAGTTGATGACAATTCCGTGAATAGGTATAGGTAATTTTGCTTTTTCTTTAAAGAATCATAAAGAGTAAAAAATCTAAGTAAAGTCTTTGGTCGCTTTAGAAGGCTTTTTCCGGGTGCTATCCACTCAGATGACTGCCAATTTAATTCCAGAGTGAAGTGATGGAACCGTGTTTCATTTATTGTAATATACCGATGCAAAAACTCCGACTTCTTATAATTAAACATGTCCAAACAGCGCCGAGAGTCATCAATTCGTTGTGGTCTTTGCTCTGGTGCCAGAAAATGCGGCACTCATTTGCAAAACAGCTTTTTTATACTTAAATGTTTATGTATAACAGTCAAAATTCAGCCTTTGATAACTCTAGTGTGTCAGATTTCTCTTACAACTTCACTTTGCGGTTTTACATAATAATTTTTACTATTTTTTTCGATGCTTTCGGGAATAACTGCATTATTGGTGTCGCGTCGGTACGACCGCTTTGAATTAAGCAAACCATCGTTTATACGCCAGGGAAATAAGGCAAAATTATACCATGTTCGGGACACTTGAGCACTTGAGCAGCCAGGTTGCAAATGGGTTTTTTTGGGTACTATATACCTAATACATTATAAATACAAAAATGCCCGTCACAGTTCGAACGAGAATTTTATTATTAACAAATAAGTGTAAAAAATGGCAGTTTTTTCGTTTAAATCACCACAGGTAAAAATAGGGTAATTAAATATCGTATTTATAGTATTCTTCTTTTAGCAGATGAGCCAAGGTTCAAAATGGCAGTTTTTGAATTTTGGTACGATCATTTGTTGCTTCGTAAATTGCAAAAAAAACTAAAATTTCGAAAATAAAAAATTTGCTATAACTTTTTCGAAAATGATCTTATGACTTTCATGTTACATTAAAAGTTGAGTCAAACAGTCCATATAATGCACAAAAAAAATTTAAGACGATTCGTAAATTAGTTTAAATTTTATTCAATTTGTTTATCCCAAATATTTTTTCGTGATGTTATTGTTCAGAAAATCATACTGATATGGCAGTTCTGTGGAAACCACATGAAAGAAGAATAGTCATGTGTTCAACGTATTTAAAAAAATCATTAAAAAGTCATTTTTATCACTCCGAAAATATTTTATTAAAGTAGAGTCATTTTTGGCTTATAAACAATTTGAATAACTTTATTAATATTGACTCTAGGCTAAAACTACAATGGCATTTTAACATTTAGTATTTTTATACCAATTTTCAAAAAAAAACAAATTTTTGCCTACGTTAATTACGGTCAAAGTTAGCCCCTTTTCTTATTTATTTGACGGCTACTTTGTTTATAACAATTGAGTAAACTTTGAACTTCAACAGAGTGGTTAATAAAGCTTTAAAAATGACGTCCTAACGAAATCAATTAGTAGTCGGTGGAGTGGAATTATTAAAATTCGTGCACTCAAAAAATGAAACTGATTCTTCAAACATATGCTGCGATTAATATCCCCGGATGGCTTTTAATTATAATTTTTAAATTGGTATGTACCGACTTGTAGTCTTATAGAGTACGTTATGTACACATATCCCCACCTAACATTACAAAATGTTAGGGGGAATCCCCCTTATCACCCAGGAATATGAAAAATAGATTACGACCGATTCTACGACATACCGAATATACATATAATATAATTTCATAAAAATCGGTCAAGCGGTCTCGGAGGAGTATGGCAACTAACACTGTGACAGGAGAACTTTATAGATGTAAATAAACTGCGCGTCATAGAAAACGGGCACCCTAAAAAATGGGTCATTTTTGATGTCGCGTATCTCCTAAACCTGTTGTCCGATTTAAGTGATTTTTTGAATATGTTATAGCCCTATTCTTTGTCAATATCACTGTATTAATATTTTTGCAAAACAGGTAAATTTTAATTATATACCGGGTGTACGAATTAAACTGTGTTTTTTTCTCAAAGTTCGCAACACCCTGTGGCATATTCTAGCATTTATAAAATACTAAAGTTAAAACCCAACTATAGCCTCAGATTTTCTTAACATTCTGTTTTTTGATTCATTCATTTATGATGGATAATACAAAAGTTATGTACGTTAACAACTAGGCATGCTCTTTATCAGTACAGGGTGTTTCTAAAGAAGTACGACAAACTTTAAGGGGTAATTCTGCATGAAAACATAATGACCGGTTGCTTCATAAACATATGTCCGCAAATGCTTCGTTTCCGACATACAGGATGTTGAATTTTTTCTTAAAAACTGACGATTTATTTATTGCCCTAAAACCGGTTGAGATATGCAAATGAAATTTGGTGGGTTTTAAGACGTAATTTTTTAACATTTTTTGATATACAATTAAGAATTTTTTATTCACCATTGGCGTACATACGAATAATATGATCGGTCATATTACCCGTATGCGGTCCAATAGTGAATATAAAATGCTTAGTTGAATGTCAAAAAATGCGCAATAACCATCTCTTAAAACCTACCAAATTTCATTTGCATATCTCAACTGGTTTTAAAGCAATAAATAAATCATCAGTTTGTAAGAAAAAATTTAACATCCCGTATCTCGGAAACGAAGCTTTTGCGAATATATGATTATAAAGCAAACTGTCATTATTTTTAATGCAGAATTACCCCTTAAAGTTTGTCGAACTTATTTAGTCCCTAAAACACTTTAGACTTATAACACCCTGTACTGATGAAGAACATGGCTAGTTGTTAAAGTACATAACTTTTGTATTATCCAACATAAGCGAATGAATCAAAAAACAGAATGTTACGAAAGCCTGAGGCTATAGTCGAATTTTAATTTCAGTATTTTATAAATGCTAGAATAATCCACAGGGTGTTGGGAACTTTGAGAAAAAAACACAGTTTGATTCGTACACCCGGTATACAATGAAAATTTACCTGTTTTGCAAAAATATTATTAGAAAGATATTGACAAAGAACAGGGCTATAACATATTCAAAAAATCATTTAAATCGGACAACAGGTTTAGGAGATACGCGACATCAAAAATGACCCATTTTTTAGGGTGCCCGTTTTCTATGACGCGCAGTTTATATAGATGGCTATTAATAAATAGGGGTTGGTGATAGGAGAGTGGACATTAAGGGTTGTATGTATTTTTCAATTCTACATCATATAAAATTAAGGTAGACAATTTTGTCCAAAAAAAAATAAAAAAAAATGCAACCCCTCTTATAACTTATAGCTATGAAGAATAGATTAAAACCTATTCTCAGTTATATAGGATACACGTGTAAAATTTCATAAAAATCGGTCAAGCCGTTTCGGAGTAGTATGGTAACTAACATTGTTACAGGAGAATTTGATGTAGGTTAGAAGTAACTGTGAATTAAATAATAAAAGTGGCTAACTTTGACCGTAATGAACCTCGGCCAAAAGTTTTTTTTGAAAATTCGTGTAAAAATATCAGCTTTCGAAATCTCAAAGTAGATTTACTCTACAGTCAATATTAACAAAGCTATTCAAATTGTTTATGACCAAAAATGACCCTACTTTAGTAAAATGTTTTCGGAGTGATAAAAATGACTTATTGATTATTGATTAACGATTTTTTTCAATACTTTCAAAATATGTGTATACAAACTTCGTTTATGTGGTTTCCACAGAATTGCTATATATCATTATTATTTTATGAACAATAACATTGCGAAAAAAAAGCTTTGGGATAAACAAATTAAATAAAATTTAAACTAATTGACGAATCGTCTTAAAAATTTTTGTGCATTATGTGGACCGTTTGACTCAACTTTTCATGCAATTTGAAAATCTTACGATAATCTTCGCAAAAGTTATAGCAAATTTTTGTTTTTGAAATTTTTGTTTTATTTTGTTTGCAATTTCAAAAATTCAAAAACTGCAATTTTAAACCTTGGCTTATCTACTAAAAGAGGAATACTATAAATAAGATATTTAATTACCCTATTTTTACCTGTAGCGATTTAAAGGAAAAAACGGTCATTTTTGACCCTTATTTGTTAATAACTAAAATTCTCGTCCGAATTGTGACGGGCATTTTTGTATTTATACTGTATTAGGTATATAGTACCCAAAAAACCCATTTGCAACCTGGCTGCTCAAATGTCCCCACAAAAACCTTATTTCACTGGACTATTAACGGTTGTAATCGATGGAGCAGAGCCCCGGTAGCATATTTACAGATGCTAGCGTGTGTTGGCACCAAGAAGTTGAAATCTGTAATGGAAAAACATTACATTTGCAATAACATACTAACAGATTTGGACACCGGAGTGTTGAAACCAGTGAGCTTTTGTAGTCGCTATACATGCACAGATGCTAACTGCGATTGACACTGATTTTAAATAAACTGCTCGTCAAAGGTTAGGGATATAGAAAATTCTGCTGAATTTTTATAGTAGATTTTTTCGTGAACAGATTAACGGATTCCGCTAAGTTTTTTTTATTATTTTAGACTTTTCTTTAGTATTTACACAGTTATGCAAAGGTTTACTCAAACTTTTTTTTTGTACTTATACCGGGTGGAAGAAAAGAAATGTTTTTCTTATGTTAAGTTTGAGACGCCCTGTAGGGAGAACGAGGTACAAATGGGAGTATATATCGAAATCGTATTAGAGTCTTATGTTTTGTGAACTGTTTGTTTTTTAAATGTCCCTGATATCTTTAGAAATAAAAAAATAGACGGTTTTGTAATTTAACATGTGTTTTAACCGAAACAAAAGTTTGAGACATCTTGTAGGGAGAAAAAGGCACAAATGTTGCAGGCACAAACAACGATGTTTTGTTGTATTCTCATATTTTGTGAATATTCTATTAGATAATATCCGATCCGAGTTATCGAAAATCCGGGTTAGCCGGAGAATATAGTAAAAATTTATAAAATACGGTCTCGTTACAGATAAACTCCATTGTTATTGCAAAAAACATGAAATACATATGCACAATGCACAGCATATATTACGTACAGCTGTATACAGTATTGTTTATTTTTTGGTCAAAAACCCAGTCAAAGTGAAAAAATGTTTGTTTTGTCTGATGAAAATCGGTCCGGGTTAGCCGGACTTCCGGGTTGTCGGAGGCCGACTTATCGGGGTTCTACTGTAATTTCATTTTTATCGGTGCCATCTAGAACTTAGACGGAGAACATTTTACATTGTACATAATATTGAAACATATCAGTAACTTGTAAGTATCCACGAAGAATGCAAAATACTTATCTGAAATAAGTATACGAGTATAAAATACCTAATCTGAAATAATTTAGATCAATAAATAACCATACATGGTAATTTCAAAATAATGCAGTAAGTTAGTATTACAGAGAGGTTGTATTTAAGTTGTATATAAAAGAAGTTATTTTTAGTAACTTACCAATAAACTGATGCTCCATAGAAGTTAAAGATATAGCATTTTAAAACTGAAACAGAAAACAGACAATTAGAATGGAAGTAAAACTTTAGAGCACATATAAAAGTGTTAAGATATGAACTGGATATATTTCACAATATCATTTTTTAATCTAATTGTTGTTTTAAATAATTATTGTATTTGTGTTAAAGATTTTTTTTAAACGCTTTTCTTTACTTCAATAGTTTGCATCAAATCTTTAGACGTTAATTTGACTGACTTTTCTTCAATGCAAATGAATGAAAATTTGCAGACATATGCATTCGCGGGAACAATACACGAATAGTCAATAATTTTTTTTATGTTTATTAATCGTTTAAATAAAAAAAACGATTTTAATGGAAAATGCTTAAATTCTATTGTTTATTACAGTATAGAAACGTAAAACTTTTACGGATTGTAGCTAATAATATGAACTATACATAATTTCACTTTTTACGTTAATTGTTTACGTTATGCTTCATAAATAAACAATAAAGTTTCAAATTTTGAACGCTCATATATTTAAAAGACTAAGTTTTTCAACCTAATAAAAATATTTGTAAATTAAATATTTTTAAAAGATTTTTAATTGAAAAACTTTATTGGCCCATTTCCTGGTGACAACTTCCAAGGCTTCTACAATATGCAAGCCAAATGGATGCTGCAGTGAAGACTAAAGAGGTAACAAGAGGTGAAATCGTCGATAAGGGTGCTGGCTGCACTCTCTGATCTGAGTAAAAGTTTAAGACAGTTTTGGTTTCGCACCGCAACTGAATGAATAAAAATGGTATACATTTTTATTTTTATATTAGTATTACTCCTATAGAGTAACTAGGTCCATTTTCCGTTGGAACTTTACCACGCTGCAGACGGGGGTTGTGAATTGCATAGTGTAGAATTCCTTCCCTTTAGTCTTCACTGCAGCATCCATTTGGCTTGCATATTGTAGAAGCCTTGGAGGTTGTCACCAGGAAATGGGCCAATAAAGTTTTTCAATTAAAAATCTTTTAAAAATATTTAATTTACAAATATTTTTATTAGGTTGAAAAACTTAGTCTTTTATTTAGCAGATGCCGCTAGGCACCTACTACCATCTCGTCAGTTGCGGTGGAAGATGGATATGTCGAAGATTTTTACCTGGGCCAGAGAAAAGCAGCCTATGCAGTCTCTGATGAACCTCTAACAAGAGGTGAAATCGTCGATAAGGGTGCTGGCTGCACTCTCTGATCTGAGTAAAAGTTTAAGACAGTTTTGGTTTCATATATTTATATGCTCATATATTTGTTTATATATAAATCGGCGTTTATTCGTGTCAAAATTCAATACGATACGGAACAAAACTTCAACCAAAACTCGAATTCAAAAAATTCGTGTTTTTATCGTGACCAAGAGTCGAAAAAAAAATCATTTTAAGACAGCTGATTCTTTCATATATTGTTCCCTATGCTTCCTCGAACACCGTACCGGCCATCTGGCTACTGATACAGGTTGCGTTCATTACTGCGCAGCACACTTTTACAGGTATCGAATACATATATGGAATACAACATATCGAATTTAAAATTATTGTAAGACGAAAAATTTTTTTGTCTTTACTTTTTAAACATTATTAGAAATATGAACTGTAATTGCCAGACATTTCTGTGGTTTAAAAAGTAATGACAAAAAAATTTTTCGTCCTAAAATAATTTATGTTGTTCTGAAGCTATTTCCTTGTGGCATTTCTTATAATCAACTATTTTTAATGGGAATAAGCCACAATTTTACCAAAAAATTATTTTATTAACGTTTCGAAGCCCAAATCGGGTTTCGTTGACAAAATACAAAATACTACTAAAATAAACAAAAATGTTGTTGCTGAGTAAAAAAATTCTTCTAATAATTTATTTAATCTGACTCATTTATATTGGCAATTCAGACGTATATTATACATTCTAAGGTAGAAGACTTTAAAATGATATCGCCAATATTTATGAGTTGCGTTCCTGGGACGACTTTACTAAAAGATAGTTCATTCGATTACATGAAATCAATCCCAACTCAAGAATATCTGTCACAAAAAATTCATAGCATGTGATCTGTCTTTAAAAAGACAACCAAATGCAACGATGACAGTAAAATTCTCGCGTTAGAGATTCCATAGTAAATCACTAGGGAAAACCAGGAAAAAACCTCGTGACACTATCCCGACATCATCGTAAGTATTTGTTCTTACATTTAATTTACTTTCAAACAGCTAATACCAAATTCTGACTTTAATATGTTTAAATTTTAAATAATATTAATAATACATAGATATACAGGGTGTAACAAAAATACAGGTCATAAATTTAATCACATATTTTGAGACCAAAAATAGTTCGATTGAACCTAACTTACCTTAGTACAAATGTGCACATAAAAAAAGTTATAGCCCCTTTAAGTTACAAAATGAAAATCAATTTTTTTCAATATATCGAAAACTATTAGAGATTTTTTATTGAAAATGGACATGTGGCATTCTTATGGCAGTAGCATCTTAAGAAAAAATTATAGTGAAATTTGGACACCCCATAAAAATTTTTTAAACACAATGTTTTTAAAACTTTTTTGGCTCTTAGCACTTTTTCGAAAAGTCAGTTTTTATCGAGATATTTTGAATATTTGTCAAATCCACCACATATTTGTATATGGTTAAGTACGATTATGGAGACTTGGTAGTAATATGAAAATTTATGTACGACTTACATTTTTAGGTATATTTTGAACCATAGTAAAAAAGAAGCCACATCTCGATAAAATGTGCCTTCTCGAAAAAATACAAAGAGGCAAAAAAGTTTTGAAAACACTGTGTTTAACTAATGGTACCGCAGTAATATTTTAATTGGAACGTACACAAACATTTGGGGGGTTTAAAAGAACAAAACCCCCATAACATTTTTATGTAAGCATATTCAAAAATAGGCCTCAACTCGATAAAAACTGCCTTATCGAAAAAATACTAAGAGGCAAAAAAGTTTTAAGAATATTGAATTTAACTAATGGTACCACAATAATAATTTAATTGAGACCTACATAAAAGTTTGGGGGGTTTAAGGGAACAAAACTCCCATAAAATTTTTATGGGGTGCACAAATTTCACTTTAATTTTTCTTTAAGATGCTCCTGCCACAATAATGCCACATGTCCATTTTCAATAAAAAATCTCTAATAGTTTTCGATATATTCGAAAAAATCGATTTTCATTTTGTAACTTCAAAGGGCTGTAACTTTTTTTATGTGCATATTTGTACTAAGGTAAGTTAGGTTCATTCGAACTATTTTTGGTCCCAAAATATGTGATTTAATTTGTGACCTGTATTTTTGTTACGCCCTGTACAATAAGTAATACTAAAATATAAAATTTGTACTAACTCGATATGTTATTGACTTACTAATCATGGTATTTTCTTTCTATTGACTTCCTCCTTCAGTATGGGTAACCACAACCACATTCTACTGCATTCTACCGAGGAATTTGCGACACAATTGGTTTCATTTAGCATAATTAGAGCCGCTTCTTTGATTTTTCTCTTTTTACTATCTGATTCTTTCAGGGCTATACTTGAATCTCTCCACTGAACTCTGTGTTCATTGAAAATTGCTAAATGAAACCAATTGTGTCGCAAATTCCTCGGTAGAATACAGTAGGATGTGGTTACCCATACTGAAGGAGGAAGTCAATAGAAAGAAAATACCACGATTAGTAAGTCAATAACATATCGAGTTAGTACAAATTTTATATTTTAGTATTACTTATTGTAGATCTATGTATTATTAATATTATTTAAAATCTAAACATATTAAAGTCAGAATTTGGTATTAGTTTTTTGAAAGTAAATTAAATGTAAGACCAAATATTTACGATGATGTCGGGATAGTATCACGAGGTTTTTTCCTGGTTTTCCCTCGTGATTTACTATGGAATCTCTAACGCGAGAATTTTACTGTCATCGTTGCATTTGGTTGTCTTTTTAAAGACAGATACATGCTATAATTTTTTTGTGACAGATATTCTTGAGTTGGGATTGATTTCATGTAATCGAATGGAGAGGGAAACCATGCTAGGCTGTACTGATTTGTTAAATGTCGATGGTTTACTTATTTAGAAAATTGGAAATTTTGTATTTTAATATTAAAAATAAAATTATACGTTGCTTATAACGTTGAAGTATCGCATTATTTGCTCTCTATTACATAGGTATGTCTACTCTATTAAAAAATAGATTAATTTGATTTAATGCTGCATCATAGTTTCATCAATCCCCATATATTATTTTTTTATCAAGGTTACTCAAAGCATACCGCCTGTTTTTCCACCGAAATGATACCGCCAGCTATCAAAATATACATATTAAAAATATACACCCAATGACTATTGTATATTTAATCAACTTGTGTGTTTGTATATCAATAGATAATCTCAGTCCCAATCTGTAACAGTGTGAGATCGGAAACAATATTGAAAATATTGTAAATAAATAAAAACAAAAATATAAAAATCTTAGTAAATAGGGTAAATTCTTATAAAACAACTAAGCCTTCTTCACATTTTCAGGCTTTTCTGACATAATATTGGGTTTATACTGACGTGATAAGGTAAAAAGCAGTAAGTGCCAAAATAATGGTTTTGAGTTATTTGTAATTTAAGGATTTTTCTTTCACACAATATATTATTTCTTTAATTTTAAGCAGAAAAACGTTAAAAACATTAAAAAATATGTCTTAATTTTTGACAAATCAAACAATTGTCTTACTTGTTTTTTGGCTGAAAATTCAGCAGTTACTGCTGTTTGCCCTAATAATGAAGTTGATTTCTTAAGCAGAAATGTAGAATTGTCAGCTTTATGTAAATATAGGTTTTAAAAATAAAACAAAATTGCAGAATCCAGCGGTAGTGTAATCAAATAAAAAATCAAATGTAATTCACATTAGAAAAAGAAAAAAGTCTAAAAAGTCTAAAGATAAAAGAAAAAGGAATTCTTAGAGGATATATGGATCGCTTAAGGAGAACTTACTTACTTACGTAGTCCTAAGCCTTTATACCTTTAGGTGTAAGGCTGGTGTAAGGCCACTGTCGATGAACACCAACCTCCATGACGCTTTAATCCGAGGACATCAACACCTTTATTAGCCAAAAGCGTTGCTGATGTCCTCCTGAACGAATGGCCAGTATAGTTCTCGGGATTAGGCAAATTTAAGAATTTGGCAATTTGAGAAGGCCAGCCCCCGATTGTCCCTTTCCCTATTACTTAAATAGCACAACATTTTCCTTTGGCGTATCTTAAGAACAAATGATTTGATTTTACTTGTAATGGACGAAGTTTTATATACGAGTACTTTTGCAGAATATCTAAATATGGAATTTTATCCTCTGGTTTATTAACGACTGTAAAAGTACGCTGGATGTTCGTTTTTGTATTGGGTACTTTTACAATCATTAAACCATCGGTTTGTTGGATGTCATTCATAGTAATATTATATAATTCTTCTCTTCTACAGGCACCAGATATTCCCAATATCATTGCGACCTACAAATTATGAAAAAATCTTCATTAGAGTATTTCTTTTACCTAAACTAGCTTATATTACCTTGTGAACTAGAAATTCTTCATCCGGTGCTTCTATCAGAAATTTTTCAAATTGCTCCCGTGTAAAAATGCTCGCTTTCTTAGGCCTATAGCCAACATTTTTTCTCTTCAAATACGCGATCAAAGTTGAAAACTTGGAAATATCAATGCCATCATAAAGAAAAACGGTGGATTTAATCATTGAATATTCTGCCCAGAGGCTTCCAGGAGCTTTCAACTGCATATTGTCTTTGAACGAAATATGCCAATAGAATCTTTTCTTCGATTCTTAAATTCTTGCTTTCGCACCATTTTTTAAAACTTTGGTAGGTATTTTGATAACGGATTTTGGATTTTTCGGGAATAATTGCGGAACACCCTTCTTCCCAAGCCCGTTCAATTTCTTCAAATTCACTTTCGCTTATATTTTAATTTATAATAATCAAAATTGTACTTAAAATTATTGACAACTAAATAAAAACTCAATTCTCCATTGTTGTTATGCACCCTAGTTACTACCTAACAACCAAAGTATTTATCTTGATAAAATGAATGAAACTAGTCAATATGACGAAAATGTTTAATTTTATAATTTATAATGGTATCAATCGTGCAAAAAACGTTATAAGCATGTCGAACGTTAAGGGTAACCGATCTCAGAAAATAATTGGAGTCGTCGCTCCGCTCCTCCTCCAAACAATTGTCTTCGATCGGTATAAAACCCTTACCGTTCTCCATACTTAATATACTATTAGAACTATAATATAGTTCTATCTAGAGCCCTCTTTCAGTTATGACGTAGTGTAGTGTTTTGAAAATGTCGATAATCCAATGTCCAAATAAATTTGACAGTTGTCAGAATTGTATTAGACACACACGTATACAGTGTGGCACAGCCAAATGGAATAAATTCATTATTGCGTGAATGAGCGATTTTGGAAATAGATTCCGAAATAGGTCGATTTTTATTTTTAAATTGTGGTTTTTTGGCATATATATCATACTAGTGACGTCCTCCATCTGGGCGTGATGACGTAATCGATGATTTTTTTTTAAATCAAAGGGTATTCAATTTTTTCTATTCAGTAATATAAACGTGTTTATATATTATATATACAGGGTGTCCCGAAAAGATTGGTCATAAATTATACCACACATTGTGGGGTCAAAAATAGTTCGATTGAACCTCACTTACTTTAGTACAAATATGCTCATAAAAAAGTTACAGCCCTTTGAACTTACAAAATGAAAATCGATTTGATTGAAAAAATATTGAATGATATTGATATTGAAAATGTTTTTCAATATATCGAAAACTATTGTAGATTTTTTATTAAAAATGGACATGTATAATTTTTATGACAGGAACATTTTAAAACAAAATTATAGTGAAATTTTTTCACCCCATAAAAATTTTATGGGGGTTTTGTTCCCTTAAATCCCCCCAAACTTTGGTGTACGTTCCAATTAATTCATTATTGTGGTACCATTAGTTAAACACAACGTTTTTAAAACGTTTTTGCCTTATAGTATTTTTTCGATAAGCCAGTTTTTATCGAGATGCGGCTTCTTTTTTAATATGTTGTTCCTTTAAACCCCCAAATGTTTGTGTACGTTCCAATTAAACTATTATTGTGGTACCATTAGTTAAACACAGTTTTTAAAACTTTTTTGCCTCTTAGTCTTTTTTTTATAAGTCACCTTTTATCGAGATGTGGGTTCTTTTTCAAAATATACCTAAAATGTAAATTATAAATAAATTTTCAGATTATTAACAGGTCTATAATCGTACCTACTTAACCATATACAAATAATATGTGGTGGATTCAATAAATATTCAAAATATCTCGATAAACACTGACTTATCGAAAAAGAACTAAGAGGCAAAAAAGTTTTAAAAGCAATGTGTTTAACTAATGGTGCCACAATAATAATTAAATTGGAAAGTACAAAAAAGTTTGGGGGGTTTAAGAGAACAAAACACCCATAAAATATTTATGGGATGCACAAATTTCACTTTAATTTTTTTTAAGATGTTGTTGTCATAAGAATGCCACATGTCTATTTTCAATAAAAAATCTCAAAGAGTTTTCGATATATAAAAAAAATCAATTTTCATTTTGTAACTTCAAAGGGCTGTAACTTTTTTTGTGTGCACTATTGTATATACACTCACCGGCAGAGAAAACGGGCACCCCAAAAAATGGGTCATTTTTAATGTCTTGCATTTCCTAAACCTGATGTCCGATTTAAGTAATTTTTTTAATATGTTATAGCCTTATTCTTTATCAATATCGTTGTAATAATATTGTTGCTAGACAGGTACATTGTCATTGTATACAGGGTGTACGAATCAAACTGTGTTTTTTTCTCAAACTTTGGAACACCCTGTGGAATGTTCTAGCTTTTATAAAATACTGAAATTATAACCAAACTATAGCCTCAGGTTTTCTTAACATTCTGTTTTTTAAATCATTCGCTTATGTTGGATAATAAAAAAGTTAAGCACTTTAACAACTACCCCTGTTTTTCGTTAATACAGGGTGTTTTTAAATAAGTACGGCAAACTTTAAAGGGTAATTCTGCATGATAAAATACTGACAGTTTGCTTTATAAACGTATGCCCGCAAATGCTTCGTTTCCGAGATAGGGGGTGTTGAAATTGTTCTTACAAACTGACGATTTATTTATTTCTCTAAAACGGTTTGTGATATGCAAATGAAATTTGGTAGATTTTAAGAGGTAGTTATTGCGCATTTTTTGGCATACAACTAAGAATTTTATATTCACCATTGGCGTGCATACGGGTATAAATATTTTAAATATATCCCGTATGCACGCCAGTGGTATGCCAAAAAATGCGCAATAACTAGCTCTTAAAATCTACCAAATTTCATTTGCATATCACAAACCGTTTTAGAGCAATAAATAAATCGTCAGTTTGTAAGAACAATTTCAACACCCCCTATCTCAGAAACGAAGTATTTGCGGGCATAAGTTTATAAAGCAAACTGTCATTATTTTATCATGCAGAATTACCCCTTAAAGCTTGCCGTACTTATTGAAAAACACCCTGTATTGACGAAAAACAGGAGTAGCTGTTAAAGTGCCTAACTTTTTTATTATCCAACATAAGCGAATGAATAAAAAAACAGAATGTTAAGAAAATCTGTGGCTATAGTTGGGTTTTAATTTTAGTATTTTATAAAAGCTAGAACATTCCACAGGGTGTTCCAAAGTTTGAGAAAAAAACACAGTTTGATTCGTACACCCTGTATACAATGACAATGTACCTGTCTAGCAACAATATTATTACAGCGATATTGACAAAGAATAACATATTAAAAAAATTACTTAAATCGGACATCAGGTTTAGGAAATACAAGACATTAAAAATGAGCCATTTTTTGGGGTGCCCGTTGTCTCTGCCGGTGAGTGTAGGTAAGTGAGGTTCAATCAACCTATTTTTGACCCCAGAATCTGTGGTATAATTTATGATTAATCTTTTCGGGACACCGTGTATAACTATAACAACCTATACTAATCAAACTGTGTTTTTTTCTCAAAGTTCGCATCACCCTGTGGAATATTCTAGCACTTATAAAATACTGAAACTAGAACCCAACTATAGCATCAGGTTTTCTTAACATTCTGTTTTTTTAATCATTCGTGTTGAATCAGATGACCGATCATATTACCCGTATGCACGCTAATGGTGAATATAAAATTCTTAATTTTATGTCAAAAAATCTGCAATAACTAGCTCTTAAAACCTACCAAATTTCATTTACATATCTCAATTAGTTTTAAAGCAATAAATAAATCGTCACTTTGTCAGAAAAAATTCAACATCCCGTATCTTGGAAACGGAACATTTGCGGACATACGTTTATAAAGCCAACTGTCATTATTTTTTCATGCAGAATTACCCCTTAAAGTTTGTCGCACTTATTTAAAAACACCGTGTATTGATGAAGAGCATGTCTAGTTGTTAAAGTATCTAACTTTTTTATTATCCAACATAAAGGAATGAATCAAATAGCAGAATGTTAAGAATATCTGATGCTATAGTTGGGTTTTAATTTCAGTATTTTTTAAATGCTAGAATATTTCACAGGGTGATGCAAACTTTGAGAAAAAAACACAGTTTGATTGGTACACCCGGTGTACAATGAAAATTTACCTGTTTAGCAACAATATTATTACACTGGTATTGTTAAAGAATCCGGCTATAACATGTTCAAAAATAACTTAAATCGGCCAACAGGTTTAGGAAATATGAGACATCACAAATGACCAAATTTTTAAGTGGGCCGATTTCTATGCACATAAGTTTAGTTTTAAATATTTTTTGGTTTTCTGTTAATTTTTATTTATTGAACTTTGACATATTATTTATTTCTAAGGCGTTACGAAGTTCGCCGGGTCAGCTAGTATGTATAATGTATATTAAAAAATACATCAAAATTTTGATTGACATTAAAAATTTATTATAACAACACATATTACAATGTCTTTCGTCGCTGGAATGGTAAGATTGTTTTAAATCCGTTAACTACACTATCTTTATATTTATAGCAAGTTTTTGTTGAACAAAGGGCACCATTAGATGTTCCAAACAACCTTGCAGCATTGTCGATCGAAATATCGATTTCATTACGCTCAGCTTAGAAAAAATTCTCTTGTTACAGGTATTGTGGCAAATATTACCATTAGTTGGTTGAACACTGGAAACATCGATTTTCTGTTATGTTGATACATCCAATCGAGTCAGTCGAGAGCTTTCGAAGGTGGAAAATTTGTAGGTATAGTATGTTAAACAGTAAATGGTTAAGTTCAATTAGTTACCACTATAAACAGCCCGGATTAACCGATAATAGTATAAAAGGCCCGGTTTCAGGTAAAATTTATTTTAGGCTTTATTATGGGAGTACCGTCTAGTCAGTGTTAATTGCAAAAGACCAACTCTGTCTACCTCGGTGGCTTATCGCTCCGGGTGGGTCTTAACAATGGGCCAGGTCAGATAAATTTAATAATATTTACGACCGCACTAATTGAACTCACACCAATTACTGTTGAACAAACCATACTCTTTTGTTTTTAAAAAAAGTCTCACTTCAGCTTCTAATTCTGAAGAATTCAAATTAAATTATTGTTCTGAGGTGTATTTTAAATCTTGATTTCCTAGATTATCTATATTTACCGATATGATTTTGCCTACCGAATAAATAATTTTTTATTCTTGGTCAGATTTATCGTTTATTTACTGAATCATTCGCCTAAAAGCGAATAAACTCAATAGTCCAGGGCGGATCTGTTTTGAGATGGACGTTGAGAGGTGACTCAAATTTTTTTGCAGAAATTGCTTGAAAATAAATCAAATAATAATATTTGAGTTATCCTCCCTCTCAAAAAGGTCCGGAACATTGTTTAAATAATCAAAATGTCAAGAATTGAGGGAAAAATTCGATTTTTTTCTTCGTTTTTTGATTATAACTTTAACAGTATTCATTTCCGAGAAAAGTTGTACTGACATAAAAGTTGCGTAATTCAATTTACTACAATATAAAATTGGTTAAAAATTAAAAAAAATCACCCTAGTTGCAAAATAGCAATAATTGCGAAAAAACCATACAAAAACAAGTATTCGCATTTTACGTTTTTCAACCATTTATGCTACACTTAGGACCTTCATATTTCACCCAGAAAAACTTTATGATACAGTAAAACAATACTGTAAATTTCATTAAGATCGGTTCAATAGATTTTGCAAAATAAATTTTGCAATACAGCTTTCGCAAAAAAAATTCATTTATTCAAAATGTTACAGGACTGAAAATAAAGCAGATAGCAAGTTGATTTTTTTTTGCTTATGGAAGTGTACTGTACCTTTCATTTGCAATTATCAAAATTAAAATCGATTAATTACCACGGCGTCAGAAAATTTTTGAAATAAACAATAATTTTTGGTGTTACGCGCAGGACAGCGGTGTTCGATTCACACAGGTTGATTTCCACCAAAATTTCTTCCAATCTTTATCTAATATATTATTTTCTTACTCTATATTTTGTTGTATTTTAATTTTTTAATTCCACAAAAATCAAACTAATTTTATTATTGTTTGTGAAATATTGTTTAAACAATTGCATATGTTTAAAAATAATAAACTTTTATTATTTAAATTAAAATATATGAACAAAGAAAGTTTTTGCTAATAAAACTGTTATTTCAAAGGATAGAGTATGTGTTTTTATTTTGCAATAAACAAATTTATTTATTTATATCGAAATGTCATAAAAATTAAAATTTATCAAATATTATCAAAGTTCATTGGAATGCCCAATCAGAGCAACCCATCCGCTGTCCTGCGCGTAGCACCAATAATTAATGTTTATTTAAAAATTTCCTGACGCCGTGGTGTTACGCGATTTTAATTTTGCGAAATTGCAAATGACAGGTACAGTACACTTCTATATGCAAAAAAATTTTCAACTTGCTATCTCTTTATTTTCAGTCCTGTAACATTTTGAAAAAATGAATTTTTTTTACGAAAGCTGGATTGCAAAATTTATTTTGCAAAATCTATCGAACCGATCTTAATGAAATTTACAATATTGTTTTACTGTATCATAAAATTTTTCAGGGTGAAATATGAAGGTCCTAAGTGTAGCATAAATGGTTGAAAAACGTAAAATGCGAATACTTGTTTTTGTATGTTTTTTCCACAATTTTTGCTATTTTCCAACAAGGGTGACTATTTCTTAAATTTTTAGCCAATTTTATATTGTAGGAAATTTAATTACGCAACTTTTATCTCAGTACAACTTTTCTCGGAAATGAATACTTTTAAAGTTATAATCAAAAAACCAAGAAAAAAATCGAATTTTTCCTTAATTTTTTGACATTTTGATTATTTAAACAATGTTCCGGACCTTTTTGAGAGGGAGGATAACTCAAATATTATTATTTGATTTATTTTCAAGCAATTTCTGCAAAAAAATTTGAGTCACCTCTCAACGTCCTAATGTACTAATATTTTTACAGATGCGCCCTGGTCTACAAGGAGTTTCACATATTTTTGTATCATTGATTCTAAATGCATTTCCAGCATTATTATCTAATCTTGTAGAAAACTTTAAGTTTTCTCGGAATAGAAATGTCATTTAAAAGCTTATCACAAGAGTGTCTTTTAATTTGGAACAAATATTATCAAATTATAGTTGGTTCGATCCTTAATTCTTTCAAAGCAAGCGATAAGTTTGAAACTTCTATAACTTTACAAATATTATTTATTTGTAATGTAATATGTGATTGAAGTAATTTTGTAACTTTGACAAGCATTTGCAGAATTGGATGCAATATTTTCAAACAAATAATAAAATTCAAGGATACTAAAGGATATTAAAGAATACAGATTAGTAAAAAGACGTATACAGCTAGCAGGAGAAAGATCTGAAGAATTCAATTGGAAAAGAGGTATCAAACAAGGAGAAAGTCTTCGCCTGCTACTATTCATAATAGTCATGAGCGAATTAATTAGAAATACTGGTGAAAGAACCAACCAAATACGGACAATAATATAGGTTACCAAGATTACAGAAACTAAAAATAGAACCCTTATTGTATGCGGATGACATAGTCATTATAGCAGATTCCGTGGCCATAACTCAAAAAATTATCAACATATGGACAGAGGAAATGGAGAAACTAAAATTGGAAATGAACATCTAGAAAAGTAAAGGTAGCAGGTAGGAACTCCTTTTGGATAGTCCTATCAGGGAAATTGAATCAATCCCTGCCTTCTGCAGATTCCAGGTGTATCCTGACCTGGGAAACTAGTACCTGCTAAGGGATCCCCTGTCGAGGGTCACGGATGAAGCCCACAACGGCATCCAGGGCGGAGAAGAAGGTCTTCACAACGGTCTGGAGGACGGAGGTGGCAGCCCCCTGGTTTTAGGGCTTTTATTATAAAAGTTTTATAAAATCGAACCTGGAAATCGGAAGGTGGTTTTTCAGTATCTGTATTGAGCGGAAGCCATGTAGGCCACAACGGTCAATACAGAATAGTACTCGGTGCGGTGTAGAAAGCCAATGGAATGACTACTACACTATTTTCCCCAGGTTAATCAATATGACTGTGGAAATAAACGATGGCCCCGAGTACGGGCGCTTCTTAAATGTGGCAGGGTGCGAAGAATCTCCCGTTTGACCAAATTTGATATACGGAGAAGTTGTAGAGTAGGCACATGGAATGTGCGGAGTTTATATGAACCAGGAAAAACACACAATGCCATAAATGAGATGAAAAGGCTGCAAATATCAATTCTCGGTATCAGTGAAATACGATGGCCCGGATCTGGCCAATGCCATGTGGATGATCATGAAGTATATTATGCAGGAGAAGAGAGTAATTACCATCGTCATGGTGTAGGATTCATAGCCTCAAAGGAGGTTAGCAAATGTGTTAGGGCGGTATGCCAGGTATCTGAACGAGTCATAATGATTCAGTTGAACGCGAAACCCAGAAACATAAATTTAATACAAGTGTATGCACCGACAGCGGAAAGTGAACTAGAAGAACTTGACAAGTTCTACGCCGATGTAAAAACTGTTACCGACCAACTCAAGACTAGAAATCTCACCATTCTGATGGGTGACCTTAATGCTAAGATAGGAAAAGGCAGACAAAGTAATATTATTGAATGTTATGGACTGGGCGATAGACATGAAAGGGGGGACTATTTCGCAGATTTTTGCAAAGAACATAATCTATGTATAATGAATACCTTTTTCAAATTACCTAAACGGAGATTATATACGTGGAAATCTCCATCAGATACACGCCATAATATCGTAAGAAACCTAATTGACTGCATAACCATCAGTGAGCGTTGCACAAATGCAGTAAAGTCTGTAAAAACCTATCCTGGCGCCGATGTGCCATCTGATCACAATCTGTTGTTAGCCGAAATAAAATTAAAACTTAAACGGATAAAACAACAACGATCCTCTAACAAACTGGATACCGATTTTATTAGAAAACAACAGTCAGGTGATTGCAAACAATTTAGAGAGCAATTTTGAGAATAGCGAACAACAAGAATCCATCAAGGATCATTGGAACCAAATCAAAACGACTATAAGCAACTCAACTCCAAACTTCAAAGAGAAAAATCAAAAGAAGCAACAGTGGATGAACGATGAGATTTTGAAATTTGATGGAAAAAAGACGCTAATTTAAGAACCAAAACATCAAAATATATAAACGCATTAGTCAAGAGATAAGGACTAAATTACGAGCGGCAAAAGAAACATACTTTGAAGACAAATGTTTAGAAATTGAAGAGTTGCAGAGAAAACCTGATTCATTTAATATGTATAAAAAAAATAAAAGAACTCACCGGTCAGAACAAAAAACATGCAAATAACATCGTTGATAGAGACGGAAAACTGATTATCACTGACTTGAATAAAATAGACAGATGGAAAGACTACATTTAGGAACTGTTTAATGATGAAAGGCCCGAGCTTGAAATTAACGCAGTATGTAGTTACAGGACCTGACATAACTATGGACGAAATTGAACAAGCAATAAGATTAGCAGCAAAGACCAGAAAAGCGACGGGACCAGACGAAATACCGAGTGAAATAATAAAGCTCTTCGAAAGTTCAGGTAAAAGATCTCTCCTTCATATTTTTAATAAAGTTTATCAAACTGGCTATATACCAACGGATTGGCTGCTGTCGACTTTTGTGACGATACCAAAAAAGGCAAACGCGAAAAGATGTAGTGACTACCGAACCATTAGCTTGATGAGTCATGTTTTAAAGATATTTCTACGAATTGTGCACTCTAGGATGTACCAAAAAATAGAAGAACAGCTTGGTGATACACAGTTTGGATTCCGCAATAACCTT
The DNA here is from genome assembly GCF_917563875.1 of Diabrotica virgifera virgifera. Classification (NCBI taxonomy): domain Eukaryota; kingdom Metazoa; phylum Arthropoda; class Insecta; order Coleoptera; family Chrysomelidae; genus Diabrotica; species Diabrotica virgifera. The sequence continues at coordinate 6,514,334 of NC_065452.1, read as the reverse complement.
GGAACCAGAGAAACCCTGTTTAGTATTCAGGTTATGGTACAGAGATGCAGAGATGTCGGACATCTGGTTTATATGTGTTTAATTAAATTTGAGAAGGCCTTTGATCGGGTAAAACATACTGAAATGATTGCTATTCTTCAGAAAGTGGGTATTGATGATAAAGACCTACGCATTATCAAAAATCTTTACTGGCATCAACGTGCAAACATCAGGATTGGCCGGGACACGTCTGAAGAACTTCAAATACGAAGAGGAGTAAGGCAGGGCTGCATTTTGTCCCCACTAATATTTAACATCTATTCTGAGTTTGTTTTTAATAAAGCAGTGGATAATGCTCAATGTGGTATCAAAATGAATGGCGTCAATATTAATAATTTGAGATATGCGGATGACACGGTGTTAATTGTGAGCAATTATGAAAAACTTCAACATCTGATTAATAGGATTACCACAACGTGCGATGAATATGGACTCAAGCTAAACACCGCAAAGACCAAGGTGATGGTTGTCAGTAAGACGCCAATACAACCGGAAGTAGTAACAGCTTATGGTGAACAATTAGAGAGAACTAACAGTATCACCTACCTTGGTTGTAATCTGTATGAAAACTGGGACATGAACAAAGAAATTAGAATACGTATAGAGAAGTCCAGAGCTGCATTCTTTAAGATAAAGAAACTTTTATGTACTAAAAATGGTAGTTCCCTAGGTTGGCTGTGTACAGCATATAGTTAAAAAACTCAAACATGAAGTAAAAACCACTTCTATGTAATTGGTATATTTATTAAAAAATTTTAAAAATCCCATTGGATTGGAAAAATGTGTCCAATTCAAAATGTTTTCGGACCTATCGGTCCATCATCAGTGAATTCGAATACTTGAATGGTTGAAAGAATAATTCAATCTACATTATGTTGTAGTGATAATGAACAGGCTAAACGCCGATGTTAAAAGATATAACCTCCGGGAACATGGTGAAACTCTACCAGGAAATTTAATCAACCATCTTAGGCCAACGTTGACTACCAAATTTGGTAAATTTCCTGGTAGAGTTTCACCATGTTCCCGGAGGTTATATATTTTAACATCGGCGCGGCGGCGGCGTTTAGCCTGTTCATTATCACTACAACATAATGTAGATTGAATTATTATTTCAACCATTGTTTGGTTCTGGGGCTATTTAGCAAGTATTCGAATTCACTGATGATGGACCGATAGGTCCGAAAACGTTTTCAATTGGACTCATTTTTCAATCCATTGGGATTTTTAAAAAATTTTAATAAATATACCAATTACATAGAAGTGGTATTTACTTCATATTTGAGTTTTTTAAACTTTTATGTGGAAACAACATTACTTTGAATCTTAAAATTAGATTAGTGAGATGTTATGTGTTCTCTACTCTTTCGTACGGTGTCGAAGGTTGGACATTAACAGATACTCTTCTCAAGAAATTAGAAGCCTTTGAAATTTTGGTATACCGAAGAATCCTACGAATAAGTTGGGTGGATAGAGTTCGCAACGAAGTTGTTTTGCACCGGATGGGAAAAGTTACGGAAGTCGTCAGAACAGTTAAAAATCGAAAACTTGAATATTTTGGCCATGTTATGCGACACCCAGAGAGATATAATATACTGCATTTAATAATACAAGGCAAGGTAGACGAAAGAATAGGGCCAGGTCGAATAAGAACGTCATGGCTTAAAAACCTGAGAGAATGGTATAACAGATCCTCTGCAAGAAGAGAAAAGTAAAACAATGGTCATCGGCGAAAAGAACGAAAATGAAATAAAATATACGATGCAAATATTCAACTAGAATAGTTACCGCATACAATTATCCTATAAGTATAATTACCAATGATGGAATAATAGACCTCGAAGTAACAAACAAAACAGAAAAATCGAACAAATTGTACTATGCACTAACGCCAGTTCTGAGAAAAAAAGAATTGTACCAAGAAACAAAAATGAAAATGTTATAGACGATTGTAATACAGACGATCCTATATACAGTGGCGTAGCTGACAGGCCCGCAGGGCCCGCAAGGCGGGGGGCCCCGACGTTAGGAGGGGCCCCTTAAAGCCTTCAAGCTTAATACTTCTACTTTCTTTAAATTGGGGACCAAAACATATTTTCCTAATAAGCATCAAAATAGGGAATTTGGGAGGAAGTACTGAAGCGGGTAATTGACGTAATAACTCTTACTCTTTCTGGGTGCAATTTAGCGTTTCGTGGACATGTTGGTAGCTTAGATAAAAGTGAATCCCAAAAAGGTAATTTTTGTCGATGGTTTTTTTACTAGCTAAATATGATCCTGTTTTAGTTAAATTAACCGATAAAAACAATAACTTAAACAAATTATATGGGCCCTCAAATACCAAACGAAGTTATAAAATTTCTGGTTTAAGAAACTGAAAACAAAGTGAATAATTTAATTAAAAAAGTTGTTTTTATTCAATAATTATTGATACCACTCAAGATATTTCCAAAGACGATCAGCTTAGTTTTATTTTCCGGTATGTAAAAATAACTTGCGACGAAAATAATTTACCCTCCAAAGCAGAAGTTGTCGGAAGTTGTTTGGGATTTATTCGCATATTAGACCAATGTGCAGAAGCTGCTGTAAATGAAATTTTAAAATTTATACAATCAAAGCACCTTTCCGTACACAACTGCAGAGGAAAGAGGTATGATGGGGCAAGCGTTATGAGTGGTGTATATGTATATGTTACCGTTAAAACTCGATTTCAGAAGTTAAAACCCGAATTTACTAGGAAAAATTAGTTTTAACTACGCGCTTTAGACAATTCTAGTTTTAACTAGTCAAAACTATATTAGACTGTTAAATTCAGTTAAAACTAGAAATCTTGAACCAATATTATGTACCTGCTGAAGACATTTTTGACATAATTGAAGCTATTGCTATTGGTTATGGAGGTTTTAAACGTTGCTATTGGTTATGGTTATGGAGGTTGGGGTAGGTTGAAGACTAAAACGCCAGAAAATTTGCAAATATAACAATTGATATGTTCAATAATTTTATATTAATGTGTTAAACCTGCCAACGGAAGAAGAGTAGAGCGAAGAGGGGTCTTGTGTCGAAACCCATATTGCATTCAGAAATGAATAGTCGCTGTTACATAGGTAGATTTGATCGATATGCAATCACAAGAGGATCACGGCTACAAGTTTATTATAGTTAATCAGGACCATTTAACAAAATTTGTTTTATTGAGACCATTACAACGTAAGAGGGAGGAAGAAGTTGCTTATCAATTTGAACTGACATTGAAAAAACAGTTTCCTATGTTCATTTTGCATCTCATAATCTGAACCTAGTGTTAAATGATGCCGTTGCTGGTGTACAGGAGTTTTTTTACGATATAATTAGAGATTATATGTTTTTTTTGTGCAAGTATTAAAAGATGGGATGTAGTATGTACTAGTGGTACTATTATGACTTTGGATTTATCGCGTTTGCCAACACTTAAAAAGGTTATTATGTGAAACCCGGTGGTCATCCAGACATGATGCTGTTATGGCTTTGCGTCGAGCTTTCTGACAAGTAATGAAATCTTTAACGAAAATTTCACTGCTATCAAAAAACTATGAAAAATTAGAAGCTAATGAATTATTAGAGCATATGAATAATTTTTAATTTGCCGTTAACATTACTATTCAATCTAAAATACTTAACTTTATTCATCTAAGATCAAAACTTTTGCAATCTGAAACGGCAGAGTTAACCTTAAACTTTTTGAAAAAACTCGTGATAATCTTCGAGAAATGAGAAATTCGTTTTCCGAAATATTATCAGAAGCAGCAGGAATAGCAGAATAGTGGGGATTATATAGGAATTTAAAAATAAACGGATAAAACGTATAAAAAAATTTACGATGAGCTCAGCTGCGACGAAAAAATAACTTGTAGCAAAACCAGTTTTGAAGTTAATGTTTTCAATGTAAATTTAGATATAGTATTGCAACAACTTACTAATAGGTTTGTCGGATTAAAAGACATGAAGGTATAGGTTTTCATGTCTATTCTAAAAAATTCTATTAACATTAACTGATGAAGACTTATTAAAGAAAGGCCAAATATTGTTATTTACACATATTTTAGTAATTATACTGTTATTAGTTGTCGTTCGTTATGTTTATAATACGGGGCCCACAAAAATTGTCGCGGGGGCCCCGCAATCTTCAGCTACGCCACTGCCTATATATAAGTGAAAATTGGACTTTGCAGAAAAAGCATAATAGTAGGATAAACGCAATGGAGATGAGACATCTAGGAGCTATAGCCGGAACGACTAAATGGGATAGAATAAGAACTGAGAAAATAAGAGGGATAAACAAACAGGAACCAATAATCAACAAAATAATAAAGAGACAATTAAACTGGTATGGACATCTGATGAGAATGAAACCCAGTAGACTAACGAGAAAAATTCACGAAACAAGAAATATCACAAACAAGAAAAAAAACAGACGGAAAGAAAATGGATACATCAAATAGTAGATGCGGGAAAGATTAAACAGAAAACGCTTGATGAAATGAAAATAATAGCAAAAGATAGAAAAGAATGAAAGAGATGGGTGAATATGTAGCGTAACTAAGTCCCAAATCCGACGCCCAGGGCCGTCTTAACCCGGGGGTGCAAGGGGTGAGAGGCACCCGGGCGCCAAGTCCAAGGGGCGCAAGCTGAAAACTTGCTAGGCTCAAAGTTGCGCTTTTTGTCCTTAAAAAAAACTACAAATAACAAAATCATACAAGTGCACTTTAGATATTTTTTACAAAGGCTACTAATGCTTACTACACCTACGATATGGAAGTGAAATATGAAACCCATTTAGATTATTCCGACAATAATTTCAAAAAGGTGACTCGTACAATATTTTGACCAATATTGAATGTCGAGTGATAATGAATCACCGTCTTGTAAGATTTGAAATGTTGAGGGAACATAATTATAATTTTTCTTTCATGGAAAGTATATTGTTTTGGAGAAACTCCGAAGGAAACTTAAAAACAACACAATGTTTAAATTTACAAAAAAAAACCTAGCGCTTGGAAGTAGATCTGATATAGATGGTGAAGATCTAGTCCATGAGTTAGAATTGTTACCAATACTTTTTGAAAATGTAGACACAACTCCACTCGATATTTTAAGTTATACCTATATATTCTAAAATAATTTACTCTCCGTTTTCCCAAATATTTCTACATTCTAAGGATATATTTAACAATTCCAGATAAATAGCTGAAGGAGAAAGGTCTTTTTCTAAACTTAAATTGATAAAAAATAATTGGCTTTAATAAGTAGGTACCTAGATAGACCAGGGCGCATCTGTAAAAATATTAGTACATTTGGACGTTGAGAGTTGACTCAAATTTTTTTGCAGAAATTGCTTGAAAATAAATCAAATAATAATATTTGAGTTATCCTCCCTCTCAAAAAGGGCCGAAACATTGTTTAAATAATCAAAATGTCAAAAAATTAAGGAAAAATTCGATTTTTTTCTTCGTTTTTTGATTATAACTTTAAAATTATTCATTTCCGAGAAAAGTTGTACTGACAAAAGTTGCGTATATAAATTTCCTATAATATAGAATTGGTTAAAAATTTAAAAAACAGTCACCCTTGTTACAAAATAGCAATGATTGAGAAAAAACCATACAAAAACAAGTATTCGCATTTTACGTTTTTAAACCATTTATGCTACACTTAGGACCTTCATATTTCACCCAGAAAAACTTTATGATACAGTAAAATAATGCGGTAAATTTCATTAAGATCGGTTGATTTTGCAAAATAAATTTCGCAATCCAGCTTTCGCAAAAAAAATTCTATTTTCAAAATGTTACAGGACTGAAAATAAAGCAGATAGCAAGTTGAATTTTTTTTGCTTATAGAAATGTACTGTACCTTTCATTTGCAATTTTGCAGAATTAAAATCGATTAACTACCACGGCGTCAGGAAATTTTTTAAATAAACATTAATTATTGGTGCTACGCGCAGGACAGCGGAGAGTTTGCTCTGATTGGTCATTCCAATGACCTTTGATAATGATTGATACATTTTAATTTTTATTATATTTCGATGTAAATAAATAAATAAATTTGTTTATTGCAAAATAAAAACACATACTCTATCCTTTGAAATAACACTTTTATTAGCAAAAACTTTCTTTGTTCATATATTTTAACTTAGAGAATAAAAGTTTATTATTTTTAAATGTATGCAATTTTTTAAACAATATTTCACAAACAATAATAAAATTAGTTTGATTTTTGTGGAATTAAAATATTAAAAGACAACAAAATATAGAGTAAGAAAATAATATATTAGATAAAGATTAGAAGAAATTTTGGTGGAAATCAACTTGTGTGAAACGAACACCGCTGTCCTGCGCGTAGCACTAAAAATTAATGTTTATTTAAAACATTTCCTGACGCCGTGGTAATTAATCGATTTTAATTTTGCAAATTGCAAATGAAAGGTACAGTACACTTTTATAAGCAAAAAATATTTAAACTTGCTATCTGCTTTATTTTCGGTCCTGTAACATTTTGAAAAAATGAATTTTTTTTGCGAAAGCTGGATTGCGAAATTTATTTTACAAAATGTATTGAACCGATCTTAATGAAATTTACAGTATTGTTTTACTGTATCATAAAGTTTTTCTGGGTGAAATATGAAGGTCCTAAGTGTAGCATAAATGGTTGAAAAACTAAAAATGCCAATACTTGATTTTGTATGTTTTTTTGTCGCAATTATTGCTATTTTGCAACTAGTGTGACAATTTTTTAAATTTTTAACCAATTCTATATTGTAGGAAATTTAATTACTCAACTTTTATGTTAGTACAACTTTTCTCGGAAATTAATACTTTTAAAGTTATAATCAAAAAACGAAGAATAAAATCGAATTTTTCCTACATTTTTTGCCATTTTGATTATTTAAACAATGTTCCGGACCTTTTTGAGAGGAAGGATAACTCAAATATTATTATTTGATTTATTTTCAAACAATTTCTGCAAAAAAAATTGAGTCACCTCTCAACGTCCATCTCAAAACAGATGCGCCCTGGACTAATAGAAAAGCAAGTAAAAATAGATATCACCGAAGCAATAAAAACTTTTGCCAACTTAAAAGCTAGAAAAGTTGACTTTGGTTTACTTTGAAAAAATATGGTATAGTTTATAAGATTGATCTTTTTGAATACTGAAACCATGTTTTTTAATATACAAGCTGGGCCAAAGAAAATAGTCCACCTCGATATTTGGCAGTAGTTATTAGATTTTAAGGAAATGCAGAAATATTTCGATTTTTATTTTTATATTGCAATTTTTTGGCATAATATACTTCATACTGGTGACGTCATCCATCTGAGCGTGATGACGTAATCGATCATTTTTTTAAATTGGAATAGGGGTCGTGCGTAGCTCATTTGAAAGAGTGTTCAATTCCCTATTCAGTAATATCAACATTAATATCATTATTTATACAGGGTTGGACAAAAAAAAATAACTTTTGAATTAAATTAATTGGCAGAAAAAGAAGAATCTATGTAATTTATTTAACTTAAAATACATTCTATTGCTGTCAGGAAATAGAAAATCATGTTTATTTGTCAAAATAAACATTGCTTTTCGCTTAAATGAAATCACAAACAGCTTCCCACCTACCTCTTGGCAGTTTGAACATTTAATTTAAGCAAAAAGCAATGTTTATTTTGACAAATAAACATGATTTTCTATTTCCTGACAGCAATAGAATGTATTTTAAGTTAAATAAATTACATAGATTCTTCTTTTTCTGCCAATTAATTTAATTCAAAAGTTTTTTTGTCCAACCCTGTATAAATAAAGATATTAATGTTTATATTGCTGAATAAAGAATTGAACATCCTTTCAAATGAGCTACCACACACGACCCCTATTCCCATTTAAAAAATCATCGATTACGTCATCACGCCCATATGGATGACGTCACTAATATGAAATGTATATCAAAAAATTGTAATTTAAAAATAAAAATTGGCCTGTTTCGGCATTTCCTTAAAATCTAATAACTACTGCCAAATATGGAGGTGGACTGTTTTCTTTGGCCCACCCTGTATAAATAAAGAAAGCAAACATAATTAGTTTTAGGGTCATTCCATTTGAAATCACTCAATTTTGGAGCAAAAAAAATTTTGGACCTCCAATTTGTCTGAAAATTGGTATATAGCTTCTGCGGGACGTAAAAATAAGATATTTAAGGTCAAAAAATCTTCTTCTTCTTTTTTCTCAAAATGTTATTTTATGCGATTTTACAGTGATTTGGTGTTTATTTATACAAATTTGCATTTTCTATCGTAAGGTATCAATGAAAAACATAATATTTTAATAGAAGGGACTCAAAAATGTCATTATATGGCATTATAACAAGTTACTTTGATTCAAAACAAGCTTTTGATCAAATTTTATAGTGTAGAAAACGTTAAAATACCGTTTTTACATTTTTCTCCATTCCCAAAATACGTCATAATCGATTTGGCTGAAAATTTGCCCACAGATAGACAAAAGATAGGACTTTAAGTGGTGAAAAGAATTTGAAATATATTACAATACCAAAAAAGTTACAGCAATATTATAGTCAAAAATATAGGCGTCTACTGTAAGTAAAATTAACTCGAAAATATCGACCTCACCACAAAAATTGTTAAAAAGAATTCATCAATTCGTCAATTAAAAAGAATTTCAGTTCCTACCATTTTTGTCGAAAAGTTAAAAATGGCGGAGGTATTGATCAAAACAGGTTCTCCTTTAAAATCAAGATGGCGGCTAACGTAAGAGAGGAATTCATTCGTGATTTTAAATTTAGGCTACTATTGACTCCCCTAAAGATCAGAAAAATAAAATTTTGTGCATCTCGGCATTCAAGGTCAAATGCTATCCCGACTGGACTAATATATACTTTTGGGTCTGATATTACTGCATGTAACTTTTTTGGTATTGTAATATAATTCAAATCCTTCTAACCACTTAAAGTCCTATCTTTTGGCTATCTGTGGGCAAATTTTCAGCCAAATCGATGATGATGTATTTTGGGAATGGAGGAAAATGTAAAAACGGCATTTTAACGTTTTTTACACTATTAAATTTGATCAAAAACTTGTTTTGATTCAAAATAACTTGTTATAATGCCATATAATGACATTTTTGAGTCCTTTCTATTAAAATATTATGTTTGTCATTGATACTTTACGACAGAAAATGCAAATTTGTTTAAATAAACACCAAATCACTGTAAAATCGCATAAAATAACATTTTGAGAAAAAAAGAAGAAGAAGATTTTTTGACCTTAAATATCTTATATTTACGTCCCGCAGAAGCTATATACCAATTTTCAGACAAATCAGAAATCCAAAATTTTTTGCCTGAGTGATTTGACATGGAATGTACCTTTAATTTTAGCATACCTATAACCTAGGTATATAATCTTCTGACAAAAGGGGGCGCAAAGATGAGTCTTGCACTCCGGCGCCGTGTATGGTTGTCAGGGCTGGATTTACATAAGGGCTGAATGGGCTATAGCCCAGGGCGGCAGATTTCAGGGGGCGGCAAAATTAGATAAAAATAAAAAAAAAATTATTCAAAAAGTTAAAAATATGTGAAAAAATACTTGTAATAATTTGTAAAATAACAATTTGTAAATTAGAATTAAAAAAAAATCATTCACTTAATATATTCTATTTATTTTGTAGTTCTAACGTAACGTTAATGAAATATAGTATGTTCCTTGACGCAACAGTATTCGCGCGCCGCGCGCAACTAGTCAGCCGACGGGCTCTGAGGCTTTGAGGTTTGGAGGTATCGTTTGAAGTAGCCGAGCCCGCCGCCGCCCGTCGGCGCCGTCAGGCTAGGTCGCCGCTCCCCTCCCTTACTATCACTGCCCCCCCCTACAGTGGTTGGCAACCACCGTACGCCACGCGCCGCCGCTCCGCGCTTCCGATATCAGTCTCAGTCAGTTCAGTTGTTCAGTTTGTGTTGGTGGTTTACTCTGACTTTATAGGTTATGTGTGACAGTTTATGAGTGTATTGTTTTCTGAAATACTTTTAATTGAAGATAAGACAGGTAAGTCAAAGAGTTTAGTATACAATCATTTTATTTCATTTTTGATTTAAACACCAAAAAGCGCTATCCCGTTGTTCTGATTAGCTTATAAGGGAAATTTATCAAGTCGTCCTAACTGCTTAACTTCTAACCCTAACCACATATTTTCAGGCCACTTGTATAAATATTTTTTTGTAAAGTCTTTTATTTATACAGTAATTTATTTATATGAAAAGATTTTTTTGCTCATATATTACAGTTCGCCCAAAGTATCTGTGCACATGACTAGCCATTCAAAAAACATTCAAAATATTTCCATACAACAACACAGAACTGTGTAAGCCAAATAATAATGGAAATAAACAGTTTTTTCTCTCTATCGTCCTCAGTAGACATGTTTTTCATCGGCTGCCTAAAACTTTAAGGTCGTGTTGTGATGACAGCAGAAGGAACCAATAACTAATGTTTTTAGAAAATAGCCCACTCTCCATTTAACTAATGTTATTACAGCTGTTACAGTCAAGTGCACAGATACTTTGGGCGAACTGTACGTGATCCAGTAACAACCGTGCTCGTATAAAACCTTTATAAAACTCAGGCAGTAGGCCTACAGTAGAGTCCCGCTCTTGGATAATTAATAGACCTTGTAAAACATACGTTACTACATAGTGCTTAAAGTAGTCCTTCAGAATAGTTTCCATTTTTTCTTTACATTTGTTTTTAACAGTTAAAATTGAAGTTCTTAGTTTTGTGTTATGTAATTAATCAATTATTTTTGTAGACATAACATCCTAAACTATTTATACTTTTTCTACTACAGAAATACTTTATACTACAGAAATATTTTATTTTCAGAAAATATTAACGATGAGTGATGGGCGGAAACGATTGAGTGGTTCTGGCTACCGAAAAGAAGCTCAGAAAAAACTGGAAAAACAAAGAGAAGTAGTAGAAAAAACCGCAAAGATATCAAATTTTTTTAAGAAAAGCAACTCTCAAGATGAAAACTTAAAATGTACTCCTACCGACGACAATGTCACTCCGTGCGGTAGTGGTAGGCCTAATTATGGTCAGACTCACGTAAAAGAAGGTGATGATGCTCTTAATGACGCTGAAGCATCGATTAAGGAACCAGAGCGTCCATCCTCATCACGGTCTTCAAATGAAGATAAGGTGATACCGTATTCTTTGGATGTTAAAATTGTGGATGACCCAGCTTTGTGGGAGATAAATGACCGTACTCGTGAATATGTGGTTACGAGAGGAATCAACCAAAACATAGATGAAATGGATTTATCACGGTCAAAAAGATTAATTGGAGGGCAAAATCGATATTTATCTAAGTCCCTTCTGAAAACAAAGCTGATAAACGGCAAAGAGATGAAAAGATCCTACTTGATGTATTCCGAGAGCAGTGGCAAATTGTATTGTGTTCCCTGCCAATTATTTGGTGGCACAACAAAACTTGCGAAAGAAGGTTGTGATGACTGGAAGCATGGCAATGACATTTTGAAATCGCATGAAAATTCCTCTGACCACAAAACATGTGTATTGGTAATGAAAACCAGGATGTCATCAAAGGGAATACAATCACTGCTCACCAGTCAAATTGAAGACGAGCAAAACTACTGGCGCAATGTACTGAAGAGAGTGGTTGCAGTAGTTAAATCCCTAGCAGCTGCAGGTCTTCCTTTAAGAGGGCACGATGAGAAATTCGGGTCATTGTCAAACAGTGGCAATTTCATCTTGTGTCTAGAATTGATTGCCGAATTTGACCCATTCATAGCTGAGCACATCGCTAAATATGGAAATCCCGGACAGGGTCATACTTCATATTTATCCTCGACTACTTATGAAGAGTTTGTAAAACTAATGGCCCATAAAGTCGTGAAAGAAATAGTAGAAGAAGTTAAAGTAGCGAAATATTTTTCTATTATTGTAGATTCTAGCCCAGATATTACGCATACAGACCAACTCGCAATAGTCCTTCGGTATGTGTTACCTAACGGAAAGTCCGTTGAAAGATTTCTTTGTTTTCTTCCATCAGTTGGCCACAGATCAGAAGCTCTGTTTGATGCAGTTATTAAAGTTCTGGCCGAAAATGAAATTGATATTGAAAACTGTAGGGGTCAGTCATTGGTAATGCATCGAATATGTCCGGTATGTATACTGGCTTACAAGCCAGGATTCGTGAGGTTAGCCCTTCTGCCATGTATACTCCATGCTCTGCACACTCTCTTAATTTAGTTGGAGACAACGCTGCCAGCTGTTGTACAGAAAGTACTAATTTCTTCTTACTTCTTCAAAACCTTTACGTTTTTTTCACAAGCTCTACCAAGCGATGGGAAATATTGAAAGAATTATTGGTGAAAAAAGAGAATGTTAGTTTAAAGAAATTATCAGACACTCGTTGGTCCGCACGTGATGATGCTTGTCAAAGCCTTAACAGAGACTGGAATGAAGTAATTGAGGCACTCACCGTCATATCAAATGATGAGAATGAGAAACCTAAAACAAGATGTGAAGCTTCTGGATACCTTCAGCAAATACAACGGCTAGAAACAGCGATTCTCTCTATTTTGTGGGGAGACTTGTTATCTAGGTTCAACCTGACAAGTAAAAAGCTACAGTCAACATACGTCGACCTATCAACTGTCGCAAAACTCTATGAGTCATTAATAGAATATGTTAACAGTATTCGAGATGAGTTTGAAATCTATGAAAATGGAGCCCTTGAGAAGGCTGGTATTGCTGAGTACGAAGACCAGACCAGAAGAAAAAAGAAACGAAAGCTTTTAGCGGGCGAAACCAGAGATAATGAAACTGAGCTCAGTGGTGGAATTGCATTTAAAACCAACACTTATCTCGTCATCGTTGACAGGCTCATATCCGAATTGACCAGAAGAAAGGAAGTGTACAGTTTGCTTAGCGCAAGATTTGATTTTTTAATCAGTGGAGCAACTATGAACAGTAATGACATAAAAGATAATGCAGCGAGGTTGAGCAAAGAATATCCTAATGATTTGCCAGATGCGGAAGAATTCGGCAATGAATGTCTACATTTCTTTGGATTCATTAAAACCATCGACAAAGAAGATCGCCCAAAGACACTCCCCACTTTTTGCGAGCTCCTTTATGATAACGATCTGCAAGATTTGTATCCATACGTTGACATTGCCCTAAGGATATTTTCTACAATGCCAGCATCTAACTGCTCGGCTGAAAGATCTTTTTCCGTACTCCGTAGGATAAAGAACTACTTGAGGTCAACAATGTCACATGATCGTTTGAATTGGTCGGCAGTTTTGTCAATCGAATCCGATATGACAAAAAAAATAAATTATGATGACATCATCGATTTGTTTGCAGCTAATCAGTCAAGAAGGAAAAAGTTTTGAAGTAAATTGTTTCATGTGAACTTCGTCCATGCAACGTTGTGCAAAATAAGGAGTTACTTTTATAATGTGATGTTTAGGGGAAATTGTTACAGTAATCGGTTAGGTCGTATCTGGTAGGAATATATGTATCTCTTTTGTATACTATTTGAAATGAATATTTGTTTTTTTGATACGATTTAATGCTTAGCAAATAGGCAACTTTCTGAATGACGTATTTGGTAGGAAAATTAGGAAAACACGTCTCTTTTATTTGTTTGGCTGACTTTTTGATGTATGACCTTGTAATGAATGTGAGTTTTATTTAATACACTATAAGAATTACAACTCAATTAATTATCGTCCAGAATTTCATTTTGTCCCGTTTCCTTTTTAGTATTTTAATTTTTAATTTAATACGTGCAAATTACAAAATAATAAATTTTAGATGACCTTAATTCTAAATCTAAGTACGCCTACAGTATTATTAAAATCCTAGGCAAGTAATTGTATTGAAATTCCTAAATACATCTTCTTAAATCTATTGATTAAATCCAACAGGAACTTTTCGATTAATTCATGATCTTTTTAATAATTTGCCAGTTGATAAAAATGTTGGAACATAAGTTATCATACTTTATGGTAAAAACAATAACTGCAACTATAAGAAGCGTAACTTCAATGTTGACAGTTCAACCTATGTTATTTGAGCTTATTACAAGCTTAGCGTGGCCGCCTCGCCGCCGCCGACGCAACGTCGCGTCGGCCCATCACGGTACCGAGGTAATCCTACATGGTTCCCGGGGGGGGTGGGGGGGGCGGCAATTTGTAGATAGCCCAGGGGCGGCAAATCTTCAAATCCGCCTCTGATGGTTGTTAAGACGGCCCTGCCGACACCTGAAAGGTATAAGGAAGAGGAGAAAGAAATTTTCCACTTTAACTTTAGACTCACTTTATGAGAAACTGCAACAGGTGGTAACATTTATCCAACTTTATTTCCCTCTCAAGATACTATATCGCCCTCAATCAACTCTTCTTTTTTTTTTCAAAATAAAGTGGCGTATTTCAAAAAATTCTCATTATTAAAAAATGTACAAAGAGCAATTTCCATGGTATAATTAAAACACAAAATATTGTCTTAAAATTTGAATACCCTATACGGCATTCCACATCGCACTGTTATGCACATTGCAAACATTTCAGCTAAACCTCATGAAAATATCGTTAGCACTGACAGACAGTTCTCAATTCGCACGATTCGATTGGTTATAGAATGAGAGTATTCTGAATGCAATCCAATAAAATACGTGTACATAAATAAGCATTCCGAACATATGAGTGGATGATGCGATCTGATGCTATTGATTTTCTCTGTCTGAAATATAATCACCGACATCGCTATCTACTGAACGTGTTAAAAAGAAATAGGACACTAAAAAAGTCTATTTGAAGAACGATATCTATTTTTCCTTGATCTACTTCTTTGTTATTTATTGCTATTCTTTGCCATGACCAGTGCATTAATTTGTTTGATTAAGTATAAAATATTAATGCAATATTATTATTAAAGGATTTTAATTGGATTAAGTACTTTTCTTTCGACCCCCCTTTCTAAATTCTTATATTTTAAAATTCTTCTTCTTTTTGTATAGACATAACTGTCTCTGTTTTTTCAATGTGCCTCTAGTAAGTTGTCGTTCCATTGTTTTCGTGGTCTTCCCACTGATCGTCTTCCTATTGGGGAACCGTCTCTCGCTGTTCTGACTACCCTATTTGTTGTCATTCGGCTTATGTGGTCATTCCATTCTATTCTTCTGTTTCTTACCCAGTTATTAATGTTATACACCTTGCATCTCCGTCGTATATCTGTACTTCTAGCTCTGGCCCATAGAGTCTTACCATCGATTTTTCGAAGGGTTTTCATCTCCGCTGTATATTAGCATATTTAAAAATTATATTATCGACACCCCCATCAAACAAGGTTGTAACTCATTTTTAGCGATTTTACAGGAGAGGCAAAAAACGAAAATATGAATTTTTAAAAATTTGTAGCGAAATGATTAAACCCTTTTACACTAATGTGATATGATATTTATAACCATAATAAGGGATTACTGTTAGATGTATGCTTTGTAATTTTATTAGCTATTGAGAATCTTGAGTTTGATTAAGATACAACCTTGAGATTAAACATGAGTATTCTTAGAAAAAGGTTGTAACTCGCTTATCAACCATTTTACACTCTCCGTGTTAATTATTTTTTCCGTTTAACTATTAAATGGTTGTATGTTTTGAGTTATTTGCAATATAGCTAGGAGAAAATTAGTTTTTATGGTATATTTAAACAAAATATCAACTCACAGTTTACACAATTTTAATTGGAAATTATAAATTTTACAATAACAATAATATTCTATCACTATGAAAAAACCATGGTATAAAATATTTCAAATTTTTCGCATTTTTATTGCGTATCTGTAAATATTTAATTTTAAACCATGTTACTTTATTACTTTACTCTTCTACTATTAATACCTACTTCAAAATTAACATTTGTGTCCTTAAATGGGATAAAATTTAGAATTTGCTTCTGATTTATTTCAGTTACGGATTTAGTCTTGTCTGATGCTTTGGCGTATCGTATCATGGTTATCCATTGGTGTGGAGCATATTATTATATGCTCAAGATATTATCTTATTAGAGAGATATTGCTGAGTCTTTTTGCACTTGCTGTATTACAGCACGCGTTATTTTGACAGTAGAGCATGCGCAGATGTGATATCTAGCTTACGCTGCGTTATTGGAAATACGGCCTGCCGTTATTAGGGGAGTCGTTACGCTGTGCGGTATTCGTTGCGCTATTTTGTTTTCAGGTTATGTTTGTTGTTTACCTTTCATTTAAACCAAATTTATTCGTAATAATTTGCTAAAATGGGTACCTCAGACAGTAGCAAAGTAGATTTACGTCTGATGACGATTTGTGTTTATTAAAACAAGTTTTATGTCAAAATCCATTGACTTCTCCTGAAAATTTTACGTTAGATCAGGAAAACATGAAGAGGATCAAGGATTCAAGGATCATTTGTTTCTCTTGCTCGATATTTGGAAGAAAATACAAACCTTTCTTCCATCTAAATTAAATTCTGGATTTTGAGTACAAATTAGATAAACAACAACTAATCTTAATCGAGCCGTAAAATACCGCAACCAAAATGTTAAGCAATATCTGCATTTATGAAACGTCTGAGAAATGTCAATTCTGTCAACATAGCGCGGTGTAAATAGCGCAACGTAGGCTGTGTTAAATTTGCAATATCTCTCTATTATGTCTCAATGTTTTTCCCTTTTTCTATAAGGGCATGCATTGAATCACCCTCGTTTTGTGAATGTGATATTTCTAAAAATACATGTGTAATGTTAATATTAAATTTTTCACTACATAGAAGTACGTAGCAAACACTATTCGATACTTATTTTGTCCACCGCAACTATCAAAAAGGAAAAAAAACTCCGTAAATCCGTTTTTACTTTTATTTCGACAATTTGACTTATGAGATGCACCATATGTTTGACTATGTTATAAATTAAACATGCGTGCAACAAAGTTGTAACTCATTTAAAAACCCTGTTAATCGTCAAGTATAAAAAAAGTAAATATTTTACATAGGGAGTATCCAGTGTTACTGCCTTTTTCACGCTAAAATGGCACGCGTAAGTTAAAATACAACGTTTTTCAATTGAGTATTAGCCAAACTATTGAGAATTAAACTATGTCGTTTATATTGATGTGTGCCCAATTTTTTGCTGAATTCGCCTGTGTTGAAATCTGAAAAAAGATGTAACTTGAGTTACAACCTTGTTCGATGGGGGTGTCGTTATTTAAAGTATGTATAGTTTAATTCTATCGATTTTTTTCGCTGTATTATTTATGCATTTCTAAATATATTTTGTTATCTGTTATTATCGCCTTGTGTTGTTATATATTATATTTGGGAACTCGAGTGACAGACTAAACACCGTTTTTCTCCTTAATAGGCCAGGGTAATAAGACAAAAATATACCATGTTCGTGACACTTGAACAGCCAGGATACTGAAGCGTTTTTTCGACAGGTAATACCAATAGGAACAAATTATAACTATTTTCTGCGTAGGATCTGGCGGTCATTTTTATTTATAAACAATTAACTGTCAAAAAAATGGCATTTTTCCTTTTTTTTCAAATCAACGGAAAACAGTTAAACTTATGATTTTCTTAGTACAAATATCTTCGAGATTATGGAAAAAGCTTTAAAATGACGTATTACAAAGTTTGATATACTCATTTATTGTTAATATAATTGCGAAAAAATTCGGAATTGCAAAAAAAAATATTTTCTCAATAACTTGTAAAAATT
This sequence comes from Diabrotica virgifera virgifera, assembly GCF_917563875.1. Taxonomy (NCBI): domain Eukaryota; kingdom Metazoa; phylum Arthropoda; class Insecta; order Coleoptera; family Chrysomelidae; genus Diabrotica; species Diabrotica virgifera. The sequence continues at coordinate 6,496,455 of NC_065452.1, read as the reverse complement.
AGTGTACAGCTTTGAAATTTTTGTCAAATGAGGGTTATTTAGTGCCTAATATGTGATAAAAATTTCAAAGCGATTCATTCAATTGTTTAAATTTTATTCAAATTTTTTATCCCAGAGAACATTTTTTTGCAATAACATAAGTCAGAAAAAAATGACCTTAGAACCATTCCACAGGTGTCAAATGAAAGAGCACGAGCTATATTTTCAACATGGTTTAAAAAAGTGAATAAAAAATGCAGTTATTAGTAATAAATAATTATGCAAAAATATCGTCAATTTTTCTTTATAAACTTTTTCAATAATTTTTCCAAAAAAATTAACTTTTTTACCCTGTTTTAAGTGCACAACTACCAAGTAATGTTATCTATATCATTATTGATAAAAAATTGTAATAAATATGTATAATTTCTTATATAACAAAATAAAAGAATAAGGAAAGATTGACGATACTTTTGCATAATTATTTATTACTAGTAAATGCATTTTTATTCACTTTTTTTAAACCAAGTTGAAAATATAGCTCCTGCTCTTTCATTTGACACCTGTGGAATGGTTCTAACGTCATTTTCTTCTGACTTATGCTATTGCAAAAAAATGCTCTCTGGGATAAAAAATTTGAATAAAATTTAAACAATTCAATTAATCGCTTTGAAATTTTTATCACATATTGGGCACTAAAGAACCCTCATTTGACAAAAATTTCAAAGCTGTACACTAATTTTTACAACAGTTATTGAGAAAATATTTTTTCCACCTACCTCTACCGAAAGTATACTTTCCCGGACCTGTTTGTAGGGAGCAAAGTTGTACTTTTCCTCCCTAGGGAGGAAAATATTTTTCCTCCCTAGGGAGGAAAAGTAAAAGTGACGTCATGGTATTTCAGTCATAAAATATAACTTATTGACGCCCTGTATAATATCTATTTTCTATTACGAAGTATCTATACATTTTAACGTTTATTTATAAAACACCCTGTATTTTGCAGAATGGTAAAAAACAGTAAATTGTTATTTTGATTTAACAATGTTTACATTAATAATTTGACTTATATCTGACAGTTGACAGTTATATTGTACCTACTTGTTGTTTTAGTTCTAATAAATTTTGTCGGTTAGTTACATAAATAAATTAAGTAAAAATGAAAAAATGACCTGTTATTTGAGGAAGGTGGAAAAACCATATGTATAACATGGGAGTAAAGTGCCTTTTCCTCCCTTGAATGATTACTGCCCTCCGCTACGCGTCGGGCAGTAAACTTCATTCTCGGGAGGAAAAGTTACACTTTCCTCCCTTGTTATACAAATAGCTATTTTTTGCAATTCCGACTTTTTTCGCAATTATATTAACAATAAATGAGTATATCAAACTTTGTAATACGTCATTTTGAAGCTTTTTCCATAATCTCGAAGATAATTGTACTAAAAAAATCATAAGTTTCACTGTTTTACATTGATTTTAAAAAAAAGTGAAAATGCCATTTTTTGACACTTAATTGTTTATAAATAAAAATAGCCGCCAGATCATACGCAGGAAATAGTTACAATTTGCTCTTATAGGTATTACCTGTCGAAAAAACGCTTCAGCATCCTGGCTGTTCAAGTGTCATGGAAAAAACCTTGTTACCCTGGACTATAAAGATTTATTAATTAATTTGGTATACAATTTGTAAAAACTAGTAACATTTAGCGAATTTACATTTTGGTAGTTTTAGCAAGAACTCTTCTTGTTGAGTGCATGAAGTAATTGTTGTATGTGATGTAGGTGTTCTTCAAAATCAGAAGAAAAAATTAGAATATCATCAATATAATTTATGCAAAAGGCCTGAAGTCTCTAACGTTGAATTGAAGTGGCTAGTATTAGTTGAAAAATCGCTGGAGATATTGTTAAACCAAAAGGTAATTTCTTCCATTGATAATGTCCGGAAAATCAACACAGAGTCTAGATCGTCTTCCTTCATATTTCTTATATGCCAAGGTTACTGGTGCAGCAAAAGGAGATTCAGTTTCCTCTATCAGGCCTGCTTCAAGTAACTTGGTTATCTGACTTTCAATTTCACGTTCATGCGAAATGGAACATCGATAAGGTTTCTTTAAATTAAATGAGTTTAATGTGAGCTTCTTGATTTTTTACTTCTACGATATCGTACTTGTGTTTTGCAAATATCGAAAAGTTTTTATCTAATATTTTAGAAATTTGTTTTATTTTAATGTTGTCTAGCTAGATGTTTTACTTTATCTAAATAATCATATGAGTTTTCTTCAAAATATCTAACCTGAACTTTATTGTTTTCTAAAGTCTCGGTTTTACTATTATAATTATAACTTAAATTTTTCTTTAATGTATTTATATCTTCTATCTTATTTTCATCCACTCTTTGGAAAATATTCAAATTTTCATCTTACAGTAAACGAAACTGTGTAATAGCATCTAATCCTAGCAATACGTCATAAGAAAAATTATCATTTTAATCACATCTATTTCTTGTTCTATTTTATAGATTTTCATATGTAACTTTATTTTATTATAACTTTTTTCCACACCTCTAATGGTTCTAAATGTTTGTTCACTCTCCAACATATTATGTTTAACATCTTCAATAATCTTTGAGTTTACAAGTGTTACAAACCGGGTGACAGGCTAAACACCGTTTTTTACCCTTAAAGAACAAATTTATTAATTAACTTGGTATACAATTTGTAAAAACTAGTAACATACCTTAAAGAAAATCGGTTTTAAAAGTATTTTGCTTCCTAATCTTTTAAATACCAATAACAAATATTTGACGAATTTAAACAATAAAACTTAGCAGATATATAGGTATGTATTAACCTTCGGATGACCAAAGGAAGTAAATTTGGACCCCAGCATAATATGCTTTTCTTTAATAAATTCAAAAGTATTTTCAATTTTTAACTCATTATTTTTCTATTTGACTTTAATATCATTCTAGATATCCTGATATTTTGAAATAAAAAAAATTCCCTATATTTTACGAATAAAAAATATATCCTGAAGTTGATGTTTAGTAAAATACCGTCTAATATGTGGAATTCCAAGTAGTTTTACACTGCGGGTTATCAAAATCTATTTTTAGATTGTGGTGCCTGTTATGTACGAATCATGATATTCCTGTCTGCTACAGTTAGTCATTATTATTATTTCCTGGCGTATATTATTATAGTTTCTTAGTATTTTGTGTACATATAAGATATGGCCTGCAAATATCTTACTGAGGCTGAGTTACAGGAAATTGTTACTGCTAGCGATTTTTATGATGATATAGATAATAGTATCAGAAAACGAGGATGTATTGTTAGATGAAGATTTAAATGCTTTTTTTATATGTAAATGAAATTGACTTTATACTCATTAACTTCAAAAACATTGCTTAAGATGTTACTGTACTAAATTCTGTCAACACTGGTAGTGACCATCGATTAGTTAGGGTGCGACTAGAAGTAAATACGAAATTCGATAGAAGAAAATTATTAACACAGGATAAATTACCAAACATAGAAGCATTCGAAATGAATCAAGAGGAATATCAAAGTGAACTAAAAAAGAAACTAGGACCTGTACCAGTATTCAACACGAAAGATATAAATGAAATATCACAAAAATTAACGAATGACATAACATCAACTACACAAAAGATCTGTGGTAAAAATAAAAATCCGAGAAAAACGAAACTTAAACAAATAATACTGGATTTAATGGAAGAAAGAAGAACATCTAAAGAATTAACAGAGTATAAGGCTATCAACAATAAAGTTAAAAAGAGCATAAGGTCAGACTTGCGGGCTTATAAAACAAAACAAATATAAAACATCATATATATATATATATATATATATATATATATATATATATATATATATATATATATATATAAAACAGATGAAATAGAGAATTTGGAAAAATCCCCTTACGAACAATTCACACATCCACCATTTCGGGCTGGGAAAAATTTTTCGAATAGAATCAAAGATCCAAATATATATATTTGGATATACATATATATATATAACGGAATTCTGAGGTTATTGGGATATGCAGCGGTGAAATAAGTGTACTCTTTTAACTAAGTTTCAAGCTTTCGAAAATGTTTATTTTCATCATCAGGAATAACTGAAATAAAGTGCTATATATATATATATATATATATATATATATATATATATATATATATATATATATATATATATATATATATATATATAAACAAACCATCGACAACAATAGAAACATGAAAGTATTGAAATCAAATTTAACTAAAGGAAAATCAAAGAAAGCTAAAATCAAAAACCAACAAGGGAATACGGTGACTGAAAAAACTCAAATAATCAAGGAAATACAAGCGTTCTACAAGAATCTTTATACATCTACTATACAGAACCCCGGAACAGAACATAGAACAATTCTAAACGTCGCGTCGTCGGCCCGGAAACTCTCCTTAAAATAACTTCTTCGGAAATTAGACATGCCTTACAGCAAATGAAAAATAAAGAAGCTCCTGGCGAGGATCGTATAATGTCTGAAATGTTAAAAATGGGCGGCAACACTGTTGTAGAGGTTGTGGAAGTCTACCTGAATAAGTATCTAAAAAAATAGAATTGAGAAAAGCATACTCAGTCTGTGGGAAAACGCCGAAATAATACTTTTACACAAGAAAGGAGACACTACTAATATTGAAAACTACAGACCTATAAGTTTGTTGTCACACTTATATAAATTGCTAACAAGAATAATAACCAACCGCATAACACAAAAACTTGATTTATATCAACCGGTTGAACAGGTGGGATTTCGAAAAGGGTTTGGTACTAACGATCACTTACAAACCATCAGGACACTGGTAGAAAAAAACCACAGAATATAATGTACCTTTACATATGGCATTTATTGACTTTCACAAGGCTTTCGATAGTACTGAAACCTGGTCCTTTTTGTCAGCCCTAAGGGAAGCTCGAATAGACTCACGGTTAGCGTTACCAGGTGTCCCGATTTGCGCGGGACGTCCCGATTTTCAGGGGTCTGGGGACGCGTACCGATTTGTACCTGATCGGGACACTAAATGTCCCGATTTTCACCCACGAAAACCAATTTCAGGAGGACTTGCAGTGAATTTTATAACTATGTTATAAAAACAAGGCACTCCTAAAAGCGGTAAAATCGAATGAAAAATATCAATTTTAATAAAAAATATATAATTTACTTAATCTACTACAATTTTTTTTTGTAATTTTGTCTGATTTTTATTATTATTTAGGATTAAATATAGATTATATATAAACACCTTGTAGTCCAGTAAATGAACGGGAAATACGGCGATACCGTGTAATTTTCAGGATCAACTCCGAATTGCTTGAACATTTGGACGGCTTATGCCGTTAGTTGATTTTGCTCGGGGGGGGGGGGGTGACAGTGGAGATGAATAAATTGACTAATTCTAAGCAATTTTAGTTCTATAGAATTTTAACTTAGTTAATACTTTTCGAGTTATTTCGTTTTCAGGCGATTTTCACAAATAACTCAAAAAGTAAGTATTTGATCGAAAAAAATATTCTTAGCAAAAAATTTTTGCTAATGCTACATTTGCTAGATATTAATTGCTACATTTCGTGTAGCATAATATAAAAAAATGAAAAATATGGTGAGCTCGTAAAATCTATAGACCCAGCAAAAGCAAAGTTGTAAATTCACCCAGCAAATTCCAAATCAAATATTTCAACGTGAAATAACCAAGAAATGAAGCACTTTTCGGGAAAAACCAATTAAAACTTTTTTAATAAAGCTTTATTTTTATGTTTTAAAAAAGTTTCTAGCATCAAAACTAAGCGAGTTATGCTCAAAATCAACTTGACTCCTTTTTTTGGTAAAAAACTCGTGAAAATCTCCCCCTACTTAGCACCCCAAAATGAAATTAATCGTTACCGCTTTACAAACAATTTATTTTACCTATGTATTTTTACATGATTTAAAGGGCCTGAACCAGTCACTAATCACGAGTGTATGCAAAATATGAACATCCATATTTTAACCAATTTTTGTCTTACAGGAAAACAAAATGAATCTATCATATTTTTTATAAAAGCAAAACCTACCTACTTTTTACTCCTTGAGATTTTTAGTAACCCTAATACTTTTTAAGTTATTTTGAAAAAAGGGCATTGTCCAATATTATTTAGGCGAAATCCAGGCATTTCCGATATAAAACAAAATTAAAAATTTTTTTGAACACTTTAAAAAATTTTAATAGGTTTTGCCCGAAAATTGCTTAATTTTTTGGTTATTTCAATTTGAAAAATTCGATTTGGAATGTGACGAATAAGAACGTATTTTTGATGAGCTAAAACTTTGCTTTTACTGGTTTTATAGACTTTCTGGACATAAATTTTTTTTTGTTTTTTTAAAAGCTACATTTTTGCTAAGAATATTTTTTTCGATAAAATTACTCGAAAAGTATTGACTTAGTTTAACAATTACATAGAACAAAAGTTTTTTAGAGTTAGTCAGTTGATCCACTTTGGGACTTACTTTAAATGCGCGTTTTTTTACCCCGAGAAGGGGTTACTGTAACTGTCACCCCCGAAGTAAAAGCAACCAACGGTACAAGTTCAACTTTGAAGTAGACAGTAAGTAGAATCTAAAACCAGATTTTCATACAATTCGGAGTTGACTCCGAAAATTACACTCCAAAACGATCATTTACTGGGCTATTGTTGTTTATTTGTCCCGATCTACAACCCTAAATCCCGATTTGTTTTTGCTTATGTACCGATTAAAAACAAATCGGACCTGGCAACACTACTCACGGTACACTACACTCATTAAAAACATTTATGAACAGGCCACATTCCACATTAAAATCAATGAAGACGAAAAAACCGAAAAAATACGACTTGGTAAAGCTATTAGACAAAGTGATACTTACTATTTCACCACAACATTTTACCTTAGAATTCGAAAATGTATTCAAACAGCTCGACTGGGACGAAAAAGGTCTAAACATTGATGGTGTACGTTTGAATCATTTGAGGTTTGCGGACGACATTGTATTATTCAGTACAGTTATCAAGGAACTGGAGAAAATGATGAAGGAATTAAACTAGCAGTCAAATAAAATAGGTTTCAAAATTAATCTTCAGAAAAAAAATAATGAGTAATGTACAAACTAATCTTGTTTTTGAAAACGTCAGTCTAGAAAATGTAGACCACTATATTTATATATCTTGGGCACACCATTAAAATCGGCAAAGAAAACCAAATAGCCGAAATAAAAAGACGCATACAATTGTCTTGGGTAGCTTTCGGCAAGTTAAGCTTTATCTTGAAGAATAAAGATACACCAGTGTGTCTGAAACGTAGAGTTTATGACAAATGTATCTTGCCTGTAACTACATATGGATTGGAGACCATGGCCTTTACAAAGAAAACCTTAGAGCAGCTAAGTACAACTCAAAGAGCAATGGAGAGGGTCATGCTAGGGATTAGTTTGAGAGAAAGAATTCGAAATATCGACATTCGTGAAAGAACAAAGATTACTGATGTCGCAGAACGTATCGCAAGGCTCAAGTGGCAATGGGTCGGACATGTTGCCCGAGATAATCCCGAAAAATGGACACAGAGACTAACAAACTGGAGACCAAGAGAGAACAGGCGAGGAGTATACAGACCGCAGAAGAGGTGGGCAGATGATATCAAACAAGTCGCGGGCAAGCAGTGGATGAGAATTGCCAAGAGTAGAAATCGATGGAAGCAAATGGAAGAGGCCTATATCCAGCAGTGGACGAACACAGGCTGAAGAAGAAGAAGAAGAAGATGAAGAAGAAGAAGAATATGTATCCCATATTTTGGCATAAATCTTAACTGTTAATTTTTTCTTGTTTTCTGATTTTATATATTTACATATATAGCTTTACATTATTCTTGCTATTTACATACTTCCAACTCTTCGATAAGTCCATCTCTTTTTTATTTGTACGGCATTTTTCCGAGTCTTTATTTTTTCTCATATACTCTTCCAACTCTTCTTCTCTACCTGTCTTCAGTCATTACTTTCGTGCTAATCTTTTTTCTGTGGTTGCTGTTTCGCAGTCTTTGTCGTACCATTATTTTTTCCTTTTTATTTCTTTATATCCTATTACTTTTTCTGCTGTTATAGAAATGTGACCTTTTATTTCTTTCCACGTTTCTTCTATATTTATATTACTTTTTCTGCTGTTATAGAAATGTGACCTTTTATTTCTTTCCACGTTTCTTCTATATTGTTAGAGTTTGGAGACTTTGGCATTGAAATTTTATTTCAACTCTTTCAAATCTTCATTTCCACCCCGATGCGAGCTGACACCTTGAATTGTTTTCCACTTTTTTAAATCAAAATATGATCTATCTGATTACCCTTAGTTGATCCTGGTATTAGCCATGTTACCTTATGCTCTTTTTTGTGTTTAAAGTGTGTGCCCATTATAAATGTGTCTGTTGCTGCTGCTAGGTTACAAAGCAGTATTCGTAATTGGGTGCAGAAATTCCTTCAGCTAGGTCTTTGTTTTGTCTTCATATTCTATCATTACGTTGAAATCGCCTAGTAAAAGTAATATGTCATTCTCGGGTATATTTTTATATACATCTTCCAGTTTCTCGTAAAACTCGTTTTTGTCTTTCTCTTCCGAATTCTCAGTCGGAGCATATTATGAATTAATGAATGTTAAATTAGATTGCTTGTTCTTTATTCTGAAATAAGACAGTCTTCCACATGTAGCTTTAAATTTTTTTTTATTTTGATTCAACCATGCTTTGTAAAAATGTAAATAACGGTATAAATAATTTGGCCTATTTTTCCAGTATCACTGAAGTAGTCTATTTTGTACCTCAAAGTATTTTCCTTTTAGAAGCAGCTGCGTATTAATGTTTAAAACCGATTAAATATTCCCGATTCTCAGAGTTGATTAAAAATGTATTCCACTGGGGTGCCTCAATCTAACAATACCTGCATTCATTCAAATTCTAAAGCTAAGGTAAGTTTTATATTCATAAAATATTAATTTTTTTATTTTCCGAAGGAAAAGTTTAAATTTACAATAAACGTTTTACCTAGATTATTTTCCCTTTGTCACTTAACTACGCATAAATCAATCAAGGTCGGTTTTTACAGATTTACAATTTATTACAACATAATATGTTATATTTTACATGAAAAATTAAGAAAATTTTTTAAATTGAGTGACTATCAGAAAACATACAGTCCCTGGCCATATGATTATGACCTATGAATTTTTACAAAAATCAACTATTCCATTAGGCACATTTTGTTTACAATATGATTTTAAATTAATTTTGTCATGTAATGTTAATGTTATACATTAAGTATAATATATTTAATAATAAACACCAATAAAACATTTGAAAATATTACATATTTATATATTTTTTAATATTTTGTTGAGCGCCTGACACTAATTCCATAGAAAATGTTTGGGAGCTTTTAAAACGAGAAATTTCCAATAAAAAGGTCACCAACAAAATTGTTTTGATTGAAGAACCAATATATCATTGGAACCCCAATGACAAAATGGAGCAAAGTGAATTTAACTGCATTCAAAGTATGCCAAGACGGATACAAGCGGTAATCAAAAGTTAAACAGAGCTCAATAAAATATTAAAGAAATACAAATATGTGATATTTTCAAATGTTTTATTGCTGTTTATTAGTAAATATAATACATTTAATAATTTAAATTAGCTTGGATGTTTGAAACAATATAGACATTTGCCATATGGATAATTACTACTGAAAAACTTAAAAAACTGGACTAGAGCTGATTATAGTAAAATGCGTATAGTATATTGAACTTTGTCCAAAAACAATAAAGAAAATTTTAAAGGTTCATTTCCACTAGAAAATTTACTAGACATCTTACTCGATTCTTTTTTTATTTAGATATTTACTATGCCAGTAAATTTCTAAATAAAGACATATACATATGTTCATTCACATGATAATAATTTAACTTACCTCATAATTTATATGGAATGTAAAACAAAATGTTAATACTCAATGGAAAGATCGATGGAAAAAGAGGAATTGGTCGAAAGAAATATTCATGGCTCCGAAACCTTCGTCAGTGGACTGGCTTATCAGCAGATCAATTGTTACATGCCGCACAAGATCGAGAACGATATCGGCAAATTGTTGTGGAAGCTACCCACGCCTAAAAATTTGGGCACGGTACTTAAAGAAGAAGAAGTAAAACAAAACAAGGAAAGTGTCAAACTGATTCAACTTAAAAAGAAATTAAATATAACGTTTACAGCACACAGAAAGTCTATAAATAGAGAATGAAGTGTAATGACGTCTAACGAAAAAAATTTAGTATGGTTTCGGTCAAAGGTGCGTATACGCACCCTTCGTATAAACATGCAATTAGAGGCCTTATTTTTAAAGTATGAATGAATAAGTTTTAGAGTAATAGAAACTTCTTCTTCTTCTTTTATATAGGCAGTACTGCCTGTTTTTCTTCAACGGTGCCTTTCATTCTGCTCCTAAGTTGTCATTCCATCTTTTCCTTGGGCGTCCTATACTTCTCCTGCCTAACGGTGACTTTTCCCTGGCTACTCTTATTATCCTTGATTCAGACGTCCTGCTTATGTGTTCATTCCACTCTTCTTTTCTGTTCTTTACCCAGGTATTTATATTGTCTACCCCACATATGCGTCTGATTTTCTTACTTCTTACCCTATCCTGTAGTCCGTTTCCAGCAATCCTTTTTAAGATCTTCATTTCGTTGGTCTCTAGATGTCTTCGTGTTTTGCTTGTATGTGGTCTTGTTTCGGCCGTGTAAGTCCTAACTGGCCTAATAACTGACTTATATTCGGGCCTTTGTTTCCAATCTTAGGTGTTTGTTTTTCCAAATTGTGTCGTTTAGGCATCCGGCCGTTCTACTGGCTTTAATTATTTGGTCTTTTACCTCTTCTTCGATATTTTTGACGGCTAATAGATTAATTCCCAGGTATTTGAAAGTCAGTACTTGTATGTATAATTTGATTATCTAACTCCAATTTGCATCTTATAGGTTCTAAGCTTTTTGTTTTTTGGGCTGATATTTTCATATTCATTTCTTTTGCGTTAATGTTGAATTCGTGCAGTAATCTTTGTAGGTCGTCTTCACACGGTGTCATCGGCGTAACAGAGTATTTTTGTCTCTCTATCGCCCATTTTGTACCCTCTTTTTTTCTACACTTGTTTTATTATTGCATCCAACATTAGATACGTTTCTCCTGAAGAGAGAATCTCCTTGCCTGATTCCTGTGTTTGTTTCTATGGGTTAGAAACTTATCTAGTTAGTCTATCAGTTAGAAACTTATAATAGAAACTTAAACATATTTTTATAATAATTATAGTATGCGAAATATGAATTATGTGTATAATTATACGAATTATAAATTAAATTATGTAAAATTATAATAATCTTCAAATATTTAAAAAATATATTTTTGTTAAAAGAAAAATGATACTTTATACCTCAATAATATATTGAGATGTTACTTCAGCAAAAAGAAAACATTGAAAAAATTATCCTGAGGCCAAAAAAAAATTAACAATAAAGGTTGCGTTTACACACCTTTGGCCGTAAATGAGATCAGTAAGAAACTTTGAAATTCGCAGTCCAGTTTCCTTATAGAAGAGTATATTGTGCAACAAGTGCAAAAAGGTACTAATTTCTCACGAGTTTGAAAAGTTTCGGTACGAGCGCAAGCGAGTTCCGCAATTCAAACGAGTAAGAAATTACATTTCTGCATGTGTTACACACTATACTTTTTCTACAACCACAGTTTTTGCTAAAAATAAAAATCACAATTTCCAAACGAAGATTTATTATAATAATAAATTATAAATTTTAAACTGTATTTAATTAATACTAATCAATTTAAATTCCTTATACCTAAACAAATTACACATAAATCAGTTAAAAATTTAGTGCACTGCCTTAATTTGTTTGAATTTAAACGATTTTAAATAATTACTACAAAATAATTTCACATTTGACGTTATATTTATGTACTCACAGATTTCCACCAAACCTACTTCATTCGACGTATCTTGCTGAGGTTGCTAAATCCTTATTAGTTAATTGATAATTATAAAATGTTTATTAAGAATAAAATTGTAAAATAAAATAGTTGTAGCATCCAGAATTTAATTTCTATTCGATAATTAAGTATAATACCTAATTGTCTTATACGTTATATATTTGTCTTAACTTTAACCACAGATGTAAACAGAATATATAACGTTACTCAAAATAAGATAGTCATTTGTGAAATAGCAAATGTAAAGTTCAAAAATAATGTGTTAAATTAGCGAATTTTACAGATTTCTCGGACATGAGTTAAATCGGTTATTTTTAAAAAGCACTATCAAATCTAATATCTTAAATAAAACCATTCATCAAAACATGTTGTAATTATATTTATGATTTTATTGTGGAATGTAACGGTACTGTGCAGAAAAGAACTTTCTGGCACAGAAACGTCACTTTTCTGCACACTAATGTCATAATGTCTTATACTGTGAGAAAATATCACCTTTGTTAACATAAAACTGTGCAGAAAAGTGCATTTTGAATAGTGTTTGTAGAAAAAGATAATTTTTATGTACACTGTATTTATTTTTCCTGCAGCTTCTTCACCTAGAACACAAGCAGCTTGGTCAAGTGAAATGTGTCGAACCGTGTCAACTAGCCATATATCCCGTCATTCTGTTTTCTTTGAACCGACTTGTAAGAAAATCAATAATACCATTTTTAGGGTTGGTTCACTATCTCGACGAGCAGTAGGGAAGGGCAGGGAAAGCAATCAGTTATTCCATTTAAATATTAAATTGAAATAAATATAAATCGCAAAAAAACGTACTGTTCTTAAAAAAGTGTTTTGGGACGAATGAAGCAAATAATCATACATTGTATGTGATAGTAGCATTTTGTCAGTATTCCCATTAGGGTTCAGATAATAGACCAGGGCATTTAGAAAAAAATTAATCGATTTTAAAATACAGCACCTATCTCGACTTGCAATTTTTTGCATTGTGTTTGGGTTGACGTCAGGAAAGAAGTCGACAATATAAAAATGGATGGAAATGCTTAATTGCATTATAATGCATAAAACGCATCCAAAAGTTCATAACATGTCAAAATCAGTGTATTAAGCTCCAGATTTTGTTACTCATGGATTTTTGGGGTCGCTGAATACGAATATGCTACCAAAACCGACCCCCCGGACCACCTCGTGCCTATCGTCACTGCTAAGGCACGTCATCTGGAGTTTCGAGGCTTATCGGCACTAAATTGATGCAAACAGATTACGCGGGGGTTTTTGGGGTCGCTTTGGGAGTCGCGGGTCACAAGAATATGCCATCAGGATCAACCTCCAATGAACCTGGTGCACCCCTCGAAACTCCAAAATATGACGTGGGCCTGGGTAGTGATGTAAAATTTCCGGGAAGATTCGAACGCCGGAAAGTTTCCGGAAACTTTCCGGGAATATTAGAAACTTTCGGAAACTTATGGAAATATTGCATTTTTATTAAATTTTTATAATAAATTATACAAATCAGTAGTTAGCTTTATTTGTTTCTTTCATTTCATTTCATTTAATCTTTCATTTTCTGATGGATTTAGAGCTTTGCCTTGGTTCCAACAGATGAGTTATAGAAGGACTCTCATCACATACTGTTTTCTCATGTTTATGATTTTTGAGGAGTTTTTGAGATATAGTCTGCTCTATCTACACTCAGTATATTTCTCTATTATTTATGAAAGGGTATGTGCTAAAACTATGCCCTGTTTCAGCGGAGGAAGCTGGTAACCCCAGTATTGTAATTTCCAAATCTTTTAAAGAAGTTTTGGTGCACATTCCTTGCCACCAGCTCATATAATTTACTGATCGTGCTGAAAGCCAAATAAAATCCATTGACCAAGGGTCTGCTTTTGCACAGAACTTTGTTAATTCTGTAAAAATGTTTTCTTTGTCAATAAACTTGGGAAGATTGGTTAATATCTTGTTTATAGACTACATAGCTAATATTATTATATGCTCTTCAGCAGTGAGACTTTGTCCTGTTAAAGAAGGATCAAGTAAGTGCACAGGCTTCACTGCCATTTTTTTCCTTTTTGTAATTTAAATAAGCATTCCTTTTGCTCAGACTTGCTGATTGGAAGTAATGGAATATTCTCGGTAAAAATGTTTTCTATATCCTTAAATGCCTTGACAACCTGAGATATTTTAAACATATATTACCTTCCAATAAAGTACCTAATCCATTTCAAAATTGGTGTTATCACAACTGCTACTTTTTGCAACTTTATCCAAAATATTTCATCATCCAGACAGTTTTGTTTAATACACCGTGAAAATTTTAAATTTTTTCCTTCTATGACCATAAGCTTCTGTAAAGCACTTTTAGACGCAATAAGACTAAAATTTACCTAATTGCCTTGCCATTCTCGTAGCATTATTTGTTAACTGGGATTAGGAAAAATGCACTTATAATTTTTTTATTTTTTTTTTATTATTACACTTTTGAAATATTCCCATGCATTACCTGGCTTTAGGCATTTGTATTATAAAAATAATGATTATTACACTTAATATTTAATTCAATTCAATTCAGATATTCAATTTTCAATTAAATTTAAATTAAAATCAACAAATAATTCAACTACCAAGAACAAACCCAAAACAAATAAATAAAACAATAAACCGTAACCTCAATGTTCCTTCTGTACTTGGCAGTGGTATAGATTTGGCGGTTCACGTGTGAATTAAATACTTACACGTAAATTGAAATTACGTTATTGACTCTTATGTCTAAAAGGCTCTTGGAAATATTCTCAAAAATTCTCGGAAATGTTATGGAAAGTTCTCGGAAACATTCTCGAAAGTTCTCACGCGAGAATATTCTCGAGAATTTTCCATTGAAAGTTTCCGGGAATATTCGCGGCCAGGAGAATTTTTCCATTTTTTATAGGCGAATATTCTCGGAAACTTTCCAATGTTCGCGAATATTCGCTTGGAAATATTCTCGACTCACATCACTAAGCCTGGGTATCAGGTGGTCCGGGGATCGATAAAATAAAAAAAGTTCACCAAATTTAATTAAAATTAATTCAATAAATTTCGCATAATAATTTGCCAATCTAATTTTTTTAACAATTGAAATTCTTTAAAATACTGCACAACAAAAACTACATCACATAGAAGTTTGTCAATTTTATTACACTTATAAAAGAGCACTTTACCTATCCAACACAATCTATAGAATTAAAATAGAATTATTTGGGGGGTGTCTGGAATTTTTAAAATCGTAAACATTTTTTTGGTTTATAAACAAATAAGTAGAATATCTCGGTAGCTATTAATTTAAATTAAATTCAGAAAACAGCGTTGGAAAAGACTCGACAAGACGCAAGAAAAAATGTTGAATTACGACTAGTGGTTCTAGACCAAAGAATTTAGCACTAAAAACACCGTAATAAATCGATTTTTAACAGCACCCAGAGACTTGCAACTTTTTGCATTGTGTTCAGGATGAGGTCAGGAAAAAGTCTACTATACAAAAATGGGTAGAAATGCATTTAAAGTGCATATAATGCATCCAAAAGTGCATAAAATATCAAAATAAGTATATTAATAAATAACGGTTGGCAACAGTGTGTGTGAGTGGGAACACATCAAAATTATTTCGCTCCACCGAAAAGTCGAAAAATAGTGGTTATAAATTAAGAAAAATATACACAGAAAGTAGCATCGACATAGAAAAAATTGCAGTGAATAGAAATCCACAAGTAAAACTGTAAGTACACATACATATATAAATAGCGTAAACAATTAAAAAGTAAGCGGACATTTCAGTTTGACAAATTTGACAATTGACAGGCAACACCGGCCCGTCGGACCCTATTTGTATTTATACCTAAAGTCTAAATCTTTGTTACAGAAGTTAATCTGGCAGTCAGGTAATGTTTTTGTGGATTATCTAAACAACTCTTATGATTCCGGAAATCTAATAATAAAGTCTAAACGTGTACAAACAAGGTAAACATGGCTTAGATGTGAAAATCAAAGAGATGCTTATAGGTGTTATATCTATTCTAAATGAATTTTAAAAACTGATAATCATTGTTGGAATGCAATAATATTGTTAGGTAGGTACCTATACCTATTTTGAAATAAATAATGCATCTGCTATCAGTCGGTTGATGTCGATGTTAGTGTCGACAACTAAGCTCCAAAAAATAAATAAATGACTTATCTATGGTTTTTATTTTTATCGTTTTTTTAACCTAATACTTAATAATAATTTAATTTGTCATATAAATTTGCTATTCTAGTTAGGAATAAACTAATCTTGTGGCTTAGTCCCAACTAATAGTGATTGGTATGACAAAGTATTAATTTGTAAAAGTAAAAAACAAAAGATGTAGATCTTTGAAACACACTCAGTGATCAAAAGATCCACAGGTACTGGTTTAACGACCACTCGTACGAAATCAAACAAATGAAATAGAGAATGTGGAAAAATCCCCTTACGAATAACTCACACATCCACTATTTCTGGCTGGGAAAAATTTTTCGAATAGAATCAAAGTTCCAAACACCAGTTCTTAGAAATGTGTTTCGCCCTCTTCAACCTCCGTGGGCTCATCGGTAAAGATGAGAGGTTGAATATCTTTAGACACATTCCATCAAAAAACAACATCCGAGACATAGACATAACAGGAGCGTAAATCTACGCCCAACCTGAAAATGACAGTCTCAAGTTTTAATTCCCTAATTACTTTAGAGTAAGTAAGATATGATTTGATTCTATTCGAAAAATTTTTCCCAGCCAGAAATAGTGGATGTGTGAGTTATTCGTAAGGGGATTTTTCCACATTCTCTATTTCATTTGTTTGATTTCGTACGAGTGGTCGTTAAACCAGTACCTGTGGATCTTTTGATCACTGAGTGTGTTTCAAAGATCTACATCTTTTGTTTTTTCATAAACATTATCTTACTTACTCTAAAGTAATTAGGGAATTAAAACTTGAGACTGTCATTTTCAGGTTGGGCGTAGATTTACGCTCCTGTTATGTCTATGTCTCGGATGTTGTTTTTTGATGGAATGTGTCTAAAGATATTCAACCTCTCATCTTTACCGATGAGCCCACGGAGGTTGAAGAGGGCGAAACACATTTCTAAGAACTGGTGTTTGGATCTTTGATTCTATTCGAAAAATTTTTCCCAGCCAGAAATAGTGGATGTGTGAGTTATTCGTAAGGGGATTTTTCCACATTCTCTATTTCATTTGTTTGATTTTGTAAAAGTAAAATAATAATATTCTTCTGACTTATGCGTTTTATTCATTTTGTAAAGATTGTTTTGTCGGTACTTTATACATGAGCTGCTAATTACCATAATCTTTTTTCAGAAGGGTTTTCACAATAATGAAAGGCAACAAAACCGTAATCTTTTTCCAGGATATGCGTAAACATCAACCCCTCTTTTCAAATAAAATGGCCTGGTAGATTCACAAAAATTTTTATTTATTTATTAATTAAGTCTTTATTTGGCTCCAAATGTTTATTACTTGTGGTAATACTCTACTTCAAGTAGATCGCACCCTCGAGGTAGACCGAATATTATAGTAGCACCTTTTTTTAATATAGACAATTTAAATTTAACTTTAATAAAAAATGAAAAAAGAATATTAGAAATATATGGGTAAATATGAATAGTACATTCAAGAACAGTGGTGGGTCCAACGGACCCGAGTTGCCCGGGTAGGTAAGTAAAATGTGTTGCCCGAATAAGGGTTAAATGCATTGGCTCGATCTCGGTCCTAACTGTAAAAGTGTTAGAATTTAGAATCGTCTCGGTCCCGTCTCGAAATCGGGACGAGACCGAGACGATTTCGAGACTTTTCTTGTTTCTCATTAATTTCTAGTGATTTTAGAACAATCACTATAAATTATGTACCTACTATAAATTTAGGTTAAACTCTCCAACTAAAAATATGATATATTGTCATAATAATTTAATTACAAAAAAAATCCTTGAGAAAGTATATTAAAAATAAATTTATCGGCATTAACTTATACTAAAAGTCAGTCTTTAGTGTTTTTCCGTCTTGACCTTATTATGAATTTAGAATTTGCTTCAGAATATAAAATATATACCATTACCGATGCGTCTTCGTGATGTACCTACTGATCCACTGATCGGGATCGGAATCTGTAACTTTGCCTATTTTTATGCATTGATCAAAACGAAAAAGGAGCACTTATACCTATAAAGATGTTCTTATAGAAGAGGATCCGATATAAGGTCGAACTGCACCGATCTGCTCAATGGATAAAAATTATTTTGATATGTAATTTAGTATGTTAACCATTATAAAAAACCAGGGGTGCCCGATATAATGTTGTTCTGACTATATAATTAATTAATACACTCAAAGCTGCTTACTAGAATACCTCTTAAAGGAATATCCTGGTTCAAGGAATAAAAATTTGAGGTCCCGAAACGTTTCTACTAGCGACCAATGACCGGTTATTAGAATATGTCGGTTATAGGAATACTTTTGATTAGCACGAAGTCTATTCCAATAAGCGGGTTCGACTGTATAATCAAAAAATTACTTTTTTAAATTAAAACAAATCGGCTGCTATTATTTTAGACTTTTTGGATCACTCGAAACAAAAAACTCTTTTCTAATTTTTCGTTGATCGTTTTGAGGTTTAAAAAATTTAAAACTAAAAAAAAAACGAAAAATGGCGATTTTCAAGGCTCAAAAACACAAGTCAAAAATATTATATTTGTAATCATCAAGTACCTAAATTTAAGTTCAAACCTTCTTCTATCAGGTCCCCATAAGAATTTTTGTCGTGTTTTATTCTAAAATAAATTATTGTTAATGAGGAAGGTTCTTTATTGGAAGACGGGCCATCGGGCTGCATTAACAAGTAAAAAACAATGTTTTAAAATTAAATAAGTCCAAAATACTTATCAAGAACTGATATAATAAAGTTTGAACTTGAATTTAGGTACTTCGTAATTTTAAAAATGATATTTTTTACTATGTTTTTGAGTCTTGAAAATCGTCATCTTTCGTTCTTTTTTCAATTTTAAATTATTGTTTGTAGGTAACTTGAAAACGATTAACTTAAGAAAAAAATTACAAAAGCCCTTTGTTTTCGAATGATCCAAAAAATTTGAGCTGTGGGTGTACAGAAGAATTCTGAAAATATCGTGAACAGAACACGTAACAAACGAAGAGGTTCTGAGAAAAATGAATAAAGAAATGGAAATCTTAAACGGAGGGTGTAATTTCCTCACCAAAATAATCTTTGGCCTGCGTTTATAAGGGTATGTCATAATCCCACAGGTATTTTCCTCACCAAGACCAAAATGGTTATTTCAGTTATTTCAGGTAGCTTTTACTAAAAGGCATTCAATTGAATTATTTATCTACTATTAAATTACAGTAGGTACCAGAACCTATTTTACTTCAAATCAGGCCCGAAGCACTACATAATTTTCGGGCCCCTACATATAATTTAATAATAATATTAATTAAGTTAATTAGTTAATATTGATATCAAATTTTTTTGATTGTTCTAAGACGTTCTTCTTTTTAACGTGCCCTATCAAGTCCTCTTGACGTTGACGATTAACATGGCGAAACTGTCTCTGTCTCGAGCTATTCTAAATAGTTGTTCTGCTTTCTTTATTCCTGTCCACTCCCGGATATTCTTCAACCAAGAGGCCTGCTTTGTACCAATTCCTCTGCGTCCTTCGATTTTACCCATCATAATAAGTTGAAGAATATTATACTGGTCTCCCCTTACTACGTGTCCAAAATAGGCCATCTTTCTATATTTGATGTTATCAAGCAGCCCGCGGGCAGCATTTGCTCTCTTAAGGACTGCCACACTTGTCAGAGTAGCCGTCCATGGTATTTTCAGTGTACGTCTGTGCAGCCACATTTCAAAGGCCTCCAAACGATTAATGGTCGATATTTTTAATGTCCTAGCTTCGACAACATACAAGAGGACTGACCAAATGTAACATTTAATCATGCGCTTTCGAAGTTTAAGTTGCAAGTTATCATTACAGAAGAATGACCTCATTTTTAAAAATGTCGTGCGGGCTATCTCGATTCTACATTTTATCTCTTTATCTATATCTAGTTGTTCAGTAATATGGCAACCAAGATATTTAAAACTGGGTACTCTTTGAATTATATGACCATCAACATATAACTGTGAATCTTGATGGGCCAAACGGCTAAATACCATGTATTTTGTTTTTGAACAGTTTATGTTTAGGCCAAACTCTCTTCCCACTGTGTCAATGGCATTTAAAAGGTGTTGTAATCTATTCATATCATCACTTAAAATAACTGTATCGTCTGCATATCTGATTGTATTTATTAGAATTCCATTAACTTTCACACCTCATTCCAAAATATGGAGCGCTTCCTTAAATATTCTATCTGAATATAAATTGAATAACAGTGGGGACAGTATACAACCCTATCTGACACCTTTTTGTATTTTGCATATTTCTGTTGATTTTCTTTTGATGCAAGCTGTCGCTGTTTGACGCCAGTATAATTTTCCTATGATTCGTACATCTTGACTATCAACTCCTTAATTCTTTAATATTTAATTAATTTGTGATGTTGTACTCGATCAAAGGCCTTCTCATAGTCAATAAATACAGCAAATACGTCTTTCCTTTGATCTCGGCATTTCTGAAATAATACATTTAATGCAAAGAGTGCGACCCGGGTTCCCAGTTCATTTCTGAAGCCAAATTGTGTTTAATGCTGGTCTTCTTCCCATTTATCTCTGATTCTACTGTGGATGATACGTAGAAAGATTTTCAAAGTGTGGCTCATGTGGTTCTAAGACCACAGTTGACAAATTTGAAAATTTATCTTGTTTTATTGCAATAAAAATTTTTTGATGATCTTTCCGGGCCCCATTAAAATGCGGGCCCGAGGCAGGTGCCTCACTGGCCTAGTGGTAAAATAGGCCCTGGTAGGTACCTATAATTATAATAATTAATTAATTAATTATAGTATTTTATTTTTAGTCACAATCACAATTGGAATTTTGACAAAAATGGAATGTTTAATAGAAAGTGATCGCGGTAAACCTTACGCGGTATTGGTATTTGAAAATTTTATTTTTTATAAAGTGAAAGTTTTAAAAAGTGAAGAAGTATTCTGGAGGATAAAACAACTTGTATTGCGAAATTTTTTACTATTGGTGCAACTTTTACAATATCTAGAAGTAGCCGACAACATAATCATGAACCAGATTGTCAGAAGTTAGATCGAAAAATTGTTTCTAACTATTGTAAACGTAAAGCAGAAGAGAATTGAAAAACCAGCAAAAATTATACGCCAAGCACTTGCAGCTAATTTGTCTGAAACAATGACTGCGTTCACCAGATGCAAACACGTTCACAAATGTTTGCGCTTTGATTCTAAACTTGTTGACAGCGAGCTGAACGCTTGGTTGTTTAGGTTAAAATTTGACATTTTGCTTGCTTGGTTTGAACGTAACCTAAAATAAATTTTCTCAATAAATACGTTTTTGAATTTATTTTTTTTTATTAAAGGAAAAAAGAAAATTTATTTAATAGATAATAGCGTAGCAGAATGTCTTCAGTAGCCTTTATTTTATATATAAAACCTTTATCAATATATTCTACAATATATACAATTTGAATTCCCGCCATATTTTTTCAATATTCAACACGTTTGCAAAGTTCAACTTAAATATTTTATGTTTGCAAAAATGGCGACCGCTTTCCAAACATGTTTGACGTTAGCAAGTCGTTCAGAAGCATAAGCGCAAACTGATTGCCAACGTTTGCATCTGGTGAACGCGCCCAATTACTACGATTGTTGTCAATTACATAAGAAAAAATATATAATTATCGACGAAAAATGATGCCTGGTTGACTTCCTTCCAATATTGATGAGGTTCAAGAATTTGTGACGGGGTGTGCTCAAAAAACAACCAAGAGGGAAAATTTTCTCTTTATAAACTGTGTCAAAAGTAGGATAATTGTATTTAGTTGTGAAACAAATAAATATAAGACTTTTAGCCACATTGAATTTTATTATATGGATGGCACATTGCAATTATTCATTATTCATGGGCTAATAATTAATGGGCATCATATTTCTTTATTATACTGTTAACTGCCAAACAAAAAAACAGAAATTTACAACAATATTTTTTATTTGTTAAAATCAGAAATTTTTAAAGCTCTCAAAATTGAGTTTAATGTTAGTAAAATTTTTGAAGATTTTGAAAAAGAATGCAATCATTGAAATGTGTCCGAACACTAAAATACATGGTTGTAAATTTCACCTACACTAAGCTTGGTATAGAAATATCTTAATCTCTTGATTTAATATCAGAATATAAAAATGATTCTGAAAGAGGCAAGTGGCTCAAACATACTTTTGGCCTTACATATAAAACCAGAAGACGTATCAGATTGTTTTGTGTTTGATTTAATGTCATGCAAACCAGGAAATGAAATTTAAGATAAATATGTTGATTATTTAGTTGAAACTTATATAGACGAAAATGCCATATTCTCCCCATATTTGTGGACAGAGGCAAATTCTTCTGTTATTCGTATTACGAATGCTTGCGAATCTTTTCATTCGCATTTTAATTTATCGTTTTGTAATACGCATCCATCCATATATATTTTATTTGAAAAAATTAAAGAATTTCAGGTAGTTACGTATGTTAAAATTTAAAGTTTGCATATTTCAAAACCTATCAAAGATAAACAAGTTAAACTGAAATTGAAAAATGTAGTAAATTTATTAATAATATATCAGTCTAATCAAATGACTAGAATGGATTTTGTAAAGTGTCTGTCTTATTATAGTAAATATTAAATAATAATTTATACGTCTTGCATATTATCTATATTATAAACTATTATTATAATGTAAGGAAATTAATGTCTTGTATTCGGATTTCGGATGCTTTCATAATAGACATTCTTAAATTAAACCTATATTTTTATTTTATCACCTGAGTGAGTTGGTGAGGAAAATACCTACCGGATTAATAGGAACCTTTAAATTTGGTGAGGAAAATACCTGTCGGATTATATGTTTTTACTGGTTGGTGAGGAATTTACCTCCGCCCATCTTAAATACCATCAAAACAAGAAAATTAGAATATCTCGGACATATTACACATGTAGATAGATACAACTTGCTCCAATTGATTATGCAGGAAAAGATTCAAGGAAAAAGAAGCATAGGGAGACGAAAAATACCGTGGCTGCGCAACCTGAGAGAATGGTTCGGATGTACATCAAATTAACTTTTCAGAGCAGCCGTCTCCACAGTCCGAATAGCTATTATGATTGCCGACCTCAGTCGAGGAGATGGCCACTGGCAATTTTAAAGCCACTCGAAAGTTAGTATGGGTTCCACGGCACCCGCGTCACCCAATGTGGCCTATGAATACGTCGCAATGATTTTAATTAAAATAGCATGTTTTTTGTTTTTAACTTTCAATACGAAAATCGTTCTAAAAAAATTTAATTATAAAGATTAATACAATCTGTAAAACATTATTCTGGGGCTATTTTCTTGGGCCATCTTAATACAATTTACTATTGTTACTCGAAATAAGACAAAATTTATTATTATGGTTACTATATTAGATACATTAATCACACTGATCTGGTTACCAATATTAAAATAGGAAAACAATGGAGAGAAAACACCACTATTAGTAAGTCAGATAGATATATTGCGAATCAGTGGCACATCATGTCCAGGGTCTGGAAAATAAACTCGCAAATGCGGAATGTTTTACTATGCTGGAAACCATACATCACACGGAGTCGGAATTATAGTTTCCAAGAAATTGAAATATTCCATTCTTAACTTCACTTCCCTTTCAGATCGGGTAATATTATTGCAAGTAAACGCAATATTATCCTAAACATTACACAAGTTTGCGCCCCAACAGTAGATAAAGACGAACACGAAATCTATGAGTGTTATCATACCTTAGAAGAGGCAATGAGAGCAACAAAGATTCAACATATTATTGTAATAATCGAGGACTTGACTGCGAAGGTAGGGCAAGGTAGCATTGGAGAACATATTGGATACTATGGCCAACGCTATGATCTTGGTGACAAAAACGAGAGGGGTGATCGATTAGTTCAATTTTACCAAAGCGAAGATTTAGTTATAACCTATACCCTTTTTTAGCTACATCTTCGTATGCTATTATACATTATGGTCCTCTCCACAACATTCACCTGAAAAATGGTGAGAAACAAAATAGATTACATCATAATATAAAAGAGATACCTACTGTAACGCTGTCAAATGTACGAAAACATACTCTGCGGCAGATCTTGGCTCGAATCACAATCCTTTAGTTTCTACAATTGAAGTTAAACTGAAAATATCATAAAACATTCTGCAAAATCGTTATGCTTAACTAAACTGAGAAATGAGAACATCAAAAAAGATGTAGAAACAAAAATTAACGAAAATCTCAATTATATAAGATTAAATAAACAATACAGGCAAAACCATCCAGGGTTATGATGCCAAAAGAAAAAGAAGAAGAAGAAAATAAACAATACAACTGATGTAGATAAAAAGAACATTGTATAAATATAAGCATAAAAGCAATAGGTAAGAAATATATCACCAAAACACAGAACACAAGAAACGCAAAGTGTGGATGACACAAGGGATATTGGCAGAGGCGTAGCTACCGCCGTATCAGTCGTATCAATTGTACGGGGCCCCCGACATTCAGGGGCTCCAGCGCGGCATGTCGAAACAGAATTCCATTCAAAAAATTGAACAAAATATTCGACAATTATTTCACTATTAAAACTCTTTGAAACAGTGTATATTGTTTGGATATCGACATTTTCGTGTAATGGATTCTTTATCTATATATTATAAACTATATTTATGAACAGGTACCTATCTATTTTATGCCTCTCGCGTTCTATAACAACAGAGCTTTTTTTGTTTTCAAGCTACTTTTTATTGTCTATTCACCGTTGGCTGTGTGTGAGACAACATATAATGTATAATGCCAAATTGCAATATTTGTAATCGCTTTACCAATATTTGGAACATTGAAACACTGTGTATTGTTTGCGTATATTTTCGTGTAATCTGTTCTTTATCTATAATTAGTACATGTATATAACCAGTATATGTATTTAGGTATATATATTTGCCGGACGCTCGCCGTTAAAGAACAAAGCTTCTTTGTTTACGCTCATTTTGTCATTTTCAATGTCCATTCACATTTGGCTTGAAAAAACTGAATCTGTTTTAAAACAATGAATATCAACAATTCAAATCTATTTTTCGACTTTGGTTTATTAGAGTTTATTAGGTTTATTATTATTATCTCTATTTGGGTGAAACATATGGGGAGAATCATATGGGGAGAAACCTTGTACCCTGTAAATGTACCCCTACCATATATTGGATCTTAACATAGAAGAGTTCGTTAAGGAGGACCCGAAAAAAATCTATACTTAGAAAAAGTCGAAATTAAGGTAAGGTAAGTTAAGGACATGCAGAACAGTATATATTTAAAAAATCTGACAGTTTGAGCTGGGCGTAAGCAAATGGATGAGTCACAAAGTTTAACAAAAAAAAGCGAATATTTCGAGAAATAAACCTCAGATCGAAAAACTAAAAAATACGTGTTTAATATTTTTTACAAATCCATCGAATGATACTAAACACGACCCGCCACGGAGAGGGGTGGGAGGTAAATTTAAAATTTTAAATAGGAACCCCGCGATATTTCGCGAAATGAACATCAGATCGAAAAACTGCAAAATACACGTATTTAATATTTTTGAAAAATCTATCGAATAACACCAAATACGACTCCCCACGGAGTTGGAGTGAGGGGTTACTTTAAAATCTTATATAGAAGCCCCCATTTTTTATTGTCGATTTGAATTCCTTACGTAAAAATAAGAAACTTTTATTCGAGACGTTTTCGAATTATGGATAGATGGCGTTATAATCGGAAAAAACGATTGTTGGAAATGGAAGATTAAATTAAAAAATGGAAAGTCCCCACTTAAATGGAAAATTTTACTTAACTTTCTTTGATTTTAGGACCTAATGTTCACAACCCAATAGGTCGTCATAACGCTCGAGTAACTGCAAATTTAGCATACTTTTCTCCCCTATATTATGCAATTTGTAATTTATTTAAATTTTGCAATATATAGGGTGTTTCATTAATATTTGGAAATAATTAAACTGTAGATTCCTGGGCTCAAAATATTAAGATTTAACCCAAATCACCTAGTTCGAAAATGGTTCCTAAAGGAGCTAGAGCTCTTTGAAGAAGGCATCTTGTAATTAGTTTTTTCAAATACCTCCAGAACGCTTCTATTTAGAGAAACGAAAACTGGTACACTTATTTACCTTCCTGATATAAATCGACTCCATAAATTGCGAATTTCTAGTACCTTTTCTACCTATTCTATTATATACAAGCGTTTTTGCTTCTTTTGTTGAACATTTTTTTAGCACTATGCAATATCAGTGGTGGAAAAGGGCCCCCGCGACAAACTTTGATATGGGGCCCCTGTGGGGCCAGCTACGCCACTGGATATTGGCATTCATGAACCAAATGCGAGAAGTAAAAAACAATCCCGCTTAGTATAAAGAATTAGACAGAAACATAAAAAGAATAAAATGTGCCAAAGAGTTGTGGAGTAAAAACTAATGTGAGAAAATGGAAAAAAATATGATAGCTTCAATATATTATACAAAAAAAGTAAAAAAGATAGAAGGGATTTAAAAGAAAAGCTACATAGAAAAAATCTTCCACAAATAAACAGCGAAATCGGTCATGATATAAATATTAAAAGAAGAAATATAAAACGGAATAAAAATTCTAAAAATGGAAAAGCAACAGGACATGACGAAATTCCTACAGAACTATTAAAGCTTATGAATGACAACTCTACTACAATAATATATTACATCTGTTTAAGGGGGGTATGGTTTGAAATCAACAAATCAAGCACATTTTTGTGCCGGCCAAATATTAAAAGAACTTACTAGAAAAGCAGTCGTTATGTTGACACAACTCTTCAACGCAGTTCTAAGACTGAAGTACTTCCCTGCACAATGGAAGGTAGCAGAAATCATATTAATTCATAAACAGGGAAAACAGCCAAATGAACGTAGCTCCTATCGACCAATCAGTTTACTACCAGCCTTGTCAAAAATAATGGAAAAGTTACTGATGAAGAAACTGATGGAAACTGTCGCAGCAAAAAGCTTAATCCCAGACTATCAATTTGGGTTTCGTCAGAAACACTCGACAGTAGAACAAGTGCATCGTGTTGTTAACACAATCATCAAAGCATTCGAAGATAAAAGTTACTGTGAATCAGCTTTTTTGGATGTGAGCAAAGCCTTTGACAAGGTGTGGCATGAGGGACTCCTTTACAAATTAAAAAAGCAGCTACCAACAACAATATATCTGATTCTAAAATCCTACTTAGAAGAACGATACTTTAGAGTCAGATACGAAAATGAAGTAACTAAACTACGCATCATCAAATCAGGAGTCCCACAAGGGAGTGTCTTAGGCCCAGTCTTATACCTACTCTTCACAGCTGATCTGCCATGTACTGATGACACAGTCACCTCTACGTTTGCTGATGACACAGCTATATTAGCAGTAAACAGAAATCCTGAAGTAGCAGCGACAACACTACAAACCAGTCTCAACAATATAACAACGTGGGCAAGGAAATGGCGAATTACAATAAATGAAAGTAAATCTGCACACATAACATTCACAAAATGCCATGGTGAAACGCCAAGCATTACATTCAACAATGAACGAATACCTAAAACAGACAGCGTAAAATATTTGGGGATACACCTGGACAAACATCTAACCTGGCGTACCCACATATGGAAAAAAAGAAAGCAGCTGGACACTAAATGGAAAAAGCTGTACTGGCTCCTTGGCAGAAAATCACAATTATCATTGCGGAACAAATTACTAGCTTACAATACCATTCTCAAACCAGTATGGACCTATGGAATCCAGTTATGGGGAACAGCCTCTAAATCGAACATTGCTATCATCGAGAGATTCCAGTCAAAAGCCCTGCGCAGTATAGTAGATGCTCCTTGGTTCGTAACAAACCGAGACATTTATAATGATCTAGAGATGCCAACGGTTACTGCAGTGACTAAACAGCTTAGCACAAACACGCTTAGAGCAACATCCAAACACACTGGCAATTAATCTGCTTGACAACAGTGAAGAAACCCGAAGGCTGAAAATAAGAACACCCTTGGATCTACCATTCCAACAGCAATAATTGTACATAATTGTATATTAGAAATTAATTTTAAATTGTGATAGTTTTATTTTATTTTTTAATATCAATGTAATAATGTAAAGTTACAAATTTTTATTGTTTTTAACATAAATGTAAGAATGTAAAAGTGCATACAGAGAGTGGATCATTGGACAAACTCTCTCTCACGACATTGTACCAATCAACATGTATGCTTATTGTTATTGTATGATGTAACAGATTGCAAAATAAACATTAAGCAAAAAAAAAAATTTTGTGAATTTTTTTCGAAGCTGTGGTACAATTATTTTATTTTTAAATTAAATAAGCATATTAAGTACAATTGAAAGAATATTTAGAAAAAAATTCAATCCAAAATATTGAAAAATAAGCCATTGGTGACAAATTTTGACAAGCAGCTCACAAAAAAATGGATTTTGCGGTGGACATCACAACTCGACACTCGATCATACGAAACAAAAAATTCAAAAATATTTAATTAGCTTATGAGTTTCGCGAAATCACAACGTTGAGTTTTTTTATTTTTAATGATTTTTGAATTTTTGGTAACACTCAGAAATCAAAAAAATGAAATTTTTGGTAAAATTTTTGTGAAAATCAACAGATTTATTATTGTTGAACAAAAAATAAGCAAAAAAAAATATCTCGACGTTGTTACCTCATGAAATATCTAAAGAAAACCTGTGCAAAATATGAGATAGATCGGTCGAGTAGTTTTTCAGTTACAATGTCCACCGCATTTGAAAAAGCAGTTTTGAGAAAAATGCGTTTAAAGTTTTGACAACTGCATCTTCATCTTCTTATTTGTCTGCCAAATCGTAAAGTGATGCACATTGGAATATGTTTTTTGAATCGAGGAGTAATCTACAAAAGAGAAGGCGAACAGTTGTTTAACGTTTCTCACTACGCTCAAGCGTGCTGGCGCGAAGTCGCGGCAAAGCGAGTCGAAGGTAGGGATATTCAACACCCTGTATCTCTGGTAATTTTAATCCGATTATTTTGAAATTTTCATAGAGTATTCTTGAAAGTATGCACTTTTATTTGAAATAATAAAAAAAATTAAATATTTCAAACCATACCCCCCCCCCCCCCCCCCTTAACACCATATACTCGTACATACCAGTATTATTCCAATACCAAAAATAGCTAATGAAAAATAATGTTCCTATCATCGATCAATCTTGTTAATGAGTCATTTGTTTAAGGTGTTCCTATAGAAATCATTCATAACCGTGTTTACAGAAAGTTGGAATGTAATATTAGACGAAGCAATAAAGCGCTAAAATCGGCCTTACCTCCGAAAAAAAGGACAAGACGGATCTTAATAATTATTTTTGCATTCGATTCGTGAATGCGCCAGGAAACTTGTGGCCCCTAGCCATGAGATAATATTGAAAAACTGCATACAAAAAATGCATTCTTAAAGTGAATCTCAAACAGACAATAAAAAAAATTCAAAACTCGTCAATTATCGGTGGAAATGAGTTCAATTTTGTTACTCGGGGGTTTTTGGGGTCGCTGAAAACGAATATGACGTCAAAAGTGATCTCCGGAGTACCTGTTGCCAAGAGTACCTACTGTTAACCTTGTCATTAAAATTCAATAAAGAATTAGTCAAAAATCATTACTCGGGGGGTTTTTGGGGCCGCTAACGACGAATATGACATCGTAAGTGATTTTCGGAGTACTTGGTGCCCAGGGTACCTACTGTTTAGCTCTCTTGTGAAGTTTTCGGCAAAAAATTTATTAAAAAATTAGTCAAAAATAATTACTCGGGGATTTTTGGGGTCGCTAACGACGAATATGACATCGGAAGCGATCTCTGGAATACCTGGTGCCCAGGGTCAGGGCCGCCGAGAGGGGTGAGCGGGCCCCGGTAAAAAGTGGAGGGCGGGCCCCCGGCAAAAAGTGAAGAACGAAAAAAATTGTTTAATTTTTATAGAAATAAAATTATTAATAATAAATAATAACAAACATTTCAAATATAAATTTTATTAAATTTTGATTATATTTATAATAGTGAAAATATTTATAATACAGGTGTTTTTCGAGTTTTCTGATCAAAATCATTCTTTATTCACAAAGTTGATAGGCAGCTAACCAATCCTGTTTAATTTTTTATGCGAAAAAGAAAACTAAAGGATCTTTCTGCTTCTGCGACTGTCACCGGTAATGTGCAAAATATTCTTAACGCAATAACGATTCGAATTTGAGATGTTTAATTTTATTAGTTAAGCAAATCTACTAGAGATAGTTGAGATTCACCAATATTATCGGTGTATATTGCTCTCAAATGGAAAATTGAACTAATTAATTCTTCACCGATGTCTTCTTTATAAAACTCGCGCAATACATATATCATTTTTTTTTAATATTGTCTTCATCCATATCTCGGAATATCCATAAAATTTGAAATAGCGAATGAATTTTATTTTCCGCATTAAATGTTCTGGTTAAATTGCTTATTATATATGACATTATTAAATATTTCCCAGCGAAATATTGCGTCGGGTTCAAAATTATCAGTGGCATCACTACTAGGCCCAGGCAAATCATCAAAAATCTCACAGGCTTTTTGCGCCGTTTTTCTTTATTTGATGTAAATACTGGATTTATTCCATAATTGCTGGTAACTAATTTAGATTCTTCAACATAGATTCTTGAATCATAGATTCACAGAGAAAACTAAATCGATAGTGGTATCAGAGGAACCGAGACGATGTAAATTGGTCGTAAATAACAAAATAATAGAACAAGTGATGGAAACGGAATACTTGGGAATAAAACTGTCAAGCTACGGAAAAGTGGAAAAAGAAGTAAAAAACAAGTGAGCATGGCGAACAGAGCAGCAGGATGTCTCAACAACACAATCTGGAGAAACAAATACCTCACAATGGAAACGAAAACCAGGATATACAGGGTGAGTCATGAGGAACTGTACATACTCCTACCTCGTATAGAGACCCCTATGGGGAATAACAAATGACCATTAAAAAGTGTCTGCTCCCATTGTTTAATAATATACAGGGCGAGTTTCGCATTTTGACAGAAAATTTTATTCGTCATAATTTTTGAACGGTCAGATCGATGCGTCTCTTATTTTGGTCAATCGTTACACTATTGCCATCTAATCAACTGATTTATTCAAACTAGAAAAAAATCAGGTCCGGCTTTAAAAAAATTAGTTCGTTTGGGTCTTAGAAAAAATTTCACCCTGTATAAGCTTTTTGAAGACTCTAATATGAATTTTACAAATTAAACAAACAGGCAATTAAAATAACATATTTATTTTTTTCCGCACACGATTGCTTAATTTTTTATAAAAAAATCAAATTTGATTATGAATTAAAAGTTTGGTAAAATGAACCATAGATTTAAAAAAAATAACTTTTATTACAAAAATGAATTTTTTTTAACAAATATTTAATTTATTTTATCACCCAATCAACTGATTTATTCAAACTAGAAAAAAATCAGGCCCGGATTTAAAAAATTAGTTTGTTTGGGTCTTAGAAAAAATTTCACCTTGTATACGTTTTTTGAAAACTCTAATATGAATTTTACAAATAAGACAAATAGGCAATTAAAACGGCGTATTTATTTTTTCCCCACACGATTACTTATTTTTTTATTAAAAAAATCAAATTTGACTATGCATAAAAAGTTTGGCAAAGTTTTTGCATAGATTTAAAAAAATTAACTTTTTTTACAAAAATTAATTTACAAAAACAACGTTTTTCTTAAAATTAAAAGTTTTACCATTTTTTTTTTCTATGACACGTCTAGATCTAAAACTTCCCATAACACTTCTTTTGGACTCTATAGTTTAACATAGACGTGATCAAATTGATAAATTTTAAATTTTTCCACCTAATTTTTGCGATTTACAAGTTTGCAACTTTTACAAGAAGAAGACTGAAAGTCTACAGCAATTTTCATAGTCTTCACAATGGTAAGAGGTATGTGCTGTAAATATTTCAGAAAAAAAAAATATTAAAATGGAACAGAATTGTAGCGAGTTAAACCGTGAGTTCATTTTTTTTACATTTTTAGGTTAAAATTCCGATTTTGACAAATTTGATTTTTTAATAAAAAATTAAGTAATCGTGTGGGGAAAAAAATAAATATGCCATTTTAATTGCCTATTTGTCTTATTTGTAAAATTCATATTAGAGTTTTCAAAAAGCGTATACATGGTGAAATTTTTTCTAAGACCAAAACGAACTAATTTTTTAAATCCGGACCTGATTTTTCTCTAGTTTGAATAAATCAGTTGTTTGGATGGTAACATAAGTTACTTATTTGTGCAAAAAAAATTAATTTTTGTAATAAAAGTTATTTTTTTTTTAATCTATGGTTCACTTTACCAAACTTTTAATTCATAGTGAAATTTGATTTTTTTATAAAAAATTAAGTAATGGTGTGCGGAAAAAAATAAATATGCCATTTTAATTGCCTATTTGTCTAATTTGTAAAATTCATATTAGAGTTTTCAAAAAGCGTATACAGGGTGAAATTTTTTCTAAGACCAAAACGAACTAATTTTTTTAAAGCCGGATCTGATTTTTTTCTAGTTTGAATAAATTAGTTGATTAGGTGGTAATAGTGTAACGATTGGCCAAAATAAGAGACACATCGATCTGACCGTTCAAAAATTATGACGAATACAAATTTCTGTCAAAATGCGAAACTCGCCCTGTATATTATTAAACAATGGGAGCAGACACTTTTTAATGGTCATCTGTTATTCCCCATAGGAGCCTCTATACCAGGTAGGAGTATGTACAGTTCCTCATGACTCACCCTGTATAAATCAACAATAAGACTGATAATGACGTATACAGCGGAAACAAGAGACGGCGAAAATACAAAGACTGCTGGAAACAGCAGAAATGAAAGCCTTACGAAAAATAACAAACCAAACTCTAAGAGATAGAGTAAGAAGTGAGGAAATACGAGCGAGATGTGGTATAGAAGAAATAAACATGTGGACCAAAAGAAGAAAAATAGAATGGAATCAACACATAGAAAGAATAACAAAAAATAGAATGGTGCGAAGAGACAAATCGCCAAATAGAAGAAGATCATTCGGACGATCGAGGAAAAGATGGTCAGATAATGTCAATTGAGGCTAAAAACCGAAGTAAAACAGCCATTGAGTCTATTTATAAAGTAGGAAAAAGAAGAAGATCATAGATTCTTCTGATTTTTTGTAAATCTTCTAGAAGCCCTGATATATTTTTAATCTCCATATCCATACCATAGTTTTATCTGACTGCACTGTAGTACTTGACTCCTGTGATTTATTGCTGTTTTAATTTTAAACCAAATCGATTAAAGGTCATAATATTAATATAGCCGAGTATTGCGGACGACGGACGACGCATTATGGACATAAAGTGAAGAGCAAAAAAAACGGAAAAAATTACGTCCTTGGTCTGGTCGGCGTCGGGCCCCTTACATTGCCGGGCCCCGGTAAAATATACCGGCTGTACCGCCCTCTCGGCGGCCCTGCCCAGGGTACCTACTTCTTATGGAGTTTTCGGCAAATTCATTAAAAAATTAGCCAAAAATCATTACTCGGGGGGTTTTTGGGTCGCTGACGACGAATATGACATAGGAAGTGATCTGCGAAAATCACTTCCGATGTCATATTCGTCGTCAGCGACACAAAAAACCCCGAGTAATGAATTTTTGCCTAATTTTTTAATGAATTTGCCGAAAACTCTATAAGATGTAGGTACAATATGGGCACCGGGTATTCCGGAGATCGCTTCCGATGCCATATTCGTCGTTAGCGACCCCAAAAACACCCGAGTAGTTATTTTTGACTAATTTTTTATTAAATTTTTTGCCGAAAACTCCACAAGACGAGGTAAACAGTAGGTACCCTATGCACCAGGTACTCCGGAAATTACTTCCGATGTAATATTCGTCGTTAGCGACCCCAAAAACCCCCAAGTAATGATTTTTGACTAATTTTTAATGAGTTTCATCAAGCTCAAATGAAGGAATAATAATTGTTAATGGGGAAGTAATAGAGAACATAATACATGCAGACGATACTGTGCTATTGGCAAGAACATCGGAAGAGCTTCAACTTTTACTAGAGAATATTAATAGAGTACGCAACTACGGTACCTACAAAGAAAACCATACCGAAAAAATACCAGCTTCTCAAATCACAAAGTAGATTAAGGGCCGGTTGTTCGAACGCTAATCAAGAAGTTGATTATAATCAATCAGTTCATTGTAATCAGTTTTCTTGATGGGAATCAAATCGATACATCAAAAATATATGTAAAACACTAATCATTAATTGATTGTAGGTAAAGCAGTAATTAAAATATAGCCGCAGCTCTTAAATTATTAAAAATTGCTTATTAATATTGATTTGTAAGTAAAAACAAGAAATTAACATCAGAAATAGTTTAATATGGTTTATTTTAGATTAAAATCAAAATAATAAAATAAATCAGTCAACATAACCTCAAAATATGACATCTGTCAGAAGGACCTTAAATCAAATATAATTGTAATTAAATATTTGATAATGATCAGTGGATTCCATTTTTGATTAGCGTTCGAACAACCGGCCCTTAATCTACAGTCAATATTAACAAAGTTACTCAAATTATTTAGAAGCCAATAAATGACTATACTTTAGTAGCATGTTTTCGGAAGGGTAAAAATGACTTTTTATTTTTTTTAAATACGTTAAAAATATAAGTATTCTTCTTTCATGTGGTTTCCACAGAATTGCTGTCTCATTGTTATTTTCTGAGCAATAACATTGAAAAAAAGCTGTGTGGGATAAACAAATTGAATCAAATTTAAACTAATAATTGACGAATCGTCTTAAATTTTTGTGTGTATTATATGGACTGTTTGGCTCTACTTTTCATGTAATATCAAAGTATTAAGTTTATTTTCGCGAAATTTATAGAAACTTTTTGATTTTTGAAATTTTAGTATTATTTTGATATTTCCGAAGTACCAAATAATCGTACCAAAATTCAAAAACTGCCATTTTAAACCTCTGCTCATCTACTACAAGACTAATACTCTAAATAAGATATTTAATTACCCTATTTTACCTGTAGCGATTTAAACAAAAAACTGCCATTTTTGACCATTATTTGTTAAGTACTAAAATTCTCGTCCGAACTGTGACGGGCATTCTTTTGTATTTATGTATAATGTACCTATTAGGTATATAGTACCCAAAAAACCTGTCTGCAACCTGGCTGGTCAAGTGTCCCGACAAAAACCTTATTTCTCTGTACTACCAGTTATGTTAATAGAAAATTATAACATAACTGCAGACTGCAGTGATGTCATGGATAGCATAAACAAATGTCATCGTAGCTACCGTACACTCATGTTATTTATGAAGAACCTCGTGTAACTTATGACGTCACTGTGACCGAGCAAGACCTCTTCACTTCCATCAGTTTCGTGCAAATATGAATTCAAATTCAACTGGGCCATGGGCTACACCTGAGACATTTTACCAGCAAACCACGATCGATCTTGGTTGCATTAAGCGTGGTTTGAACCGTACTGATTATTTTACATACCATGACCAAACTTTCAAAAAATCACAAAGCGATATTATTAATCTCGAAGAAGAAAATACTGGCACTGCGATTAAATTTGAAGAAATTAGTTTAGAATCACAAGAAGAAAATTTGGAATAGAAGATCCTTTCTAGTGCACAGCACAACAAAGCACGCCTAGATGAATAAAAATCCAAAAATTAAAAAAAAAGATATTTTCTATATACACTAATTAGTTTTAATTAAATTCTAAAAATTAAATGTAATAATATAAAATTATATTAATTGATGGTTTCGACCATTACTTAATAGAAATTCATTTTATCTAATACCAAAACACTAAAATTTTTTTTTTTCAATATTTCCAAAAAATTGATTATTGGTTAATGTGACATTAATTTATAATAAATTTTGTGAAAATATTGAAAACAAAAGTGTTTAGTGTTTTATTGTTAGATGTAATAATTATACTGTTGCAAAGTTTGTTTTTATTAATGTATCACTAAAGTTATTTAAAAAATTAATTTGTTTAAAGAAATATTGCTTAAATAATGATACGGCTCTCGAATGAGAATATTATTTGTATTTAGAGCGTTAAAAAGTACCTATATTTCGATAATTTTTTCTTAACATGTAGTTTTATTATGAAAACAGTACTTTTATTTTTATATAAATGGATTTGTGTAAATTCATTTATAACAAAATAATAAATTAAATTAAATTAATTAAAACATTTTTGATCAGTCGCTTCTTATAGAAAATTTATTTATTCTATTTTATTACGACTTGTTCAAAAGTTTTAAAGTTATAAGCAAGCAAATAAAAAGAAACATTTTCATTATTTTATTAACATTTCCGACCTATTTGACAGGTAGGGAAAATCAGTTATTATTAGGTTTGTTCTAGCAAACAGTCAAACTAGTCAGAAACCGTCAGCAAACAGTTGGTCAGTGAGACAACATAATACAGTCAGTCACCAGTGCTATCCCCTCTACTCGCTCTGGTCGACTATTCGCTGATGGTTTCAAACCGTTTGAAACTGATGCTAGAACAAACCTATTATTGAAGTTATCACATAACTTTTTCTGCAAAAATCAGAAGGACATCATTAACATCCTTTTCAAAACAGATCAGCTCTGGTCTATAAGTTTTCTAACAATAGTTATGCTTTTAGCGGCTATTTTTCAAAAACGTTGTTTTTTTAAACTATTCGAAGTTAAATCTCAATTAAGTATAGCTTTTATTAGATTTAATTTATTTTGATATTTTTTTTAAATCAATTTTGATAGAAAGATAACACTTATAACAGAAACGGAATTTATTTCTGGACGTAGTGAGTAGGTTAAGAAATTATTGATTTTTATTTAATCCTACACTTAATTTCTTTTTATTAAAGAAAACTAAATTTCTATTTTAAATAAAATTTAGTTTCCGGGGGGCTTGGACAGAAAAAAATCAAACGAAATTTACCCATTTTTTAATCATGTACCCAAATTATATGAATGTAGTAAGCAGTTGTGTTAGAAAAGTATAACATAACTGCAGTGATGTCATGAACAGCCTAGACAAATTCCAACGTAGCTACCGTACACTCATGTTATTTATAAAGAACCTCGTGTAACTGATGACGTCACTGTGACCGAGCAAGACCTCTACACTTCCACCAGCTTCGTGCAAATGTGAATTCAAATTCAACTGGGCCATGGGCTACACCTGAGACATTTTACCAGCAAACCACGATCGATCTTGGTTGCATTAAGCGTGGGTTGAACCGTACTGATTATTTTACATACCATAACCAAACTTTCAAAAAATCACAAAGCGATATTATTAATCTCGAAGAAGAAAATACTGGTACTGCTATTAAATTTGAAGAAATTAGTTTAGAATTACAAGAAGAAAATTTGGAATAGAAGATCCTTTCTAGTGCACAGCACAACAAAGCACGTATAGATGAATAATAATCCAAAAATTAAAAAAAAAGATATTTTCTATATACACTAATTAGTTTTAATTAAATTCTAAAAATTAAATGTAATAACACAAAATTATATTAATTGATGGTTTCGACCATTACTTGATAGAAATTCATTTTATCTAATAACAAAAAACTAAATTTTTTTTTTCAATATTTCCAAAAATTGATTATTGATTAATGTGACATTAATTTATAATAAATTTTGTGGAAATATTGAAAACAAAAGTGTTTAGTGTTTTATTGTTAGATACAATAATTATATTGTTGCACTGTTTATTTTTATTAATGTATCATTAAAGTTATTTAAAAAATTAATTTGTTTAAACAAATATTGCTTAAATAATGATACGGCTTTCGAATGAGAATATTATTTGTATTTAGAGCGTTAAAAAGTACCTACATTTTGATAAGTTTTTCTTAACATGTAGTTTTACTATGAAAACAGTACTTTTATTTTTGTATAAATGGATTTGTATAAATTCATTTATAACAAAATAATAAATTAAATTAAATTTATTAAAACATTTTTGATCAGTCGCCTCTTATAGAAAATTTAATTATTCTATTTTATTACGACTTGTTCAAAAGTTTTAAAGTTATAAGCAAGCAAATAAAAAGAAACATTTTCATTATTTTATTAACATTTCCGACCTATTTGACAGGTAGGGAAAATCAGTTATTATTAGGTTTGTTCTAGCAAACAGTCAAACTAGTCAGAAACCGTCAGCAAACAGTTGGTCAGTGAGACAACATAATACAGTCAGTCACCAGTGCTATCCCCTCTACTCGCTCTGGTCGCCTATTCGCTGATGGTTTCAAACCGTTTGAAACTGATGCTAGAACAAAGCTATTATTGAAGTTATCACATAACTTTTTCTGCAAAAATCAGAAGGACATCATTAACATCCATTTCAAAACAGATCAGCTCTGGTCTATAAGTTTTCTAACAATAGTTATGCTTTTAGCGGCTATTTTTCAAAAACGTTGTTTTTTTTAAACTATTCGAAGTTAAATCTCAATTAAGTATAGCTTTTATTAGATTTAATTTATTTTGATATTTTTTTTAAATCAATTTTGATAGAAAGATAACACTTATAACAGAAACGGAATTTATTTCTGGACGTAGTGAGTAGGTTAAGAAATTATTGATTTTTATTTAATCCTACACTTACTTTTTTTTTATTAAAGAAAACTAAATTTCTATTACAAGCATTTTAAATAAAATTTAATTTCCGGGGGGCTTGGACAGAAAAAAATCAAACGAAATTTACCCATTTTTTAATCATGTACCCAAATTATATGAATGTAGTAAGCAGTTGTGTTAGAAAAGTATAACATAACTGCAGTGATGTCATGAACAGCCTAGACAAATTCCAACGTAGCTACCGTACACTCATGTTATTTATAAAGAACCTCGTGTAACTGATGACGTCACTGTGACCGAGCAAGACCTCTACACTTCCACCAGCTTCGTGCAAATGTGAATTCAAATTCAACTGGGCCATGGGCTACACCTGAGACATTTTAACGGCAAACCACGATCGATCGTGTGAACGCTGTTGCCAGACAACGAAAAAAGCCAGCGACATAATGACTACATATTTCCACACTTATTTCTCTTAGCCTATTGATACCACTGTGATTTACATACTCGAATGAAATCGATGATTCTCTTCGGAAACTGTGCACTGAAACTACTGTGAAACGATTTGTGTATCGGATGTTAGCTACCGCCTGTCAATGCAATACCTACCAGAGAAAAATTCATTTTGCCAGATTTCGGTTCCTAATACGAAATTTACCAAAAATTTACTATAATGTTTTCGTACACGCAAAATATACTACCTATACATTTCGTGAACACGTGTGTAAACTCAAATATATATATATATTGTTAAAAATAGAGTTTTCATCATTTTTACTTTAAAATTAGCAATAATTATTTAGTTTAGTCTCCACCAATGCAAACTACATACAATTTATCGTATTTTAGCTCCAACTTTTCATATTATTGGGTATTTAAGCGCGAAGCCATTTTCTTCGAAAATAATGTTAGGCCTAGCGTAACACAGACAATCAATAAAAAATTGAAGAGTATTACTCCTTTGATGTGATGTATCACTGTCAAATACAGAAGTTACAATTCATCATGAATTATAGATCGGTACGTAGTACTGAAAAGTGTGTAAGAAAATAGTTAATTCCGAACTTTCTTTAATCAGAGGGTTAAATGAAATATAATAGAAAACTTGCAATTCAAAAACAAAAAACATGTGTTCATAGTAGATAAGGTGTTAAATATCTTTAAAAATCATTAAATTTCAATCGCTAATCTACCTCTGTGCTTGTAAATGACGTCATCTAAACTAAATTTGGAAGAAAAACAGCGCAAGTGGCGTTCGGATTTTCCGATTAGTTCGAAATAAAACGTGACGATGTTCAATTTGTCTAAAGCCATTTCCAGAAAAACGACGCCAGCAAATAATAAGGAACTTGGGGTATGGTTTTAGGCCACTCAATGGCCTGACCCAGTTCAGAAGACGTCGCGATGTGACAAGATCAAAGCATCAGAAACAAGAAAGTCAGCAAAAATTCAAATTGTAACTTGAAGCAAAAAAATAAGTAAGTATGTAGATTTATGTTCAGTCTATAGTACTTACTTTGTGGCTGGTCCAATATGTTTGCGATAGCGGTCGCCCCAAAGCCCGTCGCAATCCCGTCGAATAGTCGTGGAGGTCAGGTTAACATTGGTCGTATGAACGAAATAAATGTAGCTAGGCGCCCTATAACGAACGCACCCAAGCACTACACGCACACAAACTCAACTCGCTATCTCACACGTCGCAACTCGCAACACTCCGACCCTCTCTGACTTGTTCTGCAATAGAAATATTTAGATTTTCCACCGTCAGAGGCTCCACCTTACAAGTTTCCGTGTGAAAAGCTCAAAAATCGACCCACCATTTAGTAGCAATTTTCCGGTCCAAAAATTTGATTATTTGGATGTAATACACATATACGCGCTCGCATTCAAAGTGCTCTTAAAAAGTTGCAAATATTTAAGCCTCAGAATTATTTTTATCCCTATATTCCCATTTTCCTCAAATTTCGCGAAAATTTTCATAGTCGCGCTATTCAATAATTGAATTCCGCCTACACGATTCGGAGAAAACACTCTACATGCCACCATCTAGTGGCTCTCAGAAGCATTAAAAAATAATGAATGGAGAAATCTTCAAAAACTTTTTGTCCTATTTTTTTGTTTTTTTGAAAATGAACATGGGACCTTAGCTTTTCTTTACGGTCCTTAGTTTTCGTTCAAAAATTTTGATTACAATTTTTTTAAGATCCTTTCGACTTCGTGTAACCATCGTTTTCTTGGTCAATCACCTCTTTTTTTTTCATACATTTCTGTGCAGTAGCGTACTGATAGATCCGCGGGCCCTAGTTCCAGTTGGGATGCGGGCCCCCCGCCCAATAAAAACACACATTGTATATTAAAAGTTTTTAATAAACATTAAATATAAATCATCATATATTTATAAAAACTCAAGCTAATTTAAAACAGTAAATTAATATTAATCCTATCGTTTTTCATTTTATTTAATTTAATCAGTTAAGCCCATTCGTACCTTTCGGTGTTGGGCTGTTTACAACTAGTTCAATATCTACATTTCAATACATTTTAATAATTATACAAAACTTTTATTTTAACAATACAATTTTAATAAATATAAATTACTTATTTGACCCATTTTTCTGTCCATATGTTTTAATCTTGTGGTGCTTCTTTGATACTTCTTTTCCATGCTGTTCTATTTTGAGCCAATTGTTTTACCATACTCCATTGCAGTCCTCTCTTCTCTGCTTCTTGTCTAACTTGTTCTTCCCATCTCATTCTTGGGCGACCTACTTTATTTTTCCCTTGTACTCTGACTTCATATACTTTTTTCGTTATTCTTGTGTCGTTTAGTCTGTGGATGTGGCCCAACCATCCTAACTGTCGTTCCCCTATAATTGTCTCTATGGGTTTTATCTTTAGAGCTTGAGTTATTGTGTCGTTTCTTATTTTGTCTCTTCGTGTGACCCCTTCTATTTTTCTCAAGAATCTCATCTCTGTAGCTTTGATTTTTCTTTTGTTGTTCTTTGTTAGCGTCCACGACTCACTCCCATAGACGATTGATGGTCGAACCACTTTTTGGTGCACTTGTGTTTTGACTTCTTTGGGTACCTCTTTCTTTCCAAAGAACGTATTTCTTAATGTATTATAAATTGTCCCTGCTTTTCCTATTTTATTGTTTATTTCTTTGTCTATTTTACCATCTTCTTCAATAATTGTACCTAAGTAGTTGTAGCTGTTTACTTGTTCCAAAACTTGTCCTTCTACCTTAATTTTTATCACTTTTTTTGTAGTTGCCATAACCATTGTTTTACTTTTATCTGTGTTTATTTCCATGTTCATTTTTCTTAGTTCTTTTATATAAGTGTTTATTATTTGTTGCAGTTTCTCTTCCGTGTCAGCTAACAATACCATATCATCTGCAAATATCTGCAATATCATGTCTTTAGATTTCTCCTTGCATTGCTTTATTGCGTCATCTAGTACCATTGAGAAAAGTAATGGACTTAGTACACAGCCTTGTTTTAGTCCTATCTTTGCCTGGAATTCATCAGATTCTTGATTGTGAGTCCTTATTTTTATTTTATTATTTTTATATAAGGCTTTAATTATTTCTATCATATCCTTTTCTATTCCATTTTTCTTTAAACATTTCCATATATCTTCCCTTCTTATTCTATCAAAAGCTTTTTTCAGATCAATAAAGCATATGTGTATCTCTTTGCCTTTCATCAATAGTTTTTCTCCTATTTGTCTCAATATGAATATCAGATCTTGGGTACTCCTTCCTTTTCTGAAGGCATGCTGGGATTCTTCTAGTTTTATTTCTAGTTTTTCCCTTAGCCTTTTTTCAATTATTCTATTAAATATTTTGGCAGGAACGCTTGTCAATGTAATACCCCTATAATTTTCGCAATTTCTTACGTCTCCTTTCTTAAACAGTGGTACTATTATATCTGTTTTCCAATCAGATGGTATTTCCTTTGCTGTGATTATTTCATTTAGTAGTTCTCGGAATTTTTCTTTTGAATTTTCACTCATGTACTTTAACATTTCAGCTGTGATTTCATCTTGGCCTGGAGATTTTCCCAATTTTAATTTGTCAATGGCTTCTGCAATTTCCTCTTTTGTTATTTGCTGCATTTCCTCTGTATTTTCGATCATGTCTTCCTCTCTGTCATGTTGATATTGTTTTCATTCTGTTAGTTCTTCAAAGTACTGCTTCCATCTTTGCATTATTTCTCTTTCTGTAGTTAATATATTTTCTTCTTTATCTCTTATGTTTCTTAATCTATGTGTTTTCTTTTGTCTTAGCTGTTTCAATGTACCATAGAACAATTTTTGGTTATTAAAATAGTTTTCATTCATTTTGTGTCCAAAATCTTCCCAAGACTTCTTTTTTGCCGTTTTAATTTCTTGTTTAATGTCGTTTCTGGCCATTTTATATTTTTCGAAATCGTCCTCCGATTTGGTTTTTAGATACATTTTCCATACTTTTTTCTTTTCTTTCACTTTACGTTGTATTTCCGCTGTCCACCATTTACTTTTCTTCGAATATATGTTTGTGATTTTAGTTGTTCCGCATACTTCTTTTGCTGTTTTCAATATGATTTCCTTAAATTGCTTCCATTTATTTTCTATTCCTGTGTTAATTGCCTTTATAGTCTCGAACTGTTTGGTTAACTTCTTCTGGTATTCCTCT
Organism: Diabrotica virgifera virgifera; assembly: GCF_917563875.1. Taxonomy (NCBI): domain Eukaryota; kingdom Metazoa; phylum Arthropoda; class Insecta; order Coleoptera; family Chrysomelidae; genus Diabrotica; species Diabrotica virgifera. Next base: position 6,452,638 of record NC_065452.1, on the reverse strand, counting down.
TTACTATCTATTTCTCTTAATTTGTAGCTTTTTATTTTTTCTTTAGTTATCTTCTTTCTTTTTTCTGTTGTGTTATGTGTGTACACCCTTAGTTCCATTATAAGCAAGTAATGGTCACTGCTTATTTCAGCCTCTCTTTTTACCTTTACGTCTTTTATCATCTTTAGGTCTTTTCTTTTTATTAGGAAATAGTCTATTATAATCGTTTTTCATACTGACGTAATTGATCACTTTACTCCAGCAGTTTTTATAAATAATGAAGATCAAACATTTTCTACATCTAAATTTCCAATCATAATTAAAAACCTTAATATCGAAAAACTAAAACAGCTTTTAAAAAATGAATATTAGAATGCAAATTACATCAACAAAATATATTCTCAAATTGCATATATTTACATTGCATATATAGTCCAGGGTAATAAGGTTTTTTCATGGCACTCGAGCAGCCAGGGTACTGAAGGGTTTTTTCGACAGGTAATACCTATGAGAACAAATTGTAACTATTTCCTGCGTAGGATCTGGCGGCTATTTTTATTTATAAACAATTTAATGTCGAAAAACGGCATTTTTCCGTTTTTTTTTTTCAAATCAATGGAAAACAGTGTACCTTGTGGTTACATTAGTACAAAAATCTTCGAGAACATGGAAAAACCTTTAAAATTTACAAAGGTTCATACACTTATTTCTAGTGTTTTTGTATCCTCAACTGATTGGACATTTTTTTATAAATTCATAAAAAACATGGACTAATGAAAATACTATCTTTTTTTATTACTATTTATTGAACTATTACGTTTATTTGGATTAGGTGGTAGAGGCTGTAGTGGGCCAAATCTAAAAGGAAAGGTGGTAGAATCTGTAGGGGATTGTGAAACAGAAGTGGATACTTTCCTTTTTTATTTGCATTATGTTCAGTATTAATCCTACTAGGTCCAGAATTTTGTTAGTTTTTTCATATATGGTCTTAGAATGGTAGGTTGAGATGACGTAATGTCATCAGATACGTTAGGTAGTTTTGGAAATTTTCTTTATCAAGATTTGACAATATCGAAAATTTATTGTTACTAATAAATCCGGAAAAAGATGATTCATTTAACCTTTTTGCTTCGAAAAAGGAGATTTTTTTGATCTAACATAATGTTTTTAATTTTTTTGTTCCTCATAAATGGGACAACTATTGGAGATTGGAATAGGATCTTCACTTTTACAATGTATACAAAAGGTTTTTTTAGTATCGCATATGTGACTATCATTTTTAATTTCTGCACATCGTATACAAAATTTGACCAAATTTTAGATATTAGTAACATTATATTACCCTGCCTACGAATCTTTCTACCTGCAAATACGCAAAATTAACTGCGACATGAGTTAGTAAAACAATTCCTTCAAATTAGTCTAAGATCCGATATAAGGTCGAACTGCACCGATCTGTTTAATGGAAAAAAATTATTTTATATGTAAATTAGTATGTTAAACATTATAAAAAACAAGGGGTGCCTGATATAATCCTGTTCTGACTATAATTAATTAATAATTAAAAAATGATTTTTTTTTATAAATTTGACTGACGTGTTTAACAAAAAAAATTAATACTATCGGTAAGTGCAAAGCCTATAGGATATGTAAAAATAGGGGTGCCTGTAAAAAGTCAGTTCTAAATGGGGGTTGCCTAATTTTTAAAATTTTACAGCGTCTACTTATGAATAATTGAACATGTGTAAAACTTTGTTATTACTAATTTTACGAAAAAAAGTTATTCTTTATAAAAAGTTCTGCATGATGTAAATCCTATGATTCAACCATCAGATGTCAAATTTTATCAATCTTATACGAGTTATATCAAAAAATGTTAATTTCGGTCAAGAGTGACTTCGACCTTTCGAAAATTGCTATTATGAAACGGTATTAATAATCAAAAAAAATGTATTAGTGCGCAATTACATCATTATAATTTAAAAAAATGCAAATTTTTCCGAAATTAGATTCTAAACTTCATTTTTATTTCTTACAAGTAGGATAACTCTTTTATTATCAATTTTGCGAAAAAAGCAATTGTTCATAAAAAGCTTTGAATTGTCTAAAACCTAAGGTGCAGCCATCATCAATTTTATAAATTTTATACGGGGTATGTCAAAAAATATGAATTTCGCTCGGGAAAAAAGTTATTCAGCATTAAAAGTATGTTGCAATATAGAATTAGATCCTTAAAATTGGAATATTCTGAAATATAAAAGTATGAAACAACTCTTTGAGCGAAATTCATTGGCAAAATTGGCAAAAAAGGAAAATCACTGGCAAAAGCTCGCAATATATGTAGGTACTTATATAATTACAAGTATGTACTATGAAATATCCAATAATTTGGAAATATATTTACATTAGATTAATTAAAAAAACTGTAAACATTAAATATTGAAATATATTATAATATATTTTTCAATACAAATTCTAAAATCGGTCAGGAATTTAGACATTTTTGACAACTTTTTTGAAAGGAACATTCGATATTTCCATATATTTATCTGTTGCCTGGAAACGAAAAATATCTGTATGGAAATCTTATTTCCTTACAGGAATTTCCTGTAAGGAATAGTATACTGTAGAACAAATAAGAAAAAACGACATATTTCTCACGAGCGCAGACATTTGTTGGCACGAGCCGAGGAACTAGGCGAGGGCCGCAAATCAAGCGAGGGAGAAATATGTAATTTTCTCATGTGTTGTACACTGTACTTTTTCTATGGATGCGGTTTTGTCAAGAGTTCAAACTTCAAAATTTAATAGTTTAGGTGTTTTTAGGTATATTATATGCACAAATTGAAATAAAATCATCACCTTTCCGACTTACTGTAGCCTTCTTTCTTTAATTGTAAGTTCAACTTCCTTCTCTTTACCTATTCTTCTCAGTACTTCATTGTCCGTAACTCTATCTACCCAGGAAACCCTCACAATTCTTCTATAGGTCCACATTTCAAAGGCGTTAAGTCGTCTCATTGTCTCCACATTTAACGTCCATGGTCCATAACTTATGGTTTTGAATAATAAAATTCTTGTACTGAATAAAATATCTTTAATAATTATTTTTTAGTTTTTAATTTGAAATTTTTTGACAACTGACATTGTTCATTTATATTTACATCCTTGAAAAAGATAAACGTTTCAAGTAACTATGCTTTCTGGTTGCAATTTATAACGATATTTGAATGCTTTATTTATAATGAATAATATATGAGAGCACTTATAACCGGCAAAATAACGCAAAAGATGGAAAACATATTAAGTAAGATAAAAAGAGATGAACCTAGTGGAGATGTTAAATTTAGCGATAGTAACTTATATATTGACATTATCTTGATTGTTTTCCACCTTTAGACGTATCGGATGAGTTTGAGAAATGCCACTGTCACAGTGACAGTTTTAGTTGACATACTCCTCTGATACGTCTAAAGGTGGGAAAAAATCAATATAATGTCAATCTATATAAGTTACTATCGCAAAATTTATCAACTCTACTAGTTTTGTTCCCTTTTATCTCACAATTTAATATGTTCTCCATCTTTTGCGCTATTTTACCGGTTATTAGCACGCTCATCACTGTATACATATATTGCGAGTTTTGGCAGTGATTTTCCCTTTTTGCCAATTTTGCCAAGTTTGCCGATTTTGCCAATGAATTTCGCTTAAGAGATTTTTTATACCTTTATATATTTCAGAATATTTCAAATTATAATGATATTCTACTATATTGCAACATATATTTAATACTGAATAACTTTTCTCCGGAGCGAAATTCAAAATTTTTTTATATACCTCGTATAAAGTATATAAAATTGATGATGGCTGCACCTTAGGTTTTAGACAATTCAAAGCTATTTATGCCTCTGTAGTTTTCACAAACTTTTGGGTTTCCTTTTTTAAATATCGGAATAATTAACCCTTTTTCCCATTCTTTAAGCATTGATTCTTTTATCCAAATCTGTTTAATCAGGATATACAATCTTTGCTGTATTGCTGTCCCTCCATGTTTAATCAACTCATTAACTAAACAGTCTGTTCCCCCTGCTTTATTTTGTTTTAGTTGGCTTATCACTTCGTTAAATTCTTCTGCCGTTGGTATGTTTTGTTCAGGCCGTTCTTCTTCTGTTATTTCCAAAACTTCATCTTCATTTGCTTGTATGTTTTCTTGCGTTAAGAGATTTTTGAAATAATTTTGCCACTCATTCTTTTCTATTGTTGCCATATTTAATTTTTTATTTTGCTTGTTAATATATTTATACAGCTTGCCGTTGTTTTTTGTGTCTTTTTCCAGTGCATTCATGGTTTCTTCAATCCACTCTTCTAAATGTGGTTTATAAGATCTTGACCACAATGATAAATAAACGATTGATGGAGCATACAGATATAAAAATAGGGGATTATCAAAATGGTTTTAGGAAAGGAAGATCTACCGTAGATACCATACACATAGTGACTCAGACAATCGAGAAATTCTATGAATATGACATGTGGCTGCATATCCTCTTTATTGACTTCAAGCAAGCATTTGACAGTATTAAGAGGCCAGAAGTAGTAAACGATATGAGGAATATAGAAGTGCCTGGAAAGATGATAAGACTCGTGGAAATGACGATGAAAGAATCAAAGGCATCCGTATTAACGCAGGAAGGAACAACAGAAGAATTCGAATACAATGCAGGAGTAAGACAAGGAGATGGGCTGTCAACTACGCTCTTTAACATAACTTTAGACGCCATAATTAAGACGTGCAAACTCAATGGGACGATCACCAACAATTCAGTCCAGATAGTAGCATATGCTGATGACCTAGCGGTGCTGGCGAGAGACAAAAGAACCTTAGATGACATAACCAGACAAATTGAAAAGGAAGCGGTGAAAAGAGGCTTAACAATAAATGAAGAGAAAACTAAATACATGAAAATAGAGAGGAAAAACAAAGATACAGAGGAAAGAAATATAAAAATCGGGAATTATAATTTTGAAATAGTCAGTAATTTTCAATACCTAGGAGTCACAATTAACAACAAAAATGAAAGAAACATAGAAATTACCAACAGAATACAAGCGGGTCATAGAGCATATTATAAGTACAAAAGTATTTTAAAAAAACAAAAAAATCAGCAGGGTTACGAAAATCCGAGTATACAGAACAGCAATTCGAACAGTGGTGATATATGGGGCAGAAACCATGAGCCTAACAAAGAGGGAAGAAGAAATGTTAAAAATATTTGAAAGAACAATGGTAAGAAGAATTTATGGACCAAAGAAAACAGTGCACGGAGATTATGAAAGGCTCTTGTATTTAGAAATAAGAGACATACTAAGAGGTGAGGACATAGTGAAAGCTATAAAATCCCAGCGACTACGGTGGTATGGACACTTAAGAAGAATGGGAGAAGAAAAGATGTAAGAAAAGTTACAATGTGGAACCCAACTATAACAAGGGCGAAAGGAAGACCAAAAAGCAGGTGGGAAGACCAGGTATTGGAGGACATAAAAAGATTGGAAGTGCCAAGATGGAGACAGAAAATACAGGACCGGGATATATGGAGGAAAATAACAGAGGACGCAAAGAGGAACCCTAGATTAGACTAGTTAACTTGAGAGAAGAAAGAATGTGGAGTGACTCACCACAATAAATGAGTCAATGAGCTCAATAAGAGTGGCTCCAACTCCGCACGGAGTGTATAGCCTGTATACAGTGTATATATATAAAGCTATTTATGAACAATTGCTTTTTTTCGCAAAATTGATAATAAAAGAGTTATCCTCCTTGTAAGAAATAAAAATGAAGTTTAGAATCTAATTTCAGAAAAATTTGCAATTTTTTTTTTAATTATAATGATGTAATTCCGCACTAAAACATATTTTTTGATTATTAATACCGTTTTATAATAACAATTTTCGAAAGGCTGAAGTTACTCTGGGCCGAAATTAACATTTTTTGACATAACTCGTATAAAATTGACAAAATTTGACATCTGATGGTTGAATCATAGGATTTACATCATGCAGAACTTTTTATAAAGAATAACTTTTTTTCGTAAAATTAGTAATAACAAAGTTTTACACATGTTCAATTATCCATAAGTAGACGCTGTAAAATTTTAAAAATTAGGCAACCCTCATTTAGAACAGGCTTTTTACAGGCACCCCTATTTTTACATATCCTATAGGCTTTGCACTTACCGATAGTGTTAATTTTTTTTGTTAAACACGTCAGTCAAATTTATAAAAAAAAATCATTTTTTATTTATTAATTAATTATAGTCAGAACAGGATTATATCAGGCACCCCTTGTTTTTTATAATGTTTGACATACTAATTTACATATAAAATAATTTTTTTCCATTAAACAGATCGGTGCAGTTCGACCTTATATCGTATCCTCTACTAAATGTAATATAACTATATTTCGTCTGGTGACGTATTCTGTTTTAGCGTCTTTTTCTATTTTTCTATGAATTCTTTTAATGTCTATATATTTTTTCAAATAATCAGTATCATACCTCGTCTCTACATCGCGAATAATTCCCTTGATTTCCAAGAGATGGTTAGGGATATACCTATGCTTTTATTTTCATCCTATAACTTATGGATAGATAGATAGATACGTTTATTGACAATTTTTACATAGTAAACACTACATGTCACAATATAAATAAGTCACTTTTGTATACATAGGAAATAAATAAGAAATAATACAAGAACACATAATATAACATATACAGTGAAAAATAGAAATATAAAAAAGAATGTGTGTGTACTTTGTACGCACGTAAGAAGTTATACTTCTATTATATGATTTAAACGAAATTAATATACTTTTTATTTATATTTTGTTTAAATATTAAACTAATTTTTACTTACTACTTCTCAAACATTTTTATTAGAACAGTGCCAAAAATTAAAATAATAAAAGAATAAAACACACACAAACACATTAAACAAGCCACAAATGATGTCTGAACATTAATTGTCGAAATTTTTTTTAACTAAATACGTATTTTCTGAAATTATATAATAAATAGACTTACAATCATAAAATGTATTAAAAAAAAAACAAAAAAGAAAGTTTCTATTGGGACTCGAACCAGCGCTGATAAGAGCGGTTGGTATTGGAATTCATTCGCCTTCTCCGCTTAGCCACGGACACTATGTGTCATTATTTACGAAGATCGACTAACTAAACGGATTAAACTTGTGATATTTTGATATTTTGAAAATTGATCAAATTATTTTAATTTTGAATTGAAATGATTTAGAATTGAAAAAATACAACAAAACATAGAGTAAAAAAACAATATATTAGGTGAATATTGATAGAAATTTTGATGGTAATCAAATTATATAAATAAAACTATTACATACTATGTATTTTGGCAGATCAAATAGGTAGGTTTATACCCATGATACATTAACAATTATTACGTACCTGTTGCTTTTAAAAACTATTTAAAAGTCACTACAATATTATAAACTTTTTTGTTTCTGTCCTCACAACAATAAAACTAATATATTATACATTTGTTTACCTTTACCTTTACCTCCAAACCACAGCTGCCATATCGGATAATTTTTGACATGTCATTTGAACATCCAATCAGAACAAAGTTATAATGCGCATGCGCCGGGCTGATAGGTTTTAACATATAAAAAATCACCCTCTATCGCCGGTAAAGAAGTATAACTTCAAAAACAATTCAGTTAGGTGTAATATCGCACCTTGAAAACCATAGGGCAGTAACTGCAAAAATCATAATATCGAGTTATGAGCATTTTAAGTTTTTGTAAGGTTAATTTTATTTCCTGTAGTTCCAAAAATTAAACTACAAACCTGATATTTGGTATAATTGGCTTTAATTTTGCATATTTTTATATAAATTAAGAAGTACATAAAATTTGCTAAAATTAATAGGTATTTTAGCACATACGGCCATATGGTTTTAAAAAATATATCAATTTTCGCAAATGACGCAGTAAAAATGCATATCAAATAACAGTTTTTTTATTTAAGATTGTACTTATTTATTACAAATTTTTAGTGTTAACACTTAATCAAAGTGTTACATATTATAATCTGTCTGTTCGTCTTCTATTGTTGCATTGGTCACGTGTAAATCTGCATAAAACCTATGATAGTGCTCTTGAATAACATTAGCCTTGCATAGTGAGAGTCTACATCTTGTTTTTTGAGATTGCATATTCCTGGTGGATGCGAATATGCTTTACTTAGTTCCATCTTAGCCACCATCCCTCGTTGTTTTTGCCTTATATTAATGGTTCTGAACTCTGTATCGTTAAAGCTTGCCCTAACCTAAAACTTATTTTTAAATGTCTTCTCCACCTAGTTCATCTTATGTCATTCCAGACGACAGACGACCTGATTTCCTTCTTCGTCAGTGTTATAATTATTCCCCATTTCCTTACATCGTTTTTTAAAGTCCAATATATCCGATGTACACCTTTCATTAATTTTATATAAGGTTCACCTGTTTTTTTCGCTGTTTGAACTACTGTGAACCATTGCGCAGCCACGTAAATTGGTCATCTTTTAAAGCCTTTTTTTGTTTCTCAATCAAAGAATGCACGTTATCTACCGTATTTTAAGAGTGACTCGTTATCAAAAATTTGTGGGTAATTTTAGGTATGTTTTCAATTTCTGTACTGCATATTGATAAAGATAGACAATATACTTGTTCTTATTTCGCCCACAGTAGTTATCTGAGTATAATATTATTTCTTTTTCCCTGGCATGGTTCCTCAGAAATTTTAACAGGAACGACGCTATTTCATTTGAATCACGATTAGCAATTCGCTTGAACCAAAGACAGAAGTGTCCTGCATTTGTGGTCCGGTAAAAAAATGTGAAATTAAATAATGTTGATAATCTGCTTTTGTAATAAAATAAAGAGACTTCGCCTCAGGCGTCGGTAGTAATGATTGTAAATCAAAACAAGAAGTGATGCAATTGTTGGATTTTGCAGATTTTAAGTCATTTATTTCTCTTTCCTATTGAGTTCCACTTCCTGACGGTGAGTATTATAGACTGTTTCTAATGTCGATTTATCTAATTAATTTCTGTAACTTTCTCACCGCAAGCAAAGGTATTTTTAGGCTTAAAGAAGTGTATATTAAATTCTGTGTGAAATATGGTCATCATCGTAGCGTAATTTCCGAACACCGAAACTTTTTCTTTGCAAAATTTTATATAATCGCGATGAATATCAGCAAGAGTTTTGTCATCGCTGACGAATTATCTGGTAATTTGTTTCCTTAGGTAGTGAGATTTCACTCTAAGAATGGACTCAATGTAAATCATTTTGTTTTGTTTCACGACTTCGTTGATTATTTTTCCATTCTTATGAGATGAGTTCCTCGCTTTTCTTTTGGGATAAACCCATCTGCAGTACGACGTTGTATATTAATTTGTTATAGTCTTGTCGCTTATTTCCAGTGTTGCAATGAAATCTCTCTACAGCACTCGTATGTTTTGTTGCATTTAAAAGATTTTTCCTTAGTACATCTCGCTTTTATTTTACGAGCGTGGGTCACATTTTGCACATATTGCCATATAGATCTAAGTTTTTGTTCCAATTTTAGAACCGTAGAGCATCAACTGCAGATAATGCCTGATGGTATAAAAAGAAGAATCGATTTTTGATAAAAGCCATAAGGATGTATCTTTCTGGTGCCGAACTTAAAAATTTTTTGCAGATAAAAAATAGATTTTTTTTCCTATTAGACTGCATTCAAAGGTCATTTCATGAAAAAATTGCAGTTATTGCCATATGGTTTTCAAGGTGCGATATAGTTTTCATAAAAACGACCACACTAGGAGCTCAAATAAACAAATTCCTGTATACTATATAAACAGTGTTCCAGCAGGAAGTGTTTTGCTAATTTATAAAATTGTTTAGAATTCATTGCCTTAATATCAATATTTTTGTTTAGGTTTAAAAAACAATTATACAGATTATAATCTATTGTATTAAGTTGTGTAACACACAATCTGGAATATGGTATAATGAATATGACTTTTGTTTCTTGTATTATACTGATGTTGATCAGCATGTGTTTTTACATCTTGTGTATTATTATGAACAGATAACAAAGTTTCAAATAATATATATTGAAGGTAAAGAAAGAATGCCATACTTTTTAAACAAGGGTTTACAACTGGCGCGATATTCCGCTGAGTCAATAATTCGGATTGCTGGAATATGTCAGGATACTATGAACCATTCCAAAAAAAACTGACCTAAGAATATCTCGACTCACAGAAGTAGCCAACCTGCGCATAGCAAAAATCTATAAGGCAAGCAATCCTTCAATATGGTGCGACCAGTTCAACCTTGTATCCATAGTAACACCTAGTAACTTTACTGGTTCAGATGGTTTAACCCATCTATCAGAACTAAACACTATTGTCTGGGTTTTCTGCTCGTTTAACTTAAGTTTGTTACAGTTAAACCAGGATTTAGATTTTTCTAATATTTCCTGACTGTAATCAGTTTTACCTCTACATAATAAGGTTGTGTCATCTGCAAAAAGAACACAGTGGGTGTTATCCAAGGCACTTGTTAAATCATTTAATATATCAAGAATAGCAGAGGTCCCAAAACTGATCCTTGTGGTACTCCAGTTGAAACTGGTAAAGGATTAGATTCTTGATTATTAAATGCAACAATCTGTGTTCTTCCTGTAAGATATGATTTTAAAAGGTCGTGTATGGTACCCCTTATTCCATAGTACTCCAATTTTATTAATAGTGTTTGAATATCCACACAATCAAAAGCTTTTGTAAGGTCACACATTAAACCATTAGTAGGTTCACCTACATCAAAACCGTGAACAATATGTTCTATTACTTGTAATAAATCTTTAGTTGTTGAGTATTTTTTTCTAAAACCAAATTGAGAGCTAGATATAATTGATTTGTTATCCAAATAATTTGCTATACGATCTTTAATTAAGATTTCAAAAATTTTACTTATTGTTGGTACTATGGTAATAGGTCTGTAATTGTCTGGATCATTTTTATTTCCTTTTTTATGAAGTGGAATTACTTTTGATATTTTGAATACATCAGGCCAATAACCCTCTTTAATACATTTGTTAAATATTATTGTGAGTGGTTCAATAATTGTATCTAGCGATTCCTTAATAATTTTACTGTTAAAACCATAGTAGTCAACACATGAGGAATTCTTTAATTTATGTATGTGTTACAGTTCAAGTTGATTATCCAGTTGGAGTTGACTCCAACTAGTTAGAGTCAACTCTAACGGCTGGTTTCAGTAAAAGTTGATTATAAATATAAAATGAAGATTTATATTCAACATTTACTAGTAAAAGTAGACTCCAACTAGGAAAAGTATACTCTTCCCAATGCCATTTAGTAAAAGTTGATTCTGATTCACACAAACAGCCGATTCTAGAAATTAAATGTTACTGAATATGTTCAAATTAGTCTAGGCTGTATCGTCGCCCCCGTTAGGTAAATTACTCCGATTCGAATTTTTTGCACAAACTTACTAAAAAAGAGGTCCTTATAACAAATCTACTGGGTGCCAGGCAGTACCATGATCGATAAATTGTTTAAACATTTTTTTTAGACAAATTCACAAAAATAATTTTTTCACTTCGAGTAATTTAAAAAAAAAAATTTAGATCATTTGGGTTATTCTGAGCAAAAAAAGGTATTTTGTGATTTTTCTCTAAAATTGATTGTTGTCGAGTTATACGCGATTTAAAATTTGAAAAATGCGAAAATAGCCATTTTCAAAGCTTAATAACTCTGTTAAAATCCATTATTATGAAAGTCAGAAAGTGACTAAATCAAAGTTTATAGCCCCCTCTACAAGATCCAGCAGAAATTTTTTGTCACTATTACTAAGCTTTATCTATAATTATTAACAATGAGCGCTAAGTGCGTATTAGGCGGCCGTCAATGGTGAGTGCTAAAGAGATGCACCATTCCGGCCGTCCAATGGTGAATCTCACTCGCACTCACATTGACGGCCGCCTCAATACACGCTTAGCGCTCATTGTTGATAATTAAAAATAATATCTTATTAATGAAATAATGACAAAAATTTCTTCAGGATCTTATAGAGGTAGCTTTAATCTTTGATTTTTTTTAGTTTCTGACTTCACTAAAATCATTCATTATTGTACTGATTTGCCCTCATTTTCGGCAGTAAAGTAACACTTTGTTGTATTGAAAGAAGAATGTTACTTTACCTGTCGCGATTATTAATCAAATTAACCGAGATTGAATGTAAGTGATCAATAGCAGCAATCGATTATTTATTTGAGTGAAATTCAAATTTATTTACTTTAATTATTAAAAATATTGAACAAAATTTATGTTATTATTAATAAAATTTATGTCAAAAAGTAAAATTCTGTAGTGTTTCGCAATTATATTCATACAAAATAGATTGTTACTTCATACACACTTTAAACCCTTCATGTACTGCTATCTATATTTATAATTTTCACACAATAAAACCTTTACATCAGCGGTTTTCAATCTTTTTGAGTCATGTACCATCTAACTAAAGTTTCTTTTATTATATTTCTATATTTTTAGATTGTATTGTATAATCAAGACTTACTATGTACTACTATTTTAAGTTTTTGTGTGTTTTGTGTACCACCGGTGCGGTGGTACATGTACCACAGATTGAGAACCGCTGCTTTACATAATATGAGATAGAGTAGATAAAAATTATTTTTGTGAATTTGGTTAACAAAAATTGGTTAAACAATTTTTCGACCGCGGTACCGCGTGACACCCTGTGTATTTATTATAAGGATTGTTATACGGATGATGTATTTCTTTGAGTAAGTTTGTGCAAAAAATCGAATCAGAATAATTTACCTAACGGGGGCGACGTTACAGACTATACTAATAAGTAGTTGAAACGGTCAAAACAAAGAAACGCACACTCATAAAAATGCACTTGAGATTCTCGTATAATCAACATTTACTGAATCGATCCAGGAAGAGTCAACTCCAACCTCCAACTAGTAAAAGTTGATTTAAATTTTTAAAATCAACTTTTACTGCTCGTTTCAGTTGGAGTGGAGTCAACTCTAACTGAAAATCAACTTGAACTGTAACATATGCATTCTTTTACATCAGATGCTACTATTGGAGACATAAAAAACGAACTCAACCTTCTAGGTAGCCTGCTAAGATAGTAGTTTATGTCATGCTCAGAGTTTCCTTTTGATTTTGATGTAATATCTGCTATATTTGTAAAGTATTGGTTAATCTCTTCTGGTGTTAAGTTCAGATTAGACGTACCTAGTATTTTCCTTATAGGTTTCTTTTTTAACAGTACTCCATATTATCTTACTTTCGTTAGTGGATTTGTTAATTATGTTAGCATAAGCAGTACGTTTTTCAGCTTTTATTGCTTGCTTGTATTTCTTTCGCATTTGACAATATTTAATCCAATTGTCAATAGTATGTGTTTTTCTATAAGTTGCTTTACAATCGTAGAGTTGTTTTCTTAAATTTCGAAGTTTGTGATTAAACCAATAAATAGTACGTTTTCTGCTATTCACGTTCTTTAAAGGAAAACAAATGTTGTATTCTTCACACTTATATTTCATAAACAACTCTGTCATGTTGGTTGAATTACATTGGATATCGTCAAACAAAGTCCAATCTTTGGATTTAATTTTTTCCACAAACTTCTTAATATTTATTTCATTAATTAATCTTTTTTTAGTCTTTTCGATAATTGTAGACACATTTTTTAAACCACTTATAACAGCAAAAATACCCAAATGATCAGATATTACAGGATCGTAGACACCTGTATTTAAATTTTGTTCATTAATATTAGTAAATATATTATCAAGGCAAGAGCTTGAAGCAGAGGCGTGCGGTCCATGGAAGCGGGGGAAGCACCGCTTCCCTATACTTCCATATAAGAAAATACATATATTATTAATTAGTATTTAATTATCAACAATGTTTCCCTAATCTAAGTAATCTATTATGTAACTAATAGGCATTGAAACATTATTAAAATTTGATCGCATACGAACGGTCTCAAATAAGCTTCAACGATTCAGTCCGGTCCTGACGGAAGCGCATCTCAAAATCGCTGCTTGTCATGCATTTGTCCCGTTCAAAAATTGGTCAGGGTTTAATAACCTCACTCGCTAGTCATGTTCCTTTCACGCGAATTTTGATACGCCTGGAAGCGCTCGTCCGACCGCTTCCGATTCGAAAACGAGATGCGGAGTCTGTTACTGCTGCTATAAGGGGTAGGTATTTAGGTACAAATGGCTCGATTTCAATTTTTTGCTAATATTTTTACTAATATTTTATTTGACATTTTGAGATTTTTTCCTTTTACTGATATTTTATAGTACCTACGACATTTTACAGACGAAGTCAAGTGACATTGCATTTTGTATAAGACAATTTGATGACTTATGATGATTAAAAAAATGAGCTGTTTAAAAATATTTGGGATAAAGCTGAAAATATGGGCTTCGAACCTAAAAGAAAAATAATGATGATTGATATTGTCGGCGAAAGAGAGACCTATCGACGATTATACATCGAAATTTTTGATAATATTCTACAACAAATGAATTATCACTTTGAAGATTTTAAAGAAATACAATATGTAGAATTATGTAATTTTAATATGTCTAATTATAATTCATTAAAATCTCCCACAGAGGTATGTACCTATTTAATTCAGTACGATTAAATTATGATTTTTTTTTTGATAATCTAGCTTTGCATTCTCAGTTAAATGTCATTTATAAAACACCTGACATTAGTGATAAAGAAATACTTAGGAATCGGTTGAATTTTTTTAATAATACTGGTTTAAATCAGTCTCTGTGTGAAGTGGGCAAGTTGTGTGAATTAAGTAGTGGGTACTAACTATCCCAGCTACAAGTGCATCAGTTGAACGAAGTTTTTCAGTATTAAAACGCATCAAAATTTTACAATAAATTTTTTCTACGAGCGTGCAAAAATGTCTACTTTCGCGCACGCATTTTAGTTTAGAAAGTTTCAATTTCCGCACGCGTGTTACTTTTCCGCACGCGGTTTTTACTTTTCCGCACGCGTGTTAATTTAGATATGTTAATATGGCCTTAAAGTAATTATAATACATGCAATAAACTAATGTTTAGATATTATTTACTAATTTATTTCAAATATATCTTATTGTGTTCTTGTTTTAATGAAATTAACGCGACAATTCGATGAAATAAAATTATTTTGGCATAATATTCGAAAGTCAAATCGGTAGACAATAACAGTTGTTTTGAATCATCGTCATGGAAACCAAGATCGTCGTCATGCTAACTAATTATATTGAAAGTTTGGTTTTGACAACCTTGTCAAAGAATTAATTTGTGTATGTATTTTCATATTAATTAAATTAATTGATTAAGATTTGGTAATTTTTTAAACTCTTAAAAAAAATATTGTTCCTAACTCTTGCAGAAAGTCTCTTTTCCGCACTCGACTGCTTGCCGAACTCCCGCTTCGCGTCGTTCGGCAAACTGCAGTCGCGTTCGGAAAAGAATGACTTTCTGCACTTGTTAGGAAAATAACTATTACAAGTGAACACAGACTTTCCAAGTTAGCCCAGCCCTATTATCCATTGAAAAGGAGTGCATTTATTAAACAATTATCAGAAAATCCAAAATTTTACGACGATGTTATCGACAAAAAATTTGCATTGGTTGATAAGAGAATAGGACTCAAGTATAAGTAAATAAGTGTCATATTGTTGAAAGTTGTGTGTTATGGAAGGTGATTCGAAATCGGAATATAAAAACAATTTTGAATAGAACTCTTCTTTTTAAGTTTAAAGAAACCAAGCCTGGAGCAGGGACTCGACCCTGAGCAAGCAGTACAGATCGATGATAAGTCACTAGATGTACGATATACTAAGTCACTAGAGTCACTAACCTGCATTGATCGGGGTAGGATTTCGTTTGTGAGTCCTTGTATCCAGGACTCCCACATAATAAGTACTTTGCTGATAGAGAGCCCATATAGCGCATCAGAGTGCTATCGGAGGGGAAGTGGATAGTATGAAGCATTGGAGCGGGATGGAGTGACGCCCGATTATAAGAGTAAATCCTCCTTGCCTCAATGAATTTGTATCACCCGAATCTCATTCTCAAGGCGTGTGCATGTCTCTCAGACTGGGTTAAACACTATACCTAATTTTTTGTTGTTCTTGTTTTTAGTCGATATAAGTTAACAGGTAATACATTAGGTATACACCTATTAAGTAGGTATATGTTTTGATCTCGACCCTCGTAAGAAAATATTTGTTAAACCCTTATTGAATCGCTTCCTCTTCCGAAAATGTCACCGCACGCCACTGGCTTGAAGTAATAGACCAGGGCATTTAGCACTAAAAACACGCGAATAAATAAATTTTTAAATACAGCACCTAGAGACTTGCAGTTTTTGCATTATGTTCAGGATGAAGCCAGGAAAAAAGTCTACTATTCAAAAATGGGTGGAAATGCATAATTACACTGTAAAGTGCATAAAATGCATCCAAAATTGCATAATTATAAAAATAAAGTCAAAATCAGTATACTAAGAAACAAAATTTATTATTTGGGGGTTTTTTGGGGTCACTGAATACGATTACGCCATCAGAACTGATCCCCTGATCACCTGGTGCCCAAGGTCACGGCAAGAGACGTCATCTTCTGGAGTTTTGATGGTTTTCGACATTAAATCGATGCAAACGGATTACTCACGAATTTTAGGGATCGTTAAATACGAATCTGATATCAGAATTGACATCCGGAGTACCTGGGAGTGCCCAGGGTCGCTACTAAGGCACGACGTCTTCTGGAGTTTCGAGGGATTTCGGCACTAAATTGATGTAACTGGACTACTCGGGGGTTTTGAGGTGGTTAAATACGAAGATGCCATCAGGATAGAGCTTAGGATCACCTGGTGCCCAAGGCCACTGTAAGGGACGTCATCTTCTGGAGTTTCGAGGACATTCAGTATCAAATTGATGTAAACGGATTACTTACGGGTTTTTGAGTCGCTAAACACGAATATGCCATCAGAACAGACCTCTCGATCACCTGGTGCGCAAGGTAACTGCAAGGGACATCATCTTCTGGAGTTTCGAGGTCTTTCAGTATTAAATTGAAGCAAACGGATTACTTACGTGTTTTTGGGGTTTCTAAACACGAATATGATATCAGAATTGAACTCTGGAGTATCTGGTGACCTAGGATTGCTACTAGGGCACGTCATTTTCTGGAGTTTCGAGGGTTTTCGGCATAAAATATATGCATATGGATTACTCGGGGAGTTTTTGAGGTCACTAAACACGAATATACCATTAGAACAGACCCACCGAACACCTGGTGCCCAGTGTCACTGCAAGCGACGTCATCTTCTGAGCACCTGGTACCTAGGGCACGTCATCATCTGGTGCTTAATTTTGTGGCATATTTGTATTTAGCAACCCCAAAAACCCGTGAGTAATCTGTTTGCATCAATTGAGTACCTAAAACTTTCGAAACTCCAGAAGGTGACGTGCCTTAGGCACCAAGTCCTCCGGTATTTGTTTTGATGGGGTATTCGTGTTCAGCATCCCCAAAAACCTATAAGTAATCTGTTTGCATCAATATAGTACCGAAAACCTTGCCCAGCGGATGACGCCCCTTGCAGTGACCCTGGGCACCAGGTTCTACGATGGTCTGTTTTGATGGCATGTTAGTGTTTACCGGCCTCAAAAATCCCCGAGTAATTTATTTTCATCAATGTAATGCCGAAATTCCTTAAAACTTCAGAAGATGACGTCGCTTGTAGTCACCTTGGGCACCAGGTGCACAGGGGTTGTTTGTGATGGCATATTCGTGTTTAGCGACCTCAAAAACCCTCCAGTAATCCATTTGCACCAATTAAATGCCGAAAGCCCTCGAAACCCCAGAAGATGACGTGCCTTAGTAGCGATCCTGGGCACCAGGTACTCCGGAATTAAATTCTGATGACATATTCGTGTTTAGCGACCCCAGAAACCCGTAAGTAATCCGTTTGCATCAATTTAATACCGAAAGCACTCGAAGCTCCAGAAGGTGACGTCCCTTGCTGTGACCTTGGGCACCAGGTAATCCGGTGGTCTATTCTGATGGCATATTCGTGTTTGGCGACCTCAAAAACACCCGAGTAATCCGTTTGCACCAATTCAATACCGAAAGCCCTCGAAAGTCCAGAAGATGACGTCCCTTGCAGTTACCTTGGGCACCAGGTGATCAAGAGGTCTGTTCTGATGGCATATTCGTGTTTAACCACCTCAAAAACACCCCGAATAGTCCAGCTGCATCAATTTAGTGCCAAAATCCCTCGAAACTCCAGAAGATGACGTGCCTTAGTAGCGACCCTGGGCATCAGCTATTCCGGAGGTCAATTCTGATGGTATATTAGTACTTGTGACCTTTAAAAACCCGCGAGTAATCCGTTTGCGTCGATTTAATGCCGAAAAGCATCGAAACTCCAGAAGATGACGTCTCTTGCACTGACCTTGGGCACCAGGTGATCTGGGTGTCAGTTCTGATTATTTAATCGTAATCAGTGACCCCAAAACCCCCCAAATAGTAAATTTTGTTCATTAATATACTGATTTTGACTTTTATTTTTATAATTATGCAATTTTGGATGCATTTTATGCACTTTACAGTGCAATTATGCATTTCCACCCATTTTTGAATAGTAGACTTTTTTCCTGACGTCATCCTGAACGTAATGCAAAAAACTGCAAGTCTCTAGGTGCTGTATTTAAACATTATTTATTCGGGTGTTTTTAGTGCTAAAAACCTACATTTTTTACTGCTAGAGATTTTTGGTATCACCAATAATTCTTAAGCTATTTAAAAAAAAGCATTTTTTTCAAAAATTTTGTTCAAAAGATTTCTTTTACCAAAAAAAGGGACCAACTTTATTTTGAGCATAACTTACTTACTTTTGACTCTAGAAACTTTTTTAAAGAACAAATATAAAGCTTGTTTTAAACACTTTAAAGAAGTTTTAATGAGTTTTCTCCGAAAAGTGCTTCATTTTTTTGTTATTTCACGTTGAAATATTCGATTTGGAATTTGAAGAATAAGAACCTACTTTTCATTAGCTACAACTCTGCTTCTACTGGGTTTACAGACTTCAAATGCCAGCCATTTTTTAAACTTTTTGTAGGCTATGTTTTTGATAAAAACATTTTTTTCGATAAAATACTTACTTTTTGAGTTATTTGGGAAAAACCGTCTAAAAACAGGGTTTTTGTTAAAAAATGAACATATTCACTCGCAAATAACTCGAAAAGTATTAAGTTCGTGAAAAAATTCTATCGAAACAAAGTTCCTTAGAATTACTCAGTTTATCCAATTCCAGGCTTATTTTGAACGTATGTTTTTCAGCCTCGAGAAGGGGTGGAACCCACCCCCAGGGCAAAAGCATACATCGGCACAATATCACTTTTTTTCTTTGACTGTTAGCTATGTGTATTATGTGTATGCCAATGTGTTTTTGATATCAATGCAAGAGGATCCTTAAAATTCACAGCAAAAACCGTGAGTAAATGGACTATTATTTGTAGGCTAAAATATCAAAATGAAACAAACATACTAATAAAATCATAACAAAATAAATTAAAATGCCTAACTTCCGACATGGTCTTGCATATAGGAATCGGCAGTAACTGGATGATATACTTACTAATAAAAATCTTTTGTATTTATTATACATTCGTCTTCTTTATCTAATATTTCACAACCATGAAAGTTAATTTCGACCAATCCATCTCTTTCCCTCCACTTTTTCTTGTATTAGAAGGTGAAGTAGATGGAATTTAGCTCCTCTAATTATATGGCCGAAGTATTCTTCTATTTATACGTAATCCTATTTAATTTCTCAACTTTTATTTTCAAATTAATTTTTGTTTTTTTTTTTCAATTTTTTTGCAATTTTTTACCCTGGGTTTTGGCGCCCCTAAAGGATGGCGCCCGTGTGCTTGCACACTTTGCACATATGGTAGCGGGGGCCCTGAGTATACCTTTTTAAGTAAAAATAACAGGGAAATAAAAGATTTGATCTCAAAATTATGTAGAGTGGGGGATAAAAAAATTGAACGTATTAAATGAGCGCTGAAAGACGTATGTGGCGCCCTCTGGGTAATATACAGGGTATCCAGGAGAAAGGAGATTCCTCAGATAATTTTAAGAAATTTTAACCCAATTCACCTAGTCCGAAAATGCTTCCTAAGGGAGCTAGAGGTCTTTGAAGATGGCGTCTTATAATTAGTTTTTCTTGAATAATTCCAGAACACTTCTATTGAGAAAAACAAAAATTGGTACACATATTTATTTTCTATAGATTAATCGATTCCATGCAATGCGAATTTCTAGTACCGATCATAGGCGTCCGTTTTGGGTAAGGCAACAATTATTTTATCGCATAACTTTTTTATCTTTAATTTTTAAGCATTTTTGACTCTGGATTATTAAATTGTGAGGTATTTTACAGTTAAAAGGTACTCTTGTTTTAAGTCGATAGGATACACCGTTTTCTAGAAAAATCGATTTGAAATTTTTCTTTTTTTGAATTTCCAAAAAAAATTAAAAAAAAACTATTTAGAAATCCGAAAACTGGTATGTTTATTTATATTTCAGAGATGAGTCGATTTCATTAATTGCGAATTTCTAGTACCTACGGGTTATATGCGTCCGTTTTGGGTAGGTCAACGCGGTCTTTTGGTTTTTACTCCAGATTAAGTTATGAGGTATTTTAGTACTAAAAGTTATCCTTGCTTTAAGTTAGTAACGTTTTTTTTTTTTAAACATTTTTTTTTTCAAATTCAAAAAACGAAAAAATTTTCAAATCGATTTTTCTAGAAAACCGTGTGTCCTACCGACTTAAATCAAGAGTACCTACCTTTTAGTACTAGAATGCCTCACAATTTAATAATCCAGTGTCAAAAATGATTAAAAGCAGTGGCGTAGCGTGAGTGTCGGCCGCCCGGGGCGGAAGACAATTTTACCGCCTTCTTATTTAGGTATTTTAATTTATTGTATAACATTACATACATTAATTGTTATAGAGAACTTTTCGGCAAGAACAGTCATCATTATTTTGCATTATACAGGTTGGATTTTAAATAAAAAAGTTTATCTTAGTTTTGCAATCACGGTTACTAATACAAATTTTTTTTACTTTAACCAATTATTAGCCATAACCTCTCGGTCATATCTCAGGAACCGTTTATAGTAGAGCTTTGAGAAAAAAATATTTATAACAAAAGTTGCCTCGACAAAAGCCTGGAAATTATTTTCATAATTGTAGGTCCACCGCTAGAGGGCGTAATTGAATATAAAAAAATAAAAAATCGAAATTTTACAAAATTTACCTAATGAAGGAGCACTGGAAATCCAATCATCGTATTATTCATAAAATTCTGCGCATATTTGATTTCACAAGTTTAAGTCTACCTCTGAAATAAGAGGTGGGGGTGAGTGGGAACCTTCTTATGAAAAAATGGCTGTAAGTCCGGTTCTGTTAAATAGAATTTTGCATACTTGGTCTTGTTGAAATCAGCTCTTTTTCGCCAGTGTAATTATTTTATTTTCCAAAATTGCCTAGTAAGTAATATGCAAGCTAGGAGGAGTTATTTAATTATTTTCAGAAATCTAGTTTTCTTTGGAAAATATTAAGTACAAGTATGCATTTTTAATCCTGTATTACAAAATTAGACCAAATTAGCAACATAATACCGAAAACCGCATGTCGATACCTTTTTCTATCTCGAGATATCTTAAGAAATATGTAGGTAAATTTTACACATAACTGTTACTATCACCGGTAAACTAAGTTAAGGAAAATTAGTGTGCCATGGAAAAAAAATGTATATAATTAATCAAAACAACAATAAGACAAACAACACTATAAAATATAACAAAGAAATAAAAGCAACTACTTACTTAGTGACGACCTAAATAGCCCATCATTTTCGATGCAAGAATTTACTCTTTCAAGAGTAGATTAAAAAGCAGTCTGAATCTCTGCTTTCGCAATGCTTTGAATTGCGTTTCGTATTCTCTAGATTCTAGATCAGGGGTTCCCAAACTGGGGGCGTGATCACATATCAGGGGGGGTGCGAGACAAGTTGAACATTAAATTAAATTTAGTTATTTTTCTAAAATTCAAAATTAACCGCTTGTTAGACTGTGTCTGGTAACGCAGAGTAAGCAAAAGTTATCTCAAATACCTCTTTTTGACAACACTGTGAAACGCCGCATTGATGATATGACCGAAGACATACAATACCAGGTAGTTGATGCAGTAAAATTATCGCTATTTTTTGCTATTCAGCTAGACGAGAGTACTGACATAGCACAATGTTCTCAGTTAATTGTTTATGTTCGGTATATTCAAAACGAAACAATAAAAGACGAGCTACTCTTTTCTACAGAGTTGGAGACTGAAGACCACGACAAAAGCTATTAATGTTATGAAAGCAGTTTGAGAGGTTTTTGACAAACATGAACTCTCTTGGCAAAAACTCAGGGCCGTCTTAACCCGGGGGTGCAAGGGGTGCGAGGCACCCGGGCGCCAAGTCCAAGGGGCGCAATCTGAACACTTGCTAGACTCAAACTTGCGCTTTTTGCCCTTAAGAAAACTACAAATAACAAAAACATACAAGTGCACTTTCGGTATTTTTTACAAAGGCTATTAAGGCTTACTACTCCTACGATATAGAAATGAAATTTGAAACCCATTTAGATTATTCCGGCAATAATTTTAAAAAGGTGACGCGTACATTATGTTGACCAATATTGAATGTGGAGTGACAGTGAATCACAATCTTGTAAAAATTATCAATGTATCCGAATCGCCGCGATAAATCGCAGCAATTTATTGTGACGATAAATTGCAGCGATTTATTGATTCTTTTTAAGCTGTTCAGACGCTGCGATAAATTGTTGCGATTGATTATAAACTGAAACAACTCGATCGTTACAATAAATTGATGCAATCCGATACCAACTCCAATCCAATTACAAATCCGAAAAATCTCCGCGATTTACCGTTTACACACAATGATAAATTGAAACAACTCGATTGATATCTATAAATTGCTGCGATTTATCGCTGTGTCTAAACGCTGCCTAAACAAAATTTTAAAGTCAACTTCTATTATTATATATTGGACATTGCCATCGCAAAAGTAAGTAAAATATTTGAAATGTTGAGGGAACATAATTATATTTTTTTTTTCATGGAAAGTATATTGAGTTGGAAAAACTCCGAAGAACACTTAAAAAACAACAAAGTGTGTAAATTTACAAAAAAAACTAGCGCTTGGAAACAGATCTGATATAGCTTATGAAGATCTATTCCATGAGTTAGAATAAAATTGTTACCAATATTTTTTTAAAAAATAGACACAACTCCACTCGGTATTTTAAGCTATAGATATATATTCTAAAATAATTTACTCTCCGTTTTCCAAAATATTTCTACATGTCTAAGGATAATATTTAACCTTTCCAGTAACAATAGCTGAAGGAGAAAGGTCTTTTTTTAAACTTAAATTGATCAAAAATAATTGGCTTTAATAAAGTAGAGAAAAGAAAATAAAAATAGGAACCATGTTTTTTAATATACAAGGTGGGCCAAAGAAAAGAGTCCACCTCGATATTTGGCAGTAGTTATTAGATTTTAAGGAAATGGAGAAACATTTCGATTTTTATTTTTATATTGCAATTTTTTAGCATATATTTCATACTGGTGACGTCATTC
This sequence comes from Diabrotica virgifera virgifera, assembly GCF_917563875.1. Lineage (NCBI taxonomy): Eukaryota > Metazoa > Arthropoda > Insecta > Coleoptera > Chrysomelidae > Diabrotica > Diabrotica virgifera. Next base: position 6,428,784 of record NC_065452.1, on the reverse strand, counting down.
ATCTGAGCGTGATGACGTAATCGATCATTTTTTTTAAATGGGAATAGGGGTCGTGCGTAGCTCATTTGAAAGGATGTTCATTTCCATATTCAGTAATATAAACATTAATATCACTATTTATACAGGGTTGCCAAAAAAATAATTTTTGAATTAAATTAATTGACGCAAACGCAAAAGAAGGATGTATGTAATTTATTTAACTTAAAATACATTGTACTGCTGTCAGAAAATAGAAAAAAAAAATGTTTATTTCACAAATAAACATTTCTTTTCGCTTAAATGAAATCAAAAACAGCCTCCCACCTACCTCTTAGCAGTTTGAACATTTAATTTAAGCGAAAAGCAATGTTTATTTGCCAAATAAACATGTTTTTCTACTTTCTGCAGCAATAAAATGTATTTTGAGTTGAATAAATTACGTAGATTCTTCTTTTTCTGCCAATTAATTTAATTCAAAAATTATTTTTTTGTCCACCCTGTATAAATAATGATATTAATGTTTATATTTGTAAATAGAGAATTCATCCTTTCAAATGAGCTACCACCCACGGCCCCTATTATTCCCATTTAAAAAAATCATCGATTACGTCATCACGCCCAGATGGATGACGTCACTAGTATGAAATATATATCAAAAAATTGTAATTTAAAAACAAAAATCGACCTGTTTCGGCATTTCCTTAAAATCTAATAACTACTGCCAAATATCGAGGTGGACTGTGTTCTTTGGCCCACCCTGTATAAATAAAGAAAGCCAACATATTTAGTTTTAATTTTAGCGTACCTATAAACCTATATAATCTTCTGACAAAAGAGGGCGCAAAGATAAGTCTTGCACCCCGGCGCCGTGTATGGTTAAGACGGCCCTGCAAAAACTGATCAGTTTATGTACAGATGGCGCACCTTCAATGCTTGGTTTTCGCTCAGGCTATTTTCAATTAGTAATAGAGAAAAATGCTGATGTGATTGGGATACATTGTTTTATACATCCCTTCCAAATGAACTTATGGCTGTCTTAAAGTTGTGTATTAAAGTAGTGAAGTACATAAAAAAACAGTGCGTTGAATACTCGACTGTTTAAAACTCTTTGTGAAGATTTAGAAAGTAATCCCAAAACACTGCTACTTTTCATACAGAAGTACGATGGCTCTCAAAAGGAAACATGTTGGCAAGATTATTTGACCTTTGAGATGAAGTAATTACCTTGGAACATCAACAGCAAATTGAGCTAAACATGGCCTTCAAAAAACATTGTACCCAAGTAATATTGGCTTATTTGTCAGACATCTTTGACTCGTTGAACAGCCTTAACCTAAAACTGCAGGGTGGAGACTCAAATATAGTAGTTACTCATTGTGATGGAGGCTTAATTACTCAACTTTGGAGGCGTAAAATATCAGCAAACCCCCGAAATTATTTAAATTTTTCTAAAGTAGAGCAAATCATAGAAGAAACACGCTTCAAGGACATTTATGAAGGATCAAGTTTGAAAATCCAAATATCAAACCATTTGGAGAGCCTAATTGAAGAGTTCCAGAAATACTTCCCAAACACTTGTGACAATTTTATTTACAGAATGTCAACTGATCCATTCCCTGTCAACATAGACTCCCTGCCTGAATCACTTCAAGAAGATGCTTTGCAAATAAATCCAAATGATTTTTTGCATGATTCCTCTACCAAATAATTTGTTATAATTGACAAACCTTCATTTTGGTTAAAATATTTCAAAGTGTTTCTTAGTGTATCACGCTTAGTGTTCTTCATTTAGATTTGCCTTTTTCAAGTAACTGTGCGATTTTCAACATTTATGGCAATTAAAACAAAGTATCGGAATAAACTTGATGTTGTTAGTGACTTGTTCTGTGCACTTACTAAAACTCAGTCACGAATAGGCATACTAGTAAATAAAACGCAAACACATCCATCTCACTAACCAACCTAATCTATTTTTCTTTTATTAATAATTTTTGTATTTTATGGAAACTGATATTGTTGTATCTATTATGGCAGAATAAATAAATGTTTTGTTTTGGTCCTATTTAGGCGCATACAATTTATTGTAAGGGGGGGGGCGAGAAGCTTTCATTTCAACAAAAGGGGGCGTGGTACAAAAAAGTTTGGGAACCCCTGTTCTAGATCATGTTTTCTCGAGTAGTGTGCCTAGCGGCAAAAACAAGGTCTTTAATCCGTCCCCATAAATAAAAGTCTAAAACAGTTAAATCTGTTGCTATTCAATCTAATCTTGAAAGAGTAAATGCTTGCATCGAAAATTATGGGCAACAATTTGAACATTTAGGCAGTCACTAAGACTAAGTAAGTAGTTGCTTTTATTTCTTTGTTATATTTTATAGTGTTGTTTGTCTTACTGTTGTTTTAATTAATTATATACGTTTACATCTGGAAAATCTTTATTTTTTTCCATAGCACACTACTTTTCCTTAACCTCGTTTACCGGTGATGGTAACAGTTATGTTTAGAATTTACACATTTCTTAAGATATCTCGAGATAGAAAAAAGGTATCGACATGCGGTTTTCGGTATTATGTTGCTAATTTGGTCTAATTTTGTAATACAGGATTAAAAATGCATACTTATATTTAATATTCTCCAAAGAAAACTAGATTTCCGAAAATAATTAAATAACGCCTCCAAGCTCGCATATTACCTATTATAGGCTGTTTCGAAAATAAGACTCTTACATTGACGAAAAAGAGCTGTTTTCAGCAAAATTCGATTTAGCAGAACCGAACTTACAGCCATTTTTTTATAAGAAGATTCCCACTCATCCCCACCTCTTATTTGCAAAGGTAGACTTAAACTTCTTAAATCAAATATGCGCAGAATTTTATGAAGAATACGATGATCGGATTTCCAGTGCTCTTTCATTCAGTAAATTTCGTAAAATTTTGATTTTTAATTTTTGATATTCAATTACGCCCTCTAGCGGTGGACCTACAATTATGAAAATAATTTCCAGGCTTATTTCCAGCTATAAGCTCTACTATAAACGGTTCCTGAGATATGGCCGAGAGCCATTCTTATTGGGACACCCGGTACTCGCAATAAATATCATTAAAAAAAAGGAATTTCCCGAATTCGTCAAAAAATAAGTAATGAAAAATTCCGTGCTCCTTTCAGTCGGTCCGAATTTGCAGTTGTGATAAAAATATAAAATGGTTCAAATATTTGCAAAATATTTTTATTATTTATTGTTAAATTTTGCCGCCCCCTAAAAAGTGCCGCCCGGAGCGGGCCGCCACTGATTAAAAGTTAAAGACAAAAAAGTTATGTGATAAAATAACCGTTTCCCTATTCAAAACGGACGCCTATGATCGGTATTAGAAATTCGCAATGGATGGAATCGATTTATCTCTGGAAGATAAATATATCTACGCACCGATTTTCGTTTTTCTAAATTGAAGCGTTCTGGGGGTATTTAAGAAATACTAATTACAAGACGCCATTATCAAAGAGCTGCTCCCTTAGGAAGCATTAAGCATTTTCGGACTAGGTGAATATTGAGCTAATTGTCTTTAAATTATCTGAAGAAATTTCTGTCTTCGTTTGTCGGTAGAGTTTCTGGACAACCTGTATAATTTTTGGAGGGGAATTTAGATTTCTCGTTCCAAAAAACCCCCGCTTTATCAAATTTCGTGTTGTTATCTCATGCCTGTCAGGAAATATTCAAAAATAAATAAAATAAAAGTTTAACTTTGACACCCTGTATTTCGGTTATTATCTACTTTCGTACTAAGGTAATAACCTAATTCGTGTATTCAATCAACGCTTAAATCAACCTGTTCAGGAATCGAAGGTCAAGCTATGGCCCATTCGTAACCAAACACCCTGTATAAAAAATTAAATTCAATATTCGCGATTAAAAACAAAGTATCTGACCTCTGGTGGAATAAATTTAAACTACTATAAGTGGTATACACAAACCAGAAAGTTGTTGACTTGAAGGGAATTTGGTCAATATTAAAAAAATTTTTAGTAATTTTCAGCATTATGAGTACCTACATCAAAATATTTTAAATCAAATCGGTATTTTTCTGCATTCGACTTGCCCTCTATATTCAGTTTTAATCGCAAATTTCTAAAATAAAAAACATTGACATATTAAGCCTAGACTCGGCATACTCACCAAAAAAGCGTAACGCGGAAACAGCATTTAAACAGTCGATCCGTGGTCTATCTATCTCTTTTAACCAAGCGACCCCGCGCATGTGACCGACAAAGATGGCTAGACCACTCAATCCTATGTCGGCGTTACACCTCTAGGCCTAGGCATTGAGTGGCATATCTAGTGTGACCAACTCCAATTCAGTCGAATTCGGGACAAGGCTGAGAAAAATACTTGAAATCCGGGACTTTTCAGTGAAAAACGGGCCATTTTCCAAAAACAGAGAATAAACATTTATCAGTCATCATTACATCGTTGCATGCGGCATGTCTCGGATAGCTGATTCATGTGTATACCTATAAATGAATTGATATTGTTTTTGAATCGTCTTTTCAGGACCATATTTAAAATACAGGAACGAAAAAAGTCCACAGTTTGAATTTTCGTAGAACTATAATATCACGATATAAAATGGATGCGTTTTGAATGTGGTATTAGTATCACACTCCAGAAATTGTCAACTTTGTTTCGTCCCACCAATTTCTTAGAAGAATAACGTATTCAAAATTTCAAAATAGATCTTTACTAAAACGTTGAAAATTCGGATGGCCCGGAAGCCTTGTCCGGGACGCTGGGACACGACTTCGTAATTCGGGCCATGTCCCGGATTTTTTGGGCTAGTTCGTCACACTAGGCATATCCCTAGCCAAGTCTATCCTCTTTACATGTCTCTGATAAAAACAGTAGTTGACTTTACAGAAATATTTCTTGAAGTCAATGTACATTAGGTTATCAACGTATAGATGGCGCACCGCACGGCTTCATTAAATGTTGGTAAAAATTATGGGTTGCGAGTGATTTTACCGACCATGTAGAAAATCATTTTTATATCGTTTTGCCGCTTCTGGGGTAAAGTTATTTGATGATTTATCAAAACTTTGATCCAAAACCAGTATACAAACTTTTGTTGTTTAATGGGTAGTGGCAACATTGTATCCTGTTTTGGAACAAATTAAAGTGAGATTGTTTAAATTTGACATTATAGGTATCCATTGGTTTACACTATCTTAAATGTCCAAGTACAGTGCAATGTGATCACGTAATGGCGGGTAAGGCGTTAAAGTGGAAACTAGTGGCGGATCCCACTGGGCCTCATCCTCGCCCAAGACATGGACATCGTGCAATTAATATCAAAGACTTGATGGTTGTTTTTGGCGGTGGAAACGAAGGGATTGTTGATGAGCTTCATGTTTTTAACACAGGTAAGAAGTTCAAAGTTTTGAGCTTCTTAAAAGTAAATATGGCGCGCGTCTGTTATTAACGTTTGTTTACATTCCATCTGCATGTACATACATTTATATACTTGTACTTTGTCTGTCATGTACGAGATTAATCTGTAGCTGAGAAAAAGCATTTTTATGTATCATTCAAATGTCACTTGCATTGAAGTTTTGTTTGGTAGAGAAGTCAATATGGCCGCGTGGGTATACATAATAAAATGTAATGATAAAAACAATGTATTATATTTTTAATAGTTTATTGAATAACAATGCATTGCTTTCAAATGTTATCAGAAAACACTATTTCTGCCTACTGTTTACATTTAGATTTAAAAGTTTTCATTCCCATAATGTTTTGGATTGTTTTCTTTTCATGCACATTATACCTTGTCCACATTTTTTCATTGTGAAAAGGCATCTAGACTAGAACAAACCAACTAACATAGTCTATTTAACCCTCGGTTAGTTTTCTGGGGTATATCATACCCCAGGTATTCCTTTTATTACTACAAAATAATTGCAATACAGTGGAACCTCGATTATCCATCTCTCCATTAACCATCACCTCTGTTAACCGTCAGGGTCCATACATAAGTTGTATTGAGTACATAAGAAAAAAATTGAGTCATCAATTCATTTTTTTAGCATTGCGTTAAGCCAAACTAAATTTTCTGAAATGTACAATGCAGTAACAAATGAAGTTATGGCTGAATCAACTGTTTTGTTTTCGTTACCTAAAGATGACATAAACGAATGGTTAATTTGTGACGAGGACACAAATGGCTATCGATTGCTGACAGATGATGAAATCGTTGACATGGCAAAACAAAGGCTGAGGAAACAGGATCAGAAGAGAGAAGCTGCATCGCACATGCAACCATTCATCGAGTGGTATTCTCGACAAGAAGAATCCAGTAAAGTAGATTGCATGATCTTACACCGAAAAGAAATTTAGCCCTTGCAAAATGTGAAGCATCAGTAAAACAAACAAAGATTTCAGAAAATTTTAAACCAAATTCGACAATATTAACACAAATACAAATTCCTCTTATATTATCAAACAAAACATACAAATAAAATTTGAGAGAGAGAGAGAGAAAATTTATTGTTTCTAAAAATGAGTTTACATTTATAAAACACAACGTAGTATAGTACAAACACAGTATAAGATACATTAAAATACTAACTATAAAACTTCCATAATAAAAAAGCCATCAATTAGCGCAACTGTCCTCAAAAAATTCCTCGATACTATAATAACACTTAGATAATAAAAACTTCTTGATTCCTCTTCGGAATACAAAAATATTGCTTGAGGATCTTATATTGAGTGGTAGGTGATTAAACACTTTCTTTCCAGTGTAAATAAATGATTTTTTAATTAGTGTAGAAGAGGGAATTGGAAGTGGAATAACGTAAGTTAGACGAGTGTTATAAAGGGAATCTGTCCGAATATCCTCTTTATGTTTTTTAAAAACTAAGCACGCTAATTCAACGATATATATGCAGGGAAGTGTCAAGATACCATGTTTCCAGAACAGAGTCCTGCACGATGTACCAAACTTGACCTTTCATATATATCTAAGTGCTCTCTTTTGTAGCATAAAGATTCTACTGAAATGATGAAGAGAAGACTCTCTCAGATCTTCATTTGTCCTTCTGATCCAAACACGGTTGTCCATTTTTCCTCCAAATATTTTCCTTAATACGTTTGGTTCCCATATCTGCACCATTTCTTGTTGCTTTTTATTTAATGTGCATGTCTCTGATGCATAAGTTGCTATAGGACTAATAGCCATTCCGTGTATTCTTGATTTGGCACCTCTTGATATGGATTTATTTCGTAATAACCTATTTAATGCATAAACACACTTGTTCGCTTTCATTACTCTATTCTGGATATCTCATTCTATATTTGGTTTTTGTGTTATAATTGTTCCTAGATATTCGAACCTTTCAACTTCCTTGAATCTATAGGTACAGTCAAACCTGCCATATCCAGATCAATGTGGCGATGACAGACCGATCCAGATATGAAAAAATCCGGATATCAAGACCACTACATACTTCTTTTACAGTCTCTGAAACGTTCTCTCCTTCATACATTCCAGTAATCAACGCTGTCAATAACTTTCATCGATAGACACATTTTATAGATTCTATAATACATTATTTCGTCATCTTTTAGTTCTTTTAATGCGTTGTCCAACAGCAGGACTGCCTTTCTCGGTAAATTTCGGTAGATCTGGACTGTGCAGAACCATCCGGATATGGGGAGGTCCGGATATGGCAGGTTGTACTGTATTATTATTTGTTTGTACTGCTAAATACTTTCCTATTAGATATTTTTCTATAATCATTTCTTTTTTTTTTAGCGACAAATCAGTGGTTTGTTCCAGTTACTAAAGGTGATGTACCTCCGGGATGTGCTGCCTTTGGTTTTGTAGTAGATGGAACAAAGCTCCTAGTTTTTGGAGGAATGGTAGAGTATGGAAAATACAGCAATGAAATTTACGAGTTACAGGTAATTATGATATATTATTGTAAATGTCCGTTTAAACTGTATTCATTGTTAAGATAGTTTTTCTAGTACAGTCGAACCCGCTTATTGGAATAGCCTTAGTGCCAAGTAAAAGAATTCCTATAACCAGGATATTTTAATAACAGATCATTGGTGGCTAAACCCTGTTTTTAAACCAGGAGGAGTTCAGAACACAGATTCACACCCAATAATGTCACTAGAAATATCACAAAATACATCTTCTTTTTTGGTTGATCATATTGGCCTTCAAAGGTAATTCATAAATATTAAATTATCATAATATGTCACTAAAAGTGTTCTAAAAAAATCTGTTTCGTATATAAAAGCAGACTAAACATCTAAAAATTAAAGCAATAATGCAGAAAACACAAAAAATCGCTGGTATAACTCAATTAACCTATGAAATGCCAATAGTGTCAAAATTTTATAACAGTGGAGTAAACTTGCATGAGGTTGAACCAATTTAGTCCAGGGCGCATCTGTTTTGAGATGGACGTTGAGAGGTGACTCAAATTTTTTTGCAGAAATTGTTTGAAAATAACTCATATTTGAGTTATCCTCCCACTCAAAATGGTCCGGAACATTGTTTAAATCATCAAAATAAGAAGGAAAAATTCGATTTTTTATTGGTTTTTTGATTATAACTTTAAAACTATTCATTTCTGAGAAAAGTTGTACTGACATAAAAGTTGCGTAATTAAATTTCTTATAATATAGAATTGGTTAAAAATTTTAAAAATAGTCACCCTTGTTGCAAAATGGTAATAATTGCGAAAAAAACATACAAAAACAAGCATTCGCATTTTACGTTTTTCAACCATTTATGCTACACTCAGGACCTTCATATTTTACCCAAAAAACTTTATGATATATTAAAACAACACTGTAAATTTCATTAAGATCGGTTTAATAGATTTTGCAAACTAAATTTTGCAATCCAGCTTTCGCAAAAAAAATTTATTTTTTTTTTAATGTTGCAGGCCTGAAAATAAAGCAGATAGCAAGTTGAATTTTTTTTTACTTAAAGAAGTGTACTGTACCTTTTATTTGCAATTTGCAAAATTAAAATCAATTAATTACCACGGCGTCAGGAACTTTTTTAAATAAACATTAATTTTTGGTGCTACACGCAGGACAGTGGTGTTCGATTCACACAAGTTGATTTCCACCAAAATTTCTTCCAATCTTTATCTAATATATTATTTTCTTACTCTATATTTTGTTGTATTTTAATATTTTAGTTCCACAAAAATCAAACTAATTTTATTATTGTTTGTGAAATATTGTTTAAACAATTGCATATGTTTAAAAATAATAAACTCTTATTCTCTAAGTTCAAATATATGAACAAAGAAAGTTTTTGCTAAAAAAAGTGTTTTTCAAAGGATAGAGTATGTGTTTTTATTTTGCAATAAACAAATTTATTTATTTATATCGAAATGTAATAAAAATTAAAATGTATCAATCATTATCAAAGGTCATTGGAATGCCCAATCAGAGCAAACTATCCGCTGTCCTGCGCGTAGCACCAATAATTAATGTTTAAAAAAATTCCTGACACCTCGGTAGTTAATCGATTTTAATTTTGCAGATCGCAAATGAAAGGTACAGTAACACTTCTATATGCAAAAAAAAATTCAACTTGCTATCTGCTTTATTTTCAGTCCTGTAACATTTTGAAAAAAATATTTTTTTTGCGAAAGCTGGATTGCAAAATATATTAAACCGATCTTAATGAAATTTACAGTATTATTTTACTGTATCATAAAGTTTTTCTAGGTGAAATAGGAAGGTCCTAAGGGTAGCGTAAATTGTTGAAAAACGTAAAATGCGAATACTTGTTTTTGTATGGTTTTTTTCGCAATTATTGCTATTTTACAACAAGGGTGACTATTTTTTAAATTATTAACCCATTCTATATTGTAGAAAATTTAATTACGCAACTTTTATGTTAGTACAACTTTTCTCGGAAATGAATACTTTTAAAGTTATAATCAAAAAAAGAAGAAAAAAATCGAATTGTTCCGGACCTTTTTGAGAGGGAGGATAACTCAAATATTATTATTTGAGTAATTTTCAAGCAATTTCTGCAAAAAAAAATTGGGTCACCTCTCAACATTCAAATGTACTAATATTTTTACAGATGTGGCCTGGTCTAATTCTAAACAAGCATTGCCACACAGTAAATTTTAATTACTCCTAGTTTGTAGTAAAAATGTTTCAAAAAAGAAATTTCTATTCAAAATAAACGGTTTTGTTTTGATTCAAATCGAGTCTCTTGCCTTCCTCTGACACCATGTTTCGGGGTCTACCCCTTATCAAAAAGGATTCACAAGAAGACTGATCTGAATCAAAACTCACGGAGAAGACATTCATTTCAAATTTATATTCCTTAAACCAGCAAATTCCTATGACTGGTATTTTAATAAGCAGGTTTGATTATAATTAATATTCATAATTTGTAAATGAGGCCCTCAGAGCGACAGTTGCCTAAGCCACAAATTGGGCATTTTTAGATTATTATATCATTAAAACATTAAAACAACATTAAATCTTCTGATCAACACGTGCCCACACAGCCTACCTCTATACAGGGCGATTGATTAGTAGGGTAAAGGTCAATAGTTCCGCTATAGTAATAGATAGCAATAAAAGTTAATAACAAAAATTGTAGCCAACTTTGAGCTTCACATTACAAAATTAGTTAGAATGTTACAGGGTGTTCGATAATGCAGTGGCATCTTGCCACTGTGGCGTACTTGTGTTTTTTAAATGGAACACCCTATATTTTATTTTAAATTCGAAATCCTGTTAACTTCTCCATCACATAAATATAAAGGTTTGTTATGTTACACAGGGTATTTACAAAGTTATAACCAATTTTATATGAAAATCGTAATAAGTTCAACTCCCTGTATAAATAAAAATAAGCAAAACAACAATGGTTTATTAATGCCATATTTTTTAACATATTGTCAAAATTTTCAAGAATGGTCGATATTGATAATTTTCTTTATATCAAATACAGGGTGAGTGAAAACGCAAGGTACATTATTTTCTCAGTAATTTTAAAAGGAACACCCTGTATTTTATATCACTATTGAAAAGTACCATTACCGTACTTTAATTTTTAGATAACATTCCCAATGTCTAAATTTATTAGTTTTCGAGATATTTTCATTTTTCAATGGACCAGTAGCGTGGCCACCCAAATCACCAGAATTTAATAAACTGGACTGATTTTTTTGGGGTTACGTTAATAATGAAGTTTATAAAATACCTCCAACAACAAGGGATGAGATGAAAAATAGAGTACAAAGTGTATTTCGATGTGTTAATTTACAAATGCTCCGTAGAGTAAGTAGCTCATTCAATGATCGTTTTTAGGCGTACATAAATGTGTTAGGAGATCATTTTGAACACCTTATGTAATTAAATATTACAAATATTTTATTAAAAGTAGCTTCTAATTTTTTCAAACATGTTTTTTTGCAAAATGTATTACTGATAAATTATGTTTCGTTCTTTATTTTTATTTCTTTATTTGTTACAGTGTTACATTGATTACCGGATTGATAATCGGTAATCTTCAATTGTAAATTCAGTCATGGCTTACTTAAAATTTAGATAAATTTAAACACCTAAAATAATTTGCTCTGAAAAATGAAAATATCTCGAAAACTAATAAATTTGGGCATAGGGAATGTTATATAAAAATTAAAGTATGTTAATGTTACTTTTCAATAGGGTGTTCCATTTAAAATTACTGAGAAAATAATGTACTTGCGTTTTGACTCACCCTGTATTTGATATAAATAAAATTAGCAATATCAATAATTCTTAAAAATTTTGACAATAAATAAAAATATATGGCATTAATAAACCATTGCTGTTGTGCTTATTTTTATTTATACAGGGAGTTGAACTTGTTACGATTTTCATACAAATTTGGTTATAACTTTATAAATACCCTGTATAACATTACAAAACTTTATATTTTTGTGATGGAGAAGTTAACAGGATTTCGAATATAAAATAAAATATAGGGTGTTCCATTTAAAAAAACATAAGTTATTTCTGCCACTGTGTTATCGAACACCCTGTAACATTCTAACTAATTTTGTAATTTGAAGCTCAAAGGTGGCTAAAATTTTTGTTATTAACTTTTATTGCTATCCATTACTATAGCGGAGCTCTTGAGTTTTACCCTACTAATCAATCACCCTGTATTTCGCTAGATGGCGCTACATAATTTATAGCGCCATCCCATAAACATATTGGAAATACGAACACAAAGTTTGCATTTATCACAAAACTTCATTTTTAGCTTAGGCCACTGTTGCTCTGATAGCCTCAAATATGATTTACATGGATAAATGTTCATATTCTTAGTTTTTTACTAGTTTTTCCTAATATTCAGACCATTCTTAGGTGATACAATTACTAGTTGTGTCCAATTACTTAAAACAGTCCCTTCAAAGTAAACATTGAAAATTCCTTTACCAATCTCTAAATAAAACAAAGTACAGCTGCAGCCATTGAATAGTTTACACCCTTACATTATCTGGTAGATGATTTTTTGAATGTTTACCTCATTTAGGGTAAATAAATTGAAATTAATGTAAAAATGAAGGTGTAAACTATTCAGTGACGGCTGCAGTACATCTATGGCCTTGGATTTATATAATTTGACTAATGTTACTTAAAAAGGAGAGTTTTGTATTAATCACATTGCCAAATAGGTTATTTGGGTTTTAATATTAAGTAATGTGAGTACAAGTTCTCGGTCCTTTCTTACTGATAAAGAAAAGCCACATCCTTTCGCAGCTTGTTTATCCTTATTAACTTTTTATAGCATTTAAATGTTCCTTTCAGTGCATTCACATTTAATCCTGTGCCACACCTACATACAGTTTTCTCTTTCATTACCCCGTGATTGTACATAAAAAGATCACTTTCTCGAAATTAGATTCCCATGCTTCATTAGATATGAAAGTAAACTGTCACTCTTCTTTTTGCTCTATATTTCTGCATATCATACTTTGACTTTTCCTGATTTATTTCTAGGTCAAAATACTTTGCCTCCTTATCTAATCTTTTCATAACATTTCTTAATTCTTTGCTTGTTTTTGTTAGAACAGTAATATCAGTGTAGGCCAGACATTGATGCTCATTGTTGAATATAGATCCAGTCTTTTATTTATTTATTTTAGTTCTATTATTTCTGATTATTGTCTCCAATATACACTGACCGGCACGAAAAACGGGCACCCCAAAAAAATGGGTAATATTTGATGTCTCGAATTTCCTAAACCTGTTGTCCGATTTAAGTATTTTTTTAACTATGTTGTAGCTTTATTCTGTAACAATATCGCTGTAATAATATTGTTGCTAGACAGGTAAATTTTTATTGCACACCGGGTGTACCTATCAAACTGGGTTTTTTTTCTCAATTTTCACAACACCCTGTGGAATATTCTAGCCTTTATAAAATACTGAAATTAAAACCCAACTATAGCCCCAGGTTTTCTTATCATTCTGTTTTTTTTTTTTTTCATTTATTCGCTTATGTTGGATAATAAAAAAGTTAGGGACTTTAACAACTAGCCATGTTCTTTATCAATACAGGGTGTTTCTAAATAAGTGCGACAAACTTTAAGTGGTAATTCTACATGAAAAAATAATGACCGTTTGCTTACTAAACCTATGTACGCAAATGCTTCGTTTCTGAGATACGGGATGTTGAATTTTTTCGTTCAAACTAATGATTTGTTTATTGCTCTAAAACCGGTTGAGATATGCAAATGAAATTTGGTAGGTTTTAAGAAGTTAAGTGTGCATTTTTTGACATACAACTAAAAATTTTATATTCACGATTTGCTTGCATGCTGGTAATATGACCAGGTAATTTGATCCGTATGCACGCCAATGGTCAATATAAATTCTTAGTTGTATGTCAAAAAATGCGGAATAAGTACCTCCTAAAACCTACCAAATTTCATTTGCATATCTCATCCGGTATTAGAGCAATAAATAAATCATCAGTTTGTAAGACAAAATTCAACGTCCTGTATCTCGGAAACGAAGCATTTGCAGACATAGGTTTATCAAGCAAACCGTTATTATTTTTTTCATACAGAATTACCCCTTAAAGTTTTTCGCACTTATTTAGAAACACTGTATTGATAAAGAACATGGCTAGTTATTAAAGTCCCTAACTTTTTTATTATCCAACATAAGCGAATAAATAAAAACAGAATGTTCAGAAAACCTGAGGGTATATTTGGGTTTTAATTTAAATATTTTATAAAGGCTAGAATATTCCACAGGGTGTTGTGAAAATTGAGAAAAAAACCCAGTTTGATTGGTACACCCGTTACCTCGTAGTCAACTTCCAAAAATATTGTGCACACTCTTGCGAGAACGTTTGACAACTCAAAATCAACAACAATGAAAGCTTTGAACTACTAGTAAGGCTAACTTTCGGATAATCCAAACTTTTCGAAATTCGAACAGGCTGTCCCCCCAATTAATTCGGATTTTCGGGGTTCTACTGTATGTACATTTGTCTTTTTGTGATTTTTAGCTTGTAGTTTGTAATTATGAAGACTTTATGTACTGGGCCGGATGATGAGGCAGAAATTGTAAGCCTTGAAACCGGTTGCCCCATGATTTTGTAACAACTACTAAAAATACAAACTTTAAGATTGTGAGTATTGACTCAATTTCTATATCCAAAAGTATAATGGACTCTCATTGGCAACCCTTTCATCATTTGGAATATTTTGTATCCACTGAATAAAATGAATTTATTCAGAAAGTTTTATCCATCACATTTTTTGTTAAAACATCAAATATTTTTAATGATTAATTATATTTTGAATAAATTGATTATTTATTTAATTATTATATAATAAATATGACACATTTTGTTTAAATTTTTATTTTAGGCTGCAAAATGGGAATGGAAGAAGCTGAAACCAAAAGAACCAAAAATTGGTGATCCACCTTGTCCGAGATTAGGGCATAGTTTTACTATAGTGAATTCAAAAGTGTACCTGTTTGGTGGTTTAGCAAATGATAGTGCAGACCCCAAAAATAATATTCCAAGATATTTGAATGACCTTTATACATTAGATATTAGAAGTAATCCTATGCAATGGGATATCCCCCAAACAAATGGGCCTTCTCCTACTCCACGAGAATCTCATACTGGTGTAGCATATGTGGATAAAAAACAGAGGCGGTCATTTTTAATTATATATGGAGGTATGAGCGGATGCAGGTTAGGTGACTTATGGTTTTTAGAAACAGAGACAATGACGTGGATGAAACCACAAGTTTCAGGCATTACTCCTTTACCTAGATCCCTTCATACATCCACATTAATTGGCCATAGGATGTTTATTTTTGGGGGATGGGTTCCTACAGTTTCTACAGAAGTTAAATCATCTCAAGAGTGGAAGTGCACAAGTACCTTAGCATGCCTCAATTTGGAGACAATGAGCTGGGACGACTTAAATATCCAAAAAGAGTCTGAAATGGATCTACCTTGTGCCAGAGCAGGACACTGTGCAGTTGGAATTAGTACACGACTCTACATTTGGTCGGGTAGAGATGGGTATAGAAAAGCCTGGAAAAATCAGGTAATAACTTCCAGAATTTACATTGAAAATAATTAATGAATCATATAATTGGTTGTAGGTATGTTGTAAAGACTTGTGGTATCTGGATGTGGATAAACCTCCTGCTCCTAGTCGTGTATCTTTAGTTAAAGCAGGAACACACAACCTTGAAGTCAATTGGACTGGAGCATTATCAGTTCAAACATACATTTTACAGGTAATACATTTATATTTATTGACAAATGCTTGTATCTCCGACATTCGCAACAAAAAAAATTGTTCTCAAACTTTGAATTGATGTGTTCCTAAATAACTAAATCAGTTAATGTCCCTTCATTTATTAATTATAATATAATAAATAATTATAATAAGTTATGAGAACATAAATTTAATGTTTAACAACAGAGCAAATGAGGATTTTCTTATCCCTTATCTAATATCTAATCCCCTTTCAATTTTCTAATCTCTTCGTTTTCTACCTAATATTATATAACATTTTTCTCTTTTCAGATTCTATTTGCAATCCTTTTTCTTGATATTGCAACAGTTTTCCAGTATATTTGTAATCGAGGTTCCACTGCATACATTTCTTCTAGCTTGCATGTTGTGTGGGCAACTAGGTCCACATCATCTGCATATGCCAGTGCCTGGATAGGTTTTTGTAGACGTGATGGAGTTTTAAACCGGCTTCTGATTAGTATTATTATTAGTAAACAAATTCATGCTGTGGTACAAAATGGATTTCATTTATTGACATGCGTGGTCAGATAATCGAAGTTTAACATGTTGACAGACAGTGCGTCAAATATATGCAAGTGTTGTGACACTATATTATGTATTTTGCAACGTAGAATAGGGAAAAATTCAACGTCAATAGACGTTCTGTCCGTCAACGTGTTAAGGGTAAAAGTGCATATCTTAACATGTTAGCAAATGGTGCAGAGAATTCAGTGGAGGCCAGACAGAAATTCACGATGAATCTGAAGGCCTTCCGCTCCCAACTTCATCGTGAATTTCCGTTCCTTGCGAACATGTTGAACAGATATGCACTTTTACCAATAAACTCGATTTACTGACCATGAATGTCAATAGGTGAAATCCACTTTGCATTTAAAAAATGTATCACAGCATGAATTTCACATTGGCGGTAACAGATAATGTGACCTCCATCTTTGAAGGCTGCTATGCCGACACTGAGCAATGCAACGAGACAAAAGTGGTGGGGTGAGAGAGAGAGAGAGAGAGAGAGAGAGAGAGTTGATAAGTAAATGTTGGAGTATATACTCCATCTAGTCTTACATACTGTGAGTAGAAACTCATCGCATTAAAATATTTTTGAGAACATACTCGTGAGTTTATACTCCGTTTTTATTCATACCACTAATTGTGTCAGTGATCCGAACTCAGTGGTTCTTTCGACATGTGCCAGTTAATAATTTTGTTACTAATTTGTTCAGTACTTATTATTATATCGATAACATCCTGACTTTTCTTGTTGATAGAGGTAGGTTCATTAAAAAGGGTCTTGTTCATTGGTCCTTTTGCTTCCCCATACCATGTGATGTGAGTTGGCATCAAACCCAATGACCACTTGTAGTTGATTCCTCCTACAATGTTTGATTAGTTTTCGTACCACCATAGGAGGAAAATCTGTTGCTGCACTAGCACCTAGTAGAAGTATGCAGAGCATACGACTATAAACCATCTGTCCGCTTCTTTCCATATACTGATTTCAGCTCCAATGATATCTTCAATGCAGAAACCTGAAAGTAAGATTTGATTAATATCTTTCCTAAGAAAATACACGCTTTATTCGTTACTTTAGTTGAGATGGATACTAGGCTGTCAATTTGGCATGTCCCAATAACCCAAGGTTCCTGAATTAGTGCTCCATATGTAGCTTCATCTGTGAACCTTCTGCCAATGGTATATAAAGCAGCTGTGGCATGCTGAAGATTCACCTGTATGAATGAAACCATTATTATATTCTCTTGGATGTAGAGCCAGCTTTATTAATTTCCGATTTTAACTGTGGTGTATAGATTTATTATTTCACTATTGATGGTACATCGTCAATGGCAATCAAAGCTGATTTCTCTAATCTAGGAAATGATTGTGTATTAGTTATTTTGTAAACTTGATACTCATCTTCTAATGGCGCTACAACCCTTTAGAGTCTTGGCTTGCTTAACAATGTTCTTCCATTCTGCACTGTCGGATACTTTCCTTCACCACCTGTTTAGAATTTTATAATCGACTATTAAATTTTATTTGACCAATAATTGTTCACAGATTTATTTGTTGTGGTGAAATCATCCCTTAATGATATAAGTACAGTAAAAACTCGATAGAACGGATCTCAATTTAACGGACTTCGGATATAACGGACAAAAAAATCCGATCAAATGTTTAAAAAAATTGAATGCAAAAAAATATGAAAAATCGATTTCTGGAAGAAAAATCGGCAAGAACAGGACATAGAATCCATCGGCACTGCTAACACAATGGATTGTATGGATGGACTCGATATATTTGTTGGCAAATCTCGTACACCTAGACTTATCAAAGATATTATTATAATGTATCATCTGCCCGTTTCATATTATACCTCTAATTAGGTATGGTTTACCACAGATATTTTCAAAAATGGTTTTTTAAAGGATTTGTACCTTCATCTGCAGTGAGAAAGTCTCAAGGGAAGAAACTGGCAATTGGCAATACCGCCAAACTGGAAATGTTTATTGATTCCTGCTCATTCCCCTGAAAATATTCTATGTTCATCCCCTGAAAATATTCTATGTTCAGGAGATGGCAATTTTAATTGTATGTTTTGCCAAAAGATATGTCGCTTATTCAACTCGTGGATCAGTGAATAATTTTTGCAACCAAACGAGTATATTGCAGAAAGTTTTTAGAAAAAAATTTTGATTGATTTTGAACCCATTTTTATATAACGGACTTTCGGGTTTAACGGACATCGGGTCCCCCCAATTAGTCCGTTATATCGAGGTTTTACTGTACAGTAATACCCCGCACTTACGCGATAGGTGGGACCAAGCGATAACCGCGTAAGTCGGGGTGTAATTTCGCATATGTATGTATGTATATAAATTATTTTTAATTGGAAACGGAAGCTAAGAAAAATAGCATATACAAACATAAAATTGCCAATTTAATTTATTTTGATGTAGAAGGCTGCATAAAATCTAGACAACTCAAAGATTGGTTTCCTCTCGCAAAATTTCTGCATAGCAGGCTAATAATTTTTTTATCCCTTGTTTGGTAGAAGAAATGTGATCTTTGTAGTTTATATTTTCTAAAATTTGTAAGCCCTTTTCAATTAAACTAGACATTCAGTTAAGTTTCCAACCGTTATTTGATCTTCAGTTTAAACTGAATCCAAACAACTTCTTTAATCCGATCACTAATTTCATAAAAATAACAAACACCCGCTCGCAGACAAAACTAGATAAGAAATACCTAAATGTACAAAATAAATTCTAGTGATGTGCTGATTTCGTGCGAAAAGTCCAAATATCTACATTGGATGAGCAGTAATATGTGGGCGGTAATTCTATTTCATCGATAATCGAGCGATTGTGTGGCGCTCAAATGACTAATTGACAATATTTGAAAATCGCGTAACTCTGGGTTCGCATAAGTTGGGGTAGCATAAGTCGAGCTATTACTGTACTTAATTTTGTGTTACAAAATAAATAAATTTGAATATTTTTTTGTTGTGAATGATCATAGAAAAAATCATGTGTATACAACTTGCACTTAATTGTTATTATGATGATCGTCTTCCATATGACACTCATCGATTCGTGGCTTGAGATCGTATCCGCCTTAGTCGCATCATATGACTGTCATTAAATGCTCGTAACAAAATAAGTCTTATGAGAGTCTTACAAAATAAATCTTTCTTTTTGTAGATACAAAAATATGATTTACCTCCACCAGCCGCAGCCAAAGTCCCAGCACCAACTATAGCGCCTGCGGTCCCATCATTGGTGACTTCACCCAAGACAACTGCTCCCATTCAAACCAATGTACATACTACTCAGCCCACTCCAATTGTTAAAACGACTGCAACTCCTAATCACATTATTTCACCCCGAATTATTTCATCTCTTGCTGCAAAAGGTAAGGAATACACATAGGGTGTAACAAAAAGGCAGGTCATAATTTTTTTTATTACATATTTTAATTTACAATCTGCTTCATCGAAGCTATAAGCAAATAGTTTGAATGTTAAATACATTAGGGAGAAGCTGCCCTGTGGCAACCCTCCTATTATAATTTTTACATTTGATTACAATATGTATATTGTAATTTATTAAATCTGTTGGCCATAGTTTCTTCAGTCGTCTTGCGAATTCGGGAGGAGTGTTCAAGCAGTCTTGCTTCATCATTTGGATGACTTCTCAGTCCATCAAGGTAGCTCTTTGTGATCCTTGGAATTTCTTCCTCTACCAAGGGTGTAGCTGAGTCCTCGTGTAGGGTTTTATTGCTTACATACTAGGGTGCGTTGAATATCATCCTCAATATTTTTGATTGGACTCTTTGTATTATCTTGATATTTGATGGCTTTGAGCAACCCCAGAGTTGAACACCATAGGTCCAAATTGGTTTTATCATAGTTTTATACAGGAGCAGTTTATTTTCAATATTGAGTTTTGATTTTCGACCAATAAGCCAGCTCATTTGTCGTATTTTGATGTTGATCTGGGTTTTCTTGGCTTGAATGTGCGGCTTCCATGTTAATCTTTTGTTAAGGGTTAGTCCCAAATATTTGACTTGTGTGCTGACTGGTAATTGTGTATCATTTAGTGTTATTGTTGGACATACATCCCTTCGGTTTGTAAATGTAACTTGGGTTGACTTCGTTTCATTTACTTTCACATTCCATTTGTTGAGCCATGTTCCCAATTGGTCAAGGTGGTTTTGCAGTTGTGCAGACGCGATAATAGGGTCCTCATTGACAGCGATTATGGTGGTGTCATCAGCGAATGTTGAGATTTTGGTTGTTTCAGTGGTTGGGATATCTGCGGTAAATAATAGGTAAAGGAGAGGGCCCAGGACACTACCCTGTGGTACGCCTGATTTAATGGGAAGATATGTGGAAGTTGCTGTGTTATATTTTACTTGGAAGTAACGATCTTCAATGTAGGATTTCATGATTAGGTAGTAGGGGGTTGGAAGAATACATTTGAGTTTGTATAAAAGTCCAGTATGCCATACTCGATCAAATGCCTTTTCTACATCTAAGAATGCCGCTGTGCAATATTGTTTTTCCTCAATAGCAGTAAGGATTTTTGTTAAATTCTATGAGTCTGTTGTGTTGTGGAGTGTCTCTCTCTAAAACCAAACTGGTGTGTGGGTATTTCTACATCTAGGTTAATGTCATTCTTCAGTCTACCAAGTAGTAGTCTTTCGAAGATCTTAGACATTGTCGGCAACAAGCTGATTGGTCGATAGGATGATGTTTTATTTGGAGGTTTACCCGGTTTGTGAATCATTATTATTTGCGCAAATTTCCATGTGATTGGGAAATATGTCAGTCTGAGTGCACTATTTTATATTGTAGTTAGCATGACCAATGCTCTTCTCGGAAGATGTTTCAGTATTAATCCTGTTATTAGGTCAAATCCAGGTGCTTTGTGGTTATTGCATTTTTCTATTTCTAGTTTAACTTCTGATGGATTGAATGGTGTTATTGGGAGCGTCATAGGCAAGCACTATCCAGGAAGTCTCTTATTAAGTTTCCATCATCATTATTCTCTACTTGGTGTTCTTTAAAAATACCAGCTAAGTATTCTGCAAATGCTGAAGCTTTTTCCTGGTCTGATCTTCCCCAAGTACCATCATCTTTCTTAATTGGCGAGTTGTGTTCTGTAGGTCTCTTTAAGTGTTTTGTTGCCTTCCATATTGAGTGATCTTCTTTAGACAAGGTACTAATGTAGTGTTCAAATGTGGCATTGCGTGCTTCATTTAGCGCTGTTTTTAATCGTCTGGTTAGTCGATTATATTCGTGTTTGTCATTAATGTTGCGGCTTCTTTGCCATCTACCTCTTGCTCTTCGTTTTTCGACTATTAGTTGTCTAATATAATTCGAAGTGGTATTTTTGTTTTTTTGCTTTGGAGTTGATGGTGTAGCTCGATATGCAGCTTGCTGAATTTGACAGGTCATAAATTAAATCACATATTTTATTCTGGGACCAAAAATAGTTCAATTGAACCTATTACTTTAGTACAAAAATGTGCACATAAAAAAAGTTATTGAAAATCAATTTTTTTTTTAATATATCGAAAACTATTAGAGATTTTTTTTTATTGAAGATTGTGACGATAATATAAGTTTATCGTCTAGAGTACGCCAATGAATTAAGTAAAACACGTTTTTGTACTGTTTCGAACGATATAAAAATCGGATCGAAAAGCCTAGTTGATTATTATTCTTGGAGCGTTGATCGAAGAATAATAAACAACAGCGAGGTACAAGAGGTGAGTTTATGTAGGTAGTATTTCCCGATTATTTTCCGCTGTCGTTTTGGCGAGCTGAGCGAATCTGACAGTTTTCTTCTTACCTATCCTTATATGAGCGGTGATCGTATATCCTTTATATGTCTTTTCATCCGGCGAGGTGAGCGGGATCTCCTTTCTCTCCTTTCCTTATACATTCATGTCATATTAATAAAAGCAATTCCTATTTCGCGCGATCGTCAAAATCATTCATTCATGTACATAAATATCGTCACATCGGCCCGAACAGTAAGCTCGATGCGTAGAAATTATAAATATTATATTTTGTTAACGAACTTAATGAGTAATTAAGGCTAATTATCTTGTCTTCTGTATATTTTGATCCCACATAAAGATGTTTTAAAAAGCGAACTCTTTTTCTTTGACTGATAGTTACCTGGAGCAACGACCTCATTACATTGGCGCCCGAGCAGATATTTTAAATCAGACGGCACGGTGGGTTTAGAAATAGCGGATGAGACGGTAGGCTGGGATATAAATTAAAGAAAGAGGAATTAATCAACGTTTTGGCAGAATTTAACTTAGATACGACAGGTAAATTAGACGATCTTCAATCAAGAATGGTCTTACACTTACGCTCAAAAAAGACCGGCACAGTTACCAATATCGAAACC
Organism: Diabrotica virgifera virgifera; assembly: GCF_917563875.1. Lineage (NCBI taxonomy): Eukaryota > Metazoa > Arthropoda > Insecta > Coleoptera > Chrysomelidae > Diabrotica > Diabrotica virgifera. Next base: position 6,406,051 of record NC_065452.1, on the reverse strand, counting down.
GAGGATCCTAAAACAGACAACACACAAACGGAAAATGAACACAGTCAACTAATGGACACAGTTAGAAAATGGGGCTTACATTTTGACAGATCCAAAGACCACACAGAATTTTTGGAGAGGCTATACGAACTTAAAAGCTGTTAACGGATTCGAGACGATGCTTTATTGAAAGCACTACCAGAAGTATTTAGGGGAAAAGCGATTGACATGTGGCTTTCTTATGGCAGGAACATCTTAAAAAAAGTAACAGTAAAATTCGTGCACCGCATTAAAATCTTATGGGGGTTTTGTTCCCTTAAACCATCCTAAACATTTGTGTATGTTCCAATTAAATTATTATTGTGGTGCCATTAGTTAAACACAATGTTTTTAAAACTTTTTGCCTCTTAGTACTTTTTAGTAGTTTTTATCGAGAGATAAAATTTGTAAAATAAAATGAACATTTGTAAAATTCGCCACATCTTATTTGTAAATGGTTAAGTAAGATTATAGAATATTATTTTCATAATATTATTACCAGGTCTTTATTAATCTTACTTAACCATTTACAAATATTATGTGGTGAATTTTACAAATGTTCAAAATATCTTGATAAAAGTTGACTTATCGAAAAAGTACTAGGAGGCAAAAGAATTTTAAAAAAAATTGTGTTTCACTAATGTATCACAATAATAATTTAATTGGAACATACACACACATTTGGAGAGGTTTAAGGGAATAAAACCCCCATAAAATTTTTATGGGGTGCACAAATTTTACTGTTATTTTTATTTAAGATGATGACACATGTCCATTTTCGATATATCGGAAAAAATCGATTTTCATTTTTTAACTTCAAAGATCTGTAACTTTTTTTGTGCATATTTGTACTAAGGTAAGTTAGTTTCAATCAAACTATTTTAGGTCAATAAATCATTTTTAACGTAAAAAATATTTTTGCAAATTAATGTTTATAAAGTAGTCACATAAGTACATATGAAGTTCTCCATTTCTACAGCAATTGCATTGCCCTCGTGACAATATGACATAATTTCCCCCTACCCTTCGGGTCGGGAAATTAAAACTGTCAAATTGTCACTCGGAATGCAAATCACTTAATTTTAGAGCTCTTGTGTAATTACTGAAAAATTGTGTGAATACTAAAATACTGCACATTTTAATAACGCTAAGTACCAGTGTCCTATTTTATAGATCAGTAAAATAAAGCTTATAAAATTGAAAATTCAACAATTTATATTTCAGAGATTAATTCATGAATATAATAATTTATAATAAACATTAATCAACAAGAATAATCTAGTACATAATAGTAAATGATAAAAAAGAGCGGATCTGAAAATTTTGTGTAAATCTAAACGAAAGTACATAAATTTGTCCAATGTATAGTTTTTTTGAAAGGATATTGGAAATATAACATAATTCAGTTTACTACAGCCTAAAGTATATTTTCTTTAAATTTGTAATCATTTTTATTATTTTATGTTTGGTATTATTTACTGTAGAGTTTTGATCATAATATTAATTAATTAATTAATAATTAACGTTTTTCTTTAAAAATTGAACAATATCTAAGCTGATCCTAAAATTGTTGTTTTTGTAAACTATTGACATAGACGAGTTAGTGATAATTTAATTAACACATTCACTGACACGCTGTCATTGTATACACGTATTCTTATGGAGTAAATGACTTCATATGCAGTCATGACCGTGAATGTGTTAAGATTAAAAACTTTTACTGTTTTCCGCACTTCAATTTTTTTTTAATATCATTCAGTGTTCTAACATGTTCTTTTAGAATGTATGAAACCCGGTGAATGTATTTATCTCAATTTGATTTCATTTAATTTAATGTGATAATACTGAGAACTTTCTATTCATTTAATTTATAGACGATAGTTTATTCATTGCCAGAGATAGCAGCAAAGATATACTTCTTCTTCTTCTTAACTCAGGCGAGACTCGTTAGTCTCTGGCACTTGGTCATAAGACCTTTGTACCACACCATGTTCCTGTTCTTCTCCTTAAACTCTTAAGTACTGTGGCCTCAACGAAGGCCAACAGTTTCCTTATTGATAGTTTTAGGATCTCTTCTGGTTCAAACCTCATTTTATCAGTAAATTCCTGCCTTACATCACCTAGCACACTGCAGTGGCATAGTATATAAAGTCTCGTCTTCCATTTCGCACTTTCTGTACCGTGGTTCAATTCAATGTCCAGTCACCATTTCAGTGACCGTTTTGATCTCTCGTTTATTGAGGTTCATCAAACTGTTTGAGAGAGTTTTATCATTATTCCTGATTATTTTTTTTAGTCTGGATTTGCCCTTGTGTGGTTTTCCATTTCTTTTGATGATTCCCTATCAGCCATTTCTGAACCTCGTTTTTCGTAGCATCTTTAGTGATGCCACAGAAAGGTTCAGGGCTTTCAAAAGTTTCTCTCGAGCCTTGTTTCGTTAACATATCTGCTCGTTCGTTCCCATGCACCCCTTCATGACCTGGCACCCATATTAAAGGCACCTTATTGTCTTTTGCTAGGTTGTTGAGGAGATCTTTGCAATTTTTCACCAGTTTTGATTTGGTGAGAGGGTTCTTTACATCCAGAATAGCCGATTGACTATCTGTGTAAATGATGATTCTCTTTTGGGGTCTTTATCAATGCAGGCCACCAAAGCAAAAACTTCAGTCTGGAACACCGTAGTATGTTGACCTAGGCTGTAAGATTTATTGTAGTTACACGTTTGCCCAAAGACTCCTGATCCAGTACCATGGGCAGTTTTAGATCCATCAGTGAACCATATTAAGTCTCCATTAATATTTGGGACTTTTTGTTCTCTAGATGGTATAATTGTGTTAATCTTCTCAGTGAATTATTTCTGGTGTCATCATATATGAGTCCGTCATAAAGATGGATTCCTCATGTCTAGTCCCAGTAGTGTTTGTGTGGCTATTCAATACATAATTCGGCCTCCAAGTATTGTTTGCTTTGAGTCTCGGATGGTCATAAAGCCTACCTCCGAAATATATAATTCCAACAGAGGGAGATCTGTGATAGCCTCTAATGAAGCTGTTCCTTTACTATTCAAGGCTCCTCTTATATTTAGAAGCGCTTGTCTTTGTAGGATAGTGATGAGAGTGGTCACACAAGATTTCAAAGCAGTCTTTCTCCAGAGTACTGAACAATAAGTGACTGTTGGTCGTATCACTGATGTGTATAACCAACAGATTACCTTTGGTTTCTATCCCCAGGTTTTACCTACAACTCATCTGCAGTTCAAGAAGAGTCGCTTAGTCCTATTGGTTATATTGGTAATAGAAGTATTCCAATTGAGTTTCGAATCCAGTGTTACTCCTAGCTACTTAACCTCAGTGGTTCTTCCAAATAATTTCAGCTCACTCAGTCCAGTAAGCTTTCTCTTATTTGTAAAGGCTACCAGTTTAGTTTTAGAAGGGTTCACGGAGAGGTTCTCTTTCAGACACCAGTTCTCTATGTAATGAAGGGCATATCATCTGATATGCAATTTTATTGAAAATTTGCCGCAACAATGCTGGGAAATTTTCCCCTAGTTACTATTACAATAAAAAGATTTACTAATGACAATATTTTTTCTTAGGGCCACAAGTGAAGATTCAAGGTACAACTGGAACTATTATCAGACAAGGCAGTCCTCAAGTAGCAGGCAAGCAGTTAATAGTAAAACAAGGAGGTAATATTATTCAAAAAGGAGGAGTTGCGCAGCAAGTTGTAACCTTGGTTAAAACTAGTGCAGGTAAGTCGGAATTATTACTACTGTGAAATACTATTATCAAAATTATTTTTTAATAGACATCCGCCTTAAAAGGCCTAAAATATTTTAGTTCAGCCTGTGAGAAAAAATGTGTTATATTTCAGGAATTTTTAAAACCTATCAGGCGTTGTAAAGGACTATGCCAGGGTTAACTTACTAAAGTGTAACACTTAATTTTGGGTGCCTATTTAATTATAATAGATTTGAAGTTGTAAAATTTGCAATGTTTAGAGCAGAGGTTTAGAGCACGAAATTTTACCGTCTTTTTCACTAGTATTTACTTTTTTAATTTGCCATGATAATAACTTTTACCGACTATTTTTCATTGAACAAAAAAAACTTCTGTTCTGCGCTTATCTGCTATTTCAATAGTTCAACACTCGACCAACAGAATGTGCTAGCAGCAGTATCATATGCAGACGTGCATTAGTTCAACGTATTACTGCTTGTGGCGATAGAGTTTCAAGCATCGAGTTAGAATCCAATGAAGAAGCCATGAGCATGTTAACTTCTGTTTTATACTCGCATTATTTTTTATTTAAACACGAAGTTTCTCGAAAGTGGTGACCGAGAAATAGCCGATGAGCTTTTACACAACATCGATACAGCTAGACGCCAAAAATGGATAAAGACTGTCGAAAACCTTGACTTCAAAAAATCAAGCCGGCAGGCATGGTCCTTGTTGCGGAAAATTGGAGGAGCTAACCAGCTGGAATCCAGAGAGTCTAAAATGTCTCCTAACAAGGTTGCCTCCCATATAGTATCTATCCAGAGCTCCACGAGATCGAACACATACTACCAACGTGAAAAGAGACTTAAGGGCATTAAAACAAATGAACAGAACAAACTCCGAATATTCAGCAAGAATACTTATTTCTGAAATCACACATGCGCTGAAAGAAATGAAATCAGGTAAAGCACCTGGCTTTGATGGTATCCATCCAGAGTTCTTGATACACAGTGGTGCATACACGAAACAATGGCTTGCAATGTTCTTTAATGATATACTTCAGTCAGGTAACATTCCTTTCTCACTTAAGCGAACAAAGATAATTGCAATTCCGAAACCGGGCAAATCAAACGATAAGCCAGAAAACTACCGCCCCATAGCTCTACTCAGCATGGTATATAAACTATTAGAAAAGCTTCTCCTCAACAGAATTAGTCACAGGATACTAGAAACTGTCCCCATTGAACAAGCTGGCTTCCGCCCTCATCGAAGCTGTACGGACCAAGTGCTGTCATTAACAACTTTTATAGAAGCTAGTTTTCAAAAGAAACAAAAGACAGCAACAGTATTTATAGATCTAACAGCAGCATATGATACTGTTTGGAGACAGGGATTAATATATAAACTGGCCCGCATTATCCCCTGAAGAAAGATAATTAACCTCATTGACAACATGCTGATCAACAGAGCCTTCCAGGTTATAATGGGAAAAGAGACGAGTAGACAGATGAAACTTAACAATGGTCTTCCACAGGGTTCTGTCCTTGCCCCTTTACTTTTCAGCCTCTATATTGCTGACATGCCTGAAACCGAATCTCGGAAGTTTGGATATGCTGACGACTGGACCCTTGCAACAAGCCACCAATCTTTAGAAACTACAGAAATCACTCTCACGAATGACTTATCCATCCTCAGCGAATACCTTAAGAAATGGAGACTACAGCCAAGTACTACAAAAACTGAAGTATCAGCTTTTCATCTAAACAACAAGTTGGCAAACAGAGAATTACGAGTGTATTTTAATAACAAGCTGTTAAAACACAATAAATACCCGAAATACCTTGGGGTTACTCTAGACAGAATGCTCACATTCAGAGAACACCTGACGAAAACAGCAGCAAAATTGAAGACACGCAACAATATAATACAGAAACTCTGCGGCACTACATGGGGGTCCACAGCATCAACATTAAGATCCTCTGCTCTTGGCCTGATATATCCGGTGGCAGAATACTGTGCTCCAGTGTGGCTAAATAGCAGGCATACCCACCTGGTCGACACCCAACTAAACCGTACTATGCGTATGATAACAGGCACAATTAAGCCCACCCCTACAATGTGGCTACCTGCCCTTAGTAATATAGCACCACCCAACCTACGCCGCGAACATGCATTGGTTAAAGAATATAACAATATAATGGACAGTCGCCAGCTTCTAGTCCACAACGACATCCCCAATATTCTTGGAAACCATCTCCGATCCAGGTTACCCCCTCTACAATCGGCTCAAGCGCTGCAGCAATCCAACTTTGACTTAAATACCCGATGGAGAGAAGATTGGGAAAGTAGGACAGATCCGCATTACCATAGTCTACCGAACATCATAGGGAAACCTGGCGAATTTGAACGTCCCCGTAAGATTTGGGCAGCCCTTAATCGAATTCGAACAAACTGTGGAAGATGCGCCGACTCCCTCCACAGATGGGGTAAACTCCCCTCGCCTTCTTGTGACTGCGGCGCTGCAAGACAGACGATCAGTCACATTGTTCAGGACTGCCCACGCAGAGCATACACAGGCGACCCTATAGACTTTGTAATGGCAACCGAAGGGTCAATCGAATATATAAAAAAATTGGACATCTGTTTGTGATGCATTGTATAATGCATAAATCTAAATATATTCTGTGATATACTTAAGCCATACGCTAAATAAATAAAAATAAAATTATTTTTTATTGTCAACTCATCTCTTTTAACACAAAATATGTGTTTGTAAGTGCATTAAAATTTTGTTTTCTTAATTTTCCTAATAAGTTTCCATAATGAGCACCGCATTAACTCAATGAATTATGTTTTAAATTATATTTTTAAAGGAAGTAACAGTAAAAAAATCACATAACAATACATTATTATACTCATTATAGAGATTATTTACCCAAGTGTGCCGTGGCTGAACGACTTTTCAAGTTAGTGTGCCTCAATCTAAAAAAGGTTGGTAACCGCTGGTTTAGAGGTTTTTAATTCTTCAGCTTAGGATATTCATTTTAGAGAAAAATTTTCAAATAGAAAGTTGTAGGAAATTAAAAAAAAAAGTATAATTGAGCTATGGCAACTTTAATTTCGTTAATTTGTTATTGCAAAACAGCCCGCGAAAGGTACAAAATGGCCCTTTTTGCAATTGCAATATTTATTGTAAAAATATCATTTTTGATTCTTGACCAAAGAAACATGAAACGAAAAACATGAAAATAAAACACTACTAAACAAATCTCAAAAGTACGCCTACCAATGAAACGAGTGTGATTCATGCTCATGACACATTTTTATTTTCGGAGAGTTTCATAAATGGCCGGACGTATATTTGTTTAGCAGTGTTTTATTTCCATGAAACGTAATTTACGTTTCATGTTTCTTTGATGTGCGCCCTTGCCTTAGGCTTTCAAATGAAGATCTTTCTATTCAAAACATAAAAAAATGGTAAAGCCCGATTGGTTAATTTGTTGCTTAGATATTATGAATTGTTTATCCCGAGAGGTCCAAGCATTGATACAGTAATGTATTTGCTACTCTATCAAAGGCTTTTTCGAAATCTATAAAGCATACATATATATTTTTCCTAAACGCAATGCTCTTTTGTAAGAGCCGAGTGCTTCCCAAGTACCCATACCGTTTCGGAAACCAAACTGTTCGTCACCAGTTATCCCCTCACAAAGATTGTATATGCGAGAATGCAATATTTTCATAAAAATTTTGAGCGTGTGACTCATTAACCTGATAAGTCGATAGTCGCTACACTGTCTGGCAAAAGTCATAATTTAACAATAGACATCGACCGAATTAATGACGCTTTTTATAAATAAATAAATGGGCGATTCGCCAAAATAGACGGCAATTTCGAGGTGGAGAAATTTAATTTAAAACATGGTTTAGAATTAGTTCATTTTTAAATATTTTTTATAAAATGAGCTATTCAACTTACCCATGATACCAGCAGAGATCATTTTTAAATATTTTCCGAAAGACGGAAATGTTGTGACTTCAGAGTTGACTAAGTGTCCACGATGTTGATGTAATTCTCTGTTAATTGAAATTTATGATCGTAACAATTAAATAAAAATTGGTTATTATGTAATAAAACTATACAAAACACTTCCATTTTGATATAAACTACTACAGAAAAATAGGTAAAATATCAATTGCGTCGGAGTTGATTTAGACCGGCCTTCGTGTTGCAAAACTTTCCAATATGTAGCCATGTCTTCTTCGTTAAACTTCAAAAATCTACTCTGCTTTTGAACACAATCTTGGCATTTCCTTTCTATACATTCTTCTGTCTTTTCTGCGCAACATAATGATTTGTTATCCGCTTCCACGCATGAGCTCCAGGTTTTCACATAATGTGCCTACATAGACAGATGTCTCTTTTATCAACATTAGAGAAGACTACCCAAAATGTATATTCTTACAGAAATAAGCATAGCTGCATAAAATATTACTTTCTTTTATAAAATCTTTATTTAACGATTTTGGGGGTTTTCGTCTTCATTTTTCCGTCGTACTCCAGTGTATACGAGCGATTTTCTATAAAAAGTAGATAATATTAGCAAACCGACCGAAACATTTTGAGAGCTTACCCAGTAATCCTTTTCCTATATCAGACTAAATTTAAATTGTATTTTTTTAGTAAAAGATGGTTTTGCTTGTTACTTACTTACTTTTATATCTTTACTCAGATTTGAGTACTAGGAACTTTCTTTCTGTCCTTTTCCTAGACGAATGAAAACGGAATGTGATTGCAAGGAGTCCTTTTTGTTTTCTATATTCGTCGACTGCTGTCTTATAAATTGTAAAAGTCGCAGATTAAGGATGAACCAGAAAGAACTTTCAACAAGAAAAGTTTTAAATTTAAATAACTATTTACCATTTTAATTTTATTAAAGTGGTGGATTCTGCATCTGAGACTTTTCAATTTGTATTTTTTTAGTTTAAGAATGACCACTCACACACTTTCAACAACTCCGAGGCACGACTGGGCTTCGGAGTTGATGGCTTCGGTGTTGATGATTTCATACATTTTTATTTCTACTTTCTACAAATTTTAAAAATAATTCTGCTTTATTCATGGGGTGTCAAAAAAACTTTATAGCGCACACTTAAAAGAAAAACATTAAAAAAATTAGCAAAATTAAGTTTTTATGAAGGCTTCGGTGTTGACTGTATAAAAACATACGCTTAGCTTAAGACACCTTAAAAAATTTTCTATCGCTTAACGATATCATGTTCGTCCACTTTCTTCCACAATTTGTGTTAGACTCTTGTCAAGCTGCCTGCCATACAGTATAGTGCAGTTTGGCCTAACTTTTCATATATTTTCATGAAGCCTCGGTGTTGATGCACAAAGTTGGTTACAGTTTTTAGTAGTAGATTTTTATGGTTTAATTTTAAAAATGAAAATTATTAATTTGACAGTTTTAAATTACACTGGGTTTTTAATTAATTGTTGATAAAATAATCTGCACTTTTGTAACTTTTCAGTGTGTAATACTATAAAACAGATCAAAAAACAAGGGGGTTACAGCCTCGGAGTTGATATTTTGAAATTAAAATTGCATAAAATGCTTGTAAAAATACTTTTTTTAAAATTAATGTTAAGTGGCGTACATTCTTTATTGTATAACTTAACTTTGGCAACATAATTTGTAACACAGTATGTAAAGACCTTAAGAAAAAAGCGAGTTACACAATATGCCGCTTATTTTGGCGAACCACCCAAATATATAATCAGGTTTCTCTTTACAGGCATGACGTTAGCGGCCTTGCCAAAAGGAGGCAATATTGTTCAGGCAAAATCAAATGTTTTACCTCAAGCGCCCAAAAATACTATTGTAAAAATTGTACCTAGTAGCCCGGCCAATAAAGTTCTAACAACCATAAAGACGATACCATACCAAATGAATAAAGCAACTGGGAAATTAGTTCCTTTCAAAGCCACAGGGCAAATGCCTACATTAGGTAAGTATTTTTTCTTATATTAATTATTCCAGTAAAGGGCAGGAGGTATGGTTTGAAAATTTTGAAATTTTGGATTTTTTTTTATTATTTCTTTTCAATCAAAGTACATATAGTCCAGGGCGCATCTGTTTCGAGATGGACGTTTAGAGGTGACTCATTTTTTTACAGAAATTACTTGGAATTAACTCATATAATAGTTGTTATCCTCCTACTCAAAAAGGTCCGGAACATTGTTTAAATAATCAAAATGTCAAAAAATGAAGGAAAAATTCGATTTTTTTCTTCGTTTTTTGATTATAACTTTAAAAGTATTCATTTCCGAGAAAAGTTGCACTAACATAAAAGTTGCGTAATTAAATTTCCTACAATATAGGATTCGTTATAAATTTTAAAAATTGTCACCCTTAGTGCAAAATAGCAATATTTGCGAAAAAAAAAGAATTCGCATTTTATGTTTTTCAAAATTTATGCTACACTTAGGACCTTCATATTTTACCGAGAGAAACTTTATGATATAATAAAACAATACTGTAGATTTCATTAAGATCAGTTCAATAGATTTTGCAAAATAAATTTTGCAATCCAGCTTTCGCAAAAAAAAAATATTTTTTCAAAATGTCACAGGACTGAAAATAAAGCAGATAGCAAGTTGATTTTTTTTTACATATAGAAGAGTACTGTACCTTTCATTTGCAATTTGAAAAATTAAAATCGGTTAACTACCACGGCGTCAGGAATTTTTTTAAATAAAAATGAATCTTTGGTGCTACGCGCAGGACAGCGGTGTTCGATTCACACAAGTTGATTTCCACCAAAATGTCTTCCAATCTTTATCTAATATATTATTTTCTTGCTCTATATTTTGTTGTATTTTAATATTTTAATTCCACAAAAATCAAACTAATTTTATTATTGTTTGTGAAATATTGTTTAAACAATTGCATATGTTTAAAAATAATAAACTTTTATTCCCTCAGTTAAAATATATGAACAAAGAAAATTTTTGCCAAAAAAGGTATTATGTCAAAGGACAGAGTATGTATTTTTATTTTGCAATAAACAAATTTATTTATTTATATCGAAATGTACTAAAAATTAAAATTTATCAATCATTATCAAAGGTCATGGGAATGACCAATCAGAGCAAACGTATCCGCTGTCCTGCGCGTAGCACCAAAAAATAATCTTTATTTAAAGAAATTCCTGACGTGCGTCGTGGTAGTTAACCGATTTTAATTTTGCAAATTGCAAAGGTACAGTATTCTTCTATGGGTAAAAAAAAATTCAACTTGCCGTCTGCTTTATTTTCAGTCCTGCAACATTTTGAAAAAATAAATTTTTTTGCGAAAGCTGGATTGCAAAATCTATTAAACATCTTAATGAAATTTACAGTATTGTTTTATTATACCATAAAGTTTTTCTGGGTGAAATATGAAGATCGTAAGTGTAGCATAAATGGTTGAAAAACGTAAAATGCGAATACTTTATTGCTTTTTCGCAATTATTGCTGTTTTGCAACAAGGGTGACAATTTTTAAAATTCCTAGCCAACCCAATATTGTAGGAAATTTAATTACGCAACTTTTATATCAGCACAACTTTTCTCGGACATGAACACTTTTAAAGTTATAATCAAAAAACGATGAAAAAAATCGAATTTTTCCTTAATTTTTTGACATTTTGATTATTTAAACAATATTTCAGACCTTTTTGAGTGAGAGAATAACTCAGATATTATATGAGTTATTTTCAAGCAATTTCTACAAAAAAATATGAGGATCACCTCTCAACATCCAAATGTACTAATATTTTTACAGATGCGCCCTGGTTTAATAACTTTCCGGAAATGATAATAAAATTACCGGAAATGCAGCTTGTTGAATATTCCTACCTTCGACTCACTTTTCAGCAACTTCGCGCCAGAGCGCTCGAGAGTAGTGAGAGACGTTCAACAGCTGTTCCCATTTTTTGTATATTACTCCGCGATTCAAAAAATATTCCGGTGCGCATCACTTTACGATTTGACAGACGAAAAGAACTTGAAAATAATAGTTGTCAAAACTTAAACGCGTTTTTCTCAAAACTGCTATTTTCAAAGGCAGTTGACATTGTACCTCAAAAACTACTTGACCGACATTACGTGAACATTTGACACGTTGACACTTTAGACATTTCATGAAGTAACACTGTCGAGATATTTTTTGTTTAACAATAATAAATATGTTGATTTTCATCACTTGTTACAAAAATTTCGTTATTTTGGCTTCTGAGTGATACCAAAAACTTAAAAATAGTTCAAACTAAAGGAACTCGACTGCGTCACCTCGACAATTGCGGCAGTAAAGTAACACTTTATTGTACTGAAAGAAGAATTTTACTTTACCTGTCGCGATTAATCAAATTAACTGAGATTGAATGTAAACTGCCGCCGATCTGTTTGCTTTATTTTTATACCATTATTCAAAGAGCACTGGTCAACAAATGTAGACCGCGCGACTAAGCGCGTTCCAGTATTATGTTTTGTGTTGACAATTACTCTTCCATGAGGTATTTATGACCTATAAGATGTTAGTTTTTAATTTTGTTGTAATTGTAAAAACAACAAAATTCTCTTAAAGTGTTGTTTTTTATAGGAAGCTCTGAATATGGCATGCGACATGCTGAAAGTACTTAGCTGATTTTAATAAATAATTTTACACACTATCAGGTTTTTTAAGAACATACACCTGTAGGCAACTCACTCGATAAGTTTACCACTATTTTTTAATTAAGTAATTTTTAATGATGCTTTATTTAGTTCAATATAATTTAGGTTTATTGTGAAGTTAGTTTAATTTGTTCTAGTATTCTTCTGCTGTCAGAAAAATAGTGATATTTCCTCAAGAGCAGTTATTTTCAATAATAATGCCTCCAAAATAGTTGCGAATTCTTTAAATATTCTGTATATCTGATCAATTAAACATGGTCTTTTATTACTATACTTTATTTCACGTTAATAACGGAACGTTACAATGCAGTTCAGCGTTGCCAAATCTCTCAGGCACGTGTTGCTACTAGACTGTCGATATACAATAATTCATTCTAATGACGGCGTGGCATCTGTGCGCTTCTATCATCCATAAGATATACGCAGTCCTATTTCTGCAATGTTCCAGTCTTAAGGTGAAACAGTCTATAGTAATCATAATTTTCTCGTCTGTAAACATAATTACTCTATTGTTCTAATCTATATTATTTTTTCCTTTATGTTCATCTTTTTTAATACTTTTAATTGTTTTATAATACCAGCACCAAACAGTTTTTCTATCTACCATAATGTATATCACTCGATACACGAATTATGTATTTTAAATCAAAATTTGTTTGTGATTTTTAGGCAATCAGCAAGTTTTGGTTGTGAATTCAAATGCAGGTTTGAAAACTATACAAACTTTAACAAATGCACAATCTGTAAATTTAAATAATGTAAAAACTACTTCTATAAATGCCCAACCAATCGTAACTGCCTCAAATTTAACCAGTTTGCAAGGAATGAAGATTGCTGGAAAACCTATTACCATATCAATGCCCATGCAAGTTGTTGGATCTCCTAAGACGGTTACTCTGTCAAAAAATACAGTAAGTATCATAGTTTTCATAAATATATTTCAAGACATTTGTTGTCGATAACTTCTCAGAATACTTTTTTTTTAGAAACAGGTAATGATTGGTGGGAAACCAGTCACTGTACAGATGGCGACAGGTGGTAATAAAACACTGACCCTGGTTCAACCCAATCAATCTGCAGCAGTAGGCAAGATCGTACGACTACCAATTAATTCGACAATAAATCACTCCAACAGTGGTGAACAACCAAAGCTAATGGTAGTTTCTCGACCAAAACAACCAACTGCTACTTTAGGTAAGTCAAAGTCTGTCAAACAGATTAATATTAAACATTGACAAGACAGAAATCATTTATTTTCACTCATACAACTCATCTACCTACAAAATTTTTGAGTGTGTTCATTGATTGTAATCTGAAATGGTCAGAACAAGTGAATTCAGTGAACATGAAATTGAATAAAGCTTTTTATGCTATATCTAGAATTAAAAACACACTACCCATCTCGGCATTAATGAACATTTATTATAGTCTTGCGTACAGCCACATGTGCTATAATGTAATTTTGTGGGGGAACTCAGTAGATAGTAACAAAGTGTTCATTACCCAAAAAAAATTATCCGTAAAATTTTTAATTTGGATTATCAACAATCGTGTAAAGTGTAAACCAATTTTAACATCAAATTTTAACTTTCTACTGCCTATACAGGGTGATTGATTAGTAGGGTAAATCTCAATAGCTCCGCTATAGTAATAGATAGCAATAAAAGTTAATAACAAAAATTTTTAGTCACTTTTGAACATCACATTACAAAATTATTTAGAATGTTACAGGGTGTTCGATAACACAGTGGCAGACCAAACTTATGTTTTTTTAAATGGAACACCCTATATTTTATTTTAAATTCGAAATCCTGTTAACTTCTCCATCACAAAAATATAAAGGTTTGTTATGTTATACAGGGTATTTACAAAGTTATAACCAATTTTATATGAAAATCGTAACAAGTTCAACTCCCTGTATAAATAAAAATAAGCAAAACAACAATGGTTTATTAATGCCATATTTTTTAACTTATTGTCAAAATTTTCAAGAATGGTCGATATTGCTAATTTTCTTTATATCAAATACAGGGTGAGTCAAAACGCAAGTACATTATTTTCTCAGTAATTTTAAATGGAACACCCTGTATTTTATATCACTATTGAAAAGTACCATTACCGTACTTTAATTTTTAGATAACATTCCCTATGTCTAAATTTATTAGTTTTCGAGATATTTTCATTTTTCAATGGACCAGTAGCGTGGCAACCCAAATCACCAGAATTTAATAAACTGGACTGATTTTTTTGTGGTTACGTTAATAATGAAGTTTATAAAATACCTCCAACAACAAGGGATGAGATGAAAAATAGAATACAAAGTGTATTTCGATGTGTTAATTTACAAATGCTCCGTAGAGTAAGTAGCTCATTCAATGATCGTTTTTAGGCGTACATAAATGTGTTAGGAGATAATTTTGAACACCTTATGTAATTAAATATTAAAAATATTTTATTAAAAGTAGCTTCTAATTTTTTCAAACATGTTTTTTTGCAAAATGTATTACTGATAAATTATGTTTTGTTCTTTATTTGTTACATTGTTACATTTACATACAAAAGTAGTGTTTAATTGTCTTCACAAAATATTGTATTTTGTGTTTGTGTGTTTTTTTGTAAAATTTATTACTAATTTTCTTTGTTTATTTGTTGCATTCACATAAAAAGACAGTTTTTAATTGTTTCAAAAATGTTGCATGTAGTGGTTGTGTTTTTGTTTGTAAAATGTATTACTAATAAATCATTTTTATTTCTTTATTTGCTACAGTGTTACATTGATTACCGGATTGATAATCGGTAATCTTCAATTGTCAATTCAGTCATGGCTTACTTAAAATTTAGATAAATTTAAACACCTAAAATAATTTGCTCTGAAAAATTAAAATATCTCGAAAACTAATAAATTTGGGCGTAGGGAATGTTATATAAAAATTAAAGTACGTTAATGTTACTTTTCAATAATGATATAAAATACAGGGTGTTCCATTTAACATTACTGAGAAAATAATGTACTTGCGTTTTGACTCACCCTGTATTTGATATAAAGAAAATTAGCAATATCAATAATTCTTAAACATTTTGACAATAAATAAAAAAAATGGCATTAATAAACCATTGCTGTTGTGCTTATTTTTATTTATACAGGGAGTTGAACTTGTTACGATTTTCATACAAAATTGGTTATAGATAGATAGATAAATTTATTGATCTTTTTGTATCATTTACATGACATAAGACAAGTCACAAGCATGGTATACCTATAGTACAATAAGTAGGTTATTAAAAAATACTACGCTTATTAAAAACATTAATGGTAACAAACATTTAGTAGAGAACAAGATTCATCATCATCAATGGTGCTACAGCCCTATGAAAGAGCCTCGACCTTCCCAAGTCTATTACGCCAGTCAGTCCTATCCATTGCCAACCGTTGCCAATTTGCTGCGCCTATTTTTCTTCCATCCTCATCTACACCATCTTTTCATCTAAGTTTTGGCCTACCCCTATTTCTACTTCCCACAGGTTGTGACATAAGGATTCTTCTAGTAGGGTTGTTATGCTGTGATCTTGCTAGATGTCCTGCATATCTTAGTTGTCCTATTCTTATAAGAGATACTACGTCGTTTCCACCAAATATATGTTTATATCTGTGGTATACCTCGTAGTTGTACCTCCTCCTCCAAATACCATTTTCACAGATGCCACCGAATATGCCTCTCAGGATCCTTCGTTCAAATATAAGCAGAAGGTTTTCATCTGCCTTGGAGATGGTCCATGTCTCCAATCCATATGTCAACACTGGTTGTATAAGGGTTTTGTATATGGTTATTTTTGTTTTTTGGCTTAAGTTTCTGCTTCTCATATGTCTACTCAGTCCAAAATAGCATTTGTTCGCTAGGATTATCCTTCGCTTGATTTCTTCTGTCATGACGTTTTCTTTGGTGATCAGGGAGCCTAAGTATGTGAATTTGTCCACCACTTCAAAGGTAGAGTTATCAACAGAGAATTGGTGACCGATGTTTATGGCTCTATTGTTGGGTGTTGATGCCACCATCTTAGTTTTCTCCTCGTTTACTGTCAGGCCCATATTTTTTGAGGCATTTGAGAAGGTGGTATACATTTCTTCTAGTTTGCGTGTTGTGCGGGCAACTAGGTCCACGTCATCGGCATATGCCAAAATTTGGGATGATTTATTAAAAATATTTCCTCTGTTGTCTATTCGGGCATCTCTGACCGCCTTTTCCAGAGCTATGTTGAAGAGGAGACACGCCAGCGCATCTCCCTGTCGCAGCCCAATATTCGTTTCAAACGCCTGTGATTGTTCGCCCTGTATTTCGACTTTGCAAACGACTTTACGCATTGTAGCTTTAACCAATCTTATCAGTTTGTCAGGGATGTGGAATTCATCCATGGCTTCATACAATTTATTTCTTAGGACACTATCATAGGCCGATTTAAAATCTACGAAAAGATGGTAAGTGTCGATATTGAATTCATTGGTTTGGAGAACAAGATTACGAGACTGATAAAATATTGTTAAAAGTATAAAAATATCGGAATCAGTTGCTAGAAATTTCCATTCAACTGATCTGAAAAGTTTCCCCTTGGTTGAGGTTGAGGATGTTCCAGGAACCGTTGACCTTGTCTGAAGTTGAATCGACTAAAATATACGTTTTTCGGCCAGAAATTTTTTTCGTAAACTTTTCTTGTAGAGAGGGTTCGACTCCTATCATGAAGGCTTGGTTATTGGATCGGACAAAGTATGTTGGAAGTTTCTTTATATAAGTATTTTGTTCGCCTGATTGTTTCGTAATATAGGCCTTTATATTGTCTTCTGTTACAGTATCAGGGACTCGTGACAAGAAAAGCCAGATTTTCTTCTCAGTTTTATCTATACCCTGGAAATTTTCATCCCCATCTCCACTGCCTATATTATGGTTACGGGTTTTCCCAGTTTTCCTTTTTACTAAGGTAAAACCTTCTGCTTCCGACGGGTGATGATTAGCTTCATTTATTTTTGATGTTGAAGGTTTCATTCCTGCCAGATTGTCATTGGTTAAGTTGATTACTTCATTTAATTTTTGTTTACTTTGTACTCTCATGATTTCAGCTGCTACCTGGTTAACCTTCATTATTGGATCACCCTGTAAATTAGGAGTTCCCATATGTGTTGGTGATGACAAATTGCCTTGATGTTTATTTTTGTTGATTTGGTTTTTTGTTACAGATAAGGTTTTTGTATCACTTACCTTATCTATTGGAAGCAAGTTTTTTGGTTGGTTGCTATTTTGATATGGTCTTGGTAGATTTTTATTAAATGATGAAATTTTATTTTCTAATGACTTTATTTTCTCGTTAAGTAAAAGGATTACCTGGCATTTATCGGATATTATAGTGTCTGCCTGTTATTATTTGTTTCAAGAGTTTGATTTCTTCTCTAAGGTAGGAGTCTTCGTTTATGTCAATCTCAGCAACTTGTTGAGATGGTTCATGTTTACAGTCTGTTTTTTTTTTTAGTTCACTAGCTTGTTTTAAACATGCTGGGTGGAATATTTCACTGCACTTTATGCACGTCACTTTACTTTTAACTTTTTTGGAGCAATGTTTACATGTATAATTTACATTTTCATTGGGAGCAGGTGAAGTGTCAACTGCTTCACCCGCCATCTTGGTCAACTGTATAACTTTGTAAATACCCTGTATAACATTACAAACCTTTATATTTTTGTGATGTAGAAGTTAACAGGATTTCGAATATAAAATAAAATATAGGGTGTTCCATTTAAAAAAACATAACTTAGGTCTGCCACTGTGTTATCGAACACCCTGTAACGTTCTAACTAATTTTGTAATGTGAAGCTCAAAGGTGGCTAAAATTTTTGATATTAACTTCTATTGCTATCTATTACTATAGCGGAGCTATTGAGCTTTACCCTACTAATCAATCACCCTGTATATCTATAAATGTTTACTTTATGTAAAAGAGGAAATCAATACATTTCCAGTAAATTCAGACAATCGCTATTACAATACAAGCAGTGCTGAATCTTTACGAGTTCCTGAACACAGAACATCGAAATTTTAAAATTGCTTTAGATATATGGGACTGGCCTTATACAATCATTTGCCAAAGACTGTGAAAGAAATACCACTTTTCACTAAATTAAAAAAAATGTTAAAGATTTACTCTTAAGAAAAGCATATTATTCTATAAACGAATATCTTAGAGGACAAACTGCAGTAGCTTCATATTTTACTTTGAAAAATGTTATTTTATATATTTTATGTTTTTTCAATTTTGTTACACTGTGAATATTGTATTATACACATTAATGTTTTTATACTGAATTCTGTAGTGACGTATCCACATTTTTTTAATGTCTTAAAGGATCAATAAAGTATGACTATGATAACGGATCTCCTTGTCGTAAGACTTTTCATCATCATCACGTAGCGCTACAACCCTGGGTGGGTCCTGTCTGACTGTACAACTTTCTTCCAATTTGATCAGTCTTCCATCAACCTAGGGTCAAGTGGAATGTTCATTTTTCGGAGATCTGCTTGGATGTTATCTCTCCATCGCATTCTGGGACGTCCGAGTGGTCTTTTGCCTGTAGGAATCTCCTCCCATAATACCATTTCTAAGTATTTTTCGTTCAAAACGTATGATCTTTTCTTCGTTTGATTTGGTCATGGTCCACGTTTCGGAAACATATCTGTGGCTATTTGCCAAAAGTTGATATGTCAAAAATCATGGTTTTCAGCTTTGCGAACCATGATATGTGTTTAAAAGTTATATTTTTATTTGCCAAAACTTTGATATGTCTTAGGACAATATTATTAAAGATATAAGTTAAAGACTAAACGTGATGTATTAAATTACCTCATTTTAATATTTGCCAAAAGTTGATAAGTCGACATATCAAGTTTTGTCACCATCAGATTTAAAATGTGGACGGATGTTTTATAGACATATCAAGTTTTGGTTACCAGCTGACGATAACATAACCTAATTTTATTGTTGTGCATTTTACTAAATTAAGGTGGTTCTTTGGTTGTCTTAAGAAAACTATTAGTAAAAGTATGTCGCGTGGAAAGCTGTTAGTTGATATGATTATTAGCCAACATGAAGATTCGGCCGTTTTAGTAAATATCGAAGAAACGGTATTACACACTGAAAGTGAGGACTTTAAAAAATCAGTGGGAAGTGATATAAGAGGATTGAAAAGGTGTTTAGTTGATGCCGAAATTAAAGAAATAAGTTCAACTTCTGGATCCACTGGCCATTCTGAAGAATTAGTGTCATATTTGAATAGTGATAATTCAGATGTAGATGAAGATTATATTCCTTCGGACACTTCATCTGACACAAGTGACAATGAGAGGCCAGGTAAATATCAAGCAATGCCATCTAAAAAGTGTGAAACAACAGCTACTTCCAGTAATACGGATGACATAGTAAGTAATGATACTTTTACAAATAAAAGTGACGAAGGCAAAGACCAAATAAATAACTCTAATGTCCAAACTAAAAAACCGAAATATAACAGACTAGAAATGAAAGAAAAGAAGATGTTAGGAGAAGAATATATTACAAAAAAAGGTATACAAAAACCTGCAAAAGTATTTCAAGCGCTTACTAGTTGCTGTCGCAATAAATGTCACGAGAAACTCTCCATAGACGAACAAAAATAAATTTTTTATGATTTTCTTAAAAAAGTGCAAGACAAAGACCAAGTAATTTCTGAAAGAGTGAAGATTGAGTCAAAGAAGACAGAAAGAAAAGATAAAGTAGAACGAGGAAATAATAAAAACAGACAAATTGTGGTATCCTATAATATCACATATAACGACAAAACGTTAAAAGTTTGCAAATACATGTTCCAGTATCTACATGGTATCACAAGAGGAAAAATTGATATTTTGATAAAAAAAAGACAAATATCACCCACGGGTTTTATAGAACCTAATGGATCTGGAAAACGCCAACCACATAACGCTCGACCAAACGAAAAAGCTGAAGCTATAAAACACATAGAGTCTTTTCCAAAATATGAGAGCCACTACTCTCGAAGACACACAAGTCGACTCTATTTAGCACCCAATCTAAATATTAAACTTATGTATGATCTTTATGTATCAAACAGAACAATGCCTGTATCATATTCATTTTATGCTAAGATTTTTAAAGAACTTGGATATAAATTTAAAAATCCTAGTATCGATACATGTAAAACTTGTGATTATCTAGAAAACAAGAAAAAATCCTCTAATAGTGAAGAAATACGTACAGCCGTGGATGAAGAGAAAAATAAACACCTCCAGCTAGCAGAGATTGCCTATGGTGAAAAAAAAGCAGATATAAAGTTCTCCAGAAACAGTAGCGGTAAAATGGTTGTTTTAGTATTTGACTTACAACAGAACCTACCAACACCCAATTTAAGCACAAATGTAGTCTACTATAAAATATTGCTCTGGACATATAACCTCACCATCAGAAATTGCACTGAAAATACCACTTCATGTTTTATGTGGCATGAGGGGTTGTCAGACCGTGGATGAGATCAAGTTGCTTCTTGTCTTTTAAAATACCTTGACAGCTTAGTTGATACAGTTGAAAAAGTTGTTCTATATTCAGATTCTTGTCCCGGACAAAACAAAAATAACATTGTTGCAGGAGGACTGTCTTTATTTGTTTATAGATCAACAACCATAAATGAAATACAACACAAGTTCCTGGAAGTGGGTCATACTAGAATGGAATGTGATGCCGACCATGCAAGAATTGAGCGTGCCAAAAAAATCGTCACAAATTGAAATAAGGATACCTCATGACTGGTACCAGTTTGTTAGAACCTGTCCCCGGTAAGAAGAAATTCCAGGTTATCGAAATGCAGAGGAAAGATTTTCTAGCGTATTCAAAACTTCTCCAGAATATCTATGTAAAGCGTGATAAAGGTGTGGATAATAAAAATGTGAAATGGCATGATATAAAAGTTCTACGTTTTGGTAAAGAGTTGGGTGTTATAGACATTAAATATGCACATAAAGGTCTTGACGTTTCTACCCTTAATATTAAACGCAGAGGGCAGCAGATGGATCCTACATTAGAACCTGTTTATAGTGGACCTAAACCCATAAAACATCAAAAAAAGGAAGACTTGCTTTTCCTGCTGCAATACCTTGATCCAGTGTACCATCCATTTTACCACGGACTCAAGACTAGTGAGAATGTAAATGATGGAATTTAATGTTTTATTTTTAAATGATAAACATTGCTTTTTTATGTAGATTGATAACAGTGAACAATAAAAATAATTTTGCTAATTGTTATTACTCATTTCAAAGAGATTTATACTGAAGTTTAAATTTAGATATTCAATAAATTGGTGAATTTTACATTATTTTATAAATTGATTAAAAGTAACCATCTTTATTAAATATCAAGTTTTAATTTCATTATAAATTTCTTCGGTTTTTATTTTGTAATTATGATATTCACGTATTTTATATACTTCACTTTGACATGATATGTCTATACAGGGTGAGTCACCACCAACGGGACGGAAGATTACAGCGAAATGGTAAAACATTTGAAAAAATTTTTAAATTAATAGTTTGTAAGTTGA
Source organism: Diabrotica virgifera virgifera (assembly GCF_917563875.1). Lineage (NCBI taxonomy): Eukaryota > Metazoa > Arthropoda > Insecta > Coleoptera > Chrysomelidae > Diabrotica > Diabrotica virgifera. The sequence continues at coordinate 6,383,967 of NC_065452.1, read as the reverse complement.
TAAAAGCTACATTTTAAAATTATTTTGAAATATACAGGGTGTCCCAATAAATGGCGGCGTATCAAAGTTATATTTTTTCTTATCGAACACCCTGTATTTTATTGCATTTTTTAATTGTCCGCAAAAAATAAGGTATAGTTCCATAAGGCTTCCCTATACCTATGTACAGAGTGTTCTGAGTTATGCTGACTTTTCTTAAAATGTAAAGTTTTAAAAGAAGGCTTATTCTCAAGTTACTTAAGAAATTATAAAAATACTACTTTTACATCTAAATAGGTTGATATCGGTTAAATGATATTCCATGATTAATTATTACACATTTGTCTACAGGGTGTTCAAAATTTACAGTTCCATTATTGGACTATTCAATGTGTCATATGATGCTTATTTTAAATGGAACATCATGTATATTAATAAATAATTATACTAAACAAATTTATCTCTTTCGAATGGTATATAGATGTCCTATACCTAAGTGTCATAGTTTTTGCGTAATTTACAAATATTTAAATTCTTTATTTGTAAATCGATTTTAAAACAAAAGATGAAGTTAATTAATGTCATTGTATGACATTGTCATTTTATGACAATACGGTCTGGTAATAATCTTATAATTAACGCATCCCATGATTGATTATTACACATTTATTTACAGGGTGTTCAAAATTTACAGTTACAGAACACCATGGATATTAATCACTTATGTAATAGGTACACATTCAAAATGTTTATACACCAAGCGATTTTAAATGATTTGTTTACATTATTTACATAGCTGGTGCTATAGAAGCAAAAACGTTCGAAATTCTTAATTTCATAAAAATATCATCTGAGGTAGTAGGGTAGGAAGTGTAGCATTTTTAATATAACCCCATTTAAAAAAAATCATCCTGGTCAATCCTGGTGACCTAGGTGGCCAAATATATGGACCGAATCTATCTATCCATTTATTTCTAAATTTCATATTGAGGTTGTTCTTAACATAACGTCAGAAATAAGCAGCAGCTCCGTCCAATTGGTGCCACATGTTTGTTCGCACGCTAAGTGGAAGGTTTTAAGAAGGATCCAATAAACTTGTTTTAAGAAATTTAAAAAAGTTGCTCCATTCAGATTTTCGTCAACAAAATATGGGTCGATAACGTACTCGCTCAGAATACTGCCCCAAACATTAACACTTCATCGGTGTTGCCAATCAACAGTAAAATGTTTGTTTCCTGTATCATAATAAAGTGAAAGCTATGTCTATTAACTAGACGATTATTATGAAAAGTAGGTAGATTCGTCTGTACACAATACATTCTTAAAAAAATCAGTATCTTCTTCAAATTCTAAAGTCTATAAACGAAAAGTTAAACGTTCCTGTTCTGTCTAATGCTGTTGTAAGTTGAGTTTTATACGGATGATAGTGGTTTTTCTTATATATTGTACATACACTCGTTTGACTGATTTCCAATCGACCCGAAATTTTTCTCGTACTAGTATTTGGGTTTTCCGTAACAGAAAGCAGTACATCAAGTTCGTTAACGTCATCAAAAATAAATGGTTTATTTTTATTTAACTTTTCGTATCTATGCAACATTACCATTAGCACAGAATCTATCGAGAAATCTCTTAAAAACGTCCTTTTTGTGTGTCACAGGATACTTTTAAGCGTAAACTTTAGAAGCTAAGAGACAATTTTAAAAATATTCCCCAATGCAAAGTAGCATGTCTACTCTTTCATAGATGGCGTGATTATTCATTTTTAGGAACAATTAAATTTGAATGTAACTGGCCCTGCCAAAGCCATTTTTAAGTAAAAAAATTGAATTTCATACACGGATGTTTATAGTTTTGATAATTACCAGACCGTACTGTCATAAACTGACAATTTCATACAATGACATTAATTAACTACATCTTTTGTTTTAAAATCGATTTACAGATTAAGAATTTAAATAATTGTAAATTACGCAAAAACTATGACACCTAGGTATAGGACATCCATATACCATTCGAAAGAGGTAAATTTGTTTAGTATAATTATTTATTAATATACATGGTGTTCCATTTAAAATAAGAATCATATGACACATTGAATACTCCAGTAATGAAACTGTAAATTTTGAACACCCTGTAGACAAATGTATAATAATTAATCATGGAATACATTCAACCATTATCCAACTATTTAGACGTAAAAGTAATGTTTTGATAATTTCTTAAATAACTGGAGAATAAGCCTTTTTTTTAAACTTCACATTTTAAGAAAAGTCAACATAACTCAAGAACACTCTGTAATAGGTATAGGGAAACCTTATGAAACTATACCTTATTTTTTGCGGATAATTAAAAAATGCAATAAAATACAGGGTGTTCCATAAGAAAAAATATAACTTTGATACGCCGCCATTTATTGGGGCACCCTGTATATTCCAAAATAATTTTAAAATGTAGATTTTATCAACTTACAAACTATTCAATTTAAATTTTTCTCAAATCTTTTACCATTTCGCTGTAATCTTCCGTCCCGTTAGTGGTGACTCACCCTGTATATGGCATCTAAGATATTTGCCAAAACATGATATGTTAGTAAAATCATTTTTCACAATAGAATTTCCAAAATTAATGTACACTATTAGTTTAAGCAGCATTTTATTTATTTATATACGAAATTTCATAAAAATCTAATAAAATTTGAGCGAGTAAAAAATAAAAACAAATTGTCATGAGGTTATATATTTTTAATTTCGCTCTACTAAAAACTTGTTCTATTTGACATATCAAGTTTTTGCAAATAGCCACAGATATGTTAGTACAGGTCTGACGATGGATTTATAGATTTTGATCTTGGAACTTATAAGATTTTTTGATTTTATAAACTTATCCTGTGCGAATAGACAGCGATTTGCTGATTGGATTCTGTCTTTTATTTCTTCAGTAACATCGTTGTCAGCTATGATTATGGCCCCAGATACTTAAAACGTACTCTTTCGAAATTGAAGGTGTAAGACTTTTATTCACTTCAAATTCATCCGATGAGAATCCTCTCTACTACATGATTTCGCATCCTATTCAAGGTTATTCTTAGTAACCAATCAGTTTTCTAAAAAGCTTAGTGCTTCATAGATTTTATACCTTCTTATCCTATCATACACTTGTTTAAAATCTAGGGACAATGCATGAAAGGATACCTTATGTTCATAGCAAAGTCTGTTACTATAAAATGTTAAATATATTTTGTTAATTGAGGGATGTAAAATCAAAGTCGGCAATCTCCCATTTCCATAATTTTGGAAAACCGCGAAAAACTGTAGAAACTAGCAGAATTAAATTAACGCAATAAAACTGATAAGAATCATCATATAAAATTTGGTTTGTGATCGGATGTCTAGAAGGAGGAGCTTAAGAAATTATTTATTTTTCTTTTTTTAAATATTTTTGTTTGGAGATTGCCGCTTTTGTTTGCAACGCTAGTATATTGACTGATATGAAAATGATTATTACCAGTTTTGAAACTAATTAAACATCATTGTGCCGGTTACTTATATTTTGATATTCAACAATAATGTAAAAGCAATTTAAATGCATATCACGTAAACCAAAATATCCTGAAGTTCGGGTATATATTCACAAGTTTCTACAGAGTTCAAGACATTCACAGTTGATCACGTGCGAGCACAACGTGGTTCTTATTGGCCCGCAGCGGAGATTGCCGTGTTTGGTACGCACTCAGCTATGGATATTGCCGCTTTTGATCCTAACATGAATTTTTCACTGCGATTTGTATACAGTTAAGACCGCTTTTGGTTTTTACAAAAATAGTTTTATCTAACAGATAATATAAAACGCAACAAATGGCGTCCCTAACCCAAAACATGAAAAGTGGAGATTGCCGCCTTTGATTTTACACCCCTCAATTGTGTAGTAAATATGTAAACATACATTATTCGAAAATGTGACGTTTTTTATTTTGATACTAGCTTCAACTTCCTTTGATAGTCCAGCCACAACAGATGCAGCACTTGCTGCCATAGCAGCAGAAGCTGGTCTGATAGATCCTGAGCCTGAAAAAGGAGGTGTAGTAAAACTAGATGGTGGTGAGCAAACAATAGTTCTTCCCCAGGGGAGCAGTGCATCCGATGTTTCTGCCCAAATAGAAGTTGCAACGGGTCTCATAGGAGGAGGTTCTATTCTTGGATTGAAAGGAGGCTCTAGATTGAATAGGCCACCAAAATCTTTTAGGTAAGGGGATGATCATTTTATTAAAAAATGGATAATGTATATATTTTGTTGTAGGTATCGCTTAGGATTGTATGGAGGTGGTAAAGATGGTGAAGATGATGATACAAAACCTTCAACTACGACAGCTGAAGCTGATTCTACACAAGCTACCGCCACAGAACTGTCAGAAATGTCAACTGCTGAAAATGTAAAAATGGACTGGGACCCAGACTTAACACCTAAAGACACTGGAGAAAGCTTAGACTCTAGGGTAAAACCTTACTCTGAAACAATATCAGAAGCTGAAGCAAAATCAGATGAAATAAAAGAATCTGAAGACAAACCTGAAGCTGATGTAGGAACAGATGTTAGCATGAGATTAGAAGGTGAAGAAAGAACAAATAATGAAGTCAAATTAGAAGCCGAAGAAAGGCCAGAAAGCGGAGATAGATTGGAAAATAAGGAAAGAGTGAAAGTTGAAGTCAAATTGGATGCTGAAGAAAGAACAGACAGTGAAAATAAATTGGAAGCCGAGGTAAAATCAGAAAATGGAGACAATATGGAAGCAGAGGAACGACTCAGCAATGAAGTCAAAATGGAAGCAGAAGAAAGATCCGAGACTGAAGTCAAATTGAAATCTGACGTTACCGAGAAGTCAGATATAAAATTCTCAGAAGAAGATCAAACAAAGTTAGACATAAACGTAACTGCAAAACAAGGGACAGGAAGCAATAGTACATTTAATATAGTCGAGAAAAATTCCAATGATACAGTGAAGATGGAAACAGATAGTAGACGAGAACAATCAGCTGATCCAAATTATCACAATTACCATAGTCAAAGTAGTGACATCTTGAAAACAGAAGATATGACCCCCAATGATGATCCTTTAGCTGCGTTAGCTTCTGCTGCTTTGGATCATTCAAAAGAGTTAAAAAAGACTGAAAATAATGTTCATGGTCCTGAACAGCCTGTTAAAGACACTTGGTATACTGTTCGCTTCATTAGGGGTAATAGTTGTGATGTACGGAGTTATTTTTTGTTAAATGACGACACCGCTGATCTGACGTTGGACACGTTGCCTTATACCATAAATTATCCTTCAGGATTTAGCCTTGAACCAGGCACGGCTTACAAGTTCAGAGTCGCTGCTATCAACTCCTTAGGCCGTAGTGATTGGAGTGAGGTAAGTGATCACCTGATCTTTTATTTTTGATAGTAAAAAGAATTTTTTACTTTTACGTGTTTGCTTGTTGAATTGTGGGAATCTTATTAACACATTTGCTGCCACTGAATGAAGAATTTGTGCTACTTGAGTCAGGTGCCACTGAATGTCTTTATGGCGTTCTTAGCCTATGAAATTAAATACTGTTGGTAACTGGCAGCGAATGTGTTAATAAATATTTGTCAAATATAAGCAGCGCTTTTAAGGCGATATGAAAAGTTTACATTAAGATGACAGTAATGCACCAATATAAAAAAATTTACCCAAAACAAGTACAGGAGAACCCCGATTATCCGTGCTCCTCGGGACCGGACGTTGGCACGGATAATTGAAATGCACGGATAATCCAAACATGTATTTCTCATATATAATACATAATAATATTATGTACTGTTATATAATTTTTATGGGGAAAATTTAGGAAATTAATTTATGTCTAAAGACCACGAGATCATAGATTTTCATCGCCCTGTATATGGCCAAATATTGTAAATAGTATAATTGAGTCATAAGCAGTGGTTCGCGGAAAGTGAAAATCGTTCAGCATTAGTGTTTCTGTGAACGGACTTATACAAACGGTCGGATTAGAAAATACATGTATTCATTTTGCAGTAAACAATAGGCACGGTTCCCGGGAAGGGGGGGTTATCGTGGGAGGTCTTGTCACTGGGAATTTTCCAGCGTCTACTTATTTCTTAATGATTCTTTAGTCAAAATTCACTGAGAGCGAAATCGCAGCACGTTCTTTTTTCAACTGAGCGCGAAATGAATTTTTTCTGTACAAAACTCTACTATTCCGTAAGTATTTTACATCGTTTTAAATTCACATTGTATTATCAATATTTTTTCTTTCAAAAACTATCTGAAGTAGTTTTGAGGACATTAATACATTAACCTGAATTTTTTCAGATTTTTATGACTACTCTAAGGCCACTTTTTGAGGCTTTGAAAATGATTTTTTCACTTTTTTGACACTTTTAAACGCTTTCAGATAGTGCTCTTTTTCCGGGTGTGAGTATATAAATATCCTTTATTAAGCTTAATGATATTTTAGTATTATAAAGACAAAATACAAGCTTAAATTACGCGCCAATATAAAAAATTAACTAATATATAAGAGAGGCATATTTTTGCATTACAGGTGTTACAGGTAGAAATTCAATAACCATGTTTAAAATACCATGAACGCATATTTAAAAGGCATTATAATATCATAATAATATTATTATTAAAAAAAAAATTGTTTTCTTTTTTAGTACAAAAAATGTTGTAACACTTTGCCAATTTATTATACATCTAATATCTCTAATTTTTAAATATTTTGCGGTCAACATATATCTGCATATTTATTTATATAATAAATAAATAATATATTATAATTATGTATGTTATCGAATTTCTACCTATAACATCTATAATGCAAAAATACGTATGTCACTTATATATTCTCGGACAAAAATATTGCATATGCATGTGGAATGAAATTTTTGTGCTGCTATCCTTAGCCCCCCTGTATCATAGGAGTAGGATTTTTATCCGAATGTCATTTTTTAAAGTATCACATAAATGCTATAGTCGGATTTAAATCTGATCTGGGCTATATACTGGCCAGTGTAATTTTTAAATTGAATCTCATCAAGATAAGTATTCACTATGCTAGCGACAAGAAGAAGTGCATTAGCACCAATATGTCATATCCAATATGGCTTTCAAATGGCAAAACATTATCTTCTAAAATGTTTTCAATGTACATATCAGTTGGCATTCGCCTAATCACCTTCACGTGTTCGGTATGTCCTTTCAAAGCAGTACCACTCCATAGCACTATGTCGCCACCACCAAAACTAACGCTCTGTATGTTACAATTATTGACATACTGTTCACCAACTCTTCTGTAGACGAAGTCTTATAAATCTTGTTTCCATATGATGACCGGTATGCCAGATGTAACCTCATAAAGAGGGCTAATTTTAGTGGTGGCGGCACAGTCCTATGGAGTGGTATTTCTTGGTAAGGAGATACTGAACTTGTGGAGGTGATTGGGTGAATGACAGCTAATATCCACATTAAAAACATTTTAGAAGATCATGTTTTGCCATTTACCAGCCATATTGGATAACAAATTCGTGTACCATGATGCAGGTCTTAATGTCGGTAGAATAGTGAATACTTACGTTGATGAGATTGAATTTAAAAAAAATTATATTGGCCACCATATAGCCCACATTAAATTTAAATCCGATTATACCATTTATATGAAACATTAAAACTGAAATAGCTATGACACTGGGGGGCAGCACAAAATTTTTTTATTTTACACGCTAATTTCAAAATATGGAATATTTTTGTCCGTGAGTGTATATTAGTATATTTTTCAAGTTGGCGCCTAATTTAAGCTTGTATTTTGTGTTTATATATATACTAATAATATCATTAAATTGAGTAAAGTATATTTATATACTTACACCCGGAAAAAAGCATTATCTCAAAAGCGTTTAAAAGGGTAAAAATAGTGAAAAAATCATTTTCAAAGCCTCAAAAAGTGGTCTTAGAGTAGTCAGAAAAATCTGAAAAAATTTTGGCTAATGTATTGATGTCCCCAAAACTGTTTTTGATAGTTTTTGAAAGAAAAAAATATTGGTAATACAATGTGAATTTCAAACGATGTAAAATACTTACGGAATAGTAGAACTTAGTGCAGAAAAAATTCATTTCGCGCTCAGTTAAAAAAAGAACGTGCTGCGATTTCGCTCTCGGTGAATTTTGACTAAAGAATCATTAAGAAATAAGTAGACGCCGAAAAATTCCCAGTGACAAGACCTTCCACGATAACCCCCCTTCCCGGGAACCGTGTAGGACATTTATAAATGCTTCTTGGAAGGAAAGACGGTAAAACACCATTATTGTTGAGTTTTAGAATATATCGGGTTTTTATAGCATGTAGAAACACAAAAGTAATTTTGGTGTCTCCTGGAATTTGAAGAAATGGAAAAGTATACAAAATTAATTTGTTCTTAAGAAATGAAAGGCGGGATGTAATGTGTAGAGCGGATGTTTTGTGATTGGCGAGAGAGACGGATGGAAGGAGAATGGAGTGTTTGAGTCTGACTTGAAGGAGGAAAAAAGTTTCACTGTAGAATGAACATCTGGAGAGAGCAGTCCAGTTTTTGAAAAGTAAGAAGTCGGTGTAAAGTGATGAAGTTGGCGGCCGTGTAAGCAGAATCGTGTTAAAACGAAATCGTTGATCGAGTTGAGAAGTTGTGTGTGTGTATTTGAGCATTATTGGCTTCGGAGTCAATGTCCATTCGCCATCTTACCTTTTTGGGATTATTTGTATTATTTATGCGGAAGCTCTAAAGGAGTGCTTTCTACTGATTTGTTCAGGTATGTATCCAATCACAATCCTGCTCCAATTTTACAAAGAACTATTTTATATACCTACACTACATTCACATAGCAAATTCCCAACATAAACAAACGCACGTGTTAACGATTCGTCCACTCATTCGTCAAGAAGCTATTAAATATAATTTATCGCCCTAAACGAGGCGGTTTCTCATTTTACAGGTCCTAACTTGTCAGTCTGCATCTGCAAATTCAAATTGTATTTTTTAGCGTGTTGATTTTTAAGATAATATTATTTTGTGTTATGTTATGTACTTTACAGTAGTTAGTGTTGCGTTATTAATTAAGACTGGTCGTGTTTTATAGTTAGTTATAAGTTTTATAGTGTGTAGTCTGTGTAGTGAACTTTTAGTATCCATAAACGAAGTATTTATTCATCAAAAATAAGAATAAAGTGGATAAGTTGATTAATTCTAAGCAACTTTTGTTCTATAGCGGTTTTTCACTTTTTTCACAAAGTCAATACTTTTCGAACTATTTGTGAGTGAATATGTTCATTTTACAACAAAATAACCACGTTTTTAGACGGTTTTTTGCAAATATTCCAAAAAGTAAATATTTTATCGAAAAAAAAAACATTCTTAGCAAAAACATAACTTATAAATAACATAACCTTATAATATGATGCTACTTTATTCAAAATGTTCACATTGTTATGTATATCTCAGTTAATGAATATTTTATTTTACCACATTTTTCTTAAGGACATAGGCGCAAAATTTCGCCTGTCAAAATTATCAATGTGTTTAAAATGTATTCATTTTTTTTCGAGTCCTGTGAAAACTAATAAATATTTTTGAAAAATTTAAACAGAATGAAAGATTACATTATTATTGAGGGCCGAAAGTCCCTGAAAACATCTATAATATTTATTTTAATAAGTTACAGGGGTGAAAATAAAAGAGAAAATTTAGGGTGATTTTTAATTGCAAATATTTCACTAAAAAGAAACTTTTTATTTATTCTAAGGGACTCTTGACCCTCGGTAATAAGGTAATATTTTATTCTGCGTTTAAATGTTTCAAAAATACTTATTAGTTTTCTCAGGAATCGAAAAAAATGAATACAATTTAAAACACATTAAAAATTTTGACAGCCTATATTTTGCGCCTTTCCCCTTAAAAAGAACATAAAATTTTGTTTACAATTAAATTTCAAGCAATTCTTACGGTATTAGTTCCAAAAGTAAATATTTTTAAAAAACATATGATACACCTCAGTACGGCCCTGTTTAGCTTCCACGTGCGTTTGTTTACAGTTGAGAATTTGTAAAGTGAATGGACTGTATATCTAATTTTCAACGATTTTTGTTTTTATTTGGAATTATTTCTTTTCATTGTGATTTTTTTTTTATCATTTTTTTATGTATTTGTTTTTTATTTATTTATTTATTTTTTTTATATATATTTTTTTTTATTTTTCATTGTCTTTTTTTCAATATAATTTGGGATATTAGACTAGGACACAATTTGACGCTCAGGGGTCGATCAGAGCATTTAGACGAGACAGGTGGACCTCGGATAGGCATAGGGCTTAACACGAAAGGAAAAAAAACATAGGTTATAAACTTAATCTAATACATAAAATATGTTTGTACAAAATTTGATAAACATTGCAATCTTCTGCTCTTAATAGTTGAGTTAGGTTATATGGTCTGGTGATTTTGGGTATTTTGGCCATTTCTTCATTTAATAATTTAACCTCGTTTATTATTCTAGAACAGCCTAGGATCATGTGCTCCGCTGTACCTTCTTCTCCACATGAACAATTAGGGGAATCACTCAATTTTATTTTATATTTGTACTGGGAAGTTAAAACATGGTTGAACCTTAACCTGCACAAAACAGAGAAAAACCGCTTGCTTCCCGACAGTCTTGAGAACCAAGACTGGCCAGGAGGCTTGGTAACTATGTTTTTATAAAATTTTCCCTTTGGACTGTTACTATACATTTCTCTCCATTCGGCTAGTATTATAGGTTTTACGTGGCAGGCAATTTCACTGTGGGGACATTTATAACTTAAAAGCTCTCCAGTTCTACTTCCTTTCTTAGCATCTTCGTCCACTTCTTCATTCTCTTTTATTCCGCAATGTCCTTTAATCCAAACTAATGATACGTTGATTTTTTTTGTTTGTAATTCTTGAAGTTTAATAATTATACAGGGTGTCCCGGAAAATAGTGCGTTCCTTAAAGGTATAGGTAGAAGGCACCATGTAGAACAAAAAACTCTTATAACATTTTTTTCTAAATGCAACCGTTTGACCAAAAAATTAAAATGTATTTTGGTATCCAAATTTAAATCTGACAACTATGTGCGGTACGCAAATTTAAGCATAGACAGTCCCATGTAAATAGATAGAATATAGATAGTAAACAGATAGTTTTAAAGAATCCTGTTTAGTGTCAATGCCGAAAATGTTTTCGAATAGTGAGTGTATTACCTATTATGTTATTACCTATGAATGGTGTTTGTGAAAGGTTACTTGAAACATCTATTTGGTATAATAATTATTTTCAAGTAAGTACAACTTAGTTATTTCAGTTCACAAGTAAACAAATTACTGAGACATTATCTGGTGTATTTAAGTTCCACTGTAAACTATTAAAACTATGTAATTCAGTTAAAGCCCTCAGCAATACTCAGCATTCAACCCATTTGACCTTACTAAATACATAATACTAGTTTAGTTAAAAAATGTGTTTTTATGTTAAAAGATGTGTAATTCGTTTAAAATTATGCAATAGGTATTTCAATACATTTCAAAAGAAAATAATTTTAGTAAACAAATCGTAAATACATAAGTATTACCTACTATTAGGTTGGATTATTTTAAATACTGTTAATCACAATCACAAACGAGTTCTTATTATGTTATTATGCCGTAGTGCGTACGATGTTGCCAGTTTATTAAAATTTCCAAACATTAAAATACAGGTATATGGAAAACAATGTTAACTTTTTTTTGGAAACGGTTAACTTTAGAAAAAATGGTATAGGACTTTTTTGTTCCAAATTGTGTATTCTCTCCATACCTTAAAGTAACGCACTATTTTCCGGGACACCCTGTATTAGTCAAAATATAATTACTACTGACTTGGTGGATATTTTTTATTTTCATAATAGCACTTTTACTATCAGAACAAATTGCAAATGATTCTGCTGTAATTTTCATATTACTTATATACAGGAGAGCTTCTAATATGGCTATTAATTCTGCAGTATATATTGTAAGCTTTTCATTTAATTTAAAGGATTTTTCATGATTTTTATGTGGTTAAAGAAAAGTTGAGAAGTTAAATCTCCTTGTGTCCGAAGAGATTCCTGTTTCTGCCTGGAACGAGTAGCCGGTTGGTATCAATTTTCACAAGATTTCGAGCAGAGGGAAAACTGAGGAGAGATTTCGAGCGAGTGTTGTTGTTTGTGAAGCAGTTTGGACGAGAAGGATTCTAGGAGCACGTGTGGGAGAATCAAGGACTACACATTCCATGACAAGAAGTAGTCAGATTATTTGTGAAACAGAGAGAGTTGTTTTATATTACATACCATATTTGTTAATTTTTTATTGAACAGTTCTACAGCATCATTTAGTCATTCATAAATTCAAAGAAGAAATAAGTAATCAATTCAAAAGGTGAAAAGTAATTTTTTTTTATACAGGGTGGTTCATCTTATTCGCCTCGGTCTCTGTACAGAAAACCACTTGGTATTTAAAAAAAATTTCTTCACAGAAATATAGAGGGCCTTTAATACTACAACCTAAAAATAATGTGAATTATACAGGGTGTTCCAAAAAAGAGTGGTATATCAAAGTTATATTTTTTCTTATGGAATGCCCTATATCTGATGACATTATTGAATTGACCTTAAAAAATAAGCTATACTTTCATAAGGGTTCCCTATACCTAAATACAGGGTGTTTTGATTTATTTCGATTTTTATAAAATTGTAAGGTTTTAGAAAAAAATAAATATCTACGAATCTAAGAAGCAGTAACAAATTCTTTCTTGGATATTAATAATAGACTATTTAGCATACTTAAACAGATGCTTATTGCAACAAAATTTCTTACAGGGTGGTCAAAATATGAGATTGTTCTATTAACAAATTCAAGCTGTAATAACTTACTTATTTTAAATGGAACACCCTGTATCTTACTAGTCTATCGCGTAGAAAATTTACTTAGCTTTCAATTTGTACTAGGGTTTCCTATACCTATCTTTTTACAGGGTGGTCAAAATATTAGATTGTTCTATTAACAAATTCAAGCTGTAATAACTTACTTATTTTAAATGGAACACCCTGTATCTTACTAGTCTATCGAGTAGAAAATTTACTTAGCTTTCAATTCTTATTAGGGTTTCCTATACCTATCTCCCTTCATTTTTTAAATATTTAAAGATTTCCTAATTTGTAAGCTTTAAAAATTAGAATTAAGTACCTATGTCGTGGTTATGTACAACACATCACCAACACCGGCAATATACTTAAATATCTTAGTCAAGATAGTTTCATTAATAAAATTCACATATTTATCATTTAATCACACAGAGTGTTCTTATTTTAAATGACATACTCGATATTCTATTATTTATAATGGAAGATATTTAAAATCTCTTCAATTCCATGTTAACATTCTCAATACACATGTTATTCTGTAGATATAAATTCCCATGTTATTCTATAAATACCCATTTTTACATATTTTTGTACAATAGGCTCGTTTTCGTCAAAGTAGCCATTGCATTTAATTGTTTGTAATTGCGATTTAAAGATTCAAACAAAAAGTGGCGTTCTTAAATTTACTTAATAACCGTTGGGTTAAGATATGGAAAATACTTATACGGAATGAAATATAATTTAAATATCTTCCAGAATACGGCATGTAATATAGGGTATGCAGTTTAAAATAAACGTATTATTCAATTTCACATGCAGGCCAAAATCAACTAAAATAATACAACACTGTGTGTGACTACATGATAACACTGAAAATTTCATTAATGACAGTATCTTATCTAAGTATATTGCCGGTGTTGGTGATGTGTTGTACATAAACACGACATAGGTACTTATGTAATTCTAATTTTTAAAGCTTACAAATTAGTAAATCTTTAAATATTTAAAAAATGAAGGGAGATAGGTATAGGAAACCCTAATAAGAATTGAAAGCTAAGTAAATTTTCTACTCGACAGACTAGTAAGATACAGGGTGTTCCATTTAAAATAAGTAAGTTCTTACAGCTTGAATTTGTTAATAGAACAATCTCATATTTTGACCACCCTGTAAGAAATTTTGTTGCAATAAGCGTCTGTTTAAGTATGCTAAATGGTCTTTTATTAAGATCCAAGAAAGAATTTGTTACTGCTTCTTAGATTGGTAGATATTTATTTTTTTCTAAAACCTTACATTTTTATAAAAATCGAAATAAATCAAAACACCCTGTATTTAGGTATAGGGAACCCTTACGAAAGTATAGCTTATTTTTTAAGGTCAATTCAATAATGTCATCAGATATAGGGCATTCCATAAGAAAAAATTTAACTTTGATATACCACTCTTTTTTGGAACACCCTGTATAATTCACATTATTTTAAGGTTGTAGTATTAAAGGCCCTGTATATTTCTGTGAAGAAATTTTTTTAAAATATCAAGTGGTTTTCCGTACAGAGACCGAGGCGAATAAGATGAACCACCCTGTATAATAAATAGTAAGTAAGTAAGTAACAGTCTAACAAATTATTTAAATGAAAATTTTGTTAAAAAAAGGAGATAGCAGAATTAAAGATTAATTTATTAGATAAGAAATAGTTGCAACAAAATTGATTTTTAGCATACATTTAAATCTTATATTTATGGTATATTGGATAAATAAATAATATTTATAGAATTTCTATGACATTGAGTATATTTATTTTCCTTGTTTTGTCCTGGATGAAGTAAGCAACTAGATATACTAGAAGCCACAAACCAAAGGTAATACATTAAAATAAATTAGCCCTGAGAATAAATTTTATTAGAAAGTTTTATTTAATTTTGATTTTGTTTTCCATAAGTAGTAATTCAATTTTTTTTTATTACATATTTTAATTTACAATCTGCTTCATCGAAGCTATAAGCAAATAGTTTGAATGTTAAATACATGAGGGAGAAGCTGCCCTGTGGCAACCCTCCTATTATAATTTTTTACATTTGATCACAATATGTATATTTAATTTATTAAATCTGTTGGCCATAGTTTCTTCAGTCGTCTTGCGAATTCGGGAGGAGTGTTCAGCAGTCTTGCTTCATCATTTGGATTACTTCTCAGTCCATCAAGGTAGCTCTTTGTGGTCCTTGGAATTTCTTCCTCTACCAAGGGTGTAGCTGAGTCCTCGTGTAGGGTTTTATTGCTTACATACCAGGGTGCGTTGAATATCATCCTTAATATTTTTGATTGGACTCTTTGTATTATCTTGATATTTGATGGCTTTGAGCAACCCCAGAGTTGAACACCATAGGTCCAAATTGGTTTTATCATAGTTTTATACAGGAGCAGTTTATTTTCAATATTGAGTGTTGATTTTCGACCAATAAGCCAGCTCATTTGTCGTATTTTGATGTTGATCTGGGTTTTCTTGGCTTGAATGTTCGGCTTCCATGTTAATCTTTTGTCAAGGGTTAGTCCCAAATATTTGACTTGTGTGCTGACTGGTAATTGTGTATCATTTAGTGTTATTGTTGGACATACATCCCTTCGGTTTGTAAATGTAACTTGGGTTGACTTCGTTTCATTTACTTTCACCTTCCATTTGTTGAGCCATGTTCCCAATTGGTCAAGGTGGTTTTGCAGTTGTGCAGACGCGATAATAGGGTCCTCATTGACAGCGATTATGGTGGTGTCATCATCTAATGTTGAGATTTGGGTTGTTTCAGTGGTTGGGATATCTGCGGTAAATAATAGGTAAAGGAGAGGGCCCAGGACACTACCCTGTGGTACACCTGATTTAATGGGAAAATATGTGGAAGTTGCTGTGTTATATTTTACTTGGAAGTAACGATCTTCAATGTAGGATTTCATGATTAGGTAGTAGGGGGTTGGAAGAATACATTTGAGTTTGTATAAAAGTCCAGTATGCCATACTCTATCAAATGCCTTTTCTACATCTAAGAATTCCGCTGTGCAATATTTTTTTTCCTCAATAGCAGTAAGGATTTTTGTTATAATTCTATGAGTCTGTTGTGTTGTGGAGTGTCCCTCTCTAAAACCAAACTGGTGTGTGGGTATTTCTACATCTAGGTTAATGTCATTCTTCAGTCTACCAAGTAGTAGTCTTTCGAAGATCTTATGACATTATCGGCAACAAGCTGATTGGTCGATAGGATGATGTTTTATTTGGAGGTTTACCCGGTTTGTGAATCATTATTATTTGCGCAAATTTCCATGTGATTGGGAAATATGTCAGTCTGAGTGCACTATTGTATATTGTAGTTAGCATGACCAATGCTCTTCTCGGAAGATGTTTCAGTATAACATCCTGTTATTAGGTCAAATCCAGGTGCTTTGTGGTTATTGCATTTTTCTATTTCTAGTTTAACTTCTGATGTATTGAATGGTGTTATTGGGAGCGTCATAGGGCAAGCACTATCCAGGAAGTCTCTTATTAAGTTTCCATCATCATTATTCTCTACTTGGTGTTCTTTAAAAATACCAGCTAAGTATTCTGCAAATGCTGAAGCTTTTTCCTCGTCTGATCTTCCCCAAGTACCATCATCTTTCTTAATTGGCGAGTTGTGTTCTGTAGGTCTCTTTAAGTGTTTTGTTGCCTTCCATATTGAGTGATCTTCTTTAGACAAGGTACTAATGTAGTGTTCAAATGTGGCATTGCGTGCTTCATTTAGCGCTGTTTTTAATTGTCTGGTTAATCGATTATATTCGTGTTTGTCATTAATGTTGCGGCTTCTTTGCCACCACCTCTTGCTCTTCGTTTTTCGACTATTAGTTGTCTAATATAATTCGAAGTGGTATTTTTGTTTTCTTGCTTTGGAGTTGATGGTGTAGCTCGATATGCAGCTTGCTGAATTTGACAGGTGAAGTGGTTTATAGCCTTATCTATGTCATCTTTTTGTTTGAGTCTGATTCCAAGATTTATATTCGTGTCAAGCTGGTACTTGAATTCACACCAATTAGTTTTAGGGGAAGTCAACTTGGGTATTTCAGGTCGTTTGATTATGTGGATGCTGATTGTTGCTATGATTGGTGTGTGGTCAGACGAGAGATCCCAATTTGCTTCTATGTTTGTGTAGTTTGCTGCAATTCCTTTTAGGATGAAGAAGTCGAGTAGATCTAGTAGTCTATTTGTATAGGACGGCCAGTACGTTGGTTGTCCCGTCGATAAGTAGGTGCAGTTTGTGTTGTTGATGGTAATTAAAATAATTAATTAATTAATCAAAATAAGAATATGCTGATCAATCTCATAACAGAGAAAATACAGAGCATAACAATACGTATATACATACATATGTACCTACCATAAAAAGTTAACAGAAAAAATAAATCTTTCATTATGAGTCTTCTTCTCGGCGTATAGGGTCTAAGTCGAGTGATTTACGGTGACGCTATTTTGATAAAACCTCAAAAATGCAGTTTGAGTAATAGACAATCATAGCACGGATAATCCGCAACCCGCCGGATAATCCGCACACGCATAATCGGGTTTCTACTGTATATATGTGTGTCAAAGTCAAATTAAATAAATTCATTATTTCGTGAATGAGCGATTTTTCAAATAAATCCCGAAACAGGTCGATTTTTATTTTTAAATTATGATTTTTTGGCATGCATCATACTAGTGATGTCATCCGTCAATCGTGATAATGTAATTGATGCATATTTTAAATGAGAATAAGGGTCGTGTGCTAGCTCATTTGAAATAATATAATTCAGTTATCTATTCAGTAATATAAACATAATTATTTATCCAGGATGTTCAAAAAAATTTAATATAATTAATTGACACAAAAAGAAGAATGTGCGTAAATTATTTAATCCAAAATACATTTTAGCAATAAAATTTCTATTTTACAAATAAACATTGCTTTTCGCTTAAATTAAATGTTCAAACTGACAAGAGGCAGGTGAGTGTCAGCTTTAACATTTAATTTAAGCGAAAAGCAATGTTTATTTGTCAAATATATTTTTTTCTGTTTTATTGCACCAGTAAAACGTATTTTGAATTAAATAAATTACACACATTCTTCTTTTTATGTCCATTGATTGAATTTAAAAAAAATTAGGACACCGTGTATAAAAATGTATACCATTTTTAGAAGCAATTGCAATGCTGGCTTGCGATTTTTAGAAGCCATGGAGGTGTTACTAGGAAAATGGTCCAATAAGTTTTCAATTAAATATATTTTTAAATATTTTTATTAGGATGAAAACTTTGATAATTATGTTAATGTTTATATTACTGAATAGAGAATTGAATTACCTTTTAAATGAGCAGCACACGACCCCTATTCTCACTTAAAAAAAATGATCGATTGAGTCATCACGCCTAGACGGATAATGTTACTAGTATTATATATCGCACGTTCCTAAGAAAAGTGTAATAAGTCAAAATAACAAAATTTTTCAGGAGAGCAAAAAACAATTTTTGTCATTTTTAAAATGCGAATAGAAGACCCCTAAGTGAATTTATATATTTGCAAATAGCATTAAAAAATAGTAAATAAATTATTATTTCTTAATCTGCCTAAATCTCTTTATGAAACAAAACTGTTTTTGAGATAATGAGTCTTTTAAAAAATAGAAATTTATATGTTACAGTTTTCTTCGAAAAATAGTTACAATTTATACCAAAGAATTTAAAGATAAAACATATTCGAATAATGATTTTTATTATAAAACGGTTTTTAACAGAATGTAAAAACAGTATAAACTGAAAATATCGCCTACTAAATTATTCTTGGATATTTCAACATTATGAATCATAGAACACTTGGAATATTACAAAAAAAAAAATTATTTTCAGTAGTATTTTTAATACGTTTGTAATTCATTTGATACATCCCTGTAGTGTTTAATAATTGCTGTGCATTGAAAGAATAATCCCCAGAAATGTGTAATTAATCATACTTTGATACCTAATCATAAACATCATAACATAAACATAATCCATTAGCTGACTAAAAAGATCACAGAGTTGACATCTATTTCAATCAGATGACTAAAACTTTTTGTAAATATTATTTTGGAATGATTACTTCAGCATAACTATTCAAGATCTTTTACTTTTGAACCTGAATAAATCAAATATTAGGGAAATCCCCTGAATATTGGAAAGCTATAATATTTTTGTTATGTTAGTGGATAGACATTTATTTTTTTGAATCTAGTGAAATTCTAGTGATTTTTTAGTCTTTTAGTCTTTTGTTTAATATTCTGAGGCCCGTCCGATGAATGTTCTAAAAACAAATCAAAATGTGGGAGCCTCTAATGATCTACCCGATCTTAAGACAAAACCCCCGAGAGTCGAATTTAAATAAAAGACTTTGTACTTTTACTTTCTATAATCAGCTTTAAAAGTTAACAGCTTGCAAAATTATTGAATGACGAAAAATTAACCGTATATCTCTAAAATGGATAAGTTCTAACACACCGCGTATAATTAAAATGTTAGTAAATACCATAATCCGGAATGTCAAACGTGCATTACAGTATTTCTTGTCGAACCTATTATTACCAATACACGATATCTTAAAAAGGTTCCCGATTTTCCGGAAACGTTCTTTGAATGCTAAAATGTGTTTTTTATTACGCGGCTCGGAAAATCTACTCGATCACCGTGTTGACTTATAAATTCACATTTCAACACTGAAAACTATTTACGACGCTCTCATCCTGAAATTCTTGTTAGGAACATATATGTGTCAAAGATCTGCAAACTTAGCATGACGTGATTTCTTCGAAGTAGATAAATATTATCAAAACAAAACGTATATGTCTGAGCAGAAGAATGTGTCTATTCAGGGTTTTTGAAACTCCTAATATTATAACGATTTTTGAATACAGGGTGGTGCTTTAAACCAGACAACAATTAATTAAATATTTAAATGGCTCAAACACATACATTGATCGTAAAACCTCAAAAATTGCATCTACAGATACAAATAATAGCCTTATTCGCGGTACAATCTCGATTAGCTCCGGATTTTGCAGTGAACCAGACTATTATTACATTATTCTAATACACACAATAAATATACATATTTGTCGGAACTTACCGAAGAAAATAGTATTATCTGAAAATACCACACTTTTCGGCGGAAGTGAAGTGATAAAACTGAAAGATATTCCGATGATCAGAGTAACAACTCGAAATATCGCTCTTGCTCGGAAAACACGAAACAAAAGTCTATGCTCTTCCAAACTAAACAGCAATAATTACAAATATTACACTTTTCGTCGGATGTAAAGTGGACATATTGGCAAATATTCCGATATTAAGAGTAGCAACTCAAAATGTTACACTTTTACCGGGAGAACACGAAACTAAAGTTTACAATACTTAAGTAATAACCACACTTATTACGCTTTTGATCGGAAATACAGCGGAGTGCCACAATGATACCACGATAACTGCGTTTTATTACTGTTTTCTTCGGAAAATGTCGATGAACCTGTTCCGAAGAATAGTGATTCTTTCGCTATCTAGGCAATAATTATCGAACTAAAATGACTACGGGTTTCTTCAGGGATAGAGCATTAAATATACTATCCATTACTGTAGAAAAGTGAGGATCGAAAAAATTTTGATTTATTACACTTTTCTTTGGAACGTGCGATATGACAAAAAATCATAATTTAAAAATAAAAATGGAACTGTTTCGGAATGTATTTCCAAAATCGTTCATTCACGAAATAATGAATTTATTCCATTTGGCTTTGGCACACTGTATATATAAAGAAAAATTAAACAGCTAACAATAAACCTGGATCACATATACAGGGTGATCAACTTCTGTGACAAAGTCCAATATATCTGTTATTATAAAATATATGAAAAAAAATTGTTAATAAAAGTTATAGACACCTTTAATGTACACATTTTAAAATTAGTGAGAAATATACAGGGTCCTCCATAACACTGTGCCAAACCAAAGTTATGTGTTTTTTTTAAATAGAACACCCTGTATTTTATTCAAAATCTGGTTTCTCTACATTTTTCTGATTTAAAAAATATAATACTTCTCTAGGGTTATACTGAGTGTATCAAAGTTATGAGCACTTTTATCAAAAAATCATACTGATTTGATCGCCCTGTATGATTCTAACGGTGTAATATAAACTTATTTTTTTACTGTTTTTGACTGTCAATATTAAAGTAGTTTTGCAACAACGTACAATTTTTTTATCACTATACAAATAGTATACAGGGTAAGTCAAAATGCAAATAAAAGATTTTCTTCATATTTTTAAATAGAACACCCTGTATTTTAAATTATCATTGAAAAGTTCTTTTATTATACTTGCATATCTTTTAAATATTCCCTATACCTAAAGTTATTATTTTTCGAGTTATTTTAGTTTTATTGTTGATAACTCATATATACGTTTATTACAGTAAATTAATTACCCTTAATATTAGAAACCTCCGATGAGTTTGTTAATGATAATTAATATTATACTGCATTTCATTTTTTCTCCAAGTTTATGGTAAATTCTATATAATAACGACAATTTTATATTTACTAACAAAATGATATTAAAATAATAAAAATGTGTACCATACTTCGTATATTTAAAATGATATTAATTTTCCGCAAAGAAATGGGAACTGTAAATTGCTGCAAGTTCTTGTTTAAGGTGGCTTTGAAATAATTGACACAAGAACTGTCAGATGACTAATTTTAATTATCTGTACGTTTTTATTTTTGTTATTGATTATAATTGTGTACCATATTGTTATAATTATTACCTAATAATGAATTTTAGTCGTGAAGAAATGACAAACATGATATGGATTTTAGGAGAGTGTTTCAAAAACTCATTAGTTGCCACAAGAATTTACATGGAACGGTATCCACAGCATCGACAACCAAATAAGAGAGCACTGGACAACTTATTAGACAGGTTTAATCGTACTGGTTCTGTTTTATATGAAGCAAAGGAAAAAACAAAAACCATTATTAGGGATGAAAATGAATTAATGTTTTACTGCCTGTTACAGAAAATCTTCATACAAGTATTCAAAATATTACAAGAGAGCAAGATATAAGTTATGGATCTATCCAAAATATACTTAAGAAAAACAACATGCACCCATATCATATACAATTACATCAGGAACTTGTTGGGGATGATTTCGAACGAAGAGTACAATTTTGTCAATAGTCACAACAACAAATAGTTATACAGAAAGATTTTTTTTGAGTTTGTTCTTTTTTTGGAGACGAGGCAACATTCTACAAAGATGGTAGTGTAAACAGACACAATTTTCATTATTATTGCACAACCAATCCGTGCTGTGCTCAGACACATGTCAAACGAGATGGTCCTTAAATGTTTGGGGTGGAATCATAGACAATGTTATAGGTCCTTTTTTCTTTGAGGAATCGGTAAATGGTGAGGTTTATTTAAATTTTCTAGTGAATCATTTACCTATTCTACTTTAAAATGTACCATTAAACATCCGCCAACATATGTGGTACCTTCACGACGGAGTCCCTGCTCACCACAACGCACTTGTCAACGGTAAACTAGATAAACTATTTCCTGAAAGATGGATAGGAAGAGATGGGCCAGTTCACTGGCCACCCAGATCATCAGAATTAAACGAAGTTGACTTCTTTTCTGGAGTTATTTTAAAGACGTAGTGTATAGGACACCTCCAACAACAGTTGACAATATGAAAATAAGGATTCAAAACGCCTTTCAAAGTGTCACACAACAAATGCTTACAAACGTCAGTAGGTCTTCCGAAACTCGTCTCCAGGCTGTTGTAGACGTTATAGGAGGTCAATTTAAACACCTTTTATAACATAAGAAGTACGTTGAACATTTTTTTATTTAATTTAGTTTTCTTAATAAATTAAATTATTGTTATTAATGACTGAGTAATACATCTGGTTATCAACAATAAAACTAAAATATCTCGAAAACTAATAACTTTAGGTATAGGGAATATTTAAAAGATATGCAAGTATAGTGATAGAACTTTTCAATAATTATATAAAATACAGGGTGTTCCATTTAAAATTATGAAGAAATTCTTGTATTTACATTTTGACTTACCCTGTATACAATTTGTGTAGTTATAAAAAATTGTACATTGTTGCAAAACTAATTTAATATTGACAGTCAAAAGCAGTAAAAAAATAAGTTTACATTACACCGTTAGAAACATACATGGCGATCAAATCAGTACGATTTTTTAATAAAAGTGCTCGTAACTTTGAAACACTCAGTATAACCCTAGACAAGTGTTATATCTCTTGAATCAGAAAAATGTAGAGAAACCAAATTTTGAATAAAATACAGGTTGTTCCATTTAAAAAAACATAACTTTGGTTTGGCACCGTGTTATGGAGGACCCTGTATATTTCTCACTAATTTTAAAATGTGTACATTAAAGGTGTCTATAACTTTTAGTAACAACTTTTTTTCATATATTGTATAATAACAGATATATTGGCCTTTGTCACAGATGTTGATCACCCTGTATCTGGAATAGTATAACATAAACGGAATAAATGACACCTAACAAAAATAATTGTACTTATGGCAGTCACAACAAAAAACTATTCTTTTCACAATAATTTTACCATTGTTAAGTTACCATCTTCAAGAAGCGTTATAAATAGACTGTTTTTGTCCAAGATTTACACCTTTATTTTTGCTCAAATTATCTAGGAATGAAATCCTTTCAGTATTTCCTAACAGCACAACATTAGCATAAACACCCCCTAAATCCATGCATAATGAGTTAGAACAAGTTGTATTTCTCTCCACATGTAATATGTCTGAGATATTCCAACTTTCTGAATGAATACATATACTTGGGACAAATAATAAAATTGAATAGAGACAACCAAACATCAGAAATAAAGAGACGAACGAAGTTAGCGTGGGCCTCGTTTGGTAAGCTCAGCTTCATATTGAAGAATAAAAAATACCCTCAATATCTAAAAACGAAAATCTACTACCAATGTATTCTTCCGGTCCTTACATATGGATGTCAAACATGGACGTTCACAAAAGCGAATGTGGACAGAATTGCGAAAACACAAAGAGCAATGGAAAGACAAATGATCAACGTAAGACTGTCAGATAGAAAAAGGAATTCCTGGGTAAGAAATATCACAAAAGTTAAAGATGCTACTCGTCAAACAGCTAAACTAAAATGGAAATTCGCCGGTCATACGATTAGACAAAAAGACGAAAGATGGAATAAAATTATTACAGAGTGGAGACCATGGACATATAAACGAAAGAGAGGGAGACCACAGATGAAATGGGTAGATGACCTAAAACACCAAGCAGGCTCAAAATGGATGCACATGGCTCAGGACGGAGAAAGGTGGAGGAGCGAAGGGGAGGCCTATGTCCATTATTGGATGTCGCAAGGCTAATAGATAGATAGATAGATTCCAACTTTCTGGTTTTAATTGTATCTAAGACTTCATTTCTTTATTAATCTTTGTCAGAACCTCTTGGTGACATTCTGTTGCAAACAAATTTATTTTCAGAAAAATATTTTCAGAATTCTATACACCCACAACTCAAATGATTCCAGTTTTTTCATTGATGCCGCATTCAAGGTCCAATCTTCTATTCCATAAAACAAAGTTGAGGAAACGTAGCACTTAGCCAACTGAACTCTTAGCTCTAACTTCAAATCTCGTGTGCAGGGCACTCTTCTCATTTTGTTAACATTTGCTCTAGTCTTTTCTATTCTAATTTTAATTTCCTGGAAGTAATCATTTGTGGAGTTGATATCATTGTTCCAAGATATGAATATTCGTTCGACATTGATTCTGTTTATGAGGAGATTCTCGTTATTTCTTCGAGTTTTAGATATTCTTATAAATTGTGTCTTCTTGATATTCATTGTTAAAGTCGCTGCATATTATCATGCACGTATCGTTTCCAGCACGTAGCGTTTAGTTTCCAAAAAATATGATTTTAGTGAACGGAAACGTAAGGTGTCTGATACGATACTTTCCAGACAGTGTGAATTGTTCATATTTAAAACCATTAAATCATATTTTTCGGAAACTAAACGCTACGTGCTGGAAACGCTACGTACATGATAACATGCAGCGACCTTAAGACCGTATTCTTGGCTTTACACCTCTATTTTGTTCACCAGTGTCTGAAGACCATCAATATTTTTGGCTAAGATGACAGTGTCATCCGCACATCTGATGTTCTTAATGGGAACTCCATTTACTTTCATTCCAGTTGTTTCACTGTCAAGAGGATCTCTTCCGAGTAGGCATTAAAAAGAATTGACGACAATACGCATCCCTGTCTCAGCCCTCGTCTAGTTTAAAGTTTCTCTAACAGCTGTTCGTTAACACATACTTTTTCTCGCTGCTTATAATATAAATTCGATAAAATCCTGATCTTTTTTGATTTCAGTACATTCATTAATAATTGTTCATGTCATACTTTATTGAATGCTTTATTGTAGTCAATAAAACACGCATATAATTATATTTTGATTGACGTCCAGGCAGCGTATTTCCGTTTGCGTGTTCATTTCACGATAGCGCGATTTTGAAATAGACACGGAAACGGCAAGACATATTTGGTTCCAAACAGATGTTTATTTGAAAGAGCTAACCCTGAACTACATAATACACGTAGGGTTTGTATTGTACCGAAACATGCAGCGTTGGAATGCTACATACCAGTGCGCAGTACTACGACTACGTCTATTCGTTTCACGTGTTGTTTATTATTTTGCATTTGTAAAAAAAGCACTTTCAAATGTAGTTTTTGTATTTTATACTACTTCAAAATTCAAAAATTGTTATGCCATTATTTACAAATCGACTCTTTACTACCAATACCTCCTATATACCAATGTTATGCAAAATAACATATTAACCAAAAAATTTTCATTAGCTGGATCTGTGGATTCATATCTAAGTTTCCTTTCTTTTTCTTTGTAAACTTTCAAAAAACTCAAAATAGTTCCAAAATAATATCCTATCTTAAACAAACTATTATGATACGTATACATTTTTTTGCAAGGCACAATAATACTTTAATGTTCTATAGCGGTTCTGTTAAAAACACGCACATAAAATCACAAATACTTGTTAAATTGTCAAGTTTTTTTATTCCGTTTTGACTGTTTACCACAAATAGCTATTATCTGAAACTAAAATATATGTTTTTAATAGAACATTATTAGATAGATATTAGGAATAGAGTATTATTAATTGTGCATTGCAAAAAAATGTATAGGTCTCAGAATAGTTTTTTTAAGATGCTGTTTTGGTACTACTTTGAGTTTTTTTGGAAATTTTTAAAGAAAAAGGAAGGAAACTTTGGTACTACGAAATTGTTTTGTTTCCACAGATCCAGTGAATGATAATTCACTATTAATTCACAATAATAGGAAGCATGTCAGGTCCAGGGCCTTTCCTGCTCTTTATTGTTTGTAATGCGTGCAGTATTTCTTCTCTTGTAATACCTCTATTCTAATCTCTTGTTTATGCATAAATATAAATAATATCAAGGTTGTCTCGGCTGGTTTTGTAAAAATACATGTTTCATCTGAAATAACGGCAGATGTCGAAAAACATAGCGTGATATATCGTTTCAGACACTCATTGATGATCTTGCAATTTTCATTTAACTAAATCATATTCTTAATTTCTTTTATTTGAGCCTAATTATTTTTCGTTTTTGCAGGTATCAGCGTTTAAAACTTGTCTACCAGGTTTTCCAGGTGCTCCTTCTGCAATCAAAATAACAAAATCAGTTGATGGCGCAAATCTTTCTTGGGAACCTCCAAGCGCAAATCAGGGTGAAATATTAGAATATTCAGTTTATTTGGCTGTGAGAGCGAAGGTAAGTCTTGGTAGAGTATCTACTACAACAGTAATATTCTTTTTGGTGGAGTACATAATATTCACTTCAAAAATAATATTCTTTACAGGATAAGGTTAATACTAATCCCGGCCAACTCGCTTTTGTAAGGGTTTACTGCGGCCCCAACAATAAGTGTGTTGTAACCAATTCATCTTTATCTGCCGCCCACCTAGACACAACTACGAAAACAGCGATAATATTCCGTATAGCTGCTAAAAATGAAAAAGGTTACGGTCCTGCTACCCAAGTTAGGTGGTTGCAAGGTAAGTTTATTGATATTTTAATATGTATACAGAGAGGGGCTAAATTATGGAATAAATTAATTTTATCTAAAATGGACCACTTTGGAGAAAAATAGCGAAACAGGTCGATTTTTATTTTTAAATTACAATTTTTTTGCATATATTTCATACTAGTGACGTCATCCATCTGGGCGTGATGACGTAATCAATGATTTTTTTAAATGGGAATAGGGGTCGTGTGGCACCTCATTTGAAACGGTGTTCAATTCTCTATTCAGTAATATAAATAATAATATCATTATTTATAGAAGGTGACCAAAAAAATAATTTTTGAATTAAATTAATTGACGCAAAAAGAAGAATGTATGTAATTTATTTAACTAAAAATACATTGTATTGCTGTCAGTAAATAGAAAAAAATGCTTATTTCACAAATAAACATTTCTTTTCGCTTAAATTAAATCACAAACAGCCTCCCACCTACCACTTGGCAGTTTGAACATTTAATTTAAGCGAAAAGCAATGTTTATTTGCCAAATAAACATTATTTCCTATTTTCTGAAAGTGATAGAATGTATTTTGAATTAAATAAATTGCATACATTCTTCTTTTTTCGTCAATTAATTTAATTCAAAAATTTATTTTTTGGCCACCCTGTATAAATAATGATATTAATGTTTATATTATTGAATAGAGAATTGAACACCCTTTCAAATGAGGTGCCACACGGCACCTATTCTCATTTAAAAAAATCATCGATTACGTCATCACGCCCAGATGAATGACGTCACAAGTATGAAATATATGCCAAAAAATTGTAATTTAAAAATCAAAATCGACCTGTTTCGGGATTTTTCTCCAAAGTCGTCCATTTTAGAGAAAATTAATTTATTCCATAATTTAGCCCTTCTCTGTATACTCTATTTTAAGGTGCGTACTGCACATAAGCTGATGAAAAATTCGTAAAGACGTGCACCTCATTTTGCTTGGTATTTTTTTACTATCTTAAAAAGTAAAACAAATATTTTTTTCCTATAAAAGTAAAAAAAAACTACTATAAAAGTAAAACAAAATATAAAAGTAAAACAAATATTTTTCTCGTTTCTTATACATGTTAGAGAAAAATGGTTCAAATAAAAGTTGTAGTCCATAAAAAGTTTATAATTATGAGAGTTTCCAAATTTAAATACACAAACAATTGACCGAGATCAATGCAAAATACCCTTATTTCTGCACTAATTTATAAAGTTAATAACATTTTATTTTGCATAACCACATGCAATAAAACTATGTACTCAAAATACAGTTAATAAGTTATTAAAATGTACTATATTTTAAACAGATCGACGAAATATACTCTAGTGACATTGAGTGTTACACCCAGAGGGAATCATTTCTTGAACTTAATTTTTTGTGCGTCACAGTTTTTCGATTTCTTTCTAATGCATTAAGTTGGAAGTGACAGAAAAAAAGGTATGTCCGTGATTAAAATCATTTATAACATTTATTCTAGTTGTTGATAGGTGGCGCTATAAATGATTTATGTATTATCTATACGATTATAATCTGTACAATTTATAAGACTATACTAATCAAAGAACGTTCCTTTTTATAAATGAAATAAACACAATTGATTTGATTTTATACCAAATTACGATTACGATTCTGACAACTGTCAAATTTAAGTAAAATGTCATGCTATGATATGATTCTCTACATTATTAAAATCATATATTACATCATTAATGACACATTGAAAGACTGAGAAGAACTTTAAATTATAGTCGTATAGATATATGTAATATGTAAATAATGGGTAAATACCTAAATCTTCCGATTATAACGCCATCTATCAACAACGGACCTACCTTTTTTTCTGTCACTTGTGACGCACTGAAAGATGCCTCTGAAAAGGAGTATACGCGTCAAATCGCTGACCAATGGATTGGAGTAGAAGGTAGACTTGTTACTATACGTACCCTATATCTTAGCATTCGAGCCTTTGGACTGGTTTCATTCCGCCCACGACGAGTGCTTCCTTTGACTGCGGACTACTGGATTTTGTTTAGGTATACATGATGGTCGTAAGATGATAAGACGCTGCCGTGGAGAGCGACGAGATATCGAGTTTGCTGTTGAGGGGCATCTACACAAAACAGTTGGAGTAATGGTTTGGGGGATATTGTCTATGGTAGCCGATCACATTTGTTTATTCGAGGCAGTATGACAGATGCGCGTTATGTTGATGAAATCTTACAAACCACTTTACTGCCTTATCTAGACGGCAGTGGCGGCTCGTGACCTCAGTATGCGGGTAGGCTACACATATACTTCGGGTAGGCGACAAAAAATATCCTACAGTTTGTAATACATTTTGAGCCGTCTTGCAATACTAAATGTAATCTATGAGCGCAACAATGTGTAAAAATTGCTTTTGGAGCATATACTTTAATTTTTTATTGTAATCCGTTTAAAGAGCCAGCCATTACACTTGCACCATCGTAAAATTGAGCAATTTATTTATTTTTGTAATCATATGGCTCAAGCACGTTTGAAATTAAACTATATAGAGCGTCTGCAGATCTATTATCGCTAACATCAAAAAACCCTAAAAATCTTTCTGTTACCTGACCAACTGTTAACAAAACGGATTGTTAAAGTACACTGTGATTTTTCGGTTATATCAGTAGTATCGTCAGCTAGTATAGAAAAAAATTGACTTTCATTAATTTCTGTTGAAATTTCATTTTTTACGTAATCGGCAAGACAATCTATTAAATCATTTTGTATTGTTTTTGACAAACCCGTGAACACCCCTTCTATTTTTTAACATGATCCTGGATTTCCTGATCGCGTTTAACTACTAAATTAAAAATTTCTTTAAAATTACCCATGTTTGAAGAATTATGGCTCTCATTACGACCACGAAATGTAAGTTCTTGTTTTGCTGAAAGAATTGTAACATCAATTTCTTCAACTTCTTCAATCTTTTTCAACTTCTTCATTATATATCTTATTAGATAGAGAAATATGTCCAGCGAAAGCACTGTCAGTAGTTTGTTTATTTTTTTCTAACCGTTTTAAATCTAAGCAATTGTTTAAATGTTCTTTCGAAGATTCATGTTTTTTACACTAGCTGATAAATTTTTCAAATCTGAATATCCCTTATTCACCCAAACATTTTGCTTCAAATTTGAGAGCAACAGACAATGCCAACAGAAAAGTGAATTTTTAAAATAACTTCCCTTAGCCA
This sequence comes from Diabrotica virgifera virgifera, assembly GCF_917563875.1. NCBI lineage: Eukaryota > Metazoa > Arthropoda > Insecta > Coleoptera > Chrysomelidae > Diabrotica > Diabrotica virgifera. The sequence goes on along the minus strand of NC_065452.1, from coordinate 6,353,550 downwards.
TTTATGATTTTCATACCATATTGTTTTAAACGATCTCGAAAATGGTTGATTGTCTTTTGTCTTATCTGTGGATAAAATTGTTAAATTTTGTAAAGGCCGGCCCATTGAAATAATTACTAATCTTTTTTGATTTTGGCGCCTTGAAAAATGCGTCTCGATCAAACTGCATATTACATCGTTTAAAATATTCATATTCGATGACTAAAGTTTTTCCACCAATAAAACTAACACACCTACGTTTCAACAACGTCAAATATTACTTATTTTATTTATGTATCAAATAATAATTTACTATTCGAATAAATTGATAAGTTAACAATTAACCTCGCTTTAAATTTTTAATTATCTATATAATCTAATAACACATTATTCAGTTTTCATAAACAAATTTAAATTGTCCTACCTAGTTTTATTCAATACTTAACCTACTAATAACAGCCAAAATCAAAAAACAATTATTTTAAAACAGTTTCACAAGACACAAGAGAAGCAACTGATAAAATTTTGTAGGTCCGGCTATAAGACTCTGTGCCTATCCGCCCGTTCAAAATCGTAGAATACGGTCGCTAGTAAACAGAGAGAGATCGCACGTCAATTCGGTGTTGGCGTCGTTCTGTTTCAGGCTACGTTCCCGAGTGCCTGACCAAGGAGAATATAGAATCTATACAGTACTACTGATACTACAAGGAGCGTACAATAATTATAACTACGGAGAAAATTTTTTGGATATTTTTAAAAATAATTTGGATAATTTTTGCTATTTTATTGTAGATATTGTGTCAAAATTTATAAATTACAATTTTGAAATAAGTAATTTATATTAATAATTTATATTATTGTACTACATTGGAAGAGGGTAGGCGGCGCCTACCTTGCTTACCCCGACGCGACGGGCCGCCCCTGCTAGACGGCCGTCGAAATGCCCTTTTTCAGGAAGACAACGCGCTTAGACATATTGCTTGTCGAACTATAGACTTTCTCCAAGAAGCTGGCGTTAATTTTTTGCCGTGGTTACCCCCGTCCATTGGGTTTAAATCCTATCGAACATGTGTGGGATATGATGGGAGGACACTGTCCACTTTGCACCATCCTCCACAGACTCTGGCACAGTTAATCCATGAAATTCAAGTTGCTTGGAACGAGGTGCCACAAGCAGACACCGATCATCTCATTTTGTCAATGCCTAGATGTGTACGTGTACAGGAGTGTATTAAGCTAGGGGGTCGCCAAACACATTATTAATTTTTTTTTTGATTACATGTCAATAAAAATCTTGCCAATGTTATCGTTTCATTCTTGATGAAAATGTACCATCTTGCCAAAAAATTAAGTTCCAGAAATAATTCCTTCTGGATGTAACACTTCTAATGTCACTGATTATAGTTTATAAGTTATTCAATGCAATCGATTCTTTGAGGTTTCATTTTTAAAGGTATATTATAAAACTTCAAAATTTTATTAAATTTGTTATTAAAAAATAGTTTGAAAATGGACTGACTTTTTAGCTTATAAACATTTATAATAACTTTGACATCTTTTTTATGTCACACGCTTGTAAGTAGGCGTAATGAGAAGCTTATGAAAAAACGCACTTTCCAAAAAAACAATCCCACCTAAAGAAAACAAGACAGCATTTTTTTCTTAATAATTTTATTTTTTATTAACGTTAATTGCGTTTATTGAACTGAAAATTGAACAGATTCTAAATGAAGATCTAAGTTTTTTGGTACAACGTATACATAGAAGGCATATACAGTGAAGGATTAAAAAGTTATAACCCATTAAAGTGATGATACTTTTGTAAAATGTCGCCACGGAAAAGCGGAGAAACATTTTAATAACTAATTAATTGCCATAATTTCAATGCATATTACATGTCATTATGAAAAAAACAAAGTTCAAAATACTTATTAGGGTGGTTCGAAAAAAACTTTTTTTTTTATTTTAGATCGCTATAGTGCGCAAAAGTTGCCATTGGTATAGACTTGAAAAAAACACTAATTATTATTTTTTTATTAATTTGTCGGTCGCGCAATGCCATCGAAAAACCTTAATTTTTCATATTTTTTTTTTAAACAGGCCAGATGGTTTTAATTGTGTTCCTATGCCATGAATTAACTACTAAAAGTATGTAAAATCAATATAAATGCACTTATTATACATTTGAGCCCCTTAAAGCACAAGTGGTGTAACTCACATTAACCTTGTTTTGAGTTATGTAATGTTTTACTGCAATTGTTATAAAAAATTCAAGAATATAATATTTAAGTTTTTTCTTTCGAAAATGTATTAAGAAAGGTTTGTTTTAATTATTACTGATAAAATATGACCATTTTATTGAACATACATTTAATATTGTTATAAACGTTCAGGAATATAATTTTTTTTTGTCGTAAATGTATTAAGATTTAAGGTTTGTTAAAAAAGTAAACATTTTATTTAACATACATTTAATATTGCAGTTAACAACACTTAACTTATATAGTTTTTTACTCATCTTCAATATTGACATCTACCTGCGGTGGCCCTATGCCTTGAGCATCTTCTGAAGTAAACAGATTCTCAAAATAGGGATGATGAATGGGTGGAATAAAAGGGAAAAGGTCTTTCATATCCTTTTTCTTCTCTTTAGTCACAGGTCGAGGTCCACTGTATAGTTTTGGTTGATCTATATTAGCTAAAGATCCTGGTCGTCCTTTTTTAGATCCCGGCTTTAGGTCTAGCTCAAAGAATGGCATTTCATCTCAGAGGGTTTCCTTAAAGAGTAATGTGAATGGAGTACTGTTTTGGTATCGAATCCACTGATTTTTAACCATGATACTGCGTGTTTTCCGTGTCATTCTTTCTTTTAGTGATTGACTTCAACAGTGTGTCCACAGATAAAAAATTATTATTCGTTATAACGGTAACCTGGAAAGGATTTTTCTTCCTTGACTTGGCAATAATACTGTACCAATCAGTGGGACATGAAACTTAATATAATATAAAAATAAATATGCAAATGAAACTTAATGTATCAAAAACTAACATCCACAAACACGTGTGAAAACAAAAACAGTTGCAGGAACAGTGGTGTATATCCCTTTTACTTCACTTTGGCTGTCAACAGATAGGTGAGTCCACTGACAACACAAAATGTGTTGCCTATCTACAAGGTTACTATATGACTTATAACTTAAACCATTTGTGCTAATATAAAATACTTGTTGCGGAACAGGATTTAGACCTTAACTAAAATATAATGGAAAATGGAGTTACACCACTTGTGCTTTAAGGGGCTCATTTGTTTCATATCTTCCGGTCGCGCAACATAATACAAAATGAGTAAAATTAGTAGTTTTTGCAAAATTTCAAAGTTGGATTGTTTGGTACAATTTAATCATACGAATTTTAGAGATGCTATAGTTCAATTACAAAAATATATTTAAAATCCAAGCATATAAGATAAATTTTGATATTCAAGTGGAATTCGGTCGCGCAGCTTCGTTAAAAACAGCAGCCTATCGACAGGCGAGGCGAAAGTGACGAATGCCAGCGAAGCGCGCGCAGCCTCAAATAAAGATACATGTGGGACCTCTACAATGGAGTAATTGTCTTCTCTATTACAACGAACTGCCAATCCACCACCTTTTCCAACACTTAGATGAAAATACAACAGGCCCAATAGGATATTCCGGACCAATTAGAAATTCCCTACCTGATTGTGAAAGACTACCACTTATTGATTTTAATCCTATTGATTGTGAGATTCCAAAAGTTGACAAGCGTATTCTTAGCAAGCCCCAATAATTGTACTTGCTTGAGATATCAAAAGTTATCAAGTCAGGACATTGATCAGAAGACTTTGTAGTGGGTATGTGATCCTAGCCCAACGTCACATTCAAGATGGCTTACTACTGCAAACCGAGTTTTGCGTTTCTACATCAGCGTGTCCAACCCTTCTGAAAATCTGAGAGAGATTGTCACATTAATTCTCAAATGTTGGAATATGCCTATGTGGTTTGCCACAAAAATAAACCACAAATTCACAGATGGGCCTAGACATGATTACAAAATCATTGAATCTTCAAGGTACTTACCAGAAGAGCTTCTTGTTGATCCCGTTTTACAACGGAATGCTTACTTTGCCCATCCCGAAAATTTACTTTTGGTTATGGTAACTGATAAAAGAAACCATATCCGAGAGCTGGGCTTTAGGCGTATCATGAAGGAAAAGCAACCAATATCTGAAAGTGACTCTATCAGAATCTTTAAACTACCAAACTTAAACTTTGAAGCTAAATAGTATTACGAAATTATCATATGGAACACCAGTACACTGACTCCCCTCCACTGATAAGAACATTAACTAATGAAGAGATAAATCAATACGTCAACAATGACTTCAAGCCTGTTATGAGTATAGATACTGTCCCATGCCATACACAGGCAGTTGAAAGATGCGTTAAGCTAGTGACCGAAGCTTCAAGTAAAGTGTGTGGACACTGTTCCATAGACGGCTATATTAGAACCCCATTATTGCACCGCCCAGCGATGCCAACTTTGACATTAGGCCAGGATCACGTACTACAAAGTCTTCTGAACAATGTCCTAACTTGACGACTTCTGATATCTCAAGCAGGTACAATCGGTCCTTGCTATGAATATACTTTGCAACTTTTTGAATCTCACAGTCGATAAGATAAAAATCAACAACAACTGGTAGTCTTTCACAATCAGGTAGGGCCTTTCCAATCGGTCCGAATATCCTATTGTGCCTGTTCTATTTCCATCTAAGTGTTGGAAAAGGTGGCGGAATGGCAGTTCGTTGTAATGGAGAAGACAAATACTCCATTGTAGAGGTCTTCCCACATGTATCTCTATTTGTGACTGCGCGCGCTTCGCTGGCATTCGTCACTTTCGCCTCTCCTCTCGGTAGTCTGCTATTTTTGACGAAGCGGCGCGACCGAATTCCACATTAATATCAAAATTTATCTTATATGCTTGGATTTTAAATATATTATTGTAATTGAATTAAACTATAGCATCTCTAAAAGTCGTATGATTAAATTGTACTAAACAATCAAACTTTGAAATTTTGCAAAAACTGCTAATTTTACTCATTTTGTATTATGTTGCGCGACCGGAAGATATGAAACAAATGTATAATAAGTGCATTTATATTGATTTTACATACTTTTAGTAGTTAATTCATGGCATAGGAACGCAATTAAAACCATCTGGCCCGTTTAAAAAAAAATATGAAAAATTAAGATTTTTCACAATTTTTGCTAACTTCGATGGCATTGCGCGACCGGAAGACAAATTAATAAAAAAATAATAATTATTGCTTTTTTCAAGTCTATACCAATGGCAACTTATGCGCACTATAGCGATCTGAAATAAAAAAAAAAGTTTTTTTCGAACCACCCTAATATAAATGACTGCAAAAATAATGGTTTTTTTAAATTATCTCGGTCAATTGTTTATGTATTTTAATTTGGAAACATTCTGGGGCTTCGAGCCAAGCGAGTTGTGAATTCTTTTCTTCCTCCACTCCGTATTCTTACACAGATTCAGTGGAGCCTTGGATACGCACTTTCAGTTGACTCGTTGACTTGCATTAGTTGTAGAGCCGATACTATGGTCTCATAGCTCTTTTGTGCATTCTCTGTGATGTTTTGGGGGATTTCAACAACTTTACCTCTTCTTCTTTAATCGCCGTCTCCCAATCGGTTGGATATCCTTATCACCATCTTTACACTATCTACCGCTGCTCTGAAAAGTTCTACAGAACTGAATTTAAACCAGCCCCTTAAATTCTTCAACCATGACACTCTCCTTCCTATAATTTCCTCCTCTTGTCTTTCTCTGTATTATCAGTCTTAACATTTCATATCGCTGTCCCCTCATTCCGTGTCCCAGATATTGTAACTTTCTTATTTTTATTGTGTTTATTATTTCAAATTCTTTGCCCATTTCTCGCAATACTTCCGTGTTCGTTTTCTTCTGTGTCCATGTTATTCTAAGCATCCTTCTGCAACACCACATTTCAGATGACTCTAGTTTGTTGATGTGTTCTTGCTTCAATGTCCAGCTTCCAAGTCCATATTGCAGTATCAAAAACACGCAGCATCTTGAAGCTCTTACTCTCAAAATAAAAATGTATACCATTTTTATTCAGTTGCAATGCGAAGGCAAAACAATCTTTTGTTTCACTTATAATACGGAGCGCAGTACAGCACTCTGAATAGACGATTTTCGACTCTTGTTGGAGTGTCATCGGAAAGACGTAGGCCTACTGCTCCATACTCTAACTAAAGGACCAACAACGAGAGTTTATCCCCCACACCGCAACTGACGTGAATGGATTAGGTGACTAGCGTCATCTGGCAATTGAAAGGTAAAGTTTTCAATCCTAATTAAGCCAGGGTAATAAGACAAAAATATACCCTGTTCGTGACACTTTAGCAGCTAGGGTACTGACGCGTTTTTTCGACAAGTAATATCTATAGGAACAAATTGTAACTATTTCCTGCGTAGGATCTGGCGGCCATTTTTATTTATAAACAATTAACTGTCAAAAAATGACATTTTTCCCTTTTTTTCAAATCAATGGAAAACAGTGAAACTTATGAGCTTTTTAGTACAAATATCTGTGAGATTATGGAAAAACCTTTAAAATGACATATTACAAAGTTTGATATACTCATTTATTGTTAATATAATTGCGAAAAAAGGTCGGAATTGCAATAAAAATTATTTTCGCAATAACTGTTGTAAAAATTAGTATACAGGTTTGAAAATTTTGTCAAATGAGGGTTCTTTGGTGTTTAATATGTGATAAAAATTTCAAAGCGATTCATTCCATTGTTTAATTTTTATTCGAATTGTTTATCTCAGAGAGCATTTTTTTTGCCATAACATAAGTCAGAAAAAAATGACGTTAGAACCATTCCACAGGTGTCAAATGGAAGAGCATGAGCTATATTTTCAACTTGGTTTAAAAAAAGCGAATAAAAAATGCATTTATTAGTAATAAATAATTATGCAAAAGTATTGTAAATCTTTCCTTATAAACATTTTGGATAACTTTTTCCAAAAAAATTAACTTTTTACCCTGTTTTAAGTGCACAACTACCAAGTAATGTTATTTATATCATAATTGATACAAAATTGTAATAAATATATATAATTTCTTATATAACAAAATAAAAAGTTTATAAGGAAAGATTTATGATACTTTTGCATAATTATTTATTACTAATAAATACATTTTTTGTTCACTTTTTTTAAACCAAGTTGAAAACATAGCTCATGCTCTTTCATTTGACACCTGTGGAATGGTTCTAACGTCATTTTTTTCTGTTTTATGTTATTGCAAAAAAAATGCTCTCTGGGATAAACAATTTGAATAAAATTTAAACAATTGAATGAATCGCTTTGAAATTTTTATCACATATTAAGCACCAAAGAACCCTTATATGACAAAAATTTCAAAGCTGTACACTAATTTTTACAATAGATATTGCGAAATTATTTTTTTTTTGCAATTCCGACCTTTTTTCGCAATTATATTAACAATAAATGAGTATGTCAAACTTTGTAATACGTCATTTTAAAGCTTTTTCCATAATCTCGAAAGATATTTGTACTACGAAAACCATAAGTTTCACTGTTTTCCATTGATTTGAAAAAAAAGGGAAAAATGCCATTTTTTGACGCTTAATTGTTTATAAATAAAAATGGCCGCCAGATCCTACGCAGGAAATAGTTACAGTTTGCTCTTATAGGTATAACCTGTCGAAAAAACGCTTCAGCACCCTGGCTGCTCGAGTGTCATAGGAAAAACCTTATTACCCTGGACTAAATAGCAACATTAATAATATTGAAAAATATTAAAAATATTACTAAAAAATTTTTAAATTGAAAACTTATTGCTCCATTTCCCCGGTAACACCTCCAAGGCTTCTAAAATTTGCAAGCCAGATAGATGCTGCAGTGAAGACAAAGGGAGGGAATTCTAAAAAGTGATGAGTCGTTGTAGACCCAAGTCGGAATCTGCAATCAATACCCTATCATAAGCGTATCTAATGCTGTTGATATTTACGCCATTTACCTTGACTCCATCCTTGGAATCCAGTGCCTCCTTAAATAGAAACTCGGAGTAAATACTAAATAGCGGGAGTGACTGAACACATCCTTGTCTAACTCCCCTCCTATTCTACTTTTGTGGATGTGGAACTTTTTACCCTAACTCTGGCGTTTTGGTTCCAGTACAAGTTTTTTAGTAGTGTGATTCCTTTCCCTAAACTGACTTTATGCAAACATTCTAATAGTAAGAGTCGTGTCTTACTCTATCAAATGCTTTTTCGAAGTCTATGAACCATTAAAAAAAACTTTCTGTTGGTTGTAGCATTTTTGGACCAGAACTAGTAAACTGAACGGGACTTCTCTCATTCCCATGCCGGCTCTGAACCTAAACTGATTGTCTCCGATAATTATTTTGCACTCGCTTTTGAACATAAATAAAATATAAAAATACAACAAATTATTTTTGGTAGATGTTTTATCTAGTAAATATTCTTTTCAGATCCATCGTCCAAATCAAAGCGTCTTGCAGAATCCCAACCATTAGCTGTTAAAAAAGTAAAGTATGAAAAAGAAGTGTAAAAATATAGGATAATGTGTGAATGTGGTAAAAATATAAATGTTGATAAATTGAAAGTTAGGTGTACGGATTCGCAATCGAAAAAATGCCTCTTCTCGAGAATAAATAAACTCCTTGAGGTTTTTTACTTAAAAGACCTCAATGAAAGTCGTTTAAGGTAGTATTAACTTAATTAAAAATTTTAATTTTTGACATAGAGTTTTATTTACTTTTTGTTACATGTGGACTTTTATTATATATTGCCGACTTTTGTGTTGAATATGAAAAAAATGTATAAATGACAGACTTATTGAATTATTGAATGGTGCGTGTGCCTGTTCTCATATTTACGTCGGTGTCTGTGACACCAATGTGAAACAATGTAAAGCTATTCATTCTGTATTATTTGTAGTATACAAATATGGCATATACGGTGCTTAGGATATTTTAAATGTACGTTTTACTTAAACCGTTTTGTTTCTGTAATAACTGTCTTTCGATCAAGCAATGTCTATGATGTAACAGCAAAAATATTTTGAAAAATGACAAATACATACAAGATAATGATCCATGTGCTGTTCTATTTTTTTATTTATAACTGTCGAAAAGATTCTTGCTACTGAAGGCATTAGACTGATCCCTCCTCGGTTATGTTGACCCTTTGTCACCTTTTTTGAAAATGGAGGACATGTATAATAAATTCCACTCATCTGGAATCTCCTTCCATGCTTCAATGTTTTTGAAAAACACTCATATAAAGGATACGATTCTTGCGCCTCCATATTTAGTTAGTTCCATTTTAATGATCCTTGGTCCGGGTGCTTCATTATTTTTGGCTTTCGTTAATCTTTATCACTGATGTGGGAGGGAGGGGATGTGACATGAGGTGAAGTAGATGGGATCGCTTTCACGGACTAAATGGGGAACTCAATATGGCGGAACAACTCTTTGGTAGTATATTCTGTTATATATAAAGTATATAATTATAAAATTATATTATATTATATAAATGTATATATATATATATATATATATACATACCAATCGGACAATTAGAAGCCCGGAACACTTAACAGACAACCCACAGCCCGGGTGAAATATTCATCTTATAGGAGTGTATTTTCTATTAAAATGATCAGGATAACGAGTTTATCAAGAGCAACCTGGGAGGGGAAATAATTTCTTTCATTTATTTTTTTATATGTACTATATAGACTATTAGTAGCCCGGAGTATAATCCAGCAAATCGAAGCCCAAATGTGTAAAAAAGTATACTTAATACATTTTAGGAAGCCCTGCTGTGTTGCCAGGTTACTTTACGACCCGGGCTTTGAATTGACTGTGTGTTCTTTACATAGGATCACGCATTATGTTTTTTGTTGGTTCTTTAGTTTATAGCAGGGATTCCTAATGAGTGTTGGTCAAGTCCTTTGGAAGTTGAAATTCACAACAGTTACAAGTCAAATGTGACTAAAATGGAATTAGACCATTTTGAATTTCCACTCTTCAATTATTGTTTAAGGCCATCGGTACATAATTCGCAAATATTTTACGGCTATCCGTACTTTTTCTGTCTTTACACGGCAAATTACGTGTATTAAAATTCACACTGGTATGGATATGTAAACATTACTAGAATGTCATTCTACTTGACAATGTCATGATTAACTTTAAAGCGATGGTTTTTAAATGTTCTTGGATAACTGCTATTTGTATAATTGCAAATTATTAATTCAGTTAATAAATGTGATAATTTTTTCACTAACTATGTATTCACTGATTGTAATAATTTATATGTACAACAAAAACTAATACTCAATCGAGAAAAGAGGAAAAATGTTAAAGTGATTTTTTAATAATATATTGTTACTATGGAACGCTTACAATTTTGAACATCTTCAACAACAAAATACTTGGATCACAGAATATATTATCCTGATGTATTCTCTGCTTGGACCTTCCACAAATAATACACAATAAACAACTTTTTATTAAGTTCACGTCTTAAATCAATTATTCGTCAAATACACTATATGTATATCAATATTATTTAATCAACAACTCAAAATATTCCCGATGCCATGTCAAATATTTAAAATTGTCACTGATTGTCGCTGTCTGACTAACAATATGCTGACAATATTCTATTCGACTGAGTGCGTTGTAAGACAAAGATAGATTTGGAAAATATTACCACGGACATTGCGTTTATTTTTTTCGAATCCTGAAAAAACCAATAAATATTTTTGAAAAATTTAAACGCAGAATGAAAGACGGAATTATTGCCGAGGGCCGAAAGTCCCTTAGAATAAATAAAAGGTTTATTTTGAATGAGATATTTGAAATTAAAAATCACACTAAATTTTCTCTTAGTTTTTCACCCCTGTAACTTATTAAAATAAACATTATAGAAGTTCTCAGGGACTTTCTGCCCTCGCTAATAACGTAATCTTTCATTCTGCGTTTAAATTTTTCAAAAATACTTATTAGTTTTTTCAGGATTCGAAAAAAAAATGAATTCCCATTTGAAGAGCATTGCAGCCGAAAATAATACCCATCTTCTTAATGGTCAACAAACTCACTCCCAATGTTAATTTGTATTATTTGTGATTAACTTCAATGGATTAATCTGTAAAGCCATGAGAAACAAAAAGTTTGGGAACGACTGGTAATAGGATCAAATGCATATTGAAAAGTCTGAAAATGTGATAAAATGGTTTATTAATTTAACACATCTTATTTAAAAAAAAGGTTATATTCGGTAGAACAAACATGTGTGTAAAAATAGAAATAAACTAAAGAAAAAGTAAAATATCTTATTACATAACTATTAAAGAAAAATGCATTCGGTTAAACTAATAAACATTTCTAATTTAAAATGAAAAATGGTAAAATGGGTCATTTTGCTCTAAAAGTATTATACACTTCAGTATTAGACATAAGTCTTTATTTTCGGCCAGTCTTTATTCTTTGGAAAGTCCTTATATTTAGGGATGCATTCTGCACACTCGCCTGTTTTGGACGCAATTTTCTTCTAAATATGATCCTTAAAATAATCACATACTAGTGACTTTTCTGCCTTAGACCACCGTTCACGCCCAGCGTTACTTTTCTTTTCTCGCTTTTCTACAAAAAAATTGATTATAGTTCTACATGTTTTTTATAGTGTGTTCATCAACATTATTTTATTTCGAAAAATAAATCAAAAAATCTGTCGAGTTTTACTTTTATTGTAACAGTCGTTTACTTATTTTATAAAACACCTTGTATATTGTGAACATATTAAATAGCACTTCCTTTGTATATTGTGCCAATGTGTGCTTTTGACCTGTGGGTGAGTTTCACCTCTTCTCGGGGGTGAAAAATATACGTAAGTCCAGAAATGGATAAACTGACTAATTATAAGTAACTTTTGTTCTATTCTATAGCATTTTTTCACGAAGGTAATACTTTTCGAGTTATGTGCGAGAAAACAATATGTTCACTGTTCAACAAAAAAAAAAACATTTTTAGACGGTTTTTTGCAAATAACTTAAAAATGAAGTATTTTATCGAAAAAACATTCTTAGTAAAAATATAGCTTATAAATAATTGAAAAAAATGGTCTATGAAAGTATGAACTCTCTAGACTCTAGACCCAGTAGAAGCAAAGTTGTAGGTAATGAAAAATTGGTTCATATTCGTCAAATGTCAAAGCGAATATTTCAACGTGAAATAACCAAAAAATGATGCACTTCTTGGGGAAACTCCCTTATAGCTTTTTAAAGTGTTTAAATAACTATATCAAAATAAATGAAGACACAAGTGCATGAAGGGTCTATGTCACACTTTTAAGTTATTGAGAAAAATGATGTTAAAATTTTTATACTAGAATTTTTTTACTATAAGATCAAAATATACTAAATTTATAGAATATGTAGTCCTAAAACTAATATATTTGTTAACAATATTTAAAATAATAATTTATTATATACTTTTATACAGTGATGGGCGTACTTTTAACCGGCAAAATAGCGCAAAAGATAAAAAACATATTAAGTTGTGAGATAAAAAGAGACGAACACTAATGGAGGTGTTAAATTTAGCGATAGTAACTTATAGATTGACATTATATTGATTAATTATTTATATGGGAAATAAGCCACAATTAAAATGAAAAAAATTATTTTATTAACGTTTCGACGCCTAAATCGGGTGCCGTTGTCAAAATACAAAATATTACTAGAATAAACAAAAGTGTTGTTGCTAAGCAAAAAAAAATTCTTCTAATAATTTATTTAATCTGACTCATTTATATTGGCAATTCATACATATATTATACATTTTAAAGTAGAAGACTTTAAACTGATATTGCCAATATTTATGAGTTGCGTTCCTGGGACGACTTACTGAAAGATAGTTCATTCGATTACATGAAATCAACCCTAATTCAAGAATATCCGTCACAAAAAAATTATAGCATGTGATCTGTCTTTAAAAAGACAACCAAATGCAACGACAGTAAAATTTATGCGTTAGAGACTTCATAGTAAATCACAAGGGAAAACCAGGAAAAAACCTTGTGATACTATCCCGACATGGTAAGTATTTGGTCTTACATTTAATTTACTCTCAAAAAATAGTACCAAATTCTGACTTGTAACAGGTTTAAATTATAAATATATTAATAATACTAGATATATAAGTAATATGTACTAAAATATAAAATATGTACTAGCTCGATATTATTGACTTACTAATCTTGGTATTTTCTTTCTATTGACTTCCAAGTAATATAATCTCCCATATAAATAATTAATCATAAAAATGCCACAAGGAAATTATATTGATTGTTTCCCACCTTTAAACGTATCGGACGAGTTTGAGAAATGCCACTGTCACAGTTACAGTTTTAGTTGACATACTCCTCTGATACGTGTAAAGGTGGGAAACAATCAATACAATGTAAATGTATAGGTTAATATCACTAAATATCCCAGCTCGACTAGTTTTATTTTTTTTTATCTCACAATTTAGTATGTTGTCCATTTTTTGCGCTATTTTGCCGGATATTAGCGCGCTCATCACTGTATATATGTACATTGTGTACATAGGTCCTTTATGCACTTACATTTTAAAAATTTACTGTGTACATAGATCCTTTACACTCTAGAAAATATTAATTTTAAAACGTGTTTGACTTGTTTGAAAGATCTCTAGGTTCGAACAACTTACTTTAACATAAAAAAACATATTTTGAAAAAATTGTCACATACACCCTTCATGAACTTGTGTCTTCAAATATAATTATAAAATAGAATAATAAACCTTATTCTTATTGTATTTTTAATTTATTGCAATTTTCTGTTTGCATTATATTCATAGATAAAAATAGTAATTAATTTATTTAATTAAATTGTCAATATTAACTAATGTATTTATAGAAGACGTTTAACCCGGCATTGGTCGCTAGGTAGGTTGTTACGCGCGTGGTCGCGCGTGAGATTTTCTCTCACGTATCCAACTTTTGCCTTTCTTTACAAAATTTTACAAAAAAGATGAGGTTTCATCAACGATAAAGCCATTTGCTTTAAAAAGACACGACGTTTTTCTGTTTTATTATTATTATCTTTATATAAAATGTGACTATTGATGCCGCCAATATTTAACATTGAAAAATATATTGTAAGTGACCATCTACAACTAACCCGTGAAACAGAATATAGGATTTTTATATCATCGACCACATCCACGGCGCCTTTTAGTAAATCATAAAAGGATATTATTTTAGGTTTTAAGGGGAAAAATAAAATTAATTTTTATACACAGTTGGTGACGCCGGTGGTCGCTTGATGAGAGAATCTCTCACATGAAGCGCACTGACTCAACAATATGGTGATAATAAGTAAACTGAGTCACTATCTGAGCGGACGAGTATATTAGATTGTCGAGGGAGGATAGTTAGGAGACTAGAAGGAACTACAGCGTGTAAAATTTCCCAGAAAAAAAGTTGTGCGCAATTTTCTGAAACCGTGAGAGAAAATCTCATATAGCGACCACTGGCGGGTTAATTATTTGTTTTGATTTTTTAAATAATTGAAATAAAAATTATATATTAACAAGATGCCTAGTTGCTTCTAGCAACTACTTACTTACATAAAATCTCATTACCAGTTTACCATTTCACCGTTTATTTTTTTAATATTAACATAATAGTAAATTTAAGATTTTGTTCACAGTGAATATTTCACAGGTAGTGAATTTTTGATCAATTCTAAAAAAATGTCCGTACCTCATTTTCATTATTGCCGTTTTGATTGGCATTTATTTTGGCCATCGCTACCATTCTTTGAGATCGCTTCATCTCGTTATGCCGGCACAACCTATTCATTAGAAGGTGACATTAAACAAATGATCTAAGATATTTATCGAGAAAAATGAAAACATGTTGTGTTACTACGTAACAGATTTAGGGCTTCGTAAAATGCGTACAGCATATATATGGGTCTGGGTAATATATCGTCGGCTTACTGCGAAAACCAACTAACTCCACTTTTTGTCGATTCTGAGTTACGTACGCCTTTGTACTTAATAATTATCAAAGAATGTACTGATGAAACCAGACACTTCAAAGCAGATTTTAAATGTGGGAAACAGAAGGGTCTCAAAACAACTAATTCCAATGATGACACTTTTATTCAGCCAAAAACAGATATGTGCAGTTGTCTGCACATCTCTGTTTAAATAAAATAGTATTTTATCATTTACAATATTCTAGTTCTGCCAAAACAAGACAAGTGCTTGATTTGGAGGACAGTGATATTCAAAGTTACCTAGAAGTTGACTAACTTTGTACAGCTGAAACCCGACAAGTGCCGAAAAAAAATGTTTTTTGTACTTTTTTTTAACTTTCACTTCATTTTAATAATTTTTTAACAAAATGTTTCGTTTATAATGTTATTTACTTTAATATTTTTCAGTCATTAAATCATTTTTAAATTCAAACGATTTTTCATTTCAAATTAAAGTTTAAAACGTCGATTCCTCAAAACTATAAAAAGTGGAGTTAGTTGGTTTTGGCAGTAAGCCGACGATATCCGGTTTATATACCGGCTAGAACAGAGGCTTGCGCAACAAATGCATACCGAATTTTATTCGAATATTCTAATACATTATATTTAAAAAAAAACTTGTTATTTTCGGATCTCAAAAATGAAAAAAGAATTTGCTACAGCTACAGACAAGAAAGTTTATTTTTCGATAAACAATAACCCTTAAATAAATAAAAAAACCGCAAATACCTTGCATAAGTCAGTGGTCCGCGCTTAGTTAATATATTTTTTATTACACTGGTTTTAAAGAACTAGAAAAAGAGATTTTAAAACTGCTTGCCTTAAAATAAAATCATTTGTTGATTCCAGAAATGCCATTAGTTTAATTGAATCAGATTGGGTGCTTGAGCCATAATAATAATTATAGTTGTAAAAACATACGTTTTATAGTTAAAAGCTAGTTTCTATTTTGTAATGAAGATGTTGATCATGCAAATCGTCCAGATTTTTAGCTTTTTAGCCGCTACATCAAAAAATAAATTAAAAAGTCAAATTTGTCAAAACTATATGACTGAAAAAAAAAATAAAACGATAGTGCTTAATTTTCACTTATTTTTGAAAGAATTCAATTACAAAAATTTTCAACTTATTTTCAAAAACATCGATGAAGATTCGGGTATGTTTCGGGTGTTTTCTTCAAAAGATATGTACATTTATGAAGTAAATATAAAAAATTAGCTTAACTTTTAACTTAAGTGCACTTATGTTAGCACTCCTACACATTAATCTGAAACCTCATGTTTAAGTGAGTTTATCCTCCGGTTGACCTAACTAAAATATTCTGTTTACGATCTCTAATTACATTAATCTTGATATAAAAAAAGCAAATGAAATATTTTTGAATTTTTAATATAATTTTTCTATTCTACTGTCATAAATTTGAAAGAAAACGGGGACCTTCTCCAACAAAGCTTGTCCAATTCGGATTTTACCAGCCTCTACAACACAAAATAGGACCTATATTTGTTATCCTTTTAAAAATAGTACTTGTGTGTATAAATATGTGCAAGTACTGTGATATAAATCCATGAATCGATCTTAGAAAAAGTAGTTTTAAAACCTGTGGATTTAATCTTGTCGAGTTAACCAGTCTGATTTTCACTTAAACTGTGGTAGCAAATTTTGCAATAGTTATGCAGGTATACTTAAATTAGTTGGGCTATGCGATGTAATTAATTATAAATTTCGACTGTAAAGCGGAGTCATAGGGGTGGTTTATGTGAAATTTATTGAATTTATCTATTTAAAAAATATACTCACCTCACTTCCATTTGTCCTGATTTCATCTTCATGACATTCATTTACCATTGCTACTATTCATTGCGAACGCTTCATTGGGGACGCATAAGGCCCGCACAACGTATTCAATCAAACACAATGTATAATCACAGATTTGTTATCTTTAAGATGAAAATTTAAAACATATGATATTGCGATGTTGCCTTTTTTAGGGCTTCGTAAAATGCTTACAACATAAATCTGTATAAAAACATATACACCGACTACAACAGCGACTCCGCGGCAAAAGCTTGCACTAAATGGTGTATATATAGATATAAATTCCATCATTATGAAGCCCGAAAAATTGCAGGTTTTCTAGTATTTACTCATTATATATGCTAACTTTGGGCAACTTAAAGACGGCAAGCTATTAGTAGCCCCCAATACATGTGTGTGTTCGACCAGCTCCTTCCCCTTCCCCCTGTAAGTCTAGTAACGACAAGAAAACCATACGAAGCCCAAAATCGGGCTTCGAAAAGGCTGGAGGGCTGTGAATAAGCCGTAGAATGTTCACATTTTGGCTTCCTATTGCTGGTTAATATGTATATATATATATATATATATATATATATATATATATATATATATATATATATATATATATATATAATTAATAATTTTAATAATAAATTAATAACATATCTTCCATGTATAACATAAAAACCTGCCCGCCGCCATATTGTCTTCCCACAAGTGTCAAATCAAGTGGTCCCATTTAGTAAACACAAAAACATCTCTTATGTTCATATCCCCTCTCTCCCACATCACTGGTCTTTATTTATATTATCTTCTTCTGTAATTTCGGCTTCCTCAGTCATCATTCTTACAGGGTCGTGTAAAATATACTCCGGTCTATTCTCCTGCAATAATTTTGTGTAATTTGCCCACTCATGTAATTATCTGTATATTTTTACCGTTTATTACTTCTGTGTTTATCTTTTTCCATGCTTCCATTAATCTATTATACCCTATCGTATTGTCTATGTCTCTGCACATTCTCTTTCAGTATTTGTTCTTCTCGAGCCTTATTCTTTGCTTAACTTTCCCTAATACTAATCGGTGGTTATGGTTACTTGCACATTCTGCTTGTCTGTACACTCTTAAATCTTGTATTATTGTTTTGCTTCTTTTCTTACTATTATTAAATAAATCCCTATTTCTTCGAAAGACCTTCTGTTCAGTAATCAAAATCATTTCCATATTCAATCTAGACGTTCAATCGTTATCGGTAAATCCATCCAGGGAACTGGGAGGGAAATGGTAGGTTTGGATTTGGGCTTAGAGTAGGTCATTGGTATCCTCTTCTTCTTAAAGTTCCGCTCCTATCGGAGATTGGAAATCATTCTGGCAATTATAATTTTGTTGGTTACGCGCCGGAATAGTTCAATTGAGCTGCATCCAAACCATTCACGGAGATTGCGTAGCCACGAGATTTTACGTCTTCCTACGCTTCTTCTGCCTTTGATTTTGCCTTGGTATCCTCTGTATAGTATATATTAGGAGCTAAACCAAGGCTTACGTATTCAGGGATCATAGATGAGTATCTACCCACCACCATATTTCACCTTTTTTTATATTTAAATAAATTATGCCAACATAATAAAATATTAGAATTAGAAATGTAATCTGGCTATTTTTTTAGAAAATGTCGAGTTGTAGAACATGTTAACAATTTTATAAATGTCCTTTATTTGTGAACGATTGACTTCTGTCTTTAAACTTTTTTAACTTTTTGTTATGTAAGTATATTTCTTCATCACTTGTTCTTTGGTTAGTGGGGCTATGAATCTTTCTTTATTTTTACCGCCGATTTGGCTCATTCCAGTATATGGTTTTGATTTCACTCTTTACATTCCTAATATTTATGCTACTTTATTAATATCTTTTTGTGCACATCAAATAGAAATAAATTATATTAACAATAACGACAACAAAGTACTTTTTTCATGCACTTTTTCTAGAATTGTATAATTTTATTCAGGGATAATCCATTAATAAGGTATAGTGGGATCTCGAAATTTTGAAATAAACGGGTTTGAAATTTTTACATTATTTTTGCTGTTTATTTGTATCCAAATTGGAATATTCAATAAGTGCATTGCTTGATCTTACTTTTCATATAGCCGAAAAACACGAAACCGTGTTCATTTTACATTGTTTTGTTATATTTATATATACTTATTTGCATGATCTATCATATTTTATTCTTGTTTAATTCGACGAATAATTTTATGGAAATTTGAGCAACTAAGTCCAGTGTTTTAAACTACTATTTTTCTACAGTATAGTTCTTAGTTCAGATTATTTAATATATTATTTTTAAAACTGAGTTTGGACGAGAATTACCTAATTTGTTTATAGCTATTAAAACTACAATTTCCCGGTAATATATATTATAAGCCCAGTCTCAGTAACTTATTTCAAGAACCTATATTGCAAAATTTTCTACTTTACCTCACACTAAACTATTTTTTGACATACTCTTTTGTGTTTCTCCGCATACTTGTGGAATGTTTTTAAATATCTGCAATTGTACTTACAAGGCTTTTTCAACAAACAAAATACAATCTCAAAATGTATTTTGTTAAGCATGACCTAACGTTTTTTGAATTCAGGGTGGAATGATCCATTCTCGTGCAGTACCTTCAGAGGACTCTTGCTCACAGATACACCTATAGCACAGTAAGGTCCATACCCTCATCCGGACTAAGCATGCGGTAGGTCATCTCCAGACCGGTGCATCGCATAGATACCCCTTCATCTCACTCTGCTGCAGATTCCTCCCTAATATTTCTTTCTGACAATTCGAGTTACTGCCTCCAGTATTGTCGTTTATTCAGTCTTTCCCCTCATTGTAACCCCAACCAACATTTGCACTTACCATACCAACCTTTCTGTGTAATTCGTTTCTGTCATCATCATACTTTCTGCACTCGAATGCACAGTGCTTGGCTGTGTCAGCAACTCCACAGTGTGCAATTTCTATCCGCTACCTACCTCCTCTATCCTTTCCATTTAGCACCTGAAGGAGTCGTGTTCTGTTACGAACTGCCTGAAAAAGTACCTTGTCCAGGTCGCCCTATTCTTTGCGAACGACGTATTTTACGTGCTTACCAAAGGTTCGCCTCGTATTTAAGACTACTCCCAAGTACTTTATTTGCTTTCTACCTCTAGGACAAAAACTATATCCTCTGATCCTTAAGATCATATTTCAGATTTCTCGGCCGCTAGTCTTGCTTTCCATCCACGTCTTCAAAAAAGGCTCGGTTCCCTCTATGCATGTCAACCAGTTTTTGTTGTGCTCCACCAAGTCATCCGCATGGCTACTGCCTGTACACCAATGCCCAGGTCGGCCTCCAAAATCTCGTTATATAGAACAGTCCAAAGCAATGGCCCCACT
Source organism: Diabrotica virgifera virgifera (assembly GCF_917563875.1). Taxonomy (NCBI): domain Eukaryota; kingdom Metazoa; phylum Arthropoda; class Insecta; order Coleoptera; family Chrysomelidae; genus Diabrotica; species Diabrotica virgifera. The sequence goes on along the minus strand of NC_065452.1, from coordinate 6,333,149 downwards.
CCCGTCGTGCTCCTCATAGAGCTACTCCTCGCAATGTTGAAATATCTATCTGTGAAGTAGTTCCTGACCAAGGTCTGCAGTTAGGGAGATATTCCTAAATCGCCCAGTACTCTGATAATAATTTTCCAGCTGACAATATTAAAGACATTTCTTATATCGCGCAAGAAAGCCACCGTCCATCTGCTCCTACATATGGATATCTCCCTCTTGATCCTGTTTATGGCTTCTACCGCAGATTTGAACCCACACTGGCTATCGGATGCCACCTTTCTCCATCATCTTCCTCTCCAGCCTCATCTTCATAAGAATCTCAAGGTATTCTGGTATAAAGTCTGTATACCCCAGGCTCCTCTAATTCCTTTCCCGGTTTCGGGATAAGTTTGAGATTTGCCGTTTTCAGATCTCCTGGGAAACTCTTGGCTTCTTATCAGGTTGTTCATAATATCCCGTCGCCATCGCACCTTCTCAATGATGATTTTGAAGTGGCTTGATTCAGTGTAAATCACAATTACAAAACATATTGCAATTCGCTGAAGAACGTTTTGCTTTCATAACAGTTTTTGATGGACAGTATGCATTTCGTTGCACAAAGAAAAACATACATGTTTTTTTATTGTCGCATGGATCATGTTAATAAAGTTTATATTAGGGTCAACCCCGATTTGACTTGTCTTTTAGTCATCACTGTATGAAATTTTGTTCAAATAAGTATTTGTACCTATTTGAGCTACCAATAAATACTATGTTTTATGTATTATGAAATTTTTTATTTATTATTAATAGTTAATAAATTACTTTTATTATTCATTTTATTAACGTGTCCAATGTAATTTAAAAAACATTGTTTCATTAGTTATATTCATTACCACAATATAATATGCTAAAAAATACTTCAGTCTACTATGAAGCAAAGTAGAACTTTGTATGTTTTAGGTAGTTAACTGAGGCGGGGCTCGTGTGTATATATAAGCTTTTGTAATAATGTTAAATTATTTCTATTTGACAAATAGCAAGTTTTAAGTCTATGAAAATACTGTTTCTTGTTTTACAGACATATTTGTGTGTCGCTAAGAACTTAGTTTTTACAGCTGGATTTCGGATATCATTTTTATGCCTTGGTTCAGTATGTAATGTTATAATAAATTGATTATAAGTAGCTACTGTGTTTTATTACAAACTTGTTCCTAAAATTAGTAAACGAAAAGACTAAAACGTGGAGGATTATAACAGAATGATACGGTCACAAAGGGAGAGATTAAATATCCAGCACGCAACCGCACTGTTGCCAGATTTACATCTTTTCTTTTAGCGGGAAGTTTAAAATTTGACAGTTGTGTTTTCTCGAATCCGAACCCGAACCGAATCTTAACCTTACTTTTACAGGTGATTATGTGCATGTAAATAAATTGAAACTTTGAAACAAGTCTTGTTTGTATGTACTGTGTTATAGTTTAAAACTCTAAATAATTTATGTTAGTCTTTTAACAAAAATGAAGCTCAAAAAATACACTTGTTTACAGTGCAAATGATTTTTTAATGGCAATAGGGATTTAGGATTTCATTTGTAGGAAAAACATGGGCAACCTACCCAGTTGGTAAAATTGCAATTCAAAAACTCTTTAGGTAAGTATGGGTAACCTCCGCATTATTATTTATTTTTTAAGTATTAAGGTTGATGTTGATATCAAAAAGTTAGATTTAAAAGGTAGTTTTATGTAGGTAGATACTACAAGTAGTATAACTTCCCATGTAATCACCTGTTATGTTTTTGTAGATATTACTGTCTGGATTACAGTCACAGGAGTACATAGTAGAGATATAATAAAAAAGCTGTTCAACATCACCTGATACCGTTTAATTTTTAGAAAATGAAGTCTTCAGGTTGAATGCGATCTGCAGTATTGCTACATACTGAATGTTTTTACATATGGTATTTTTTATTGAATAATCTATACAGGCACAACTAAATGGATGTATAGGTACATATATTGCAGAAATTGCATTTAATGCACTGAGGATGCATGGATGCTGCAATAGCTATATGGAGATGGTGGTCCAACTCTGAATCAAATGAAAACAAAAACTGCCTTTATCTTTGTAACGTGCCCCAAAAAGAGGGTGCAATTTATGTAACATGAAATGGGGAATTGAAATTTGACAAGATGTTGATATGTCATATAGGGGGATGTTACATAATGAAGAACATGGCCACGGTCGCTACTGTCTCAGAGCTTTAAAAAGGGGTGGATTCTTAAAAAGTGTTATGATATACTCTTATTAGCTTAGAAAAATTAAAAATGATAAAAAAATCGAAATAAGGATGTAAAATAGAAAATAAAAAAATACAAAAATAAAATATTGGGCGCCACTGGTTACCTTACGCAACCAAAATTTCACAAAATAGAAATATAAAAAGAAAAATAGATAGATCACTAAATCAAAATAAATAGTCACTCAGAAAATATATATAAAATACAAAATACTATAACGTAACTTACTTTATTTACTCTATACTCAATATTTTATACTCTATACTCAATATTTTATACTTAGCCAATTTCTTTATTGTTCTTACGATGCAAGAGAAGGAAAGGAAATAATAAGATTTGTATTTTGCAAATCAAACATTATTTATTAAAAAAAACGAAAGAAAATGAATTTCTGATCTCTCGGTGTTACAGATTGAGATCCAGATTATCAAATCAAAAAAAAAATGAAACAAAAAGTTCTACAAACATAAAAATAATACCTTTACGTATCACTGTCCTATTTTCTTTCATTGAATTTATCTCTGTTCCAAAAAAATACGTAAGATTTTGTAGTTTATCCGTCTGGTTAAAAGAAAGACGTTATATTATTTTGTAGACATATCTACATTCGGTTTTCAATGTTTATATTATCGCTCGAAAATAGAACTTAGAACAGTCAGTTTGCAATGTAGAAAAGAGTTACATTGTATATTATAATGGCCTTTGGCGCCGGGTTTTTGGAGTTTGGATACACAAAACGTGCTCATATCAATATCAAAGAGCGCAGGTGTAGGATCGCTAACTCGACAATATTTTTCCTGAGAACTGTGGAACTGGGAGAGGTTTGCTGACTTTGCAAACTGATATTTGATGGTTCCCTTCTGAGTAGGTTGGGCTTAAAACATGTTTTGTTTTTTTTTTTATTTGGGAAGCTATCATAAAAAGCTTCAAGTATCATCTTGTAAGAGTAATGAACTATCTACTGTACTTTCACAGATTGAAGCAGTACTTAAATCACGCCCTATTTGCGCGCTCTCAGATGATCCGTCCGATTTTTCCGTTCTCACTCCATTTATACCTTTTTTCGAATTATACTTATTTTCTCTTTTTTGTTTTTTTATGTTTTCCCATCAAGGCGGGGACTATGTTACGATTGCAACTTGTAGAAAATTATGGTGCAACTGACGCTCGTCTTTTCTTTCCGACCAGCAGAATAATTTGGCTAGGTATAAGGCAGGTTTTTCTACATACTCATACATGCGTTGGGTTTTTTGTGAGCCGGTTTTATGTAAACGTAGGGTGTGTGGTTCTCTCCCGCTATTTTTGTATAGCATTCGTGTGCCGACTCTCAAACAATTAACATGCACCACTCTGTATAATTAGATCGCTAAATGCGAAATTTTCTTTGTAAAATCAATGTAAAAGTTTAGTAAGTAGTTATGAGTAGTTTTTGTGAAAATGATCGCCAGAATAAAGGTAAATTCTTTTATTAAACTTAGACCCTGCACGAGTTTTTATTTCCACGAACCAGTCGAAGGGAGCCGCCCCCAACCGGTGGCTTGCATGAAGTAGAGGGGATAAATCAACCCCTCACTCCGTTCAGCATACCGTTTGTGTTGCAGCAGAAAGTTAATAAACATTTCGCCTCTTTCGTTTCTTACTCCGATTCCAAAATCTCCAATTGCCACTTCTTGTTAGTCCTTTTTCGTTTCGAGTTTTCCGTTAAAATCTCCCATTATCAGATTGTAATGGGCCGGTTCCTGCTTTTTTGCTCTTTCGATTTCTTCATAGATTTCAACAATGCCATCTTCGTAATCGCTGGTGGTAGCGTATACCTGGATTATTTTCAGAATGTATCTCTTATTTAGTGTTAGATTTATATACATAAATATATAGTATTGTGTATCAATTTGGCAATCAAAGATAGAATAAAAATTTAATATAACGCGGGCACATAAATTTGATACACCCTGTATATTGATTTGTAAATATTTATTAGAAGTTAGCTTTCACGCAAGGTGGTCTCCTTAATGAGTTTTTTCCATGAAGAATTAAAAACATTTTTGTAAAATAAAAGTGAAGTGAAAGTTATTTATGATTATTATTTTAAACCGATTGTTTATTACGGGAAAGGTATAAGCCATAGGTAATTAGTTCTTAGAAAATTAAGGTAAAGAAAGTTTGGAATTTTAATCTCTTTTTGTTTAACCCCGAGTAAATTTTGTAGAATTTCCCGAAAGTAATTATTATGATGGTAGGAATATTTTTGAAAGTATGAGTGGTTTTTTTTAATGAAAAAAAGAATGGGGAAGAAGAAATGACTCTGATTGGTTTGGCAATTTAGAATAGGAAGGAAAGAAGGTGGAATTTTCAGATAGTTTTGGAAAGAGACATCATTGTGTTACCGGCATCCGAAAAGAGCAGTCAGAAAGTTTTCGTGAGTAGTTCAGAAGCAAGTACTAGTGTTTTGTTTTGATAGTGAGAGTAGCTGAAAAGTGGAACGAGAGACATATCAAATCGAGAAGAAATACCTCTTTGATTCTGTAAAGTCCAAGAGAGTAAGTTACAAGAATTATCATTATTAAAATTATTTATGACACCAAGTGAAAAAGATAAACGGAGAGGGCTTTGATTGGTAGCCTAACATAATCAACAAGGAGGAGCTGTTTGGGTCAAGAGGAGACATCATTGTGTGTGAATCAAAAAGGTCAGTCAATAACCTATGTGATAGATTTTATTTAAAATCAGAAGTTAATTTTTTTACGTAAAAGCATATGCATTTAAGATTCCAACATTTCAAAAATTTAATAGGAAGTATAAGTAATTTTGCTAATACCAAATTCGTTTGTTTAGCTTGTTTTATTAATGGTATCAAGAACAAAGCGATAAATATTTTTTTGAATTAGATTAATTTATATGATAAAGGTTTTCATTTGGACAATTATGCCCACAGAATTTAATTGATAAATTTACAGAGCATTGCTTTTGATAATAAAGATATTTATATGTGTTTATTTATGGTATTTCTATTTATTTCCTTTTCCTATTTTTATCCCGATAAGGATCAACTAAGAGATACTGAAGCCACGAGAAAGGATAAGTATAACCTAAGATAATTTAATTATTTTTGTATGACAAAAAGGCACCCTGAGATTTTTTTTATTAATTTTTATGTATGATTTGCGACAATTAAATAATTAATCAAATAAATAACAATAGGTACATAACTCTTGCGGAAATGCAGTCAATGCGCTGTAACTTTTTCTGTAATTTTTTGTGTACTAATAAACCTATTCCTCCAGTTGTCGATTATGTTTTCCCTTTATAGTGAAATATGTTGCCTAATTTTAGTTTGACTTGATTTCACCTGATCTTCACCTCTTCTTGGAACGAGCCATGGAACGTGCAATGCTGAACGTGAGCCTTCGAGACCACATAACAAACCAACAAATTAGGCAAAGATCAGGAATTCAAGACGTCATCGAAAGAGCTACGACGAGTGGAACTGGGCAGGACACTTAGCTAGAACACAAGATAGACGGTGGACACGACGAATCATGGAATGAAGGCCCAGAAACTATAAAAAAAGCCGAGGACGGCCACCGATCGACTAGATGGACAAATGACATAAAAAGAGTATCGGGAAACTGGCTATACAAGCGGCCCAGTGTAGAAAACACTGGAAAGAAGGCCTATGTCCAGCAGTGGACGAGATTGGCTGATTGATGATGATGACGTATCCGGTACGATAACGTAATCATATTCAAAATAAAATCCGGTAACATGAAAAATTCACACTAACCATTATTTGAAGTCAGACTAAAAGATAAAGGCAGTTTTTGTTTATTTGATTCAGAGTTGGACCACCATCTCCATATTGCTATCTCAGCAACTATGCATCATCAGTGAAGCTATGCAGTCGTAAAGTAGTAAACTTTGTATCTATGCGGCTTTTCGTCTTTTTCTTACAGTATTGCCCAAAATAAACAGTACTGAAACACAGATGTATCTTTGTGCGAGCTGTCATATTCAAATTAACTAGTATAGACCTGTCGAGTAATCTTTAAATAATTACTTATTAAGGTCTAATTGTTAAAAATGGTGTTAAATACAGAGGAGAAAGTGTTTCTCGTGGAGCAATATTTTCGCTCATACGGAATCGGCCGACGTAAAGTCGACTTTACACTACATGATTTATCATGTGATTTGTCATATGATTTTTCCCATGACGAGCCGCATGACAATGCTTATGACAAAACGAGCCGTATAAACAATGCAAAATCATATGACAAATCACACAGTGTAAACATGTAAATTTCACTCCATGACCAAATCATATGACAAATCACATGATAAATCATGTAATGTAAAGTCGACTTAATAGTGCAAGTCTGGTATACGTGTGTGATCAATTCACACAACAGTTTAATAAACGTTGTCCAAGTAATGCTGTAATTTTGAAGGTTGTTGAAAATTACAGCATTAAAACGTTTATTAAACCGTTGCGTTGTGTGAATTGATCACACACGTATTGCAGACTTGCACTATTAAAGTCGGCCGATTCCGTATGAGCGAAAATAATGCTCCACGAGAAACACTTTCTCCTCTGTATTTAACACCATTTTTAACAATTAGGCCTTAATAAGTAAATATTTAAAGATTACTCGACAGGTCTATACTAGTTAATTTGAATATGACAGCGCGCACAAAAATACATCTGTGTTTCAGTTTCAGTACTGTTTATTTTTGGCAATACTGTATTACGAGAGATGTCGCTGTTTTGCGTCTCAAAAAACATTGCATCGCGATGTTTTCCCTTAAATAGGCAGGATTGTTGATATTCGTTTCAGAGTTGTGTGACTGCATAGCTTCACTGATGATGCATAGCATAGATGCTGAAAAAGCTATATGGAGATGGTGGTCCAACTCTGAATCTTTCGGTCCTTCTCCTAGACGAAAAGAAGGTAAATACGTGGCCAAAGTGTCCTTTATTTGCTTTCTTCTATATTCGTCGTCTCTTATTGTGCTTATACATATTGTAAAAGCCGGAGATACAGGATGCAGCCAGAAAACAGTTTCTTAACGAAAAGTCTTGGATTAATTAAAATATTGTTTATTATTTTTATTTCAATTGTTCTAATTGTATAAAAGTAGTAAACTTTGTATCTATGGCTTTTCGTCTTTCTCGTATCAAGGCCGCGTCTCACCATCAAATAATTTGAGCAAACTTGACGTACTTGAGGAAGTACGTCAAAGTGACGTCACAATTGCAGTTTTTTTGAAATTCTAAAAATCTGTGCTCTCACTTTCAGTCTAGTTTGATCAAATTTTTTGTATTGAGTTGTCTAACTTGTTTGTACTTTATTTAAAATTAAAATTTTTCATTATTACCCACAATGAACACTCAGGATGTGACGTCACTAACTGTCACTTTCAGTTTGCTCAAACCAGGGCCCTGATTCTAATTCATTTCGACAGTCGCAATTTCATTTCGACACCGCCATGACAGCCGCAGAATATAGCGATTCTTATTCATTTCGATATTAGTTACAACTGGGGATATTAACCTTATCATGTTGAGACTGCTCAGAATTTGGGTTGGCGCTCCCGTTTATTGGAACTTGTTGATAGTCTGGGAAAATTATCGAAAAAATGCCATTTTTGGGAAAAATTATTTACCAGCTATTTTATTGCTAAAATCGAATCTTAAGATTGCATATACAGTGCGTCCATAAAGTAACGCATAAATTCATTATTTCGTAAACCAGCGACATTAATGAAAAATCCTGAAACGGGTCGATTTTTATTTTTAGATTCAGATTTTTTGGCATATATCATACTAGTGACGTCATCCATCTGGGCGCGATGACGTAATCGATGATTTTTTTAAATGAGAATGGCCATGTGGCTCATTTGAAAGGGTATTCAATTCTCTATTCACTAATATAAACATTTACCTAATTATTTATACAAGGTGTTCAAAAAACATTTTTTTAATTAAAATAATTTAACCAAAAAGAAGAATGTACGTAATTTATTTAATTCAAAATACGTTTTACTGTTGTCAGAAAACAGGAAAAAAATGTTTATTTGAGAAATAAATATTGTTTTTTGCTTAAATTCAATGTTAAAGCTGCCACCCACCTGTCGCTTGGCAGTTTGAACATTTCGTTTAAGCGAAAATCAATGTTTATTTGTCAAATAAAATTTTTTTCTGTTTACTGACAGTAGTAAAATGTATTTTGAATTAAATAATTACATTATATTCTTCTTTTTGTCTCACTTATTTTAATTAAAAAATGTTTTTTGAACACACTGTATAAATAATTATGTTAATGTTTATATTCTTGGATAGAGAATTAAATACCCTTTTAAATGAGCTATCATATGACCCCTATTCTCATTTAAAAAAATCATCGATTAAGTCATCACGCCCAGATGGATGACTTCACTAGTATGATATATATGCCAAAAAACCGTAATTTAAAAATAAAAATCGACGTGTTTCGGGAATTTTCCTTAAAGTAACCACTTTACGAAATAACGAATTTATGCGTTACTTTATTAGTAATATGGGGTATGACAAGTCCGCAGAAAGTGTGTTATTTTATTTATAAATTAGCACTTCTAAATCTTCCTTATTTTTCAATTAGTGGTCTGTAACTCCTAAAATTTTTCCTTTGAGCCAAAAACACTCAAATAAAAATTCACCGTAATTTAGTTCTGCACAAAGTTATTTTTTTTTCCGATTTCCTTCAACAAAAATTTTACTCAGAAAATCCGAGTTTTCCCAAAAAATCTGCAATTTTCAATTAAAATTTTAGGGAAGTACCTAATTATTTATCAATAATTAAATAATTGATGACATGAAAGATTTATTATAGTAGATTATACAGAGGGGCTAAATTATGGAATAAATTCATTTCTTTAAAACGGACGATTTTGGAGCAAAATCCCGAAAGAGGTCGATTTTTATTTTTAAATTACAATTTTTTGGCATATATTTCTTACTAGTGACGTCATCCATCTGAGCGTGATGACGTAATCGATAATTTTGTTAATGGGAATAGGGGTCGTGTGGTAGGTCATTTGAAAGGGCGTTCAATTCTCTATTCAGTAATATAAACATTATTATCATTAGGTATTTATACAGGGTTGCCAAAAAAAAATTTTGAATTAAATTAATTGGCGCAAAAAGAATGTATGTAATTTATTTAACTCAAAATACATTGTACTGCTGTCAGAAAATAGAAGAAAAGGTTTATTTCACAAATAAGCATTTCTTTTCGCTTAAATTAAATCACAAACAGCCTCCCTCCTACCTATTGGCAGTTTGAACATTTAATTTAAGCTAAAAGCAATGTTTATTTGCAAAATAAACATTTTTTTCTATTTTCTGACAGCAATAGAATGTATTTTGAGTTAAATAAATTACATGCATTCTTCTTCTTGCGTCAATTAATTTAATTCAAAAATTTTTTTGGCCTCCCTGTATAAATAATGATATTAATGTTTATAATACTGAATAGATAATTGAACGCCTTTGTAAATGAGCTACAACACGAACCCCTATTCCTATTTAAAAAAAATAATCGATTACGTCATCACGCTCGGATGGATGACGTCACTAGTTTGAAATATATGCCAAGAAATTTAATTTAAAAATAAAAATCGACCTGTTTCGGGATTTTTCTCTAAAATCGTCCATTTTAGAGAAAATGAATTTATTCCATAATTTAGCCCCTCTCTGTATATCAGGAGACCGGCGACAATCTAACCAATAGTTTAGCAATAACTAAAATGTTAATTAAAAAATTTCGGTCGAAATAATAACCAGAAAGATTATGATACACCAGAATAACTATGATTTTCGTATAAAAAAGCACTATACCTATTCAACGTTCCTTACAGGATTGAAATTGGACCATTTGAGCGGTCTCAGGAATGTTATAAAGAAACAATTTTTTGGCTTATAAACAAATAGAACCCCTCAGAAAATATTAGATTTAATTAAATTAAGTTAACGCTGTTGAAAAGGGCACGGCTTCTGTGTCCTTTACGAAGAAAAACAAATTGAATTGCGAGGAGTGATTCCAGGTATAACCGGTCAAATTTGACCGGCATTTGCGACAGAGTTATAAACAACAGGATTTTAATCTTTGAACCATTAGATACCTTTTAATTCCGGTCCTCTTTGTACATACAAATTTTCATATCTTCAAGACACTTATAACAAAAAAGATTTATGTCACTGTCACCAAATTATTTAATTATTGATAAATAATTACTTCCCTCAAATTTTAGTTGAAAATTAAAGATTTTGTTTGGAAAACCCGAATTTTCCGAGGAAAATTTCCGTCGAAGGAAATTGGAATAAATTATCAATGTGCAGAATTACTGTCAATTTTTATGTGAGTGTTTTGGTTTAAAGTTAAAATTTTCGGAGTTATAGAGCAATAATAAAAAAAGATTTCGGAGCACTAATTTGTTTATAAACAAAATAGCACACTTTCTGTGGACTTTGCACAGCTATATTACTAATATAGGAAGTCTTAAGATTTGATTTCAGCATGTCCAGCAATAAAATAGCTGGTAATTAATTTTTCTTGTTTTTTACTAATTTTCCCAGATTATTACCTTACATCTTTCATTGAGTTGATGATTCATGTTGTGGACATTCTCAATTATTATATTTCTAATTTAATACTATTCTATCTAATTCCTCAAAACAAGCAAATTTCAATTAAACCCAGCTATATTATAATACCCTTTGCTTTAGTTTTCCTTGCAAGAAATAAACAAAACACATCTAAACTAAACCTAACCTCGCTTTTGGCCAATCATTCATCTCCGTGTCAAATAATTTCGACAGTCGAAATTATAATATCAACACCCTTTTTAAAGTCGCTATTAATTTCGATAGTCGCTATTTCATGACGTCACTTCGTTAGTTCAACTAAAATCCACAAGGCTCGCACAATCGCATTTCAACCGTCGCCATATTGAAAGCGACTTGTTTAGTGTCGAAATTTGATTTAGAATCAGGCCCCAGTTTGATCATTTGATGGTGGGACGCGGTCTTTTAAGTGACAGTTAGTGACGTCACATCCTGAGTGTTCATTGTGGATAATATGAAAAATTTTAATTTTAAATAAAGTACAAACAAGTTAGACAACTCAATACAAAAAATTTGATCAAACTAGACTGATAGTGAGAGCACAGATTTTTAGAATTTAAAAAAACTGCAATTGTGACGTCACTTTGACGTACTTTCAAGTTTGCTCAAACTGTTTGATCAAATTATTTGATGGTGAGACGCGGCCTTTTGGCACATATCACATGTGTATTTAAAATATAAAAAAGTAGGCATTTTAATGGAGCAAAAGGCCGCGTCTCACCATCAAATAATTTGAGCAAACTCCGGAAGTACGTCAAAGTGACGTCACAGTTGCAGTTTTTTTGAAATTCTAAAAATCTGTGCTCTCACTATCAGTCTAGTTTGATCAAATTTTTGTATTGAGTTGTCTAACTTGTTTGTACTTTATTTAAAATTAAAATTTTTCATTATTATCCACAATGAACACTCAAGATGTGACGTCACTAACTGTCACTTTCAGTTTGCTCAAACCAGTTTGATCAAATTATTTGATGGTGGGACGCGGTCTTCAGTTTGCTCAAACCAGTTTGATCAAATTATTTGATGGTGTTTTACCAAACAAATTGGTGGTAAAATGTTTTACCAAAAGAATTTGCATTTGCATATTATTTTTGATCTGATCATGATGCCGATTATCAAATATGAACCAAAATACCCAGATGATCATGATACTAAGTAGGTATTTATTCATGCAGATGATTACACGCCATGGCCTGGCTTTTTCGTTGACAGGGTTTTGTATTTTATTTGGTTCAGTTGCATGCATTGGTTTGCGTTTGTTTGACAAGTTTGGCAATTGGCATTACTTATTACTTTAAACTAAACTTTAAACAACTTTATTTAAACAAAACGCTAACCGCCAATGCCAACTTTCAACAACTACTGGAATCTAAAATAATAAAGTATATAAATTTTTCGAAGTACTTTAGAAGATAACTTTTTGTTATGATGTTTATAATTCCCGACAAAGTATTAGAAACATTAATTTGTACCTATTGCCATAAATACTTATCGGTAAAACCCACAACAGTTTATCCAAATAGAGATGTAGAATGTGGACGGTGTGCACATTCTGCACTAAACGATAAACAAAAATACGGTAGAGCAGGAGCAGGTGTTGAATCCTTATATGGAAAAATTGCTGAAAAATGTTTATTTAAATGTATTAACAGATTTGATGGTTGTCGAGAATTGCTAAGGTATTCTCAAGTTCTTGATCATGAAAAGGTAGGTACCTATATCCTCATGTACTACATTTTTTTCTTATAAAAACGGCGTAATACAGTAACAAAATTGTATATTTATATGGTTTCTATGGTGCTTATTTATCAACTTACAATGCTTACATTATGGCGTAGCGTATAGCTTTAATTTTTCTGTTTATCTCCTTTAATTATGTAATATTCTCTATGTGTGTATGTTCTTCATGTCATGACAGTTTCTCAATGATGCGCATGTATGTGGACGAAGGGACCAAGGGCATTTGTTTGAGCAATCTTGTCTTATTTAAATAATATAATTTCTTATGAAAATTCAGAATTTGTTAATTAAAGTATAGGTTTTATTTAGATTAACAGCAATATTACCTTCTTAACTTGTTTGTTTCTGGCACTTTGTCATAAGGCCTGTGTCCCTGTGTACTATATACCTTGTTTTTTTCCTTAAACTTAAATAAGTTCTGTGACCTCAAGGAATAGGCCAACAGTTTTCTTATTGGTATCAAATCAAATTTATTTAATCCCTTTACACTGTAAATATACAGATTGGATGTGTCAAAAAAATGTATAATAAGTATATAATAATAAGTAATAATAGCTTATTACTTATTATTATATACTTATTATACATTTTTTTACAACTAAAAATAATTACAATTAAATATAATATAAAATATAGTGTGTTAACATACACCACATAATCAAAGTCAAAATACAGATAACATACAAAAACACTATTACACTACACGCAGTTCATAAGGCTGTCTTTAAATTCCTGGATGGAATATATTCAGCGCCGGATTAACCATTAGGTGGACTAGGCGGCCGCCTAGGGCCCGCGCACTTGATTTAGCCCGCGTCCTGCTCAAATGCATTAATTAATATTGAATTAATTAAGCAGTAATTTTAAAAAAATGTAAAATGTTAAATAAATCAAGTAGAGCTAACGGAGACAAACAAAAAAGAGAATGCTTAATTTATGATTTCCAATCAAACTCAGTTTTTTGTTTTATCTTCTGTCAAATATGGCAGTAAAATACAACCGACTTAAAGCCAAATTAAGCAGTTATCTCCAACGTCGTTTTATATTCCATGTTCTAATCATTCTCTCAATTTGGTAATCAATTTTGTAAGAAAATTTTGCTTAGAAGCTGTTAATTATTTTGGTATGATTCAAGAAATATTCGTTTTTTTTTTCAATTTCTACCCACCGATGGGCCTTATAGTCCATTCACTCACGGTAAATGATATGCAATATTGTAAAACTTCCGGATTCTAAAGAACCTTTGGATTTTAAAGAAGAGCTTGTATTGACATGAAATTTGGCGTACACATAGCTAACATGTCAAAGTGATATTGTACCGATGTGTACTTTTGCTCTGAGGTTAAATCCACCCCTTCTCGAGAGTGAAAAAATATACGGTCAAAATACGTCCGGAAGTAGATAAACTGACTAATTCTAGGGACTATTGTTGTAAGTCAATACATTTCGAGTTACAAAAAAGTGAAAAATGGTGTATGTGTGAAGTCTGTAAACAAAGTAGAAGCAGAGTTGTAGCTAATGAAAAGTAGGTTTTTATTCGTCAAATTCCAAATCGAATATTTCAATGCGAAATAACCAAAAAATTAAGCAATTTTCAGGGAAAACTCATCAACTTTTTTAAAGTGTTTAAAAAAAGCTTTATTTTTATTTTTTAAAAAAGTTTCTAGCATAAAAAGTCAGCAAGATATGCTCAAAATAAAGTTGATCCCTTTTTTTGGGTCTAAATCACCCCCTAATTAGTATCCCAAATGAAATTAATCGTTACCGCATCACAAACTACTTTACTTATGTATTGTTTATTTGCTCTGTACATTTTATCGGTATAAAGTGCTTATTTATAAAAGGGTTGTAGTAGGAAGGGCTTGACAAGTCACTAATCATGAGTGTATGCAAATTTTGAACAGCCATATCTTTTTATCTTCCAAAAAAAACAAAAAATCTAAAATATTCATGAAAGCGAAACCTACATTTTTTTAACTTTAAGATTTTTGGGTATCACTAATAATTTTTTAAGTTATTTCATTCATAGGGCAAAATCACACATCACTTTTTTCTTTGGCATGTGAGCTAGGTGTATGCCAAATTGCATATCAGGCCAAGTGGTTCTTCTATTCGGAGCAAAAACCGTGAGTAAATGGACTTAATGACAAGTTGTTGCGAAATGTCGGTTAAAAGAGTTGTATACTAGATGGTCAGCTAGATTTGATGCTGTTAAAGCAGTACAAATGTTATATAGGAAGGTGAATAAGTAGGTATCAAATAGTTCTTTTAACCATTATGTGGTCCAAAATTTTAGAACGTTTTAGTGCTGCTAGTAAACATTAAAAGATCCAATTATAAATTTGTCAGATGCAGTTATTTTACTTAAATCTTTAGCAAAGTAACAGAATTAAAAAAAGAAAAATGATTTTTTTACATTGTCGTAATTTATTTTTGGAGTAACTATTTCCCAAAACAACAAATATCTGTAAATTTGTTTTAAGTAAATGGTCACTATAAAGGGGCCTATTTATTATGGCCGCCTAGGGCCCCATGACGCCTTAAACCGTCACTGAATATATTCAACAATTAACTCAACAACTGTTTCAAAAAAAAACTTAAAAGATTACTGGAAAATGGATGGAAATGGTTTTTATAAAAACTTCCATTTTCCAGTAATCTTTTAAGTTTTTTTTTTTAAACAGAGTTGTTGAGTTTGAGTTCTTTAATTATTCTGGTAGCATATTATATAAAGCAATACCTGAGTTTAAAGGTGATTTTTTTTTTAAATTGTGGTATATTTTATTCAGAATAAAGTTGTCTTTATGCCTGGTATTGTATGAATGTACATATTAGGCTGGGCCGAAAAAGGGCAAAAAAAATTTTTTTGGGAAATTTTAAATGGGCTAGTAAAAAAAAGTTGTGTATGGTAGTCCTAATACTGTGTACCAAACATAGGCCGAATTAAATAATTTTTGACCGGGCCCCCTGGGGCCGAAAAAAATTATTTTTTTTTTTGCTTTATTTTTGGGGCGGGCTAGTGTCTAAGATATTAACATCAATGCTACTATCTTGTTAAAAAATTTTCATTATGATCTAAAAAGATTTAACCGGCCCCCAAGACCAAAACTATAAAAGAGGGGAAACCAATGCATATTTATTTACTATTTTTGCGCTGTGAACTGTGCAGCGTTTTGCTTGAATCAATATTCGGCACAAAAGGTTTTTATATTGAACTATTATGCACATATTTAACATTATTTCGTATATTCATTTAACCCAGAACTCACCACGATGAGGTTGCTGCATGGTGAGTTCCACTCGCCCACCCTCTTTTGCTCAACATTTTTACTTACTCATTCCTTGAACCATAGTGTCGTTTACTTTCAAATATTGCCTAATCCTTTCTAGCATCAAGTTTAGCTCGAATATAACCATCTCTAGATTCTTCACCACACACTTTTATTGATGCATCAGTAATTATCTTCACACACCTCTCCACCGCTTGAGTATGGCAAGGAAAATTGTCAAACTTTGGAACTTGTTTCAACATGTCCCCCAATTATTCTTCGTCTGCTAAATGCTGTATTAGAGGAGGATCTGTTACAGTACTATTCTTCCAGTCTATGAGATCTATGTAATCTTCTCCATCCTTTAAAATCAGCTTGTACTAGCCATGCAGTGTTTTGTGGATTATCCCGGCGAGCTCTAATTTTCCTTTTAAGCATATCCCACAAATACTCTATAGGAGTAAGCTCGGGTGAGCAAGCAGGCCACTCCAAACAAGGGATACCTTCTGCTTCAATAATGTCTGTAGTCACTCTAATGGTATGTAGAGGTCCTTTATCATGCAATAAAATTAAATTTCTGTTGCACCTCTCCAGAACCTGACTACAGGTTATCAAAATACCTGTGAGCAGTTTAAATTGATTGGATGAAAATTAAAGGAGTTTTTTTTACGGATCACAATTCCTCTCCAAAACATTACACTTCCCCTTGTATATTTGTGAACAGATCTGACAGTTTTCGTTCTTGCTTGTCTTCCTCAACCTCTAAGTACACGATTTCATGGGTCATCTGATTTTCCATCTGATTACATTAAATCCTGACTGTTTTTGAAAATAGCACATTTGGTCAATTCCCAATGTTCCAGTTTTGGTGGCGAAGACACCAATTTAGGAGATCAATCTTGTGCTGCTTGCTTAACTCGGGAACCCATAACTGTCTCCTGCTGTATACTTCTTGGTACGATCTCTTCTTCTTATCGTTTTAACTGAAACAGTTACACCTGTAGCTTCCAAAAGCTGCCTTTTGAGCTGCAGGTGAGAAATGGTTGGGTGTCTTCCAGCTGATTGGACAATTAAAGGATCGTGGAGACCCGTTATTACTTTTGGCGACTTTCCCTTGCTTTATTTTTGAGCTTTCCTAGTTCCTGTTACCTAGCATATGTTTTGGACAGAACGCCCTGTATTACGCCTAGCTCTGCAGCTATGTCCATCTAAGAACATTACTTTCTCCACAAGACCAATAATATTTCCTCGTTGTAAGTTTTATAACCCCACATGAAGCATATTTTCGTTTTTGGATGCAAAAGTTAGTTTATTTATTTTCGTTCAACTTGCAACTCGAGCAACTAATCTATACCGTACTGGGCTGTACTATCCGATTGTCTTATACTTACTTACTTACTTAAGCCGTCCTCTTGTACCTTACGGTGTCGAGGTCCGATTGTCTTATATATTTGTTTATTTTCAATAAAAACCTTTATTCTTCGCAACAATAACAAGTTTTTTCAAAAGAAATAAATATTACTTTGAAATACATGGTGATTCCATATAAGTTTGGGTGTGTGTATATATAAACAAGATAATTCGTATGGAATTCCCCAGATTATTTTGTGCTTGATATCGTCCCAGTCTCCTAATCTGGGAAATTCCATCCGAATTATCTTGCAAGGGGTAGTAAGGTAAGTTGTAAACAGCAGCACAGTAAATTCACATCCCACACAATCCCATCAGTCAAACATCCAAACAACCTTATCACCAATCAAATTAACTAAATCTAATCTCCCTCTGGACATCACCCACTTTTGGGCGTGGTTTCCCCACTTTTAGATTTGAATAAGGTAATTCGGACAGAACAAAAATACCTGAAATATGATGCAGATGGTGGCACCGCCTTATGGCGAAAGAAAACTCATGATGCACCCGTGTGCATCACTATACTGAGCGGACAGTCAAGCATGATGCACACGGGTGCATCACCGTACCGAAGGGGTTAAAATAGGTCGATTTAAACTAACTTACCTTAGTACAAAAGTTGATAATAACCTAAATAGAGGGTGTCAAAGTTAAACTGTTATTTTATTTATTTTTGAATATTTCCTGCCAGGCATGACATGGAACAACAACACAAGATTTGGTAAGTGGTGCTGGTATTGTACAATCTACTAAATTATGTTAAACAAACGTTTCTGGCTACTACCAGAGGCGTACGACGGGGGAACGTGAATGGTTAACCCTTCCCAAATTCTACGCCACTGGCGAAATTGCTATTTTGCCAATACTTGCTATGTAAAAAACATACTCTTCATTCGTAACGATAAATCCATTAGTTTTCGAGATATTTGAAGCTAAAAACGAAGGAGCATAATACATTAATCAAAATAAGTGTGCCTTTTCATTTTTAACTTCAAATATCTCGAAAACTGATGACTTTATCGTTACGAATGAAGAGTATATTATTTGCATAGAAAGTACTGGAGAATCTAAAAATTATGCTAAAATAGCAGTTTCATCAGTGGCGTAGTATTTGGGAATGGTCAACCATTCACTTTCCCCTGTCGTACGCCTATGGTAGTAGCCAGAAACAATTATTTAACATAATTTAGTAGGGTGTACAGTACCTACACTTTCTGTCAAGTACCATAAGCATATGTCAAATAGTTTTATAGTGCCGGCACACATAGTTCTTAAAGTTTTAAATAAAGAATAAATTATTAAAAAAAAAGAATACTTTAAAATAATTTGACATATCCGTGTGATACTTGGCAGAAAGTATAGGCACTGTACACCTTACTTAATTATGTTAAATAATCGTTTCTGGCTACTATCATAGGCGTACGACAGGGGGAAGTGAATGGTTGACCCTTCCCAAATTCTACGCCACTGATGAAACTGCTATTTTAGCATAATTTTTAGATTATCCAATATTTTCTATGCAAATAATATACTCTTCATTCGTAACGATAAAGTCATTAGTTTTCGAGATATTTGAAGTTAAAAATGAAAAGGCATAGGTACTTATTTTTGATTAATCTATTATGCTCCTTCGGTTTTAGCTTCAAATATCTCGAAAACTAATGGCTTTATCTTTACGAATGACGAGTATTTTTTTACATAGAAAGTATTGTAAAATAAAAAAAAATAAAGGCACTCGATCGTGGGAGTGCCGACAAGTGAAAACTTCTTATAGTATATAAATTACGAGCTCAATGCTTTTACCCCATCCTAAAAGAAGTGCTATACCTATATCATATACGATATACGCGATGCGTATGCCCTATGCTATTTATGTATACATACAAATAATTTAAAATCCAAGAAGTGCACAACGTCCCTAAAGAAATTTTCAATTCAAAAATTTATTTCGTCGAAGCGATAACGGTCGCTAATTTAATAATTTTCCCCATTCAAAGAGTGCACAACGTCCCTCAAGAAGTTTTCACTTCAAATATTTATTTCGTCGAAGCGATGATAGTCGCTAATTTATTACTTTTTTACATCGAAAAAGTGCACAACGTCCCTCAAGAAGTTTCCACTTCAAATTTATTTCGTCGAAGCGATGAAGGTTCGCTAATATAATATTTTCCCTATATAAAAAGTGCACAACGTCCCTGAAGAACTTTCCACTTCAAAAATTGATTTCATCGAAGCGATGAAGGTTGCTAATTTAACACTTTTTTCCATCGAAAAAGTGCACAACGTCCCTAAAGAAGTTTCACTTCAAATATTTATTTCGTCGAAGCGATGGATGACAGTCCCTAATTCAATACTTTTCCCTTTTCCCCCATCCAAAATGTGCACAACTTCCCTAAAGAAGTTTCACTTCAAATATTTATTTCGTCGAAGCGATGACGGTCCCTAATTTAGTAATTTATCCCCATCCAAAAAGAGCACAACGTCTCTAAAGAAATTTTTGACTTCAAAAATTTATTTTGTCGAAGCTATAAAGGTCGCTAATTTAATATTTTTCCCCATCCAAAAAGTGCACAACGTCCCTCAAGAAGTTTCCACTTCAAAAATTGATTTGATCGAAACGATGACGATCGCTAATTTAATACTTTTTTCCATCGAAAAAGTGCACAACGTCCCTAAAGAAGTTTCACTTCAAATATTTATTTCGTCGAAGCGATGACGGTCCCTAATTCAATACTTTTTCCCCATCCAAAAAGTGCACAACGTCCCTCAAGAAGTTTTCACTTTACAAATTTATTTCATCGAAGCGATGACGGTCACGATGACGGTCGATAATTTAATACTTTTTTCCATCCAAAAAGAGCACAACGTCCCTAAAGAAGATTTTACTTCAAATGTTTATTTCGTCGAAGCGATGACGGTCGCTTATTTATTACTTTCTCCCCATCCAAATTTAATAATTTTTCCTCATCCAAAAAGTGCACAACGTCACCTAAAGAAGTTTTCACTTCAAAAATTTATTTCGCCGAAGCGATGACAGTCGCTAATTCAATACTTCTTCCCCATCTAAAAAGTGCACAACGTCCCCAAAAGAAGTTTTCACTTTAAAAATTTATTTTGCCGAAGCGATGACGATCGCGATTACCTTCGCTAATTCAATACTTTTTCCCTGTCTAAAAAGTGCACAACGTCCCTAAAGAAATTTTCACTTCAAACATTTATTTCGTCGAAACGATGACGGTCGCTAATTTAATACTTTTTCCCCATCCAAAAAGTGCACAACGACCCTCAAGAAGTTTTCACTTCAAAAATTTATTTCTTCGAGGCGATGACGGTCGCCAATTTAATACTTTTTCCCATCCAAAAAGTGCACAACGTCCCTAAAGAAGTTTTCACTTCAATACACATACGTACAAAATTTATTTCGCCGAAGAGATGACGGTCGCGAAATAAATCCTTTTTCCCTATCGAGAAATAGGTTTTACATTTATTTTAAATTTAAATACTTTTATACAATTTATGTATAGATACACATAATATAGATACGTACAAAATTTATTTCGTCGAAGAGATGACGGTCGCTATGACGGTCGCGAAATAAATCTTTTTCCCCCATCCTAAAAATAGGTTTTACATTTATTTTAAATTTAAATACTTCTATACAATTTATATATACATACAAATAATATATATATACATAGTATAAGTGATGACGGTCGCAATGACGGTCGCGATGACGGTCGCGAATTCAATGCTTTTTCCCTTATCCAAAAATCGCACAACGTCCCTAAAGAAGTTTTCACTTCAAAAAAAGTTGCACTAAAATAGCAATTCCGCCAGTGGCGTAGAATTTGGGAAGGGTCAACCGTTCACGTTTCCCCGTCGTACGCCTCTGGTAGTAGCCAGAAACGTTTGTTTAACATAATTTAGTAGACTGTACAATACCAGCACCACTTACCAAATTTCGTGTTCTTGTCCTATGGCTGTCAGGAAATATTAAAAAATAAATAAAATAAAAGTTTAACTTTGACACCCTGTATTTCTGTTATTATCAACTTTTGTACTACGGTAAGTTAGCTTAAATCGACCTATTTTAAGCTCAGGTATCTAAGGTTAAGCTATGTCCCATTCTTTACCAAACACCCTGTATATCCCACTGGCGAAGCATCCATGTAACCACTGTTACCATTGGTAACAGTTAAAAATCTTGCAAATAATATTTTATGACTACTATGAAATAATTCCATTTATATTTTTTTAATAACAGAAACATTTATTAATAGTACCTAATTCAGTAAATAGCCAACTAGACGCACGAAAATATTGGCGAGATTATGTGAATCCGTTGCACGTTATTACATGCTGTTACCACAATTGGTTATGGTAACGCAGCAGAATACTCGCTGTCGATCGGGACTAGCTCGTTTCTGAAAATTTTGAAGGAGCAACGGCTCTAGAGACGGCGCTTTGGCACGCTGTGTATATCAGCATTGTAATCATATTTTGGTTTGGTAACGTTCGTTTATTACCTATTACACATTACAGTATGCGTGCATTTAAACATGGAAGAGTGTTGCTGCGTATTGCGTAATCGATTAACTACTTGAAAAGTCATTCCCCTTGTATATTTTTTTCCCCTTAAAATATAAACTACAATAGTTTTCAAAATATGTTCTTTTTCCTACTTGTTAATTTTTTTATGTTAATTTTATGGTAGAATAATCTGTTTAGGAACCGTTCAAGTATTACGTAACGCAGGTGGGGGGGGGGGGGTCAAAAATCTTCAAAAATTGCGTTACGTAATATTTAAATGCCCATTACAGTGCGTTACGTAGAGGGGAGAGTCAAAAATCTTCAAAAATCGCGTTACGTAATACTTGAACGCTCCTTTAGTTTGTTTATTATTTATTGTTATACCTATTACATATACATAATTACATACATATAATTTGGGAATAGTGATTTGTTTAATTTTATCTGACAGGATTAAAAACAAAAACTTATATTTGGGAGGTTCAAAATAATTTTTTTAAATAAGATTATTTTTACATCTGGTTTTGGTAACACTTTCGAAAAAGTCACGCGTCGCCATTGGTATGTCCTAATTTTGGCCAAAATTGACATTGATCGTTTTTCGTAGTGACCCTTCAAATACAAAAGCACTTAAATTTAGCAGTACACAATAATTTATTTTCATTGCGTTTATTAAATTGAAATAATTTAATAATTTTAGGTATGCTTGGAAAACATTCACATGTGTCCAATTTGTTATGTAGAAATGAGGAGTTTTCTGATGCTTCAACATTTTCATTCCAACCATAAGGATGCTATTTTGGGTGGTCCTTCTTTTGTTTTTAACTTAAATTCAGAAGGGCCTAATACTTATATATATCAAGAAGAAGATAATTTATTTTGCCTATATATTAGCTATAGTAAATCAGAAAATACAATAAAATTAGAATTGGTTTATATGGGGAGTGATAAAGTAGCTTCAAACATATATCACCAGTTTACGGTAACTAACGAAAACAAAGAATTTGATATTAACTGTAACATAAAACCTTCATGTGCTAATGAGTTTTCCCTTGTGGATGCGTCGAATATGTCACATTTAATAACTGTTAAATTTAAACTAATTTATCAAAACGTACAGTTGGTCGCTGTACCGGAAAATATTCATTTATCAAGCATTAAGAATTCTTTAGGAGATTCATCCTCGTCCAGCACTAATAGTTCTTTAGAAGAACCGAAACCCAAGCAAGCGGTAACTCGGTTCATTTATAAAAGCCCGTTGTACTACACTACCGAAGTTGTTAAATTTCACAAAGAATATAATCCACAATGTATTAATTGTGAAGAAAGTTGCACCTTTTCCCTTTCTGACTCGTATGCTCCAGAGTATTATTACTGTCCTATTTATAATCATTTTCTTTGTTTTTGTTGTTTTCAGTGGTTAACCCACAAAAATGAAATTAGAGAAAGTAATTTACATTTTAAACAGACGATTCCATCAACTTTTCTTACACGTTTTTGCAAATGGAAGTGTGGTGTAGATTTAAAGTTTTCAGAAATAGTATCACATGAAATATTCTGCAAAAAGAGAACCCAATATTATAAATGTCCTTACAAAAATTGTGGAATCGAAATTAGTTCTGCTTTAGCACTAACGGATCATTTGAAAATTCATACTTCTATTAAAGTATATCCGTCTCATTTTAAATTATTGAAGCCGCCATTTGCGTGTTACGTGTTGTTAGAAGATCAGCTTATAGGTATTAGTCTAAAAACTTCAGGTAAATATGACAGGCAATTTAAATTAGAACAATATACCACAGAATCAAAACGGATAGCACATGCGCTTTTTTTTTATGACAACAAATTTACACCTCTAGCAAATCTTCCTATTTCAGGTTCACCCGAAAAGTGTACAGTAAAGATTGTTTTAGTGGAAAATGAATAACAAAATATTCATCTTATGTGCGTATATCACATTTTCACTACAATTTCTCAAAATAAACCTGTTACTGTTACTTTTACTAAAGTATAATTTCACAATTGTGAAGCTTATTTTATAATTATTGCAAACTATTTAATTAAACTATTAAATATATGCTGGGGTTTGCAATTTGCACAAATTTTTAAATGGTACGAGAATTCGAATGGCCCATAATTTTGAGTTTTTAAGTTTTAATTACTTACACAATTGTTTTTACTTTATTTTTTTTAACAATTAGTTACCGACAAATTCCGTAAAGATCTTTTATACTTGCGATGTGACAAAGGGATTTTATACTTGCATGAATACGTACAGTCGTGGTCACTGAATAGTTTGCACCCTTACATATCCAGTCGACGATTTTTATTTTACTTTCCATAGACGCGAAATTTTTGACAAGACTGTAACATTTAGTCAATCTGTACGATACTGCCATTTCACAGTATTACAATATAAAAATGAAGGTGTAAAGTGTAAACTATTCAGTAACCGCGACTGTATATAAAATTTGTCATATTTACAGCTTGATCTTCAAAAGGGATCTCTTATCTGTAAGTTGATTTTTGGATGCTGCTATACAGGGTGTTTGGTAAAGAATGGGCCATAGCTTAACCTTAGATTCCTGAGGTTAAAATAGGTCTATTTAAGCTAACTTACCTTAGTACAAAAGTTGATAATAACCAAAATACAGGGTGTCAAAGTTAAACTTTTATTTTATTTATTCTTGAATATTGCCTGACAGGCATGGGACAACAACACGAAATTTGGTAAGTGGTGCTGGTACTGTACACCCTACTTAATTATGTTAAACAAACGTTTCTGGCTACTACCAGAGGCGTACGACGGGGGAACGTAAATAGTTGCCCCTTCCCAAATTCTACGCCACTAGCGGAATTTCTATTTTGGTGCAATTTTTTAATTCTCCAATACTTTCTATATAAATAACATACTCTTCATTAGTGATGTAACAAATATTCGTATTCGCATTCGCGAATAATCGCATGTTTTTGCATATTCGCATTCGCGCTCGCATTCGCAAAATTTGTGCGAATGTTTTGCAATATGAATATCAGAAAAAAAATAATTTGAATATAACATTAGATTAATAAAATCAAAATATATTCACTTTCTCATCTTTTTTTATTAAGAAAAGGTAACTCAACCTCGTATAATCAGATTATCACCCTTCACGTTGTTACATTTGGTATAATGTAATAAAGCTTAAGATTCAGATTGATTTACACTCAATATCAATTAACTTCTCATTATAAATTTAGAAAACATTCCAAAAATAGAAACAAACTTTAAAAACTGAATATTCGCATCCGCATTCGCGAATGTCGTTATTAGATATTCGCATTCGTATTCGCGAATGTTGAAAAAACGACATTCGTTACATCACTACTCTTCATTCGTAACGATAAAGCCATTAGTGATGATAGTAATGATAAAGCCAAGATATTTGAAGCTAAAAACGAAGGAGCATAATACATTAATCAAAATAAGTGTGTCTTTTCATTTTTAACTTCAGATATCTCGAAAACTAATGGCTTTATCGTTACGAATGAAGAGTATATTATTTTCATATAAAGTATTGGAGAATCTAAAAATTATGCTAAAATAGCAGTTTCATCAGTGGCGTAGAATTTGGGAAGGGTCAACCATTCACTTTCCCCTGTCGTACGCCTCTGGTATTAACCAAAAACGATTATTCAACATAATTTAGTAGGGTGTACAGTACCTACACTTTCTGCCAAGTATCATAAAGAAATGTCAAATATTTTTATAGTACCGGCCACACGTTCTTAAAGTTTTAAATAAAGAATAAATTATTTTAAAAAATGAATACTTTAAAATAATATGACATATCCGTGACTTGTCAGAAACTGTAGGCACTGTACACACTACTAAATCATGTCAAATAATCGTTTCTGGCTACTGCCAGAGGCGTACCACAGGGGAAAGTGAATGGTTGACCCTTCCCAAATTCTTCGCCTCTGATCAAACTGCTATTTTAGCGTAATTTTTAGATTCTCCAATACTTTCTATGCAAATAATATATTTTTTAATTCGTAAGGATAAAGTCATTAGTTTTCGAGATATTTGAAGTTAAAAATGACTTATTTTGGTTAGTGTATTATGCTCCTTCGTTTTTAGCTTCAAATATCTCGAAAACTAATGGCTTTCTCGTTGCGAATGAAGAGTATCTTATTTACATAGAAAGTATTGGAGAATCAAAAAATTGCATTAACAGCAATTCCGCCAGTGGCGTAGAATTTGGGAAGGGTTAACCATTCACGTTCCCCCGTCGTACGCATCTGGTAGTAGCCAAAAACGTTTGTTTAACATAATTTACTAGGATGTACAGTACCAGCTCCACTTACCAAATTTCGTGTTGTTGTCCTATGCTTGTCAGGAAATATTCAAAAATAAATAAAATAAACGTTTAAGTTTGACACCCTGTATTTCGGTTATTATCAACTTTTGTACTAAGGTAAGTTAGCTTAAATCGACCTATTTTAACCTTAGGAATCTAAGGTTAAGCTATGGCCCATTCTTTACCAAACACCCTGTATACTCTCTTCATTAATGACGACTTTATTCACAAGGTACTGTTATTTTCGTGAAAAGCTTCATTTGAATCATTGTGTACTTTTAAGTAACTAGCAATATTAGTTATGCGCACGTTTGCTTTGTTGCACTTCCAACACAAACAGTACACATTTTTGAAACTATTAGAGTAGGTATTTGAAACCATTTTTACGGCAATTACATTTTGATCAGGGAAGTTAACTGTACCTAAACATGTCACTTTTATCGAAACATTTTCACGATACAGCAGTTCATTTGTAAATGATTTAATTAAATCAATGGTATTGTAAAGTACAAGTTTTGAACTATTCAGACCCAGACGCCATTTTCAAGTAATAATTAAAAATGGATATACCCAAAATAAATATCATTATCATCAGTGCTGCTACAGTCCTAGTTGAGCCTTCTTTCTCCAGTCTATTTCGCCAATCGTTTCTACGCCAACCCTTGCCAATTTGCTGGGCCGATCTTCCTTCACGCCGTCTTTCCATCTCAGTCTTGTCTGTCTCTACTCCTATTTCCTTCTGCTATCGCTAATAGGGTTCGTCTGTGTGGGTAATTTTTCTTTGCTCTTGACACATGTCCAGCCCATCTTTCATAAAAATAGGTAGGCTTATACTAAATTTACAATCAAGCTGCAGTATAAATACACAAACCAAGACACGTTAAGTGCTACTAGGAGCACTTCCGAATCATAATTTACAATGTATTATTATGCTCTCTATTTTCTCTCTGTTAAGAGATTGATCAGCATCTTACTAATTCGATTAATTAATTAATTATTTTAATTACTACTCATGGAAACAAAACCAAAATTTAATAAAACTTTCCCAAGAAAATTTATTCTCAGGGCTAATTGATTTTAAAGTAGTACCTTTAGTTTGTGGCTACTAGTATTTCTCGTTGCTCACTTCATCCAGGACGAAGCAAGGAAAATAAATTGTACTCAAAATCATGTAAATTCTACAAATATTATTTATTTATATGCTATACCACAAATAGGTATACGATTCCAAATGTATGCTAAAACTCAATTTTGTTGTAAAAATTTCTTATCTAATAAATGAATCTTTAATTCTACTATCTCCTTTTTTTAACAAATTTTCCTTTAAAAGACTCGGTAGACTGTTCTTATTATTATAAAAATAAAACAAATTTTAATTTTCACCTTTTTAAATAGATTACTTATATCTTCTAGGAATTTATGAAAGAATGAATTATGCTGTAAAATTGTTAAATTAAAACAAATATGGTATGTAATATAAAACAACTCTCTCCTTTTTACAAATGATCTGACTAACCTTTTTTTATCTTCTATACTTCTTATCATGGATTGTGTTGTCCTCGGTTCCCCCACACGTGCTCCTTCGGATGCTGCGACTCTCCTTCTCTTCCAACTGCTTCACGAACAAACAGCAATAGCTCGAAATCTCTCCTCAATTTAGTCTCTGACTCGATACAAACAATATCAATCTTTATACTTCCAAGATTTTTTTCTCAGCTCGATATCTTGTGCAAAATTGATAAAAAAACCGGCTACTCGTTCCAGACAGAAACTGGAATCTATTCGGACACGAGGAGATTTTACTTCTAGACTCGATCACGATTTCGTCTCAACAGAAATCTGCTTATACGGCCACCAACTTAACCACTTCACACAAAATCACTACTTTCTGAACTGGACTGCTCTCTTCAGATCTTAATTACACAGTAAAAATTTTTCCTTCATCCATCTGAGACTCAAACACTCTACTCCCCTCCATCAGTCTCCTCGTCAACCACAAGCATTCTCTCTACACATTACATCCCTACTTTCCTTTCTTAAAAAAAATAGTGTTGTATACAAATTTTCCATCCTGTAAAATTCCAGGAGATACCAAAATTAATTTTTGTCTTACATGCTAGAAAAACCCTATTCTAAAACTAAACAACTTTGTTTATTACCGTCTTTACTTTCTAGGAAGCATTTAGAAACACTCCATTGTCCACGTCAAACCGCAAATACATCCACTTTCTAAAACCGGTCGTAATGTTCTATTGTTCTTGAATTGTTAAGTCCGTTCGTAGAATCTTAATCACTAATGTTTTTCACTTTCCACGAAACACTGTTTACGACTAAAAATATATTGTTTACAAATTTTGGCCATATACAGGGCGATAAAAATGTACGATCTCGTGGTCTTGGACATAAATTGAAATCTCTCAATTTTCCCCATAAAATTATATAACAGTATATACATTGTAAACCCCAAATAATGATTTCCAAAGTTTATACATTGTAAATTATGATCGGGAGTGCTCCTAGTAGCATCTAACGTGTCTTGGTTTGTTTATTTCTACTGCATCTTGAATGTAAATTTAGTATAGATGGGCTGGACTACAACTGATACTATTTCTTTATATTTTTCGTGCAATTCGAAATTATACCGCCTTCTCCAAATACCAATCTCATAGTTTACGCAAAATCTTCTTCTTAGTATCTTCCTTTCGAAGTAGATCCGACGATTTGCATGTGCTGTGGAGATGGTACATTTTCTTATCCATATGTCAACACTGGTAGGATGAGTACTCTATAATATATTGTTAGTTTGGTTTTTTGACTTAAATCTGTTTTTTTAGCTGCTCGTTTAGTCCAAAATAACAATTATTCGCTAACAGTATTCTTCGTATTACTTCTTTAAATGTGTCATTATCAATTGTTATGAGAGAACCCTGATAGGTAAACTTATTTACGACCTCAAAATTATATTGGTCTATGCTTAAATTTTTTTCGGCGTTCCTACCTCTGTTATTTTGGTTTTTTCCTCGTGTATTGTATGGCCCATATTTTGTGCGGAAGTTAAGAAGGTGGAAACTATCTCTTTAAGTCCTCGTGTGTTTCAAAGGCTTGGGACAGATCGCCTTGTATTTGCACTCTGCAGATCATTTTACTCATATTTGTTTTTACAAATCCTATTAATTTATGGAGCATGTTAGGACGCTAAAATGTGCTGACTTAAAGTCCACAAAGAGATGAAACGTATCAATATTAAATTCATTCTAAAAATAAATATAAAAAATAATGTATACATCGTCGAAAAAAATTAGAGTCCGATGAGCATTCTGCGACGACGAGAATTGGTCAAATTAAATTTTGTATATTAGGGTTTTTTACTAAACACATTCAATATCTAAAGAATAAATTATTATTTTTTTCAAGAAAAAATTCTGGAACGCATCTTCACCACATATCTGAGAACTAAGCCAAAAGCCAAAAATATGAAAAAGCCAAAAGTATTTTAACAATATTCCACTTTATCAAAAGTGGACTAAATAATTCTCATTTACTTCCTGTATAAATCAATCGAATTTTTTATATTTCAGTCTGTTATAAATTGCCGTATCAATATTTTTTGGATAATTCTACTGGATTCTTAGTTTTATTAATAGGTGAATTATATATCCTGACAATAAACACTACGTGATTATGAAATATAAGTACTTACTAACTTATTAAAAATTATTATATTATTTAAAACAATGTCTTTCATAATTAAAATATGATAATTTTTAGGTTGTGTTTTTTGTTAGGCTTATAATAACTGTGAGAATTATAAGTTTAGTAGGTATGTACCTATTTACAATTTGTGTTTGTTTTATTTATATTATTAGGTTATGTTTATATAGGTTGTGTTTTGTTAGGTTCATTTAACTGTGTGAGAATTATAAGTTTAGTATGTATCTACAAGTTGTGTTTGTTTTATTTATCTGCCGTTTTATGTTTTATTTATATTTGAAATATACAGGGTGTTTCATTTATGATCAGTGGTCAGTCACAGCACAGATATTCGTGTGCACTTTCGCATTCCTACTCATACTGGCCTTCTACAGATATAGGATATCTACATATATTATTATATGACATACTTAATTATAGCCCCTGTCACTTTCGGTGAAATCGGAAGTCGCCTTCAACGGTAGACATTGTTTACACCCATTTTTAAAAAAATGTGAGAACCTTGAATTATCCATGCCTGTCCCTGAGACTATATAAAGACCGACCGAACGTGATTTTTTTGGCCGAAACCGATGCCGAAGTTCGTTCGGTCTGTGCCTGTAGGTCACTAAAAACTTAAATGATAGAATTAAAATCATGTGCATTATATTTTTATTAACTGATAGGTAACAAACCAAAATATGAAATTATAAGACATTTATACATTCTTTGGTAATAGAATCAATAACAAAAGTAAATAATATTAAAAAAAAAATTTAAAGCACTCGTGGGAGTGCTGACAGAAGTGAAAACTTCTTTCGAAGCAAGCTTCTTCGGGTACATTATAACCAGTGGCGGCTCGTCAGAGGAGGCAAGGTAGGCTCAGCCTCCCCATAAATTTTTTACACACTCTATACTGTTTTGTGTATCATGAATCGCGAAAACAACAATTACTCTCACTATTATACAACGTGTAAATTCCATATTATCACTAATTATCCATACGTACGGAGCATTAGCATTAGAACGCATGATCGCGTCTCAGTTTTATTACATATTATTGTAGGCAGGACCCTGGGTTATCCCGAGATGCATGAACGGAGCCGAGAAGCCCAGCATTCTCCGCTGCTAATGCTCCGTGCAGCGCAGCAGGCGTTTAAGGAGACCCGGTCTCCTAACAGTGGCATCTACGGCGGCATCACACGCTGCCCGGAGATATACCAAGGGAGGCAGAGTACTTTCTCAGCTCCGTTGGGTGGTTGGGTGCGTCTCGGGACAACGAATTTTAGGGTCCTGACTAAAAATAATGAAAAATCTAAAAGTGCGAATTTTGTTATGAAATTTGGTATGTGGGGTTATAATAATATTTGGAACAACTTGCTCAAATAACTTTTTTCGATATCTCTAACTCAAAGCAAAATATCGGTAATTTATCGTGTTTTTGAATTCGCAGTAGGCCGCGTTTAGAATTAAAAAAATTCAGTTGAGTATCTTAAAAAATTTGAAGCTTCATTGTGTATGAACTGCAAAACTTCAAATCTGTATTTATTTTGATATGCATAGGTATCTATTTACAAATAGATGGAATTGTTAACAAATAAACTACACAAACTTTGGTATTAAACTTTTACTATTAGAACTATTTTTAAAATGATATGATATCATGAAATTATGAATTAGGGTGATATTATGAAATGTAAATAAAAAATGGTCAAAAGATGTGGCCTTAAATTACATTTTTTGGCGCATTTTTTTGCTAGTGCAAATTTGTCTAGATATTTTACAGTTAGGTATAGCCTCCCCTATTGTAAAAATCACGAGCCGCCACTGATTATAACTTCGGTCGAACTTATACGCAATTCAACATAGAGTATATAAATTACTAATATCTCGCCGTAGCGATGACGGTCGCGAATTCAATGCTTTTCCCCCATCCAAAAAGTGCATAACGTCGCTAAAGAAGTTTTCACTAAACACTAATCAGTTAAGTAGGTATAATGATTGGAGTAGGGATAGTGTGGCCCGGCATGCGCTTGCTTCGCAAGGTCCTTCTGGTACACAGTCGATCCTTCCTCCAACCATTATAACTTCGTTCGAAATTATACGCAACCTATAGTATATAACATGAGTCACACACTTAAGATACTTTTACGTATTATACAAAACCGAGTATTCCTTCTGTGCGAAACTAGAATGGGTAATAAGCAATTTGGATTTAGAAATGGTCTAGGAACTAGAGAAGCACTATTTTGTATGCGCGTTCTATTACAAAAAAGTTGTGAATTCCGAAAGAACGTTTATGTTTGTTTCATCGACTTCGAGAAGGCATTCGACCGAGTACAACATGATACACTTTTCGATTGTCTGCAGGCAGCAGGACTTGACCACTATGATATAAGACTGCTGAAATACTTATATTACAATCAAGTAGCCTCTATCCAAATTGGAGACAGTCGTACTGAAAAACTGCCGATAAAACGTGGAGTACGACAAGGTTGTGTTTTATCACCCACCCTTTTTAATCTGTACTCTGAAGAAATCTTTAGGGAGGCTTTGGATGACAGACAAGAGGGAGTAAGGCTAGGCGGGGAAGTAATCAACAATATTAGTTACGCTGACGATACAGCCATTCTTGCTGAAAATTTACAAGATCTTCAGACACTACTAAATCTAGTCAGTGAAGCAAGCTATCGGAGAGGCCTTAAAATCAACATTTTAAAAACGAAGTGGATGGTAGTTGGAAAGATTAATATAGATCAAGGTCAGCTTTCTCTTGATGGAGAGGAGTTAGAACGGGTAAATCATTTCAAGTACCTTGGCAGCTGGTTAAATGTAAATTGTGACTCTGATGAAGAGATAATAACTAGGATCGAAATATCACGGAAGGCTTTTATGACCTGGAAACCAGTTTTATGTAATAGAAACCTGTCGATGAATATTCGAAAGAAGGTGCTGAAATGTTATGTGTGGTCTATCCTATTGTATGGTTGTGAGACATGGACGTTAAAAACCACAATGCTAAACAAAATAGAAGCATTCGAATTGTGGTGCTATCGACGAATCCTAAAGATATCGTGGGTTTCACACACTTCCAATGAAGATGTTCTTCAAATGATGAATTCGGAACGTCTGCTCATAAGCATCATAAAGAAGAGAAAAACAGAATACTTCGGCCATATAATTAGAGGACCTAAATACCATCTGATTCGCCTTAGGAAAAGTGGAGGGAAAGAAATGGATTGGTCGAAAGAAACTTTCATGGCTGCGTAATATTAAAAAATGGTGTGGCTGCACAGTGGAAGAATTATTTCGCGCAGCAGCCGATAGAGAGAGATTTCAGGAAATTGTAAACATGATGACGGCCAACGTCTGAATACAGACAGGGCACCTAAAGAAGAAGAAGATAGTATATAAATTACTAATATCTCGCCGTAGCGATGACGGTCGCGAGTTAAATGCTTTTTCCCCATCCAAAAAGTGCATAACGTCGCTAAAGAAGTTTTCACTTCAAAAATACTTTAAACACTAATCAGTTATAATGATTGGAGTAGGGATAGTGAGTGTGGCCCGTCATGCGCTTGCTTCGCAAGCTTCTTCGTGTACACACTATATCCCTCCTCCAACCATTATAACTTCGTTCGAACTTATACGCAATTCAACCTATAAGGCCCACCTGCGTTAATATGCAGATGGATAAGGGCATCCCTGGAGAATAGGATAGTAATATCCACTCTGGGTAACAGCAAGAAAAGGTGGAGACTGTCCACAAGAAGGAGTTCTGTCACCTCTACTTTAGGCAACCTTGGAAGATGATCTCAAAAATCTGTGTCCACAGAAGACTTTACTGTCTAGGATACGCTGACGATATAGCAATCGTTGTCAGGGTCAGGTTTGCCCAGGTGGTGTCTGGGAGAATGCAAGCAGCTCTAAATATAGTTGACGACTGGTGTAAACAAGAGATGTCAATGCTCAGAAAACACAAATCGTCAACTTCACCAAAAAGACAGCACTACAAGGCCTAAAACCACCGAGAGGAAAAGAAATTTCATTTGCCAAAGAAACAAAATACCTTGGTGTTTATTTTGATCATAGGCTTACATGGAATACTCACAACCTGAAAACCACACAGAAAGCTACTATGTCCTTGGGCAGATGTAGAAGAATGTGCTGTAAGAATTAGGGGCTTAACGCCAAAATGATTCTATGGTTATACACAAGGGTTATTAGAATCATGATAACCTAAGGCTCGGTGACGTGGTGGACAAAGACACAGCAAGTGGGAGAAATAAGGCTGCTAGGTAATACACAAAGGCTAACATGCCTGTGTATTACGGGGGCCATAAAAACAACTCCTGCAGCAGTGTTGGAAGTTCTGCTGAATCTACCACCACTTCATATCTTTGTTCAGGGCGCAGCCAGATCAGTGATGCACAGATTAATGCATAGTCAGCTACATATAAGCCAGGGGCATGGTGCTGACAACAGAAAGCTAATTGAGGAGCTAAAAGCCGATATTGTGATGGGGCAGCCTATCGATGCAACAGCAACGAGATTAGCTTTGACAATAAGTTCAAAATTAATATACCAGGCACGGAAGACTGGAAGGAAGATGCACCCATACAAGCTGCTGCTACCTGGTACACTGATGGCTCAAAAACATCGGAAGGTGTGGGAGCCGGCATAGTAGGGACAAATCAAAGAATAAATTTCCCGGTAAGTCTATCAAAGGATGTCTCAGTTTTCCAGGCGGAAATAACGGCAATCTATCATTGCGTAGAAGAAATAGGAAGGCAGGAAAGAACATTCCGTTCGGTTGCCATCTTCACAGATAGTCAGGCAGCGCTTAAGGTACTCAATTCTAAGCTAGTATGGGAATGTGTGTGTGCCCAAATAAACTAGGAGACCGTAGCAAGGTTACGGTAGCCTGGGTACCGGGGCACGAGGGTCATAAGGGCAATAAAAAAGCAGATAAAATGGCCAAACAAGGCTCATCAATTCCATTCGTTGGAGCGGAACCCTTCTGCGGCGTTGCAAAGGCAGTAACAAGAAAGTGGGTAGCTCACAAATCTTTGGAATGGTGGAGTAATTCACCAGGACAATTACAGGCGAAAGAGTTCATTACAGAACATTGGCCAAAATTTACGGTATAGTAGGTCTGCTAACAGAAGCTGAATAGGTACTTAAAGCTGATGGGATTATCAGATGATGACCTGTGCAGATTCTGTCACCTGGAAGAAGGAACAGTAGAGCACATTCTATGTCAGTGTGACAGTCTGGTAAAGTGCGGTTCCTTGTATTATATGAAAATCCAACGGCAAATAGTTACATGGTAGGTACAGTCTCCTATTAGACTTTTTAAAAAGGGTCAGGCTAGATAATGTAATTTAGGACTAGAGGACCACAATAGATCTGAAAAGCTCGCAGTGGAATAGGCCAGAAGGCCATATGAGTATAAATTTGTTATGGATTGCATATCGCATTTATATGCATAGTAACCGATAAACACAGAAAAGTGTTTAATTGATGTTTATAACGATAATAAGGAATTTGTCAACATTTGTTATTACCTACCTTTGCAACTAACAATTGCATATTGTTTGCTTTTTATAATTAATTGGTGTTCAGGTGTATGTAAGTTTAATGGACACTACACCAGAGAAAGCCGGATATTTTCTTAAAGCAAAATAATCTGAGTCCTCGAGTATCTGCAATTGGTCCAAAACATACTGCAGCTCATCGTCAAGCATGTGCGCGTTTTGCACAGAATCATCTGAACTGGACGTTGGAACAATGGGATCTGTTCTGTTCTCAGATGAGACCGGAATGTTTCTTTATGGTAGCGACCGAAGAAGAGTAGAGCGATTTGCAGAATGCTGCATTGAAGAGCGGGGTCCTTTATGGAGGTGGTTCCTGCATGATCTGGGGTGTAATTTCTATGGGGGTACGAACCGAGTTTGTTTTCATTCGTAAGGTAACAATCTTCATGAGAGAGGAGATTTAAAAGGTAATGGATTCATAGAGGAGATTTTAGCAATACGTTGACTAAATTGGAAACAAATTTATTTTTATGCTGGACAATGCAGACATATCACATAGTAGAAAATGCAATATATTTTCAGTACATTTTTTGCACAATTAAAACAGTTTATGTAAATGTACTGAATTGTCTGTACGCGTATATTTTTCTCATGTAAACCAAAACAAAATCGACTCCATGTTCAAATATTAAAGTTTGTCTTATTATATCTTCTTCTTCTTCTTCCTCTTTATAAGCAATTCTGCTTGTTTATTGGCGGATTGATACCTCTATGGAAGGTTGTCACTCCATTTTTTGCGCGGTCGGCCGTTACTTCTTCTGCCAATTGGTGATTTATCTCGTGCTATTTTGACCACACGTGTCTCCCCCATTCTGGTTATGTGGTTGTTCCATTCTTTTTTTCTATTTAGTGTCCATTCGTTTATACACTGTACGTTACATTTTCTTCTAATATCTTCGCTCCTCTTTCGATTTCTCAGTGTATTTCTTCTCAGTACTCTCATCTCTGCCGTTTCCCGTAGTCTTTGTGTTGTGGCTGTATCGGGTCTTGTTTCTGATGCATATATGTCATTATTGGTCTTACACTGGCTGTATAAATTCTTGACTTCATCTCAGTGTTAATATGTCGGTTTCGCCATATAGTGTTATTGAGGCATCCTGCCAATCTATTTGCTTTTTGTATTGATCTCTCACTTCTTTGTCTATAGGTTCCGTAACTTGACAATGTAATTCCAAGGTATTTTACTTCCATTACTTGTTCAATACTGATACCATCAATTTCTATTTTGCATCTGATTGGTTCTTTACTGATTACTATTGTTTTGGTTTTCTGAGATGAAATTGTCATATTGAATTCTTTTGCTCTTATGTTAAATCTGTGGACTAATCTTTGCAGACTATCTTCATCTTGGGCTATCAATATTGCGTCGTCTGCGTAGCAGAGTACTTTTGCTTCTTTGTTTCCCATTCTATATCCTCTTCCTTTGTTGACGTTTTTGATGATTTCATCCATGATTAAATTGAAAAGCATAGGTCTTATTATATGGGTATTTAAAACTAAATAATAATCTCCAGATTGATGTCCAGTTGCACCAACAAATAAACGATTGATTTTTTTGGATTGTCAAATTTGGTTTTGTTTTAGAACATATTGTACCAACCATTACTCAATTGGAAGACAGTTTTTGAACTGTCGAACGAATAATCTACTTTTTTAACCTCACTTTTACACTGTTTATATTTTTTAGTGTTCTTAGTTTAGTTTTTAAAGTATCTATGATGATACCTGTTTTCATTCGTAGGGTAACTGTCTTCACGAGCAAGGAGGTTTAACAGATGCTAGATATATCGATAATATTTTAGCAATACATGTGGTACCTTACGTTGACTAAATTGAAGATGAATTTATTTTTATGCTGGACAATGCAAGGTCGCATACCTCAAAAATCGTGTAAGATTACATTACCAAAGTCGGCTTTCAGGTCAATCCCATAGAACATTTATGGGATTACCTAAAAACAAAAGAATTCGAGCTAGATTTCATACCCCAATCTCTATTCCAAAACTTATTGTCGCAATAGAAGAAGAGTGGCTTAACATCCCACACGAAACAATAGCGAACTTCATTAGATATACCATGTGTATGACATATATATATATATATATATATATATATATATATATATATATATATATATATATATATATATATATATGAAAAAACAAAAAATGTAGATCTTTGAAACACACTCAGTGATCAAAAGATCCACAGGTACTGGTTTGGACGACCACTCGTACGAAAACAAACAAATGAAATAGAGAATGCGGAAAAATCCCCTTACGAACAATTCACACATCCACTACTTCGGAAAATTTTTTTTTTTTTTTAATTTAAAAAAAAAAAAATTTTTCCCATCCCGAAGTAGTGGAAGTGTGAATTGTTCGTAAGGGGATTTTTCCGCATTCTCTATTTCATTTGTTTGTTATATATATATATATATATATATATATATATATATATATATATATATATATATATATATATATATATATACTAGATATATATGTCTAATTATATCGGAGCAGTTATTAATGCAAAAGGAGGTCATACCCATTATTAAAGCATTCATTCTTAAATTTTTAATTGTCAAATACCCTTTTTGTGTTAGCAGTAAAAAAAATTCATTTGCTCGATTCAGTCATTTTAAAGCATATTAAATTATCTTTCAAACAGTATATTATCCCATTTTTTGACCCGAGTAAGAGTTTCTAAAAAAATTGAGGTCAAGTCAAAGGTTTAAAATGGGCCGATTTCTATGCACTTTAGTTTATATTCGTCATTTGGGATCTTCGTTATTACAGTCTGAATGTGTTCATTCATAGAAGTTTTCTATTGTGGTTGTATCTGTTGTTGTCAGGTGCATATAACGCTACTATCACATTCAAAGGTTTGGCATCCAGTTTGACTTTTACACTGACCATCCTTATATTTATCCTTAGGTTAAGGACCTCAAAAATTGGTGTTTCCTCAAGTTCTGTTTCTGCTTCTTTAAAGTATGGCAGTTTTATAAAAAATGGTAGTGTCTTGCGAAGAATTTTATTTTTTTGGCTGGTTCTAACCGGGAACAGATCTAAACAGGAGTAAGAAAAAGAAAGAAAATACTACAATTAATAAATTAGTTATTTAATAAAATTAATGTATTGCAAAAATACATTTACATATAATACAATAAAAAAGGCTGAATGTATACCATGATAATATTTGAAATGCTGGAGTTTTCATCTGACATATCACATAGCAGAAAAGGCAATCTCTTTTCAGTACATTTTTTTGCACAATTAAAACAGTTTATGTAGTTATATGTAATGAATTGTCTGTACGCGTTATTTTAATATTTTTCTCATGTAAACCAAAACAAAATCGGCCCCATGTTCAAATATTAAAGTCTGTCTTATTATATGGGCATTAAAAACTGAAAATAATAATCTCCAGATTGATGTCCAGTTGAACCAACAAATAAACAATTGATTTTTTGGATTGCCAAATTTGGTTTTATTTTAGAATTATATTGTACCAACCATTACTCAATCGGAACAGACAATTTTTGAATTGTCAAAAGTAAGCAACAAATTTTCTGCGGTTATTGGAATAATCAACTCTTTAACCTCACTTTTACACTGTTTATATTTTTTAGTGTTCTTAGTTTAGTTTTTAAAATACCACCATTATATATAATTTAAAAAAATGGATTTATCATCATCGTCTTTGAGTTCATCATCATCTGTTCAGATTGTTACATTGCTGGAAAATGGAACAAGCCAAAGGGATGTCGCAAGGCAAGATTATTGAATGTTAGTCGTTCAATTGTGCAGACAACTTACCAACTATCTCTTGAGACCGAGTTTCATTAACGGCGACCCGGCACGTATGCAAAAAGAAAGATAACAGTTATAAAAGATCACGGTCTCACTATTGCTGCATTGTAAAACCGGATGCAAACTGCTAAAATGCTCCAAAGCCATATTTAGCAAGTCCAAGGTGCAGTAATCAGCGTTTTACTGTTCGACAAAGAACAGAACAGGTTTTGATAGCTTGCAATACAGCAATGGGGCCATTACGTACTGCTGCTCACAAAAGACTTACATTTGCCCGCGAACACGTCAACTGGACAATAGACGATTGGGAAAAGTATTGGCTACAGAAGTGTAGAATGTCAATGTATGGTAAAGATGGTCGAAAGGCCCACAGAAGTGCTTGAAAACGTTATGCTGCCTGCACTCAGTCACACCGAGTTGCTTTTGGTGGTGGTTTTGGACGGGGATTTTTTTGAAGCACATACGGATCTCGTCTTGATTGAAAGGGACACATTAACAGCACACCGATACAAAACGGATATCCTACAACACCATAATATGATCTCATATTATGCTGGGTTTATTGGTAATGGTTTTCTGCTAATGCAACATAATGCGAGATCACACACGGTAAGGATTTCAGTGGCAACTTAAGCACATGGGACATCAAACTAATGTTGCGGTATAACGGCCACTATATCCCATTAATTTTTTTGTTACTACCCAACAAACGTAATGAGACATATTAAAAGTTATTTAATATTGTTAAAAAAATCTGTAACAACAATAGCGTTACATTAGACATTTGTGAAATTGTTGTCGATTTTGACAAAAGGTTCTACATAAGACTGTAGAACAAGTTTGGCCTTTGGCTCAAGTAATAGGCTGTCGATTTCATCTTTTGCAAGCATGGTATAGAAAAATTCAACAAATTGTTCTAACAGCTGTGTACAAAGATGAAAGCTCCGACGCGGGACGATGGCTAAGAATGACTTTTGCGCTTACCTTTCTAAATCCTGTTGAAGTGAGTGATTGTGTGATGGTACACGACAACCCTCACGGAATTTTCCTAATTTATTTGTTATAAAAATAAGGTCATAATATTATACTTGCAATTTGTATAATTTATTACGATAGTAGCAAAGTTGAAAGACTGCAAAGAAAGCACACGTCATTCTTAATGTACGTATAGTACTTCACCATATATGGTCATACATATTGGCACTGTTTTTAACTATAACAGATATAAATAGGAAGGTCGAGTACCTGAGACATCGTTGTTGTCGTTGCACTCTCTAACGCGTAGTCAGGGGATATAGTTACCGAGAAATGGGTTGTTCCCGACCTATCTCAAGGTCAACGTAATGTAATTGTACATTTAATTATATAAGAATAAAGTTTCTGTAAAAAGTTTAAGTTTGTTTGTTCGGGGTAGTGTCTTCGTCTAGCAACCTCCAACTTCACATGGCGATCCTGCCTTAAGTTAAAGGATGGAGTTTTCTGGTTCGCATATAGATTGAGGTATGCAGCTCTACACTTTTAGTATAATATTTTATGTTATATTTTGTTATATTTGATATACTTAACGGCAAAGATTCTCACAAAAGACACTATAGAACGAAGGAAAAATAAGCTAATCACAGATAAATGGGTCGAAAAACTCAGGACTATCACGGAACAGTTTAGGACGGTGCATAAAGTATACAAAGTTGACAGCTGTAAGGCAGCAGAAGACAAATTTATTGTAGATATTATTGCAAAAATTGGAGAAAAAATCGAAAAAGTCCAAACAGAACTACGGAAAAGACAAGTTGAACATAACAGCGACAAGATGGGAGAGAAATTCGAACTGAAAACAGCAGGGAACCTGATCCCTCACATAGGGAACACCGAAGAATCAATTAGAGCATTCATAGACGCAATTGAACTGTACGATGAATTTGATTTGCTCTCTATTGCACCTTCGGGCGATGAAAAAATTAAGATGTATTGCAATTATTTAATAGATAATTACATATTTGAGGAGTCACTATTCCCTTCTACAGTTTGGGCTGAAAACTCAGCAGAACTCACAAGGACTACCAATACTAGTGAATCTTTTCATAGACACTTTAACGATTCGTTTTACAAATCTCATCCAAACATTTTTGTTTTTGCTGATAAACTTGAAGAGTTTAAGATTGAAACATATGTAAAAATACATTTGTACATTTGAATGCCACAATTATTAACAGCAAAGTTAGAAATCGTAAAAATGTATTACAAAAATGATCGATTCATGTTAAAAACGAAATAAGTCGTTTGCATTTCATTAAATGTGTCTCATTTCACTGTGCGGTTTCATTATGACTTTTTTTGTGTCTTTTGAGAATGTGGAGATGCTATAGTCTGTTTAGCATGTAGGAATTAAGTAATGTAATAATTTTAATGAACAGATACACTAATTTTAACTTTATGTAATATATCAGAAATTATTCGATACCCAACAAGATGTTATTATTTATTGAACCCCTCATAAAATATTTTACTGGGGACCGAATTTACATATGCAGTGTCAGGTAGAAACAAAGTTTGGGACCCAATTTACTGGTTATTTTGGACGCAATCTTTCTTGGGACCGAATTTACGTATTCCCCCTTGTTTCACCAGAAAGTGTCCATTTTCAATAGGTGCTAGAGAAATGGTTTAACTTTGAACTACAGAATATTTACAAGCATACGTTTGGCGGAAGAGATATTACCACTATAATCAGCCGAAACCGTCTACAGTGGGCAGGACATGCAGCCCGGACACCGAAATTGAACATGATAAAAAAGAAAAAACAGTAAAATCCTGTATAAAAGGTATACTTAAATCCCTCAAAAGGGCCACATCAAAATCACAACATAACTAGTTTTCGACTGGTTTACCAGTCATCATCAGTGTTTACCTAAAATGATTATAACCTGATAAAATAATGCAAAGATATTGAAATTTTGACTACGGTTAAGAAAGTTATAGGTTATACTCACGTGCAATGTACATGCTAATCACCAAGATATTGTTTGACAAAAATATGTGGGTCAAAGCCCAGTAAAAGTTGTCCGTCAATGAAACATTGGTTTAAAATGTTATACATTTAATTACATATTTAAAACATATTTAATACATTGTTACATATTTAAAACAATAATAATAATTAATAATATATCTGGTACTAGCATCAATAATCCTTTTGCCATCTTCAGCCATCTAACCACTTTTATCTATTCATAACATACATATATGTTACTGATATCATCATCCACAGACATCCACATTTTACAAATTTTCATCTACATACATCCCACCACCATATTTCTACATATGGCTATTCTCATCCTACCTGTTCAATCTATCATTACCAACATATACCATTCATCTATAGTAAAACCAAATCAAAAGTCTAATTTTCTTTTTGGGTCTCGTTCATGTTCCTTTCTCGCTAATTTCCTCACAGACATCTCTTACCCCC
Source organism: Diabrotica virgifera virgifera (assembly GCF_917563875.1). Taxonomy (NCBI): domain Eukaryota; kingdom Metazoa; phylum Arthropoda; class Insecta; order Coleoptera; family Chrysomelidae; genus Diabrotica; species Diabrotica virgifera. The sequence goes on along the minus strand of NC_065452.1, from coordinate 6,290,360 downwards.
CAGCCCCTATTATCATCATCCTATTACGGTTTTGGTTTTTGGACCCTTAGGGATCCGGGCAGCTTGCGAAGTCTTTAGGAATTAGTCGCCTAAGTTGCAGCTTGTGCTTTCTTAATGATACATCCCCCTAGATTATTTAAGACATTTTTACACCTCAGTCACCCCCATTGTGATCTGTTACACACTTACCTACACAAATTCCAACAGCTACCAATAAGTTAAATAAATTCGATAACTTTAAATCAACACAAAATTACTTTTTTAAATCTTAGATCTCTTGATAATAAGATTTTATTACTGAATTCAGTTCTTGAATACTAAACTTTTGTGTAATGTGGTTTGCCTAACTAACTCCACTAAAGTATACGTGAATAAAATTTTTAACTATAACAACGAATTTTAAATGATAATTTTCACAATGGAGTGTGTTGTTACATCATTTCTAATTTTAACAAGCTGTACACCTTAGTCTTTAAATATGACAGGTTAATTTTCAACTTCCTGTGGAACTGTCATTTCTGTCTTGTCCTTGTCATCGTTCGGAGGTCTCTATCCATTTCATTGTCACTTGCCGTCATACTTTTAACATGTGAACAAGTCATAACCAAAGCTCAGATGTTACCTGGTGCAGATTAGCCAAATATTTTAAACATCCTAGTTTGATGTAACATTTTAAACCAATGTTTCCTTGACGGACAACTTTTACTGGGCTTTGACCCACATATTTTTGTCAAACAATATCTTGGTGGTTAGCATGTACATTGCACGTGAGTATAACTTTCTTAACCGTAGTCAAAATTTCAATATCTTTGCATTATTTTATCAGGCTATATTCATTTTAGGTAAACACTGATGATGACTGGTAAACCAGTCGAAAACTAGATATGTTGTGATTTTGATGTGGCCCTTTTGAGGGATTTTAAATGTACCTTTTATATATGATTTTACTGTTTTTTGTATTATATGGTATACAGCCAACTACAGGAAAACTTTTTCCTTGTGGATTTATTATGATAAAAAGATTCTAACAGCACAACGGGTGAGAATGAGAAGACGGCGTAGATCAAAGCTGGAGTGGACAGACGGGGTAACACAGAATGCTGAAAAAAATCGATGTTGTCAACTGGAAAATCTAATTGTTTAGAAAATATAAGTACATATTTACACGCTCACATTATATTCAATATTTAAAAATTTATATAAAAAAATCGTCAAAATCACACCGAATCATAAGAAATATACAAATATTCACAGATTCACTGATCTGACTATATCGGATTTTTCATATAACTAACCATATACATCACATTTCAAGTGCGTAGCAGAAATTGTATTAATAAAAAAAATATAAAATCTTAGCAACTGATATTTGGCTTTTAGTACATTAAAAAACTATAAAATAAAAACTCCAGAAACTTCCAAGTATAACAGCCAAATGAATTAATCAACGATATTCACCAAATGACCGTGCACTGTGGCTGATTGATGATATCGTCTTCTATTTGAAAAGTCTTCATTGTCTTCATTTAACTGAGAAGAGGTCACGTCCAAGCCGGGATGAACTGGAGTGACGATGATTTGTTCGTAATCCGTGACACGCCTTCTGAAAAATAAAAAAATAAAATTTAGAAACAAGGACAACTTGCAGCTTAATGCTGCCGAGTTGCTAACCGAGTTCCCGGTTTTGACTTATTCTCTGGCCAGATTATAAAGCAGTTTCGGGTAAGTGCATTCAAAACGGGTTTAGAAAAAAGAAATCTACAAATACTGCTATTTCTGAATGTCTTCAATTTATTTATAAAGCATTAAATGATAAATTAAATGTATTGGGTCTTTTTTATGACCTTAGTCGTGCATTTGATACGGTTGATCGTGACCTCTTATTACAAAAATTGCAGGGTATTGGAGTACGTGGTATACCGTACAATTGGGCCCTATCTTATCTAAGTAATAGAACTCAAGTAGTCACAGTGGATAATGTAACGTCGAGGCCACTTCAATGTACGATGGGTGTACCTCAAGGCTCAATACTGGGACCTTTATTTTTCATTATATTTGTAAGTGACCTAAACACGTTTTGTTCAATGCCAGATAAAATTGTTCAGTATGCTGATGATACCAATATTCTCATGTCTCACAGTGAACCCATATAACTGGTGGAAAATACCAATTTTGCGTCTGCTGAATTTAGCACATATTGTAAAAATAAGGACTCAAGCTCAACGTAACAAAAACACATTTTATGCGTTTCTTACCAAAAAACCTAACTCCAAATTCCGACTTTTATTTAAGTGTGGATGGCAAATCAGTAGAAAGTTATACTACAACGAAATTTTTGGGGGTAACAATAGATCATAAAGTTACATGGGAGACTCACGTGAATCATGTATCAGCAAAGTTAAGTACATGTAGCTATAAAATGCGTAATTTAAGAGAAACTGTCTCATTTGATATATTGCGAATGATTTACTTTAGTTTAGTCCAGTCTGTACTTCAGTATGGCTTAATATTTTGGGGTTGCTCATCTCATTTTGAACGGGCATGTATAGTAGGGTGGTGCGAAAAAAGTCAAGTTGATAATCCAGTATCGCTATAGTGCGGAAAAGTTGCGATTGGTAATTACAAGAAAAACAAAACAAAAATTATTCAAACGGGACTTTATCTTCCGATCCCGCAACGGACCTGAAGATTATGAAAAAATGAAATTTTACCTTTTTTTCGGAAATTGTTATTTATTCCCCCTGTACATTTTATTTATCGCTATAGTAAAATTTATTTACAGTTTGCATGATTGAGTAATAAAAACAATAGTTTTACGCACTTTACGAATATCTTCTGATCCCGCAAGGTCAATCAAAATCTATAAAAATTTGAAATTGTTGATGATTTTGATAAATTAAAAAACATTTAGTTATCTCATTTTTCTGTTGCATTGTGAAGCTCTTCGCTTGTTTAGATATTGTATAATAATATTTAAACGACCCACAACTCACAACAAGAAAGTGGTTGCACTTTTTACTCCACCCACACCCTTCTCTCCATAAACCAATGAGTGTGTGTTTTTTACATTATTTACATAGTACATTTCTTTTTCATTTGTTTGTGTCCAGCTTTTAAACGTCAACTTTGAATTTTGATTTGGTGGTAAAATCTGGCAGCATGGACCTTGATTTAAGGGTTGCCTTGATGAATCCATCTCTTGATTGGGTCCCACATACATTAGACGATACTTCCGTGACCAACTCTACGTACCGCTAGACAGCTTGCGTATTAATGCGTATGGCAGAGATGGTTTTGTACATTACAGTCTGGTGTGTTGCCTGATATAATGTAGCAATTTAGATCTTCATTTGAAACGCTTTGAAGAACTGGTGGAGAAGATAGTTTTGTAACATTCCAATCTAATATTTCAGTGTAGTCCTGTGCTTCAAAATTTAAAGTAGGAGGGATGAAATTTCTAATACGTTTGTCCTTGGCTTTAATCTATCCGGCTTTTAACACCCTCCTTAGCCCTAGCTCTCTAATGTGTTTCCTTTCTCCCTAGTACTTGAAATTTTGAAGCACGGTACTAAACTGAAATAATAGACTGGAATATAATGTTGCAAAACCATTGCAGACTGTTGCAAAACTATCTTCTCCACCACTTCTTCGAAGTGTCAAATGAAGATATAAGTTCTTGCATTACATCGGGCGACATACCAGACTGGAATGTACAAAACTATCCCTGACACACGCAAGCTGATGAGAGGTGCCTAAAGTTGGTCACGGAAGCATCGTCTAATGCAGGGGAGGCAAACCCGTCGATCGCGACCCCTAGGTCAGTCGATCGATGACAAGAAAAAATTATCTACCTACCTACCTATTCCCGTCCTAAATATTACGAAAATTCCTAGTCGGTAGATCGCAGAGAATTAGAAAGGCAGACAGTAGATCTCGTGTCCGATTAAGTTGGTCACCCCTGCTCATGTGGGCCCCAATCAAGAGATGGATTCATAAGGGTAACACTTAAATCAAGGTCCATGCTGCCAGATTCTACCACCAAATCACAATACAAAGTTGACGTTTAAAAGCTGGATACAAACATGAAAAGAAAATTTACTATGTAAATAATGTAAAAATCACACTTATTGGTTGGTTGGAGAGAAGAGTGTGTGTGGAGCTATAAGTGCAACCACCTCCTCGTTGTGAGTTCTGGGTTGTTTAAGTATTGTCATACAATATATAAACAAGCGAAAAACTTCACAATGTAGGAGAAAAATGAGATAACTAAATGTTTTTAAATTTATCAAAATCTTCGAAAATTTCAAATTTTTATAGATTTTGATGGACCTTGCGGGATCGGAAGATATTCGTTAGATGCGTAAAACTGTTGTTTTTATTACTCAACCATGCAAACTGTAAATAAATTTTACTATAGCGATAAATAAAACGTACATGGAGGATTAATAAAAATTTCCGAAAAAAAGGTAAAATTTCATTTTTTTCATAATCTTTAGGCCCGTTGCGGGGTGGGTTGTGATTGCGCGCAGCGGTCAAATACCTCCTGGGGTACTGAAATTTACCTTTAAGAGGGTTGCTGTGATTGCGCGCAACGGAAGGATTAAGGCAGGTAAACAAAACGGTATATTGTGATTGCGCGCAGCGGTATATATCAGCAGCTCTAATACCCGAAAGTTAGGTTTGGACCGAAGGGTTAGGTCTTCCTCCTTTGAAAATTGTACTGTATAATATATAACATATATAATATATTAATTTCTTAATTAATTATGTGCAATTAAATAGCTTACATTTACAAAAAAAAATTAAAAGTATTAATTATGAAAGAACATTAAAATATGTAACAAATTTGATAGAGAAATTTAAAAATAAAGAAATATTCAGAATAGAATTTGTTAAAACTATATGTTATAAGGCATGTTCAAATTAAATGTCTACAATATGTACATTATTTAATACAATAAAGATTAATTATAAAAGAAACACTATTTATCACTTGTTATTATCTTAATTTTTTAAAATTAGCAAAATTTCCGCTAAAAACGGATAAGAAGTAAATAAAACTTCCGTTTACTATAATTTACAACTTTGCGCGCAATCACAGCATACCTTTTTAAAGACGTGCGCGCAATTGCACAATTGGCTTAGACACCCTGTTGAGAACCCTGACCGCTGCGCGCAATTGCAATCTGCCCCCGTTGCGGGATCGGAAGATGAAATCCGATTTTAATAATTTTTGTTTTGTTTTTCTTGTAATTACCAATCGCAACTTTTCCGCACTATAGCGATACGGGATTATCAATTTGACTTTTTTCGCACCACCCTAATGTATAGCTCAAAAGAAAGTTTTAAGAAGTATGTATGGCGTTCCATTTTCGGATAGTTGCAAGCCACTATTTAAGAAGTCTAATATTTTAACACTACCTGGCCTTTTAATTTTCCAATTAATATTGCACATTGAGGAAAACAAACTTAAGTTTGGCAGAAATGGGGACATTCACTCACATGATACTAGAGGTAAATCAAATTTTCGACAACCTTTCTCTAGATTAGGTATATCCCAACATGCACCTGAATATATTGGAATAAAATGTTACAATAAAATAGTCAATATATTAAATCTCAGTAATTCTTCACATAAAGGTTTTCGCCAAACTGTGTATTCATTTTTAATGGACAACACATTCTATAGTATTGATGGATTTTTAAATTTTTAACATTTTTGCAACAACAGTTCTAAATTTTTATTTGTAACTTTTATTTCTTATTTATTTTATTGTAATCACTGTTTTATTTTAATCATATGTATTTTACTATACCGGGTGTCCACTTATATTTTCCCCCATTTTAACTGCCTATAACTTCTAAACGGCTCAAGATAAAAATATGCGGTTTTCACTGAAATGTTTTATTTTAGTAAAAGTTTTGTTTGAATGGATTGTATTTTTTATATCGCTTTCAAATACGAAATAAAATATGGCGGATTTTTGAAAAAAACGTTGTTGACTTTTTTTAATGGAACACCCAGTATATTCTTTTGTAAATTGAAAGAAAGGCCATTCACCTATCTAGCGATAAAAAGTTTTTCAAAATCGGTTGTCAAATCACTGAGTAATTAATTTTTAAAATGAGAGGTGCAACGTGGATATCACATACCTAAATAACATAACTAACCAAGTTACGTGATTTCCACATTGCATCTCTCATTTTAAAAATTAATTGCTCAGTCATTTGACAACCGATTTTAAAAATTTTTATATCACTGGATAGATAAATGACCGTTTTTTCAAGTTTTTAGGTAAGTGACCATTTTTTATATCGCTTTTAAATAAAAAATGGCGGATTTTTGAAAAAAAAACGTTGTTGACTTTTTTTATTAAGACACCCAGTATATTTTTTTTGTATCTTGAAAAAACGGTCATTTACCTATCCAGCGATATAAAAATTTTTAAAATCGGTTGCCAAATGACTGAGCAATTAATTTTTAAAATGAGAGATGCAATGTGGAAATCACATAACATAATATCATTTTGCTCAGTTATGTTATTTAGGTATGTGATATCCACGTTGCACCCCTCATTTTAAAAATTAATTACTCAGTGATTTGACAACCGATTTTGAAAAACTTTATATCGCTGGATAGGTGAATGATCTTTCTTTCAATTTCCAAAAAAATATTCTGGGTGTTCCATTAAAAAAAAGTCAACAACGTTTTTTTAAAAAATCCGCCATTTTTTTTTCGTATTTGAAAGCGATATAAAAAATTCAATCAATTCAGGCAAAACTTTTACTAAAATAAAACATTTCAGCGAAAACCGCATATTTCTATCTTGAGCCGTTTAGAAGTTATAGGCAGTTAACATTGAGCAAAATAAGTGGAAACCCGGTATATTGTATTCTATTGTACTAAACCTTTGACTAGTCCGATAAGATTTATACATTTTTTTTTTTGTAAGAATTGTGTAAACTTTGTGGATGAATAAATTCTATCTATCTAACTAATAACTTTTATATTATGTATCTATAATTCTGCTTTTAACGGCGAGGCTTTGATAGACTGGAGCGAAGGGGCTGGCACGTATTTAGTCTTTGACGCTAAAGATAGGGGAACTTTTCGATCTGCAGCCTGGAGGCGAGATTACAACCCAGACCTATGCTTTGTCTCCACAAACGAAAACAATCAACCCCTGGCAGCTTCACGTACAGTGCTCCCAGATTTTCCACATAGCCAACATAGACCAGTTGTAGGTAATAGAAGTTGGCATCAAAATACCAATAATAACATCTTTCCCTCAACCTAGGTGGAACTTTAAAAAAGCAGACTGGGCGACTTTTACTGCGAGATTGGACAAATGTCTCGGATGGATAACCTCAACACGTACAAACTATATGAGATTTGTTGGTGCGGTTATATCTACAGCGAAGAAAACTATACCCAGACGATATCGTAGAGATTATGTCGTAGGATGGGATGAAAAATGCGAAAAATTGTAACAAGAATACAACGAAAGCCAAGACCTAGAAATTGCGGACGAACTGCTGCACAGTTTGGATGCAGCCAGACGGCAAAAATGGATGGAAACTGTGGAAAAACTAGACTTTAGTAAATCAAGCAGAAAAGCGTGGTTCTTACTTAGAAAACTTAGTAGTAGCAGACACTCAACTAGAGACAAAGTACCAATAGTTCCCAACAGAGTGGCCTCCCACATTGTAGCAAACTCAAGGGCACCTAGAGATCGTGACCACACCACCAAATTAAAACAAGAATTAAAAATACTAAAGTCTGCATGCCCGCCTACATCTGAATACTCTGACGAGTTTACTCCAGAAGAAATTACCTCAGCAATATCAGAAATTAAGTCTGGAAAGGCACCCGGCTCCGATAAAATACATCCAGAATTTTTACTCCATTGTGGCAAATATGCTAGGAAATGGCTGGCTGATTTCTACACAGATATTTTAAAATCAGGAGAAATCCCCCATTCTCTTAAAAAGGTCCATTATAGCCATATTGAAACCAGAAAAAGTAAATGATCAACCCCAAAACTACCGACCGATTGCACTGCTGAGCTGTGTCTATAAACTGTTGGAACGCTTAATCCACAACAGAATTAGTAACAACATATTGGGGGTGATACCTATTGAGCAAGCAGGGTTCAGACCTAACCGCAGCTGCACAGATCAGATCCTATCCCTAACAACACATATTGAAGCAGGTTTTTAAGGAAAGCAAAAAACATCCGTTGCTTGCATTCACCTATCAGCTGCATACGACACCGTCTGGAGACAAGGACTAATCTGCAAACTGATTCGTGCCATCCCATGCCAAAAGGTAACCAAACTCATTGATAGCATGCTCACCGACAGACCTTTTCACGTCACAATGGGCAACGTAAGAAGTGTTCAAATGAAGCTCAGCAATGGACTGCCACAGGGATCTGTTTTGGCACCCTTACTCTTTAATTTCTACATCGCGGACCTACCTAGGACAACTTCGCAGAAATTTGGCTACGCTGACGATTGGGCCATTGCAGTAAGACATAATAACATGAATGTTACAGAAACAATACTGACGGATGACCTTGCTGTTATGGGTGAATATTTTCGCAAATGGAGGCTACGGCCCAATGCAACGAAAACTGAAGTGTGCTGTTTCCATCTGAATAATGCCCAAGCCAACAAAAAACTCTCCATTCACTCATAACTCAACACCAAAATATCTTGGAGTGACCAAAATATCTTGGAGTTTGGGTGTGTGTATTTAACAAAATAAATGCTTATTGTCCATGTGGACAGATTGTTGTTATCAATGGAGTTAAAAAAGAACATACTAAGCTACGAAATAAAATGTATATGCTTACCCCATGCATCTGAGTATTAGACTCTTTAGCCACCTGAAAAAGTGGAACTCGAAGGCTAGTCCTGGTTTAACAGCAGGGTTAGCTGTTCCTATATACAACCACACTAAAAAGACTACACTCATACAAGCGAGAGCATAGTACCAGTTAACTAGCAGCATTATTACTATCTTGAAGGCCGCCTGAAAATAAAATTATTTGCGTTACAGTGCTTTTCTTTTGTATTATAATTATTAAATCAATTATAATAGTATATTATTCAACGAGCATGTAATGATGGCTATTACTCACGATGATGAAGTTTGCGACACGAGCCGTTGGCGAGTGTCGTAATTCATCAGAGTGAGTAATAGCCATTACATGCAAGTAGAATACTATACTTTTTCTACGACCTTTTTTATTTGGATTAGTAGAAAAATATAATTATCAACTACTAACATTAGTTAAAACGAAATATTTTATTTTTCATAAGAAAATATATTTTATATAAGTATGGCAACACTGTTAGAATTACAGTCGTTGAGCTTATGAAACAATAAACAGTTGTCATTATGTCATGGAATGGCGATGGCTATTAAAAATAAGACATATTTTAAGGCAATTACATGAAAAAGAACGTGTGCTCTCAATTAAAATCTATTGTACAATGAACAGTAAGTAAAACAGAATTCATTAATATGAATTTCATATCCGTAAGTCCTTTTACGAAATTAATACCGATTGTTTATTGTTTACCTTTTTATAACGTCAATGTTAAAATGTCAAATGTTGAAATTTAAACGTAAAAAATATACTAACCCATTGTTAAAGTTAAAAATCCTTTAAACATTTTTCAAATTTAATTGTTCATATAAATTACAATGAATATTTTATTAAATAAACAAGTTTAAGTAATTTTATTTGCTAATAGGTATATTAAGGGCCGGTTGTTCGAACGCTAATCAACATTGATCACTATCAAATACTTAATTCCTGTCACAACTGTCAATGTCAACTATGGTTGGGTTGCCGAAAACATAATTATTGATGACAATTATGAAATTAGTTAATCAATTATGTTAATAATTGTTATGTTAATTGACTAACTAATCTCATAATTATAATTAACTATGTTTTCAGCAACCCAACCAAAGTTGACATTGACAGTTGTGACAGTAATTAAATATTTGATAGTGATCAATGTTGATTAGCGTTCGAACAACCGGCCCTTAAAGTGCCATGCACCACTTGAATCTAACTTCAACCCGTGAGTAATGACCCGCGAGTAACTTCAGCCCGTGAGTAATGAATTATTACTCACGGGTAAAGTAATGGGTGTTATCTATTCAAAAATAGTGAATAATAAGTATATTATTAAACGGTCGTAGAAAAACAGTATTATCAATAACTTTCATCTAGTGAACAGAGTTTCTTATTTCGTCTGTTGACACAGGCGTCAATTCAGATCCTTAGTTGACTAATCTTTTTTTCCTGAACTTTTATCTTTTGTTATCATCATGTTACTCATTATGATTTTGTTGACTGTATAATTTTGTATAGAAATCTTCTACTACTCTTAGTAATTCATCTCTTTTGGAGATGATATTTCCATCTTTATACATACTTTAATTAATTTCATTGTTTTTGAAGTTATACTTCTTTAGGCGCGATCGAGAGTGAATTTTTATTATTCTGGGCGCATGCGCACACAGACAGTATAAAGTTCGTTGCTAATCTTTCGTGAATCTGATATTTTTATCAAGTATTTTTGTGGTCAAGGTCAAATGATACTCTTACACAAAAATGTCTGTTCCAAAATACTGGTTTGGAAATCCTTGTTATCATTCGTTAAATTATTATAGATAACTAAGCATAACGATAAATGATAACATTATTTGTATTTTTGTTAGATTTATTTATAATTATTAAAATGACATTTAACCTATTTTAATCTAACAATAAAACACTGAAAACGTTTGTTTTCTATACTTCCACAAAATGTATTATAACTATGTGACTACAGCTGTTTCGGCAGAGTGCCTTTCTAAAGTGATTTAGTTTACTATGTGTTTGCCTTTTTAAAGTCTTTAACTGAAGAGGTTGAGGAGTGGGGAGCTGTTTGTCTCGAGTTGGTCTTCAGAATTATATCTGTATTTTTCAATTTATTAATTTCCATAGATTCTAATAAAGATAGCTTAAGGCCATTATTTTGAATATGCAGAATTTGAAAGTCTTCAATAAAAGAATGATTATGATCTAGAAGGTGAAGTGCGTATGTAGAAATGTCTGTTTTTCTATTGTTGAAAACCCTTTTGTGTTCTGCTATCCGTTTGTCAAAGGTTCTGCAAGTTTGACCGATGTAAGTTTTCGGACAGTCACCACAAGTTAGTTTGTAAACACTACTCTGTAGTTGCTTTCTCTTTCGGCTCTTATTGTTCTTAATATATTTGCTTAAGTTGTTGTTAGTTCTGAAAGCTGGTGTTATTCCTTTGTTTTTTTATGTATCTGGCTATTTTTGTTGTTATCTTGCCAGTATATGTGATAGAGCAGAAGGTACTGGGTTCTTTCTGTGGTGGTGGATAGACTAATTTCAGGTCTTTCTTATGGAGTTCTTGGTTTAAAATTTTGTTAATTATTTGTTCGTTATAGCCCTTGTTTACTGCTATTTTCTTAATGATGTTCAGTTCTATCTCGAAGTTATTTTTTGACATGGGAATTTCTGTCAGTCTATGTATCATGCTATGGTATGCTGCTAATTTGTGTTGTGTATGATGGGATGATGAATTGTGTAAAGTTGTGTCAGTATGGGTGGGTTTATGATATACGGAGAACTCATGTTTGTTGTGTAGTCTGGTAATTGTTACGTCTAGAAAGTTTATGAACTTATTCTGTTCTGTTTCTATTGTAAACTCAATATTACTATAAAGTGAATTAATTTATGATAGAAATTGGTCAAGTTGCCTGTTAGTTCCTGTAAAGCATACTAGTATATCATCCACGTATCTCCACCAATATAAGAACTGTTTAAATACGGGATGTTTAGAAATTGTTGTTTCAAGCTGGTTCATAAATATATCTGATAGCAATGGGCTTAGGGGATTACCCATAATATACCTATATATTTATTAACCAGCTTGAAACAACAATTTCTAAACATCCCGTATTTAAACAGTTTTTATATTGGTGAAGATACGTGGATGATATACTAGTATGCTTTACAGGAACTAACAGGCAACTTGACCAATTTCTATCATACATTAAGTCACTTTATAGTAATATTGCGTTTACAATAGAAACAGAACAGATTAAGTCCATAAACTTTCTAGACGTAACAATTACCAGACTACACAACAAACATGAGTTCTCCGTATATCATAAACTTACCCCCCATACTGACACAAAACTATACACAATTCATCATCCCATCCTACACAACACAAATTAGCAGCATACCATAGCATGATACATAGACTGACAGAAATTCCCATGTCAAAAATGGGTGCGTTCGGACGACCACAGCGGCTGGACAGCTGAGCCAGCGGTAGCGTTTAGACGACACTGCTGGAAGTCAGCCGCTGAGAGATTTACTAAGCTTTCCCTATCAGCGCTGGATACAACTACTCAGCCGATTTCTGCTGACAGTCAGCCGCTGTGGTCGTCCAAATGCACTCAATAACTTCGAGATAGAACTGAACATCATTAACCAAACAGCAGTAAACAATGGCTATAACGAACAAACAATTAACAAAATTTTAAACCAAAAACTCCATAAGAAAGACCTGAAATTAGTCTATCCACCACCACAGAAAGAACCCAGTACCTTCTGCTCTATCACATATACTGGCAAGATAACAACAAAAATAGCCAGATACATAAAAAAAGAATGTGTGTGTACTTTGTACGCACGTAAGCAGATATTCTTCTATTATATAATAGGTAATTTAAACCAGTGGCAGCCGGTCAGGGTCGGCAGTGCCGACCCACACATTTATAGATATAGATTTTTTAAATATTTGTATCTGTGAAATAAAAAAAAATCTATCAGATAATACAGACTAAATTTTATTCATGGTTTTTAAAAGAATTTGATCAATCCGAGCGTTAAGTGATCCCTGCGCATAACAGACTTCTCAAAAAATGAATGATCCGAGCCATTTATCTGACTTTTCGGCTAGCCGTCCCTAACATCCGTAGCTTGACAATTTACACGTAAAACTCAACGACATAACAAGTCGATGAGCAAGCGAACATTACTTCTCTCCGTGGGCAATAGCAGATACGGCATAGCAGGTTAAGCGGCAAGTACGGCACATTTCGGTCTGCCGGTCAGTGTTTCATTTGGAAGCATGCATCGGTAGAAATTGTCAAAAATAATCACGCCGTTTTACGTCGTTTAATTGATATTGTAATTTTTTTAAGTTGTCAGGAATTATCATTTAGTGGACATGATGGATCGAAGCATTTGTTAAAAATCAAAGTAATTATAGAGAATTAATAAAATTGTTTTAGAAATACCTATTTACTTTCTGATTCGAAGTGTATTCGTAATATAGAATGAACTAATACATATAATCAAATAGTTAAATTTTGAATAACGTTGTTGAATCTGAGATTTAGAAAACCATTTGCTTTTCACTGAAAGTAGATGAAACTTCTAATTATCATGTCATTGTCATTCACAATTATCAATTATTTTGTTCGATACGCGTTACGTGGTAATATTTATGAGAGGTTTTTAGGTTTTAGAGATGTGAGTAAAAGCAATAAGGCAGAATATATTTTTGGTGTTTTAAAGAACAGATTCAAATTTTTTGATACCAAAAATAAATTGGTAGGGCAAACTGGGGCAATCTTATGACGGCGTTGCTGTGACGAGTGGTGAATTGAATAGTCTCCAGGCAAAAGTTAAAACTATTGCATCACAAGCTTTATTTACTCACTATTATGCGCATATAATGAATTTAGTTTTACACGATACGTGTAAAAAAATAAAGAATATCGTCTTTTCTTGCCAGTTTAGCTCACCTAAACGGATTACTGCTTTAGAACAAATTTGTTTCGAAAAAAAAAAAGCGAACAGTTTGTCAGACGCGATGAAATTTTAAATCTCGGTTAGTTTTATCTAAGCAGATTATCTCTTATAGTTTTAGTATCTGTAGCAGATTTTCGTGAACAGTTTTTGGAAGTTTTTGATTTTATTATCGAAGGCGATGATTTTGAAAGTGGCGATACCTCGATCCGTGAAGCAATCGGTTTGAGAACTTTATTAAATACTAACGACTCAATATTTTTTTAAATATTTTTAAGACAGAGTTTGCCCAAGATATTCCTTGTTGTTCAAAATCAGTCAACTGACATTATTTATTCTAAAAATAGAATACGAAAGCTGGTGCAAAATCTCAGAGATTTTCGTAATGATAGTAGTTTCCAATATATACGCAGTGACGTTTTGGATTCGCTTGATATTTCCGAACCACCCCAAAAAAGACAACGACATGATACATATCTCGAAAAACGAGTAAGTATATCTTGAAATTTTGGATACCTACTATTATATGCAAATAGATACTCGTTTTTCGAATTTTGAAGATTTGCAAATTTTTGACCTCTTTGACGATTTAAAATTTAAAAGTTACGCTCGCCAAAGAATTTCCAAGATATTTATTATTACAAGTTAGGTACTTAAAAATTATGCTGGTCCAAATATTTTCAGAAAGTGGGATAAGTTGCACAATATGTATGTATAATTCTATGTAGTAAGTACTGCAATTCATTACAACAAACTGTTTATCAATTTTCTTATTACCACCAATTTCTGCCTAAAAAAAAACGGGATTTACCTTGTCTCAAAAGAATCAACACGTATTGTCTAAACACCATGAAACAAGAGAGAATGTACATCAAATAAAAAAAAGCAAAAAACAACAAAATTTCCTATGATGAATTAAGCCTTTTAGTTTGATGGTATACCTATATGAGGAGACAAAAAACCTTGCCGACCCTGTCTCCAAGGCCACGAGCCGCCACTGATTTAAACGAAGTAAATATACTTAAAAGGTTATTTGTACTTATTTTATTTAAAAATCAAACTAACTTTCTTATCTACCACTTTCAAAAAAGAAGAATATCTTCAAAAATTATATAATAATATACTTACAATCATAAAATCTATAAAAAAAATTAAAAAAAATAATAACTTGCTTGGGGCTTGAACCCACTTCACGTCTACCGCGCCGTACGAAAGTTGACGGCATTTCAAACTGCACTACATTCGCGTATACGTCATGTGGGAATATACACAAACTAAACGTTTACACCATAAATTTATATGAATTTAATAAAATTATTAGTTTGATTTTTGTCGAAATAAAATACAACAAAATATAGAGTATGTAAATTAAAGCATTGTCTACTAATAGGTAACTACATTATTTTGTTTACATTTTCCAAATAGATAGGTATTGAAACTATTAGGTATTTCCAACTGAAACATTTAGAATTACGTACCTGCGGCTTTTCAAAACTATTTAAAAGGTCACTATAATTATAAATTTGATTTTATTTCTGTCCATACATCAATAAAAACTAATATTATACAATATTTTTGTTTACCGATAACCTCCATATTGAACAATTATTGACAGATCATTTCAAAATTTCAACACCCAATCAGAGCCCGTATAACGATTAATACCATACTGTCGGTGTGCGCATGCGCGCGGATCAATCAAATTTTACCCTCAATCGATTCGCCGCTAAAAAAGAATATATTCAAAAAGAACGGAATAACACCAGCTTTCAGAACTAACAACAACTTAAGCAAATATATTAAGAACAATACGAGCCGAAATAGAAAGCAACTACAGAGGGGTGTTTACAAAATAACTTGTGGTGACAGTCCGAAAACTTACATCGGTAAAACTGGCAGAACCTTTGACAAACGGATAGCAGAACACAAAAGGGCATTCAACAATAGAAAAACACACACTTCTACATACGCACTTCACCTTCTAGGTCATAATTATTATTCTTTTAATGAACAGTTTCAAATTCTGCATATTCAAAATAAAGGCTTTAAGCTATCTTTATTAGAATCTATGGAAATTAATAAATTGAAAAATACAGATATAATTCTGAAGACCAACTCGAGACAAACAGCTCCCCACTCCTCAACCTCTTCAGTTAAAGACTTTAAAAAGGCAAACACATAGTAAACTAAATCACTTTAGAAAGGCACTCTGCCGAAACAGCTGTAGTCACATAGTTATAATAAATTTTGTGGAAGTATAGAAAACAAACGTTTTCAGTGTTTTATTGTTAGATAAAATGAACTTCCATCAAGTAACGGTCGAATCCATCAATTAGTTTTTAATATTCATTAGTGTTTTTCTTTATTTCAATTACGAGGTATTATGTGTTGTATAAATTCAGAAAGAACATGACTAGTTTTCTGACTAACAAAATACTTACGCCAAATAAAGATAGCCACCTATTACACAAATTTGAATACCAGTTTTTCTGCTTGGAGTGAATATTGATTTTTGGTGCTATAGGTGTCTGTTCACTACTTTCTTCAGGACTACTTATTGAATTTGAACTCGATTCACCCTAAAAAAAAATACGAAATAAATTTGGGAATTGTTTGAAAATAAAAAGTATCGGATAATTCTTCCTCTTTTAAGCTTATCTGCTAATTTTATAATATAAAAACAAATAATATAAAATAAAACAAAAAAAAAGATGGTTTAGAATTTTAGTTCTTTTTGTTTTAGTTTATACTTTATTCACTTTTGTGGATATGAAAGGAAATAATTCTCTAAAATTATTATCACGGTGAATGACAGGACGTGAAATGCAATTTAGATTTCCCTTGTCGAGTATTTCGCCACTCTGTTATGCTTTATTTTTCCAACTTAAAAAGCTCAGAGGATAAATAATTTCGAATTTTATTTGCCGACTTATTTGACTTTCGACCAATAATATAATTTTTATAACATTTAAATAAAACAAAGTCAATGGAAAATAAACATACGTGAGTGAACTCCAGAAATACAGAACTTTGTTTAGATGCTATAGGATGTCAGACGAATGTGATTAAAAAAATACTGTTTTAAAGCTAGATAAAGAATGTTTTATTTATCAAGCAAGTACGCCACATATTACTAGTATGCTAGTATTGAAAGAGGCCTTGTATATACTCTTTCCATGATCGTACTTTTTTTTCGTTGTCTGCTGCTATCTGCCCGTTGCCGTCAATAGCTGGGCACACGCGGAGAGGATTTCTGAACGATCTATCCCTACGATCAGATCTGTCATTCCTCTTAAGTTTCTTTCTGACATCGTTTGGAGATGCCATTTATCCATGTAGTTGCTGGTCTTTCTTGTTTTCGTTTTTCTGTAGGGTCCATTCTAATACTTTTTTTTGGGTATTATCCGGTAATTATTCTACATGTTTCATTTAACGCCGTGGTGACTTGTTGGGCGTGTCTAGATTTACCCCAGACGGGACAAGCATATTCCTCTGTTGAGAAACATAAGGCCTCAGCTGTTGACTTTAAGACCTGGGGGTCTGCAACCCACTTGCTCCCTACAAGTTTCCGGAGAAGGTTGTTTCTCGTAGAAACCATTTGTCTTGTGCTCCGACAGTGGAATTTATACGTTAGTGACCGGTCTAGTATCACTCCAAGATATTTGGGCCTATCAGTATGTTCCAAGCGTTGTCCCTCCCAAGAAACATTCAGTTTTACATGCGCCAGATGGTTGTTGAGATGGAATGCACTTACTTGGGTTTTAGTAGGGTTTAGCTTAATGAGTTTTGTTTGTAGTAAGTTGACATCATGTTTAAAGCCTCTTCCATTGTTGACTCTACTTGTGTGAGTGTTTTCCCCTTTACGGCGATACCAAGGTCGTCAGTGTAAACAAAACTCTCAGTCTGGGGGTGCATTGGTTGGTCGTTGGTGTAGATGTTAAATAGGGACGGCGCTAGAACGCTTCCTTGAGGTAGGCCATTTTTCTGGTTCTCCATCTGCTCTTCGTTCCATTTAGCACAACGTAGAAGCGTCTATTACATAACAGTGATCTAATGCTATTTACCAGGTCATAGTCAAGCACAGTGTTATATATCTTAGTTAGCAAGGTTCTGTGGTTTATCGTATCATAGACCGCTGTGAGCGTAACATAGAAAAGTGTTTATTTGATGTTTATAACGATAATAATACATTTCGTCAAAATTTGTTATTATTCCCTTTGCAACTAAAAATTGCATATTGTTCGTTTTTCATAATAATTATGAAAAACGAACGCAATTTTTAGTTATTATTAGCGTTCAAGTGTGTGTAAGATCAATGGATACTACACCAGAGAAAGCCGCCCAAGTTAATGCATTAATAGAAAAAGGACTTTGCCAGCGAGCTGTTGCTGTACAACTGGATACTGCAATCGCCAGTTAACTTGGCGACAGAATACGCACAACATCACAGAGACTGATGACCATCCATTAAGCGACTCTGCAATTTTGGGTTTGTGCGTCTCGCCAAGTTAACTGGCGATGACTATATGACACGAGCGGCAGTTGGAATAGTATTCCAACGTTATGAGGAGACTGGATCCGTTCGTAAACGACCTAGAACAGTTAGAATGGATCATCTGAACTGGACGTTGGAACAATGGGGATCTGTTTTTTTTTTCAGATGAGAGCAGAATATGCCTCTATGGTAGCGACCGAAGAGGGAAAGTGTACCGAAGACGAGGAAAGTGATTTGCAGAATGCTACATTAAAATAGTAATCGGTGATCTGAATGCAAAAATCGGAAGGGAAGATATATATCTACCGCACATCGGTAAATATAGTCTCCATAATAATACCAATTCGAATGGACACCGAGCAGTCACCTTCGCAGCCGCAAAGAACATGATCGTAGGAAGCACATGTTTTCTACACAAAAAAATACATATGGGAACTTGGACCTCGCCCGATGGATTAACGAACAACCAAATTGATCATATGCTCATAGATGCTAGACATTTCTCAAACTTGATGGATGTCCGGACCTATCGAGGCGCCAATATTGATTCAGATCACTTTCTAGTTGGCACAAGAATTCGAGCTAGAATCTCAAACGCGAAGAAGGAGAGAAGTACCAAAACAACGCGCCTTAATATTGAACTCCTCAAAAATCCGCAAACGGTAGAAAGGTTTCAAAACTATATCGAAACTAACTGCATAATTAATGAGAATCTAACAATCAGCGAACAATGGGAAATGTGTAAAAATAATATTAAAGACGCAGCAAATAATATTCTAGGGCCAGAGAAACCACCATCACGCAATGACTGGTTCGATGCTGAGTGTGAGGACATTACAAGAAGAAAGAACGATGCATATAAACAGATGCAGCACAGGAAAACCCGAGAAAAACAACAAAAATATAAAGACCTTAGAAGAGAAGAGAAGTGCATTCATAGAAGAAAAAAGAGAACTTATGAAAATAGAATACTAGAAGAACTTGAGGCATTAAAACAGGAAAATCAAACAAGAAAATTCTATAAAACTCTGAATAATGCAAGAAAGGAATTCAAACCAAGGCTAAGACTATGTAAGGATAAGGAGGGGCCCATACTCAATACAAAAGAAGAAATATTGAAAAGGTGGGTGGAACACTATAAAGAACTACTTACCATCGAAGTAGAAGATCCAAATCAACCGAACCCAAGAGCAACCAACAATACACCATTAGAGCCTCCATCAATTCAAGAAGTACGGGATGTAATAAAACACCTAAGAAATAATAAATCTCCAGGAAGTGATGGTATATCCGCGGAACTTATTAAATATGGAGGTGCTACCCTGACTAATCAAATATATAAAATAATACTAAGAGCCTGGAATGAGGAACAAATCCCGGAAGAGTGGTGTCTTGGAATCGTTTGCCCGCTACACAAAAAGGGTGATCAATTGGAATGTAGAAACTATAGGGGAATAACCCTCCTTAATACAGCTTACAAAATATTTTCGAGCATCTTATATGGTCGCCTAAGTGCATATTCAGAGGAGCTTCTTGGAGAATATCAAAGTGGTTTTAGGCCTGGTCGATCAACAACAGACCAGATCTTTGTGCTAAGACAAATACTGGAAAAAACCAATGAATTCAATATCGACACTTATCATCTTTTCGTAGATTTTAAATCGGCCTATGATAGTGTCCTAAGAAATAAATTGTATGAAGCCATGGATGAATTCCACATCCCTGACAAACTGATAAGATTGGTTAAGGCTACAATGCGTAAAGTCGTTTGCAAAGTTGAAATACAGGGCGAACAATCACAGGCGTTTGAAACGAATATTGGGCTGCGACAGGGAGATGCGCTGGCGTGTCTCCTCTTCAACATAGCTCTGGAAAAGGCGGTCAGAGATGCCCGAATAGACAACAGAGGAAATATTTTTAATAAATCATCCCAAATTTTGGCATATGCCGATGACGTGGACCTAGTTGCCCGCACAACACGCAAACTAGAAGAAATGTATACCACCTTCTCAAATGCCTCAAAAAATATGGGCCTGACAGTAAACGAGGAGAAAACTAAGATGGTGGCATCAACACCCAACAATAGAGCCATAAACATCGGTCACCAATTCTCTGTTGATAACTCTACCTTTGAAGTGGTGGACAAATTCACATACTTAGGCTCCCTGATCACCAAGGAAAACGTCATGACAGAAGAAATCAAGCGAAGGATAATCCTAGCGAACAAATGCTATTTTGGACTGAGTAGACATATGAGAAGCAGAAACTTAAGCCAAAAAACAAAAATAACCATATACAAAACCCTTATACAACCAGTGTTGACATATGGATCGGAGACATGGACCATCTCCAAGGCAGATGAAAACCTTCTGCTTATATTTGAACGAAGGATCCTGAGAGGCATATTCGGTGGCATCTGTGAAAATGGTATTTGGAGGAGGAGGTACAACTACGAGGTATACCACAGATATAAACATATATTTGGTGGAAAAGACGTAGTATCTCTTATAAGAATAGGACGACTAAGATATGCAGGACATCTAGCAAGATCACAGCATAACAACCCTCCTAGAAGAATCCTTATGTCACAACCTGTGGGAAGTAGAAATAGGGGTAGGCCAAAACTTAGATGGAAAGATGGTGTAGATGAGGATGGAAGAAAAATAGGCGCAGTAAACTGGCAACGGTTGGCAATGGATAGGACTGACTGGCGTAATAGACTTGGGAAGGTCGAGGCTCTTTCATAGGGCTGTAGCACCATTGATGATGATGATCATTGAAGAGCGTAGTCCTTATGGAGGTGGTTCCTGCATGATCTGGGGTGCAATTTCTATGAGGACCCGAACCGACCTTGTTTTCGTTCGTACGGTTAAGCGTCTTCACGAGCGAGGAAAACGGTCCCTTTTACGTTGACTACAGTGGAGACGAATTTATTTTTATGTAAGACAATTCAAGGCCGCATACCTTAAGAATCGTGCAATATTACATTACCGAAGTTGGTGTTCGGGTCATGGAATAGCCAGCGTGCAGTCTAGACCTCAATCTCATAGAACAATTATGGGATGAGCTAAAAAAGAATTCGAGCTAGACTTCATATTCCAAAGTCGATCCCAGAGCTTATAGTCGCAGTAGAAGAAGAGTGGCTTAATATCCCGCAATAAATAATAGCAAACTTGATTAGATATATGGCTAATCGTATGAGAGAAGTTATTAATGCAAGAGGAGGGCATACCCATTATTAAAACATTGAACTGTTAAAAAATTTTAATTGTCAAATACCCGTTTTGTGTTAACAATAAAAAAGTTAATTTGCTTGATGCATTAATTTGCTAAATGCTAAACATAAGAAGCCGAAATAAATTTTCATAAAAATGTATACATCATGTATATATATATCATGTTAAAGCATATTAATTAATGATCTTTCAAACAGTATCTCCTTTTTTTATCCGAGTAATAGTTTCTCAAAAAATATAGTTTAAGGGACTAGCCTAGTGTAAAACTACGAAATTCATATACTTTTTTGGGATTTTCCAAAATAAAAAGTACTGTACCAATTTTTTTTGAAAATTTGCATGAGCATTTGATATTAAAAAAGGTACATGTAAAACAATTTTCGTAAAAAAATATTGAAAATTAAACGATTTATGCGCCATATACTGGCACCGTGAAAATAAAAACATAGCTCCACTGCTGCAGTAATTGGGACTAAAAGAGATCCTGAAACATAAAATTTTAAAGTTATTATTGAAATACAAGTTATTTTCTATACCTTCAACTAGGGGTGTTTTGATCGGATAAAAATGTCAATTTGGCGGTTTTTGAAACTGAAAATGTTTTAGCTAATTAAAAAAAAAAAAAAAGAATGTGTGTGTACTTTGTACGCACGTAAGAAGTTATACTTCTATTATATGATTTAAACGAAATTAATATACTTTTTATTTATATTTTGTTTAAATATTAAACTAATTTATACTTACTAGTTCTCAAACATTTTTATTAGAACAGTGCCAAAAATTAAAATAATAAAAGAATAAAACACACACAAACACAGTAAACAAGCCACAAATGATGTCTGAACATTAATTGTCGAAAATTTTTTTAACTAAATACGTATTTTCTGAAAATACAATTATATAATAAATATACTTACAATCATAAAATGTATTAAGAAAACAAAAAAGAAAGTTTCTATTGGGACTCTAACCAGCGCTGATAAGAGCGGTTGGTATTGGAATTCATTCGCCTTCTCCGCTTAGCCACAGACACTATGTGTCATTATTTACGAAGATCGACTAACTAAACGGATTAAACTTGTGATATTTTGAAAATTGATCAAATTATTTTAATTTTGAATTGAAATGATTTAGAATTGAAAAAATACAACAAAACATAGAGTAAAAAAACAATATATTAGGTGAATATTGATAGAAATTTTGATGGTAATCAAATTATATAAATAAAAGTATTACATACTATGTATTTTGGCAGATCAAATAGGTAGGTTTATACCCATGATACATTAACAATTATTACGTACCTGTTGCTTTTAAAAACTATTTAAGAGTCACTACAATATTATAAACTTTTTTGTTTCTGTCCTCACAACAATAAAACTAATATATTATACATTTGTTTACCTTTACCTTTACCTCCAAACCACAGCTGCCATATCGGATAATTTTTGACATGTCATTTGAACATCCAATCAGAACAAAGTTATAATGCGCATGCGCCGGGCTGATAGGTTTTAACATATAAAAAAATCACCCTCTATCGCCGGTAAAGAAGTATAACTTCAAAAATTTCAACACTTCGTCATTTTTCCAAATTTTAATATTTTTCAAAAATCCTATTTGATGGTATAGGAAATAACCTTTATTTCAATAATCACTCTTAAATTTTATGTTTCAGGATCTCTATTAGTCCCAATCACTGGAGCAGTGAAGCTATGTTTTTATTTTCACGGTGCCAGTAGATGGCGCATAAATCGTTTAATTTTCAATATTTTTTTATGAAAATTGTTTTACATATACTTCTTTTTATAATAAATGCTCATGCAAATTTTCAAAACAATTGGTACCGTACTTTTTATTTTAGAAATTCCCAAAAAAAGTATATGAATTTCGTACTTTTACACTAGGATAGCCCCTTAAGTCAAAAGTTTCAATTGTACAGATTTAAGTTTATTTTTGTACAGGTTGGATTAGATTATTTACTCACCCTGAGATTTTTATGTCTTGTGCGTTCAGGAAAAAGTCTATCCAAATCACTGTCTTCGCTAACTAAAGTCTGCTGGACCCTGGGCCTGTGGAATCTCTGTTCCCTTTGGTGTTGTATATCAAACGTTTGTGCTAGGGCGAAGTAAGCATAGTCGATGCAAGCGTACGTTAATAGAAAAGGCATTGTTACTATGGGAGCTAATGTATTTATCTCCCCAATAAATATAAAAGTAAAAGTCACAATAGCTACTACAGCCATTGAATATAAGGGCACTTTGTTTGGTCCTCTCTAAAAACAAAAAAAAATCATAAATTCAATAATAGATTACTTCTATTGAAAGAATACTTTCATTCATATGCGAATAGGTGAGTCACAATTCTAAGAAGTATTTTACTATTTTACCACTATTACTACATAACGGAAATTTCCAGAAAGTACCACGCACAAACCTTATGGAAATTAGGTCCCAGTGGATTTCGTTCATACGTTGGGAAAATACTTTTCAAAGTATTCTGATAAAAAGTTCTCATGGGCACAACTCAATCGAATGAAGGATTTTCAAGATATAGAGGCACAAACTCGGAAAATTATAAGATTTACTGGGTAATATTCCAATTCCCTGAGTTACTGGTTATCTGGCAACATGTAGAAGTTTGGATCAAGGAAAAGCACTAGTAGTCTAGGATTTTTTCCTCGCTATCCAATAATGACCTTTACTTTGACCTTGACCTTCAACGGACGTCATCTTCTAGAGTTTCGAGGGTTTTCAGCATTAAATTGATATAAACAGATTACTCATAGGTTTTTGGGACTAAACACGAATATGCCATCAGAATTGACCTCCGGAGGACGTGGTGGCCAGGGCCACTGCAAGTGTTTTCGGCATTGAATTGATGCAAGTGAATTACTGGAGGGTTTTTTGAGGTCGCTAAACACGAATATGCCACCAGAATCGACTCCCCCCGGTTTCCAAGGTCAATGAAAGGCGCTCCTGGAGTTTCGAGGGTCTTTGGTACTACATTAATGCAAACGGATTAGTTATAGGTTTTTGGTGTTGTTGAACACGAATACGTGATCAGCACAGACACAGGAGAACCTGTTGCCTAAGACAGGTTATCTTCTGGAGTTAAAAACCTAAGAGTAATCCATTTGATTCCTCCGAAACTCTGTCGATTATTTTTGATGGATGCACTGGCGAAGCGTCCATGTAACCACTGTTACCATTGGTAACAGTTAAAATCTTGCAAATAAATATTTTATGACGATGAATAATTCTATTTACCAATATTTTTACCAATAGAAATATATTATTATATTATGTGGTAATAGTACCTAACTCAGTAAATAGCCAACTACTCGTAGACACGAAAATATTGGCGAGTTTATGTGGCCCAGTTCACTTTATTATACTCTGTTACCAGACTCATTTCTGGTTACAATGGTTATATACCCACGCTGGCGCTCGGGACCGGCTAGTGACTGAAAATTTTGAAGAAACGACGGCATAAGCGCGCTGTGTATCAGTAGCGCTGTTACCAGATTTAAAATTGGTGACAGTACCTATAAAAAGTGTGCGTGCAGTTAACCATGGATGAGTGTCGCTTCTTAATCGATCAACTACTTGAAAAGTAATTCTCCTTGTATAATTTTGAAGAAAAAAATTAGATTAAAAATGAAATACCTATTTTAAACAATTTAAAAAAGGAATCAACAAAAGTAGTTCGATATTTTAAATTTAGTTGGTACAGTGAAAATCCTTGGTTATATTATGGTTGCAAGAAAAATATACTGTATTGTTGGCCATGTCTTCTGGTTTCTACAGAAAAATGGGTGGACAAGGTTCACGATTTAAATAGTGTTAGATTTTTAAAAAGGAGACATGAAATTTCTCCGTTACCTACATGTAAGATGTATATACCCAATTTGATTCAGTTTGGCAAAACAAAAATCAAAAGTTCTCCTCACCAAGCTTTTAAAGCAAATATTGCTAAACATAATGAGTTTGTTAAAAAAATAGATAGGTATATCCTTAGCACACTTATAATAGATACTGTATGTTTTTGGGCCAAACAAGAACTAGCGTTTCGTGGTCATTTTGAGTGCGACGACTCTGACAATCCAGGCAATTACAGGGAATTGTTAACATTAATTGCCAAAAAAGATCAAAAATTTTGTCAACATCTAGAAACATCTGTTTTTTCGAGAGTTTCAAGTGATATACAAAATTATATTATTGAAGCTACATTCACCGGCACAAAATTCCGCCACCCAAAATTTTTGATTAAGTTTGACAATTTATAACTTTATTATTTGTGCTCCGATTTTCAATATTCTTACACCAGTTTGTAGGTACATGTATTCATATTGTTTGGTATTATTCCGGTAACAAAAAAATTTGCTTGCATGTCATTGTACAGGGGTGAAAGGAAGCATTGTATTTTCTCCTAATTTTAAAAAATTCTGTGGCAAAATGGAATAGCTGATTTTGTTTCATAGTCCTGTCATATTTTCCCGGAGGCATCACCAACATTTTGTTTTTTGAATTATCCGAATATCTTTTTTCTTGTAAGAGCTGTACCATTTTTTGTAAATAAAAACACTGATTGACTCATACAATTGAGGTTGGATTGATAAGATTAGAATGGCCCACATGCAGCCCAGATCTCAATCATATTGAGCATTTATGGGATATTGCCGTCATCCTAGGTCTCCAGAAAATTTGGTACAGTTATGGTCCTGGTAGAGGAATATCGGGCTATTCCCCAGGCAAGGAAAACACATCTTTATTAGATGCTAAACAAATTGCGAGCAGTCGTTGCTGCAAGAGGTGGACATAACCGCTATTGAATTATTTTGTTTTGTTGTTAAATTTGTTTTGTTTTGTTAATTTTAGTGCGTTGGTATTTTTAATTAAATAAACCTTCAAAGCAGTGTTTTTAATTACAGCTCTTACAAAAAAAGAGATATTCAGATAATTCAAAAAACAAGACCTTAGTGGTACCTCCAGGATAATACAAAAGGAGTATGAAACAAAATCAGCCATCCAATTTTTCCACAGAATTTTTTAAATTTAGGAGAAAAAACAACGCTTACATTCACCCCCGTATAATGCCATCTAAGCAAAAAATTTTGTTACCGGAATAATAGCAATTGACATCAATACATGTACCTACACACTCGTGCAAGAATCTTTAAAATCGAAGTACAAACAATAAAGTTATAGATTGTCAAACTTAATCAAAAATTTTGGGTGGCGGAATTTTGTGCCGGTGAGTGTATATATACATTTAGCCGTACCTTCATTTTTTTAAATAAGATTTTTTGCATCTGGTTTTGGTAACACTTCAGAAAAAGTCACGCGTCGCCACTGGATGGATGGTATATCTCTGTTGGTTATAACATAATATAGCATAGATCTTGTATATTTGTGTTGGTCTCTGTGGTCAAAAAATGTGTTGTTTATTCTACATAAGTTCGTTATTCGTGCAGAAGTTTATCATCAGTTCTCCATTTTCGTTTTTAACATTCTCGTTTTTTTGCTTAATCCGGGTATCGCTCGGTTGCCCATTCGAGTGTTAAGATTCCCCAGTATTATCATCTTTCCTTCAACTTGATCTACTACTTGTTTTAATTCGTCATAAAATATTTAACTTGTTAGAGACTTATTATTTTCTGAGACGTATACTGCGGTGATGTTCAGGTCTTCATTATCCAGTCTTATCTTTGCGGTTGCAATCCTTTCTGATACGTATTGACACTCTTTGACACTGCCTGGTATAATTGCAGGGTGAATCAAGTAGCTCTGCGGATACCAAGCCGGTCCAAAGCCCGGATAAAATGTGGAGGATGATCGGCAAGGTTATTAACCTTCCAATGGTAAAAACGGATACTGTTCAAAGAAACAATGTGAAGCCTCCTAACCGGATTGATAATAGGTTTGTTCTAGCAAACAGTCAAACTAGTAAGAAACCCTCAGCAAACAGTTGGTCAGTGAGAGAACATAATATAGTCACCAGTGCTATCCCCTCTACTCGCGCTGGTCCACTATTCGCTTATGGTTTCAAACCGTTTGAAACTGATGCTAGAACAAACCTAATATGAAGACGAACACGGCAAGAAAACAAGAAGATATTATTAATAAACAATTATGAAAAAAATGTTTTTAAGAAACGCTTTTCTTTAGTTACGAGTGACAAAAATTAAACATCAACTAAAAAGCAAAAAATAAAAAAATTAAAAATCTAACGCATTTATCAAAGAAAAGCGTGGCGCATCTTCATCGAATAAACGGTTTTCACACCACGCTTTTCTTTAACGAATGAGTTAGATTTTTTCAATTTTTTTTTTATTTTTTGCCTTTTAGTTGATTTTCTATAATATGTTTAATTTTAGTCACTCGTAACTAAAGAAAAGCGTTTCTTAAAAATATTTTTTCATAATTTTTTATTTTTTACTTTTTAGTCTTACACTTTTCAAACATTAAAATATATCGTCATGTTTATTAAAATATGTATAAAACATATTATGATGTACAAACATGAAAAGCAGTCGGAATCGGCAAAAAATTTGAAACTTTATTGTTTATTTATGAAGCATAACGTAAACAATTAACGTAAAACGTGAAATTATGTATAGTTCATATAATTAGCTACAATCTGTATAAGTTTCAAATTTCTTCATTGTAAAAAAAAAGAGAATTTAAGCATTTTCCGTTAAAATCGTTTTTTATTTAAACAATTAATAAACAAAAAAATTTTTATTGACTATTCGTGTATTGTTTCCGCGAATGCATATGTCTGCAAATTTTTAGTCATTTGCATTGAAGAAAAGGAATTCAAATTAACGTCCAAAGATTTGACCCAACCGATTGAACTAAAGAAAAGCGTTTAATTAATTAATACGACAAAACGAATTCTAATGTTAATTGTAGCACAAAACGTCTCTACCGGTGGTTTTTCTAAGACTACGTTAAAAATACGAATTTTTTGAATTCGAGTTTTGGTTGAAGTTTTGTTTCGTATCGTATTAAAATTTGACACGAATAAACGCCGATTTATATATAAACAAATATATGAGCGTATGAAACTTTATTGTTTATTTATGAAGCATAACGGAAACAATTAACGTAAAAAGTGAAATTATGTATAGTTCATATCATTAGCTACAATCCGTAAAAGTTTCAAGTTTCTACATTGTAAAAAACAAGAGAATTTAAGCATTTTTCATTAAAATCGTTTTTTTTTTATTTAAACAATAAACATTAACAAAAAATTTTATTTACTATTCGTGTATTGTTCCCGCGAATGCATATGTCTGCAAATTTTCCTTCATTTGCATTGAAGAAAAGTCAATCAAATTAACGTCTTAAGATTTGATGCAAACTATTGAAGTAAAGAAAAGCGTTTAAAAACGAAAATCACGTTTTTTGAGATTATGTGAGAGTCTAAGGATCTGAAAATCTGAGTAAAGTTATCTTTTAATGTACATACCTTCTAATTTTTCAAAAAGAACTTAGGGCAATTGTCACCATCTTAACTGGAGTGCGTATCCTTTCTCTTTAATGGGTATTGTCATTTTAATAAGTTAAATTTTAACGAGCATATTATTTCACTAACGATAACTTACCCCTTTTCCGAGTGATCCTATTCCAGGTATAACATTTTCTAAAGCAATTGACTGTAGTACTCTAGGGGTGCCATACATAGCTCCCAAGCAACTTGACATAGACGACACATAAAGCCCAGCTAAAAATAAAACTCCAATGACAGATACATCTTCGGCTATCATAAAATTCGTTAAAAGAATAGCTCTTGTGCACGTAGCTCCCAAGAACAATATAAAAACGAGGTAGAGAAAGGTTGCTGTTCCGATTGCAGCTAATGTGCCGTTTGGGATGTTCGTCGATGGTGCTTTTAAGTCTCCACTCATGTTGATACCAGATAGAACTCCAGTTATTGTGGGGAAAAATACTCCATAAACTGTAAACCAACTGTAGCCTTCGGTATAGTTTGACCACATATTTTTCTCCATATTGTCGCTGACCCAACCTTCCACACCTTTATCTGTAACAAGAAATAATAATGCCATAAAATTAAAACTGAAAAAGATGACAGATTAGTATCTATTAAAAATTGGAAAAAATTGTTAAAGATGTTTCTGATCGAGAAAGAATTAGTTTTTGGACAAGTCTAGTAATGTTTCTGTCATGGAAGGAATACAACAGGACACAGTGTTAAAAACATAACAGGACACTACCAAGGAGTCACACACTTTGTCACACACTTTCCCCTATTGCATAGCGTTGCACCTTGGGACGACCTTAATTGCTCTGTTATCTATGACTGACAAACCAAACTAACCGGTTAAAGTTTATCACTTAGCCAACAGAGGGTAGTGTAGAATGATTGGCAACTTTTAAGAGAGCTGCGTGGGAGCTACAGAACAAAATACGAAATCATCATTTGTAAGTAATTTTTTGTTGTTTCAGTGTTTATTTTTTTTTAATTTTTACTCTTTAATGTATGGATAAACAAGACATTATAATATTATACTCTGAGATGTGCTCTACTCAATGCTATAATTATTTATCGTGTACAACTAAACTCAAATATGTGCCTCCTAATGAGAGACTAATAAGTTTAGAAACCGGTAGAGGTGCTTGCTGCACTCTCTGATTGAACTAAAATATGATGCTGCTGTAGTTTCGTATTGCAACGAAATTGAAAATGGTTATTCATTTTTGATTTACAAGTTTACTCTGATTGGAGTACGAAGGAAACCATTCTCGTTGGAACTTTACCGCGCTGAGCAGATGGGACGTGAATTATAAATTGTAAAATTCCCTCGTCTTCTTTAGTCTCAGCATCCGTTATGGCTTGCAAATTTTAGAAGCCTCGGAGGTGTAACCAGAGAAGGTTCTCATTGTTTTCAATCTGGTGACATGTAGAGTAATATTTTTAGTGTTATTTTATGTGTTATTAGATTGAAAACTTAATCTTAGTCTTTAAACTCAAATATTTTTAAGAGATACGTTTTATTTTTCTGCACTCTGTTGTACCTTGGCACTGAACTACGGTTGTACCTTAGAACGTTCCAAGGTACAACACTGATATATATGTTTTTTCAATTAAATGCATATAAAAGATATTAAATGCGTCAAATATATATGATATTGCTGGATTAATCGGCAGTGCTTACAAAAAAGCGTTTACAAAAGAAAATATTGGGAAAGCTGTTCAGGTGGCAGGGATATTTTCATTTAAAAGAAATATTTTGAATGATAACGAGTTTTATTCATCCTATGTAACTGATCGTAAACTGGTTCAGTTCATGAAATAGTTATTTAACCAACAAGTGTATTAATAAGGGCGATTAACAATTGAGATATTTTAACGCGTGAGCGGAGCGCGTTAATGTTCGTGATTGTTAATCGCCATTTTAATTCACGAGTTCGTTACAAAACTTTTCTTTCGACCGTACTTTTCAGAAATAAAGTACCGTACTTTTTCCATCTTTTGATTTTTCAAATACACAGAATTTTAAACAATAAAGTAAATAATGACATACAATGGCAGATAGTACTAACAGCGGCTACTTGATTTTAAATTTGTTAGTGGGAATATAAATAGGTATATGTTTGGTTGCCTACACCACAGGTCACTGCCAATCACAGAGCGTTTAATTAATTTATGCAAGCGATGTATGTTGTGTTGCCTATAATGAAATCGTTCATTAATAGAAAATCATTCACGAGGAAAAATTTCCTGTAGTTGGCTGTATACCATTTATTACAAAAAACCATGAAATCCTTTATAAAAGGTATATTTGTTAAAATCCCTATACAGGGCTACATCTAGAGCTTGTCTTATACATCCCTCCCAGATTATGAGACATTTCTACATCTCTGTCTCCCCCATTGTGATCTTTTATGGTACTTCCACATACTATAACAACTTCCAATCATTCGAATAAAATCGACAACTTGATATCAACATAAAATTGCTTTTCTAAGCCCTAGATGTTCACATAAGAGGGCTTGATAACGTTTATTAAGTTTTCGTTCCAACGTGTAATGTGGTTTGCCTATCTCTTTCATTACAAATATTCTAACTTTTACATCAAGTTCATTTTCATTTTAACAGATTATTTACCATAGTGGAAGCGACTGTTTTTATTGTTAATAATTTAACAAGCTTTACAATAAATATCACAAAACCAACAGTGAAATTTTAACTTCCTGTGGAACTGTCATTTCTGTCATGTCACCATTCACCATTAAAAGCTGAATTAAATATACAGGATTAGTAAGTTTAAAAAATCACTAATTAGATCATATTTTAAAACAAAGTAAATAAGTATATTTGAATGTTAATTCTTTTCAAATTAAGATTGATTTTAGGAAAAAAAGATATTTATAATTTGTTTTTCTCAAGAAGTACTTTCATTGTTGACATTGACAATATCGAAACATTTTATTATTAAAAGTCGAAAACAATTAAAAACCACGTTCATATTTTATATGAAACTGCGTTAAAAATGAAGGTATATTACTCTTGAGAAGAACTAATATTTTTTAACGAACTTGGTATACGACTCATAATATTTTACATATTATTCTTTCATTTTGAGTTCTAGGACATTCAAGTTTTTATCAAGAATACATTTTATCAAGAAAGATATTATTATTTGTTCCATCGTTTCTTTCAAAACATCCCGCGTAAAGACACTTATGCATTACAGGCCATTTTATCTAAAATGTGAGTCCTTTTTTTTATAAAATTCCGCTATTACTTGTCACAACACTTGTCACAGTTAATACATCTATAGGGTAAGTTCGGCCCTGACACTACTCCTACCTCCTCGTAAGTCAGAGAGAGAAGGGGTCATCCATAAACTACGTCGTTGGGAAGAGGGTTGGTGGGGGGCTTGCTTATTACGACGGAGTACGACAGGGGGGAGGGGGTATGAGTGCCCATTCGACGTCGTTTAATATATTGGTATATTTAAATTTGTCGCTCTTGTGTCTATAAAAATAATTTTTTACTAGCTTCTACCAGCATTAAAGTATCAGATATTCATATAAAAACGTATAGTTTTTGATATGAAATTGAAAATAAAACAAAACGTTTACGAATAAATATACCTTTGTTAAAATTAAAAAGAATAATTCTATTATAGATACTTTTATCGCATACTTTTCATTTCGTTTTTATCAGTCACGGCGTTAAAATAATATTAGGTAGCACTTTTGTACAGGGTACAGGACAACAAACAATAAGACATTGTTCTTTGGGTTTAAATTATCGCTTCTATATACAGAACAACGTTTGGAAGCAAAAAAATATTAAATTGTTAGTTCATTTATGTGCTGCATACTGTGTGTGAAACAACAGTTCTGAAAGAACGAATAGAAATAAAATACTGTTTTCTATTTAGTTAGTAAGTCGTATTTATAAAAAACAAAATAAATATAAAGATTTATATGATGCAGTTAAGAAAGCATACCCCGCAAAATCTTGGTACAATGCTATTTAAATGCATTCATTTTTTTCGAATACTAAGAGAACTAATAAAGATTTTTGAAAAATTTAAACGCAGATTGAAAGACTGCATTATTGCCGAGGGTCAAAAGTTCCTGAAAACATCTATAATGTTTATTTTAATAAGTTACAGGGGTGAAAAAAAAAATAGAAAATTTTGCCTGATTTTTCATTTTAAATATTTCATTCCAAAGAAACCTTTTGTTTATTGTAAGGGACTTTCAACCCTCGATCTTTTATTCTGCGTTTAAATTTTTCAAATATATTTATTAGTTTTCTCAGGATTCGAAAAAAATTAATGCATTTAAATAGCATTGGACCAAGATTTTACGCCTACCCCCTCATATTTGATTAAAAAAAAAACAGAAATAATATTGATTTTTTTTAAATCAATGAAAGGGGGGTCGTGAGTTGCAACGACGACGTCGACATGGTAGGGGGGGTCGTCTCTAAACGACGAATTACGACGGAGGGGAGGGGGAGGGTATTAAAAAGTTCAAATTTTTTACGACGTAGTTTATGGATGCTCCCGAATGAGAAATCTCGATACGGTTTTCGAGTAGCGCCATCTAGTTGTTGATACGTCTTTCGGTTACCACGAGGTGAGCTATCTAGTGGGTGGTTTATAATCAATGGTTTAAGTAAAAAACTATTCGTAGTAATTATATATTTTTAGCATACCTTCTTCTGTATGTACAAAGCTGCCAACCATAAAATCTAGCCCGGCTGAAAGCAATATCAACAGCAGTATAAACTGCAATTTAATAACCCATTTAACTCCTGCCACGTTGATAATGCTTAAAAGGAGTACAGCTGCTATGGCAACTATTCGTACGGCCCATTTTGAGTCACCAAGACCGATCAGTTCAGCCATTGATTCTCCGAAACCAAGAACATTGAGTGCACAACCAACGGCCTGTAAAAATAAAATTGTTTATAATTTTACAATATGAAGGGTACAGGGGAAAAATGGGTTAAGTCAAGATTTGACGAATTTAAGATATTGACGTTATCTTCTATAGCCCGATCAGGGAACGCAAAATTTTACGAAAAGCTCCAAAAAAATAAAGGAAGGATGAAAATTTGGGAATAGGTAGATAGTTGAAATTGTCTATTATTATATAAGGAAAAGTTTACAATTCTACATCCCCTCCATTTTACAAAAATTGGAAAATACGAGGTGAAAATTTTTTTCTCGGGGGTGAAAAAATATACGTTCAAAATAAGTTCGGAATTGGATAAAATGGCTAATTCTAAGTAACTTTTGTTCTATAGAGTTTTTTTACTAAGTCAATACTTTTCGAGTTATTTGCGAGTGAATGTGTTCATCTTTAACCAAAAAAATATTCTTAGTAAAAATATAACATAAAAAATTGAAAAAAATGGTGTATGCGTGACGTCTGCAGACCCAGTAGAAGCAGAGTTGCAGCTAATGAAATGTAGGTTCTTCTTCGTCAAATTCCAAATCGAATATTTCAATGTGAAATAACCAAAAAACGGAGCACTTTTCGGGGAAAATTAATTACAACTTTTTTAAAGTGTTTAAATAAAGATTTATTTTTGTTTTTTAAAAAAACTTCTAACATTAAAAGTAAGTGAGTTACGTTCAAAATATTGTTGGTCCTTTTTATTTTTTGGTAAAAAAATGGCGAAAATCACACCTTAATTAGCTTCTCAAATAAAATTAATCGTTACCGCTTTACAAGTTACTTTACTTATGTATTGTTTATATATAAGTTTCATTGGTTCAAAGTGCTCAGTTTTGAAACAAATTGGGTTTAAAATAAAAGATTTTTTTTAATTTTGAAAAAAATCGTAATTGTTTATGGAATTAACTTAAAAACAATTAGGAATACCAAAAATCTCAAAGAGTACTAAAATATACGTTTTGCTTTTCTGAATATTTTTGATTTTTTGTTTTCTTGTTAGACAAAAATTGGTTATGCTATGGCTGTTCAAAATTTGCCTAAACTCGTGATTAGTTACTCGTTCAAGCCATTTTAACTACAGCATTTTCAAAACGAAGCACTTTGAACACATGAAACTTACAGATCATATAAATAATACACAGACAAAGTAACTTGTGAAGTAATAATGTTAAAATTTATATGTGATGC
This sequence comes from Diabrotica virgifera virgifera, assembly GCF_917563875.1. Classification (NCBI taxonomy): domain Eukaryota; kingdom Metazoa; phylum Arthropoda; class Insecta; order Coleoptera; family Chrysomelidae; genus Diabrotica; species Diabrotica virgifera. The sequence continues at coordinate 6,255,123 of NC_065452.1, read as the reverse complement.
AAATTAGAGGGTGATTTTCGCGATTTTTTTACCAAAAAATAAAAGGGACCAACAATATTTTGAGCGTAATTCACTTACTTTTAATATTACAAGTTTTTTAAAAAAATAAAAGTAAACCTTTTTTTAAACACTTTAAAAAAGTTAAAATGAATTTTCCCCTAAAAGTGCTCCGTTGTTGGGTTATTTCACATTGAAATATTCGATTTGGAATTTGACGAAGAAGAATCTACTTTCCATTAGCTGTAACTCTGCTTCTACTGGGTCTACAGACGTCACGCATACACCATTTTTTTCAATTTTTTATAAGCTATATTTTTACTAAGAATATTTTTTTCGCTAAAATACTTACTTTTTGAGTGATCTCCGAAAAACCGTCCAAAAACATGTTTTATTTTGTTAATCACGAACATATTCACTCGCAAATAACTCAAAAAGTATTGACTTAGTAAAAAAACTCTATAGAAAAAAAGTTGTTTAGAATTAGTCATTTTATCCAATTCCGGTCTTATTTTGAATGTATTTTTTTCATCTTCGAGAGGGGGGTATTCCCCTCCATTTTTTTTAAAATGAAGGGAATGTAGAATTGTAAACTTTTTCTTATATAACAATAGACAATTTCAACTACCTACATATTCCCAAATTTTCATCATTCCTTTATTTTTTTTGGGGTCAGATTGTTCTTTGATCAGGCTACTAGAACCTACGTTAGATTTTGTTGTAAACATACCTCCCAGGACAAAAATACGATACGTTGGGAAATATTTAATAAGAAAAATATCCTGAGCAGGGGAATAACGGGCTATACAGTTTTTGCAGAGATTTCGGCGTCCATTTGTTAATAATTAACAATCAAAAGTTTAAGTGTTAAACTATCAGTATGTATCAAAAAGGTTAAGAAAATCATTTGTATATCCAAAAATCAATCGCTTTGCAAAATTACTGTCATTTTTAACGGATAAACAATTAGAATAACTTTTAAGCTATTACTTGTAGACGAAATATTTTTTCGTATTTAAAAAGCTGTCAGCTTTACATGAATTTAAACAAGTAAGTTATTCTAGAACGAGTAGGTAAAAAGTAGGGATAAGATTATACTTAGCATTGTATGAGTGTTAAAAATGAAGCTGAAATGAGCATATAGTCAGAGAAGGAAATAGTTGTCAGTGATTTATTTCAAAGTTCGTGGATTATTACGGAATTTGAGGGGAAAGAGGAGTAATTTTAGTAGCCTGTAAAATTATACTATAACTTTACGTGTATAATTCTATAATTTGGGGCTGTCCATTAATCACGTGAGGCTCGAAGGGGTGGAGGGTTCCATAACAAATCACGAAACATCACAAGGGGGAGGAGGGTCTAGTAATAATATCACGTGTATTTATTTTTTAAGGAAAATGCCCGAAACTAAACTGAAAAGTGGTGTTACATGTATTTATTTTTTCACCAAATGCACACAAAAATCGAAAGTGGCATTGGTGTGACTGATAAAAATAAATCATTTCTCATTCTAATATATAAACCAAGAACACATTAATTTTCTTTGGTTCCACCCAAATTTCTGTAGCGACACGGGATACTTTACATGGTAATTATTTTAAGTGCCTAAGATAAGACATGGCTCTTATGGCACGTATCCATACAAAGGCGAACCCTGCTCCGTGAACCAGCTCGAGTAGATACGCTATGAGCTCCCCTATCTACAAACACTTTTTGAAGACCCTTCGATAATCGTCAAAATAGTATACCAGGTGAAGTTTATATATTGTGGTTTACAAGACTTAGGGCCGATAGTTTCTGTCCCGATTAAACCTTGGTTAGAGGAATTTTGTCGTGCAAAATTTCGCTAAACGGGGTTTAATCGAGACAGAAAGTACCGGCTCTTAAAAACCGACTTTAATCGCTTGAAAATTTTTTAATTGCTCCTTTTATCAAAGGTAAAGTTATCCAACTGTAGTGTCAACTACAGAACACGTGTTATTTTTAAGTAAATAATTTGTTGCAAATCGGGTAACCCAAAAATTCAGGTAAATCTTGAAATTTCAGTAGCCACCCTTTAATCAGTGGCGTATCCGCATAGACATATTTTGTATGTCTACCCTTAGAATAATTTATTATGTTGTATATATTGTGTAACTCTTAAAAAATGAATTTGTGTGGTCAATAAAGAGTACAGTTGTCACTTTCATAAAACAATAGTCACTTATATTACTTAGATCTACTTACTACTTATAGAGTGCGGTTGCAATTTTTAAAATACTAATTTTTATAAATATTATTTCCAAAGTCAACTGAACCACGTAACAAACTAATTACTTTAAAATAAAATGACTCCAGCTTAGAGGCAACTGAATTTGTGATTTTTTTTTAATTATCGCCTATCAAAATATTCAATGTGTTTTAAAAGTATTCATTTTTTTCGAATCCTGAGAAAACTAATAAGTATTTTTTAAACACATAATGAAAGATTACGTTATTACCGAGGGCCGAAACTCCCTGAAAACGTCTATAATGTTGATTAATAAGTTACAGGGGTGAAAAAAAAAGAAAATTTAGTGTGACTTTTAATTTAAAATATCTCATTCAAAAGAAACTTTTGGGTTATTCTAAGGGACTTTCAGCCCTCGGTAATAAAGCAATCTTTCATTCTGCGTTTAAATTTTTCAAAAATACGTATTAGTTTTCTCAGGAATCGAAAAAAATTAATACATTTAAAACACATTGAACATTTTGACATGCGATATTTTGCGCTTATGCCTTTAAGATGTTTTATTTTCAGGTATTTTATTTTGTTTTATGAATTTACTCAATAATGTCTACCTCTAAACGTTATTATTGTAGTCTATAATTTTTAATAAAAAAATTAGATGATACTTATCTACCTACTATTCGTGTATTTTATAGATATTTAAAAAATAGATTTTTTGTAGATCCTAAAAAATACACGTGATATAGGGGGTAAGTCTTAAACCTCACCATGTATCACCAATGGGGAGGGGAGGTTAAAAAATGCCAAAAAAATATCACGTGATTAATGGACGGTCCCTTTTATAATTATACTATTATTTTAGTAAGTAATAAGTAACATTTCATGCAACAATTTCCCGCCAACTATTTCCTTCTTTGAGTATAAGTTTGGCCATTTTATAGGCGAGTCAATGAAGAAATTAATAAACCTACAAATTTTTTGCAGTTGGATGGATCTCAATGACTTAATACATTCGTAAGAGCATTAGGAAATTTGGTGAACTAAAGTGATAATGTCGAAATTAAATTGCAAGGAACATTCATTTTCCGAAGTGATTGCTAAATTTTTAATTCGGAAATGAGTTCAATATCACTATTCGGGGGTTTTTGGGATCGCTATATACTATACAGTGAGCACGTAAAGGTTGGAATAAATTCATTTTCTCGAGAATGGACGATTTTGGAAAAAAATCCCAAAACAGGTCAATTTTTATTTTAAAATTCCGACTTACTGGCATATATATCATACTAGTGACGTCACCCATCTGGGCGCGATGACGTCATCGATGATTTTTTTAAATAAGAATAGGGGTCGTGTGATAGCTCATTTGAAAGGTAATGCAATTTTCTATTCAGTAATATAAACATTAACATAATTATTTATACAGGGTCTCCAAAAACAAATTTTTTTAATTAAATTTATTGACGTAAAAAGAAGAATTAGTGTAATTTATTTAATTCAAAATACATTTTACTGTTATCAGAAAACAGGAAAAAATGTTTATTTGGCAAATAAATATTGTTTTTTGCTTTAATTCAATATTAAAACCACCACCCACCAGTCTCGTGACAGTTTGAATATTTAATTTAAGCGAAAAGCAATGATTAATTTTTAAATAAACATTTTTTTCAGTTTTCTGAGAGCAGTAAAATGTATTTTCAACTAAATAAATTACATACATTCTTCTTTTTATGTCAATAAATTTAAGCCAAAAAATTTTTTTTGTGGACACCCTGTATAAATATATATGTTAATGTTTATATTACTGAATAAAGAATTGAATTACCTTTCAAATGAGCTATCACACGACCCCTATTCTCATTTAAAAAAATCATTGATGACATTACGACCAGATGGGTGACGTCACTAGTATGATATATATGCCAAAAAGTCGTAATTTAAAAATAAAAATTGACCTGTTTCGGGATTTTTTTCCAAAATCATCCATTCTCGAGAAAATGAATTTATTCCAACCTTTACGTGCTCACTGTATACGAATATCATAATCTCTGAGGGACTGGCACCTAGACCGAGCACTAAACCATACCCCCCTTTTTTAAAGTTATTTCGTTAATACTAGAAAAATTGCCTAAAATTTAGTTCTTCTTTTTGTATAGACATGACTGTCTGTTTTTTCATTGTGCCTCCAGTAAGTTGTCGTTCCATCGTTTTCGTGGTCTTCCCACTGATCGTCTTCCTATTGGGGAACCGTCTCTAGCCGTCTTTACTACTCTATTTGTTGTCATTCGGCTTATGTGGTCATTCCATTCTATTCTTCTGTTTCTTACCCAGTTATTAATGTTATCCATCTTGCATCTCGGTCGTATATCTGTACCGGGTGTCCCAATAAGAATGGCTCTCGGCCATATCTCAGGAACCGTTTATAGTAAAGCTTTGAAATAAAAAATTTTATAACAAAAGTTGCCTCAGGAAAAGCCTGGAAATTATTTTCATAATTGTGGGACCACCGCTAGAGGGCGTAATTGAATATCAAAAATTAAAAAATCTAAATTTTACAAAATTTTCCTAATGAAGGGGCACTGGAAATCCGATCGTCGTATTCTTCATAAAATTCTACGCATATTTGATTTGACAAGTTTAGGTCTACCTTTGGAAATAAGAGGTGGGGGTGAGTGGGAACCTTGTTATGAAAAACTGGCTGTGAGTCCGGTTCTGCTTAATCAAATTTTGCAAACTTGGTCTTGTTGAAGACAGATCTTTTTCGTCAATGTAAAAGTTATGATTTCGAACCAACTTACTGAGTAATATGCCAGCTAGAAGGCGTTATTTAATTTTTTTCAGAAATCTAGTGTTCCTTGGAAAATATTAAATACAAACATGCATTTTTAATACCATATTACAAAATTAGACAAAATTAGCAACAGAATAGCGAAAACCGCATGTTAATACCTTTTTTCTATCTCGAGATATCTTACAAAACGTGTAAATTTAAAAACATAACTGTTACTGTCACTGGTAAACGAAATAATTCATTAAAAGTAGTGTGCTATGGAAACAACAAAGAAACATTTTCCAGCTGTCAACGTATATTAGGTCTTTTCAACGCTTCTCATTTGTTTCGAGCCTCGTTCATATCTCGTATATTAATATTATACACGGATTATACGGCATATGACAGAGGCTCGAAACAAATGAGAAGCGTTGAAAAGCCCTATTACAAAGAAATAAAAACAACTATTTAGTGATGACATAAACGTTCAAATTTTTGCCCATCATTTTCGTTGCAAACATTTACTCTTTCAAGAGTGGATTGAACAGCAGTCTCAATTTCTGCTCTCGATATGCTTTGAATGGCGTTTAGTATTCTCTGGATAATGTATTCTAGAGTAGTATATGATGGGCAAAAATTTGAATATTTAGGTCGTCACTAAGTAGTTCTTTTTGTTCTGTGTTATATTTAATGTTAATAGTATTGTTTCTCTTTATATTGTTGTTTTAATTAATTATGTTTTTATACGTTGACATCTGGAAAATGTTATTTTGTTTTTTTCCACAGCACACTACTTTTCATTAACTTAGTTTACCGGTGATAGTAACAGTTATGTATAAAATTTACACGTTTCTCGAGATATCTTGAGATAGACAAAAGGTATCGACATGCCGTTTTCGCTATTCTATTGCTAATTTAATCTAAATTTATAAAGTATGATTAAAAATGCATACTTGTATTTAATATTTTCCAAAGAAAACTAGATTTCTGAAAAAAATTAAATAACGCCTCCCAGCTGGCTTATTACTTATTAGGATGGTTCAAAATTATCACGCTTACATTGAAGAAAAAGATCTGTCTTCAACAAGACCCAGTTTTCAAAATTTGATTTAGCAGAACCGGACTTACAGCCATTTTTTCATAACAAGGTTCCCACTCACCCCCACCTCTTATTTGCAAAGGTAGAGTTAAACTTGTTAAATCAAATATGCGCAGAATTTGGTGAAGAATACAATAATCGGATTTCCAGTGCCCCTTCATTAGGAAAATTTTGTAAAATTTAGATTTTTTAATTTTTGATATTCAATTACGCCCTCTAGCGGTGGACCCACAATTATGAAAATAATTTCCAGGCTTTTCCTGAGGCAACTTTTGTTATAAAATTTTTTATTTCAAAGCTCTACTATAAACCGTTCCTGAGATATGGCCGAGAGCCATTCTTATTGGGACACCCGGTACTTCTAGCTCTGTCCCATAGAGTCTTACCATCGATTTTTCGAAGGGTTTTCATCTCCGCTGTTTCGAGCAATATTTTTGTCCTCTCTGTGTCGGGTCGTGTTTCTGCCGCGTATATCATTATTGGTCTGATGACTGTTTTGTAAATTATGCCTTTCATTTCTTTTCCGATATTTTTATTTCTCCATATTGTGTCATTCAGGCAACCTGCGGCTCTGTTTGCTCTATTCACTTGATCTTCCACTTCTGTTTCGAGCCTTCCGTAGCTAGATAGTGTGATACCTAGATATTTAAACTCCATCACTTGTTCTATTATCTGACCTTCCAGCTCCAATTTATATCTTATTGGATCTGCTGTTATAACCATGCATTTTGTCTTTTTTGGGGAAATTAACATGTTAAATGTTCTGTCAATCTTCACTTTGAGAGATTAGTATTGCATCACATGCATAGCAGATTATTTTAAGTTGTTTTTCTCCCATTTGGTATCCTTTTTTGTTCATACTTTTGAAATTTAGTTCAAACGCATAAAAAAACAACTATTTTAAAAATTTTCCACGACAAATATTCTTGGTTCGAATTTATAATTAGACTTTTTGTTGAGTACTTTCGATTGAAAATATGAACTTTTTATTAGTTACACTTTCGACAAGAGCAATAAAAACACGTGTGTATCTTACTACCACTTTTAATAAACTCTTTTTGACAAGCTTGGCAATTGACGCTGTTGCCAAGGTGACTTGAATTGCGCTAGGGTCTGAACAATTCCTTTTTGTGGTAATTTTGTCTGTGTCAAAATTTAAGTAGCAATATTGTAAAACGATAACAAATAAACGGTATTACAGATATATGTACCGGGTGTCCCAATAAAAATGGCTCTCCGCCATATCTCAGGAACCGTTTATATTACAGCTTTGAGAAAAAAATATTTATGACAAAAGTTGCCTCGGGAAAAGCCTGGAAATTATTTTCATAATTCTAGGTCCACCGCTAGAGGGCGTAATTGAATATCAAAAATGAAAAAATAAAAATTTTACAAAATTTACCTAATGAAAGGGCACTGGAAATCCAATCATCGTATTCTTCATAAAATTCTGCGCATATTTGATTTCACAAGTTTAAGTCTACCTTGGCAAATAAGAGGTGGGGGTGAGTGAGAACCTTCTTATGAAAAAATGGCTGTAAGTCCAGTTCTGCTAAATCGAATTTTGCATACTTGGTCTTGTTGAAAACAGCTCCTCTTCGTCAATGTAAGAGTCTAATTTTCGAAATAGCCTAATAAGAAAAATGCCAGCTAGTAGGCATTATGTAATTATTTTTGGAAATCTAGTTTTCTTTGGAAAATATTAAATACAAGTATGCATTTTTAATGCTGTATTACAAAATTAGACCAAATTAGCAACAGAATACCGAAAACCGCATGTCGATATCTTTTTTCTATCTCGAGATATCTTAAGAAACGTGTAAATTTTAAACAACTGTTAATGTCACCGGTAAACGAAGTTAAGGAAAAGTAGTGTGCTGTGGAAAAAACAAAGAAACATTTTCCAGATGTAAACGTATATAATTAATTAAAAGAACAATAAGACAAACAACACTATAAAATATAACAAAGAAATAAAAGCAACTACTTACTTAGTGACGACCTAAATGTTCTAATTGTTGCCCATCATTTACGATACAAGCATTTACTCTTTCAAGAGTACATTGTAACGATGGTCGTTGCGTTTCGTTGCTTCAGGTAACTATCAGTCGAAGAAAAAGAGTTCGCTTTTTTAAAACATTTTTATTCGGAATCAAAATAAACAGAAGATACGATAATTAGCCTTAATTACTCATTAAGTTCGTTAATAAAATATATTTATAATTTCTACGCATCGAGGTTATTGTTCGGGCCGATGTGAAGATATTTTTGTACATGAATGAATAATTTTGACGATCGCGCGAAATAGAAATTGCTTTTATTAATACGACATGAATGTATAAGGAAAGGGGAGAAAGGAGATCCCGCTCACCTCGCCGGATTGGAAAGACATATAAAGGATATATGATCACCGCTCATATAAGGATAGGTAAAAGGACAGGTAAGAAGGAAACTGTCGGATTCGCTCAGCTCGCCAAAACGATAGCGGAAAATAATCGGGAAATACTACCTACATAAACTCACCTCTTGTACCTCGCTGTTGTCTATTATTCTTCGATCAACGCTCCAAGAATAATCATCAACTAGGCTTTTCGGTCCGATTTTTATATCGTTCGAAAAATTACAAAAACGTATTTTACTTAATTCAGTGGCGTACTCTAGACCATAAAATTATATTACCGTCACAACATTGAACAGCAGTCTCAATTTCTGCTTTCGCAATGCCTCGAATGGCGTTTCGTATTTTCTAGATCATGTTTTCTCGAGTAGTGGAAATAGCGGCAAAAACAAGGTCTTTAATCCGTCCCCCGTCCCCGTAAATAAAAGTCTAAAACAGTTAAATCTGTTACTATTCAATCTACTCTTGAAAGAGTGAATGCTTGCATCGAAAATGATGGGCAACAATTTGAACATTTTAAGCAGTCACTAAGTACTAAGTAAGTAGTTGCTTTTATTTCTTTGTTATATTTAAAGTATAGTGTTGTTTGTCTTATTGTTGTTTTAATTAATTACATACGTTTACATCTGGAAAATGTTTATTTGTTTTTTCCATAGCACACTACTTTTCCTTAACCTCGTTTACCGGTGACAGTAACAGTTGTTTAATATTTACACATCGCTTAAGATATCTCGAGATAGAAAAAAGGTATTGACATGCGGTTTTCGGTATTCTGTTGCTAATTTAGTCTAATTTTGTAATACAGGATTAAAAATGCATACTTGTATTTAATATTTTCCAAAGAAAACTAGATTTCTGAAAATAATTTAATAACACCTCCTTGCTTGCATATTACTTATTAGGCTATGTCGAAAATAAGACACTTGCATTGACGAAAAAGAGCTGTTTTCAACAAGACCAAGTATGCAAAATTCGATTGAGCAGAGCCGGATTTACAGCCATTTTTTCATAAGAAGGTTCCCACTCACCCCCACCTCTTATTCGCAAAGGTAGACTTAAATTTGTGAAATCAAATATGCACAGAATTTTATGAAGAATACGATGATGGGATTTCCAGTGCCCTTTCATTAGGCAAATCTTGAAAAATTTTGATTTTTTAATTTTTGATATTCAATTACGCCCTCTAGCGGTGGACCTACAATTATGAAAATAATTTCCAGGCTTTTCCCGAGGCAACTTTTGTTATAAATATTTTTTTCTCAAAGCTGTACTATAAACGGTTCCTGAGATATGGCCGATAACCATTCTTATTGGGACACCCGGTACGTGGACTAAGTAACTACCAAAATTATCAAGTAACTATCAAGTCTTAATAAACTTAAAGTAGTTGAATAAAATTCTGCATGAAATAAGTATACGATTTGTTCTATAAATTGTACATAATTTATTAACTTACCTGGCCAAAACAATATAATAGACCAAGTGATCCCCCGAATCTTGATCCAAGAGTATGTGCTACAACAAAATAGACTCCTCCAGACTCTATTCTACATCTTTCACATATTCCTACTGCTGAAAGCACTGATATCAAGGCAGTGATCACTAGAATTATAAGAAATGTTAACTATAGGCTGAATTATAATAACACCTATGGAAATAACAATAAAAAAATCAAAACTCATGAATTGTTTTTATTTGTGCTCTTATATCAGCTTTATCTATTGTCCCCAATTTTTCTGTATTTACTTCCATATTTTGTTTTCTCCTTATGTCTCATTGTGTTTACTTTCTCCTTGTATTCTGTGGTTTGCCAGCTAGTCTTTTTTGGAAATGTTGAAATCTAGGCTTGCCTCGCAATATTACTGTGCAGTTTCCGAAAAATATCGACTATCCATTTGCTTGATTTTTTATGACCTTCTTGTTAGCCTCACATTACTAATTCTGGTTGACTTTATCAGATGTTGAACAAAACATTTTATTTAGAATGTTAAATGCGGCCTCAGAGATCCAGACCAAGGTTCCTTGATAACATCGATGAAGGCATGGGAAATATATATACATATGCTTGATGAATACGGAAAGGAATAACGCAAGCAAACAGAGCTTATTTTGCCCTCTCCCATATATTTCGGTCTAAAATGTCCACCGAAATTCAAAGATGAGAATATATAAAACCTTAATTCGACCAATAACATGCTATGGCAGTGAAGCCTGGGTCCTGAAAGAAACATCCAAAAACAAACTCGACACATTCGAAAGGAAAGTGCTGAGGAGAATACTAGGACCTGTGAGGGAAAACGGAATCTTCAGAAGTCGATACAACAACGAGCTTTATCAACTTTATAAGGAATCAGACTTCATTAGAATACAAAGATTGCAATGGGCCGGACATGTGATAAGAATGGGAGAGGATAGGCTACCAAAAAGAGCACTGAATGGTAGAATGCAGGGAAAGAGACCGGTTGGAAAGCCAAGAAAGACACAGTAAACAGTGACGCACAAGCCGTTTTAGGAGTCCGTGTATGGAGAAGAGCAGCCACAGACAAGCAAAGGTGGAGGCAAAAAATAAAGGAGGCCAAGGCTCAATTTGGGCTGTAGTGCCGTAGAAGAAGAAGATATGCTTGATGAAGGAATGCGATGGATAGTGACGATTGGAGAGACATTCTTAAGGAAACTAGGACTCACTATCCTTATTGGTACTATTTCATCTGTGTCAAAAACAATTCTCATCTAGCAAAATGTCGCACTGTCTTTCAGCTGCTTTCCACCCACGGTAATGGCGCTGTTTGCTATTCTACGTTGAGTAAGAACAATCGTTTTTAGCAGATGCCGCCACGGCATCCATGTCATCATGATCTGTCGTTTGTGGACCGAGGCTGGCGGCCTGAATTTTAGTTGTTCAGAGAGAATCAAATATGCGCTCTCTGAGGAAACCCCAATAAGAGAAGAAACTAGTTAGAGTGCTTTTGGCGCTCTCTGAACTAACTAAAGTAAGACGGCTTTTGTTTCGGTTCACAACGAAATGATTATTTATAACAATCGTTTTGTTTGCACGGTTCCGTATCTTTTTCAATTTTAATGAATTATTGGTATTAGACGCCATTTGGTTTGCACAAACTATAAAGCTTCGAAAAGTGTAAAACTATTCATGTATTTTTCTGTTGATTTTTCTAGATTGTTTTCTATCGCCACAACAGTGTTCTAATACAATCAGCCCATACTTTTTTACACTTTTTATTGTCTTCAATACTTTTCATATCTATTCTTTATGCCATTTATCTTACCTAAGTTTTTGTTCGGCTCGCTAATTTTCTGATGCAATGCTTTGTGTTACTGTTCCTTCTTTATTTTTTCGATTTCTTATTGCTCATCATCTAACTAGGTTCTTTTAATTCCCCTTATTTTTTCCTTAGTTTACTGTACATATTCTTATTTATACATATTCCCATTTAGCCACTTAGTATTATTTCAACCTTTGTTTATATTTTGTATAATAATATAAATATAAAAATACAACGAACTATATCTACCTGAGAATAAAACTATAGAAATGCCACTAAATACTCCAGCTTGTGCTACAATCCATCCTGATCTTAAAAATACTATCACACCAAATATGTTAATTAAGCAAGATGTGAAAACACCATCCCATGTTCCAAACAAAACCGGTTGGGATATAAAAAAGTTAGATTTCCACCAAGGCACATCTCCCTAAAGCAAAATATATCATAAAAATACCAAACATAATATATTATATATTTATTTCATGCAATTAATAACATTAAAAGCAACAAATTATTGAATCGGAAATAAAATATTTTTTAACCAAAAATAAAAAAAAATGTTTTGCATGTACCTACTCTCAATTGTAGGACAATAATGGTTCTAAGATAGCTCGTTTTTAAGCTGAACAGTGTTGTAAAATTAAAACATTTCTGTTCATAAATCAGTCAGAGAAATTTTGTTCATAAATCAGTCAGTAATCATTTCTTTTCGACAGTTGCACTTTTAACACGTTGCAATCAAGCCACGTGATGAACTCTTTGGAAGGGAGAAACTGTCCTGAATACCTGAGGAATGATGTTCCTGATTATCTTTCCAAGAGGAAGATAGAGGTGGAGAAGAGTGGTAGTAGATGTAACGACTCTTACAACAGTTCAGTCTCCGTCTTGGGCCTCACGCTGTGAAATTGGGCATACGACGGGGTTTTAAACTACAGATGCGGAGGATATGTAACCCCCTTCGCATTCGCGGATGACCTCACTGTGCTAGTAGCAGAGCTGCTAAGGATAAATTCCTGCTGCGGACAACGCATGTGAGTGGTCAAGGGCTGGGTCAAAGGATGAATAGGGAAGGTCTTGCTCTCGCAGCTGATAAGACGGAGGCTCTAGTATACAGGGGCTACAAAATAAACGAGAGAGTAGTACTTAAATGTGCGAGAGACACGCCCAGAAAGGACGTCAAGTATCTAGAAGTTACCCTTCATCTGACTGGGAGTTCAAACAGCTGCAGAACGTGGTGCAGAGAGCAGCTCAGGGTTGCAAAAAAACATGTTTTTTTAATTATAAACAAAACACATGTTTTCTTTGTTTTAAACGTTTTTTTTTTGTTTAAAACACATGTTTTTTTTTGTTTTTAAATTGCATGTTTTAAACAAATAAAACTTGTTTAAAACACATGTTTTTTTGCTTGAAACATGTTTTTTGTTCGTAAATTTTATATTTTAAACAAATAAAACTTAGAAGAAAACGTTAAAATCATATTTTCTTAAACATAATATTAATTGAAAGTGTTTGATCTATTATTATTCTACTAAATAATAAGATAAGAAAACCAATTGCAAAATTAGGAGCTATTGCCTGGGGAACCCCAGACTATTTACTATTTATAATTTCGCATTGCAAGTTGGCTATTGCAATATCGTCTACTGTCAGATATTTTGTGCTGTTTCTTGTAATGCTTAATGTTTTTTAAACATGCAAATGATTTGGTGACCCCAGCTCATTTTTTGGCAAACTTGCTTGATCATCGCAATAGTGGAAATAAAATTATCATCCATCCATTATAAATTATCATCCAGAAGCATTTTCAATTATTATTATTACCAGGCAAAGTCTGTAGCCTTTAAACCATATGTTTTCTAAACATCTAATTGAGAATGTAAAACCATTGGCATGGTGGCGTTCTAAGACAAATATAAATACTACAGCATTGAAACTTGCTCAACAGATTCACACAGCTATTGCATCGTCAGCCAACATAGAAAGGCTCTTCTCATCATACGATTTACCATTCCAAACTACGTAATCGTCTAGGCAATGTTAAAGCTGCTAAGTTAGTTTCAATTTTTAAAATTCCATCAGTGATAACGTGACTGATAAGGCTGATGATTTAGATTACAAGATTACTATGAGACTGAAACAATTTTGATAAATTGATTAACTCTTGCATGCAAAATGTTTTAAGTTTTCCAATTTTTTTTGTGTTCCGATTATTAATAAATAAATAATATGTATGTTAAAAATTTTGTATAATGTATTAATTTGATAATTTTTTTGATATTTATTATATGTTGTATTAATAAAAAAAAATGAAAAAAAAACACTTGTTTAATTCAAGTGTTTTAAACATGTTTTAAACAAAAACTATTTTAAACATAAACAAATGTTTAAAACATGTTTAAAACAGTTGATTAAAACAAAATGTTTAAAAACAAAACAACCCTGGAGCAGCTGTTCTGGGGAAGATGATACTTGTCATCGGTGGTCCAAAATTCGAAAGGAGGAGGGCTCCATATGGTGTTGTGCAGTCTGTCGTCATCTACGCAGACCCAGTCAGGCAGAACAAGTATGTTGCTTGTAGCATGTGCATACGAGGTATCTATGCTGCAGCTCTGTGGGCGATCATTAGCTGTGTTCTCTTACATGTGTTAGTGTACGTGGTACCAGTATCTACCACCGTAGAGGGTTAGATAATGGTAAGGACGAAATGAGTAATGCTGCAACGTCGGCTGAAAGAGAAGTCTCAATCGAGCAGTGGCAGCAAGAATGGGAGGAAACACATGATGTAGAACATAGTCATCTAGACCAGCGGTTCTCAATCTTTTTGTGTCATGTACCACCAAATACTTTTTATTATTTTTGGTACCACCTAACTGAAATACATATCTAACTAGGTGATCTAATTAACTATGATAGTGGTGCTGATTTTGGCTGTTTTTGCGTTTTGTGTACCACCTCAAAAATGAAATGTACCACCAGTGGTACATGTACCACAGATTGAGAACCGCTGATCTAGACTATTGGCTAAGATGCTGATACGCCATGATTAGAATATGTGTGTGACAAAAGTGAATGGGAATCGGGGGATAGCAGAGCATTAGGAACGCTATGCATTAGGTAATTGTCAATTCCACCTTGATGTGACAGACGTGAGATTTTAGTTGTACAAAAAAATCAAAATATACCATATCAAATATATTATTATGGAAGGTACAGGTAGAAGAAAACATAAGAAAGATGGAACAGAAAATTAAAACATTAAAACACTATAAAACTGATAAAAAGGAAGTTGATCTAACATGATTCATACCAATTATGTAAATGATAGCAAGTGAAAAGTTAATAAGTAAATGCTCACATTGTAATTGAACAGCATAAAGTTATTAATAATGGGTATACTTACTTGTTCCTCTGCAAATAGTTCATTAGCCCCTGATGCTTGATGACCCCCAGCACCATAGTCATTTGACAGATCAACAAAACCGCTTGTGTTACCCCTAACCCTGGCTGCCTCTGTTCCAAGTCCATATCTGGACCAATTAATATCCTTATTTCTTAGGTCTCTGCTCGTGTTCCCGTTTTCCATTTCTTAACCTAAAAAAACACCTTTATGAGACATGTGTAGGAACATAATTATATATGCATTTGTTTCTGAAGTCACTTGGTGGTAGTCTGCAAGAGTTTTTGCGACCTACAATCTAGTGCGTCGAAGTTATTCAAGATATGGTTGACTTTTTGGACGAAGATAGAATCTGCAGATTCAGTCTCCATGAAATAGTCCCATTTTGTGCAGGTATCTCTTGACTAGCCTTTGTCCATTAAAGAAGTCTGTTACAAATCTGAACTGATTCCTGCTTATTTTCCACAGTACTTCAGCCCTATTATCACAGGTCTCTCCAATATACATTTTGCCATGTGTTTGACTGAGTGTATTTTTCAATCGAGAGTTATGTTGTGTTCGGATCCAAACTTTTTCTGTTGTGTATAGTGCTATTTTTCACTCCTAGCTCTGGACCGAAGTATTTTGTAGCAAGTGTGTGACACTCTTATGTACTGCCAGTTTGAGTTTGTCAAGTTTTTCTCATCATTCTCACAATAGCCTACGGTCACAATAGTTAGGGCTTCTAAGAGCCCCATGACCATTTGACTATCTGTGTATATACTCATCCGTTTCAGTTCAAAAGCCCTCATGTTAATTTATCTTGCACAAAGCAAGATTATATAAATCTCATCCTGGAATACAGACATATTTCAGGGTGGAATAGAAATGTTTACATTTCCACAACTAGTGAATATTCCTATACCCGATCCTTCTGCAGTTTTAGACCCATTTATGTATCAAGAATAATCCTACTAACTGCAAGGACCTTTTTAACCCATTCACTGCCGATCATACGCCAGTGCGTGAAATGTTTACTTCTGTCGGGTGCTGTTCACACGCCAGGGCCCTTATTCTTGAATTTCGGGGAGTAGAAATGGTAAGAGAAAGTGACGTAAAAGTAGGCGTGGCTAACTAAAACCGAAAATGATGTATTCTTGAAACAAATTCTCTTAATTTTTGAGAGAAATGTCACTCCCCAAGGCAGTAACATTTTCTATTGATAGTATGTAAGAGAAATTGAAAATGGGAGTGAAAATAACAATACATAACCCTAAAAAAGCGGAGAGGTCTCAAAACCGTCTATTTTATTTCTATCTGCTTTCTTCAATATCCATGTTTCCCATGCATATGTGACTATGGAAAAATTAGAGCTCTTACCAGCTTTAACTTTGTTTGCATTGTTATGGTTAAATTTTTACAAATTGTTATATACCAGTTTCATCATATTCATAGCTGTTTTTGCAATAGTAAGTCTTCTATGTATGTCTCTGTCACATAATATAATATTTTCTGTCTGAAATATTTTAGCTGATCAGATTGTATCTAACTCTTAAGCCTCTGGTTTTTAATTGCAATTTAGAGATGTTTTTTATTGAGAGGGTTCCTAATGTCATAGCTAGATCTTGTTTTACACAGAAACTTATCCTTCAATCCACAAACTTCTATATGCAGATTTATGGATAAGCTCAGGGGCGTGCGGTCCATGAAAGCAAGGGAAGCATTGCTTCCCTTGGTTTCCGTAGGTAATGCCGTACCAACTGAGTAACAGATTATTTTAAAAAAATTGAACAAACACATAAGCAGGATTTTAAGTCGCATACGAGAATATTTAATTATTTAATACAAGCAGTAAGTAATAAGAAAGGACAAACGTATTTTACTCTATTTTTGTCATACAGTAAATAACAAAGCAATGAAATACGCTTAAGCAGCGCTGCATGCTGCATTTTCTAGTTTTCGTTCCGTACGCGGACCCATAGGCCATGATCGTATTTCTACGTTGGTATTCGGAGTCATGTTGGCAGATAATCTGATTTCAAATTTGCTTCTCCTCAGCCTATGTAAAAATCACCGGGGTTACACGCAGAGTGCCGAGTTCATATCTATAGCTTATAAGCAATTTCGTCAACTGCATACAAGGAGCTGTTTTAGTGAATTTAAATGGGATCTACCAGCATTTGACAATGACAGCTTCGTGGAATTATGATTTATATTTTATTTAATTATTTATATAAATAAGTATGTATATGATTATTATTATAAATAGTAAATATTTATATAAATATATTATATGTATTAGGGTTCTGCTTTTTTCAGAAATATTCACATTCTCAGATAATTTATTTAATGTATTGCAATGCAAAATAAACGAGATTGGTTTCTGTGGAAAAAAAATTTGCGAATTTAAAGATGTTATTAACAAAAAGAGAGAGAGATGACTTTGAAAAATGCTGGAATAATATGATGGCAAGAAGTTTTCAGCCTAAAAGGAAACGCAGACGCACTGATAATGTTGGAGATGTCCAATCGTGCTACCGCCGACTATACTATCATATTTTAGATCAAATATGCCAATGAATGGAAAATAGGTTTAAGAATTTTGATGACCGAGACTTTCGTTCAGGTAGAAGAATTGAATTACATTAAAGATAGGTGTTTTTACAATTTTTTTTTATAAATTGCTTCCCCTCTTTCAAATTTTACCGCACGCCCCTGGATAAGTTTCTATCTACATATCTACAGAGTAATGTCTATTACATATCTATACATAGATATTCCAATAAGTAAAAAGTTTGAATTGTATGGGTTTCGTGATAAATATTGGGAAGTGCTTCAATAACCAATATTTACGAATTACAAATGGTAACCACTCTATAATTAACTATTCTAATTGGGAAATAAGCCACAATTTAATTGAAAAAATAATTTTATTAACGTTTCGACTTCCAATTCGGATTAATGATATTAAATATTAATATTTTGTATTTTGACAACGACGTCCGAATTGGAAGTTGAAACGTTAACAAAATTATTTCTTCAATTAAATTGTGGCTTATTTCCCAATTAGAATAGTTAATTACAAAAATGCCACAAAGAAATAGCTTCAGAACTCTATAATAACGTTCAATGAAGATGTCACACATGTATTTTGTCATAAAACGGCAATTATTTTAGTTCCAAAGTGTAACAATTCGAGTTGTTTCATTTTGTAACTGATTTTTTCCTAATCGTTTTATTTTCTCAGTTGCAAATAGTTAGATTTCTAAATTTTACACTTCAGAGTTGGTTTTGAACATTAAAAAAATTTTCAAAGACTGAATGTCCAAGGACAGATGATGAAAGAAATATTTTCGGAAGAAGGCAAATAGATTCTTTTCCTGTAATGGAATTTTCCTATTAAAAAGTATTTATATGGAAATATTTTCTTTCAATACTGAGTACAATATGTATTTAAATTTTTTCAGTCAAAAACAGATGCATGTTTTTTCTGTGAATATTTTAAAAATCTATCCAATGAAGAGAAGCTGAAAAAACAGGAAAGCTTTGATCCTCACATTAATAAAAAGAACCAAAGTCAATTAGAAAAAGAAAACGATTTAAAACTGTCTTCTTCGTCAACTGTAGTATGTTGTTTTAACTTGCTAGCAGTTCAGGTTGTTCCAAACGGAGTTAGAAGTGATTCTTTTTTAAAAGGGGGCTTGTCTGTTACAATTACACAATTTACGATATACACTGCGCGTCATAGAAAACGGGCACCCTAAAAAATGGGTCATTTTTGATGTCGCGTATCTCCTAAACCTGTTGTCCGATTTAAGTGATTTTTTGAATATGTTATAGCCCTGTTCTTTGGCAATATTCCTGTAATAATATTTTTGTAAAACAGGTAAATTTTCATTGTATACCGGGTGTACGAATCAAACTGTGTTTTTTTCTCAAAGTTCGCAACACCCTGTGGAATATTCTAGCATTTATAAAATACTGAAATTAAAACCCAACTATAGCCTCAGGTTTTCTTAACATTCTGTTTTTTGATTCATTCGCTTATGTTGGATAATACAAAAGTTATGTACTTTAACAACTAGGCATGCTCTTTATCAGTACAGGATGTTTCTAAAGAAGTACGACAAACTTTAAGGGGTAATTCTGCATGAAAACATAATGACTGGTTGCTTTTAAACATATGTCCGCAAATGCTTCGTTTCCGACATACAGGATGTTGAATTTTTTCTTACAAACTGACGATTTATTTATTGCCCTAAAACGGATTGAGATATGCAAATGAAATTTGGTGGGTTTTAAGACGTAATTTTTGAACATTTTTTGACATACAATTAAGAATTTTTTATTCACCATTGGCGTGCATACGAATAATATGATCGGTCATATTACCAGTATGCGCTCCAATAGTGAATATAAAATTCTTAGTTGAATGTCAAAAAATGCGCAATAACCATCTCTTAAAACCTACCAAATTTCATTTGCATATCTCAACCGGTTTTAAAGCAATAAATAAATCATCAGTTTGTAAGAAAAAATTTAACATCCCGTATCTCGGAAACGAAGCTTTTGCGGATATGTGATTATAAAGCAAACTGTCATTATTTTTAATGCAGAATTACCCCTTAAAGTTTGTCGAACTTATTTAGTCCCTAAAACCCCTTAGACTTATAACACCCTGTACTGATGAAGAACATGGCTAGTTGTTAAAGTACATATAACTTTTGTATTATCCAACATAAGCGAATCAATCAAAAAACAGAATGCTAAGAAAACCTGAGGCTATAGTTGGGTTTTAATTTCAGTATTTTATAAATGCTAGAATATTCCACAGGGTGTTGAGAACTTTGAGAAAAAAACACAGTTTGATTCGTACACCCGGTATACAATGAAAATTTACCTGTTTAGCAAAAATATTATTACAATGATATTGAAAAAGAATAGGGCTATAACATATTCAAAAAATCATTTAAATCGGACAATAGGTTTAGGAGATACGCGACATCAAAAATGACCCATTTTTAGGGTGCCCGTTTTCTATGACGCGCAGTTTACATAATAAACAAGGATATTGCTTTTATGGCAGGAAGGGTAGCTCATAGGGGTATTAACAAAATAAGTGGTTGTTTGCTAAAATATTGTAGCGGAAGAGAAATCTTGGCCGATCCCCGTATAACAGTAAACACCTCGAGAATGACGTAATCGGATGTGCTAGGCCTCGCCGGAGAATTCTGGAAGGTACGTCACGTAGGCGGAACAAGCCGATAGCTCGAGATGGGAGTCGATTGTTCCAGAATAACAACTGGGTATAAATACGGGCATATTTTGTGAATAAGTTTAGTGTATAAGATAAATTCGTCTGTAACTTATATAAATAAAGTCGTATATAAATTACGAACCGCTAGTTTTATTGTAATTAGAAGTAATTACACTAATCACGCTACAGTTGGTGTCGGTGTTCGGTTAACTTAGTGCGATATAAATAAGTGAATTACAGAGAGACTTTAAAAGACTTTTGAACTTTATTCGTCGGGAACAACCGGAGTGCGTTAATTGTTCGGTATTCGGAAAGACTGTTAAAAGACATTTTGGAAAGTACGTGTGTGCCGACCAAAGATGTTGCTACAAGAACTTACAGTAAAACAGCTCCGTGAACAGCTCGAGGAACGGGATCTGGACAGCAGTGGGCTCAAGATAGTCCTACAAGCACGACTCGAGGATGTCCTCACGAAGAACGGAGAAGACCCAAAGACGTTCCACTTCCAGTCAGCAGAACAAGTAATCTTATCGAAATTAAAAACTGTTTCTGAAACGATCGATGAAACTTCTAGAAGAAGCGACGAGAAACTTGAAGAAGTTAGTAGACAGAACAACGAGAAATTTGAAAGTGTTTCTCAAAAGATCGATGAAACTTCTAGAAGAAGCGACGAGAAACTTGAAGAAGTTAGTAGAAGAAGCGACGAGAAACTTGAAGAAGTTAGTAGAAAAAGCGACGAGAAGTTCGAAAATGTTGCTAAAAGATTCGATGAGACTTCTCAAATAATTAAAGAGGTCTGTAGGCAAAACAACGAAAAACTAGAAGAAGTTTGTAAACAGAACAATGAGAAATTTGAAGAAGTTTCTAGAACATTCGATAAGATGCAGAAAAGTGTAGAGACCGTAGAAGAAAAGATCAAACAGCTAGAGAGCAGGATAACCGATACAAAAGTACAACCATCAGTTAATGCAGCAACGTTAGATCCTTTAGTGAAAGATGAACTACCGAGAGACGAAACGTCGCATAATATGAGATTCAAATTACCACCATTTGATGGAAAGTCCTCTTGGTCCATATATCTTAGACAGTTTGAAGCTATTGCGACCGCCAATCATTGGACCGAACAAGAAAAGGCTGTTTCCTTGACTGCTGCTTTACGAGGTGATGCTGCAGATATATTAAGGTCAATTCCCAAGGGTCAAGAAAATTGTTACCAGACCTTGTTCACTCGTCTAGAAAAACGCTATGGAGATGCCCATCTACAACAAGTATACAAAGCACAACTGCGAAGTAGAAGTCAACGAGCAAGTGAGAATCTGCAAGAATTTGAAGCAGATGTGGCTCGTGTGGTGCGGTTGGCTTATCCAGAGGTGCCAGACAGCGTTTTAGAAGAAATTGCAGTAGATACCTTCGTCAATGGGCTGAAAGATAATGAACTACAGAAAGCTTTACGACTAGCAAGGCCGAAAGTTTTAGATGAAGCACTTGCTATTGCCTTGGAACACGAAGCAGCTAGCCAAGCTTCACGAAACAATCGAGTAATAACCGTGGAAAAAGGCGATAAGAGAAAAGATGAACGTTTGGTGGAAATGGTACGGAGGGTGATTCGTGACACGATGCCGAAGAGACGCATGAAGAGGGCTGGAAGAGTTGGTTCAAATACAGATGCTTCCTCGATACGGCCATGCAGTGAAAGTTATAATCACCGGCTTAAAGTAGATGAACAGCTTTGCCCTGTGAGACGAACTACCGTCGTTAATGAGCAATGGCAGCCACAACAGTTACAAGAAGCCCAAGAAGACGATCCATGTATAAAAAGAGTATTGGATTGGATGCGTCGAGGTGAGAGACCTAGTTGGCAAAACATTAGTGCATGTAGTCCGGAAGTCAAGGCCTACTGGAGCCAATGGAATTGCCTGATACTAAAAGATGATCTTCTGTACAGAACCTTTGAGAACGATGATGGTACAGAATCTAAGCTTCAGTTGATTGTACCTAAAAGTAAAGTGTCAGAAGTATTGCGTCAGTTGCATGACGGTACATCAGGTGGACACTTTGGTATTACGAAGACTCTGCAAAAGGTTCGAGAACGGTTCTATTGGGTGAACTGTAAAGATGATGTAAGAAGATGGTGCCGAAAATGTGAACCGTGTGCATCCGGTAATGGTCCGGTTGGTAAAAAGAGAGCACCCATGAGACAGTACAATGTTGGAAGTCCTATGGAAAGAGTAGCTATCGACATTGCAGGTCCATTTCCAGAAACCGATGCTGGAAATAAATACATCCTGGTAGCCATGGATTATTTTACAAAATGGACTGAGGCCTATGCATTACCAAATCAAGAAGCTGCTACCGTTGCAGAGGTACTTGTTAAAGAATTCTTTAGCCGATTTGGTGTTCCCTTGGAGATCCACTCCGACCAAGGGCGAAACTTTGAGTCAGCTCTTTTCCAAAACGTTTGTAAATTGATTGGTGCCAATAAGACCAGAACAACACCCCTGCATCATCAATCAGATGGGATGGTCGAGAGGATGAACCGAACGATGGGTAAACACTTGTCCAAAGTTGTATCTGAACATCAGCGAGATTGGGACCAACACATTCATTTATTCCTGATGGCCTACCGCTCGGCCGTAAATGAAACTACAGGTCAAACACCAACCTGCCTGATGTTGGGTCGTGAAGTTCGGTTGCCCTGCGACCTAGAGTTTGGCTGCGGACCTTCCGAGGAACATGTTGCAGGCGAAGACTACGTTGACCGCCTGAAATTACGAATGAACAACATTCATGAACTTGCCCGACAACACATCCAGATAGCCAGTGACAGAATGAAAGATCAATATGATTCTCGATGCAAGAATGAAAGCTTCGAAGTAGGTGATCTTGTCTGGCTTTATAATCCGCAACGTCGTCGAGGCTTGTGTCCTAAACTGCAAAGACAATGGGAAGGTCCGTATGAAGTTAAGAAGAAAATAAATGACGTAATATATAGAATTAAGAAGTTGCCAAACGGTAAACCAAAAGTTATTCACATAAATCGTCTTGCACCATATGCTGGCTCAAATGAAACAGAAGAAGCACGAGTCCTCCAACAGGAGATGAAAGATGTCGCACAGCCAAGTTTTAATCAATTTATGTCAAATTACGCAGCGAGAAAGAGTGCTAGATTCGGCGTGACCACAGAAGTTCAGCAAGATCTGTTTGGTGTTCCAGAAAACGTCTCTCTGGCCCACTGTGTTGCCCAAGACCTCGAGATGACTAAAGGAATATCGTCCGTATTCAATAGAAAGTTCGACCGCCTGGACGAGTTAAGAAATCAGCAGCCTAAAATTGGAAGAGTACTGCGATTGGAAGATGGTCCTCGATCTTTGCTGTATATGGTGACCAGAAAGTCTTATACGGACACGCCAAGCTACGAGAACATATGGCGTGCTCTAACTAATTTGAAGAAAATCGTGTGTAATTATGACATCAAAAATTTGGCTTTACCAAAAATAGGCCATGCAGTAGAAAATCTGGATTGGAAGATTGTGAGAAGCATGCTTGAAGTGGTCTTCAGAGGAACTGGTGTACAAATCACTGTGTGTTGCATGAACCCGAAGATGTCGTACCCTTCAAAGACAGTAGACTGTTATTTCTTCTTGAAGGGTGTATGCAGAGCTGGAGAGTCGTGTAGATTCCGCCATCCTGGGCCTTCATTTAGAGTTGCTGATCGAGACGCTCAGATCTTAAGAGGGGAGCAGTGTAGCGGAAGAGAAATCTTGGCCGATCCCCGTATAACAGTAAACACCTCGAGAATGACGTAATCGGATGTGCTAGGCCTCGCCGGAGAATTCTGGAAGGTACGTCACGTAGGCGGAACAAGCCGATAGCTCGAGATGGGAGTCGATTGTTCCAGAATAACAACTGGGTATAAATACGGGCATATTTTGTGAATAAGTTTAGTGTATAAGATAAATTCGTCTGTAACTTATATAAATAAAGTCGTATATAAATTACGAACCGCTAGTTTTATTGTAATTAGAAGTAATTACACTAATCACGCTACAATATTTTTGAAATATTCTATTACAAAATGGCCAATATGGTTTATAAATTTGCTATTTGACAACATACACGTCCCCTTGTCTCTGTATTTTCTATGTATTTGGGTGTTCCCTACAACACTTCGTTTATGTATCTATATTAAACAATATTATAACAGCTACCAGATATATGACTTTCCACAGAATATAAAGGGTGCTTTACAAGTAAAAAAACTAAATATAAGATCAATGTTCAAACTAAAAAGGATATACACCAGGTTTAAAGGCATGCAGAAAATGTATCACAATCATTAACGAGTCCCATTCTACCTCATTCCAAAGGTATTACCTTCATGATAACTTTTCGACGGTATGAAAAATATTTTGGCTTAATATATTCGTGGAACGATGAGGAACTATGTCAAAAGCTGTCAGTATAAAAATAATTGTATTTCACAAAAATAATTGTATTTTTGACACTGAATAAGAAACAAAACATGTAAAGTTAGTGAGAACACGAGAACTCTTTGTCAACGTTGTGTACATACAGAAAGAGAAAATAAAGGCTAGTTTAAACACAGTTTAATCGAAGAATACTCTATCCATTGGATGGAGTATTCTTTGGTTTAATGTTGAGTTTAAGAAACCTCAACAAAGAAATAAAGTTACCCATATTAAAGGAGGAAGTCAATAGAAAGAAAATACCACAATTAGTAAATCAGTAACATATCGAGTTAGTACATATTTAGTATTTTAGTATTATTTAAA
This sequence comes from Diabrotica virgifera virgifera, assembly GCF_917563875.1. NCBI lineage: Eukaryota > Metazoa > Arthropoda > Insecta > Coleoptera > Chrysomelidae > Diabrotica > Diabrotica virgifera. The sequence goes on along the minus strand of NC_065452.1, from coordinate 6,229,940 downwards.
ATTTAAAATATCAAGTCAGAATTTGGTATTAGTTTTGAGAGTAAACTAAATGTAAACCCAAATACTTACGATGTCGGGATAGTATCACGAGGTTTTTTCCTGGTTTTCCCTCGTGATTTACTATGGAATCTCTAACGCGAGAATTTCAGTGCCACCGTTGCATTTGGTTGTCTTTTTAAAGACAGATCACATGCTATGATTTTTTGTGGCGGTTATTCTTGAGTTGGGATTGATTTCATGTAATCGAATGAACTATCTGTTAGTTAAGTCGTCCCAGGAACGCAACTCATCAATATTGGCAATATCATTTTAAAGTCGTCTACTTTAAAATGTATAATACGTGTCTGAATTGCCGATATAAATGAGTCAGATTAAATAAATTATTAAAAGAATCTTTTACTAAGCAACAACATTTTTGTTTATTTAGTATTATTTTGTATTTTGACAACGACACCCCACTTGGGCGTCGAAACGTTAATAAAATCATTTTTAGGTAAAATTGTGGCTTATTTCCCATTTGATTATACTTGATTATAAAGAAATAAAACAAAGGTGCAAAGCTGATAAAGAATACTACTATCACAACATGTACATATATGCAAAGAAATTGAAAGCCACAATCAAAACAACGAGTCAAGAGATCTATTTAGGAAAATACTCAGAGACTCTACACTCTACAGAAAAACTATGTTTGTTTTATTTGTTGAAAAATAATGTAAAATGTAATTGTAAACAAAAACAAATGATCAGGTTGACAGTTGATGTCATTTACCAATAATTAACTTTGGTGATTGGTTGAAATTTTCAACAAAAATCCGGCAACACTGTTCGCAGTTTCTCTCCTCCCTTTCTACTCCCTCTGTTCAAGACTACAGCTTTTTAAAATCGAGAGAAATTATGAAGAAGTAGAAAAGTGAGTTAGCTTAGTGGGGAGTAAAATTTTCTCTCGATTCAAGAATAAGCGCACAGCAAGTGATATGGATACTTCAGTCAGGTGCCATTCAACAGAATAGCTCCTAGCCGAGTAACATCCTCTTCGATAGGCAGTGAATGGGTTAAAAGGTGTAATAAATTTCGAGACTGACCTTCGATGTAACCCTTTGCTGGTGATTTCTCTTCTCCTAATGCAAAAATTAGGGAGTAGAGGGAAAAAAAGGCATAAGAAGAAAGAAGAAATCTTGCTTGAGAATATTTCACGTTCCAAAAGATAGAGAAGCATTTAAATAACTGATTGTCAACCTTCGTTAGAAGAGGGCACAAGAAGAAGAAAAATACAAAGAGGCGCACATTTGCCAAACTGTCACACTGACATATACTATGCTTTGCTATTTTTTCTTCTAGGTGACAAAATCTGCATAGGTCATCATTTGTCAAACCCATCAGCTACAACTGCCTATTACAGTGCCCTGTTAGCAGACCTACTATGGGTTAGCGGGTGTTAATTGTGGACTCAGCAATATCTTTCTTGAAAATTGTTAGAACTGAGAGAGGTTTGCTGACTTTGCAAACTGATTCTTGATGGTTCCCTACTAAGTAGGTTGGGATTAGAACATGTTTTGTTTTTCCCTATTGGTCGATATTAAGTGTAGGAAGCTTAGTTATTTTTTTTATTAGTCATTGATGAAAGAAGGAAGGATTAAACTTTTTTCTTATTGGTTGATGGGATGAGTAGGGTAGAATGAGAGAAATGGAGTGGGTTTTTGGAAGGAAGCGTTTTGGTTTGAGGAGATAAATTCAAGTTAGGAGATTAAAGAATTCAAGTTTTGGAAGTTGAAGTCAGAGGTTGAGTTGTAGCCTCGGGCAGAGACCGCTTATAGCAGTTTCTGAAGAGTTGAGTTGAATTTTTAGTTTGAGTTTTTTAAGTGGAAATTTGATTTAGAACTTAAGTGAGAATGTAGTCGATTTCGAAGTTTTATGAAGAAATCATGGCGTTGCCGCGTTCAGGCAAAAAGCTGGTTAGTTTTGGTGTGTAATACACTATTTTTTTTTAAGCAGTCATGGATAAAGTCGTGAATTAAGTATCAATATTAATAATAAATACTTCAAGAAGTTAATTAGAAGTTATTTAAATATTTTAAAAAGTCAATATGAGCAGATCCATTTGGAAGTTTATTCATTTTTGAACAATAATTTGAAAGTTTATTTATCGTTGCTGAAACTTTTCATGGAAATAAACATTTTTGTATTATTCTTTGTCTAAATTCAGTGAAAAGTGCGTGTTTTGGACATTCACAACGTGAATAATGAGGACAGGACTATATGACCAGGTATTGTTTGTAAACCTTTTTATTGCTTTTGTAGACAGAATCTCTTATATTGTCTACAAGAGATCCATCATTTCATTTTTTTATTTTAATTTTAATAAAAAGTTGATTCATTTTATAATAATTTTTTTTTGTGATTAATAATATTATTATCTGATCCCTTTTCTCTTGTTCATAAGTAAGAAATCAACATGAGAACACTAAGGTAAGGTCATGTTATATTTATATTTATGTAAATGTGTTTGTATCTTATGATAACTATATATTTTTATTAACTTTTTTACTTTAGTTATTTTTTTGAAGTTTTAAGTATGTTTTGTCTTTCAATTTCTTTTTATCCAATGTCGCCCCCCGAGCAATTGAGTTTCTATTATATTTAAAATCTATTAAGAATCCACATCCCTAGATCTCTGAAGACTTGGAGCTACCGAGGTACTCCGTAAAGTTACGTAGCACCAAGTATATTTTTATGTTTGTCTAATTTGTCGAGTTACATATTATTTCTTTTTGCCTTTGTTATCCACGCTGTAATAATGTTCTAAAATGAATTTTTTAACCTGTTTTAATCCTGGTGGATGCCTCCACCATTTCAGAGATTTTTGAGCTACCCACTACTTCTTCTTAGATGAAGATGTTCCTCTTATTATCATAATTACACTAGATTTTGCCAACTTCATAAAAAGCATGTTTCTACAATTGCGTCTGATTTGAAAAGTTCAGATCAGAAATATTCTTGAACATTCTTTAGCATGCTTTTGGCATCATTAGAGAAGTACTGAAAATATAAATCTTCCCATTGATTAGAAGGTTCTTCAGCTTCATGGACTGAGTTACTAAAGTACTCTCAGAAAGCCTGCTTGTATCAGATGATGGATCAAAAATTTCCTAATCCATATAAATATTCCTATGTATCATAAAAAGCCCTAAATTCAAAAAGCACTGCTGAATGTTAATATTAATAATTATGGAACATGTATCTGTGTTCATTAAAAAATATTAACTTTGACAATTATGCCTGCTCAAAGAAATGTTCAAAGAAATTCAGGTATGCTATGCTTTGTTTTTAAACTAGGAGTAAACTAAAAAGACAGATTTACACCCAAAAAAGTCATTAGAAAAATCACCAAATACATCTTTTTTGGTTGATCATATCGGCGTTCGACATAAATATTATATTATACTAATAAGTCGCTAAAGAGTTCTAAAAACAACTGTTTTTTTATATAAAAATATACTAAAAATCTGAAAATTAAAGGAATCACTCAGAAAACACAAAAAAATCGTTAATATAACTTAATTAACCTATGAAATGCCAATAGTGACAAAATTACATAAATTTCATTAGCGTCAAAATTGCATAACAGTGGAGTAAACTTGCCTGAGGTTGGACCAATTACAAACAAGAATTACAGCACAGTATCTTTGAATTACTCCTCCTGGTTTAAAAGCAGAGCATAGTACACAGCAGATAAAGATGTATAGAACCTTGTACATTTGTTGTTAACATTTCCAGATATTCAAATTCTTATGAAATTAAGTCACAATTGTACTAGAATCATTCTTAACCTTTTCACTGCGGGAACCGGACATATACGTAAAATAATTTCGGGCCTGTACAACGGGAACCGCATGAATCATATATTGTTTGCGTATTGTATGTTGCCCATAGAAGAGAGTTAGGCATGTTATATCAAAATTTACAATACATTTAAAAATTTATACATTTCAAGAATCTAACACCAACAAACTAACAGTCACAACCGGGTTGATCAGCACAGGCATGAAACAGCCGTACCAGAGACCATACTACTTTTATAAGTACAGTGAAAAGGTTAAAAGAAATGACAATTATAGCATCCATAATGTCACATATTTTATTGAATTATTACTTAGCACCTGCTACATTTTTATTTATGAAAGGATTTATGAAAGGATTTTACTACAAATAAAGAAATAAACACATTTTTGCACATTAGGACTGAAATATATGCTGACTATAACACAAAACTCATTTAGGATGTGTTAGCTATGAAAACACAGTAATGTAAGATGTATGTAATTGATAAAGAGGTATTGAATGTTGTGTGTGTGTATGCTCCTCAAACAGGTCTGGGTGAGAATGAACGAAGAGCTTTCTATGACCAATTAGGAGACGTTCTGAGTGATATTCCGTCAGAGGAGAAAGTTATAATAGGAGGTGATTTCAATGCACATGTGGGCCAAGCCAAGGCAGGATACGAAGCAATACATGGGGGATTAGGCTTTGGAACTAGAAATGAAGCTGGAGATGACATGCTTGAATTAGCAACAGCATTGGACATGGCGATTGTTAACACATTCTTTAAAAAGAGAGAAACTCAACTTATTACCTACAAAAGTGGACATCAATCCCAAATAGACTACTTCATGATAAGGAAAGAAGGCATACGTGAATGCAAGGACTGCAAGGTAATAGTTAGTGAGACAGTAAGCCAACAATATAAGCTGCTTGTTCTGGACATCAAAGTAAAAACCGAAACTAAACAAACATATCGGAGAAGACCACAAAAAATCAAGTGGTGGCTGCTAAAATATAAGAAAGGTCTATTCAGGAGAAGAATAGTAGAAAAAATATGTTGGAACATGAAAGGAAGCCCTAATACAATTTGGAGAAAAATGGCCAGTAGTATTAGAGAGACTGCTATTGAAATACTTGGGAAAACGTCAGGAAAAAAGTTTGAGGATAAAGAGACTTGGTGGTGGTCAAACGAAGTACAAGGAAAAATAAAAGAGAAGAGAAAATTATATAAAAAGTGGCAAGAAACCAGATCCGACACAGATCTTCAAAACTATATGGTGGCGAAAAAGGAAGCGAAAGTAGCAGTAGCGAAAGCCAAAGCAAAAGCGTATTCAAACCTATACAATCAACTTGATACCAGGGAAGGCGAAACGAAGATATATAAAATAGCCAAACAGAGAGCAAAGAAGGCAAAAGATTTTAATCAGATTAGATGTATCCGAGATGTAAATAATAAAATACTAGTTCACGAAAGGGATGTCAAAAAGAGATGGAGAAAGTACTTTGACAGCTTATTAAATGAAGAATTTGACAGCCTGTAGAGTCAACGGAGACAGTAGCAGCAATGGTCACCAAAATAACAAACGAGGAAGTGGTTCAAGTGCTTCAAAAAATAAAGAAAGGAAAAGTGGTAGGACCAGATGATACTCCTGGGGAAGTATGGAGAGCATTGGGAGAGACAGGAACAAGGTGGCTAGCAAGTCTATTTAATAGAATTATGGAAGTTGGACAAATGCCAGACGAATGGAGAAGCAGTATACTGGTACCTGTTTACAAAAACAAGGGAGATATACAACAATGTACAAACTACACCGCTATAAAACTGCTTAGCGACACCATGAAAATATGGGAAAGAGTAATTGATAGACGGATACGTGAAGAGACCGAAATATCCGAGAATCAATTTGGCTTTATGCAGGGCAGATCAACAACAGATGCAATTTTCATTATAAGGCAGTTGATGGAAAAATACAGGAGTAAAGAAACAAACGCTCATATGGTATTCATTGATCTTGAGAAAGCATATGATAGAGTTCCTCAAGAGTTTCTGTGGTGGGCACTCAATAAGAAAGGAGTCCTTGGTGAATATGTAAAGATTGTGAGGGATATGTATGAGGGAGTAACGACTAGTGTTAAGACAGGTGTGGGAGAGACTGATAAATTTCATGTGAATGTAGGATTGCACCAAGGCTCTGTGCTTAGTCCGTATTTATTCTCATTAGTCTTGGACCAGATAACAGCGAAACTACAGGGTAACATTCCATGGTGCTTAATGTATGCTGATGATGTCGTGTTAGTAGGAAATAGTGTAAGAGACTTAGAACAAAAACAGGAACAGTGGAGGCAAGCTCTGGAGGAAAAAGGTTTAAAACTTCATCATCATCCAACCAATTCACGTCCACTGCTGGACATAGGTCTCCCCCAATTGTTTCCACACTTCACGGTTTTGTGCTGATTTTTGCCAGTTTTTACTAATCCGCCTGATATCATCTGTCCATCGTGTAGGCGGCCTTCCTCTACTTCGTACAAATCAGGACAAAAACAGAATATCTGGAATGTTCATTTAAAGATGGAGTTACTACAAATAAAATGGTATCTTTGGATGGTGAACTGATTGTAAAAAGCAATAGTTTTAAGTACCTGGGATCGGTATTACAGAGTAATCGAGAAATAAATGGAGATGCATGCAGTAGAATTAGGGCTGGATGGATGAAGTGGAAAGAAGCGAGTGGTGTGTTGTGTGACAGAAAAATTCCAATGAAGCTGAAGGGAAAATTCTATAAAACAGCCATAAGACCGGCTATGATGTACGGAACTGAATGTTGGGCAGTGAAGAAGAGGAACAACGAATGCATGTGGCGGAAATGAGAATGCTTAGATGGATGAGTGGAGTGACAAAGAAGGATAAAATTAGAAATGAGTATATTAGGGGAAGCCTAGGTGTGGCATCAATTGATGCCAAAATGAGAGAGCATAGGTTAAGATGGTTTGGTCATGTTCAACGTCGAGACGTTAATCACCCAATACGAAGATTAGCTGAAGTGCAGATTCCTGGAAGGAGTAGGAGAGGAAGACCAAAGAAGACCTGGGGAGAGACGATAAGGCAGGACATGTTGGTAAAGGGGATTGACATTGATATGACCCAAGATAGAATTGTGTGGAGAAATGAAATTAGGGAAGCCGACCCCGCATAGGGATAAGCCAAAGAGAATGATGATGATGAGCTATGAAAACACAGTGCTTAACAATGGTGCGGATATCATTAATAATTTTGCGCAATGCTTTCAAAATGTTTACAGAGCAAATGATGATGATTTAATACAGCCCATCTTAGAGTATGAGAAAACAGTGAGACTAAATTCTTGTAATGTACCTATTGAAATCATATTTGAAAAATTAGCCAATTTAGACATTTATAAAGGCTCTGGACCAGATTTAATTCCACCAATACTATTAAAAAAATGTAGATGTACTTTAACCAGTCCCTTATATTTTCTGTTTTCTCTTTAACTTGATTTAGGTATTTGTCCAAATTTGTGGAAATCTAGTTTTATTGTTGCTATTCATAAATCAGGTGACAGGAGTAATATAGCTAACTACAGACCAATAAGCATTCTTTCTTCCATTCCTAAAATTCTAGAGAGTATAATATGCGACTCTATTAAAACACCTTTATGCAATGTACTAATTGAGGAGCAACATGGTTTTCTTTCAGGAAGATCAACTTTTACAAATCTTTTACTTTTCACGCAATACATATCTGATGCTTTGGAAAGGAGACTACAGGTGGATGATATTTATACAGATTTCTCCAAAGCATTTGACACTGGAATCATAAATTGTTGTGTAACAAGCTTAAAGCTATTGGATTTACTGGCAATCTGTATAAATGGTTATGTTATGTTGTTGTTGGTAAATGATATTGGTAGGAACTTTAAATCTGAATATCTGATATTTGCAGACGACTTGAAGATATTTAAATGCATTAGGTCAGAATCTGATTGTGAGGGTTTGCAGAGAGACTTGGATTCTTTAGTACATTGGTGCCAGGAAAATAATCTTAGATTGAATGCTTCGAAATGCTCATATATTATTTTTTCACATAATAAGACCACCAGTGATTTTAAATACAAGATAGGAGATGTGGATTTATCTAGGGTTCAGGTAATTAAGGATTTAGGTGTGTTGCTGGATAGTAAGCTAAGTTTCGTGGACCATTATGATGCCATTATTGCGCGTGCTAATCGGACATTAGGGTTAGTCATCAGAATGTCATATGATTTTAATAATTTGTTTGTAATTGTGAGATTGTTTTTGAGTTATGTTCGTTCATTACTAGAGTATTGTTCAGTGATTTGGAGTCCAAGTTATGAGAATCACAAATATCGAATTGAATCGATTCAAAATAAATTCGTTAGATATCTGCGGTATAGATTAGGTACTAGAGGAATGCAATTGAATTCCAGTCAGGTCATGCAGATGTTTCATTTGCACCGTCTAGAGGATCGCAGGCGATACTTTGACCTTAATTTCGTATTTAAGGTGTTAAATGGTATTATTGTTGCACCTAGCATTCTGGGTCGAATAGATTTTTATGTTCCAGCTAGGAATTTGAGAAGATGTCCCTTGCTATCCGCTAGATCGTGCAATACACGTCATGCAGAAAATATGCCTTTAAATAGAATTGTTTCTAGTGTAAATGAGTTTCCAAATATAGACTTTATGGGAGTCACACTAAATGCTTTTAAAAGGACTATTTCACATGAATTATTTTAATTTGATTTTAATTTTTTGATGTCGTTAGTTTAATTGTAAGTAATGTAAGTTAACTTGTGTTCAATGTTTAATTTTGACTTTTAATTTTAATTGTAAAATGGAGTTTTCCGTCAATAAATATTAATTTAATTTAATGTAGTTACCTAACTAGCAGAATACAACTTATTAAAATTAAACACTTTCAATCTAGTGAAATTTCCGTAACATCTGGTGTTCCACAAGGAAGCCACTTAGGGCCTTTCCTTTTTAATATATTTGTTATTGACATTAAATCTCAAATTAACTCTAAATTTCTGCTATTTGCTGATGATTTAAAAATCTATAGAATTATCGAATCCGTCTCAGATTGTGAAAAACTTCAAATTGATATTAACAAAATTATGGCATGGTGCAATTGCAACCAAATAAGCAATAATGTTGGAAAATGTCACTTTATTAGTTTCTGTAGAAGAATTAACAACCTCTTTTATAATTACAAATTAGCTGAAGAACCACTGAAGGCTGTACCAACTGTAAGAGATCTAGGTGTTCAATTAGATTCCAAACTAAATTTTTGATTATGTGAATAACCAGGCATTTAAAATGTTAGGCTTCATTATTAGAACTTCTAGATGTTTACATAACATTAATTCCATCAGACTGATTTACATTTCCCTAGTTATGTCTGTTCTTGAGTATTGCTCAGTTGTTTGGTCACCCACTTATGAAGTCCATATAGCCAAGCTTGAAAAAGTCCAAAATAAATTCATTAGATACTTAAATTTTAAATTACACAAACCTTTAAGTGACCATTCCTACTCAGAAATTAGAAATAAATTAAACCTTCCTAGGCTATCTTCCAGACGGATGTATGCTGATGTTTTGTTTCATCATAAACTACTGAATTCAAAAACTAATTGCAATGATCTACTGCCTCTAATTGACTTTAATGTTCTCTCTGGAGTTACTAGAACATCCCAAAATTTTGCAATTAAATTTCATAGCTGCAACTTTGGTAGGCATTCTCCGCTGAGTAGAATCATTCTAAATAGAATAGACCTTGATTTGTTGCTGTGCGCTTCGGAAAATGTTTGTAGACAGTGTTTAAAAAAAAATTTGTAATCTTATGTGATTTATATTTGTTATTTACTTTGTATTATTTTAATATTTGTTTTTTCTATACAGCTGCATTGCCAATTTTTGTCATACATATTTACTATATTTTTATATTTATTGTATCACTAGATAATTATAATATTTTGTGTATATATTAAATTGGGTGGTATCCCATTAATAAATAAATAATAATAAAATGTATACACAGTAATATATATTCATATATTATAAACATATTGTTCTGACACACTCTTTCAATGGTTTCTGTTTATTTTTCTTTCCTTTCTCAATGGCTTTGGACCCTCTTTATAACAAACAAAAACAGTTCAAAATTCTGGCTAAAAATTATGATTTCTACAGTAACTCTGCAAGGATGAATTTTACAAATAAAAGAATACACACAAAACAAAGAAAATACCAAATGAAATTTGCAAAATCTTTATAATTCCCTTCTGCAGGAGATAAAGATAAAGGAGAATGCTTAAAATCACAAAGTCAATAAACTTTGGATCAATTGACAGAACAATTTATAGAGGCCTAAAAGGTTAAATATTTTTACCCATTAAAGGAAATTTATTATATTTATGGTCAGTACAACCTGTATTCCTTTCATAGACAACATAAAGCTGAGATAAAATCTTAACTGTGGTAATCTATTGGAAATCAGTACACATTTGTTAAAATTTGATGTACACAATGTTTACAATGTACTAGGGAAGAATATGGAAAACAAATTCTTTGTTGTATTTCTTTGTAACCAATTTAATTACATGCATTAGAAAAATTTGGCATTACTCACCTTCTTAAATTGTAGATGATTCATATAAAAAATATCAAAATATGTTAAGATATGTATATAATGATTTTAATTCCTCATTGGTTCTCCTACACTTATCTATAAATATTCTTATCTATAAGTCTTGAAAAGAATCATTTGTAATTAGACATGCATTATTTGTTTGTATAAATTATATGGCATTAAAAAACCGATTGGATTTGGATCTTACATTGTCGGACAACTCAACAAATTTCTATTTATGGTGCTTTGCTTTACTTTAAAGTCCTAAATGTCACAACAGTACAGTCTTTAAATATCAGGGTCATTTGAAATGTCAGATGTCAGTTTGCAAGAGTTCCAGTTCCATGTTCCATGGGCTTCCAAGAATTAATATAGTTGTTCCCTTATATCTTTGTCCAAACGTCATGATTAATTTTTAAACAATTATACAGGGTGCATGATACTATAAATAACAAGATAATATATAACGCATCTTGAAGAGAAGGGAAAGGAGTCGTGACGTAACTGGAGACCCAAGTTCGTAATGGTTCGTAACGACCGAATGATTTCCGATTCGTTTGAATTGCTCGCGGTTGTATAGTCCGGGCTGTATGGTCGCCCCCGTTAGGTAAATTATTCCGATTCGATTTTTTTGCACAAACTTACTAAAAAAGAGTTCCTTATAACAAATCCGCAGGGTGCCAGGAGGTGCCGCGGTCATAAAATTGTTTAAACAATTTTTTTAAACAAATTCAAAACATTAATTTTTTCGATTCGTTCAATTTTCTTAAATTTTTTGGATCATTATAATAGACCTGGATCCCGCGTTTCAAAAAAAGTTGATTAATAGCAAGCTGAAAATCTGTTAATAGCTTAACGGTGTCTAGTCGGACAAACTTTGATGCACTGGAACAAGGGAAGTTTTAATTGTGGAACAGTTTAAAAATTTGGAACGTCAGATTATGAAAACGTCCCATGTATTTTGTCGGACAGAACATCCAATTGATTTGTTACCCTTTAATTAAACTCTCATGCAAAAATCGGACTGCTATTACTAACCAACATGATTTCTGTCATTTGACATGTTCTTCGTGTTCCACTTATTAAAATGCCCAGTTGGTGATAAACACCAGTCTGATTTTTGCATGAGGGTTTAATGAAATGGTAACAAATCAATTGGAAGTGCTGTCCGACAAAACGCATGGAACGTTTTCGTAATCTGACGTTCCAAATTTTTAAACTGTTCCACAATTAAAACTTCCCCTGTTCCAGTGTTCCCATATATCAAAGTGTGTCCGACTAGACACCGTCAAGCTATTAACAAATTTTCAGCTTGCTATTAATCAACTTTTTTTGGTAAGCGGGATCCAAGTCTATAAGCAAAAAAGGTCTCTTGTGATTTTTCTCTAAAATTTATTTTTGTCGAGTTAACGCGATTTAATATTTGAACAACGTGAAAATCGCCATTTTCAAGGCTTATAACGCAGTTAAAAATTATTACTATGAAAGTTAGAAAGTGACCAAATCAAAGTTTAAAGTCCACCCTACAAGATCCTGAAGAAATGTTTGTCATTATTTTATTACTAAGCTGTTATTTTTAATTATTATCAATGAGCGCTAACTGCATATAGGCAGCCGTCAATAGTGAGTGCGAAAGAGATACACCATTCCAGCCGTCTAATGGTGCATCTCACTTGCACTCACATTGACGGCCGCCTCACTTAGCGCTCATGGTTAACAATTAAAAATAACAGCTCAGTAATAAAATAATGACAAAATTTCTTCAGAATCCTGCAGGAGGGCTTTCTACTTTGATTCAGTCACTCTTTTTAAGCCTTGAAAATGGCCATTTTCGCGTTTATCAAATTTTAAATCGAGTATAACTCAACAACAGTAAATTTTAGAGAAAAATTACATAATGACCCAAAGAATAAAAAAAATTATACGAAGTAAAAAAATTGATTTTTTGAAATGAAAAAATTGATTTTTTGAAATTGTTTAAAAAATTGTTTAAACAATTTTCCGACCGCGGCACCTTCCGGCACTGTGTATTTGTTATAAGGAACTCTTTTTAAGTGAGTTTGTGCAACAAAATCGAATTGGAATATGTTACTTAACGGGGGCGACGATACAGCCTGGACTATAAGCTAACAACAAGAATTCAAATTCCGGTCTCCAGTTGCGTCATGCGATGCGCGAACTCGGACGTATTTGTGCTACGGAAAGATACTATCTTGTTATTTATAATATCATGCCAAAAACAACACCCTGTACATTAAATTTTTTAAAAATTTATTCTAAATGACACTAAATCTAGTGGTATATTTTGAATTTTCGGCAAAATGTTTTTTCTGGTAAAATTTTGAATTTGAATTCTGAAATTATGTGAATTGCAAGATCTCGAAGTAGAAAAAAGTGAAATACGACTTAACAACTTTTTAACCACACACCACACTGTATGTTTATTTTATATTTGGCACTCAGAATTGATTTTAATAGGTGGACCTCCCGAAATTCAATGGTTGTAAATGTAAACAGATGTTTATTCACGAATGAAGCAAAATTCAAGATAGATGGGACAATTTGTAAGACTCACACGTTTGGCATAAAAACGTGTGGAATATTTGTTAACAAATTAATAGGACCATATATTTTACCTCCCACCCGAACCGGTGAAGGGTATTTAAATTTTTTAGAAAATATTTTATCAGTACTAGTGCCTACTGCTAGATGATGAAATTATCAATACTTTCATGATGTTGCTTCACCACACCACACTACAGGCGCATAGTTATGGTTTGTTTTTTTAACCAAGAGGAGTGATTCAAATTTACCGAGCTGTAATGCTTGTTTGTAATTGGTCCAACCGCAGGCAAGTTTACTCCACTGTTATAAAATTTTGACACTAATGACATTTATCAAATTTTGACACAATTGTCATTTCATAGGTTAATTAGCATAGTTAAAATCAGTTTTTTTAGAATTCTTTAGCGACGTATTAATATAATATAATATTTATGGATTACCGTCGAGGGCCGACATGATCAACCAAAAAAGAAGATGTATTTGGTGATTATTTTAGTGACTTTCATGGGTGTGAATCTGTCTTTTTAGTTTACTCCTCCTGGTTAAAAAATAAACCATAGAGATCTTTTATCCGAAAATTTTCCCAATAGATGAATTAGGAATTAGTAGAGGCGGTCCTCATGTCTGGCCTTCACGATCATGTAATTTTAATCCTATCGACTATTATGTTTATATTAGGTTTGTTCTAGCAAACAGTCAAACTAGTCAGAAACCGTCAGCAAACAGTTGGTCAGTGAGAGAACATGGATAATACAAATACAGTCACCAGTGCTATCCCCTCTACTCGCGCTGGTCGACTATTCGCTGATGGTTTCAAACTGTTTGAAACTGATGCTAGAATAAACCTAATATCAACTAACATGGTTTATAAGTAAGGAAGAACTTCTTGAACAGATTCGAGACGCCTTTCAAGAAGCGAAAAATAACACAGACGAGATTAGGCGAAGTAAGTCAGACAAATTTACAAAAAGATTTTTTGCCTTCAACAAGGTGGTGGTCATTTTGAAAAATAACTTTAGTTTTAATAAGTTATTTGTCAGCAATTTTTTTTTATTTTTAAGATACTTCGTTGAATAAAGTTATGTATATTTTGTGGACTCTTTATTATTTATTCATTAATATACCAGTAAATTAAGTTTTTCATCCTCTTTTTAGGTGCAGAATCCATTTAAAAAATACTATACAGGTGTTGATTTTGGGTCGGATAATTTTTCGGATAATATTTTTTAATCCGGGCCTGAACTTTTATAATTATAAATAAATTAATTGATTGGAGATCTTAAAGAATATTCACATCTTAATTATAAAATAAATACAGTGTGGTTAAAAAGTTGTAAGTCATACACCAATTTTTTTTTCTAATTCGAGCTTGCGCCATTCACATAATTTCAGAATTCAAATTCAAAATTTTACCAGAAAAAATATTTTGCCGAAAATTTAAAGTATACCATTAAATTTAGTTTTTCATCATCTTTTAAATGCAAAATCCATTTAAAAAAATTAATGTACAGGGTGTTGTTTTTGTGTCGGAACATTTTTCCAATATTTTTTAATCCGGACCTGGATTTTTATAATAATAAATAACAAGCTTTAGGTGGCTGTGGCAGAATGCATTTTTAAACAATTTAATTTATAGGGTGTTGCTTTTGGATTGGAGTATTTTTCCAATATTTTTTATTCCGGACCTGGATATTTATAATAATAAATAAATTAATTGATTGGACATCTTAAAGAATATTTGCGGGCCAAATATAAAATAAATACACAGTGTGGTTAAAAAGTTATGAACCAAATAAAAAAAATGGCAAAGTAGATAAAACATCTAGTAACTTTGTTATTGATGACGTAAGACTTAAGACCCATTAAGTATGGTATTTTTGAGACCGCCTAAGTATCCCCTTTCTATAGTTAACGTATATGAGCAGCCGTGGAGTAACGGCATATTCGCTGGCCTCATACGCCAGTGCACGTGAGTTCGAGCCCTGCCAAAGACAAACCATTTTTATTTCCAATAATGACACGAACGAGCCGTCTCACCGTGCCTCGGAGAGCACGTAAAGCCGTCGGTCCCCCTGGACTAATGTACATCGGCACTAGTTACTTAAAACAGGATTAAAGATGTAAATGGCGCCGGAACTGCCCGAAAGAATCTCCCCGGCAAAAATGCCATACGATATTATTATATAGTTAACGTATGTTACTTTCCCAATGAAACACCCTGTAGAAAATTCAAACGTTCTGACTCTGTTGCCAAATATATCCACTAATTTATTCTTTCAGGGCAATTGGCAAAAAAATTTCTAATAATTAACTGAAATTAATATCAAAACAAATGTTTATTCGTTCACGTTGCATATAAATTAAAAAGTAGCAGAATCCATAAAATAATATAATAAAAATATAGCTTTCAAAGCTTTCTCTGTATATTTGAAGCGTACAACATACCTAATAATATTATACAATTATTCATTATAATCACATGGTAACACTGCCAAACTTAAATAATAATTTCGTTTTGTAGAAATCACTTATAGCTAACTTCTCAGATCCAATAACTAAATGTTGTCCCCAGTGATATGAAAGTCCATATCATTGATTCGTTCCTTTCGTGCTTTTTAAAACAGTACCAGATCTATGGGTGGATAGGAAAATTCCCTCCCCCAAACCTGGTCCAAAATTAAAGAAAAAATTGTTTTATATTATATAAATAATAATTATATAGTTTATATTATATAAACAATAATTAAACAACAAGCATAAGCTGAGCAACCATTTTATCATTGTTTCTATTGACAGTGATTTCTACAAGAGCATCGTAGATTTCTTCAATTTGGTATCTGATCGGAGGAAAATTGCATCAATGATCATCTAGTTCCCATCTAGTTGCGGACAAAGGTTTCAATGTTATGCTACATATATGATTTTTCAGTATAGCCCAACGATGAATAGATGCTCAGAAAAAGTTGTAAATTTTTGTCACTAAGGAAGTGCTAAGGAAAAGAAAGACACTGCAAACTGTGCGGCTTTAGTAGCATCGTTCACGACTAAGTTGGGTGAATGGCTAGAACATAGAACAAAAAGTTCTTCACTTTCATGTTTGCCCCATTATCATACTCTTGTCCTCTCATATCTTACAAAGGTTTTCTCAGTTCATTCAGTTCTTGCAAAATAACGTTTGTAAGTTCCAAGCCAGTGGTTTCCAGTGCAGGCACAAATCGAAGAAAATGTTCTGAAATTTTAACACTTTGTGAACAGGAACCTATTCGACAAAATGTACAACAATAATCATCTGTTCCACCCCAGAAATATCAGGTGTACAATCTAAAATTATGCTATAATACTTTGCTGATTTCAAAAAGTTTAAAATTTTATTTTTGTTTTTTTTAATGTGCTCTTGTAAAACAGAAGCAAATTGTCCAAATAGCTCAACAAGCTTTAAACAATTACCATTGTTGTGATGAAAAAGTCTATCAGAATCGCCCTTCAATGGAAGACACTATTGGGCTAAGAACTGTATTATTGATATAAGTCGTTCTATTACATTTCTCCAATGACGAGTTTCTGAATTTAGAACTTTTTGTATTTCTTCGTCTATGGGTTTGCCCGAATCTAGTCTAATTGCTAGTTCTACCACTGTCGCTGTGACTGTAGATGAGCTGGAGACTTAGCGTGGCTGGACAAAGCTTGAGCCACACGTTTCCAATTATTATATCAATTTTCAGTAAATTTAATTTTAAGTGAATTTCAGTGAATTTAATTAAGTTCTCATCCCACTATTATTATGCGATGAAGAAGATGGCGGTGTTGTCGATTTCCCGTCGAATAAACCTTGCAATTATTATTGTTTCACTTATTTAATTCTCGTTTTTACAGCTGCATTTTTGCCCCTTTTGTTCATAATATTGATTTTTTATCATATTAAAAACATAATTTATTATTTCTTCAAATTTAAAAATTGGCTGTCCTCTAAAATTTGCCTATCCTAAATTTGGCGCCCTCGCCCAGTTCGCCCACCCCTGGGGCCGGGCCTGACTGCCAGCGTGACTAAAATACATTTCCATTTTACCCCGTAGCATTTACCATTTTGCCCCGTAACGGACAAAACGGGGCATTTAGAACTGATAATTTAAGTTCCTGATCCTCGACACCTAATGGTAAAAGAGGCAACCGATTATGTATGTATGTATGTATAACCAAATAACTAAGCAATTTAGATTATAAATAAAGTAAGTTATATTTACTTTATAGTTTAGTTTATTTATAGTTTAATAGCAAATGTTCCTTTCCGATTTGTTATTTTTTAATACACAGTTTCGTTTTATTTCCATGTACACCAGAGAAATAACGCAAAAATATACCATGTTCGGGACACTTGAGCAGCCAGGTTGCAAATGGGTTTTTTGGGTACGATATATCTAATACATTATAAATACAAAAATGCCCGTCACAGTTTGGACGAGAATTTAGTTATTAACAAATAAGGGTCAAAAATGAGAGTTTTTTTGTTTAAATCGCTACAGGAAAAAAATAGGGTAATTAAATGTCTTATTTATAATATTTTTCTTTTAGTAGATGAGTCAATGCATAAAATAACGTTTTTTGAATTTTGGTCCGATTATTTGTTGCTTCGGATATTGCAAAATAAAACTAAAATTTCGAAAATAAAAAATTTGCTATAACTTTTGTGAAAATGAATTTTGGACTTTCATATTGCATGAAAAGTTGAGTCAAACAGTCCATACAATGCACAAAAAATTTTAAGATGATGCGTCAATTAGTTTCAATATTATTTAATTTATTTATCCCAAAGAGCTTTTTTTCGCAAAGTTATTGTTCAGAAAATAATAATGATACAGCAATTCTGTGAAAACAATATGAAAGAAGAATAGTAATATTTTCAAAGCATTTAAAAAAATCATTAAAAAGGCATTTATTATCACTCAGAAAACATTTTACTAAAATAGAGTCATTTTTGGCTTATAAACAATTTGAATAACTTTGTTTACATTGACTGTAGGCTAAAACTACAATAGAATTTGAAAAACTGGTATTTTTATACGAATTTTCAAAGAAAAACTTTTCGCCTAGGTTAATTACGGTCAAAGTTAGCCACTTTTTTTTATTTATTTGACGGCTATTTTGTTTATAACAATTAAGCAACCTAACTAGAGCCATTTTGAAGTTGAAGATATATAGGTTATGTGTAAAAGTTTGAGTAAACTTTGAACCTCAACAGAGTGGTGAATAAAGCTTTAAAAATGGCGTCCGAACGGAATTAATCCGTGGTCGGTGGAGGGTAATTAGCAAAATACATGTACTCAAAAAATGAGACTGATTCTGCAAACATATGCTGCGATTAATATCGCTGGAACTTGTTGATGGATTTTGTTAATAATTTTTTTAATTTGTATGTACTCGTAGTCTTATAGAGCACGTTATGTACACACAACCCCACCTAACATTACGAAATGTTTGGGGGAACTCCGCTTATCACTCAGATAGATTACGACCGATTCTAAGACCTACCGAATATACATACCTATATAATTTCATAAAAATCGATCAAGCGGTCTCGGAGGAGTATGGAAACTAACACTGTGACAGGAGAATTTTATAGATGTAAATATATAGATGGCTATTAACAAATAGGGGTTGGTGATAGAAGAGTGAAAATTAAGGGTTGTATGTATTTTTTAATTCTACATCATATAAAATTAAGGTAGATAATTTTGTCCAAAAAAATAAAAAATATGTCAGGGGCAACCCCCCTTATAACTTATGGGTATAAAAAATAGATTAAAACCTCTTCAACGTCCTACAGGATAAACGTGTAAAATTTTATAAAAATCGGCCAAGCCGTTTCGGAATAGTATGGTAACTAACACTGTTACAGGAGAATTTGATGTATATAGAAGTAACTGCGAATTAAATAATAAAAGTGGCTAACTTTGAACCTAATTAACCTAGGCAAAAAGTTTTTTTTTTGAAAATTCGTATAAAAATACCAGCTTTGAAAAGTAGATTTACTCTATAGTCAATATTAACAAAGTTATTCAAATTGTTTAGAAGCCAAAAATGACTCTATTTTACTAAACTTTTTTCGGAGTGATAAAAACGACTTTTTAATGATTTTTTTCAATACTTTAAAAGTATAACTATTATTCTTGCATGTGGTTTCCACAGAATTGCTATGTCATTATTATTTTCTGAACAATAACATTGCGAAAAAAAGCTCTTTGCGAAAAACAAATTGAATAAAATTTAAACTAATTGACGAATCATCTTAAAAATTTTTGTGCATTATATGGAATGTTTGACTCAACTTTTCGTGCAATATGAAAGTCTTAAGGTCATTTTCGCAAAAGTTATAGCACATTTTTTATTTTTGAAATTTTAGTCTTATTTTACACTTTCCGAAACAAAAAAGGATCGGACCAAAATTCAAAAAGTGCCATTTTAAACCTTGGCTCATCTGCAAAAAGAAGAATATTATAAATGAGATATTTAATTACCCTATTTTTGCCTGTAGCGATTTAAACGAAAAAACTGCCATTTTGACCCTTATTTCTTAATAACTAAGTCTCTCGTCCGAACTGTGACGGGCATTTTTGTATTTATAATGTATTAGGTATATAGTACCCAAAAAATCCATTTGCAACCTGGCTGCTCAAGTGTCCCGACAAAAACCTTATTTCTCTGGACTAATGTCTTTTTCTTTCTTAGGTATCCTGTTCTGCCCCGATCTCCCCTAAATTATTTATGTGATTTTCTATTCAGAAACTTGGCAACATCCGTATTTCATACAGCACATGGTGAGAATCGGGCGGGCGTTGCAGGGTTACCATGTCTAGGGATTTTCCCCGAATCTAGGGATTTTTTCAAGCTTTTGGAGCTCTGGAGGGATTTTTTTTGGAATCTAGGGATTTATTAGACTGTGCTAGCGCCATTTTTTGTTGTTATTAAATATCTTTTTGTTCAAATATTATTATTATTGTCATTATTTATTGTTCCCTGACATAAATATTCCTAAGTAAACATTAAAACATTACCTAATCAATGATTAAAGTGGATTAAACAGTGTTTAATAGGTTATAAATTAAATTGACAGCTGTCATCTGTCAATTTCTTCTTTTTTAGGTGACATTAATACGATTTAGGGATTTCTAGGGGAAATTGAAGCTCCCGTCTAGGGATATTCTGAAATTTCATCTGGCAACCCTGGGGCGTTGTGCTTTGCTTGTTTGGCGTTAGCAAAGCGAAAAGCAAAACATACAAACCCAAAGAATGGGAAGAAGGAAGAAGTTAACACAGACACGCACAGAATAAACACGATGTGCCGTTGTTCGATAAGGTGTAAAAATGGTCACAAATAATAATTTTTTTAAAATGTAGGACCTAAATTAGTTCAAAATGAAGAGTTGTACTCTAAACAATGTTATTTTACTGTCAACTGTTTATTTTTGTGGGGTCAGTGGCTATTTAAATTTATATTTAAGTCTTCCTGAAGTTCAAAGACTTTTTGGTGAGTAATTATTTTTTCTTTTTAAATGTTTATAAATAGAAACCATATAAAATTGCGCATGTGTGCTTGGATCGACCAAAGTGTTATCTAGGGTAGAGTTATTAACCTCGAGCAACCCCCAGGAAAAATTAACGCCACATTAACTGTCAATCAAAAGAGATGAGGGTCCTTATTACTCATAATATTATGTATTATTATTCTTTAAGCAATTTTTCGCAAAAAACATTTTTATGCCACCCTTTTACCTATTTTATTTTGGTAGGAAATACCATGGTTGTTGTTTTGTTTATATTTTTTTGAAGGTGTTTATATTTATTTAATTTGTTAATACTTAACCTATAAATTAGGTGCTGAGAAATAATACAGCTTTGTTTATGTTTCTCCAATAATAACTTACATATTTATTTATTCATGGGATATCACCATTTTTACAAATATAATATAATAACAAAAATACTGTAAACTAAATACTAAATAATAATGATTAAATAGCGCAAGGGGTCGCGCCTGATAGAAGAACTGACAAAAAACTCCCACAGGGGATGATTAAATAACGTTCCCCACTATGTTATTGTACAATAAATATACATCGACGCTGTCAAGCCAAAACGGCATAAACGACATTAACTTGATTTTTCAGGAAACACAAAAAACTGATTATTTTTATTTTTACCAATAGGGCTTTTCATTCACAGTCATTTGTTTCGAGCTTCTGTCATGTGTCACATAATGTTAATATATCTACGTCATACGTTATTGGTATATACCAATGATAGAAACCAAAGACGTATGACGTAGATATAATAATATTATGTGACACATGACAGAAGCTCGAAACAAATGACAATCGATGAAAAGCCCTATTCTGCTTATCTGCACAGTGATTCAAAAAAATTGGTGATTTTTTTTTTCAAATTTTAATATATTGTGAACATTAATGTGGCTGAAAATACTGTCTGAAATAAATTAAAAACTATAAAATGGCGCTTATGTCCAATCAAGATATAACATTGGTGAATATGCCAAACTTACTTCTGGCGTTTGTGTCGATCACATCGTTGTAAGGTTAGTCAATATGTCGCTTAAAAGGGATATATGCCATTAATGAAAAAAGAAACGAAAATCAAAAATTGTCGTTTATGCCAACAAGAAAAATGATGAAATTAGGAAGATTTTTGATAGGGTTTATTTTTTATTAATCAAAAATACATTCTAAGTTAAAAACAAAACCTTAAATTCTTTAAACATGTTTTGGTGCTAGGATGAAATACTTAAAAAAGTAAATATGAAATACTTAAAAGTGGATATCTAATAATAAGTAGTGGACTCTAATTCATAATCACTGTCAATATTTGGTTCAACATGCGTATTGATTTGATTGCTTGTATTTTCCTTATTTTGATCACTACTTATACCGTCATCCAAACCATTATCTGCTGCTAAGTTGAAACATGATGTGAGATCGTGACTAAATATTTCTTCTTCTACTGCAACGTCTGGTGGTTCCTCAAAGATGATAATGTCATTGCAATGTTGGCATTATAAATGTCATAAACCTCTAAGGGAAATATAGGGGGATTATTGTCAGTCAGTATATCATTTTGTACTGATTCGGTATATGTTTTATTTTCATTTAGTAAGGTCATTATTTTTTTACTTCTGCTATTCATGTGCAACAAAAAAATGGCATAAACGCCAAAAATCGATTGCCATTTTTAGCTATATAAAATTGATTTGAACTCTATGCTGTAATACAAAATGAATTGTTCATCACACTAGTACAAAGTTACAATAGAATATTTTAAAATAAACTTTTTATTTGCGCAATTTTTAAATAAGAAACCTGCATAAGAATACCATTGAGGAATGGCACTTGTGTCAACCACTATGTAAATATGTGGTTTTGGCATAAACGCCTCATAGTTTTTAAAGAAATTCAGTTTGTTTACGCTTCAAAAATCAATACAAATTAAAAATATTGCAAAGGTAGATAATACCATGTTACTTATCCATAAAAATTGTAAAAATACATACCTTTACTATTATTACTGGACCGAAATGTACACAATGATAATCTTACGGGCACTGGCGATTATGTCAATCGGTGTTCACGTCGGTGTTCACGTGCGTGACTAGACTGGCGTTTATAAAAATTTTAAACCTATATTACACCTATTTCACTTTTTCTGCGGTTATTCCACGTTGACTGTCTGGTGCGGAAATTAAAATCCTATTTTTTAGTGCAGCTAACTAAAAAGTGGTTTTTGGCGTTTATGCCGTTTTGGCTTGGCAGAGTCGACATATTGCCAGGGCCATAACTACGATATTGGGGGCCCCGGGGCAAACGTGATCTGGGGGCCCCTACCATGGGGCCTGGGGATTATCCCCCAGCGGAATGGGGGGACCGGAAAAATGTTTGATATTTAACCCCTTGAAAACTCATTTTAATGCATTCCATGACTGAAGTTTCTTGTACCTACATATTGCTATTTTAGCTGACCAACACAAAAAAATTTGAAATCACCTTATTTTAAGCTAAATAATTTTGCAAGTACATACCATCTTTTCTGTTTTCATAAAAAAATATACATACTATAATGTTAATTACATTTTTCGGCTACAATGTGGTTCCTTTCACGTACATGTGGCCTGGGGTAAATTGGTTAAGACAATTGAAACCTCAATACTCTGGGTATTGGTTTGAAGAGGAAGAACTGAGGAACTATTAAAAAACTGGAAGAGAAGTGATTTAAGATACTAATGAAGAGTGGCTTAGCTCAGAAGAACAAATCAAATGGACAGAGAGACATTAAGTCTCAAGTGAGTACAGTGAAACCTCGATTATCCGTCAAGGCACCGGACCAAGGGTATGACGGATAATCGAAAAGACGGTTAACAGAACATTTAAAAAAATTGAAAATTGATAGTACAACTCTCAAATTTTATTTACATGTATGTTTTGTTTTACAAGATGAGGAATTTTTGTTCGTCCATCGAATCAATTTGGTTTAAAATATTTTGAAATCTTTGTTTGTTTTACTGATGCTTCACATTTTTCTCAATCCTCGTAAGATCATGCAATCTACTTTATTGGCTTCTTCTTGTCAAGAATACTACTCGATAATTTGTTGCATGTGCGATGCAGCTTCTCTAGCTTCTTTACGCAAATCTTTGTCAGTTGCAATAACATCATCGACATTTTCAGCTTCTGAAACTGTTTCGTCCGTCTCTTTTGCCATTTCAATGATTTCATCATCTGTCAGCAATCGATAGCCGTTTGCGTCCTTATCACAAATTAACAATTCGTTTATGTCATCTTCGGCCAATAAAAACAAAACAGCCATTCAGCCATAACTTCATTTGTTACCAGACTGTACATTTCAGCGAATTTCGTTTTGCTTATCTCAATGCTCAAACAAACTGAATTGATGACCCAATTTTTGCTTATGTAGTCAATACAACTTATGTACGGACCCTGACGGTTAACAGAGGTGATGGTTAATGGAGAGACGGATAATCGAGGTTCCACTGTATTCGGGCTAGCTTTAATTCACTGAATATTGGTTTGTAATATGAAAATAGATATTTATATGGGATAATGAAATGATATAAACAAGGAAGAAAATGAAATGGCCAATATTCCGGTTGCATTTTAGTTTTTATTTCGTCAAAATGACTAATTTTCTCAGTAATACTTTATATCTTTACGAAAAGTCTCGGGGGCCCCAGCTTAGCCCAGGCCTCCTCTTCCAATGGCATTTTAGGTTTTATTATGCCAAAATAACTAATTTCTTAAGTGATAATTTAAATTTTTATGTTATGGTCTCGGGGGCCCCAGCTTAGCCCCCTCAACTTTATGTTGAGGTCTAGGGTGCATCTGTAAGGTCTTTTTAAAATTGTGTCATTTGAAACTATTTCGTTGGGATCGGCTTTTAAAATACATATTTTTATTTTCCTCATTAAAATCTATGCACGGCCAATCAAACGAGGGCTCCACAGGGGCCCCCCTTGGACGGGGCCCCGGGCATAATTTGAAGTAAGAAATCAAAACAATAGTTAACCTAATAATATCAATAATAAAGTAATATCTACAACTTGACCGGTATTGTTTCCTTAAATTATCCTAAAATTGTCAAAACAGTTAGTGGAGTAGGCCTACAGGGGAAACCAAGGTAAAAAAAAAACGCGCCGAGTACACTACCTCAAAGGTGGTGTGGAAACGTGTGCAAATCGTGTATAATGTGACTCTTAGAATCGCGATATCTCAGGAATGGCAACTGTTAGGAAAAAAATAGTAAGGACTATTTTTGTAGAGAATTTTAAGATCTACAACTTTGGTTAAAGGTTCCTTTTTGATAAAACTTATCGTTTTCGAAAAAATCTCAAATTTTGACCTTTGACCCCGAATAACTTTTGTTGCACACATGGGATCGATGGGGACTTTTAATACTTTAGTTGTTATGGTATACCCTAGCTCTCCACCAAAATTTGGCTCTCCGGCAATTTTTGTTATTTCAAATGTCTATATAGACCGGGTTAATATTCTTAATTTCTCTATCTAAAACTAAAGTCGATTCGAAAACATGATTCGTGTTTAACTAATGTGTTTGTTTCGTTATAAAAAATTACCATGAATTCCGAATTCCACCAGACACGGGATTGATCCGTTTACCTAGAATATTATTTGTTTTATTTTTAAGAATTCCAATAAAATCTTTCACCATTATCTCTGTTGTTAGTTGTATATGTTTGGGTGCTCTAGTTGGTAATGGTGTTTATATTTCTTTATAGAAATAGATCGGTGCCTGAGGTGCTTTGGACTCATTAATTAAAATTGTCAATTTTATTTTGTGTTTTAATTACCAACAGAGCATCGAGTATATACACACACTGGCACGAAAACAGGCACCCGTTTAATTTTTTATAAAATTATCAAAAAATACTTTGTTTTTTCTTGTAATTTTTATCGACGATTGGCGTGCCCTTATATGGGATTTCAAGGTTTATTGTAAGTAAGAAATACGTGCCAAAAACTTTTATTTAAAAATAATTATACAAACTTACAAATGAATACTGAAAAACTGACATGACTGTGTCAAGATATGTCCGCGAATTTGTTAAAGAAGAAGAATCGACAGCTTAAATTAAGGTGCATAAATTTCTTCTGTAATAATAATGAGGCTATATCGTTTTTAAATAATTAGGTTACATATAATTTTTTTTATAGTTGTGGTGCATTTTGTTTGTAAATAATGAATAAGTTTTTTCTAAGCAATTTATAAATAAAATTTTATATTTATTTTATAAAGAATAACTTTTTTTCGTAAAATTGATATTAAAAAAGTTTCAAATATGGTTCCAAGTTATGCAGACACACTGTATGCCTGTAAGGAGGTGCATACTTAAGACAATGTTATTTTAACTATTTTCTTTTTATATTTAAAATGGACTTAGTATTATACAGGGTGTTTCATTAATAATTGTCCATATAGTCACTGGAGAAACCTTAGAACAAAATACGAAGATTTAACCCAAAACACTTAAATAAAATGTGGTTCCTTACTGAGTTACGGGGTGTTTTATCTAAAAATTTAAAAAATATGTTTGCTCAGCATTTTAAAACTATTCGACGTATCCTTTTCATATTTGGCAAAAAGTGCGACTACTATACACCCTACTAAATTATGATACGTTTCTAGATACCAGATCTACGTAAATAATATACTCCTCGTTGGTAACGATAAAGTCATTAGTTTTCGAGATATTTGAAGTTAAATATGAAACGGCACAGTTATTTGTACCCAGTACTTTAAAACTATTTGGCGTAACATTATCATACTTGGAAGAAAGTGTAGGTACTGTACACCCTAATAAATGAAGATAAATAAACGTTTTTAACTACTACCAGAGGCGTACGACAGGGGATAGTGGCTGGTTGACCCTTCCCAAATTCTACGCCACTGACGAAATTGCTATTTTAGTGTAATTTTTTAATTTTTCAATACTTGTTATGCAAATAATATACTCCTCATTCGTAACGACAAAATGATTAGTTTTCGAGATATTTAAAACTAAAAATACACAATACATTAATCAAAATATCTCGAAACTTCAAATATCTCGAAAACTAATGACTTTATCGTTACGAATGAAGAGTATATTATTTTCATAGAAAGTATCCAAAAATTGAACTAAAATAGCAATTTCGCCAGTGGCGTAGAATTTGGAAAGGGTCAACCATTCACTTTCCCCCATCGTACGCCTTTGGTAATAGACAAAAACGTTTGCTTAACAGAATTTAGTAGTTTGTACAGTACCTATACTTCCTGCCAAATACGAAAAGGATACGTCGAATAGTTTTAAAATGCTGAGCAAAAATAATTTTTAAATTTTTAGATAAAACACACTGTAACTCAGTAATGAACCACATTTTATTTAAGTGTTTTAGGTTAAATCTTCGTATTTTGTGCTAAGGTTTCTCCAGTTAATATATGGACAATTATTAATAAAACACCCTGTATACCACTAAATAAATTGTAAAAATGTAAACAAACCTACATAAATAAGTCCAATACGTAAAAATTGGACTTAGGACAGTATGCTTCCGATATAAGTACAGAATTCTTTTTTAAACTGACGATTTATTTATTGCTTTAAAACCGATTGAGATATGCAAATGAAATTTGGTGGGTTTTAAGAGGTAATTATTGCGTCTTTTTTGACATACAATTAAGAATTTTATATTCTCTGATGGCGCGCATACGCCATTATCCGTATGCACGCCAATGGTGAATATAAAATTCTTAATTGTATGTCAAAAAATGCGCAATAACTACCTCTTAAAACCCACC
Source organism: Diabrotica virgifera virgifera (assembly GCF_917563875.1). Taxonomy (NCBI): domain Eukaryota; kingdom Metazoa; phylum Arthropoda; class Insecta; order Coleoptera; family Chrysomelidae; genus Diabrotica; species Diabrotica virgifera. The sequence goes on along the minus strand of NC_065452.1, from coordinate 6,202,510 downwards.
AAATTTCATTTGAATATATCAACCGGTTTTAAAGCAATAAATAAATCGTCAGTTTGTAAGAAAAATTTTAACACCCTGTATCTCGGAAACGAAGCATTTGCGGACATACGTTTACAAAGCAAACTGTCATTTATTTTTCATGGAGAATTACCTCTTAAAGTTTGTCGCACACCCTTTATTGATGAAAAACATGGCTAGTTGTTAAAGCACCTAACTTTTTTATTATCCAAAATAAGCGATTCATTAAAAAAAAACAGAGTGTTAAGAAATTCTGAAGCTATAGTTGGGTTTTAAGTTCAGTATTTTAGAAATGCTAGAATATTCCACAGTGTGTGGTGAACTTTGAGAAAAAAACACAGTTTTATTGGTACACCCGGTATACAATGACAATTTACCTGTCTAGCAACAATATTATTACAGTAATATTGTTAAAGAATAAGGCTATAACATATTAAAAAAATCACTTAAATCGGACAACAGGTTTAGGAAATTCGAGACATTAAAAATGACCCATTTCTAAGGTGGTGCTTTAATTTCTTGGAGTAGTGTATATTGGCACCAATTCTAATATTTGGAAATAAAAATATATCAAATGATATTCGTATTGAATCAAGTAACATGCGTTATTCTCTGTATTTTCTGTATATTCGCACGATTGACGTATAATTTTTGTTTCAGGTTTACACGCTGAGCTCTTTTACATAAGAAAGGGCGTGATAAACAATTATGCATTCAAATATGTTGTTACTATTCCGTCCAACATTGATTCATTGTATTTTACATGGGAAAGCTTAACACCAGGACAGCCAGTAAGTAAATTAATAAATACATATAGAGAGATATCGAAACCGTTGTCCACCAATAAAAGATTCTTTATTTTACCACTTTTGACATATAAGCATGCATAGTTATTGCAAAATAAGGGACAAAGAGATAAAAGGACAACGTTAAATAGAGCTTCGATGTCTCTCTATTAAGAGATCTATAATAAATAGTCATTAAAGGTATTGACAGCTCTGAGTCAAAACGAGGTTTTTATTAAGTAGGTATACAATTCTTATATGATTGGTTTGGAAATGCTCTTGTGTTAGTTTTTTTGAGACGCTTTCCATTGGAGGAAAACTCATTAAACTTTAGCCCCTGAGATTCTATTGGACAAAAAACCCTTTTCTCGCATACTTATAGATTTGACATTGGAGTAAATTATCAATGCCGATGCCGCTTCCAACGCCACCTGCGTAATTAACACGACGAACTCATTGATTAACTTTTACTAACACCACACGTTATATCATAGCAATGCATGACAGTAAAATTGTCTTGCTATGAATTCCATTGTAAATCGTAAGAAAAACCAAGAAAAGCATCATTCTGTTTGGCCTTTATCCCTACATGGGGATGGCTTCTCTAATTACATTTCTTCATACGATATTCGTGGTGGTCGCGGATTCTGTTTCTGGCCCAAAGAGTTTTCAATGATCCCAATGGGGGACCTACCGGCGAACCTTCAGCACACTAATGCAGCTTCTATAGAACTTACTATTGTTAAAGATGGTTCGATATTATTGAAAGATATACATTGACTGCAGTATGGCCAGTGTAGAACAGACGCCTTCCAGAAAAGGAAAATTTACTGACTTATTAAGAGTCAATATGTCAAATACAATAAGAAGCTTTCAGGGTATCAGTAGCTTATGAAAAAGTAAAAAATCTCAACGAAGCGTTCAGTTCCCAAAAGACACGAAAGGCTCCGGGACTCGATGGGATACCACCAGAAGCGGTGAACACATGAATGCGCTGCTTGGAACAGCGATTTCCGGCAAATTAGAAAATCTCGAGGCTCATGCTACTTCCATAGTGAGAAGACAAGTATCGACCTGTTTGCCGTCTATCATGCATAGGTAAATTATAAGAGAGGCTTTAAGAGGGCGAATCAACACAGTCATGATACTATAATAACAAGATAATGTATTGCGCATCTCGAAGAGAAGGGAGTCGTGACGTAACTGGAGACCAAAGTTCGTAATGGTTCGCGTGGTTTGAATTGCTCGCAGTTGTATATTCCAGGCTGTATGGGCGCCCCGTTAAGTAAATTGTTTCGATTCGATTTTTTTGCACAATCATCATCCAGCCTCAAAAGTCCACTGCTGAACATAGGCCTCCTCCCCTCGTTTCCAACCCCATCTATCCTGCGCCGCCCTCATCCAGTTTTTATTTACCTTTCTTAAGTCGTCAGTCCATCTTGTAGGCGGTCGACCGACGCTTCTCTTGTCTTCTCTTGGCCTCCATTCCAATAACCTCTTCGTCCATCGCCCATCTGTCATTCTGGCTACGTGTCCTGCCCATCTCCACTTCAACCTGGCTATCCTCTCGATGACGTCAGTCACCTTTGTTCTTCTCCTGATTTCTTCGTTTCTGATTTTGTCTCGCAGAGTTATTCCTAACATTGACCGCTCCATTCTTCTCTGCGTGACTCTTAGTTTGGTAGCCGAGGCTTTAGTTAAGGTAAGTGTTTCTGATCCGTACGTCAAGACTGGGAGGACGCACTGATCGAATACCTTTCTCTTTAGACATGTGGGTAACAAAAAACATGTGGGTTTTTGCACAAACTTACTAAAAAAGAGTTCCTTATAACAAATCCACAGGGTGCCGGGAGGTGCCGCGGTCAGAAAATTGTTTAAACAATTTTTTTAATCAAATTCAATAAATTAATTTTTCAATTCGTTCATTTTTTTTTTAGATTTTTTGGGTCGTTATAAGCAAAAAAGATCTCCTGTGATTTTTCTCTAAAATTTATTGTTGTCGAGTTATACGCGATTTAATGTTTGAAAAACGCGAAAATCGCCATTTCCAAGGCTTAATAACTTAGTTAAAAATTATTACTATGAAAGTTAGAAAGTGACCAAATCAAAGTTAGTCCACCCTACAAGATCCTGAAGAAATTTTTGTCATTATTTTATTAGTAAGCTGTTATTTTTAATTATTAACAAAGAGCTCTAACTACGTATAGGCGGCCGTCAATAGTGAGTGCGAAAGAGATGCACCATTCCGGCCGTCTAATGGTGCATCTCACTTGCGCTCACATTGACGGCCTCCTTACTTAGCGCTCATACATTCTTAACAATTAAAAATAACAGCTCAGTAATAAAATCATGACGAAATTTCTTCAGAATCCTTTAAGGGAGACTTTCAACTTTAATTCAGTCACTTTTTGACTTTCATAATAATTTTTAACCGAACTAAAGTCTTGAAAATGGCCATTTTCGCGTTTTTCAAATTTTAAATCGAGTATGAGTATAACTCAACAACAGTCAATTTTAAAGAAAAATTACAAGAGACCTTTTTGGCTCATAATGACCCAAAGAATCTAAAAAAATTATACGAAGTGGAACAATTGATTTTTTGAATTTGTTTCCGAACGCGGCCCTCCCGGCACTCTGTGTATTTGTTATAAGGAACTCTTTTTAAGTTAGTTTGTGCAAAAAATCGAATCGTAATATGTTACCTAACGGGGGCGACGATACAGCCTGGACTATAAGCTAACAACAAGAATTTAAATTCCGGTCTCCAGTTACGTCATGCGATGCGCGAACTCTGACGTATTTGCGCTACGGGAAGATTCTATCTTGTTATTTATAGTATCATGAACACAGCCATTCAGTCATTGAAGAGTCAGGTGGGCTATCTATCATCCAGGCAGTACGGTTTCAGAGAGAACAGGAGCACGGTAGATGCGGTGATATAAGTCTTCCGGGAGATGCGCGGGGTGAGAGCTAACCAGAAGTGGGCGATCCTACTCCTGTTTGACGACCGGAATGCTTTTAACACCATCTCTCAGAGAGGAAAATTGTGGTAGAAAAAGGAGTGGTGGTTGACGTGACGGCTGGGGTTCTGAGCCAACAATACGGAGCGGATGTAACCGCTTTCGTATTTACGGACAACCTCGCTATGGTGGTAGTGGCGCGGGACAGGGAGGACCATATCTTCGGTGCGCAGCGTACATGCAACCAAGTCGAGGAGTGGATGAAAGCGCATGGGCTAGAATTTGCTGTTGGTTATAGCTCCAAAAGGGACCAAGAAAAAGGGACGGGATAACATTCGAATGTGCAGAAAAGACAGTGGTTCCAAAGAAGTGCGTAAGATATTTAGGCGTAATTCTGAGTCAAAACGGAAGGTGGGGAGAGCACGTGAAGGCGGTGATTTAAAGAGCCGGGGGGAGAGAAAGTGCGAGAATGCGTGAGAATTGTGAGTGAATGCCGTGCCGATCTTGTGTCCCAATCAGGGCGGTCCGGCATGTAGTTGTGGAGGGTGTTTTTTAGCAGGTGTTTTTCTTATTTAAGTTCCATCTTCTATCGAAGGTTGGAAATCATCATGGCAATGCGGACCCTGTTGACTGCCGCTCTAAATAGCTCTGCACTACTGCATTCGGACCATTCCCGTAAGTTCTTAAGCCAGGATGTTCTTCGTCTTCCCACATTTCGCTTTCCTCGGATTTTGCCTTGCATAATAAGTTGTAATAATGAGTATTTTTGCCCTCACATCACATGTCCCAAGTACTCAAGTTTTCGTCTTTTGATAGTTAGTATTATTTCCGGTTGATTTCCTATCCTTCTAGTTACTTCCACGTTCGACATTCTTTGAATCCTTGATATTCGTAGGATTTTTCTGTAACACCAAAATTCAAAGGCGACCAACTTATTCAAATGGACTTGTTTCAACGTCCACGCTTCCAAGCCATAAAGAAGAGTAGAGAACACGTAACATCGAATCATCCTTAGGCGTAGTTCTAACCTTATATTATGACAACAAAGAAACTTTTTAAGTTTAATGAATGATGCACGTGGTATTTCAATACGTGTCTTAATTTTTTTGGTTTGGTCTACATTTGATGTTATCCATGTTCCTGAGTATTTGTAGTAATCCACACTCTCAATCACAGTATCTTTATTAGTTAATTGGATGTTTGCTTGTGCTGATTTAGTTATTATCATGCATTTAGTTTTCTTTAAATTCATCTTCAGTCCGTACTCATGACAGTCATGACAGCGTTCATTAAGGCGTTGCATTACGTTCTGTAAATCATTGTTGTTATCCGTTATTATTACTGTATGGTCTGCAAAACGTAAGTTGTTCAAAACTTCTCCATTGATAGATATACCTTCTATTGAATCTAAGAGCGCTTCTTGAAATACCGCTTCACTGTAGAGATATACCTTCTATTGAATCTAAGAGCGCTTCTTGAAATACCGCTTCACTGTAGACATTGAAAAGTAGTGGAGACAGCACGCAACCCTGACGGACTTCTCTCTGTATTTTGATATCTTGGGTGTCCTGGTTGTCAACTCTTACCTTGGCAGTTTGATTCCAATATATATTAGAGATAATTTTCATGTCACGACTGTCAATATTTTTGCTTTTTAATATATCTACAAGCTTTTTATGTTGAACTTTATCAAATACCTTTTCAAAGTCTACAAAACATAAGTACATATCCTGATTCATTTCCATGCATCTCTGGGCCAGCATATTCAAGCCGAACAAAGCATCTCGTGTACTCATACCATTTCTAAAGCGAAATTGTGTGTCACTGATTTCATATTCGAGAGTTTTAACAATTCTGCTGTGTATAATTTTCAAAAATGTTTTAAGTGTGTGACTCATTAAAGATATTGTTCTGTGATCCGAGCAGGTTGTTGCACTTGACTTTTGGGAATTGCTACAAAGGTCGATTGCAGCCATTGTCTGGGGATTGTGGCAGTCTGATATATTAGATTAAAGACCATTATACCATTATATCATATTAACCATTATATCAATACCCTCTTTACCCTCTTTCGTGTTTTAATGGCATAGATGACTTCTTCTCCTAATATTGGTGGTCCGGTATCCTCTGTGATTTCTAATGACAGTTCTCCTCTTTCATCATTAAAGAGTTGTTGGATGTAATTGGTCCAGTGACACAATCTCTCCTTCACGTCAGTAATAATATCCCCTTTATCATTTTTAAGGGTACTCGTTCTTGTGTTTTTCCTAGAACTTGTCATTTCTTTGATTTTTTTGTGTAAATTAAAGCTGTCATACTTTTTATCCAGGTCTTCTATTTCTTTGCATCTGTCGGAGAGCCATCTCTCTTTTGCCTCTTGAATTTTCTTTCTGATGTTTCTCTGAATTTCTTTGTATTTATTCGGGTCTTTTGTTTTATGTTTTCTTCGTTCTTCCATAAGTTCAATAATTTCTCAAAGTGGTTGGAGGGTTTCTGTCCCAACTGACACTAAGACATGTTGAATTTTTCCCCATTTTTGGTCAATAGTCAGAGTTTCCGCACTATCTTCTTTGACTTTCCTTAAGTTCTCGTTTATTTTAAATTTCGTTTCCGCATATGTGTTGTCTTGTTTGAGCCGCCTTGTATCCATGATTTTATTGGAGCAGTTTGAGCAGTATTGGAGTTTTAGCAGGTAGCCTCTCGTATTGACGGCGATGGTGTTCAAACAACGCCTGCATGCGTTCTCGCATGTTATTGTGGTTACGCTGGAGGAATCCTGCATAACAGGCTGGAAGGCGGTTTTGCCCACTTTCTAGGATATTTCGAATATTTTGATCACGCCTCTTATACAGGGTGTTAGTAAATAAGTATGAAAAATTTTAATGACTAATTCTACATGAAAAATTAATGCCAGTTTGCTCTATAAACATATGTCCGCAAATGCTTAGTTTCGGAGATACGGGGTGTTGAAATTTTTATTTCAAACTGCCAATTTATTTATTGCTCTAACAACAGTTGAGCTATGAAAATGAAATTTGGTGAGTTTTAGGAGGTAGTTATTACGAATTTTATGACATACAATTAAGAATTTTGTATTCATCATTGGCGCGCCTACGGGCAATGGTCTGAATTATTTTAAAGAAAAAAATAGTACGCCACTGAGATATTTCGAATTAGAAATTATTTTTAAATTCCACGTCTAATTTATAATAAAAAACCTCTCTTGCCTTTTTTCATATGATGCACCGTTTTTATGCAGAAAAATAAAACATCTTGGCGCGTATTTTTCATTTCTTAATACATCATCAAGAACTATCCAATATAATAATACTAAACTAGAACAATAACAGAAAATATTACTAATACCATTTCAACTAGGTGCAAAGCTGCAAGAAATGTTTCAAATGATCTCCTTTACAGGTAACAGAAGAATTTTATATTCATCATTGGCGCGCGTACGGGTAATGGTCTGAATTTTTTGAAGAAAAAAATAGTACGCCACTGAGATATGTCAAACTAAAAATCATTTTTGAATTCCTCGTTCAATTGATGACAAAAAATCTTTCTTGCCTTTTTTTCATATGCGGCGCCGTTTTTATGCAAAAAAATTAAACATCTTAACGTTTACAAAGTATTTGAACTTAGTTTCTATGCATATGGAAACTACCTCAAATACTTGGTAAGCGTTAAGATGTTTTATTTTTTTGTATAAAAACCGCGCCTCGTATGAAAAAAAGGAAAGAAAGATTTTTTATCGTAAATTGAACGAGGAATTCAAAAATGATTTTTAGTTTGACATATCTCAGTGGCGTACTATTTTTTTCTTCAAAAAATTCAGACCATTACCCGTATGCGCGCCGATGATGAATATAAAATTTTTCTGTTATCTGTAAAGGAGATCATTTTAAACATTTCTTGCAGCTTTGCACCTAGTTGAAATCTTATTAGTAATATTTTCTGTTATTGTTCTAGTTTAGTATTATTATATTGGATAGTTCTTGATGATGTATTAACAAATGAAAAATACGCGCCAGATGTTTTATTTTTCTGCATAAAAACGGTGCATCATATGAAAAAAAGGCAAGAGAGGTTTTTTATCATAAATTAGACGTGGAATTTAAAAATAATTTCTAATTCGAAATATCTCAGTGGCGTACTATTTTTTTCTTTAAAATAATTCAGACCATTTCCCGTAGGCGCGCCAATGATGAATACAAAATTCTAAATTGTATGTCAAAAAATTCGTAATAACTACCTCCTAAAACTCACCAAATTTCATTTTCATAGCTCAACTGGTCTTAGAGAAATAAATAAATTGGCAGTTTGAAATAAAAATTTCAACACCCCGTATCTCCGAAACTAAGCATTTGCGGACATATGTTTATGGAGCAAACTGGTATTAATTTTTCATGTAGAATTAGCCCGTAAAATTTTTCATACTTATTTACTAACACCCTGTATAAAAAACGAAAAAAAAATCTGAAAAAGTTCAAAGGAAAAACTATATCTACTCATATCTGAGCATTTAATTTAGATCGCTGTTATGACTCTTAAATTGTCATGACCCCTTTTCAGAAATTAGACATTTTAAATTTAATAAATAAAACAATATTTTAGGTCCATTATGAACTCAAAGTAGAGACTTCAAATTCTGACGCACTACCTCTTCCAACATTTAACATATCAAATATCGGTGTAATCCCAAACACAGTTCAAACCTTCCAAATATCGTTACCATGTTCTGGAGTAATAGAAGGAGAGGTAGATATAGCCATCAAGTTGAATGTGACTGTAACATCAGAAAATGTGACGACGCTATTATTTCGCCGAAAAAAGATTTGTTTGGAATTAGAAAAATCAACAACGTACATTTCAAAAGACACTTTGCCACATTTTGCAAACTCGGCAAATATTTTTTATATAGCAGTGTGTTGTGCAGTTCTGCTAATTTTGATCCTAGCGTTTGTGGTTACTTTATATTATTTTAAAGATAATAAGATTAGACGTACAACTGAAAATGGAAGTGGACCAACAACTACGACTACAACTTTTTTGGCAGCTTTACCAAGGAACAGTTTAAATGCTTCCTCATATGGCAGTTTTAGAAGAATGCCAAGTTACTCGCTTATAGATGAAAGATGCAAAGACCTGCAAGATAAAATTACGGAACTTACAATACAAAGGTAAGTAAGTATATTATTATGGTACAGTTCAAGGTTCATAAATAGACAGGTTGCATGGTAACTTTCCACCAATCAGCGCCGAGAATCTAATGGCGGGAGTGACGTCACCCAGAATGCTGCATTCAAATTCATTCACTTCACTCATTGAAATGAACTCGGAAAGTAGGAATGTATTGAAAATGTGTATATTTAAAAAAAATACGTTTGGATTTTTAATGACTATTTATTTCATATATTCTTTAAAAAATGTGGTAGATACCTGTAGAGTTACAAAAATCATAGAATATAATTGCAATTAAATATATGCAGTAGATATAGTAGAAATATATGCAGTAGATATTAGATGTATGCAGTAGTATAAAAATATTACTATTAATTAAAGCAGAAGGAGATTCTTTCTTGTGTATATATGGGACTAAATCTTTCAAATATCCTAGGTATATTAATAATGGGTTGAATACAATTTACTTTTTTAAATGATTTTGAGTAGGTATATAATAATTTTGAATTGGGGATAATGCATGTAGTATATTACATATTATAAATTCCTCCTAACATGTAAACCATGGTAAAAAAGAGATTCAACTAAAGATTTATGTATCAAAATTAGTAGTTTTTCCCTTAAGTTTAACATAAGAGCATCTGATTACGTTAGGTACTGGATTATAATATCTAAAACTATTAAAACATTATGATTCCATTCAATAGGTACCTGTAAAGTTTTACATTAACAGTAAATTATAAAAAAAATACAATTTCAGTGCAATAAAGGGAATTTTCCCCATTTTATATATTCATTTAGTTTATAATTGTTTATTCAAACTATCTTCAGATGGCTGCAATATTGGTTATAATTTTATATGAAACAATTACATATAATAGATCTATTATCTATAGACTTAATTAGATATATTGTTCAATAAGTCTAAGCAGATTGTAACCTACACAGATGATGTAAACTTGATGTGAAGAACCGCAAGAGACATTACAGAACTGTAATGTCTCTATACAAGAATGTCCTTTACTATACAATACAGCAGAAAGAAAATCCAGTAAGTAAGTAGGTACTTAATACAACCACATTAAAATGTATCTTAACACTTGTAAAAGAGTTTTGGGTTTAAGTTATTATACTAAAAACACTTAAGAGGAAACAGTAGCGATCAACAGGTAGCGAAAACGCGTTCCAAGATTGCGGCTGTATTTTGAATATTTTTTCGAGATATTTGGCACACGTATTCGTAATATAATAAAGAATGGCGGTACAGAGCCCAATTTGAAAAATATATTCATATGTGGAAATTACTCTGTAATTAAATACATACAATATTAAAAAAACGAGCCTGTACCGCCATTAAGAAGAACAAAAAAATACACTTTTTTCAAATAAAGTTTTTTATCCGATGCCTAGATTTTGTGTCATTTTGGAACTACTAAAATGTTTTATTTCATTAGTAGTTCCAAAATGACACAAAATCTAGGCATCTGATAAAAAAGTTTATTTGAAGAAAGTGTATTTTTTTGTTCTTCTTAATGGCGGTACAGGCTCGTTTTTTTAATATTGTATTTAATTACAGAGTAATTTCCACATATTAATATATTTTTCAAATTGGGCTCTGTACCGCCATTCTTTATTATATTACAAATACGTGTGCCAAATATCTCGAAAAAATATTCAAAATTACAGCCGCAATCTTGAAACGCGTTTTGGCTACCTGTTGATCGCTACTGTATCACCTTAATGATATCTATAGATACATTATATCTCAAGATATAAACACAAATTAAAACACTAACGATATTTAATAACAAAATATAGCCTCCAGACCACGTATCCTATTATGTTTACAAACAATTCGTAAAATTGATCGTCTGGGTGACGTCACGATGACAATATTTCATTTGTCAATGTCAAAGTTACCATACAACCTATGGTATAGGGACCTTGGGTACAGTTAAAGTTGATTCTCAGTTAGAGTTGACTATTCCTAGTTCGAGTCAACTCCAACTAAAACGAGCAGTAAAAGTTGATTTGAAAAATTTAATTCAACTTTTACTAGTTTGAGTTGACTATTCCTGGATCGATTCAGCAAATGTTGATTATACGAGTATAATCTCACGTGCTTTTTTGATGACTGTGCGTCTCTTTGTTTTGACCGTTTGAACTACTTATCATGATTTGAACATATAGGCCAGGAAATAAAGCTGAAAAAATGGAAAATTCTCGCAATTTTTTCGTCCAGCATCGATTTGTACAAAAAATTTGGGATTAGGCTCATTTTACCCTCTATATTGAGCCGTTGTACGCTTTTGATTTTTTAAGGGTGATAACTACCCCTAATTATTGTAAAAAGTTATAAAATAACATTTTAACCTTTAATATGGTCAACATTTAGTTTTTATTGGTTAAATCATCATTGTTTTATATTTTAGGATATAATATTATAATATTTCAACTCTTAAAACCACCCTTGTTGGAGCTATATATAAAAAAATTATTTATTCTAAAATGATTTCGGCTTGCATCGATTTGCATAAAAATTTGGGATTAGGATCATCTCACCCTGTACTTCATATTCTATATCATTCCCAAGGGCTTTGATTATTTTTAGGGGTGTAAACCACCCCTTATTGTCAAAAATTATATAAAACATTGTAAACCTTAATATGGGTAAAATTTGGTTTTGATTGGTTAAATAATGACTGTATGCTTTAGGATATAATATAATACTTCCACCCTTAAAAAGCACCCTTAATAACTTGCAATTTTTATAAGTAATTTAATAGATCTATAGAGAAAAAAAAGTAGAATTATGTACAAAAACATTTATTTACACAAAAATACGAATTTACAAATACAAATACAAATAGTTTTTTAGTCATCTTCATCGAGATCGATGTCATCTTCGTCTTTTTCTATAACTGGTGGGCTATCTTATAGCTACAGCTATAAGAGCTAAATTATATATAAAGACTTTGTAAATTAAATTCCGTAAGATTCCTTAGTTTTTAAGTAGGATGCGTTTAAAGGGCTCGAATAAGGAGTTGTTTGCTTGTAAATAGAGGTTTTAAGCAGCTATACCTCGCTAAATGTTCACTGTAAAGAAAATCTTTGCAAAGGTTAATTTTAGTTATTAAAAAGATACAATTGAATACATACTTTATAATTTTTTTTTATCTCGTAATAGTTTCGGAGATATTTTGAATAAAAGATAAGAGCTATTTTGAATAAGAGATATTTGACGAAATTTCAAAAAAAATTATCTCCAATTTCCAATTTTATCTCTTTTAACTCAAATTTTTCTAAATTTTAAATAGGTCAAACTTCTTGGGTGTATTGATAATACATATATAAAAATAATTACAAAAGGCCGAAGATCAATTTGAATTAGGAGGGTAGTTTTCACTGATTTTTTTTGTAGAAAAAAGTAGGTACCGACCTTATTTTGATCATAAGTCGCTCAATTTTTATGCTAGAAAATTTTTTTGAAAGGTCTAATTTTATACTTAAAAAAATATTCTGTAAGTTTTTCTCTAAAAATGCAGAGTTTTTCCGTTATTTGGCTTGGAATATTTCAAATTATGCATTTGACGAAAAAAGCTCACCTTTAACATGCCGTATCTCAGTTTGTATTGGTTGTAGAAAAATTATATAAAAAAAAGGATTTTGTTTCTGTTTCTAAAAGATACAATTTTTAAAGCTACAGTTTTTTTATTCGTAAATTTTTTGAGTTATTCTCAAAAAACCCTCTAAAAAGTCGATTTTTTTGTCGAAAAACTGTTACTTTCAACCGCGAATACCTCGAAAAATATTAGTTTTACGAAGAAAACGTAAGGAACAATTTTTTTAGAAGTGCATTTTCCATCGATTTCCCTGGTTAAAATGTAATGAAAAATTCCCGCCCCCTGAGATGGGGTGGCAACCACCTCTAAGGTTTCATCGTACAGCGGCATGATATAGAAAATGATCCTTGGGCTATTCCCTACCTTCTGTGAAGATTTCAAGTAAATCCATGATAAACGAAAAAATTGCGAGCCAAAATGCTTCATTTCCTGAACTAATATCCAGTAACATTTATTTTCTAAATAGAACCGGTTGTTTGTGTGAATCAACTTTTACTAAATGGCATTGGGAAGAGTATACTGTAACTAGTTGGAGTCTACTTTTACTAGTAAATGTTGAATAAAAATCTTCATTTTATATTTATAATCAACAATTACTGAAACCAACCGTTTGAGTTGACTCGAACTAGGAATAGTCAACTCCAACTGGATAATCAACTTGAACTGTAACATATACACACATCGGAAAAGTCTAGGGGTATTTTTAAAAAGATTATTTCTTCTTTGATTGCTTTGAATAAATAATAATCGATTTGTAGTGATCAGTAGTATTTAATATACAATAAAATTTGTTGAAATGTGAAAAATAACGAGAATATCTTTCAGAAATGTCAAAAATATAGAGAACTACAACTAAAAAAAAATTAAGTCATCACAAAATATGGTCGTAATAAAAAAAAAAAAAATTGGTATTGTAGATACTTTAGTGTGGAAATATCTAGGGACAGGCATCTGTGACAAGAAACAAAACAGCAGGCAACGAAAGTAGCGAGAATATCTGGTTTCCTGTGGGATATAATCTTAGTCCAGGGCGCATCTGCTTTGAGATGGACGTTGAGAGATGACTCAAATTTTTTTGCAGAAATTGCTTGAAAATAACTCAAAAAATAATGTTTGAGTTATCCTCCCACTCAAAATTGTCCGGAACATTGTTTAAATAATCAAAATGTCAAAATATGAAGGAAAAATTCGATTTTTTTTATGGGTTTTTTGATTATAACTTTAAAACTATTCATTTCTGAGAAAAGTTTATGTACTGACATAAAAGTTGCGTAATTAAATTTCCTACAATATCGAATTGGTTAAAATTTAAAAAATAGTCACCCTTGTTGCAAAATAGCAATAATTGCGAAAAAAACCATACAAAAACAAGTATTCGCATTTTACGTTTTTCAACCATTTATGCTACACTTAGGACCTTCATATTTTACCCAGAAAGACTTTATGATATAGTAAAACAATACTGTAAATTTCATTAAGATCTGTTTAATAGATTTTCCAAAACAAATTTTGCAATCCAGCTTTCGCAAAAAAGATTCATTTTTTTTAAATGTTGCAGGACTGAAAATAAAGCAGATAGCAAATTGAATTTTTTTTTGCTTATAGAAGTGTACTGTACCTTTTATTTGCAAATTGCAAAATTAAAATCGATTAATTACCACGGCGTCAAGAAATTGTTTAAATAAACATTAATTTTTGGTGCTACGCGCAGGACAGCGGTGTTCGATTCACACAAGTTGATTTCCACCAAAATTTCTTCCAATCTTTATCTAATATATTATTTTCTTACTCTATATTTTGTTGTATTTTAATTCCACAAAAATCAAACTAATTTTATTATTGTTTGTGAAATATTGTTTAAACAATTGCATATGTTTAAAAATAATAAACTTTTATTCTCTAAGTTAAAATATATGAACAAAGAAAATTTTTGTTAAAAAAGTGTTATTTCAAAGCGATGTGTTTTTATTTTGCAATAAACAAATTTATTTATTTATATCGAAATGTAATAAAAATTAAAATGTATCAATAATTATCAAAGGTCATTGGAATGCCCAATCAGAGCAAACTATCCGCTGTCCTGCGCGTAGCACCAATAATTAATGTTTATTCGCGACCGGTCGCGAAGACGGTCTGTAATTCAATACTTTTCCCCAATCCAAAAAGCGCACAAAACGCCCTAAAGAAATTTTCACTTTAATAATTTATTTCGTCGAAGGGATGACGGTAGCTAATTTAATAATTTTTCCCCATGCAAAAAGAGCACAACGCCCCTTAAGAAGTTTTTACTTCAAAAATCAATTTCATCGGAGCGATGATGGTCGCGATGACGGTCGCTAATTTAATACTTTTTTCCATCCAAATAGTGCACAACGTCCCTAAAGAAGTTTTCACTTCAAATATTTATTTCGTCGAAGAGATGACGGTCGCTAATTTTCCCATCCAAAAAGTGCACAACGTCCCCAAAGAAGTTTTTACTTCAAAAATTTATTTCGTCGAATTGATGACGGCCGCTAATTTAATAATTTTTGCCCATCCAAGAAGTGCACAACGTCCCCAAAAGAAGTTTTCACTTCAGAAATTTATTTCTTCGAAGCGATGACGGTCGCTAATTCAATACTTTTTTCCCATCTAAAAAGTGCACAACGTCCCTAAAGAAATTTTCACTTCAAAAATTTATTTTGTCAAAGCGATGACGGTCGCTAATTTAATATTTTTTCCCATCCAAAAAGTGCACAACGTCCCTCAAGAAGTTTTCACTTCAAAAATTTATTTTTTCGAAACGATGACGGTCGCCAATTTAATACATTTTCCTATCCAAAATGTGCACAACGTCCGTAAAGGAGTTTTCACTTCAATACATATACGTACAAAATTTATTTCGTCGAATAGATGACGGTCACGATGACGGTCGCGAAATAAATCCTTTTTCCCTACCCAAAAATAGGTTTTACATTTATTTTAAATTTGAATACTTATATACAATTTATGTATACATACACATAATATAGATACGTACAAAATTTATTTCGAGAAAGAGCTGACGGTCGCGAAATAAATCCTTTTTACCCATCCTAAAAAAGGTTTTACATTTATTTTAAATTTAAATACTTCTATATAATTTATATATACATACAAATAATATATAGCATAAGCGATGGCGGTCGCAATGACGGTCGCGATGACGGTTGTAACGGGTAGTTCTTTCAAAGACGACAGACTCAGTAAAACACAGGTTAAAAATAAAGTAAATATATTTAAGATAATTATATACAGTTTCAAACAAATAAAATAAAATAAAATACAATTCCATCTTCTGCAAAGGAAAAACAATATTAGACTTTATTACAGTCATCCGATCATAATAGCAACATTAAAATAATACGATAAACAATATATACAATAACAATCTCGCTACGTGAAATCAACGTAGCCTGGAGACCCCGCATTCCACTGTAATGCAGTCACTCGTTCCTCGCTACTACAGCCTACTGCGATAACGACCATGGCAAGACTCCACGTCACTACTGTGGCGTCCGCCTAGGCATAGTTCCACCTCAATATACGGTGCATCTTTGCCAAGCCAGCTAATGCAAGTTCAACACGCTAGCAGCAGCTATCGAGCCATTGCTAGTTTAATTCGCTAGCAACGACTCATTTTCTCATTCTCCTGGCTGGCCTTAAATATGCTCTCGATGCCACTACTCCTTCTGTTTCCCCCAGCGGTGCTATGTGCCAACACGGATGCTCCTCCGGTCGTCTCTGGTAGATCAACTCATCGCTTGCCGTTGGCATCATATCGTTACACGATCGCGATGACGGTCGCGAATTCAATGATTTTTCCCCTATCCAAAAATCGCACAACGTCCCTAAAGAAGTTTTCACTTCAAAAAAACATTAGCGGAATCCCAATGTGTTCATGAAAAAATCAACTATGAAAATGAGCATAATTTTAGGTGATGCATAACTTTTGAAACTATGTGTATATGTATGTGGTGATTATAAAAATCGTCACAGTTTAAAGTTATGCTTTAATGCTGTCCAGGAATTTATATTACAGTGGAACCTCGATAATCGGATTAATCGGGACCGCGGCCGATCCGGGTTATCGAAAATCCGGGTTAGCCGGAGAATATGGTAAAAATTAATAAAATACGGTATACTTACAGATAAACTCCGTTATAATTGAAATAACATGAAATATATGCACAGTGCCTACACATCTAAATTACTAAAAACACGCAAACACAAACCTAAGCAAACGGAAGCGAACAATACAAACCTGTACTACACACAATACAGTCACAATGGGAACGATGTTATGTTATTTAAGAACAGTGAAAACATAAGACCATTGTTTAAAAAATAATTTTTTAAATATGTACTCTTTTAGTCTTTTTTAAACAATGCTAAGACAGTTTGAAATAAATAAGGAATAACAGGTGTTTGTTGTTTCCGATAATAACGTCGCGTCGCTCTGCTGCCGGCGCCGTGTGCCATGAGGCATTTTTACTATCGTATAGTTCAAATTACACAAACACACATTTGAAATGTTTGTCTGACGAAAATTGGTCCGGGTTAGCCGGACTTCGGGTTATCGGGGGCCGACTTATCGGGGTTCCACTGTAATATTTTTTGTTTGTTTTTCTTGATTGAATTGATTGAAGTTATTTTTTAATTTAGATGTAGAGTTCGTTTGAGCAGTGTTATTCATGAAGGCACATTTGGCAAAATTTACCATGGATCTTACACCACAGAAGATGGCAATGAGGAAACTGTCATTGTTAAAACAGTTGCAGACCATGCTAGTGATGTACAAATATCCCTGTTGCTCCAAGAAGGAATGTCGATGTATGCCTTGAACCACAAACATATATTAAGCATCCTCAGGGTTACAGTGGAAGAGCATATGGCTCCGTTTTTGCTGTATCCTTACAAAAACTACACAAATTTAAAACTGTTTCTTCAGAAGTGTAAAGTATCTTCGGAAGGAGTTCATCACACTTTGACAACACAAGAAGTTGTTGATATGGCTTTGCAGATTATACAAGCCATGCAGTATCTTCACAAGAAGCATTTGCTACATAAGGATTTGGCTGCTAGAAATTGCATGTAAGTAAAAATATTTTTTACTGATAAATTTTTTACTAATGAATTTATTCTTCAAATTTGTCAAATGTGTTATAAAATAACAAATTTTATTAACAACGTGATGGTTTAGCAGTGGGCAGTTGCTTATCTTCCTTGCTTGGCTCTCCCACAAATATTCTGGTTTTATAAGTTTCATCAATAGACTATACACTATTCCTCTATCCACACTTGAATTCAACAAAGAACTTAACATAATCAAACAAATAGCGATAAACAACCACTATAGTCCAGACATTATTGCTAAACTCATCCGGGAAAGAAAATCTAATCGTCTTCAACAATTAGCCTACAACTCAAACTCATTTATTCCTTCCATATAGAGGTCATTACCATTCCATAACTAAATTATGTTCATATATCTTTTAAAGTTAATAATACTCTCAACAAAATTTTAACCAATACTAAAGATCCAATTCACTTCATGAATCGTAGTGGTGTGTACAGATTTTCATGTTCTGAATGTGATGCCTCCTATGTAGGTAGCACATACAGATCACTTTTCACTAGAACTACTGAACACTCTAAACGTGAAATACTTCTGCTTTTTCCCACCATTTTAACAAAAAACATCTTAATATCCCAGATGGGGTTTCTTTGATTCATAATATCAAGATAAAAGCAGACTCCGATTGGATTTGTATGAAGATTTCACACAATGTGATGTGTTGTTCGTCAATCTTCCTTTAATCGTGACTTCACTCCCATACATCGTCAATTATTTCCTTAATCTTATAAACCACTGTACGTCTCCCATGTTAATCTTCATCCATTTGACTTACTTTCATTTTCTCTTTTGCTTTCCAATAATACATATTAATCCAACTTTCTTGTAAGTTTCCATTCTCGATTTAAGTCATCGCTTCACTTTATTCCACACATCAATTAATCCCCTTCTTGTATACACCTAATAATATTTAATCTCATTCCTCCCTACTTATTTATCATTAGCCATTTACAAAAAAAAATCATAAAATTTAACAACTTTCTTTCATTTAAATAATTGATGGATTCGACCGTTACATGATGGAAGTTCATTTTATCTAACAATAAAACACTGAAAACGTTTGTTTTCTATACTCCCACAAAATTTATTATAACTATGTGACTACAGCTGTTTCGGCAGAGTGCCTTTCTCAAGTGATTTAGTTTACTAAGGGTTTGCCTTTTTAAAGTCTTTAACTGAAGAGGTTGGGGAGTGGGAAGCTGTTTGTCTCGAGTTGGTCAACTAACAGACAACTTGACCAATTTCTATCATACATTACTTCACTTCATAGTAATTTTGAGTTTACAGTAGTAACAGAACAGAATAAGTTCATAAAATTTCTAGATGTAACAATTACCACAGTACACAACAAACAAGAGTCCTCCGTATATCATAAACCTACCCATACTGACACAACTATACAGAATTTATCATCCCATCCTACACAACACAAATTAGCAGCCTACCATAACATGATACATAGACTGACAGAAATTCCCATGTCAAAAAATAACTTCGAAATAGAACTGAACATCATTAAACAAATAGCAGTAAACAATGGCTATAACGAACAAACAATTAATAAAATTTTAAACCAAAAACTCCATAAGCAAGCCCTGAAATTAGTCTATCCACCACCACAGAAAGGACCCAGTACCTTGTGCTGTATCACATGTACTGGCAAGATAACAACAAAAATAGCCAGATACATAAAAAAGAAAGGAATAACACCAGCTTTCAGAACTAACAACAACTTAAGCAAATATATTAAGAACAATAAGAGCCGAAAGAGATACAGAGTGAGAAGAATACAGAGTGGTGTCTACAAACTAACTTGTGGTGACTGTCCGAAAACTTACATCGGTCAAACTGGCAGACCCTTTGACAAACGGAAAGCAGAACACAAAAGGGCTTTCAACAATAGAAAAACAGACACTTCTACATACGCACTTCACCTTCTAGCATCATTGATGATGAGGATTCCTCTGTTAGAGTTTATCTTTGGTAATACAGTCCAATACAATATTGGAGATAATAAAGGAGATAAAACACAGCCCCGTTTTACTCCGTTTAGCACAGCTATTGGCTCAAATGTTATGCCGTTGTGACTGTATGTATTACTATAGAGTTCTTTGATGAGATCTATTACTTTTTCTGGTTTTCATATTTCGTTTAGTGCTTTCCGTATGGCCCATATTTGTGAGCATGTCGACGGCTCTCTTGTTGAAATCCACAACGCATATGAATAGTGGAGAGTTGAATTACTGCGACTATTCTACGATTACTCTAAAGGACTGTTCTCATCAACAGCAACCGGCGACCGCAACACAACAGCAACGCGACTCGACGCTAATGTTTAAATGCACTTGTTACCAAATAAACGGCAATTCAACGCATCTCTTCCAGTTGGTCATTGGTTGCTGGCGGCCCTCTACGCCATTTGCCCTCTACAGTTGTCAAGAATAGCTTACTCATCGCGGACGAGACAGCAAGAACTTTGAATTTTGTGGCCCTCGTTCGAGCACACGAGAACTATTGAACAGTTGATTTCAGTAAGTACACAAGAGCAACTGAACTAAAGTTGCGGTCTCATTAAAATTGCGTTGCAGTCGTCGGATGCTTTGGTGAGAACACGGCCTAAGTGTTTTTATATCAAATTCAAATTCTTTATTTTCTTAAATATACATTGCTAAAAACTAAACACTAAACTAGACTAAACAAGACATGAAATGAATTTAAAAGATAAATGAAATACAGCTAATATCTAAGATCTAAAAAATTCTTCGACTGTATAAAACACTTTTTCGCATAAAAATTGCCTAAGATTCCTCTTAATACATTTATTGAACTGGTGGACTTTACAACTGTGGGCAAATGATTAAACACCTGTAGCCCGTATACCCTGGGCGATTTAAATTTAATGTTACTATTTGAAAATGCTATACAAAGTTTATTACAATATCTACTATTTAAATTATGCATATCACCACTCCTTTTAAACTGATGTAAGTTATTAAAAATAAAAACAAATAATTCAAAAATGTATAGACACGCCAATGTTAATATTTTATATTTTTTAAAATATTCTCTACAACTAGTTAGTCGGGAGACACCAGCGACACAACGCAATATTTTATTTTGTATGACGAAAATACCATTTGCATAACCAGACATACCCCAAAAACATATTCCGTATCTTAGCCTGGACTCCACGATTGCATAATATATCATAATTAGCTGATTTTCCGTCAAAACATATTTTAAATTTCTAATTAGATAGCTAATGGAACTTAACTTCGAAACAACCGCTCCACAATGCAACTTCCAATCAAAACTTTCGTCAATCGTTATTCCCAAAAACTTGACTGACGTCACCGTAGCTATTTGCATGTTGTTAAAAATAAACTGAAGATTTTCCAGGTATTTTTGTTTCTTGTGAAAATGTATAACTTGAGTTTTTTTCTGCGTTAAGATGCAACGAGTTATCGCAAAACCAAGAATATAAAGATGAAAAAAAATCATTACATCGATGTTGTAGGATTACGTTGGATTTGTTTGATAGAATAATTGACGTATCATTCGCATATATAGTGAAATTTAGCGCTCCGTCCACTTGTACGATGTCGTTAATGTAGACTACAAAGAGAATTGGTCCTATTATAGATCCTTGGGGAACACCCATGTTTGTAGTAACAAGACTAGATCTACAACTGGTCACACAATCCTTGATCCGTCTATTGTTTAGAAATGACATAATCCACTGTAAAGAATTTCCTGTAATACCTATCTGTTTTAGTTTTTAAAATAATATTTCATGGCTGACACAGTCAAATGCGCTACTGAGATCACAAAATATTCCAATAGGACATTCGCCTGCATCAATCAAACTGGTTAAATGAGCATAAAATGCATGGACTGCCGTATTAGTAGATATATTTTCTTGAAAACCATGTTGAGTTATAGTTATGATATTATTGTTTTTTAGATAACCATTTTAATCTCTTTAAATATCCATACTCAAATACCTTTGAAAATATACTGGGAATTTTTATAGGCCTATAATTGCTGACCAGTTTTGGATCTCCTTTTTTTTTTAAAAAATGGGAACTACTGTATAAACTTCGGGCTAATCAATGGTGATTGACCATATTATTGAATTAATCAATTTAATATAAAAATTTCATTTGCAAAAAGGGATATATTTTGAGTTTTTTATTGCTGCTTTGACAAGAGTTAGTTTTTCTAATATTATTTTCAGTTGTTAGCGTCAGCCATAGTAACATCCATCATAAAATCAAAGTTTACATTAAAATATATAACAAAATAATTTTTATAAAATGTCTAAACATACCGGCCCCGTTGAAAAGACGCAGTTCTTTCAAAAACGTACAGAACTAACAAATTAACATACAAAACACAAATAAAATTAACAGTCTATTGGCAAAACACATACACGATTGAGTGCTCTTTTTGTTTCATGACCACGCACTCTAACAGTCACAACTCTAGTAACTCCATCTGGACCTGGATGCATTTCTGTCACTCGTCCAAGAGGCCATTGAAGTGGAGGAGCCCTATCGTCTTTGATCAGCACCAGAGGTCCTAGCTTTAACATTTGGTGGCAATTAGATCTCCATTTCTGACGCATTTGTAGCTCGTTCAAGTACTCTAGTTGCCATCTTGACCATAGTTGTTGAACCATTAATTGTATAGATTGCCATTTGTCGAGACGGTTCTCAGGAACATGAGTGATATCACACTCTGGCAACATAGTTAAGGTACGTCCAATGATAAAGTGCGCTGGCGTCAAGGCAGTGCTATCATCAGGATCGCCGGAAATAGGACAAAGGCCTAGAATTCAATATACCTTCCACCTGATGCAACAATGTACTAAATTCTTCAAAAGTGAAAGATCGACAACCCATTACTCTTTTTAGATGAGACTTAATACTTTTTATTCCCGCTTCCCATAAACCCCCAAACGTTGGAGAATTTGCAGGTATAAAATGCCATTTTATTTTTTCATGTAACAGACTTTGAGAAATCGAGTCAGATGATTTTTCTAAAAACTCATAAACAGTATTTATTTCCTTGTTTGCACCTATGTAATTTGAACCATTATCAGAATAAATATTACAAGGTCTTCCTCTTCTACTTATAAATCTTTTGAAGCTTGCTAAAAACGCATCAGTGGTAAGATCTGATACTAACTCAATGTGTACAGCCTTAGTACACATGCAAATAAAAATACATATATAAGCTTTGGTTAATTTAGCGCCTCTAGTTTTGCGATCCTTGATAAGGAAAGGACCACCATAATCAGTACCTACATTTTGAAAAACTGAAAAACTATTTACCCGATTCTGGGGCAAATCACCCATTAAATAGTTTAGAGGTTTTGGCTTAGTTTTAAAGCAAGCTATACATTTATTTATAACATATTTACAGCAGCTACGAGCTGAAATAGGCCAGTATTTTTGCCTCAATGAAAAAATTAACTGTTGAACACCACAATGAAGCAAACGTTCATGTTCATTTAATAAAATTCTTTTTGTTAAAATCTGATTATTTGGTAAAATAATTTGGTGTTTGCTGTCAAACGGAATATTACTATTTCTTAACCGTCCACCAACCTTTAGTAACCTTTCATGAATAAAAGGAGTCAAAGAAATAATTTTACTTTTATTTGGTATTTCTTTATTATTCATTAGACGCTTGTATTCTAATGGAAAACATTCTCTTTGAACAGAATTTATTGCTAATGCTAGAGCTGCTTCAATCTCTTCTGGTGTTAGTACACCAGTCTTTCTATTTGATTTATTATTAACTTTACAATTATTACAAAATCGTAAAATATATGCTAAAATCCTTAAAATTTTGTTCAATGAAGAAAAATGCTCTAACAAATAGTTAACCAAATTAAAGTAATTAACAGCAACACAAGAAACAACCTTTGCCTCCGGTACATTCTGACATTGTTCAGGATTTAAAATATTCCATTTTTTACTATCTTGAAGAAGCTATTCTGGCCCAGACCACCACAAATTATTATTCATTAAATTATCTACCGAAACTCCTCGTGACAACAAATCTGCTGGATTGTGTTCTGATCGAACATGATTCCAAGAAGTAATATTAGTCAAATTTTGTATTTCTTGCACTCGATTGGCAACAAATTGTTTCCATTTATGTACTTGGATCACCCTTAATCCAATACAAACAAATTGTGGAGTCAGTCCAACAATAAATACCATTCACTGGAATACATATAAAATCCGAAACCTTTTTTATTAAATTAGCTAGTAAAACTGTCGCACAAAGTTCCAATCTAGGGAGATTTAACAATTTCAATGGTGCAACCCGTGATTTTGCACATAACAAATTACATATAAAAGTTCCTGACGACATTAAACATCTTATATAGATACAGCAACCATAAGCCCGTGTAGATGCATCACTGAAACCATGTAATTCAATATTAATATAATCTGATATACTAGCATGACGTGGTATTTTTAATTCATTCAAAGAATTTAAATTACTATAAAATTCTAACCAAACTTTAATAAGGTCTTGTGGTAACTCTTGATCCCATTCAACTTTTCTTTTCCACAAATCTTGCATAATTAACTTTGCATTTATTACAATAGGACCTAATAGTCCTAATGGATCGTATATCTGACAAATTACCGACAGAATACAGCGTTTATTCCATTGACGTGGTTCAATAGAAAAATCAATATTTATTTTATATCCAATAAAATCATTCTGTGGATCCCAATAGATCCCTAACATTTTATTTTGTTCACCTAATGGAAGTACAGCAACATCTAAATCATTATTAATGTTAAAATCTTTAACTATATTTGGTTCATTACAAAGCCATTTTCGTAATTCAAACCCTGAATCAGCTAAAACTTTCGAAACATCTTTCTGTATCTTTATTATTTCTTCTTTAGTATCTGAGGAACTGAGCAAGTCATCCATATAGAAGTCGCGCTGAATTATTTTTGATGCTAATGGATAATCATGCTTATTATCTTCAGCTACTTGTAACAAACTCCTAACAGCAAGATACGGAGCAGATGCGGTACCGTATGTAACAGTATTTAACTTATAACATTTTAGTTCTTCATTTGAGTCTGCACGCCAAATTATTTTTTGAAATTGACAATCATCTTCGTCCACTAAAACTTGACGATACATTTTTGATATGTCACCGCTTATAACATACTTGTGTAGACGAAACCTTAGAAGAATTGAAAATATATCTTGTTGAAGAGATGGACCTATATATTGCACATCATTTATAGACAGACCTGAACTTGATTTTGCAGAACCATCAAAGACTACACGACATTTAGTCGTTAAACTAGAATGTTTTATCACAGCATGATGCGGTAAAAAATATCCGTTATCATTGTTAAAATCCGTCTCCGACATATGTCCCAATTCCATATACTCATTCATAAAAGTAACATACATACTCTTCAAATCTTTATTTTTGTTTAAACGTTTTTCCAATAAGTCAAATCTATGCAACGCCATAGTTTTAGAATCCCCTAATTCATTTATTGTATCTTTAAATGGGATTTTAATTACATACCTTCCTGAAAAATTTTTTCTAACCATTTCCTTAAAATAATTTTCGCAAAACATTTCTTCATTTCACAATATTTTTCTTGACGAATCCAATTCTTCAATCTCCCAGAACTTTACTAATTGATTATTTATTGATTCATTATAAGAATTAACATTAAAAAATGTATGAGAATTTTTAGGTTCTAGAGAATTAAGGTATAAATTCCCAGCAATTATCCAACCAAATTTTGTATTTTGCAAAATCGGCATATTAGGACCTAAAGATTTTTTACCTCCTAACAAAACAGACCAAAATATACTCGAACCTAGCAATAAATCTATATCATCAGATACATGAAAATCTGGATCTGCCAACTTTAAACCTAAGGGAATTTTTAAATAATTTTTATTGAAAGACCTGATCGGTAACTTTCCCGTAATATTGGGAATAACCAAACAATGAGTATCCATAATAAAATCTCCTTGGCAAGAACTTTTAGTGACAATCGCTTCTTTATTAATTTTTGCTAGCGCCTCTCCAACACCCTTGACCAAATGTTCTACCTTTTGACATTTTAAATCTAATAATTTACAAATTTTCTCACTAATAAAACTACTCTGAGAACCGCTATCCAATAATCCACGACAAACAATCGATTTATTTCCATTTACAATGCGAACTAAGACCGTCGACAATAAAACCTCAGAAATCTCGTATGAATTGGCAACGTCTTTGGAAATATGGAGAGAAGAACTTAGCTGACGTTGATCGTTGTCTGAACGTTCAATACAATTATCTATTATGTCGATATTTGGATTCGATCCTATTCTATGTTGATTCGGATCGTTTATATCAGTAGTAACCATATTTCTAGGAACATTTGCGTTGGGATTATTTAAATGCAATAATGAGTTATGCAATTTATGACATTTTATACATTTTGTAACTTGCATTTCCATGTAGGATGTGAATTTCTTAAACAATTTAAACACAAATTTAATCTTTTGGCAGCCGAGATTCTGTCATTTATATTTAATTTTAAAAATGCATCGCATTTATATATCGGATGATCATTTTCACAAAAGTAACATTTGACACTAGACTGACGTTCAATAGAAGCAAAACTTCGAGAATTTACATTGCGAACCTTTTCTTTATTATTTTTATAACCAGAAGATATTTGAAGCTTCTCTAACATTTGACATTTTTCCTTTAAAAATATATTTAAATCTGTCATACTGGGTAAGTCATTTTTATGTTTGAAACATTCCCATTCCCTTCTAGTGGTAGCATCAAATTTAGAACACATTATAAATATTATTATGCTATCCCAACTTTGTGTGTCTAAGCCTAAACTATTTAATGACCGTAAATGTTTAGTGACATTATCAAATAAATCTCTTAGTTCAAGATGAGACTCGTTATTAATAGCAGGATGATCAAAAATTGCCTTCAAGTGGTTGTGAATAATAAGTTTTTTATTCTCATAACGCTCTGTTAACATTTGCCAAGCTATTTTATAGTTTATTGACGAAACCTCTATAGATTTTATTATTTGTTGAGGACCTGCTTCAAGAGAAGATCGCAAATAATAAAATCTCTGAATATCTGTTAAAGAAGCATTATTGTGAAGCAATGCCAGAAAACAATCTTTATATTCGAGCCACGAGTCATAGTGCCCGTTAAAAGTACATAAAGAAATAGGGGGCAACTTAACCAATGCCTGAAAACTATTATTATTAACCTCTTTATTTGAATCACTATGAACTGATACAATATCTGCATTATATTCTATTTTAAAATTATCGCAAAATGTTTGCATATCACTAACAAGTTCAAAATACTAAGCCTCAAAAGTATTAATTTCATTCTCATTATCCTTACTCACCTCTAGTTCATCAATTTTTTCTTGAATCACATGAATCTCTTCATACAAGGGTAAAACCTTGCTTAACCTAAACTCTACATCTGTGATCAATTTTTTAGAAACATCATCCTTATCAATTTTATCAAAATAATTCTTAAACCTTGTAAGTTTACCTTTAACTACTCCCCTTCTTGCCTTTAAACTCTTTAACTCTTGTTCAGCCATTGTTGCACAGATGAAAAAATACAATGAATCAAAAGTCACCTACCGTATACGGTTTTTTTTAAACCTCAAATCGACGTCGGCTTCCTTAGCACTGAATGTCGTAACCTTGTGTGAACCTTTTCAAATGGACATCGGCTTCCTTCGCACTGAATGTCGTAACCTCGTGTAAACCTTATTTGCTGCAAAAATTTTCTTTATCCGCTCGAATTGGACCAAAATAATTATGTATAAACTTCGGGCTAATCAATGGTGATTGACCATATTATTGAATTAATCAATTTAATATAAAAATTTCATTTGCAAAAAGGGATGATATATTTTGAGTTTTTTATTGCTGCTTTGACAAGAGTTAGTTTTTCTAATACAGTAGAGCGTCGATAATCCGAACCCTGGTAATCCGAACGATCACTAATCCGAACGCAAAAAAATTATAAAATTAAAAAATATGATCGCGGACCGAATTTTTGGATTTAATATGACAATATGGACAAAATATGACCGCGGATTTTTGTTTTGTTTATGCAGAAATTCATACAATATGTTTTTTTATTATGCAGGTGTTTTATTCCTTGTAACGAAAACGTATGTACATATGTACTATTTTTATGAGCTTTGTATGTATTTTGAACATATGTTCGATAATCCGAACAATTTGATAATCCGAACTACCCCTGTACCAATTAGTTCGGATTATCGACGCTCTACTGTATTATCTTCAGTTGTTAGCGTCAACCATAGCAACATCCATCATAAAATCAAAGATTACATTAAAATATATAACAAAATAATTTTTATAAAATGTCTAAACAACTACTTTGCATGTCTTTAAGTAGTTAGGAACATCCCCATTGCAAAAAGACAAATTGGTGAGATAAGTTAAAGGATTGATTATAAAAGGTAAAACCTTTTTCACCAAAAATGCAGGTATCTCGTCAAAATCACTAGAGGCTTTGTTTTTAAGTTTACTCTGCAGGAGTTCGATTAGTTCCTGCTCAGTAAATGGGTACAACTGAAAGAAATTTTCATGATCTGTAATAATTGACTGACTGTCTTTGTCTACTGTATTACATGGAATTTTCGACACGATATCAATGGGTGCATTTTTAAAAAATGTGTTAAAAGTGCATGCTACCTCTTGGGAATCTGTAATTATATTATTGTCATCATACATTAAACAAGTATTAGCATTGTTATTAGCACTTTTTGAAAAATCATTGACAATTTTCCACGCGATTTTATTAGGAATATCAGACGAAGTAATGATTTTCTGGTAATAATCTTTTCTTGTTTTGGTCAAAAGTTTTCTATGGTTTTTCCTTTGTTGTTGATAAAAATCTCTAAGAATTGGTACTGCCCTTGATAATGCGTGTAAATTTCTTAATTCAAAACTCGATTTTCGCACTTCGCTATTAATCCATTTATTTTTAGTTGTTTTGATTTTTTTTCCTTGTTGATGGAAAGCTATTATTAAAATGATACAAAAAGATATTTATAAAAGCTTGAAATGCTAGATTAGTGTCTAAGATTCCATAAACACTATTCTAGTTTTCGTTAATGAGGTTAACGATAAAGTGATTTATCGAGTCCTCACCAAATTGTCTTTTTTGTATAAAGTATGACAATTCCGTTTCAAAGTCAAGTTCCACCAAAACTGTTCTGTGATCTTATACAGTGTTGTCAAGTACACGTTCGAGAAATTCACAAATACAGTTGAGTCCGCGAATCTTTACCCGTGCGTCATCATGTTTAAAGCATACGAAATAAGTCGATGATAAGTCGGAAATTGAAATTTACTAAACGCAACAGCAAATCACTTACTGTCACTTGCTGTTGCGTTTAGTAAATTTCAATTTCCGACTTATCATCGACTTATTTCGTATGCTTTAAATGATGACGCACGGGTAAAGATTCGCGGACTCAACTATACATTGTCTAATGTTGTAACGCTGGTATCCGTGACCCTAGTTGGCCAATTAACAAGATTAAAATTAATATTAAAATTCAGTAAAACATTGAGTAGATTAACATGGTCGTTAGTCATATTTCTGGTATCTACATTAAAATCACCACATATTACAAAACTTATACATATATGGTTTATATAAATAATTTAAAATACCTTCGAGGTTATTCAAAAAAATACTTAAATCACCAGATGGTGATCTGTAATAATTTAATATAACATAATATGAGTTATTTTCTTGTCTTTGAAAGAAATAATACAAAATTCAGAATGTTTATCAACCCAATATTGCTTTATCCTAGAATTGAGTTTGTTATTAAAATTAAGACCTTTTCGAACCCAAATTCCTACGCCTCCTCCTCTTATTGAGTTACCTCGCAAATAACTTGCTAGGATAAAACCTTCAATGCTGACGTTCCCAATAGAATCATTTGATTCCCATAGTTCCGTTAAACAGATAATATTTAAGCTCTTATGAGAATTAAGTTCTAAAATAACATCACAAATTTTATCACTATTTATGCTTTGAATATTTAACAGCATTAAATTTGGATTAAAACTTACCCCTATTTGGTCTATCCATGAGCGGTTTGGTCTGAACCCGGCTTGTTCCTTCCTTAACATTGGTTCGACACTGTTTGAAAATCGGTTGTTTTAATTATTGCTGTTAATTTATTTATGGTATTCAGAAGTGTAGTTCCTTTCCATTTCCAGCAATACCTTTTGTCCAATAAAATAGATATATATATATATATATATATATATATATATATATATATATATATATATATATATATATATATATAATCAGGAGCCACTTATACCATCTAATGGTGGGTGGCAAAATAGATAGATAACTTTATTTTATTTTATTTTTAGGGTCGATGACAAATTAAACGTGCTAGTTGCTGATAATGCCTTATCAAGGGATTTATTCCCTTCCGACTATCACTGCCTTGGTGATAATGAAAATAGACCAGTTAAATGGTTGGCAATAGAGAGTCTTTTACACAAGACCTTTTCGCCGAGTTCCGATGTTTGGTCTTTTGGCGTGTTGCTTTGGGAACTGACCACACTAGCCCAGCAACCTTACATAGAGATCGATCCTTTTGAGATAGCAGCTTATTTGAAGGATGGCTACCGACTTGCTCAGCCGATCAACTGTCCTGATGAATTGTAAGTTCTGGTATTTCAGGATATTACGTTGTTTATTGATTATTCGAGAGTAGAATTATTCGTGGCACATGACTTATCATATTTAAAAAAAAAGGTCCCCGCTGCACTCCTTATGGAAAAGTGGTCCCGGTCAAATTTAACGAAACTTTGGTCAATGATAGTTCTCAGTGAGTAGATTAAAAAAATCCATGGCACCTAGGTCTGAAAAACTATTATTCTCGAGCTACAGCCTTCTGAAGTTCTTAAATTCAGGTACTCGGTTTACGTTAAGTGCACGAATTCACGGTCAAGTGAATGAAAATATCTATTATTTAAAGAAGAGATTTTTCTTCATACATGTTTGCGTGTTGGACATGAATTCGTGGTTAAAAATAGATGCATCGTATTTTAGTCTTCAGAAAATCTTCGAAAAGGACTCAGAAAACTGAAGAAGTGCGATAAAAACGTGTTGCTGCAGGACATAAGAATTATCATGTTTTCATGAATGGTTCAGACTTATCCAATACCAGCATAGCTGCAGTAGCTGAGAATATAGTAATTCCCCTCCGCCCGCATGGGCGCCCATATAAAAATTTTTAGGGTGGGGCAGACGTGAAGATGTTGCACATTATATTTTGTATACTTTGGATGACAATGTATAGTTTACAGCAACCGAAAGGCCGATACCCATTGGCAACCCTGCCAATGGGTATCGGCGTATCTGTTCCCCCCGTAACACGGTCCAGAATTAAAGGAAAAATTTTTGAAACATAAAAATATATTAGCTGACATGAAACTTAGTACAGACAGACAAATTCAACCCAATTAACTCGACAGTTAGGAAAATTAAGGGAACTTATTGCACATGTTAGGTTTGTTCCAACACGACTGAGAACCGTCCATGTAACGATCACCGTCCTGCGCAGTACCATGGAACGTATTATTTTGTTCCCATGGAACACATGGAACGATAATTATACAGGGTGTTTCATTAATAATTGTCCATATAGTAACTGGAGAAACCTTAGCACAAAATACGAAGATTTAACCTAAAACTCTTAAATAAAATGTGGTTCCTTACTGAGTTACAGGGTGTTTTATCTAAAAATTTAAAAACTAGTTTTGCTCAGAATTTTAAAACTATTCGACGTATCCTTTTCATACTTGGCAGAAAGTATAGGTACTATACAAACTACTAAATTATGTTAAACAGACGTTTCTGTCTATTACCAGAGGCGTACAACGGGGGAAAGTGAATGGTTGACCCTTTCCAAATTCTACGCCACTGGCTAAATTGCTATTTTAGTTCAATTTTTGGATTCTCCAATACTTTCCATGAAAATAATATACTCTTCATTCGTAGCGATAAAGTCATTAGTTTTCGAGATCTTTGAAGTTAAAAATGAAACGACACGGTTATTTTGATTAATGTATTGTGTCACTTCAATTTTCATTTCAAATATCTCGAAAACTAATCATTTTATCGTTACGAATCAAGAGTATATTATTTACGTAAAAAATATTGAAAAATAAAAAATTAGACTAAAATAGCAATTTCGTCAGTGGCGTAGAATTTGGGAAGGGTCAACCTGCCACTATCCCCTGTCGTACGCCTCTGGTAGTATCTAGAAACGTTTATTTATCTTAATTTAGTAGGGTGTACAGTACCTACACTTTCTGCCAAGTATGATAAGGATACGCCAAATGGTTTTAAAGTACTGGGTACAAATAATTTTTAAATTTTAATCATATGAATCATACCATAAATTAATCAAAATAACTGTGCCGTTTCATATTTAACTTCAAATATCTCGAAAGCTAATAACTTTATCGTTACGAATGAGGAGCATATTATTTACGTAAAAAGTATTGGAGAATCTAAAAACGGCACTAAAATAGTAATTCCTCCAGTGGCGTAGAATTTGAGAAGGGTCAATCATTTACTATCCCCTGCCGTACTCCTCTGGTAGTAGCTAGAAACGTTTGTTTATCATAATTTAGTAGGGTGTATAGTAGTCACACTTTCTGCCAAGTATGAAAAAGATACGTCGAATAGTTTTAAAATACATACTGGGCAAAAATAGTTTTTAAATTTTTAGATAAAACACCCTGTAATTCAGTAAGGAACCACATTTTATTTGAGTGTTTTAGGTTAAATCTTCGTATTTTGTGCTGAGGTTTCTCCAGTTACTATATGGACAATTATTAATGAAACACCCTGTATAGTAATGTGATCGTTACATGACGGTTCTCAGTCGTGTTGGAACAAACTTATTATTATCCATGTCTTGTAGTTTGGGTTTATCTATTGTATGTATTTGGTGGTTCGTGTTTTATTGGAAGTCGCCCCTTATCCCAAGGCAAATGTTCCGCCACTGCTACTGAAGCGCCTTCATAAAATTGAGGAACTACCACAATACGCCAGGGAAATAAGGCAAAAATATACCACGTTCGGGACACTTGAGCAGCCAGGTTGCAAATAGGTTTTTGGGTACTATATACCTAATGCATTATAAATACAAAATTACCCGTCACAGTTCGGACGAGTTTATTAACAAATAAGTGTCAAAAATGGCAGTTTTTTCGTTTAAATCGCCACAGGTAAAAATAGGGTAATTAAACATCTTATTTGTAGTATCCTTCTTTTAGTAGATGAGCAAATGTTCAAAATGGCAGTTTTTGAATTTTGGTCCGATCATTTTGTTGTTTCGGAAATTTCAAATTAAAACTAAAATTTCGAAAATAAAAAACTTGCTACAAATTTTGCGAAAATTGCCTTTAGACTTAACCAAATAGACCAACAAAAGTTGAGCCAAACAGTCCATATAATGCACGAAAAAGTTTAAGACGATTCGTCAATTAGTTTAAATTTTATTCAATTTGTTTATCCCCACTTAAGAGCATGAGAAAACCAAAACCAAATACATTGAAAAACGTGAAGGATAAGAATGGAACCATACTCACAGAAGAGAATGAGATTATGGAGAGGTGGAGAGAATACTTTGAAGAACTCTTGGAAGTGGAACAAGTAGAAGGAAATAAGTTAGAACAAAACAAAAATCAACACACCCCACAAGAGCAACAAGAACAGATAGAAAATATAACACAAAAAGAATTAACAAATGCGATCAACAAAATCAAGCTGGAAAAAGCACCAGGACATGACGATATAACTGCAGAAATTGTCAAATATATGAATGAAGAAAGACAACAAGAATTATTAAACATCATTAACCAAGCTAAAAAAGAAAAGAAAGTACCACTAGACTGGCAGATAGGCATTATAACACCATTGTATAAAAAAGGAGATAGCAAAGAATGCTCAAACTATAGAGGAATAACACTAGGAAGCACAGTAGGAAAATTTTATGCTAGTATACTAGAAAACAGGCTAAGAGAAAAACTAGAGAACACTTTTGAGGAGAGCCAGAGTGGTTTCAGAAAAAAAAGAGGGACGAATGATCAGATTTTCATAATCAGACAAATAATAGAAAAAGCTCTTAAAACAGAAAAAGAAATACATGCATGTTTCATAGATATGGAAAAAGCTTTCGACAGAATTAAAAGAGAAGATATTTGGAAAATACTTGAGAAGAGAAAAATTGAACAAGGTCTAGTAGGATGCATCCAGAGTTTATATGAAAAAACGAAAAGCTATGTAAGGACAAGAAATGAAAAATCAAAAGTATTCGACAGCAACATTGGATTAAAACAGGGTTGTGTCCTGAGTCCACTACTCTTTAACCTAGTACTAGATGACGTAATAAAAGAATGCAAACACAAATGGAGAAAATATAATGTAGGATATTGGAAGTTAAGAATGATACAAATGACAGAACTATGCTACGCAGACGACCTGGTGATCATTGGGGAGTCAGAAAAACAATTAGAAGAAAATATAAACATATTGTATGAAGAGCTAAAAATCAGATACATGAAAATAAAGAAAAATCAAAAACAATGATAATTGGAAGACAAAACGGAAAACACAAAATTGAACAGGTAGACAGATATAAGTATTTGGGGGTAATCATAAGCCGGAATGGAAAATTAGAAGATGAGATAAATGAAAGAATTGGAAAGACTGGTAAGCTGTATTAAGTAATAGTATTAAGCTGGTACTGGTAAGCAATAGTATTAAGAGTAACTTTTTAAAAAAGAAAGAAATACCTAAGAATATAAAAACCGAAATAGTAAAAAAGATTGTGAAACCCACTCTAACCTATGCCTGTGAATCTTGGGCATTAACAAAAAGGCAAAAGAATAGACTAATAAGCACAGAAATGAGATTTTTGAGAACAATAGAGGGAAAAACAAGGAAAGATAAAATTAGAAATTAAACATTTAGACAAAATCTGAAAATACACCCAGTTACAATAACAATCGAACAAGGATAACTTAGATGGCTCGGACATGTACTGAGAAGAGGAGACGAAAAAATAGTAAGACAGATATATGAAGCGAGAGATATGGGAAGAAAGAAGAGAGGACGACCAAGAAAGACGTGGACAGAAGAAGTGAGGGAAGCGGCCGACAAAAGAGGAATAAAATGGGAGGAAACAAAAGCATTGGCCATGGATAGAAGGAAATGGAAGGAAATGTGGAAGAAAACGACGGAGAACCTAACTCCGTAACAACTCACAATGAAAGGTAGACGAGTTCTGGATTAAGTAAGTAAGTATTTGTTTATCCCAAAGAGCTTTTTTTGCAATATTATTGTTCAGAAAATAAGAAAGATATAGCAGTTCTGTGGAAACCACGTGAAAGAAGAATAGTTATATTTTCAACAAATAAAAAAAAATCAAAAGTCATTTTTATCATTCCGAAAAATTAAAATAAAGTAGAGTCATTTTCGGCTTATAAACAATTTGAATAACTGTTAATATAGACTCTAGATTAAAACTACTTTGGGATTTGAAATGTTGGCATTTTTACACGAATTTTCAAAAAAAACTTTTTGCCTAGGTTAATCACGATCAAAGTTAGCCACTTTTTTTATTTAATTCACAGCTACTTTGTTTATAACAATTAAGCAACATAACTAGCGCCATTTTGAAGCTCAAGGTATATAGTTTATCTGTAAAAGTCTGAGTAAACTTTGAACTTCAACAAAGTGGTTAATAAAGCTTTAAAAATTACATCCTAATGAAATCGATTCGTGGTCGGTGGAGGGGAATTATTAAAATCCGTGCACTCAAAAAATGAAATTGATTCTTCAAACATATACTGCGATTAATATCTCTGGAGCTTGTTGATGGATTTTGATCATAATGTTTTCAATTTATATGTACTCGTAGTCTTGTAGAGTACGTTATGTACACATATCCCCACCTAACATTAACATTGTTAGGGGGGAACCCCCCTTATCACTCAGGGATATGAAAAATAGATTACGACCGATTCTAGGACCGAATATTCATATATAATTTCATAAAAATCGGTCAAGCGGCCTCACAGGAGTTTGGCAACTAACACTGTGACAGGAGAATTTTATAGATGTAAATATATAGACGACTATTAAAAAATGGGGGTTGGTGATAGAAGAGTGAAAATTAAGGTTTGTATGTATTTTTTAATTCTACACCAGATAAAATTAAGGTAGACAATTTTGTCCAAAAAAATCAAAAAAATGTCAGGGGGCAACCCCCCTTATAATTTATGTGTATGAAAAATAGATTAAAACCTATTCTCAGTCCTACAGGATATTCGTGTAAAATTTCATAAAAATCGGCCAAGCCGTTTCGGAGGAGTATGGTAACTAATACTGTTATAGTAGAATTTTATGTACATATATAGAAGTAACTGTGAATTAAATAATAAAAGTGGCTAACTTTGACCGCATTTAACCTAGACGAAAAGTTTTTTTTTTGAAAATTCGTGTAAAAATTCCAGCTTTTGAAATCCCAAAGTGGATTTACCAAATTAATATTATCCCAGTTAATATTACCAAATTTATTCAAATTTTTTTAAGCCAAAAATGGCTCTACTTTAGTAAAATGTTTTCGGAATGACAAAAATGACTTTTGATTGATTTTTTTAAATTATTTGAAAACATAGTGTTTTTCTTTCATGTAGTCTCCACATAATTGCTGTATCATTATTATTTTCTGAAGAACAACATTGCAAAAAAAGCTCTTTGGGATAAACAAATTGAATAAAATTTAAACTAATTGACGAATCGTCTTGAAATTTTTTGTGCACGATATATACTGATTGTCTCAACTTTTCATGCAATATCAAAGTCTTAAGTTCATTTTCGCAAAAGTTATAGCAAATTTTTTATTTTCGAAATTTTAGTCTTATTTCGCAATAGCGAAGCAACAAATGATCGGTCCAAAATTCAAAAACTGCCATTTTGAACCTTTGCTCATCTACTAAAAGATGAATGGTCTAAATTAGATATTTAATTATCCTATTTTTACCTGTAGCGATTTAAACGAAAAAACTGCCATTTTTTAAACTTATTTGTTAATAACTAAAATTTGTATTTATAATGTATTAAGTATATAGTACCCAAAAAACCCATTTGCAACCTGGCTGCTCAAGTGTCCCGACAATAGCTATTTGTATAACAAGGGAGGAAAGTGTAACTTTTCCTCCCGAGAATGAAGTTTACTGCCCGACGCGTAGCGGAGGGCAGTAATCATTCAAGGGAGGAAAAGGCACTTTACTCCCATGTTATACATATGGTTTTTCCACCTTCCTCAAATAACAAGTCATTTTGTCATTTTTACTTAATTTATTTATGTAACTAACCAACAAAATTTATTAGAACTAAAACAACAAGTAGGTACAATATAACTGTCAGCTGTCAAATATAAGTCAAATTATTAATGTAAACATTGTTAAATAAAAATAACAATTTACTGTTTTTTACCATTCTGCAAAATACAGGATGTTTTATAAATAAACGTTAAAATGTATAGATACTCCGTAATAGAAAATAGATATTATACAGGGCGTCAATAAGTTATATTTCATGAATGAAATATTATGACGTCACTTTTACTTTTCCTCCCTAGGGAGGAAAAATATTTTCCTCCCTAGGGAGGAAAAGTACAACTTTGCTCCCTACAATCAGGTCCGGAAAAGTATACTTTCGGTAGAGGTAGGTGGAAAAAACCTTATTTCTCTGGATTACAATAAGTGCTGCTAGAGCAGAACAAGACATCTCACGTTTTCACGCATGCAGAATAGAGTGCCTCTAAAAGTCATTAGATATGCCGACGAAGCCGTAGTTTTTGCCATTAGCTTAAATGATTTGCAAAGAATAGTCTTCAGCATATCAGATATGAGTAGATTAAATGGACTTGATCTCAATCCGAAATGAAAAACAAAGTACATACGTATTAGTAGGTAAACGCGAAATATAAATTATAATCTTCTACGGAAAAATCGGGTTTATGTCATCTTCGACTATCTGTACGTTAAGATTTTGCTGATTTTGTTTAGGTGCATCATATTTTATGTAGTGTTAACTAACGACCTATTAGGATACTTCATTAACAATTACGGAACATTTGCCTTGGGGCAGGGGAACGACTTACAATAAAACACCAACCCCAAAATATATCAAATAGATAACCCAAACTACATAAAAGACAGGTAATAACATGTGCAATAGGTTCCCTTTATTTTCCTAACTGTCGAGTTAATTGGGTTGAATTTGTCTATCTGTAGTAAGTTGCATGTAAGCTAATATATTTATATAGGAATGAGAAAACAATAATTTATTTTATAACATATAATTTTATTACAAAAATGCAATCCTAAAATATTTACAGTAAACAATATAACCACATTTACATGCTAAATCTGTGCTAAGTAAGGTATTTAAATGCCAGTCTATGTATATGTATGTTTTTTTTTCTATTTGGCAATAAGAAGAAAACCAAAGGTATATAATGATCTTCTTTTAGATCATGGATGGAGAACATTTGCATAAAAAACTTTGAGCAATATTCAAAAGTTCAATTGCTGTTGTAATAAAACAATAATTTGGTTTTTGTATGTCGTTTACCATTAGAAAATCCTCCTTTTTGTTGGTATTCACTGGAAATGTTTTAATGTTCATGAGTTTCTTCCATACTTTTTGGCAATTTAGGCAGAAGAGATCGTCGGGCGTTATACATATTTTTCTAACCAATTCCACATCTTTGGTAGCCAAGGTACTAATATTGCCATTTCTTAATTCCTCATGCAAAATTTTCATATCCCCCATTTTCATAGGTCGTTCACTGATATCTTCTACGGTCTTTCACTTCAAGGAGTTACTAACATTTGACGATTGAGTACATCTTCGTTTAATTAACTATGATTGTGGTCATCCATAATTTCCGTCACTACGTTGTCCCCTTGGGTTTTTAAAAATGCTTTACATTTTTCTTTCGTCTGCGCACAACAAATCTAACGCTTGCCGTTATTTTTATTAAACGCTTTTATTTAGTTCAATAGATTGCGTCAAATCTTTGGATGTTAATTTGGCTACCTTTTCTTCCATGCAAATGAATGAAAATTTGCAGACATATGCATTCGCGGTGACAATACACGAATAGACAACAAAAAATTTTTGTTTATGTTTATTAATTATTTAAATAAAAAAAAAACGATTTTAATGGAAAAAGGCCTAAATTCTCTTGTTTTTTACAATGTAGAAACTTGAAACTTTTACGGATGGTAGCTAATGATATAACCTATACATAATTTCACTTTTTACGTTAATTTTTTACGTTATGCGTCATAAATAAACAATAAAGTTTTAAATTTTGAACACTCGTATATTTGTTTATACAGTACGATGCAAGTGAAAGGAATAAATTCGTTATTTCGTAAAAAGGCGACTTGAACCCTGGAATGCTACCTGGGGTACACTTGTACCCCAACCTTGTTTGTAAGTTACACCAATTTGCAGTAGTGGGTGTAGAAAATATGAAAATAAACTTGTGAATAATAATATAATAAAATATTTTTGTATACAAAATAAATTCTTAGCATGTTATCTTAAGATTGTTTTTGTCATAAGTTCTTAAAACATACATATATAAATATTTTAGGTCGATTTTATTTGGGGTACCACTGTACCTCGATGTAGCAGATTGAGTTTAGAAAATAAGTGTAGCAATCCAGGGTTAAGGAAAAAACCCGAAAGAGGTCGATTTTATTTTTAAATTACGATATTTTGGCATATATGTCATACTAGTGACGTCGTCCTTCTGGGCGCGATGACGTAATCGATGATTTTTAAACGCTTTTATTTAATTCAATAGATTGCGTCAAATCTTTGGATGTTAATTTGACTACCTTTTCTTCCATTCAAATGAATGAAAATTTGCAGACATGCATTCGCGGGAACAGTACACGAATAGACAACAAAAAATTTTTGTTTATGTTTATTAATTGTTTAAATAAAAAAAAACAATTTTAATGGAAAAATGCCTAAATTCTCTTGTTTTTTACAATGTAGAAACTTGAAACTTTTACGGATTGTAGCTAATGATATAACCTATACATAATTTCACTTTTTACGTTAATTTTTTACGTTATGCGTCATAAATAAACTGTATTAAATAGTGTGATGTTAATGTATTTTTGGTCCCAATTAATTAAAACTCTATTGTTTGGATAACTTTATATTTACATCGTATAAACGGTGATTCAACCATAATTGTTTACAAATACAAATCATTACCTATACCACACATTTGTACATATCAAGTATCTAATTATAACAACTCTTGAATTTACCTATGCTGCATTTTTATACACTACCTAATATGTAAACCTCACGTATTAATTCACGGTCAGGAGTCATTGTCTTCGAGCATGGCTAATACACTACATTATATTTTGATAAAGATATTTACAACTTAATTTATATAGGTTGTCCCAACTATATTACATCTCCCTGTTTTAAAATGAGATATATTTCTCTTTCCCTTTTACAAAATGTTTATGGTTACCTAATACTATTTTGAAAAATTAAATTTCCTAACTATGCTAACTAACTGTAACATGGTACATTTCAGATCAATCAATTTTTCCCTGAACAGATCCTGCTTAGAATAGAACTTAGATAGAATCCTGGCAGGGTCGCCATGTATTAAATAGTGTGATGTTAATGTATTTTTGGTCCCAATTAATTAAAACTCTATTGTTTGGATAACTTTATATTTACATCGTATAAACGGTGATTCAACCATAATTGTTTACAAATACAAATCATTACCTATACCACACATTTGTACATATCAAGTATCTAATTATAACAACTCTTGAATTTACCTATGCTGCATTTTTATACACTACCTAATATGTAAACCTCACGTATTAATTCACGGTCAGGAGTCATTGTCTTCGAGCATGGCTAATACACTACATTATATTTTGATAAAGATATTTACAACTTAATTTATATAGGTTGTCCCAACTATATTACAAAACAATAAAGTTTTAAATTTTGAACACTCATATGTTTGTTTATACAGTACGATGCAAATGAAAGGAATAAATTCGTTATTTCGTAAAAAGGCGACTTTAAGGAAAAATCTCGAAAGAGGTCGATTTTTATTTTGAAATTACGATATTTTGGCATATATGTCGTACTAGTGACGTCATCCATCTGGGCGCGATGACGTAATCGACGATTTTTTTAAATGAGAATAGGGGACATGCGATAGCTCATTTGAAAGGCAATTCAATTCTTTATCAGTAATGTAAAAATTTATATAATTATTTGTACAGGGTGTCCAATAATAATTTTTTAATTAAATTATTTGACAAAAAGAAGAATGTATGTAATTTATTTAACTCAGAATACATTTTACAGTTGCCCGTAAACAGAAAAAATGTGTATTACAGAAATAAACATTGATTTTCGATTAAATTAAATATTCAAGCCAGCTCCCGCCAGCCACCTGCCTCTTGGAAGTTTTAACATTCAATTTAAGCGAAAGGCAATGATTATTTGTGATATAAACATTTTTGTCA
The DNA here is from genome assembly GCF_917563875.1 of Diabrotica virgifera virgifera. Taxonomy (NCBI): domain Eukaryota; kingdom Metazoa; phylum Arthropoda; class Insecta; order Coleoptera; family Chrysomelidae; genus Diabrotica; species Diabrotica virgifera. Next base: position 6,161,028 of record NC_065452.1, on the reverse strand, counting down.
GGTTTATGACAGCAGTAAAATGTATTTTAATTTAAATTTAATAAGTTACACACATTCTTCTTTTTTTAAACGCTTTTCTTTAGTTCAATAGTTTGCGTCAAATCTTTAGAGGTCAATTTGCCTGCCTTTTCATCAATGCAAATGAATGAAAATTTGCAGACATATGCATTCGCGGGAACAATACACGAATAGTCAATAAAAAAAATTTGTTTATGTTTAATAATTGTTTATAAAAAACGATTTTAATGGAAAATGCTTAAATTCTCTTGTTTTTTACAATCTAGAAATTTGAAATTTTTACGGATTGTAGCTAATGATATGAACTATACATAATTTCACTTTTTACGTTAATTGTTTACGTTATGCTTCACAAATAAACAATAAAGTTTCAAATTTTTTGCCGATTCCGACTACTTTTTATGTTTGTATATCATATGTTTTATATACATATTTTAATAAACATGACGATATATTTTAATGTTTGAAAAGTGTAAGACTAAAAAGTAAAAAATAAAAAAATATGAAAAAAAAGTTTTTAGGAAACGCTTTTCTTTAGTTCCGGGTGACTAAAATTATAAATATTAAAAAATCAACTAAAAAGCAAAAAATAAAAAAATTGAAAATATCCAACACATTCGTTAAAGAAAAGCGTGGGGCGAAACCCGTTTATTCGATGAAGACGCCCCACGCTTTTCTTCGACAAATGTGTTGGATTTTTTCAATTTTTTAATTTTTTGCTTTTTAGTTGATTTTTTAATATTTATAATTTTAGTCACCCGGAACTAAAGAAAAGCGTTTCCTAAAAACTTTTTTTTCATATTTTTTTATTTAAATAATTTTGAAAACGATGTTTGATGCCATTCAACACAATCAATTATTGTTTTTCTTTTTCACTAAGAACGATTTTCATTGGCAATCAACTTAACACTGTATCGTATACAGATAGATCGCACTCTATACTAAATATTTTGTGGTATACATATTACTTTTTATTTGATTACCATAAATGTATAACCAATAAATACTTAAAAATCAAAAAGCTATTAAAAGGTAATTAGAAGGATTACGATGCCCGGGACTCAATTCGACCATCTAAATATTTTGACCCTTCTTAATTCAGGTATACGGGACTCAATTTACCTATGCCCGAAATTATATGTAATTAATAAATCTTTTTATTTTTAGATTTGCAGTAATGGCTTATTGTTGGGCGATGAGTGCTGAAGAAAGGCCAACATTTACCCAACTACATGTATGCTTGCAAGAATTCTATACACAATTAACTAGATATGTGTGATTTAAATATTTGTGTTAATTTTGCCAAACTTTAATAGTGATAACGTTACAAACTCCATTTTGGTTAATAATATGCTGAAAGATGCAACTGGTAGTGCTGAACTTTATTGCTTAGTTCATTGCACTACCACCAGCATATAAAAGCACAAGTTATTATTATTATTTTGATATTTGAGGTTTCCGATTTTACCGTGGATACTTCAGATACGATCAAAACAACCGTTATTCCATTTTTATCGAAACTTGTGTACATGTTTTTGTGTAACGTTGTCACTATATCATCTTAGGGGGCCAAATTGATGCTCCAAGTTTTAAGTGATGTAGCAAAATATATCGTATTTAATGATAGAGGAATTATAGAAATTCAATATATTTAAAAAAATTAGACTATTTCAGAGTATGCAGAATGTACATAAAACTAAAATCAAAGTTAAAGATTTTATAAGATATTAGAAACTCCTGACAAAAATTATAGCACCATTTTAAATAGTTACAGCAATCTAAATTTTCTCTGGTAAGTAATGACTTGTTGCTGGCATTCTTTACTTTCATTCCGTTTCATTTAAAAGGCTTCTGATTGTTAGAACAATGAGGGCTGCTAATTTATTCTTTTGGAATACTTTCTTTGGTTACACCTCCTGAGATTTTTAAAATTTATAAATCATACAGGCTGCCGAGGAAATTAAGATGAGAGAATTTCCTCGGCAGCCTGTATGATTAATAAATTTTGAAAATCTCAGGAGGTGTAACCAAAGAAAGTATTCCACCTGTTGTCAATCTGGTGGCATGGGAACGATATTTATTGTCGTTTTCTGTGCTACTTCGATTGATAACTTACTTTGTTTTTCGGTAGATGGGTCTAGTTCATCCGTGACATTTCTTTCTTTGCAATTCGGAAAGGCCCAAAGTGTGATGCCTGGAAAAATCGGAGAGAAGAGCATAGATGAGGGGGTGGGGTAGATAGGGAACTCTATAGGCCAAATTGGTCCCGTATTCCAACGCCGTCGATATTTTTGGAAGCCAACTAAGCTTTTACAGTTGGAAGATTTCTGTAACGATTTGGAAGATCTCTGTAACATTTTGGAAGATATCTGTACCGTTTTGGAAGCTTCGCTAGGCATACCAAATTCTATAATGTGCACGTTATTAATTTTTAGTTTTTGCAATAAAAATATTTTTATTACAGAAACCATAAAAATAAAAATAATTATTGCAAAAACAAAAAATTAATAACATACACAAACATAGAATTTAGCATGAGCAGCGATTATATTTAAAAAATGATGAGTATGTATGTAAGAACAATAATGAAACCAACAAATGACAGTAATAATTATTATTTATATAAATTTTGACATGAATTCATTGTTTTCATAACATATAATGTAAAATAATTGTCTTTCTACCTTAGGAATTATTAACATTACCTGGAAACAACTAGGTACAGTTGAGGGAAGAAAAATAATTTATACACTGAAAAAATGTCTATTAATAACTAAAATATGAAACATTCACTTCACTAATCACTTGGGTACGGGATAAAAACTTAATACACAAAAATAAAATTGATATAAAACGCATACCCAACACAACAATTACAAAATGACGCACTCAATTCAATACAAGACAACGTTGCCGTATTTTATTTAGGAAATATATTGCATGTTTGGCTAAAATCTACTAAATCAAGAATTAAAACTTTATTAACTTATTTGAATATAATTTAGGTTTTTTTATAATAAAAACAGCAGCTAACTCAACTAGAAATAAATAAGTATAACGTGAATGTAAAAAAACCAAACTTTTTTTACATTTTAACAGGGAAACAAAATGACCTAGGTACTTAATTAATTTTTATCAGTTTTATATTTAATATTTTTATATAATATTTTGTCATCCATTGATTTTAACATATGCATGTCTGGATCAAATTTGGTACAATTCCCAACCTCATTCATACCTTCTTTGACAAATAATCATGAAAATACATTTTTTTCTACAACCGTGTTAAAAATGCAATTTTTAGCACTCCATACGAGCGTTAAAAATGCTACTTCAAGGAACTATGGTTTATTTTTTAACCAAGAGGAGTGATTCAAATTTACCGCGCTGTATTGCTTGTTTGTAATTGGTCCAACCGCAGGCAAGTTTACTCCACTGTTATAGAATTTTGACACTAGTGACATTTGTCAAATTTTGACACTAGTGACATTTCATAGGTTAATTAAGTTATATCGGCAATTTTTTGTGTTTTCTGTGTTATTCCTTTAAGTTTTAGATTGTTAGTCTGCATTTATATTAAAAGCAGTTTTTTTTTAACTCTTTCGCGACGTATTAATTTAATATAATATTTATGGATTGCCGTTGAGGGCCGACTACATCAACCAAAAAAGAAGATGTATTTGGTTATTATTCTAGTGACTTTCTTAGGTGTGAATCTGTCTTTTTAGTTTACTCCTCCTGGTTAAAAAATAAACTATTGTGCTTTAAAAATTTTAAGGCACTGCAGTTCGTATTGACCCTATAGTCAATTTGATGTAATGTCAAAAAAATATAAAAATGGAATGTCAGTCAAGTTCAAGTAAAAGTTTTTGTAGATATTGTCCTGTAATTACGTTTGTAGAAAAAATATTGTATGATATGCGTGTTAAAAATTACATGTTTAAGGCACTCATGTGAATTTGCAGAACTCGCTTCGCTCATTCTGCAAACTTTCACATGCGTGCCTTAAACGTGTACTTTTAACACTTATATCATAAATAACTATTTATTCAAAAGTTTATTGCGATCATCAGTTGTAATACGATTAAAACCGGAAAAAAATCTTTCTCATTTTACGTTAATAGAAACGGGTAAACACATTATTTTTGCAAAGTTACATTTTACATACATATTTTAGTTTTCCGTCGTTAGCTTAATTTTAATAGCCTCACCGAATGTCAAAACTCTTCGTTATATAAATATTACCCGAAACACTACTGCACTGCTGCTTGAAACAAGAAAGTTTGGTATCAGACTCCAGTTTCATTTCTCTAATCTCTGTATTCATACCTACGTCCTGAATCTTATTTTCGGTAATGACATTAGGAAATTGTAACAAAATGTCAAATGTAATGTAAATACTATTAGAGTTAATTTCATTTTAGTCATAATGCATAGCACAGAAAATGTTGATATACAGTGATGAGCGCGCTAATAACCGGCAAAATAGCTCAAAAGATGGAAAACATAATACATTGCGGAACAAAAAGAGATGAAACTAGTGGAGGTGGAAATTATCGTTATAAACGTCTAAAATACCATTACATTACATAGTTTCCCACCTTTAGACGTATCAGAGGTATGACAACTGTCACTGTGAGAGTAGAATTTTATAAAATACTCCTGTCACAGACGTCTACAGGTGGAAAACTATGTAATGTAATGTTAATTAATACGTTTATAACGATAATTTCCACCTCCACTAGTTTCATCTCTTTTTGTTTCGCAATGTATTATGTTTTCCATCTTTTGAGCTTTTTGGCCGGTTATTAGCGTGCTCATCACTTTATACCAAAAACCTACTACAAAATATTGCCTACTAGAATTAAAAAAAATATATCAAAAATCTATCCAAAAAGTAGAAATCTGCTGAATGTGGCAACGCTGTTACAAAATAAACACAACTGTCAAACTCAAAATTCAATTGTCAAATATTCTTCTTCTTTTCAATTAGCCTTGTACCACATATATTAGCGATCCACATTATGTGTCGCCATCTCTAATTCCGGAAGCTCACTATATATATGGAACCAATTTTTTCCATTGAGTTCGCAGCCCATGGAGAAGAGGATATGGGACTACTGATGAGGGGGAAAAGACCTCCGAAACCGGTATAGACTCTTCCTGCACTCTCCGATTTAACCAGAGCATTATGCAGCTGCTGCATTTTCGTGTTGCAAAGAAATTGAAAATGTTTATACATTTTTAATTCATTTACTCTATTGTAGGAGTATTAAGGAATCTTTCTTGTTAGAACTTTTACCACGCTGAGCAGATGAGTTGTGAATTATTTAAAATTCTCTCATCTTAATTTCCTCGGCATTCTGTATGATTAATAAATTTTGAAAATCTCAGGAGGTGTAATCAAAGAAAATATTCCACCTTTTGTCGATCTGGTGGTATGGGAACGATATTTATTGTCGTTTTCTGTATTACTTTACTCAAAGATAGGTTCACATACCAACAAAACAAAAGACTTTGGAGAGATCTGTCCATAATTGCCAAATATAGAATAAGACGAAACTACTCTGAATTATCTTTCCGAATTTTACTTCAAATCGTCCAAATAATAAAAATAGTCGATCAATACTCTACTGCAGATGGGAAACGGCCAGGATGGCTGGTGTTTGATTAATACTCAAAGATAGCTTCACATACCAATAAAAAATGACTTTGGAGGGAAGATCTGTGCACCAGTGCCAAATATGGAATAAGGCAAAACTACTCTGTGAATTATCTTTAGGTCAAACCATGATACTATAAATAACAAGATAATATATTGCGCATCTCGAAGAGAAGGGAGTCGTGACGTAAGTGGAGACCCAAGTTCGTAATGGTTCGTAATGTCCGAATGATTTCCGATTAGTTTGAATTGCTCGCGGTTGTATAGTCCAGGCTGTATGGTCGCCCCCGTTAGGTAAATTATCCCGATTCGATTTTTTTTTGCACAAACTTACTAAAAAATAGTTCCTTATAACAAATCCACAGGGTGCCGTGAGGTGCAGCGGTCAGAAAATTGTAACAATTTTTTTAACAAATTCAAAAAATTAATTTTTTCAATTCGTTCAATTTTCTTAGATTTTTTGGGTCATTATAAGCAAAAAAAGTCTCTTGTGATTTTTCTCTAAAATTTATTTTTGTCGAGTTATACGCGATTTAATATTTGAAAAACGCGAAAATCGCCATTTTCAAGGCTTAATAACTCAGTTAAAAATTATTACTATGAAAGTTAGAAAGTGACGAAATCAAAGTTTATAGTCCACCCTACAAGATCCTGAAGAAATTTTTGTCATTATTTTATTACTAAGCTTTTATTTTTAATTATTAACAATGAGCGCTAACTGCATATAGGCGGCCGTCAATAGTGAGTGCGAAAGAGATGCATCATTCCGGCCGTCTAATGGTGCATCTCACTTACACTCACATTGACGGCCGCCTCACTTAGCGCTCATCATGATACAATAACAGAAGATATGACATGGAGCAGGTAGGCGGGGCCAACGTAGCTACGTCACTCTGTGAGTAGATCAGCATTATATTCAGTGTTGTCGTATAGTAAACACTGTTTATTTTTGTGTTTAAGGTGAATTTTACTTATAATTTGTTACACTTTTATCAAAAATATTATATTCATAGTTAGATTTGAATAGTCCTTAGGGGGTGTGATCATAAATATAATTAATGAATAAGAGAATTTAAGTAATAAAAAAATATAACTGATGGGCTTCATGACTATCGCAGCTTTAACTTTTTTTATCATTTAACACATTACAACTTTATTGTTACCTTTATTTCATCGTTGGTACATGTATTATACAGGGTCTATAATACATGTATTATATATAGGGTGGAAGGCACTTATGGAATAAAATTATTTCTGTCCTTGTTTTAAAAAACGCTGAAACCCATTCATTTTTATATATAAATGTGGGCTTTTTAAACCTAAATGTAAATTTAAACAGTATATTTAAGTATAAATAATATTTATTTTTTTTGGTTTTGTATTTTTAATGTCTTGAACGAAATTTATGAATAATTTAAAAATTTCACGTTGTATTATTCATAATGGACCCGAATACATTTTTTTGAGATGAAGTTATAAACTAGCTTCTAAGCACATAAAAATATACAGGGTGATCCATTAAAACTAAATATCATGGACTATGCTGTACTTGCGTAAATCACCCTGTAAATTTAAATCTATGTTTGTAAAGCGCCCATTTAAATTTAAAAGTTGACCTGTTCCGGCATTTTTTATAATTTTTAAAATAAGGACACAAACAATTTTATTCCATAAGTGGATTCCATAGTTAATAATTTCAAAATTTCATCCTGTATTGTTCATAATTCACCCTACATTATATAGTTAGTTGAAATCAGGTTGTTAAGCAGTTTTTAAAAATATAAAAATATACAGGGTGTTCTATTAAAAATAAAGCTTATGGACTCTGTTTGACTTTTATGAATCACCCTGTAAATTTAAATTTGTGTTTAAAAGTGCAGATATTTATTTAAAAATCGACAAGTATCAGCGTTTTTTATAATTTTTCGAAACAAGGACAGAAATCATTTTATTCTACAAGTGCCTTGCACACTGTATAATTAGACGTATGTTGCCTAATAATAAAAAAATCATGTTTCTGATTGATTTTTATTATTAGAATATGTTCTCAATAATTATATTTAATCATACTAAAGAAAACAGCACTTCTAGAAAGTTTCACAACTGATATTAAAAGCTAAAATCTCCAAATCATAATGGCAATGCATTCGAAATTTAAAGGATCTACTCACAACGTGACGTCATGCGCGACCTGACCGAAATTAGGAACGCTACATATCATATCTTGGGTTATTGTATCATGAGCGCTCATGATTAACAATTAAAAATAACAGCTCAGTAATAAAATAATGACAAAATTTCTTTAGGATTCTGTAGGGGGCTTTCAACTTTGATTCAGTAACTTTTTGACTTTCATAATAATAATTTTTAACCGAGTTAGTAAGCCTTGAAAATGGTCATTTTCGCGTTTTTCAAATTTTAAATCGAGTAGGTATAACTTAACAACAGTCAATTTTAGAGAAAAATTACAAGAGACCTTTTTGGCTCATAAAGACCCGAAGAATCAAAAAAAATTATACGAAATGAAAAAATTTGATTTTTTGAATTTGTTTTAAAAAATTGTTAAAACAGTTTTCCGACCGCGGCACCTCCCGGCACTCTGTGTATTTGTTATAAGGAACTCTTTTTATGTGAGTTTGTGCAACAAAATTGAATCGGAATATGTTCTCTAACGGGGGCGACGTACAGCCTCGACTATAAGCTAACAACAAGAATTAAAATTCCAGTCTCCAGTTACGTCATGCGATGCGCGGATTCGGACGTATTTGTGCTACGGGAAGATCCTATCTTGTTATTTATAGTATCATGGGTCAAATCTTCCAAATAAAAAAATAGTCGATCAATACTCGGTTGCAGATGAGGAACGGCAACAACGGTTGGTCTTTGATCAATACTCAAAGATAGGTTCACATACCAACAAAAAAAAAAAAGACTTTGGAAGGAAGATCTGGTTTTGATTTACGGCCTTTTATATCTTTGGCGGTGTTCCATCTCCAGCGCATGGATAGAATAGAATAGAAATATGCTTTATTGTCACTGAAAATTATACAATTTTATGGACAAAGCTTAACATAGATTCACGAAAAAGATATACATAACAATAACAAATACAATTTTATAAAATTAGATAAATCGTCAATAAAAAAAATATAAACAATTTAAAAAAGTGAAATAAAAAACAAAAACCAATATATTGCAAAATTTAACATACAACATAATATAATAAAACACAAACAAAGGAACTAATAAGTTTAAGCTGCTGTATGTGACACCCAAATATATATAAATACACTTTTGTTACTTGTACATTACTGTGATTTCTTAGTTAGTCATTAAGAAACTCTTCTACTGAATAATATGGTCTTTTAGATAAATGAGCTTTTGTCATTTTACGGAACTTGAGAAAGGATGTTGCAGATTTGAGTTGTAAAGGGAGATGGTTGTATAGTTTTTTTGCGGAATATAGTATAGATTTCTTTACTAACTCAGAAGACGGGATCGGTAAATAGACATCAAAAGTTGAATTTCTGGTGGAGTAGTCATGATGAGGCCTTGCTGGAAAGACATGCATGTGTTTACGAATTAAGCAAACAGTTTCTAAAATATACAAAGATGGAAGAGTTAAAATTTCGTGATCTTTAAAGTAACTTCTGCAATGGGTTGTTCTTCTGAGGCCAAACAGATATCTTATTGCTCTTTTTTGTAAGTTGAAAATAACATCAAATTGGGCAGCTGTACTAGACCCCCAAAAAGGAAGACCATATCGAAGATGAGACTCGAATAAAGAAAAATATGTTATTTTAGAAGATGCTAAATTGAGTTCCTTCGAAACAGATCTTATGGCGTAGCAGGCCGAGGCGAGTTTCTTACTTAACAAATCGATATGAAGGGACCATTTGAGGTTGCTGTCTAAAAGAATACCAAGAAATTTTACAGAATCAACGGTAGAGATCTGGCTGCTATTCACAAGCAGGGGTTGAAGAGCACCTTTATATGATAATGCTACCGTTTTATCCACGTTAAAGGAGAGTAAATTAGAGTCAGACCAGGTTTTTATCGTAAGAAGATCAGAAGTTATAGTTGCATGAAGAGTTGCAATAGTTGAGTTGCTCCAAGTGATACTGGTATCATCAGCAAAAAGAAAAATTTTTCCATCGATTTTTAAATTAGTGATGTCATTTATAAAGATCAGGAAAAGTAGAGGACCCAATACTGAACCTTGTGGTACTCCACATATAATGTTTTTGAGACTAGAGTCAGTATCATTTGCTCTAACCAATTGTTTCCTATTATCTAAGTAAGATTTGAACCAATTCAAAGAAATACCTCGAATTCCATAGTAATTAAGTTTTTTAATCAAAATGTTGTGATTTACATAATCAAAAGCTTTGGAATAGTCACAGAAAACAGTGGCAGTATAAAGATTATTGTTTAGTGCTTGGTAAACCTCGTGAAGTACAGAAAACATGGCATCAGTTGTACATTTATTAGTTAAGAAGCCGAACTGATTTTGTGATAAAATATTGTTATCAAAGAGAAAGGACATAAGTCGGGTTTTTATGAGCCTCTCAATAATTTTGGAGAGCACCGGTAGTAGGGCAATAGGTCTATAGTTGCAGGCATTAGATTTTTCGCCACCTTTATGAAGAGGAATAATAATGGCTGTCTTTAGGCACTCTGGAAATTTACCGTTTTCAAAGGAATCATTAATTAGTGACACGAGGAGTTCTAACACATTATCTGTGAGATTTGAGAAGATTTTTATGGATAGTCCATCAGTACTACAAGATGATTTGCTTTTGATACTATTGATCGTTTGGATTAATTCAGATTTATAGATTGGTCTTATAAAGAATGAATTCGAGACAATTTCTGAATTAGGGAGATAGGAAATGGGATCTTGTTGAGACTGAATAGTTGATGTTATATTTTTACTCACGTTAATGAAGTATTCGTTTAGATTTTCAGGGTTTGGAAGGGCAAATGTTTGAACTGCGTGGGTTTTATTTCGAAGATCGTTTATTATGGACCAAGTTTCTTTTGCAACACTTTTGGAGCTTCCCAGACGATTTTGATAGTAGGCTTTTTTAGCTGATTTGATGAGTTTTAGGTATGTGACTTTGTAATTGGTGATATATTGAGTGACAGAGACGTTGGTAGTAAATTTCTTGATATAAAGTAGTGAACGCATATTTTTTGCTGATATGCGGATACCTTTGGTAGTCCAGGGTTTGCGACGTTTTGGCTTAATCGTAATTAAAGGAAATGCCTTATTGAAGATACATACAAGCTTCTCCAAAAAATCACTGAAATTATATGGTAGTGGTAGGTCGTTAGAGTAGTGCAGGCATGAGGATAGATGACAAGTCGCCGCGCCGTCTAGCAGCGGCGAGGCCATCGTTACAGGATTATTAAAAAATCATTATGCGAGTTCCTGTTTGTAAATAATCTAACAAGGTGAATCGACTACAATGCATCAAGTTTGATTCATTCAGCAAAGTTGATGCCAGCACCAACTGACCTGCTTTAGAATTATAATTCATTTTTCTTTTTTGAAATATTTTAGCTAATTTTCAATTTAAATAGCTAAGAAATGTTATTGGTGTGTTAGTTTTAAGAAGGAGTTATTTATTCTTAGTTTTCTTAATATTTTATAAGCTGAACTAGTTTTCTTGATCTCAGAATATATACGAATTCAAAATAATCAAAATAAGTTTATATTTACAATGATAGAACTTTATTTATTTAACCGGCCTTATTGCTGGATAATAAAAAATGCTTTCTCATGCCTCTTGATAATTTGTGCCAAGCCGTTAGTTTTTCTAGATTTGTAGCTGATGTATTTTAAACATGACCGAGTTATTTTTGCTCAAAGTTTTTGGTTGATCCGAGTTAATTTTATTGTTGAGATAGCAGCTATTGGTATTGTAATCATATTTCTTACAAAATCAGACCACCAAGTCTGATTTCGTAAGGCAATTGAATATTTACCAAAAAACAGACATGTATATATACGTTATTTTATTTAGTGTTCACTCGATCGGGCTTATTCTGTACTTAAACTGTTGTGATCTCTTCGTATATTTATATACTTTAGTTTATTAGATATGTATATTATATTAGTTGTGGTAGCAAATAGTACTTTTTAATATTAACTGCCCTCATGATGGTATTCTACTGAAGTAATTATTTAAATAATATTTATTTGGTAACGAAAATCACCACCAAAAAAGTCGTTTTGATTCTAGTTTTTATTTTACCACGCATGTATTTTATTTTATATACTGTTATAAAAACTGACTTGACTTTTCTAATTTAGTTTATGTTCTTTTAGCACTAAGTTTAATTTTAGCTGACTTTATTTATTTTTAATAACTTACGTCTAAACAAATGAAAGACACTGAATTTATATATTTTATTTTACAAACTACGATATCTAATTTATTTATTACACCAAATCTAATTTATCCAATTACAAATTGAAAGATATACCGCACTCGTTACATATCAAAATACACCGACGCAACGTATTTAAATTCACTATTTATATAGTTATATAGTCTAGTGATTTCCAGAAACATCGAAAAGTACATATTATTTACAGAGCAATAAAAAAAGGTGTATCGATGTTCTTCTAGATACGCCGATCGTAAACAAGTTTCTCTCGCCCACAGAAAGGGTCTCAGACAGTCCGGCGCCAGAAGGCTCCCGAATTGACAGGGCCGGCCTGGGTCCGTGACAATACACATAATATACAAGGTGAGGTTTAGATATTGGTCTAAATCATAATCCTACATTCAGAATACAAAAATAATGTGTATAAAGTAACTCATTGCTAAAGCCTACTGCGGTGGTTTTCAATAAACGCCATACGCTGCGTACAGCGTAACGCGGTACGTGGCATCTGTATGCTTAATACAATAATACGATAAATAATAGTTGCGGCCTGTTACCAGAACCTGTTAACAAAGTTACCTGTTACACAAGTGCCGTGTTTTAAATATAGTCAGAGGAAAAGTACAGCCCGGAGGATTAGATATGCAAAATGGCAAGAACATCGAGGCCATGGGTGAAAACGATATGTATAAATATCTCGGAGTAAAGCAAGTGCTGAAAATTGACCATAAGCAAATGAAAATTGAGATAACTACAGAGTTTATACGAAGGGTAAAACAGCTGCTTCGTTCACACCTTAACAGTAGAAATTTGTTTAAGGCACTAAACACCTACGCATGTTCCGCGCTTAGCTATTTATTTGGTATTGTTAAATGGACTAAAACGGATATAGAAAATCTTCAGCGAAAAGTAAGAACACACCTCACAAAGGCACAAAAACGCCATCCTCGAAGTGCAGTAGGAAGAACGACATTATCATGAAATTTAGGAGGAAGAGGACTTATGGATATAGGATATAGGTGAGCAATTAGATAAACAAATTGCTAATTTACGAACTTATTTTGAGATGCAAGCTGGGACGTCTACTCTACATCGCGCTATCTGCGCAGTAGATGACACAACACCGATCAAACTGAGGGAACCAGATTTGCGCATAAACCACCTTACAAAGGACGAAAAAATGCGCAACTGGATGGGTAAACCTCTGCACGGGCTTTCCCAATGAGGTTAGCCAAGGCTATATTGGCTGACATCAGGAAAGATATTCCCCGAAACAAAAAGTTCATTACTGGCCATTCAGGATCAGGTTATACCAACCAAAAATTACCTCAAATATATCGTCAAAGACCCTCAGGTCCAAAATGACAAATGCCGATATGAATGTCAAGCCCAAGATACCATCCAACATCTTACAGGGGTCTGCCAGGCATTTGCTGCAACTGAATACAAGGAACGGCATGACTCAGTAGGAAAGATCCTTCATCAAGAGATAGTTATCAAGCTGAGACTTCTGCAAACGGACCATCTCCCATATTATCAATACGTCCCTGAGAGTATGCTTGAGAATGGTAACTACAAGCTATACTGGGACCGCCCTGTGCTCACAGACCAAACAGTGGCACATAATAGACCAGATCTCGTACTAGTTAAACAAAACAAACAACATTAATTGATGTGGTGATACCTAACAATAATCTACGTAATAAGTTTACTGAAAAGATCGCCAAGTACAGAAATCTGGAAATTCAAATAGGAAAACAATGGAGAATGCAAAATACCCAGACAATACCGATTATTATGTCTACTACTGGAGTCATTCCGAAAAATCTTCTCGAAAACATAAAAAAGCTGGGTCTCAATGAACATCTTTATAAGACCATGCAGAAAGCTTTACTACTCGCGACGGCCAGAAGTGTACGAAAATTTTTTTTGCAGGGTACCTGCATACCAAGTCACCTAGGGCTCCATAACATGGAAAGAGTCCCACCAGAGCTCAATCCTTTTGATACCGTAGCTATCTGGGATGAATCAATTTTCCCCTTAGAGGGAGTGTGAGCCGTATGGCTAAATCTGGTTGCTGTCTCTTATCCTACAACTTAATGACTATAGATTAACCAGATTAATGTCACAAAACATTTTCATAGGTGCAAGAATATTCAGAAAGTATGAAGCGGATAATAGCAGACAACCTTAAAGACCTCCAAAAGCTAACGAACAAGATAGTTGACTGTGGAGAAGATATATTTATGACGATATCAAAAACCCAAAATAATGATGAAAGCCTGACAATTAAAGGTAAAACTTTAGAGCAAGTTGAAAACTACAACTATCTTGGCACAATGATTAATCACACAAACGATTACTCCAAAGAAATCAAAGTTCGAATAGAGAAAGCAACAACAAACTTCAATAAAATGAGAAAGGTACTTTGTGCAAGAGAACTGAAATTAGACTTGAGGGTTAGCCTGGCAAGGTGTTATATTTTCTCGACCCTGCTTTACGGACACTTAACGCATCGACTACTAAAAAGTTGGAAGCATTTTAACTGTGGGTGTATAGAAGAATCTTGAAGATACCGAGCATATAACAAACAACGAAGTCATGAGAAGAGTCAACAAAAGACTGGAAATATTGGAAACCATCAAGACATGAAAGCTGCAGTACCTGGGGCATGTTATGCGTAATGAGAGATACAACATACTTCAATTGATTATACAGGGGAAAATCCAGGGCAAGAGAAGTGTAGGAAGGAGACGAATCTCGTGGTTGTGTAACTTGAGGGAATGGTACGGATGCACATCAACCGAACTATTCAGAGCAGCAGCATCTAAGATAAGATAGCCATGATGATTGCCAACTTCCGTCGCGGATATGACACGTGAAGAAGAAGATTAAAAGGAAAAAAATATCATATTTGGGACACATACTTAGAAATGGTAAGTACGAGTTGTTACAGCTGATTATGAAGGGTAAAATCGAAGGAAAAAGGGGCCCTGGTAGACGACAAATATCCTGGCTGAAAAACATTCGCGACTGGACCGGGTTAAACACAGACGCTTTTAAGAAAAGCAGAAGATAGAGACGAATTTGCAATGGTTATAACCAACCTTCATTTGTGGAGTCGGCACTAGAAAAAAATCGTATCACCAACGCAGCATGTACAGTTACGGTCATTGAATAGTTTACAGGCTTACGTATCTAGGAGCCGATTTTTTAAATTTTTACCTCGTTTGAACGCACCTTTTACGTCAAAGTGACGTTGCCAGTGGTGTACCTAGAATAGGTTGATTAGATTAAAAAACCTAAATATTATACTCGTAAATATATTTTACAAAACTTAACAAAATCGAAAGTATAGAAAGAAGTTCTTTTGACTAAAATAGATTATGGTCTTAATAACGAAAATAAGGAAGTCTGGTTTTAAAATAACCATTTTATTTTACATCTATTTTACATTAAATAATGACAAACGATGATAAATAATAATCAATAATTAATTTTTGGTGGAAGCCCCATTATTGCAATACAACTTTGCAGTCTTCTGTTCATAGATAGATAACACCAATTCCCTCATATTATAGTCACCAAACTCTTCACATGCCTGCTCAATTGCTTCCCATCTTATAAACTCTTACTCGGCCATTGCTATCTGACTGAAATACTTTTTCATCGGTAACCCTAGACCAAACCTTCTTCGTGTTTGGCAATTGCTGTTGCTTTTTGAGCATCATTTAAATGCATTCTAACTATTTTGGAGGAATTTGATATCGTTTTATTTTATTTTTCAACACTCGCGAAACTTCTGACAAGCACTGACTTAAAATTTTTTGACTTTGACATTTATCAAATCCGTACGACACTGCAATTTTACAGTATTACAATATAAAAATTAAGGTGTAAACTATTCAGTGACCGTAAATGTACGTAGTTTCACAAGCGATGGTCTGTAGCGTCACGGCTTATCGTTTTAATGACAGTTTAGTACTGACGCCCAGGGTTGTTAACAACGCAACTGAATATTTCCGTAGATGGCGCTTCAAAAATCCGTAGAAATCCGTAGTGCAGAAATCTGACAGAAAATGACACTTGGCAGACCAAAAAAAGAAGAAGAATGACACTTGACAGACAAAAAAGAAGAAGAATGACACATGACAGACCAAAAAAAGAAGAAGAATGACACTTGACAGACCAAAAAGAAGAAGAATGACACTTGATAGGCCAAAAAAGAAGAAGAATGACACTTGACAGACCAAAAAGAAGAAGAATGACACTTGATACGCCAAAAAAAGAAGAAGAATGGCATTTGACAGACCAAAAAAGAAGAAGAATGACACCTTAAGAGTAAAAAAAACCTCATTTTAGCTTCTTATGGCTGCAGCTGAAAAATCCGTAGAAATGTGGTCGATATCTGAAAATCCGAAATAATTTCGAAAATCCGTAGATCTACGGAAAAATCCGTAGAGTTAACATCCCTGCTGACGCCTCTGGCAACTTGCTATAAAGGTCATAGTGACATTGATACCTATTCTCGAGTCACGTCAGCAAATTATTTTACCGAATTTTACTAGGTTGTAAACTGTATTCATTTTACAGATTCCCAACTGTAAACAAGTGCACATGGAAGCTAAACAGGGTCCTACTGAACTGATGTGTATCATTATATTTTACCGTGAGTGAAAGGACTATTATGAAACTGCATTCTGTATATTTTTCATGTCCAGAAAAGGAAATAAAACTTTTTGAAACATCAATAAATTAAAATTTTGGATTTTCTCACCTTTATAAAAGTGATTACCACAAGCTATTTTTACTTTAGAACAATAAATACTTTGTTTATGTATATTAAAAGTTCATTAAACAGACTACACACTATAAAACTTATAAAAAAAGAATGTGTGTGTACTTTGTACGCACGTATAGAAGTTATACTTCTATTATATGATTTCAACAAAATTAATATACTTTAAACAGGTTATTTATATTTTATTTAAAAATTAAACCAATTTTAATACTTACTACGTTTCAAAAATTTTTATTAAAACATTACCAAAAATTAAAAAAATAAAAGAATAAAACACACACAAACACATTGAAAAATGCCACAAATGATTTCTGAACAATAATTGTTGGACAAATTTTTAATTAAATACGTATTTTCTGAAAAAAAAAAATTATATAATAAATATACTTACAATCCTAAAATGTATAAAAAAATAAAAGTTTCTATTGGGGTTCGAACCCGCTTATGTTTGCGTAGTTAGTATTGGAATTCAGGAGACACATGCATCATGTGGGAAGATCGATGAACTAAACGGTTTAAACTTTTGACAGTTCTGAATTTAACCAAATTATTTTGATTTTTGTAGAATATTGAAATATTAAAATACAACAAAACGTAGAGTAAGAAAACAATATATTAGGTAAATATTGACAGAAATTTTGATGGTAATCAAACTATGTAAATCAAAGCATTACATACTATTTTGGTAGGTTCATTTTAAATTTTCCAAATAGGTAGGTACCTACCTATGTAATTTTTTATTAGGATACTGAAACATTTACAATTATTACGTACCTGTCGCTTTTAAAAACTGTTTAAAAAGTCACTACAATTATAAACTTGCTTTTTTCTCTGCCATCACAACAATAAAAACTAATATACACAACATTTGTTTATCCATAATCTCCCAACAATTATTGACAGCTCATTTTAACACCCAATAAGATCCCGTATAACGTTTGAGCGACTAATACCATACTGCCAAAACACGACCAGTATTAATAACTCAACAATAACTATTATAAAATACATATAACACAAAATATTATCTTAAAAACCAACACCTTATATACGATTTGAATTTGCGGATTGACACGTTTGGACCTGTAAAATGAGAATCCGCCTCATTTAGGGCAATAAATTACATTTAATAGCCTCTTGACGAATGAGAGGGCTATGACATTTGTTTATAGTTGGGAATTTGCTATATGAATGCACTTTAGTGCCCGAAATTTGCTAATAAATGGCGGTAAAATCTAAAATTCGAATATTTTGTTTTAGTGTCACTATTGAAATTAACGTGCGATATGTATTTTTTCAAAAGTAAAGTAGATGTATTGCATATTTAAAGATGGTTTATAGCTGTGACCAATTTTTTTTATAACAATTTCCGAAATTAAAAAAATGGTAGGTTACTCTTGACTAAAAATGATTTTATGTTTTTTTTGCTGCCACAACCGAATTTGACTGTGTATTTCTAGTATTGCTTTAAACCTTTTAAAGCCGTTTAATATTTATTTAAATGTAGTATGAGCATGGTATTGCTAGCGATTTTTTAACTGTTCGATTTTTTTATATGAATCTCCGTATATTGAAAATAACTACAATGATGGAAACATTTTTGTATTGAATTTAAATATAGCAATACCAGATGCAGCTTGTGAAATGTATTTTTATATCGAGAAAAATAAAATATTAATAATATATTTTTGTTTTGCTCTTTCAAAATGGTTTACAGAATGGTAACATCAGTATACCAGGAATAAAGCAACGATTCAATGAAGACTTCAAAAATGAAAAAGGAGAACTACTTATTAACTTTAGCTCTCAAAACGAATTTCCATTAAACAATACGTTCTTAAGACACAAAGATCAACAAAAATATAGGACACAAAATACAAGAGGACACAAATTTATTATTGATTATATACTGACGAACAGAATCATCCACCACTCTCAAGTACTAGACACAAGATGTTTTAAGTGCAACTAATATTGGAAGCGATCACAACCCAGGCAACCAAATAACGTTTACACAACGTTGAAAAGACGTCATAATTATCATCAAACCACGTCAGTTATCACGTTTTTTCGACGTCGAAAGTCACGTGAAGTTGTCCCACCACAATTGACGTCATTTTTATAACGTTTTAACATACTTGATATCAATAACGTAGTTTTTATGTCGTTTTTAGATTATTTTTCATTTTATGGTTTTAAAAATACACAACAATTATTCGTATAGGCATTGTTGGTATAGTCCAGGGTAATAAGGATTTTCTCAGGACACTCAAAGATCCAGGTAGCTGACTACTTTTTTAGTTATTGTAGACCTATAGGAAGAAAACCTACCTGTTTCCTGCCTAGAGCTCGCGTCCGTTTTTTAATTATTAACAATTTAGTTCAAAGTACGGAGAACTCATGTTTGTTGTGTATATCATAAACCTACCCATACTGATACAACTATACACAATTCATCATCCCATCCTACACAACACAAATTAGCAGCCTACCATAGCATGATACATAGACTGACAGAAATTCCTATGTCAAAAAATAACTTCCAAAATGGAACTGAACAATATTAAACAAATAGCAGTAAACAATGGCTATAACGAACAAACAATTAATTAAATTTTAAACCAAAAACTCCATAAGAAAGCCCTGAAATTAGTCTATCCACCACTACAGAAATAACCCAGTACCTTCTGCTCTATCACATATACTGACAAATAACAACAAAAATAGGCAGATACATAAAAAAGAAAGGAACAACACCGGCTTTCAGAACTAACAACAACGGCTTTCAGAACTAACAGCAACTTAAGCAAATATATTAAGAACAATAAGAGCCGAAGAGAAAACAACTACAGAGTGGTGTCTACAAACTAACTTGTGGTGACTGTCCGAAAACTTACATCGGTTAAACTGGCAGAAACTTTGAGAAACGGATATCAGAACACAAAAAGGCTTTCAACAATAGAAAACAGACACTTCTACATACGCACTTCACCTTCTAGATCATTTTAATGAAGAGTTCCAAATTTTGCATATTTAAAATAAAGGCCTTAAGCTATCTTTATTAGAATCTATGAAAATTAATAAATTAAAAAATACAGATATAATTCTGAATGACCAACTCGAGACAAAGAGCTCCCCACTCCTCAACCTCTTCAGTTAAAAACTTTAAAAAGGCAAACCCATAGTAAATTAAATCACTTGAGAAAGGCACTCTGCCGAAACAGCTGTAGTCACATAGTTATAATAAATTTTGTGGAAGTATAGAAAACAAACGTTTTCAGTGTTTTATTGTTAGATAAAATGAACTTCCATCAAGTAACGGTCGAATCCATCAATTATTATATTTAATTAATTAAATGTATAAATATCTAAGTTTTTAATTACACTTTATTTTAATTTTACTTCCAATATTTTAATACTGTTTAACAAAACATTTGTTTTAATTCTTTTGTTGCGTTTATTTTGTGATCTTAATTTAATGAACCTAGTTTATCGTTAATCTGAGCTCCTGGATCGGTAATAGAACTCCCTACACCAGAATGATGTAAATTAAGCTGTCTATTTAAATTTGACTGTAACTGGACATTCCCAGCGGTATGTCCACATTCACAATGGATTCCTCTGCTCATGGCACGCGGCATGGTGTTGTATCTATAGTTATTCATCAAATGCTGCCAGGAAGATGGTTGCCATACAGGTCTCATGATTTTAAACTCAACTGGATTCATTATACTAGTTCTCCTCGAATAAATGGCAGACTGGGGAGGTGGGTGTTCTCCAAAATAGTGATTATGTAGAGTAGGATCAAAGCGTGGTATCGTTACTTCTATTCCATTGTTATAATGCGGAACTACCATATTTCTGTTAGGATCAGCCATTTGCATTGTGGTGGGCGAATTCCAAGAGTTTCCACCTTGGTAATTGTTGGGATAATCATACCTTCTGTTTGGATTAAACAAATTGGGGGATGTACTAGATGAATATGATGGCCCATACATGTTTCTATAAACATTTGAAGGATAGCTTGGTTGGTTACCTGGGATAAAGATTGATTTTTGATCTGTATTAAATGCGTTATTGGGATTAGAACTGTCAGTACCTGTAATTATCGGTACATCTGGTGTATCATCTGGTATATTACCTAACGATATAGCTTTATCATTATTGGGTTTTAAATCTAGATTTGATTCTATGTGTATTACAACATCAGTTTTAATAGTATCATTTGGATCATTCGTGGATTTGGTTACATTACATCCTTCAGACGTGCAAGCACTAGATATTTTATCTAATGCATCCTTATTGTCTACGTTTAAAGACGTTGAAGACCTTGTGACTGGTGTAAAAGTATTTATATGAACTCCATGATGGTTATCAGTCAACGAAGCATGATTTGATGAGCGGCCTCCAAAGTCCAGTTTGTCATTAATAGAGAGTGCAGAACCTACAATAAAAATGTAAGAATTACATATTTTCATTTATATCGTCTTGTTTGTAGATACTAATTTCTTTTGTTAAAAGATTTTTATTTTAAAGGTTTTTTAAAATGAACTCATATTTTTATTTCTAATTTCTATTTACACAGAATGATGCAAAAGTATCGAATAAATTCATTATTTTAGACACAGACGACTGTTAAAAAGCCTTAAAACACGTTAGTTTTAAATTTTGAATGGCAATTAATTGCTATATAGGTTTTGGACATTACGTCATCAGTGTTGGCGAAATGACGTAATCCACGATTTTTTTGAATACAAACCGAGGTCACATGATACCTCATTTGAAAGATCTAATCTTTATTGCAGCGATGATTATTCAAATATTTATTTCTACAAGAAATTATGTAAGGTGCTTATGGGTAAGATCGAATCTGGGGGAAGACCGTCCACTGTCGCTGTAATTCGGGTTACTTCGTGAAATCACGTCACCGGTAGGCATCTAAACATTCCGTATATATGTGTTTGGAACCTAGGAGTTTTCTATTGGTTCGCTGCAGCACGCGGTCATATTTTAACCAATAGGCGGCGAGGTCCCAAACGCATATACGGAATGTTATTCGGTTCCAAATTCACATACGGAATGTTAAATATTCGTACACCGAAAAAGATAAGTTTTTATTAGAGTCTGTTAAAAGGAGATTAATTTTAAAATACTTGTTACTGTATTATTAAATAAAAATAAAACAATTATAGTATTTGGAATGTTATTTGGTGCGAAATTCATATACGGTATGTTAAATATTCGTAGAACAAAAAGACGATTTTTATTAAAGCCAGTTAAAATGAGACTGGTTTTTAATAGTATATTATACAACGAGCATTTAATGGTGGTCATTATGAAGCAAGTATAAGGGATACGAAAGGAGTCGCTTAGCGGCGAGTTTCGTATAGAGTACTAGCTTCATAATGATAATTAAATGCAAGTTGTATACACGATTTTTTCTATGATCGTTCACAAAAAAAAATATATTCAGTTTTATTAATTTTGTAACGCAAACAAATTAAGTAGTTTGTCAGTCTGACACAGTTTGTTTACATATTGAGAACTGTCAAAGCGTATATATTTGACTCGCCATTGATTACTGCGCGTGTGCCACCTTTCTCGCGAATGTCATATCGCGATTCTATTGGTTAAAAATCTGTATCATATTGAAAATCTGTATCATAATGAAGTTCATTATGATACAGGTAGTGACATCATAATTGATATATTATAGTATGAGAATATTATAAAAAGATTATTGTTAATGTATTATTAAAGATCCATACGGAAAAAGGTTTTCCTGTAGTTGGCTGTATACCATATAATACAAAAAAACGAATAAAGTCCTTTATAAAAGGTCTATATTTAAAATCCCTAAAAAGGGCTACATCACAGAACTAGTTTTTGATTGGTTGACCAATCATCATCAGTGCTTTCCTAAAATGAATATAACCTTATAAAATGGTGCAAAGGTTTTAAAATTTTGACTACGGTTAAAAAAAGTTGTACGTTATACTTACGTGATCTTACATGCTAACCACCAAAATATTTATAATTATGTAATATATGTAAATAAAATTTGTAATATTATATTTTGGTGGTTAGCATGATAAGGACACGTGAGTAGGTATAACCTACGCCTTTTTTTAAACGTAGTCAAAATTTTAAAACCTTTGCTTCATTTTATCAGGTTACATTCATTTTAGGAAAGCACTGATGATGGTTGGTCAATCAATCTAAAACTAGTTCTGTGATGTAGCCCTTTTTAGGAATTTTAAATATAGATTTTTTATAAAGGACTTTATTCGTTTATTTTGTATTATATGGTATACAGCCAACTACAGGAAAACATTTTCCCTTGTGGATCTTTAATAATACATTAACAATAATATTTTTCTATTCTCATACTATAATATATCAATTATGATGTCACTACCTGTATCATAATGAACTTCATTATGATACATATTTTCATTAGGATACAGATTTTTAACCAATAGAATCGCGATATGATATTCGCGATAAAGGTAGCACACGCGCATTAACCAATGGCGAATCAAATAATACTCTTTGATAGTTCTCAATATGTAAACAAACTGTCAGACTGACAAACTACTTAATTTGTTTGCGTTACAAAATTAATAAATTTGAATATATTTTTTTGTGAATTATCATAGAAAAAATCGTGTAAACAACTTGCATTTAATTATCATTATGAAGCTCGTAATCTACACAAAACTCGCCGCTAGGCGGCTCGTTTCGTATCCCTTATACTCCCTTCATAATAACCATCATTAAATGCTCGTTGCATAATATAGGTACTATAACCAGTCTCATTTTAATTGGCTTTAATAAAAATCGTCTTTTTGTTCTACGAATATTTAACATACCGTATATGAATTTCGCACCAAGGCAAAGATAATGATGATGATTCTCAAAGGGAATGAAGAAGAATATAATTTTCGCACCAAATAACATTCCAAATACTATAATTGTTTTATTTTTATTTAATAATACAGTAACAAGTATTTTAAAATTAATCTCCTTTTATATAATGTCTATGCCATTAAATAAAAAAAACAGAGTCTAATAAAAACTTATCTTTGTCGGTGTACGAATATTTAACATTCCGTATATGAATTTGGAACCGAATAACATTAGAACCAATAGAAAACTCCTAGGTTCCAAATACATATACGGAATGTTTAGATGCCACCGGTAGTGCTTTCGCTTGCTTTATGGATTAGTTTGATGTGGATGGTACCAAAGTTGGAGAGTGGTTACTTACACTTATTTTAGGAAGTGACTATTCTTAGATTTAGTCTGTTTTTTTTTTAAATTAAATTTAGCTATTCGGTCTTGCCCCACAGAAAATAAATACTTATTCGAGGTAAGTACACACATTTAACTATTTAATACCGACTATCTTGTTACTTAGCTGTTGTCCCATGTGCTTACAAAACATAACCTTACAATATTCGTAGATTTCCATAAAAATCCGATCTTGCCCCATTAAGGGCAAGATCGAACTTGTTATATGCATGTGGAAATATTTTAAGTCCGATCTTGCCCTGTGTGCATTATATATCATTTCTTTTGAACAGTTCTCAAAATAAAATGGCTAATATATACTTTTTTTCTTATAGCAGTCATAATGGTTCGTGTATATGTCCGAAAATCAGAAAGAGCTAAGAAGTATACTAAAGACGATCTAAATGCTGCCATCGATGAAGTAAACAGAGCCGTGTTAACTATTCATGGTTCTTCACGAAAATATGGAACACCTAAGAGTGCTTTGCATGATCCTATAGCTGGAAAAACTGGTATTAAAAGTCAATCACTCGGTAGAAACCTGGCCATTCCACTTGTCCAAGAAGCAATTTTAGCGGATGGTCTCCGAACATTAGAGCGATGGGGCTTTGGTCTTTCGCAGAAAGAAGTGATTCTTCTAGTGTCCCAGTTTGTTATCCAAAATAAACTAAACACTCCTTTTAAAAACAATATCCCAGGGTCTGATTGGTTCACAGCCTTTAAAGTACCCCATAATCTGTCAATAAAAACTCCACAAGCCGTGGAGTTTGCTCGTCAAAACATGACAGATCCATTTGTTATTGGAGATTATTTCAAATTATTGAAGACAACCTTAGGTTACTTGCAACTCAACTATAATCCTACCCAAATATGAAATATCAATGGATCCCGCAAAGACAAAAGTAGTTGGACGAAAAAGGTGCAGTATGTTCACGCGTAACAAGTGGTCCGGGAAAAGAGAATGTGACAATTCTACCAACAGTTATAGTACCGCAGGAGTGGTGTGAAAGATCCCCCGCTCATTATTTTTAAAGGGAAATACGTCCGGGATCAGTGGATGTCAACTAAAAGGTGACGGCTTTAAAATCGGTTGAAAAATAGATGGAGATGCATGTAGTGGATTAGAGTTGGATAGGTGATGGATGAAGTGGAATGAAGCGAGTGGTTTGTTGCGTGACAGAAAAATTCCAGTGAAGCTGAAGGGAAAATTCTATAAAACACCTATAAGGCCAGCTATGATGTACGGAAATGAATGTTGGACAGTTAAATAGAAAGAAGAATAACTCATGCATGTGACAGAAATGATAATGCTTAGATGGATGACTGGAGTGACAAAGAAGGATGAGATTGGGAATGAGTACATTAGGGGAAGTCTAGGGTTGACACCAATAGATGCCAAAATGAGAGAGCATAGGTTAAGATGATTTGGTCATGTTCAACGTCGCGACGTCAGTCACCCAATACGAAGAATTCTTAAACTGCAGGTACCTGGAAGGAGTAAGAGAGGAACACAAAAGAAGACCTGGGCGGAGAGGCTTAGGCAGGGCATGTCGGTAAAGAGGATTAATATTGATATAATCCAAGACAGAAACTTATGGAGAAATGCAAATAATGAAGCTGACACCGCATAGAGATAAAGGCAAAGATAATGAGGATGAAACAAATAGTTTGTAGGTTTTCGCTTTGTGCATGACTGACGTGACATCACCTATAGTGCCTTCATCTGACATTTTTGGATCTCACAATTTGACGTTAAGAATATGATAAATAGGTAACAGTTATGTACCATTTTTGACAAAAATTTGTGTACAAACAATGACAATTACATTACAAAGATAGCTCCAATATTGTCATATTTCGCCAGTACTCACGTTGGCATTGTTTCAAGGTACCCCCACCATAATCACGCACGCAGCGAATACGGTATGCCGATTCACTAAGTTGCAAAAACTACTTACAAATGGAGGCGGAAAGGGGTGCCTAAAATTTCTTGCCCCGGGGCGCTTAAAAGCCCGCGGCCCTGCGAGTACGATCACTTTAACCTTTAACCATGGACCTTTAACGGATTACGAATCTTTATTTCCTTATTGTACCTATAATATGTCACATACACACACCCAAACTTATATGGAATCATCTGATATATCTTACTATTTCGTGCGAATTTAAAAAAACGAACACACGAAACCAAACAATATTTATTTTAAAGCAATTTAATAACAAATACATAACAATAAAATAAAACAATAAAGTATTTAACAAACAAATTGAAAGTATTATGCAGCAAAGTTTAACCAGAGTATTATGCAGCTGCTGCATTTTCGTTTTGCAAAGAAATTGAGAATGTTTATACATTTTTAATTCATTTACTCTTTTGAGTATTAAGGAATCTTTCTTGTTGGAGCTTTACCATGCTGAGTAGATGAGTTGTGAATTATTTAAAATTCTCTCATCTTAATTTTCTCGGCACCTGTATGACTTTTAAATTGTAAAAGTCTCAGGAGGTGTAACCAAAGAAAGTATTCCACCTGTTGTCAATCTGGTGGTACGGAGGCGATATTTATTGTCGTTTTCTGCGCTGCTTCGATTGATAACTTAGTTTGTTTTCCGGTAGATGGCCCTAGTTCATCCGTGACATTTCTTTCTTTGCAATTCGGGAAGGCCCTAAGCTATGGTAAATGGTTAAAGCGGAGAGAAGAGGATATGGGTTTACTGATGAGGGGAAAAAGATCTCCGAAACCGGTATAGACTCTTCCTGCACTCTCCGCTTTAACCAGAGTATTATGCAGCTGCTGCATTTTCGTTTTGCAAAGAAATTGAGAATGTTTATACATTTTTAATTCATTTACTCTTTTGAGTATTAAGGAATCTTTCTTGTTGGAGCTTTACCATGCTGAGTAGATGAGTTGTGAATTATTTAAAATTCTCTCATCTTAATTTTCTCGGCACCTGTATGACTTTTAAATTGTAAAAGTCTCAGGAGGTGTAACCAAAGAAAGTATTCCACCTGTTGTCAATCTGGTGGTACGGAGGCGATATTTATTGTCGTTTTCTGCGCTGCTTCGATTGATAACTTAGTTTGTTTTCCGGTAGATGGCCCTAGTTCATCCGTGACATTTCTTTCTTTGCAATTCGGGAAGGCCCTAAGCTATGGTAAATGGTTAAAGCGGAGAGAAGAGGATATGGGTTTACTGATGAGGGGAAAAAGATCTCCGAAACCGGTATAGACTCTTCCTGCACTCTCCGCTTTAACCAGAGTATTATGCAGCTGCTGCATTTTCGTTTTGCAAAGAAATTGAGAATGTTTATACATTTTTAAATTGAAAGTAGTTGTTTTAAAGTCAATAGCATACAATATTTCAATGTAAAACGAATAATGTTTAAATTGTTTTTATTTATTTTTTTTAGTATTTTGTGGTAGTAAGTGTTATCACCTCTAGTCCTTATATTATGCAACCTTCAGTTTGCGTGGGCATGCTCACAATAAAATTATCAATACAGTAAAACCTCGATATAACGGACTAATTGGGGAGACGGTATGTCCGTTAAAGCCGAAAGTCCGCTATAAAAAATAGGTTTCAAATCAATAAAAAAAATTTATTTTGATAACATGTACCCACTGTATTTAGATACAGTGTACACATCTGTAAATTAAAAAAGTTATCAAGTCTTGTTCGCTACTTTCTTACTTTTCTACTTCATCTAAAAACTTTCTACAATATTCTCGTTTGGTTGCCAAAATTATTCACTGATCCATGAATTGAATAAACGATGTATTTTTTGGTAAAAACAAAAAATCAAAGTTGTCATCTTATGAATGTCGAATATTTTCACGAGGATAAGAAGGAGCGTTGTCTAAAATCCATAAAATCCATTATACCTCTTTCGGCGGTATTTCCTGTTTCTTCTCTTGAAATTTTCTCACTGCAAGTACAAATTCTTTAATAAACCAATTTTTGAAAATATCTATGGTGAACCATGCCTTATTAGAGCTATAATATGAAACGAGAAGATGATGCATTATACATATACATATCTTTAACAACTCTAGGTTTCGAGATTTGCCAACAATTATAGCAGTCAATCGATGCAATCCATCGGCGTTAGCAAAAAGCAGTGCCGAGATCCTGTCCTTGCTGATTTTTCTTCCAGAATCCGATTTTTCGTATTTTTTTGCATTCAATTTTTTTTACATTTGATCGGATTTTTTGTCCGTTATATCCGAAGTCCGTTAAATAGAGGTCCGTTATATCGAGGTTTTACTGTATTTCGTTGTGGTAGGTTGCTCCATCCTTTAAGAGCAGCTTGTACTAGCCGTGCGGTGAATTATCCCGGCGAGCTCTAATTTTTATTTGAAGCATATACCACAAATACTCTATAGGATTGAGCTCGGGTGAGCAAGCAGGCCACTCCAAACAAGGCATACCTTCTGCTTCAATGATGTCTGTAGTCACTCTAATGGTATGTGGAGGTACACTATCATGCAATAAAATTAAATGTTCTCCTGTTGCACCTCTCCAGAGCCTGATTACAGGTTATCAACATACCTGTGAGCAGTTAAAGTTGAATGGATGAAAATTAAAGGAGTTTTTTTACGGATCATAATTGAGAAGGTTAGAAGTAAAAGGGTTTAAGTGCAATTTTTTAAAATTTTACTCTAAGTACAGATTCGCATACTTAAATGGTATTAGAACTTGGTTGTAAAACGATTTAAGCATATTTCGCCCTACAGTCGCCATCTATCGCCATTACATTTAGTTCACTGAAAACAATTGCAGTTTGCTTTGGTAGTAACCAGGTTTAACCGTGCGCTTGAACCGTTTTACCACAAAACTAGTTTTAGTATTCTGTAAAAACAAATAGTAATAAACGGGTTTAAGTGCACTTGAACCATTTTACCACAAAACTATTTTTAGTATTCTGTAATGTGTAAACACATGTTAATACAGGATTAGTTTCAAGTAAATAAATATTAGATTTGTGACCAATTTTGAAGACTAATTAAGTATTATGCAACGTGCCAGTTGTAGTTACACTGTGGGTAACAGCTGGGACAAAAATGATTAGTAATATGTAGTTAACATCTGCACTTGAACCGTTTTACCAGTAACATTTATCAACATATCAAGTACATTTTTTTAATAAAGGAAAAAAAGGAAGGATATAGTAAGAGTAATAGTATACCCTTATATTTTTATCATTTTATAGTACATTGTACACTAGACATATTTTAGTTTAATGACTCCTAGAATTTATAAAACTCAAACAACTTTGAAGCTGATTAGGTATCTCATAACTATAAAAACTGCACTTAAACCCTTTTACGTCTGGCCCCCTCAAATCCTCTCCAGAACATTACACTTCCCCTTGTATATTTGTGAACAGATCTGACAGTTTTCGTCCTTGCTTGTCTTCCTCGACCTCTAAGTACACGATTTCATGAGTCATCTGATTTTACACAAATCCTGACTTTTTTTGAAAATAGCACATTTTGTCAATTCCCAATGTTCCAGTTTTGGTGGTGAAGACACCAATTTAGGTGATCAATCTTGTGCTGCCTGGATAACTCGGGAACCAATAACTGTCTCCTGCTGTATACTTCTTGGTACGAACTCTTCCTCTTATCGTTTCAACTGAAACAGTTACACCTGTAGCTTCCAAAAGCTGCCTTTGGAGCTGCAGGTGATAAATGGTTGAGTGTCTTCCAGCTGATTGGACAATTAAACGATCGTGGAGAGTCGTTATTACTTTTGGCGACTTTTCCTTGCTTTATTTTTGAGCTTTCCTAGTTCCTGTTACCTAGCATAGGTTTTGGACAGAACGCCCTATATTACTCCTAGCTCTACAGCTATGTCCCTCTGAGAACATTACTTTCTCCACAAGACCAATAATCTTTCCTCGTTGTAAGTTCTATAACCCCACATTAGGCATATTTTCGTTTTTGGACGCAAAAGTTAGTTTAATTATTCTCGTTCAATTTGCAACTCAAGCAAATAACCTATACGTACCGAGCTGTACTATCCGATTGTCTTATATATTTGTTTATTTTCAATAAAAACCTTTATTCTTCGCAACAGTAATAAGTTTTTTTCAAAAGAAATAAATATTACTTTCAAATACATGGTGATTCCATATAAGTTTCGGTGTGTGTATATGTTGGATGATGAACTTGTGATCTTCATTTAGAGTTCTTTTAGTTTTCAATTGTTAATGTTAACAACGTATGGAAATATGATTTTAAGAAAAAAAAATGCTATTTGGTTTCCTATTGATTATAGAAACTTCTGTTTGTTTTGAAACGTGCGATTTTTCACCAGCTTTCATAAAGCCTACTGACAAGAGTATCACATGAAAATGCCAAACTTATTATAAATGTTTATAAGCTAGCAAGTCAGACCTTTTTCAAACTGTTTTTAATAGCAAATAAAGGTTTTTGCAATAATCTCGGTGAAATATTTTTTATGTACATACTTATGGAATTTTTTAATTTGGAAACTATCAAAAATAAAAAGCTTTTTAGGATTTACAAAACTTTTATTTTAAGTATTTTTCTCTAAAATGTATAAGAAACGATTTATATTCAAAAAATATTTTGTTATCAATGAAATAAATGATTTTTTCACTTATAGACTGGTCTATCAAAATCATTCACTTGCGAAAATCTCATTAGCAATAAGACAGCTTTTTTGAGATTATCTCCATATTTATTGGAAAGTTAATGGCAAAAGGAGTTATTTATGTATTTTA
This sequence comes from Diabrotica virgifera virgifera, assembly GCF_917563875.1. Classification (NCBI taxonomy): domain Eukaryota; kingdom Metazoa; phylum Arthropoda; class Insecta; order Coleoptera; family Chrysomelidae; genus Diabrotica; species Diabrotica virgifera. Next base: position 6,130,111 of record NC_065452.1, on the reverse strand, counting down.
AAAACGGCTAATGACTCTTCATTTCTTAAATTCGCCATGAGCTAAATTTAATAAGATGATATAATTAATTTTAGCTTTATCCCCAAGTGATTTCGATGTTTTCAAAGCATGATAAATCTTCCGTAAAAATAAATTAAACGAAATTCGTCTTTGTAATGAGAATAAGCGCATTGTTGAACACCATTGTCTTTCTAGAGCTTCAGAAGTGAAATCATTTTAATGAAGTTAATTTAAAGCTCTTTACCATTCGAAATTCAAACAAAGGTAGGTATAGTGTAGAGCTTTGCTGTTATATTATAGTTTCTAACAAACATCTGTCACGAACACGTGATTTAATTTGCAGTATTGCTCAAAATTTCAAACAATGAATTTGCTATTATTATTAATTAAGATATAGTTAGATATAGGTAACAATAAATACAGGGCAGCGAAAAAGTATGGAACCACGGTAATTTCTTTGAAACAAATAAATATATATTTATGAAATTCAAGAATCATAAATGAGAAGATATTCCGCATTTTTTAGAAAACATTTCAAATTTATGTGACGTCACTGTTTAGAGTATCGCCGCCATTTTGATTTTTTTAGTGGCAACCTAGGTCGAGTGATATATCATAGAAAAGCTTATTTTTGCCTCTTTTCAGAAATACCAAAAAAGTACCATATTACTTATAAAAAACTCTATTACATTGCTATTTTATTAATCCATTTTTATTTTTCACTATTCTTGGTAGGTACGCGTACGCCACTAATAGGCAGATAATCTAAAACTAAAACCAGTAGTACGCACTGAAAAAATGTCAAAAACCATTTTGTATACAATAAAATGTCAAGTTTTAAATTAGTCTTACTTGTATTTGATATCTGCAGTGTTTAACAGTAATTTAACAATAATGAAAAAATTACGATATTATGGTGTATTACATTAGTAATATGGTACTTTTTTTTTGGTATTGCTGAAAAGAGAAAAAAATATACTTTTATATGATATATTATGACTCAACCTAGGTTGTCATTTAAAAAAAGCTTATTTTTTCCTTTTTTTCAGCAATACCAAAAAGGTACCATAGGTGTTACTTACTAATGTAATACGGGTCTACCCCAAAATCCCGACAGCCAAAATCCCGACGGCCAAAATTCCAACACGCCAGAATCCCGACACGCCAGAATCCCGACAGGCCAGAATCCCGACACGCCAAAATCCCGACAGGCCAGAATCCCGACAAATTAAAAATCCTATCAGATTTTCAAAACTATAATACATAGTATTCATTTATTTTTGTTACGTTACAGTATTATTTTAAACATGAAATTTATTTATATTATATAAACTGCTAGTCAAAAGTTAGGGATATAGAAAATTATGCTGATTTTCATAGTTGATTTTTTCGCGAACAGACGGATTCCGCAATTTTTTTTTATTTTAGCTTTTTCTTTAGTATTTACACAGTTATGCAAAGGTTTACTCAAACTTATTTTTTGTACTTATACCGGGTGGAAGAAAAAAATATGTTTTTCTTGTGTTAAGTTTGAGATACCCTGTAGGGAGAACGAGGTACAAATGTGAGTATACATCAGAATATTATTGTAGTCTTATGTTTTGTGAACATGCTGTTGTTTGAATGTCCCTGATATCTTTAGAAACAAAAAAAATAGACGGTTTTGTAATTTAACATGTGTTTTAACCGAAACAAAAGTTTGAGACACCTTGTAGAAAGAAAAAGGCACAAAGGTGAGTATACCCCGATATTATGTTGTAGTCTGATATTTTTTGAATATTTTTTTTTTAGTTTCTCTGATATCTTTACTAACAAAGAAATTAGACGGTATTACTCTTTAATATGTTTTTCTATGTTTCACATGTGTGATGTGACGCATGTCGTCAGTTAAAACACATATTAAAGAGTAATATCGTCTAGTTTCTTTGTTATTAAAGATATCAGAGAATTTAAACAAATAAAATATTCACAAAATATGAGACTACAACAAAATATCAAGGTATACTCACCTTTTTGCCTTTTCCTCCCTACAAGGTGTCTCAAACTTTGGTTTCGGTTAAAACACATGTTAAATTAAAAAACCGTCTATTTTTTTTATTTCTAAAGATATCAGGGACATTCAAAAAACAAAATGTTCACAAAACATAAGACTACAATACGATTTCAATATATACTCCCATTTGTACCTCGTCCTCCCTACAGGGCGTCTCAAACTTAACATAAGAAAAACATTTCTCTTCTTCCACCCGGTATAATTAAAAAAAAAAAAGTTTGAGTAAACCTTTGCATAACTGTGTAAATACTAAAGAAAAGTCTAAAATAAAAAAAAATTAGCGGAATCCGTTAATCTGTTCACGAAAAAATCTACTATAAAATTCAGCAGAATTTTCTATATCCCTAACTTTTGACGAGCAGTTTATATTTATATTTAGCTAATTATACTAATATCACCTAGATACTTGGAAATAAATTAAAACTGATTAATAAAACGGATTATAAGCTTTTATATATTCTATTTGACACCTCAAATGTCATTCTACCTGGTATAATGATGGAGGAGTTGTGTTTGCGGAAAGACAGACAGACGGACAGACGGACCGACAGACGGACGTGGATAATTCAAAGTTTTCACATTTTTCCAAAATTATTATGGAATCAATCAAAACAATAATGGAAAAATGTTTGCGAATTAATCAGTATTAATTTATTTGAAAGTAGATGATATTAGTACCAGTTAAAATATAAATAAATTTCATGTTTGAAATAATACTGTAACGTAACAAAAATAGATGGATACTATGTATTATAGGTTTGAAAATCTGACAGGATTTTTATTTGTCGGGATTCTGGTCTGTCGGGATTTTGGCGTGTCGGGATTCTGGCCTGTCGGGATTCTGGCGTGTCGGGATTTTGGCCGTCGGGATTTGGCTGTCGGGATTTTGGCTGTCGGGATTTTGGGCGGCACCGGTACAAAAATATATATAAATTTTCTGTATAAGTATAACAAATATTTAATTATTTAGCAAATCGTTTTCTAAATTCAGCCGTATTATAAAACTAATAATCTTTATCACAACATTATCGCCAGATATCACAAAGTGAGTAATTCACAACTACACCGTATAGTTGGTTAAGACGTTACCAAGATAAATAATGTGCATATACAGTATGTCCCTGTAAGTTGTATCCATATGGAAAACTTTTTTATTATTAATTTTACGAAAAAAAGTCATTCTTCATAAAAAGATCTGCATGGTCCAAAACCTAAGATTCAACCATCAGAGATAAAATTTTATGAATATTATACGAGGTATGTCAAAAAATTTGAATTTCACTCAAGAGTAAAGTAGCTTTATTTTTCACAATATTGAGAATTGATATTATGAAAAGTTGTTTGGAATTAAAAACTATATTCTAATATGCAATTACATCCTTCTAATTGAAATTTTTTTTTTGAAAAATTATGGATAACTAACATTATTTTCAGTTATGTCAATGCTGATAACTCTTTTATTATTAATTTTACGGAAAAAAGTGATTCCCAATAAAAAATTCTGCATGGTCTGAAACCTAAAATACAACCATCTTATGTCAAATTTTATCAATTTTATACAAGGTATGTCAAAAAATATGAATTTGGCTCAAGAGTAAAATACCTTTATTTTTCACAATATCGAAAATTGTTATTATGAAAAGTTATTAAGAATTAAAAACCATGTTTCAGTATGTAATTACATCCTTCTTATTCAAATATTTTGAACTATAAAGGTACTTTACTTTTGATATAAATTTATCTTTTTTGACACACCTCGTATAAAATTGACATAAGATGATTGTATTTTAGGTTTTAGAGTATTTTAGACCATGCAGAACTTTGTATTACTTTTCGTAAAATTAATAATAAAAGAGTTATTAGAATTGAAATTACTGAAAATAATGTTAGTTATCCATACTTTTTCAAAAAAAAAAAAAAATTAACTAGAAGGATGTAATTGCATATTAGAATATAGTTTTTAATTCCAAACAACTTTTCATAATAGCAATTTTCAATATTGTGAAAAATAAAGCTACTTTACTCTTGAGTGAAATTCAAACTTTTTCACATACCTCGTATAATATTCATAAAATTTGATATCTGATGGTTGAATCTTAGGTTTTGGACCATGCAGAGCTTTTTATGAAGAATAACTTTTTTTCGTAAAATTAATAATAACAAAGTTTTCCATATGGATACAACTTACAGGGACATACTGTATACAGGGTGTCCAGAAACTTTACCGACAAACGAAGACAGGAGATCCCTCAGATAATTTTAAGACAATTTAATCCAATTCACCTAGTCCGAAAATGGAAAAAGCTAGAGCTCTTTGAAGATGGCGTCATGAAATTAGTTTTTCTTAAATACCTCCAGAACGCTTAGATTTAGAAAAATGAAAATTGGTATGCATATTTAGTTTTCAGAGATGAATCGATTCCATCTATCGCAAAATTCTAGTACCGGTCATGGGCGTCCGTTTTGGGTAGAGCAACGGGTATTTTAACGCATAACTTTTTTGTTCTTAACTTTTATGCATTCTTGACACCGTATTATTAAATTGTGAGGTATTCTAGTACTAAAAGGTACTCTTGCTTTAAGTCGGTAGGACACACCGTTTTCTAGAAAAATCGATTTGAAGTTTTTCATTTTTGGAATTTGAAAAAAAAAATGAAAAGAACTTTTCAACAAAAAACGAAGTATTTTACCAACATAAAGTAAGAGTAACTTTTAGTACTCGAATACCTCATAATTTAATAATCTAGTGTCAAAAATGCTCAAAAATTCAAGATAAAAAAGTTATGCTATAAAATAACTGTTGACCTACCCAAAACGGACGCCTATGACCAGTACTAGAAATTCGCAATTAATGAAATCGATTTATCTCTGGAATATAAATAAATGTACCAGTTTTGGTCTTTCTAAACAGTTTTTTTTTGAAAAAATTTTTTTAATTCAAAGAGCGAAAAATTTTCAAATTGATTTTTCTAGAAAACGGTGTGTCCTACAGATTTAAAACAAGAGTACCTTTTAGTACTAGAATACTCCATAATTTAATAATCCAGTGTCAGAAATGCATAAAAGTTAAAGATAAAAAGTTATGTGATAAAATAACCGTTGCTCTACCCAAAACGGACGCCTATGATCGGTACTAGAAATTTGTAATGGATGGATTAGATTTATATCTTGAAGATAAATACGCGTACCTACTTTTGTTTTTCTAAATGGAAGCGTTCTGGAGGTATTTAAGAAAAACTAATTACAAGACGCCATCTTCAAAGAGCTCTAGCTCCCTTAGGAAGCATTTTCGGACTAAGTGAATTGGGTTAAATTAACTTAAAATTATCTGAAGAATCTCCTGTCTTCGTTTGTCGGTAGAGTTTCTGGACACCCTGTATATGTACAAGTCAAAACATGTTTATGGTGTACAATTTATTGTACGTCAGGCACATTTGTGTTAAAAATATAGCGGAGATGAGCAGAAGTTTTTAAGATAAGTTAACGGCGGCGCAGTGTTCAAAATTGGTCAAAACGTGATCGAAACTAAATTTGTTTAAACTGTAAAAGGGATCCGGCTGAAAACTTGGAATATTTGAGGTATTATACCGTATAACGAGTACATTATAACAGGGGTCGTTTTTTTTTTAGTTTTCATCCCTTCATTAGGGGGTGAATTACTTAAAAAATATCATTATACAGGGTGTTTCATTAAGAATGTCCAATTTGATTTATACATTCTAGACCTCAAAATATTAGGATTTAACCCAAATCACTTAACTAAAATGTGGCTCGTTACAGAGTTACAGGGTGTTTTATTTAAAAATTAAAAAAATATTTTTGCTCATTGGTTTAAAACTATTTGACGTATCCTTTTCATACTTGGCAAAAAGTGTGGGTACTGTACACTCCATAAAATTATGTTAAACAATCGTTTCTGCCTATTACCAGAGGCGTACGACAGGGGACAGTGAATGGTTGAGCCTTCTCAAATTCTACACTACTGGCGGAAATGCCATTTTAGCACAATTTTTAGATTCTACAATTCTATCTATGTAAATAACATACACTTCATTCGCAACGATAAAGTCATCAGTTTTCGAGATATTTGAAGTTAAACATGTAACGGCACAGATATTTAATTAATGTATTTTGCCGCTTAATTTTAAATTCAAGTATCTCTATTACCAATGATTTTATCGTTAAGACTGAAGAGTATATTATTCATTATTAATGATAAAATCATAAGTTTTCGAAATGTTTGAAAATTAAGCGACACAATACATTATTCAAAATCTCTGTGCCGTTACTTGTTTAAGTTCAAATATCTCGAAAACGAATAATTTTATCGTTAGGTGTGAGGAGTATGTTATTTACATAGCGAGTATCGGAGAATCGAAAAATTGCGCTAAAATGGAAATTCCGCCAGTGGAGTAGGAATTGGAAAGGGTCAACCCCTCATTGTCCCCTATCTCGTACTCCTCTGGGACTAACTAGAAACGAATATTTAACATAATTTCATAGGGTGTATAGCACCTACACTGTCTGTCAAGTATGAGAAGGATACGTAGAATAGTTTTAAAATACTGAGCATAGTTTTGAAATTTTTAAATAACACACTCTGTAACTCTGTAAGGAGCCATATTTTATTTAAGTGATTTTGGTTAAATCTTAATATCTCGAGGTCTAGAATCTACAACTCAGACATTGGACATTCTTAATGAAATACCCTGTATATATATTTTTAACAGTGTTATGAGTGGTAAGAAATACTCAATATTTTAGAAAAAAAAACACAGTATTATTGGTACACCCGGTACACAATGACATCTTACCCGTCTAGCAACAATATTATTACGGAGATATTGTTAAAGAATAAGGCTATAACATATTAAATAACTTAAAGCGGACAAGAGATTTAGGAAATTCGAGACATCAAAAATGGCTATCACGTGTATTAATATACACGGATTATGCGACAGATTATGACGGAAGCTCGAAACAAATAAGAAGCGTTGAAAAACCCTATAACGTATCTGCGCGTAGAGCTAACAATTTTTGATGAATTCGCGCACATTTACATTTACTCCAAATCCCAACATTTTCCCAATGGCGCCTAAAGAAATATAGGTAACTTCAATAAATTGTTAATATAGCTATTTATAAAACTAATGTACAATATATTCTCTATTAAGCAAAAACACTACTTCATTAAAACTAAAATTTTTTTTTCGCAACCCCAACAAATATCATGTGTTTGACATACATGTAAACAATACGTACGAATGCAATTAATTCAGATTAAACGCGCGCAGCGCTCGATGCAATGCGCCATGTACTCAGTTGCGCAGTTTTCCGCAGTTTGTGTTATATATTTTTTTATTCCTTACATTGTAATCTTTCATCTAGTGAAGGATTTAACGTGGCACAAGATGGCACAATAAACGTAATACGCTGTCAAACATTAATTTTATCAAAAATTGTATACGTTTTTAAAAAGCCGATTATATCAAAATTATAATCACCTTTCCGTGAAGCTAACTATATCATTTTAATCTTTAAAGTATGTATTTTTATCTCCAATAATTAGTTTTACATTAGCTATCCACAGAAATGAAGTAATAATCAAAGTAAAAGGCATATTCTGAGGATTTAAATTTGATGTATAAAATTATATTGAAGTTTGTACTTTTGATCATTAATACATCTGGCCCTAACAAACTGAAAAAATATCAATTTTTGCTGAAAAGTTGCATCAAGAGTAGTACAAACAAACACCTTAATTTCGGCATTCTCAGATTTATTTTTTTTTTGACTTTCAATCACGTTTCGTTCAATTTTGAACACTGTGCGGCGGCGCGGTGGCGTTACCAAAATTGATAGAATAAGGAACACAGATATAAGAAAATGACTGAAAATACAGTCTACATTGGAGATACCAGACAGTGGCGTACTGAGCATGGTTCCGCGGGTTCCGTGGAACCAGGGCCCGGGCCCCGCAAAAGCCTGCTCTAACGCATTTTTTGCTTCTTGTGTCTCTAATTTGATGGGGGCATTTCGAACTACACAAGTACCTACACACTAGAAAATGTAACTGCTTAATAAATTTTAATTTTTTTGTAGGTACTTACCCTAATAATAAAAACGAAGAATACCTATTCATCAAAAAACAAAATTTATTAAGGAACACAGGAAACTGGATAAGTCCGGAATTGGATGAACTAACTAATTCTAAGCAACTTCTTTTCTATACTGTTTTTCTCTAAGTCAATACTTTTCGAGTTATTTGCAAGTGAAAATATTTATTTTTCAACAAAAAAAAACCCTTTTCAGGCGGTTTTCGCAAATAACTCAAAAAGTAAGTATTTTATCAAAAAATATATTATCAGCAAAAATATAGCTTATAAAAAAGTGAAAAAAATGGTAGTCTGTAGACCCAGTAGAAGCAGAGTTGTAGCTAATGGAAAGTGGGTTCTTAACTAGTAAAATTCCAAATTGAATATTTCAACGTGAAAACTGATTTTAACTTTTTTAAAGTATTTAAAAAAAGCTTTATTATTATTTTAACATCAAAAGTAAGTTACAATCAAAAGAATGTAGGTCCTTTTTTTGTTGGTAAAAAAAAATCGTGAAAATCACCTCCTAATAATTAGCATCCGAAATGAAAATAATCATTACCGCTTCACAAATTATTTTACTTATGTATTGTTTCTAAGATCTGTAAGATTCTTTCGTTCAAAGTGCTTATTTTTGAAAAGGATGTAGTTAAATGGGCTTGAACCAGTCACTAATCACGAGTGTATGCAAATTTTGAACAGCCATATCTTAACCAATTTTTGTCTTCAGGAAAACAATAAGTCCAAAATACGCAATAGCAAAACATATTATACTTTTTTACTACTTGCGATTTTTGGTATCACCAATATCTTAAAAGGGACCAACTTTATTTTGAGCGTTACATGCTTAATTTTAATGCTACAAACTTTTTAAAAACAACCAAAAAATAAAGCTTTTAAACACTTTTAAAAAGTTATGATGAGTGTTTTCCGAAAAGTGCTTCCTTCATTTTTTAGTTATTTCACGTTGAAATATTCGGTTTGAAATTTGACGAATAAAAACCTACTTTTCATTAGTTACCTACAACTCTGCTCCTACTGAGTTTGCAGACTTCGTATATAGGTACACTATTTTTTTCATCTTTTTATAAGCTATGTTTCTACTAAGAATATTTTTTTAGATAAAATACTTACTTTTTGGGTTATTTGAAAAAAACCCTGAAAACGTGGTTTTTTTGTTGAAAAATGAACATATTCACTCCCAAATAATTCGAGAAGTATTGACTAGTGAAAAACTCTATAAACCTAAAGTTGCTTAGAATTAGGGGGGGGGGGAAGGGTGAAACTCAACTCGAGGGCAAAAGCACACATCGGCACAATATCACTTTTTTTGGCATGTGTATGTCATGTCGAGGAGTACAGGGGAAAAACAAAGAATGTCACTTTTTCATGAATTTTGGCTTTTCTCGCCATGTGGTAGCAAAAACAGTAATATCGACTAGACTATCGATTCAGAATAATAACCAGAAAGATCAGTCTATATAAATTTTTTAAGAATTTGTATCCAGGCGAAGGACCAGGATTGTCCGCACGCCACTGGACAAAAATAAGGAATTTTAGCAGGTTTTTGGTGCATTATTAAATTAATAACTTAATATAGATTAATATTATATTAAGATTATAGACCAATAATTGCTATAATTCTGCTAAGAATCTCTCAAGTAGTTTTTTAGACCAGGGCGCATCTGTAAAAATATTAGTACATTTGGACGTTGAGAGGTGACTCAATTTTTTTTGCAGAAATTTCGAGTTATCCTCCCTCTCAAAAAGGTCCGGAACATTGTTTAAATAATCAAAATGTCAAAAAATGAAGGAAAAATTCGATTTTTTTCTTCGTTTTTTGATTATAACTTTAAAAATATTCATTTCCAACAAAAGTTGTATTGACATAAAAGTTGCGCAATTAAATTTACTACAATATAGAATTGGTTAAAAATTTAAGAAATAGTCACCCTTGTTGCAAAATAGCAATAATTGCGAAAAAACCATACAAAAACAAGTATTTGCATTTTACGTTGTTTAACCATTTATGCTGCACTTAGGACCTTCATATTTCACCCAGAAAAACTTTATGATACAATTAAACAGTACTGTAAATTTCATTAAGATCGGTTTAATAGATTTTGCAAAATAAATTTTGCAATCCAGCTTTCGCAAAAAAATTCATTTTTTCAAAATGTTACAGGACTGAGAATAAACCAGATAGCAAGTTGAAATTTTTTTTGCTTATAGAATTGCACTGTACCTTTCATTTGCAATTTTCAAAATTAAAATCGAATAACTACCACGGCGTCAGGAATTTTTTTAAATAAACAATAATTATTGGTGCTGCGCGCAGGACAGCGGATAGTTTGCTCTGATTGGGCATTCCAATGACATTTGATAATGATTGATACATTTTAATTTTTATTACATTTCGATATAAATAAATAAATTTGTTTATTGCAAAATAAAAACACATACTCTATACTTTAAAATAACACTTTTTTTAGCAAAAACTTTCTTTCTTCATTTATTTTAATTTAGAGAATAAAAGTTTATTATTTTTAAACATATGCAATTGTTTAAACAATATTTCACAAACAATAATAAAATTAGTTTGATTATTGTGGAATTAAAATATTAAAATACAACAAAATATAGAGTAAGAAAATAATATATTAGATAAAGATTGGAAGAAATTTTGGTGGAAATCAACTTGTGTGAATCGAACACCGCTGTCCTGCGCGTAGCACCAATAATGAATGTTTATTTAAAAAAATTCCTGACGCTGTGGTAGTTAATCGATTTTAATTTTGCAAATTGCAAATGAAAGCTACAGTACATTTCTATACGCAATAGAAATTTCAACGTGCTATCTGCTTTATTTTCAGTCCTGTAACATTTTGAAAAAATGAATTTTTTTTGCGAAAGCTGGATTGCAAAATTTATTTTGCAAAATATTTTAAACCGATCTTAATGAAATTTACAGTATTGTTTAACTGTATCATAAAGTTTTTCTGGGTGAAATATGAAGGTCCTAAGTATAGCAAAAATGGTTGAAAAACGTAAAATGCGAATACTTGTTTTTGTATGGTTTTTTCGCAATTATTGCTATTTTGCAACAAGGGTGACTATTTTTTAAATTTTTAACCAATTCTATATTGTAGGAAATTTAATTACGCAACTTTTATGTTAGTACATCTTTTCTCGAAAATGAATACTTTTAAAGTTATGATCAAAAAACGAAGAAAAAAAATCGAATTTTTCCTTCATTTTTTGACATTTTGATTATTTAAACAATGTTCCGGACCTTTTTGAGAGGGAGGATAACTCAATAATTATTATTTGAGTTATTTTCAAGCAATTTCTGCAAAAAAATTTGAGTCACCTCTCAATGTCCATCTCAAAACAGATGGGCCCTGGACTATTTAGATATCATAAGAATTATAGAATAGAATAGAATAGAAATACACAAAATTTTACAATTTTATGGACAAAGCTTACATACAGTGAAAAGAAAAAAAATAATAATACATAATTAAACTTTTATTGGTGTTTATCTCAATATGTATAAAATGTGAGATTCCTTGTTTTTCCCCTGTACTCTTCATGTCAATCGAAGCGGTTCTTTAAAATATACAAAAGCCGTGAGTAAATGGACTATAAATTAGCTTGAGTTTTTATAAATAAATAATATTTATATTTTATGATACAATATATGATATTTTATAATGATGATTATGATATATGATGATATATGATAATTTGTATATTTAATGTTTATTAAAAACTTTTGATATACAATGTGTGTTTTTATTGGGCGAGCGGGCCCGCGTCCCAACTGGAACCAGGGCCCGCTGATCTATCAGTACGCCACTGATACCAGATACAGCTGAGCTGATGGTGTCATTTACACCGGATGAAAGATACCATACCAATAAGAAGATTGCGGTGGACAATAACAAAATACCTAGTAGTAGAGCGCTTAGTGGAATTATGGTGGGAGGTTGACCAGTAAAAAAACCAAAGAAGAGGTGGATAGACGAAGTGAGAACTGATAAAGAGATATTAAGGGTGGATAACATGTGGAGATTAGTAAAGGAAAGGGATTCTTGAAAAGAGAAAATTATGGGAAGTACAAATATTAAAAAACTTGGGTTGAAGTAATTGGAAAGATATTGGAAAGAAGAGAAGTGACAAGGACAGACACAAAGATATGACACGAAATCACAAAGAATAAATTTGTTAAAAAGTAAATTAAATTTTACACCATTATATGGTAAAAAGGTTTATTATATAAAAAGAAAATAAATTCGATAATACCTACTAGTAAATTGAAGAAATGATAAATTTATTAAACTGACTGCATCGTAGAAAAATAGATTAAATATATTAATATGAATCATATTATGAAGTACCTATTAATATTTTCTTTAAAGCCTATAGATGGGCAGATTGAAAGTACTTACATCTATAACAAAACAAAAACACAGCCAATATCCACACTACTTTAAATTCCATTATTTTTCCAGGTCTAAGCTGGTTAAACCCTATTTTGACACTGATATAGTAGGAGCGTGAAGATACCTGGCGTGACAAATCCTGATCAAGCAATTATATTCAGACGATTATAATTTTATAAAATAGATGTTGGTCACCTTCATCTTATTGTCAAGGTTACAAATCAAATGTTCTTTGATTGTAATTACAATCATTAAATTTTCACAATTTTAAATAACAATCATTAAACCTTCTATCAATCCAGCCGCACACGAGAATTGGACCAAAACCAATATGCAGCACACTTTTCTGGCTGAATGACTAATGTATGATATTAAAAAACATAGTTTAATTTTTCTGGATTAGAATTTATTTAATTAGTATAAATTAAACGGATACAATTAAGCTTATTTGATACTATGTAGTTTTACCAATTAATCAACAATATAAATATCAACAACAATAAAAAAATTTTATGTTTATTAATTGTTTAAATAAAAAAAAAAAAACGATTTTAATGGAAAATGCTTAAATTCTCTTGTTTTTTACAATGTAGAAACTTGAAACTTTTACCTTTTGTAGCTAATGATATGAACTATACATAATTTCCACTTTTTACTTTAATTGTTTACGTTATGCTTCATAGATAAACAATGAATTTCAAATTTTGAACGCTCATATTTGTTTATACAGGGTGTTTCATTGGGAAACGGAAATACTTTAATGGTGAATAGAGGTCACCGAGCCGGTTTTAGATATAGTACATTTTTTGCCCTTACGACTTTTATAACCGAGTTACAGGGTGTTTTATCGATTTTGCCCATTTCTTTCCTAAGCCATAACTTTAGAACCACCCTGTATATTTTTTTGATATTTGGTACACATATGTCTCATTCAAAACCCAAACGACCGACATACTAACCATAAGAAAAATCCAGGTCCGGATTAACAAAAAATTATAAAGTAATTGTGACCTTAAAACAACACCCTGTATATTGAAATTTTGAAAATCTGTTTGCATATTTGAAAAGGGCACAAAAAAGTAAGTTTAATAGTTCGCTTCAATTCTTCGGCCAGACAATTTTATGACTTTCATTTTGAAATTATATTGAATTTTTTAAGAACTTTGACATTAAAAAGCAGATATTATTAACTTTTAGTTATAAATTACTAAAATTAATGAATAAATACTAATTTTAAAAATAACCAATACATATTTACCACATTGGACCGACCCAATTCCTAATGACAAGAAAAATCCAGGTCCGGATTAAGAAAAAAATATAAAGTAATTGTGACCTCGAAACAACACCCTGTATATTGAAATTTTGAGAATTTGTTTGTCTATTTTAAAAGAGCACAAAAAACTGCATTAAAAGGTGCATGTCAAATTTTTGCGCAGATAATTTAATTACGGCAATTTTGAAATCATATTGATTAATTATGTCAAGGTCACAAGAAGCTACCAGAAAAATGAAGAACAATCCCAATGTACTTAGAAAATCGATTCGAAATATTTTAAAACGAGCAAGGAAATGCATCGAACAAAATGGCGGACATTTTGAGCAACTGTTATAGTTCAAATATTTTTAATTTACGTTAAATTGTTGAATTGTAACGAATTTTTGTTTTATTAGATATAGCAGTTTGTTAATTCTTTACTAAATCATTAGAATATCCCAATTCTCGCAATTCTAAATCGGAATATATCGGAAAGTTATCGGAGAGGCCTAAATATCAATATTTCATAGACACACTGGATGACAGTTGGAAAGATTAATGTAGATCAAGGTGTATTTTCTCTTGATGGAGAGGAGATAGAATGGGTAAACCATTTTAAATACCTTGGCAGTTGATTAAATAGAAATTGCGACGGTGATGAAGAGATAATAATCAGGATCGAAATATCACGTAAGGCTTTATGACCTGGCGGTTATAACCGGCCAAAAAACCGGCTTTTGCAAAAACCGGTTTTCGGTTTTTTTAATCCAATAGGTTACTAAGTTACATTTACAATGCACTTTAGTTTGTCCACTCGACTCGATACTCGATTATTATCAATATTATCAAAAGTAGTAGTATCGAAAGAACATCAATATCAATATAAATAAAACACAATTTTTAATAAAACCATTTTATTCTATTAATTATTATATTTATTTATTATTTTATTATTATTATATATTTATTGATTATTATGAAATATAATATGGCGTAAGATTAATATATACATATTGCAATAATATACAATTCAACCCAACCATTTCAACTTATAAAAAAATTCCCAGACTCTTTCAAATGGGATTTAAAAAAAATATAATATAATTATAAATATAATATAATTTATAATTCAATTTATCTTTTATTCTAACTACTATCAAAAAAAATTTATCATGTATTTCTTTTAACACGTTTGTATATTTTTGTATAATAGGTACATTTTAACTCATTTAATACTTCCTATAAGGGTGTATCGTTTTGAAAACGTAGGGAAATCCTTGGAGATTCGTATTCGTAATCGGTAATTCAATATTCATAGTCAGAACATTATTTTTGGTAATCATAAAAATAGCCAATTCAGCTTATCACATTTCTTAAAACATAGTTCACTCAGTGTGAGTGTTATTAACCAATATAAACATTAAACAAATCAAGAATTTATGAATTGAAACAAACAATATTTTTCTCCGGATTCATTATTTTTTTCAGAGGTTGCATCCGGTTTTTCATCAGTTATTTTAAAAAGAAAAAACCGGTTATAACCGGAACAAAAAAACAACCGGTAAAACCAATCTCCTATCCTAATCTTTTTCTCCCATCCCTAATCCCATATAAACATAATACATTAAACATGCAACAAGAAAACAGTTTCAGAAACTTGTACCCTTTTGCATGTTTACGTTGTGGTTTGAGTGGTAATTTAAAAAATATCTGTTGCTGTGCGATGGTTATCCCCTATCCTGTTTATTGCTGTTTTATTTCTTCGTGGTGAATTTATTCAATGTCCCTGGTTTATGAGGCCAAATATAGAACATATTATCTACAGATCTCCACCATACTGTGGGTTATTTAGTAGCTTCATGATAGCTGATACATTCAGCTTGGTGTTTGTTGTCAATGTATCATCCCCCTCTAATTTGACTTTTGATTATTTTTAAATTTTCTTCAACAGCATATTGGTGTAAAGGCTGGTGATATCGAAACTGACTAGTTTATTGTTGGAATTCAAATGTATTTCGGCTAATTTTACACGAAGTGTGAAATGTTGTACTTTGACAATTTGCAGCAAGGAGAAATCATGTTGTTGCAAATTGGTATGAGGGGTACATTTTCCTTGTGAATTTTTGGGACTCCGTATAGGTGTGGTGTCCTGCTGTAGTTTGGTGTTAGTGTTATAGTCAAAGTCCGAATTTCAGGCACTCTTAGGTTTGACTAGGCAAGCCTCAGGTCTGACTGACGGCCTTAGTCAAAGCCCGAAATAAATTACAGTTTCAGCCTTTGACTAGTCAAACCTAGGAGACACTAAGTTGGTCAGGCAAAGGTAGAAACTTAATTTTATGAAATCGGGGTTTGACTAGTCAAACGCCGATGAGCTATTAAAATGTCGTAATTTGTTAGATTAGGTTTATTTTTTAATTTTAATGTTTATTATTTTTATATTGTCGCAATTAAAATAAAAAAATTACATTGGTGTTTATTCTCACATGTTGAGGCATTATGGCATTTAGAGTTGCACAATACGTTAGACCCTTTAGACTTACATAATTTTGAAGAGTATTGCTTATTGCAGTAGCATTTTATAAAGTAAATACATAGTTGAATTTGAGGCGTTATCTTTTTCTGATTGACATAATTTATTTCCTCAAAATGTTTTTATTTCGTACAATAAATAATTTTCTTATTTTTTTTAATACCAATATATTATGGTGTAAATAAATAATTATTTATTGGCCTAAAATTTATCTTTTTTTACTCTTAATATTGGCTATGAGCACGTGAGTTTGGTTGTGTAGTAATTTTTAGCCACGTCTAATCTGTCAGAATGAAACTAAATTGGCAAAAAAATAATTACTAAAATCACTAGCCAGTTGTGTCTGTAGCGAACCGACTATACATGCTGTGTGCGCTGACAGCACACTAGGCGCATACTATGAAGGTTTTGAAAGAAACGTTACATGCATGCGTTGTGCAGAGAGAAAAAAGATTAAAACAAATAAAGAAAAGGCGATTGAAGGTCTTCATGCCCAGGCTAATGCTATGAAACAATTAAGTGAAAAAATATTTCCTCCAATTTCTATCGGAGAAACTGTAACAATACCAATCCACAGCTTTGATAGAGCCAAAGGAGATGCTCGAAATATTTTGGGTATCATAAAAGATAAAACAATTGACGGTTTATATAGCCATCATCATCATCATCTTGGTGCTAGAGCCCTTAGAGGGCCTCGATCTTCTCAAGCTTTCTACGCCATTCTGTTCTATCCCTTGCTTGTATTTTCCAGTTGCTGACTCCGATATTCTCGGCATCCTGTGTTACCCCGTCCATCCACCTCAGCTTTGGTCTACCCCGTCTTCTCATTCCCACGGGTTGCGCTGTTAGAATCTCTTTTATCATGTTCGATTCAGGGGCCCGGGCTACATGTCCTGCCCACTGCAGGCGGTTTCGCTTAATTATAGTGATAATATCTTTTCCACCAAACGTATGCTTGTAGATATTCTGCAGTTCAAAGTTATATCTACGCCTCCATATTCCGTTCTCACAGACCGCTCCGAATATCTTGCGTAGCACCTTTCTTTCAAAAATCGACAGAGCGGGTTCATCTGTTTTAGTTAGCGTCCATGTCTCTGATCCATATGTGAGAACGGGGACTATCAATGTTCTATACAGCCTTATACGAGTTTTTGAGACAGACGTTTGTTAGCTAAGTGCTTTGATAGACTATGATAACACCTGTTTGCAATTAAAATTCGTCTTTTTATTTCCTCTGATGTGTTATTATTGGGGTTAACCGATGTCCCTAGATATATGAACTCTTTGACCGCTTCGAAGTTTTGGTTATTGATGATTAGATCTGCGTCATCATTTCTAGCTCTTGTGTTTGTGTTAGTCGCCATGAATTTTGTTTTATTTCGATGTATATGTAACCCCATTCGTTCTGCTGCTGCTACTAGCTCGATTAGGATTTCCTCAGTTCTCGCTCTGGTTCTTGTTATAATGTCCACATCGTCTGCATATGCTAGAATTTGGACAGATCTATTGAATATTGTTCCCCTGATATATATTAGCGTCTCGTACGACTTTTTCTAATGCTACATTAAAAAGTTGACACGCCAGCGCATCTCCCTGTCTTAACCCCCTATGTATTTCAAATGGGGTTGATGAGTCGTTTTGAATTTTTACTGCTGATATCATCTTCGCCATTGCCACTTTTATGATACATATGAGTTTTTTTGGGATTCCTAACTCATTCATAGCGTTGTAGAGACTTGGTCGTAATACACTGTCATAAGCAGCTTTAAAATCGACAAAAATATGGTACATATCTATGTTCAACTCTTGCGCTTTTTCCAGGATCTGTCGTAGTGTAAAGATCTGGTTAATGGTTGAACGTCCACGCCTGAATCCTGCCTGATATTCTCCTAGAAACGTTTCGGTATAAGGCTTCAATCTCTCGTGCAAAATGTTTGACAATATCTTGTATGCTGTATTTAGGAGAGTTATTCCGCGGTAATTATTGCATTCCAGTTGGTTTCCCTTTTTGTGTAACGGGCATATTAAGCCTAAGCTTCATTCTTCGGGCATTTGCTCCTCAGACCAAATTTTACAAACAATTTCTCGCATCACCTTGGTGAGCTGCTCTCCACCGTGCTTAAATAACTCTGCTGGGATGCCATCGCTGCCTGGGGATTTGTGGCTTCTTAGTTTTTCTATAGATATTTTCACTTCTTCTACCGAGGGGGGCTCCACGAGTTCCTCATTTCGGTATTCCAGCTCTACATTGTTAGTAGGTTCCCCTTCCAGTAACTCTCTAAAGTGTTCTACCCATCGTAACAGAATATCCTCTTTGTTGGTAAGTAAGTTACCTTCCTTATCATTACACTAGTTGACTCTCGGTTTGAATTCTTTTCTAATAATATTTATTTGATGATAGAACTTTCTTGTTTCTCCGTGACTCATATGGCTTTTGAGCCGTTCTAATATGTCATTTTCCGAGTCTCGTTTCTTTTTTCGGTGTATGCGTTTTTCCTCTCTCCTTAAGTTTTTATATCTATCTATTCTTGTCCTAGTTTTCCGTTGTTGCATGGTCCTGAATGCCTCGTTCTTCTCATCTGTTACTTTTTGCAGTCTTGGTCGAACCAGTCGTTTCTTTCTTGGGTTCGGGATATTCCTAATGTGCTTTCGGCTGCTAATTTCAGAGCCTCCTTGCAGTTGTTCCACATTTACGTGCTTGACTGGTCGACTGCCCAGGTGTGTTCTAGGGTTTCTTTTATATGTGACTGGAACTGTTTCTCTATGTTTTCATTTTTTAGCATATGTAAATTATATTTTACTTGTCTAGTCCTCCTTTCTTTCTTGGCATTGGAAATTCTTTGTCGTAACTTGGCCCCTACCATGAAATGGTCTGAGTCAATATTTGCGCCTCTGTAACTTCTGACGTCCATTAGGTTTGTAAAATGCCTTCTGTCAATTTTATAACATGGTCAATTTGATTTATGGTGTGTCCATTTGGTGATATCCAAGTTGTTTTATGGATATTCTTATGATTAAAACATGTACTTCCCACAATTAAGTCTTTGGAAGCTGCCATACTAATAAGTCTTAAGCCATTATCATTAGTAACGTTGTGAATGCTGTGTTTACCAATATAATCTTGGTAGCATATCTCCTTTCCTTTATACGGAAAGGAGGACGGTTTATATAGAGTTGGTACGAAATACGCAATACACACTTTTTCAAGAAATCAAATAAGAGAATGCAAAGAGAATTTTCTTAATGTCGAAGATTTTCCAGACGTGAAGCTGTCTCGAAGAGAAATTACTACAAAAGATTTTAAATTTGGAGGACAAGGCTTTATAAACTGCTACTGCAATAAGAAATGCTCTTTAAAATTATGTAAGTGCAAAAGGTCTAATGTATTGTGAAACTCTAAATGCCATAATGCCTCAGCATGTGAGAATAAACAATATTTTTTTTTCGAAAATCAAATAAGTCAAAATCTAAACCAACTTTTCTTTTTGTTTTAATATTTTATTATTTTAATTACGACAATATAATAATAATAATAAACATTAAAATTAAAAAATGACGTTTTATCTAATCTAACAAATTACGACATTTAAATAGCTGATCGGAGTTTGGCTAGTCAAACCCCGATTTCATAAAATTAAATTTCGACCTTTGCCTGACCAACTCCGTCTCTCCTAGGTTTGACTAGTCAAAGGCCGAAGCTGTAACTTATTTCGAGCTTTGACTATAACATTAGTATTCTTCTTTGATAGCCTATCAGGTATTCCTTAAATTTGTGCAATGAATGGAAACTATTTATTAGAAATTACTTTTATTATACACACAAAATATCGCCTATTTATAATTTAAATACTGAAACTATATATGTAGATATTTTTTATTGGGTATACTGGATAAAAAATTAATTCAAATAAACGAACAAAATATTGAATAAACAAGAAAATAATTTTAATTTTTCATTAATAATTATTAAAATTATTTTCTTATGGATTGTGAGCTTCGTACGTTGTGACTTTTCCATTGTCATTCACAGTCGTAGAGGACTTTTGGACAGTTTTAGGCTTCCCATCCACGTTGGTGGTGTAGCTGGAACTTGATGTATAGACACTTTTGAATCCATCTGGTTGATCTGAGGAGAACCTTACATTTACGTTGGGAGCATTCTAGAAAATAAATAAAAATAATATTTAATATATTAAATTACTTATGTAATTAAAAGTGACTCGAAAAATTACGTTCACATTGAATGAGTATATTAATTAATTTTAATTACATTGATAATTTTACATACGTTAAAGTTACTAGAAACAAAAAAATATGAAAGTCTAGAAATTATCTGCTGAATAAATAAAACACAAAATAAATTTTCCTTCTTCTTTCAGTACCGTCTGCCAATCGGAGATTGGATATCATTATCACGATCTTTACTATATCTACCGTTGCTTTAAAGAGCTCTATCGAGCTGCATTAAAACCAGTTCCTTAAAAATTTCAACCATACACTCCTTCCCATTCTCCTTCCATAATGTATGATCAATCTTAGCATTTCACATCGCTCTCCTATCATTACGTGCCCCAGATACTGTAATTTTCTTATTTTTATTGTGTTAATTATTTAGTATTCTTTGCTCATTTCTCTCAATACTTCCATGTTTGTTTTCTTCTGTGTCCATGTATCTAAGCCTCTTTCTATAACACTACATTTAAAATGACTGCAGCTTAATTTATGTGCTCTTGCTTTAGTATCCAGCTTTCAGGCCCATATTTTAGTATATGAAACAGGGCCGTAACTACGATGTTGGGGGCCCCGGGGAAAACGTGATCTGGGGGCCCCCTATTGGGGGTATCGGGGTTTAGCCCCCAGAGGAAGGGGTGGTAAACACTCCATCTCTTATCTGGAAAACGTTTTACGAAGTTGATTGCTTTGTTTTGAAGGTCTTACTCGTTGGCATTTAAAACAAAATCAGGTTGAACAATTCGGTACGTATCTTACACTGCTTTCATTCCTTGAAAGCAAGTGTCTAGATCAGAGGTTCCCAACCAGTGTGCCGCGGCACACTGGTGTGCCCTGAAGTCCCTGTAGGTGTGCCGCGATATTTGATTATACTCACTACCATTATAGAGATTATTTACCCAAGTGTGCCCTGGCTGAACCAGTTTTTAAGTTAGTGTGCCTCAAGCTAAAAAAGGTTGAAAACCGCTGGTCTAGATAATGGCATAATGTGTCGATCACTGAGTAAAACACGGTTACTCTAAAGCATGACTTGGGATGTTGAAGTCTTTTATCTTCGCACAGTTCATCGAAATGTTTTTTCGTCTTCTGCATTCTTTTTGGAGCGAACCCTAATGGTATTCCCCAATGTTGATACATATTTAAAGCCACTTCAA
Organism: Diabrotica virgifera virgifera; assembly: GCF_917563875.1. Classification (NCBI taxonomy): domain Eukaryota; kingdom Metazoa; phylum Arthropoda; class Insecta; order Coleoptera; family Chrysomelidae; genus Diabrotica; species Diabrotica virgifera. The sequence goes on along the minus strand of NC_065452.1, from coordinate 6,108,346 downwards.
AGAAGGTTTCAAATTGTCCTCTTATTTCAGTTAGTTTTAAGAGGCTCCCTTCAAGTAAACTGTAAGCTGTTAAAAGGTCCAAAGATTTTGAATGCAGTGTTTTCGAGACTATATTGAGGATTTCAAGGATTTTATTTTGCACAACTAGTAACAAAACAAATTTGATTTATTCTAATTTCTTTTTTTCAGTTGTGTTGCTTCGTCTCTTTTATTTCTTTTGTTACTTGTCAGAACTAGACTTGAAAGGCACTTCAAAACATCGCAAAATCTGTGTTTCAATGTATTGGCTGCATCAAATCTTTCAGCCCAGCGCGGCAGCGTGTTGGATTGAGAGATTTTAGAGTCAGTTTCGAGAAACATCTTTCAGATTGGTATGAGGACTTCAGTGCCTCCCAACGAACAGTAATGTTAACATTACTGTTCGTTGGGAGTTGGAAAAATATGAAGATATAAAGGTTTATTTAGAGAAAATGCAGTAAGAAGTAAACCAGATTGCTGAGAAGATACAGAAAATTGAAAAAGGTGGAAGAAAATTCTAGAATGCGTTAAAACTCGATATGGAAAAAGTGGAAGAAAAATTGAAGGAGATAGGATAATGTCAAAAAGGAGGACACTGTCAGAAAGTAATTGTATACAGCTCTAATGAGAGCAGAATTCAATTTGGCGGGGATTTAATTTAGAAAGTGATATCCGATACCTTCCATTAGAATCTTAAAAAACAAATTCCAACATATACTGAACTTCGAAGACTGCAAAGAAATTATAGGAAGCCATCTAAAGGACGGAGCTGCTTTGTGGTTTAAAAGCAAAGAAAATAAGGTGCCTTTATGAAGAGATTTTGAGACAAAACTTTTTATAATGGTGCAGGTGAACCAGGTTAAAATCGATCATGGAAGTTGTTAGAATTAATTCAGAAACAAAAAATTGTTCAGAACTTGACTGAAAGTACTTTAAAAGTTTATTTGACCTCATTACAATCTATGCCACCTGCAGGGGCCCTCTTGGCCGGGGGCCCCGGGGCACTGCCCCGGTTGCCCCAATGGTAGTTACGGCCCTAATCTGAAACACTTGAGAATTCCTAAGGTTTCTATTTCTACATATTATCATGCACTCATCGTTTCCAACACGTAGCGTTTAGTTTCCGAAAAATATTAATTTTAATGGTTTTAAATATGAACAATTCACACTGTCTGGAACGTATCGTATCAGACACTTCTTTGTAAAATCAGGTTTTTCGGAGCCTACGCTACGTGCCGGAAACGATGAGTGCATGATAATATGTAGAAACCTTTACTCTTAGATCTAATGTAAGGTCTTTATTACAGAAAGTTGTTTTCATTTTTTACTAAAACATTTCTTGCTATTTCTATTCTGGTCCTTATTTTTGTTATTTGACCATTATTTTCAGAAATTCAGGTTCCCAGGTATTTGCAATTTTTCTCTTTCTCTAGCTCTTTCTATCGGTTAATCTCCCGAATATTTATATCTATCTCTCTATCGGTATGTAATTATATTATAATTTATTTTCTATGTTATTATCATATATTTAGTCTTTTTGAAGTTATACTTCTTTACGCGCGATATGAGGGTGAATTTTTATATGTTAAAACCTACGATCCCGGCGCATGCGCATTATAACTTTGTTCTGATTGGATGTTCAAATGACATGTCAAAAATTATCCAATATGGCAGCTGTAGCGCAGCTGTGGTTTGGACGGTTGACGGTTTGGTTATGTATGGTTGTTGCGTTTTAAAATTTGTGGGAAGAGAAACAACAAAGATTAGTTAATAGTTATACTGCCTTTTTAAATAGTTTTCATATTATATTTTTGAAGTTATACTTCAAAATGTTTTAATTTATGTATGTATCAGTCCAGAAAAGGTGTGGAAAGAATATATTAGTGTTTTTAAATATATTTTTCTACAAACGTGTTAAAAATGCAATTTTTAGGACTCCATAGGAGCGTTAAAAATGGTATTTTCAGGCACTAGTGCTTTAACATTTTTAAGGCACTGCAGTTAAAAGTGAATTGTCAAATTGTGAAACGTCAAAATATTTATATTTCATTTATTAACATTAATATTAATAGTACAACTTGCGCAATTTGAAAAGGGTGGTTTAAAAGGTTTTTTATTATAATTTTGTATCTTTGGATTTGTCTTCCTTGGACGTAAAATAATAAAACATCTATTTTTATATTTCACTTGTCACCGTGATGTATAATTATGTATATCTGAAAGGTAAGTAGCATGCGGCTTGATGGCCTTGTTGGTAGAGCATTGGACCAGAGATCAAAAAATCGCGAGATTGCGGGTTCAAATCCCGGACGATTCATATTTTTTCTTTTTTTTTTAATATTTGGCATTGTTAAGTTTTGGTTTATTTTTGGTAATTATTGTTAATTTTTTGTATTGTTACTGTTAAGTAGGTATATTTATTTCGTTGAAATTATATTATAATAGAAGTATAACTTCTTACGTGCGTACAAAGTACACACACATTCTTTTTTTTATATTCATTTTTAGTCCATATTTTTCACAGAAACTGTTTGTTTTGTTTACTAGTAATTGGAGTTGTTCAGCAGAGTTTGCCATCATCACAGTGTCATCTGCATATCTTATGTTGTTATATTTATACTCGTCCATCAATTATTCATTCACCTTCAAAATTAATGCTTTTCCAAAAATGAGTTCACTATATACATTGAACAGTAATGTAGACATAACACATCCCTGCGTAACTCCTGTCTTGATTTCAATTTCTGAACTGGGCTCGCTACCTATTACAATTTGTGGCTCTTTGATTCCAGTAAAGGTTTGTTATTCCAGTAAATGTCGATCTTATCTATGTTTTCTTACCTTCTTTTGAATGTCTTACTTTGTCAAATGATTTTTCAAAATCAACGTAACAAACATACATATCCACTATCCACATTCATATCCATGCATCTTTGAACTATCACATTAAAAGCAAGTAACGCCTCTCTGGTTCCTAGTCCCTTTTTGAACCCAAACTGACCATCATCAATTCGTTCTTCCAGTTTTTCATTTATACCAGCATTTTCAAGAATACTGTGAGAACATGACTTATTAAATGATATTGTTCTGTATTCACTGCAGTCTTAAGCGTTTGCATTTATAATCATTGCGCAAATGGTGGAGAGTAACCATTGTTTCGGTTTATGTCCTACTATAATGTCTAAGGTTTCATAATTTATGCATTTTAAGTTTTCTACTAGGATTTGGTCTGGACCTACTGCTGTGCCATTTTTTCTGTTTGTTTTATGCCATACTATCTTTATAATGTCAAAGTGTTTATATATCTACGGACATTGGTTAACCCCAATAAAAACACATATAAAAAGGCGAATTATAATTATTGCGCGTATGTTATTATGATCTATCAAAGTACCTACTTAGCTAACAAACTCGTATCAGACTGTATAAAACATGATAGTCTCCGTTCTCCCTTATGGATTATACAGACATGTACCCTAACCAAAATAAAAGAATACTCTCTATCGATTTTTGAAACAAAGGTACTATGCAAGATATTCGGAGCGGCCTTTGAAAACGGAATATTTACAAGCATAAGTTGGGTGGAAAACATATTACCACTACAATCAAGTGAAACCGTCTGAAGAGGGCAAGACACATAGCCCAAGCCCCGGAATCCAACATGATAAAAAATATTCTAACAGTGCAACCGGTGGGAATGAGAAGACGGGTTAGACCAAAGCTGGGGTGAATAGACAGGGTAACACAGGATGCTGGAAAGATCGATGTTGCCAACTGAAAAATCCAAAAAATGGACAGAGCAGAATGATGCAAAAAGCTTGAGAAGGTCGAGATCCTTTAAGGACTCTAGTACCATAATGATGATGATGAATATTTTTAACACCACACCATTTTCTATTTCCAATTCCATCTGGTCTGTTCTATTGTCTTTGAATAACTCATTGATCTATTCTGTATGTACACTATATAATATAGCAGTGAGAATGCTAAATAACATAATAAAACTGAAAACTTATGTTAAAGAAATAACATGGTTAATTTCATGTAATCGAATGAACTATCTTTCAGTAAGTCGTCCCAGGAACGCAACTCATAAATATTGGCAATATCATTTTAAAGTCTTCTACTTTAAAATGTATAATATATGTCTGAATTGCCAATATAAATGAGTGAGATTAAATAAATTATTAGAAGAATTTTTTTGCTTAGCAACAACACTTTAGTTTATTTTAGTAATATTTTGTATTTTGACAACGGCACCCGATTTGGGCGTCGAAACGTTAATAAAAGAAATAACATTAGCGAAATTGATAGAACAAGTAGAAGAACTTTCCAACTATTCCGTGTTACGCAATTATATCCTCAAATTCTTAGATTTCTCTAATCATGGCGATCTGCATTGGATGGATAAATCTGGCATGCATGACAGGAGATATATCTCTAAAAGATAGTAAAAGTAATGAAGTAAAGAAGCTTATTGTCAAGAATGATTTAAAAATGAAAAATCACTATCTATCATTAAAATAATAAACAATCAATAATAACATGGTTTTAGGACATTCAACACTTACAGCATTTTCGGGAAAAACAGAAGCTCCTTGTTGAATACCTCCTGGTCCAATGACTCCAAAAGCGGAGGCGCCATTGGCATCTGGAGTAAACGACCCAGTTACAGAAGGTCCTGGTATAAATTGGTATCCAGGACCACCACCAGCTCCTGGAAACCCACTTGAGAAGGATCCCCCAAATGATTGACCATTTCCATTTCCAGTACTAAATGACCCTCCGTATCCACCCCCATAAGAGGAGTCTCCCGCATCAGCAAAGCTGCCCCTGCTTTGTAAATTATTTTGAACTGACGCTGCTTGCGCTTGGAAGCTGAAATAATTTAAACAATGTGGTATTAAGATACGTCTATTATTTATACGTATATACAAGTATATAAATACATATACATATACATATACATATACATATACATATACATATACATATACATATACATATACATATACATATACATATACATATACATATACATATACATATACATATACATATACATATACATATACATATACATATACATATACATATACATATACATATACATATACATATACATATACATATACATATACATATACATATACATATACATATACATATACATATACATATACATATACATATACATATACATATACATATACATATACATATACATATACATATACATATACATATACATATACATATACATATACATATACAGGGTGCGGCAGATAGACGGCTTATTAAAAATATCTCGAGAACTACAAGCAACAGAATCATGAAAATTTGAATGAAGGGGTTTTGAAGAGTAATCTATTTAATGAGAATATCATCATCCGTTTGCTACTTCCGTTTATACCGGAAGTTGCTTATTACTTCGTTTTTTAAATGGGACATCCTATATATTTTTACATTTTTGGATTCTCCTTGATGTCTTCTTTCTTAAAATATGAGGTTTTGTAATGTTAGACAGGGTAGTTTAAAAGATAATTACGTTTTTTTTCGTAATTTCGTAGCAACATTCACACCCTGTAGAATTGTAGTAGTTTGACATCAAAAACTTTTTTGCATGTTCAAATGATTTTTTATACAGTCTACTATTGTTAAAAATTATTAATTAGTATAACTACATGTTGAATTTTAGTATACAGGGTTGGTCGAAACTAGGAATGAGTATTTTCTGAGTTTTCTTAAATAGAACACCCTATATTTTAGTATTGTAATGAAATGATATTTTATGGTACTTTTTTATTTCTTAAGCATTCCCTATACCTAACTGCTTTAATTTGTAAGTTATTAGTGATTCAAGCCAAACATTAATTGCAACAAAAGATACGTGAAATTGTATTAGGTTGGCCGTGAAAATATTCAACTACAAATAATTTTTCGGAAATAAATACATAATTATCTAGACTTATCTTAAAATTACCAATAATGGTAATAATAATAATAATAATAATAATATCGTATGGCATTTTTGCCGGGGAGATCCTTTTGGACAGTTCCGGCGCCATTTACATCTTTAACCCTGTTTTAAGTAACTAGTGCCGATGTACACTAGCCCAGGGGGACCAGGAGCACCAATTGCTTACGTTTTTATTTTTTATGCAACGACTTCTTGGGGTAAAACTCATTACTTTTTCTTCATTACGTCGTTTTTATCGAATATAGGCTACTTATTCGTCTCTATCAATCCAGTTCATGTGATGATGACAGATTTACGTATCTATTTATAATAGGCATATATAACTATGTAAAATATTAACGTTGTAGTAAAGAGATCCCCAAGATCTAAGAACACTTATGGTTAAAATTCAAAACCATGTTAGAAAGATACTTTAGGAAGCATATTAAGAAAATTAATAATATATTCAAATGATTTATTAGAGCATTTCGTATAAACTCTACGATTACTAAAACCGGAAATACATTATTAAAACCAGTAAGGATTGCCAATAATACAATCTCGCACTCAACCACATAGGAAGTAGGGTTGACGAAGTGACAGGTGTCATTAATTTACTTGGCGGTTAATTAGAATTAGCACAAATGTATTAATTAAAGTTTAAGCCATCAGTAAATACGAGGGTGAAAATACAACTTGTAGCCCAGGCAATTAAGATTTTTCTCAGGACTTATAATCCAGGTATCTGATAACTTTTTTAGTTATTGTAGATCTAAAGAAAAAATACCTATTAGTCCAGCTGTATCGTCGCCCCCGTGAGGTCCATATAAAAAATCCAGAGGGTGCCAGGCGGTACCGTGGTCAAAGAATTTAAACAATTTTTTTAAACAAATTCACAAAATAAATTTTCACTTCGAACAATTTTTTAGATCGTTTAGGCCGTTCTGAGCAAAAAAGGTATCTTGTGATTTTTCTCTAAAATTGATTGTTGTTGAGTTATACGCGATTTAAAATTTGAAAAACGCGAAAATAGCCCTTTTCAAGGATAATAACTCTGTTACAAATTATTATTATTATGAAAGCCAGGAATGACCAAATCAAAGTTTAAAGTCCCCCCTACAAGATCCTGAAGAAATTTGTGTCATTACTTTATTACAAACTTTTTTTTGGAGATGGGTGGACATCTTTTTTTTTCTATTTTGTGTATTTTATGAAACACTATGTTTTTATTTTTTTTTCAGATTTTTCCGTAAGATTCGCCACCTTCAAAAATCCAAAAAACTGTTTTTGGGGTTTTTTTGGGGATTTTCCCTAGTTTATAGACTTCAAAATAGATCAAATTAATGTTTTTTTATAGGTTATAATATGTAAATTGAAGTAACTGAGTCCTTTGGAACATTTGAAAATGGGAAAAACACGTTCAAACCCCCCAAAAAACCCATAAAAACAGTTTATTGGATTTTTGAAGGTGGCGAACCTGACAGAAATATCTAAAAAAAATTAAAAACGTATTGTTTGATAAAATACACAAAATAGAAAAAAATATTAGAATTCAAGCCACCTTTAAAAAAAGTCATACGTTTTAAAAAAAAAATTTTGAGGTTATGTACACTGAACATACGGATCTATAAAAAATAGACATATTTTGTAAAAGCATCAACTACGCCTATGAATTTTTTGAAATTTTAAAATTGATTGCATCCCTCCTAAAAAAGTAAAACAAAAAATGAAGTTTTTGATGGTAGGGGAAGGAGGTGGTGGGTTAAAATTACGCCGAGTCTTATTATTTAATCACATAGAACATAAAAAAAGAAAAAAATTGAATTCTGGGGTGAGGGAGGGTACCATTTAATTTATTTATCCCGTCCATAAGTGGAAAGTTTGATGCGCCACTGTCGACGAATGTGCCACTAAAGAGTGACGGCACAGTGTTCAACCGTTTTCTTTTACGTTCTACTATTCAAGTTATAGGCTCTTATCGTGCCAAAAATGATTTGCAAATTTTACCTATACCGGCTCCTAGTCTATTAGTTTAACTCTTATAGTCCAGAAAGTCACTGCGCATCCGCTAGGAAAAATATTCTGATTCGGATTTTTTGCACAATCTTACTCAAAAAGGACTCCTTTTAACAAATTTGCATGTTGCCAGGACCAAAAGATGGTCAAAAATTTTTTATACGTTTTTTTTTGTTTTTTTCCTAAAATAATTTTTTTTGCATGGAAAAAAGTTTTTTTTAGGTTTTTTGGATCATTCCAAACAGAACATGTCTTTAGTGACTTTTCTCTAAAAATGATAGTTTTTGACATATAAGCGATTAAAAATTGAATAATTGCGAAATCGGCCATTTTTAACCCTCAAAAACTATGTGAAAAACTGAAAATTTGAATTTTGCCAAGGTAGGTAGATATTCTTTAAACATCGATTGATGAAATCCCGAAGAGTTTTTTGCAATACAATATTCAAAACTCCTTTGTTTTTTAATTGATAATCAAGCGTGCGCGACACTATTTTCCACCGTTACATATGTGTATACAGTAAGGTGCAAATGAAAGAAATAAATTCGTTTTTCGTAAACCGGCGACTTTAAGGAAAAATCCCGAAACAGGCCAATTTTTATTTTTGTTATGCTATTGTGGCATATATGGTATACTAGTGACGTCATCCATCTGGACGTGATTACGTAATCGATGATTTTTTAAATGAGAATAGGGGTCGTGTAACAAAAGCGCAGGAGAAAGCGGAATTCCGGCAGAGATCTATAAAGCAGGAGGACAAAAGCTGCAAGAGAAAATTTTCCGACTAATATTAACAGTCTGGCAAAAAGAGGAAATGCCGCAACAATGGAACAATGCACTCATCTGTCCAATCTACAAAAAAGGTGATGAAACAAGTTGCGAAAATTATAGAGGAATATCGCTATTAGAAGTGGCCTATAAAATACTTGCAAAAATCATCCGAAATAGATTGCAAAAGGAGGTAAATAAGATCGTTGGAGAATACCAAGGAGGTTTTAGACCAGGAAGATCAACAACAGATCAAATATGTTTATTAAAACTAATACAGAACAACAGCTACGAACAAAATTTGGGACTACACATGTTGTTCATTGACTTTAAACAGGCTTACGACTCAGTAGACCGAGATATGCTATATGAAGCAATGAGATCCTTAAGTATTTCAGGAAAGCTGGTTAAATTAGTGAGAATGACGCTCAACAATACAAAAAACAGGATAACAATGGAAGGAAAATTTTCAAAACAATTCACAGTGAATAAAGGACTGAAAGAGGGTGACCCTCTATCCACAGACTTATTTAACTTGGTACTAGAGCACATAGTAAGAAGGATAAAAATTAGTACAAGCGGTACCATATTAAATTTAACAACAGACAGCAGTTTATAGCTTACGCTGATGATCTAGTCACCCTAACAAGAACAAAGGAACATCTCCAAAAAATATTCCAAAAGTTTGAAGCGGAAGCAAAAAGGTATGGATTAAGAATCAACCAAGGAAAAACACAATACATGGTAATGAAAGGAAATATAAATAAAGAGGATAACTATATAAAATTGAAAGGAGAAGGAGATGAATATGTATAAATTTAAGGAAGTATCAGAATTCGAATACCTGGGAGTGACTGTAACCAATACTGGAAGGGAAGAAAAAGAAATAGATAAAAGATTATTGAAGGGAAGTCGAGTTGTGGGTGCCTTAAACACGATATTAAAAGCAAAAAATGTATCAATAAACGCGAAAATCAGAATGTACGAAACGATAATACGGCCCACAGTGTTGTATGCGAGCGTAACGTGGGTAATGAATCAACAAGAGGAGAAGAAGATACAGATATGGGAAAGGAAGGTCCTGAGAAAGATTTTTGGAGGTATACAGATAGCAGAGAAAACCTGGAGGAGACGAACAAATGAAGAAGTAATGAGGATGTATAGGAGACCAAAAATAACGACAAAAATACGAGCCCAAAGAGTTAGGTGGCCGGGACATATTACTCGAATGCCAGAAAGTAGAAACGTCAAACGAATATTGAATGACAGAACACTGGGAAAAAGGAGACGAGGTCGCCCAAGGAAGAGATGGTTAGAGGCCGCAGAGAAGGATTTAGAAGAAATCGGGGTAAAGGACTGGAGAAAGAGTGCAGAGGACCGAAAAGAACGGAGAAATATTACCCAGAATTTAGAAGCCGTAGGCCTATAAGGCCTGTTAGCGCTGTTATATATATATATATATATATATATATATATATATATATATATATATATATATATATATAGAGGGGTCGTGTGCTAGCTCATTTGAAAGGTTCTTTAATTCTCTATTCAGTAATATAAACATTTACATAATTATTTATACAGGGTGTCCAAAAAAAGTTTTTAATTAAATTATTTGAAAAAAAAAGAGGAATGTATGTAATTTATTTAATTCAAAATACATTTTACTGTTACCCAAAAACTAAAAAATGTTTATTTCACAAATAAACATTGCTTTTCGATTAAATTCAGTGTTCAAGCCAACTCCCGCCAGCCACCTGCCTCTTGGAAGTTTGAACATTTAATTTAAGCGAAAAACAATGTTTATTTGTGAAATTAACCTTGTTTTCTGATGTTTAAAAGCAGTAAAACGTATCTTGAATTAAATTAATTACATTCATTCTTCTTTTTTTGTCAAATAATTTAATTTAATAAAATTTTTTTGGACACCCTATATAAATAATTATGTAAATGTTGATATTACTGAATAGAGAATTGAAGAACCTTTCAAATGAGCTAGCACACGACCCCTATTCTCATTTAAAAAAATCATGATGGATGACGTCACTAGTAGACCATATAAGCCATAATATTATAACTTAAAAAAAATCGACCTGTTTCGAGATTTTTCCTTAAATTCGCCGGTTTACGAAAAAACGAATTTATTCCTTTCATTTGCACCATACTGTATACACATGCAACAGTGGAAAATAGTGTCACGCACGCTTAATTAGCAATTAAAAAACAAAGGAGTTTTGAATATTGTATTGCAAAAAAACTCTTCGGGATTTCATCAATAGATGTTTAAAGAATATTTACTTACCTTGGCAACATTCAAATTTTCAGTTTTTCACATAGTTTTTGAGGGTTAAAATGGCCGATTTCGCATTTTTAAATTTTTAATCGCTTATATGTCAAAGACTATTATTTAGAGAAAAGTCACTAAAGACTTTTTCTATTTGGAATGATCCAAAAAACCTAAAAAAAATTTTTCCATGCAAAAAAAATAATTTTAGGAAAAAAAAACGTTTAAAAATTTTTTGATCACCTTTTGGTCCTGGCAACATGCAAATTTGTTAAAAGGAGTCCTTTTTGAGTAAGATTTGGCAAAAAATCCGAATCAGAATATTTTTCCTAGCAGATGCGCAGTGGCTTTCTGGACTATTAGTAACTAATTTTATTGCAAAAGAGGTTTCTGGGATAAGCAAATAGAATAGTTTTTAAACTAATTAAATCGTTATTCTAAAATTTTGAGGGTTTGTTAAGTATTCCAATACCCAACTTTGGATGAAATAACAAAGTTCTAGGTTATTTTAATAACAGTTATTAACAAACAACAATTTTGTGTTATTTTGCAGTTTGCGAAACAAAAAATTGATTTTTAACTTTCACAAATCACAATTTTGAATCTTTTCCAATGTCATAAAAAATCAAATTCTGTAATTTGATGTTGACTATTTAGTTTTTAATGGGGTGCAAAAAATAAAAAAAAATTAAAGAATGACTCGAAACTATTGGCAGAAAATAGGTAAGTTTTCTTCCTGTAGGTTTACAATAACTAAAAAAAGTTGTCAGATACCTGGAATATTCATTTCCCTGAAGTATCGTCCAAAGCAGTGGGCGGTAAACTTTTTAGCCAAAGAGCCAAATATGAACATTACAACAATTAAAAAAAAATTGGGAGCCAAAGCTGCTTGTTCAGCAAACTTTTATTACACTAAATAAAACTAAAGGGTCTAAATAGTCGGTTAAGATAGTGAAAAATGCTCCCAGCGATATTCTAGAAATAAAAAAAACCAAATGTTCTACATCAAAAGGCATTCGACCAAAAATTTTTTTAAACCCCTAGCCCCATCCATAACCCCCCAAAAAATTAAAACGTAGAAACGTAGACTTCTATTTTCTTTCGTTTTGTAAGGTTTCATTTCCTGCAACTCTATTTTTTTTCAAAATTATTGGAGCAAAATCCAGTTTTTTAAATGTTGATATATAACCGAACAAGGAATCAAATAGACTACATCCTAATAAGATCAAGATGGAAGTCGTCGTCCATCAACTGTAAAACATATCCTGGCGCAGACTGTGGAAGCGATCATCAACTCCTGGTATTGAACGTTCGACTTCGTTTCAAAGTCCCCAAAAAACACCCCAGAGAAAAGTCATGTCTCTAAGTCCATAAAAAATCAATGACTTCCAACAAAACCTAGAAGATGCTCTTTCTTTAGACCAAGTAGATAATGACCCTGAGAGCACTTGGATCTATCTCAAAGATAAGGTAATCGAGGCTGCAAAAGACTGTGAGGCAGCGGTTTCCACTGGCCGTAAGCCATGGATATCCGATAATACGTGGACTGTGATTCAACGCAGAAAAGAACATAAAACTAGATACGGAACAAACGATGAATACAGAGCGTTATCGAGAGAAATCAGAAAACAGTGCCGCAAAGATAAAGCTGATTACATCTCTCAAATATGCAGAGAGATAGATGAACATGGTTGTCGAAATGAACCGAGGGACTTATTCCAGAAGATCAAACTCCTTACCAGAGAATTTAAACCTCAAATGTGGTCTGTAATAGATAAGGAAGGTAATTTAAAGACCGATACTGATGAACTATTGGAAACATGGCGAAACTACTGTGGCGAGCTATATAAAAATAACGAGGTATCAGCAGAAAATCAGTGGCCTTCTGACTACCCTAGAGAACCTACTGTCTTACTCGCTGAAGTCAAAGATGCAATTAAATCACTAAAGAGAAATAAATCCCCAGGCATTGATTCAATACCATGTGAAATACTACAGTTACTAGGTGACAAAGGATTACATATCATCCATTCTATCTGTGTCGCTGTTTGGAATTCAGGTAAATGGCCATCTGATTGGTGTACCTCAATTTATATCCCACTACACAAAAAAGGAACTACTACCAGATGTGAAAACTACCGCACACTGTCACTAATAACACATGCTAGTAAAATCTTGTTGCATATCATAAAAAACAGATTAAAAACCTATCTACATTACCAAATACCTCAGGAACCAGCGGGGTTTGTAAAGGGTAAAGGTACAAGGAAACAAATCCTGAACCTGAGACAACTCATTGAAAAGTCTAGAGAATTTCAAGTACCTATGATTATATGCTTCGTTGACTAACAAAAGGCATTTGATTGTGTAAGCTGGATAAATCTGTGGTCAATTTTAATAGAAATGGGCGCACCAATGCACCTGGTGACACTTATTAAAAATCTGTACCAGTCTAATATAGCGACAGTACAACTAGATCAGAAGTTCTCAAACCAATTCAAGACCGAGACAGGTGTTAGACAAGGATGCGTGTTGTCACCTGACTTATTTAACATTTATGGTGAACATGCCATGAGGATGGTTTTAGAAGGATGGGACGGTGGAGTAACAGTAGCCGGTAGAAAAATCTCCAATTTAAGATTTGCTGATAACACTACACTTATAGCAGCAAATGAGCAAGAAATGTTTGATCCTCTGCGAAAAGTTGAGTACGAAAGCAATAAAGTTGGTCTGAAAATCAATAAAGCTAAGACAAAAATAATGGTGGTCGACAGATTTGACACTATTCAACTGACTAACATATTACAGGAATACCAGATAGTAAACACCTTTGTCTATCTCGGGTCTAGTATAACTAACGATGGTAACTGTGAAGCAGAAGTTCGGAGACGTATTGGTATGGCAAAAAATGCGATGAGTCGCCTAACTAAACTTTGGAAAGACAGATCTCTCTTTCAAAATATCAAGATGAGACTGGTAAATGCCCTTGTATTCTCAATATTTCTATACGGAGCAGAAACTTGGATTCTTCGCGCATGCGAGCGCCAAAAAATTGATGCCTTTGATATGTGGTGCTGGAGAAGAATGCTGCGCATACCTTGGACAGCTCATAGGACAAACGTTTCCATTCTAAACCAACTCAATATTAAAAAAAGGCTGTCCACAATATGTCTGCAACGAATTCTACAATTCTTTGGTCACGTGGTTCGCAGAGGTGACGACAGTTTGGAGAGATTAATTGTTTCTGGAAACGTTCCGGGGAGAAGATCAAGAGGACGATCACCAACTAGATGGTCTGACCAAATAAAGCATTCAGCTGGAAACTCATTCTGCGAAGCTCTTAGAGCAGCTGAAGATAGAGACCAATGGAGAAACATTGTTAGGAATATTGGAAGAAATCACGATCCTCAGTAATGGGGAAACGACAGGAGAGAGAGAGATATAACCGAAAAGGGAGAGAACAACAAACGTGGGCTTTTTCAGCTGATCATAAGAATCAGGAATACTATTCCAAGAGTTGAAAATTATCCTTCCTTCTCCAGGTCCTTCAAAGCAGACCACTTGGGTTGTGAACATTTTGGTCTCCAATATTTCCAATTCAACACAAAGATGTTCGAATTTAGAGTGCCATACCTCCCCGTTCTTAAATCCAGAACTTGTATTTCAAAGCTATTAATGCCAATTTCAAAAGAAGAAAATTTCAACTTGCTTATCGTAGCATTAAGACGATTTTTTACAAATGCTAAAGTTTGTAAGTTTGATAAAAGCTAATTTATCAGAATAAGATGTAGGTAATGATTTTCCTACCAAGTTTATTGTAAATGAAAATATTATTGCGCTTATAAGGGCCAAAGAATACTTGTTAAAATAATGGGACATCTTGGGTAATAAAGCACCCTATGTAACGCACAGCTGAATGTGGCTGAATTTTTATGTTTGTGGGTCGCAGTGTTGCCATGCTGTTTTCTATATATTTCTTTCATAATTTCAATCAATGTTAAATGTACCTACAAGAATAATAGAATAATAACGTTTACTTCTCCGTCATTATACTAGGTAAAATGACAAATGAGGTGTCAAATGAAAGCTTATATTTCAAGGATAGTACTAAATGTGAGAAATTAGACCTAGATTGTCTGTCCCTCAAAAAATAAGCGTTATATTGGGGATTTCTAATGTTGACATTAAAAGTTGCACTATTTATTTTCTATAAAACAGTTTGATCTAAAACTTACCAGAAAACTTCTTTGTACTCTTTAATTTAAAATAAATGTGATTGAGAAGCTAAATTTTAAACTTCGTCACACAACTTTTGCGATTAAACTTTGCAATGCACAAATCCGCACCTTTTTCTTTGAAAAATTCATAACCTTTATCATGATAAGAATAAAAACTTAAGGCAGATACCTTTGTCTTCAGAAAGGTTACAGCTATATAGTGTAAAAATTTCAGAAAAAAATATTAAAATGGAACAGAGTTGTAGCGAGGTAAACGCAAAAAAACGTGATTTCTTTTTTTTTTATTTTTAGGTTAAAATTGCGATTTTGACAATGTTCCCCCACATAAAATTCAAAATAAACTTCATTTTCGTTTTCAGCACCCTCGAAAATATAAAGTATGAATAAAATTAGCCATTCATCCCTCTGTGGTCAGTATCTCGAAAACTAAGCGCTTTTTTGAGGGTGTCACGCTCGTGTATAATATCACAAAAATTGTAACGTGATAATATGAAAAAATAGAGGATACGGCAACGATGTCACAAGTGATGGTCGGATCGAACGCCAAAATCTACACAGACACATTAGGGTGCTTTAATATCCCAGATGTCCAAATAATGATGGACCTATTTGAGTTCATTACACTAACAAAGTTATATAATATGCCAGTATCTGATAATTAAATTGTCAGTTAGTTAAACAAAGTGCATTAATGTGTAATTGTAATGAAACAATTATTTATTTGGCATAATAATTGAGTAACTATCGCCGCTTCATTAGTACATGGGAATATCGAATATATAAAATTAATGCGTAATACCCGTACCCGTTGTTTTAATCATAAGCAAAACTCGGTTTAACATTTAGTCCAGAGAATTAAGGTTTTTGTCGGGACACTTAAGCAGCCAGCTTGCAAATGGATTTTTTGAATACTATATACATAATACATTATAAATACAAAAATGCCCGTCACAGTTCCGACGAGAAACTTAGTTATTAACAAATAAGGGTCAAAAATGGAAGTTTTTTCGTTTAAATCGCTACAGGTAAAAATAAGGTAATTAAATATTTTATTTATAATATTTTTCTTTTTAAAGATGAGCCAAGGTTTAAAATGGCACTTTTTGAATTTTGGTCCGATCATTTTTTGTTTCGGAAAGTGCAAAATAAGACTAACATTTCAAAAATAAAAAATGTGCTATAACTTTTGCGAAAATGGCCTTAAGACGTTCATATTGCACGAAAAGTTGAGTCAAACATTCCATATAATGCACAAAAATTTTAAGACGATTCGTCAATTAGTTTAAATTTTATTCAATTTGTTTATCGCAAAGAGCTTTTTTTCGCAATGTTATTGTTCAGAAAATAATAACGACATAGCAATTCTGTGGAAACCACATGCAAGAATAATAGTTATATTTTTAAAGTATTGAAAAAAGTCATTAAAAAGTCGTTTTTATCACTCCGAAAAAAGTTAAGTAAAATAGAGTCATTTTTGGATTCTAAACAATTTGAATACCTTTGTTAATATTGACTATAGAGTAAATCTACTTTAGGATTTCAAAAGCTGGTATTTTTATACGAATTTTCAGAAAAACAACTTTTTGCCTAGGTTAATTAGGTTCAAAGTTAGCCACTTTTATTATTTAATTCGCAGTTACTTCTATATACATAAAATTCTCCTGTAACAGTGTTAGTTACCATACTACTCCTAAACGGCTTGGCCGATTTTTATAAAATTTTACACGTTTATCCTGTAGGACGTTGAAGAGGTTTTAATCTATTTTTTATACACATAAGTTATAAGAGGGGTTGCCCCTGACATTTTTTTTTTATTTTTTTGGACGACATTATCTACCTTAATTTTATATGATGAAGAATTAAAAAATACGGACTACCCTTAATTTTCACTCTTCCATCACCAACCCCTATTTGTTAATAGCCATCTATATATTTACATCTATAAATTTCTCCTGTCACAGTGTTAGTTTCCATACTCTTCCGAGACTGCTTGACCGATTTTTATGAAATTATATATGTATATTCGGTAGGTCTTAGAATCGCTCGTAATCTATTTTTCATATTCCTGAATGATAAGGGGAATTCCCCCTAACGTTTTGTAATGTTAGTTGGGGTTGTGTGTACATAACGTACTCTATAAGACTACGAGTACATACAAATTAAAAAAATTATGATCAAAATCCATCAACAAGTTCCAGCGATATTAATCGCAGCATATGTTTGCAAAATCAGTTTCATTTTTTGAGTGCACGTATTTTAGTAATTCCCCTCCACCGACCACGAATTAATTTCGTTCGGACGCCATTTTTAAAGCTATATTAACCACTCTGTTGAGGTTCAAAGTTTACTCAAACTTTTACACATAACCTATATATCTTCAACTTCAAAATGGCTCTAGTTAGGTTGCTTAATTGTTATAAACAAAGTAGCCGCAAAAAGTGGCTAACTTTCACCGTAATTAACCTAGGCGAAAAGTTTTTCTTTGAAAATTCGTATAAAAATACCAGTTTTCAAATTCCATTGTAGGTTTAGCCTACAGTTAATATTAACAAAGTTATTCAAATTGTTTTTAAGCCAAAAATGACTCTATTTTAATAAAATGTTTTCTGAGTGATAAAAATGACTTTTTAATGATTTTTTAAAATGCTTTGAAAATATGACTATTCTTCTTTCATGTTGTTTTCACAGAATTGCTCTATCATTATTATTTTCTGAACAATAACATTGCGAAAAAAAACTTTTTGGGATAAACAATTTGAATAAAATTTAAACTAATTGACGCATCGTCTTAAAATTTTTTAAGCATTGTATGGACTATTTGACTCAACTTTTCATGCAATATGAAATTCCTAAATCCATTTTCGCAAAAGTTACAGCAATTTTTTTATTTTCGTAATTTTAGATTTATGTTGCAATATCCGAAGCAACAAATAATCGGACCAAAATTCAAAAAGCGCTATTTTAAACCTTGGCTCATATACTAAAAGAAAAATATTATAAATAAGATATTTAAGTACCCTATTTTTACCTGTAGCGATTTAAACGAAAAAACTCTCATTTTTGACCCTTATTTGTTAATACATACCTAAATTTCTCGTCCGAACTGTGACGGGCATTTTTGTATTTATAATGTATTAGGTATATAGTACCCAAAAAACCCATTTGCAACCTGGCTGCTCAAGTGTCCCGAACATGGTATATTTTTGACTTATTTCCCTGGTGTAATTTATTTATACACATAGTTTCAAGAGATATGAATCAGTCAAAATGTTCGCTATTACTATAGGGCTTTTCATCGATTGTCATTTGTTTCGAGCTTCTGTCATGTGTCACATAATATTAATATATCTACGTCATACGTCTTTGGTTTGTATCATTGATATATACCAATAACGTATGACGTAGATATATTAATATTATGTGACACATGACAGAAGCTCGAAACAAATGACTGTGAATGAAAAGCCCTATTCTCAGCAACTACTCTCAGCGGCGAATCCAGCATAGTTAAGATGGAGGGCCGATTGGCTAAATTTCTATAAAAATAAATTAATGTTTTTATAATCTTTATACAGGGTGTTTCATTTGGAAACGGAAATACTTGAATGGTGAATAGAGGTCTGTAGTCTGTAAAGGAATGGAGTACTTATTACCGTCTTCCTTACTCTGAGGTTGTAGCTATTTTACACAGTAACGCGAGTCTTATTTCAATCTTTATTACACAAAGTATAAATTTAATAGTACATACAATTTTTCCTTCGATTTCTGGTTCAGTTAGTTGGAATATCTAACTGGAATTAATACACCATTATTTATATTCTTTAAATCTTGAACAAGCGCTAAATAACTAATTTTTTATCGAGAGTAATTTTTTTTTATGTTTTAAAAAGAAAATAATTTTGAGAATTGTCGAATTGTTTTTTAAATAAAATAACATAGTAACGTGAAAAGATGCGTGTTTTAATAACGTGGCGATAATTAATAACGAGTAACGAATAATGTAACAGAAAAAGAAAATATGTGTTGGAAGTATTCCGACACAAGGTCAATGAGGCGGTTCTAGATAACTACATTTATTGCCTCACCGATTTTTATAACCGAGGGTGTTTTATCGATTTTGCACATTTCTTTCTGGACCCATAACTTTAGGACCACCTTGTATTTTTTTGATACTTGGTACACATATGTCTCATTTAGAAACGAAACCACCCAACTACTAATAAAAATCTAAGTCCGGAATAAAAAAATATAAATTCATTGTGACCTTGAAACAACACCCTGTACCTTTATTAAAATTTTCAAAAACCGTTTGCATATTTGAAAAGAGCACGAAAACTGAGTTTAAAGGTCGGCTTTAGTTTTTTTTCGTAGAAAATTTACCGACTTTAATTTTGAAATTAAATAAATTGAAATTTTTTAGAATCGCAGATTAAAAATCAGGTATTATCAACTTTTAATAATAAATTATTAAAGAGTACATGTAACTAAATACTCATTTCAAAAAATAATCAATACTTATTTACTACATTGGAACAACCCACACACTAATCACAACAAAAATCCAGGCCAGAATACTTTCTGTCTCAAAATATAGTGATTAACCGCTTGAGTTCTATGTGGGCGGGCGTTCTATAAGACATGTTAACCGTAGACAAGGCAGTCGATCAGTGGTCTATCTATCTCTTTTTACTAAGCGATACCGCTCATATGACGGACAAAGATGGCTAGACCACTCAAAATGAATATTGACCAATGGCATCCTAGATATCGGCGTTACACCTCGATGCACAGAGCAGCCCATAGCTAGCCTAATCTACAGGTTGTTATATCTATGGTTATCATCCATAAATACAAAATTTTTACTCAAAGCTCTTCTCCATAATCTGACATGAGGTTCTAAAACTCGTGTGATATACCTTTGTGCTGTTAAATACTCATCAATAACCACCTGCCATAATACCTGTCCAACAAATAACATTGCCACCAGCGACAGGAAGTACTAGTTGTGCAGTTTTTGCTGGTTCTCGCAAAACACGGATTAGCCGACTATCACTATTTAAACATATTTCGGTCTCTTCTGAAAAAGCACAAAATTCCAAAACTTGAGCTCATTTGAGGCGGTGGAAACATGTCTAGGTTGTAGCTGAGGAACTCTTATTGGTAGATGACTCCTGATTGTAAAATTCTTTGTTTAGTCCACAGCACATCGTTCTTTTTGGAAGATGATTACAAAAGTCTCAAAAATGGTCTTAACTGCTTTGTTTAAGTGAGTCTACCACTTTCTGAAAAGTTTTAGAGCGCTGGTTGGACGCGTTTCCGCGTCCCGCGTCATTAACATATTTACGTTGTCGGACAAAAGATCGACAATCTTTATTAATTAAATATTAGTACTTTAAATTGAAAATTAAGAGTTTTGTAATAACAAAATCGTAGTCACTCTAGCTCAGTGGTTTTGTTGTTACAACAAAACTCCTAATTTTCAATTGAAAGTACTTATATTTAATTAATAAAGATTGTCGATCTCTTGTCCAACAAGTTTATAGCCGCGTTTCGTTAGTCCGACAACGTAAATATGTTAATGACTGGGACGCGGAAACGCGTCCAACCTGCATTCTGAAATTTTTTAGAAAGTGGTAGACTCGCTCAAACGAAGTAGTTAAGACCATTTTTAAGATTTTTGTAATCATCTGAAAAAGACAAGAAGAAGAAGAAGTAATCATCTTCCAAAAAGGACGATGCACTGTGGACTATTCTTATTGTAGTCAACGATACTCTGATTCCTCCGGCATACCTGCAGAGCCTATTTTATTTCAAATCAGGCCCAAGGCACTACAGAATTTTCGGGCCCCTAAATATAATTTAATAATAATAACGACGGGTTTTTGACAAAACATCGTAAGCATCAATTTTCCGAAAATGGGATTTTTATCTTAAATGGTTTCTTACGATATTTTACAGCTGATTCAAAATTATTTTTCCCATAATAACATCCTAAGTGTCTAAAATTGAATTTAGTTTTTATCGTAACCGCCGCATTTCAACCTCATTTTGTGCCTTTGGTATCGTAAACGGCAAGGTAGTACCTACCGACAGATGATAGTAAACGCCATAAATATTGTCGGTTACGTTTGCATATTTTGCCGCTTAGGATAAGATTAAATGACCAAAATGACCGTTAGGATTACTCAGTAATATCTTAAATGTATTAGAACTCAGCGCAAATTTTATTTCGCTAGAACAATTTAAAACGAAAATAGTGGGAGTTTTGATAGACCATCTTATTCAATAGATGCGGTAAGTTTTTAATAGTTCTTTTATGGTTTATTGTCTTTTTAATAGAATTTTAAGTCTAATTTACTAATTTGGTAGTGTTATCTATGTTTTTTAGTTGTTCTTGTGCAAATATTATAAATATTACATTTGCAACTAAAATATATCAACTTGTAGTAAGTTCACTGAAACCTGAAACAAATGTAGGTAAGTCAATATAGAACGAATATTAAAACATAGTTTTTAATTCCAAACAACTTTTTTATTAACAATTTTCGATATTGTGAAATATAAAGCTACTTTACTCTTGAACAAGATTCATATTTTTTGACATACCTCGTATGAAATTAATCGGACATCGCACACATCTTATGGAAAATATAATGTCACTCAAATTCAATAAAATTTATACGAATAGATTCGTTTTAAATTAACGGTCAAATCTTATCATTGCGCCAACTCTTAATTATGATTAATTACGGCGCAAATTGCAATTAAAGTTTATCGAAATCACATTTTTGGAGTCAGTAAAAGTGTCAGTTACAATCACTATTGCTCTGGGTGCTATTTAAAAGAGCTTAAACCCCGCTGGGCCTAAGCGGATTAGTGAAACTAATCCGCTGATTTATGGAGTACCTACAATTTGGGTATTTTAAAATATTTTTTCTCTCTCTAACTTATGTACGTACCCATTTGATTTCAGATTTGTTTATATCAATTTCTGCTCTTATTATTGAAAATATAGAGTTGGCGCAATGATAAGATTTGACCGTTAATTTAAAACGAATCTATTCGTATAAATTTTATTGAATTTGAGTGACATTATATTTTCCATAAGATGTGTGCGATGTCCATTTAATATCTGATAGTTTTTTTTTTAAATTTGATAATAAAAAGTTATCAGTTGGTTTCAAGTTACGCAGACATACTGTATAAGAGCTCAAAAAATTACATTTATAATTTTTTTAGCGTGTTATTAAATGTATTTTAGGTAAGTTGTACAGAAAAGGACTTTGTACAAACGTTTTTTAATTGATATTTTTGGGTTACTGTATTATATTTTTTTATCATTCTTAATTTTCTCAAAAAGAAGTTGTTTATTTCATGTTTAAATCAAAATAGTTTAGTGCATTTTAAAGATTACATCTTAAGATTTAAAAAACACCTAGAAAATTGTAATATCTGTCCAAACTTGAGTAATAACCTCTTAAAGTGGTAGTAATTCTGTAAAACTACGAAGTTTTCAAAAATTACATTTTTTGGGACGTTGTATCATTTTAATTAAATTTTTGAGATTTTTTTGAATATAACATTATTTTCAAGTATATTCAAATGGGAAATAAGCCACAATTTTACCTAAAAATGATTTTATTAACGTTTCGACGCCCAAGTCGGGTGTCGTTGTCAAAATACAAAATAATACTAAATAAACAAAAATGTTGTTGCTTAGTAAAAAATTCTTCTAATAATTTATTTAATCTGTCTCATTTATATCGGCAATTCAGACACGTATTATACATTTTAAAGTAGACGACTTTAAAATGATATTGCCAATATTGATGAGTTGCCATGATATATAGATGATATTTTGACATAAACAGTTTATTTACAAATGTGCCATTAGATAAAACTTTAAACATAATCAAAACGAAATTAGAAAATGATAATACATTAACAACTAGGACAAGACTAAATGTATCAGCTATAATGGAGTTATTGACATTATGTACTAATAATACCTATTTTCAACTAAATAATGAATTCTATAAACAAAATTTTGGTCTCGCAATGGGCTCTTCTTTATCTCCATTATTGGCTAATATATTTATGGAGGATTTCGAAACTAATATCATTTCTAAACAAAATTTAAAACCCACAGTATGGTGGAGATATGTAGATGATGTGTTTTCCATATGGCCTCATAGATCGGAATTGTTGGATACGTTCCTGAATATTATAAACGATCAAGAAGAGACAATAAAGTTTACAATGGAAAAGGAATACAATAACACCCTACCTTTCCTCGATGTTTTGGTGTCAAAGAAGGATACTGGATATGAGACTCAAGTGTATAGAAAACCAACACACACCAACAGATATCTCAATTACAAATCAAATCATAACATCAACGTTAAAAAGGGAATCATTCAATCCTTATATGATAGAGCCAAAATTACTTGTTCTAACGAAAATTCATTTTTAGAAGAAAAACAACATCTGTTTTATTAAAAAATGATTATCCCATATCGTTTATAAATAAGGAATTGTCAAGATTGGATCGAATGGAACAGAACAACTTAGAACGGGATCCTACAATATTCACAAGAAATAATACGAGGAAAATATCAATACCATATGTAAAAGGACTATCCGAGAAACTTAAAACAATAGGAAATAAATTCAACATATCAACAACATTCAAAACAACAAACACATTGAGATCTATTCTATCTAAAACTAAACCCAACAGTGAACAAGAAAGAACAAAAAATTGTATTTATAAAATACCTTGTGAATGCGAACAATTTTATATAGGTGAAACGTCAAGACCATTAGACGTTAGAGTAAATGAACATCAGTATTATATAAAAAATAGAGAATTTGATAGATCTCAAATATGTCAACACGCATGGGATAATGAACATAGAGTTCAGTGGAGAGATTCAAGTATAGTCCTAAAAGAAGCAGATAGTAAAAAGAGACAAATCAAAGAAGCGGCTCTAATTATGCTAAATGAAACCAATTGTGTCGCAAATTCCTCGGTAGAATGCAGTAGGATGTGGTTACCCATATTAAAGGAGGAAGTCAATAGAAAGAAAATACCACAATTAGTAAATCAGTAACATATCGAGTACATATTTAGTATTTTAGTATTATTTAAAATTTAAAATATCAAGTCAGAATTTGGTATTAGTTTTGAGAGTAAACTAAATGTAAACCCAAATACTTACGATGTCGGGATAGTATCACCAGGTTTTTCCTGGTTTTCCCTCGTGATTTACTATGGAATCTCTAACGCGAGAATTTCAGTGCCACCGTTGCATTTGGTTGTCTTTTTAAAGACAGATCACATGCTATGATTTTTTGTGGCGGATATTCTTGAGTTGGGATTGATTTCATGTAATCGAATCAACTATCTTTTAGTAAAGTCGTCCCAGGAACGCAACTCATCAATATTGGCAATATCATTTTAAAGTCGTCTACTTTAAAATGTATACGTGTCTGAATTGCCGATATAAATGAGTCAGATTAAATAAATTATTAGAAGAATTTTTTACTAAGCAACAACATTTTTGTTTATTTAGTATTATTTTGTATTTTGACAACGACACCCGACTTGGGCGTCGAAACGTTAATAAAATCATTTTTAGGTAAAATTGTGGCTTATTTCCCATTTGAATATACTTGATTATAAAAATGCCACAAGAAAATAGCTTCAGAACAACAATAACATTATTTAGCACAGCGTCACAGAGTATCACAGATTAATATACGTATTAAATTTTATTTTTATTTGTCGATTTTTATTATTAATAATATTTTTTCTGTTAAGATACTTAGTTATTTATGAATATTAATTTATAGATTGATACCTTGAAACTATCGTATGTTTATCTTAAGCGACAACCTTCAACTAAAATTTACACAGACAAGGTCTAACAAAGTATCGTATGTTACATAATTTAATAAAAGAATGTTATACCTATTACAGTTTTTTTCTTAAATTAATATTTTTTTTCTGTACTAATTTATCATAGTTTCAAAATTTTAATTATATTAACCAAAAAGTCGGTAGAAGAAAAAGTCGTCCCCTGTAAAATGTGCGTTTTATCGGATATGATGTTTTGTCAACAACCCATCGATAATATATTTTTTAAATGTATTAATTATTTAATTGAAATATAGTTGCACAATAAAATAAAATTTTTATTGACAATAAATAAAATTTATATTTAAACAATTAAACATTGTTTAAGGGGATAGGCACAAACTTTCGGCTTCAATGTTATTTAAATGCATTCGTTTTTTTCGAAGCCTGAGAAAACTAATAAAAGTATTTTTAAAAAAATTTAAACGCGGAATGAAAGATTACGTTACTACCGAGGGCCGAAAGTCCCTGAAATCTTCGATAATGCTTATTTTAATAAGTTACAGGGGTGAAAAAAAGAAAATTTAGTGTGATTTTTAATTTTAAATACGTATCTTATTCAAAAGAAACTTTTTATTTATTCTAAGGGTCATTCGGCCCTTGGTAATAATGTAATCTTTCATTCTGCGGCTAAATTTTTTTAAAATATTAATTAGTTTTTTGAGGATTCGAAAAAATTAATGCATTTAAAGAGCATTGAAGCCGAAAGCTTGCGCCTATCCACTTAATTATAATTCTTATGGTTATCATTTATCACTGCCTGTTCGTAAAATGAAAAAATTTTGAAAATTTGTTTTGTTATTGTAATAAACATGTTTTGTTTGGTAATCTTTCCGGGCCCATTCAAATACGGGCCCGAGGCAGGTGCCTCACGTGCCTAGTGGTAAAATAGGCCCTGCATACCTGAACTCTCTTTGGGGGGCTGGTATAGACATAGAAGAATTTCTTCAAATGGAACTCCTGACATATATATTCTGTTGCTCATTGGTAACTCGGGGTCTACTAGAGCGATTTCTATTCTGTATCGAATTTGACTTCAGAGACCTATTCCATATCCGTGAGATATCACTCAGTGAAACACTCTTACTCTTTCCGCCGCGAACCGCAGTGAATGGCCTTTTCCAATTAAAGCGGTAATTCTTCAACTCATAGATTAAATTACGATTAATTATAAATCACGTTTCCACAAATTTTACCAAAATCAATTTTTCAAATGTTTACACCTTGGCACAACCATATCAATTAAATGGGTACCTATTTAAATAAAATAAAAAATCAAAAAGGTGTATTTTATATTAAAAATGCCTATTAAACATGCTATTGATATGGTAAAAGAAACACTTAAAGTACAGAGCTAAATTCGAATTCAAAACGCACTAACAGATGCAATACATGTTAGAACGGGCCTACGACAGGGAGATGCCCTATCCTGTATTCTATTCAACATCACATTAGAGAAAATAATTACAGAGTCAAAAGTCAACACCAGAGGAACAATAATAACAAAAAGTGTACAAGTATTGGCATTTGAAGATGATGTTGATATCATAGCTAGAAGCAAAAGAGAAATGATAGAAGCATTTAATGCGATAGAAAGAGCGGCACAAAACAGTGGCCTAAATATTAATGAAATAAAAATCAAATACATGAAGGCCAGCAAATCGACAGGCCAAAGAAACCTACAGAATCTGACAATAGGAGACTATAACATCGAAAGCGTAAAAATTTTTACATATCTAGGTTCACTAGTCACCGCAGATAACAATGTCAGCGAAGAAGTCAAGAGAAGAATACATATTGCTAATAAAACATATAATGGACTAATTAAACATCTAAGATCTAACAACATCACGAGAAAAACCAAATGCAAAATATACAAATCCCTGATAAAACCGGTCCTTATATATGGATCAGAGACATGGACACTGTCGAAAAGCGATGAGAACTTATTAGGTACGTTTGAACGAAAAATCCTCAGACACATATATAAGGGGGTGAAAGAAAATGACGTATGGCGCAGAAGATATAATTTTGAACTATACGCAGCATACAACGAACCCGACGTCATAACATCCATAAAGATCGGACGTCTGCGCTGGATGGGCCATGTTGAACGGATGTTGGAGACCGAAACACCAAAACATATAATGGGGCAAGTACCAGTAGGGAGAAGGTCAAAGGGAAGACCCAAACTTAGATACATGGAACAAGTGGAACAAGATCTGAAAACACTTGAGATTACCCACTGGAAGAACAAAGCAAGGAACAGAACAGAATGGAGGAAAATCCTAGAACAGGCCAGGACTCAAAAAGGGTTGTCGAGCTACTGATGATAATGTTGATTAAACATGAGATAAATATGCGATAATTTATAAAAGTGTAAAAATCGTGAATACGAGGGGTCATGCATAACTTGTGAAACTATGTGTATAATAGTAATATTTTCTTTTTTAATTTTCCATCGACTGGCCTTAAACCGAGATTTTCGTCTATATGTTTTGAACTGTAGTATTCCACTTCTTAGTCTTATATGTATAAAGTCGCAACATTATAATGGTAATATACAAATTAAAAAGTAGAAAAATATAAATTTGATGTACCTACCCCTTATTTCTTTTAAAACTAATACTAGAAATTGCTTCTGCTCGACTTTTACCATTTGGGTTAGTAGATACATATGCATATGAATGTGAGCCGCCACCACTAGATAGAGAGCAGATACAATACCATATTTATTCACTAGAGAAATAATATGTTAATATTCCCTTAATATTTAAACGACTTGAGTTTATGGTAGGGATAATGATAATTTTATACACTGGCTACAAACATAAAAAAATATTGAAAAAGACTGTTTTTTTTATTTAATTGATCAGGTATCAACAAGTATCAATATCAAAGTTGATCAGCTGATAGAATTCCGCCGTTTCTGAAATTGTTGATATATTTGTCTATAATTGACAGTTGTGATATTAAGTTGGTTCTACTGCTTGTGTATGATTAAAATATTAAGACATGCAAATTACATCTATTGCCAGAGGCGTACGACAGGGGAAAGCGAATGGTTGACATTCCCAAATTCTACACCACTGGCGGAATTACCATTTTATCGCAATTTTTTCATTCTCCAATACTTTTTGTGTAAATAATATAATCTTCTTTGGTAACGATAAAGTCATTAGTTTTCGAGATATTTAAAGTTAAAAATGAAACGTTATTTTCCGTTTCATTTTTAACTTCAAATATCTCGAAAACTAACAACTTTATCGTTACCAACGAACAGTATAATTTTTACAAAGAAAGTATTGCAGAATTGAAAAATTGCGCTAAAATAGTAATTCCCCAGTGGTGTAGAATTTGGTAAGGGTCAACCATTTACTATCCCCTGTCGTACTCTCCTGGTAATAGCTAGAAACGTTTATTTATCATATAGTCTAGGCGCCAGAGGGGTCACCGTGTCATATTCAATTCTGATGGACAAACTCAACGGTTTCTTATGAATTTTTGGCTGCTGATTACGAATTTCGAGGGGGATTTCGACCCGAACGGTCAAAAAAGTGTTATAAACAATTTAATTGTTTATAAATTGTTTATAAGGCTCTGGCTCATAAACTAAAAGAGATGAAAAAAAAATGTTTCAAATAAAATTTGTTCCTTAATAAAAAACCAAGAAAAAACCGTTTACTAAACTTAAATCTAACAATTATAACTCAAGATATTGTAAAATTAGTGCACAATGCAAATTGCAAAATAAGTATTTTTCGAAGCTTTATCGATCGTAACTCGGCTTCTGCGCATGCAAATGAGTCTTAGAAGGTGTCGCTTTAAAGCTTAATTAACAGGCTTCCAAACAAAATTTGTTAAATTACTTGATCTTCATTTGTTTTAAAGTTATACCCGTTTGAAATTACAATTTTCTTAAAAAAATTGTACCTTCATTTGTTTATAAGGGTTTCAAGTAAATTTGAGCTATAAACATTTATACTTTAATGAACAATAATGATAGAAAAACTCAAAAGGAACAATTTGAGGTTATGAAAATGTTCATAAGTTTATTTTTGGCCAAGATGTCGATATTTTAATGGCGCGCGCTATGAGGCGCAAGATCGGCTCATTGCGTTAAGGTTCACGCGCTAACTTCTCGATGCAAATTATAATTTCTATGTATACATACCGTTATCTTCATTTTTCATTTTTGAAGATCCTAATAAAATTTTATCATATAATTCTTATAATTAAATCATCATACTGTACCTCGTAACACCTTTCATTCTATTTACTTTGTCTTCTATTTTTTGCACTAAATGAGAAAAAAAAACATTAAAGACTAATATTTCAGAAGTATAACTGAAAAGTGGGTTGATATTATTTATTAGTACTATTTTTACAAACATTTTTTTCATGCATCTGCAAATCTGCATAGAGATATACAGGGAATATAAGCTTTTTTACATCTGCATAAGTTCTTAGCCAAATTTTAACAGTTACATGGTGGTACAAGTCTGTTCTTGTAGGCAGTAAAACTAAAACTTTTTGAGGCTTCAGAGTCTAATTATCTATATGATATCCATATAAAGTGGATCTAGTTCTTTTGCAGCATCATCAAGGCCCGTCAATTATTGTGTGTATGCCGCCACATCATAAATTCTCGTTTTATATGCAATGATGATGCTGCAAAAGAACTCGATCCATTTTTATATGGATATCACATATTGGCTCATTTGCTTGCGTAGAAGCCGAGTTACGATCGATAAAGCGTCGAAGAATACACACTTACTTGACTGTGAGCCAATCTTGCGCCTCATAGCGCGCCATTAAAATATCGACATCTTAGCCAAAAATAAACTTACGAACATTTTCGTAAGCTCAAATTGTTCCATTTGAGTTGTTTTATCATTATTGTTAATTAAAGTATAAATGTTTCTAGCTCAAGTTTGCTTGAAACCTTTATAAACAAATTAATGTTTAATTTTTTTGAGAAAATTATAATTTCAAACGGGTATAACTTTAAAACAAATGAAGATCAGATAATTTAACAAACTTTGTTTGGAAGCATCTTAATTAAGCTTTAAAAGGACACCTTATAGGGCTCATTTGCATGCGCAGAAGCCGAGTTATGATCGATAAAGCTTCGAAAAATACTTATTTTGCAATTTGAAATTTGCATTGTGCACTAATTTTACAATATCTTGAGTTC
Organism: Diabrotica virgifera virgifera; assembly: GCF_917563875.1. NCBI lineage: Eukaryota > Metazoa > Arthropoda > Insecta > Coleoptera > Chrysomelidae > Diabrotica > Diabrotica virgifera. The sequence continues at coordinate 6,077,944 of NC_065452.1, read as the reverse complement.
TGATTGTCGGATTTAAGTTTAGTAAACGGTTCTTTCTTTGTTTTTTATTAAGGAACAATTTTTATTTGAAACATTTTTTTCTATTTCTTTTAGTTTATGAGCCAGAGCATTATAAACAATTTATAAACAATTAAATTGTTTATAACAATTTTTTGACCACTCGAATCGAAATCCCCCTCGAAATTCGTAATCAGCAGCCAAAAATCCATAAGAAACCGTTGAGTTTGTTCATCAGAATTGAAAATGACACGGTGACCTCTATTTGGCGCCTAGACTAATAATTACGTAGGGTGTATAGTCGCCACACTTTCTGCCAAGTATGATAAGGATATGTAGAATAGTTTTAAAGTACTAGGTAAATAGTTTGTAACTTTTGACAACAGATAAGAGAACAAGTCTTGATCAAATTAAAAGCGACGTTGCCCGTTTTCTAAAAAGTTTTAAAAAACCAAGAAAGGAAATCAATCAATTAATAATAAACTAAATAAACAATATTTCGAAGAAAAAAGAATTTTTAATATATTTAAAATCATACTCAATTATTGCTTGAGAAGTTCTAGAGCTTCTGACGGAACGACCGGGGAATTAAAGCTTACCGGTTGCTATAATATAGAGTAAAAACACATAAAAAAAAAATAAAAATGGTGAATAGCGACGAAAACAAAATAGATCAGCTTTTAAAAATGATGCAATATTTAACAGATGAAACACAACAACTAACAACGGAGGTAAAAGGAATAAAAGAAGAACAACGAGAATATAGAAATGACCTAAGAGAATTAAAAAAAGAAATAAATGAATTCAAACAAAGTAACCAACAACTTAAAAAAAAAGATGAAATGAAACAGGAACTAAAGATAGTGAAAATGAAGGTAGAACAGTTCGAGAAAGAGAGAAAAGCTAACAATGGATACAAATCTACCAGTCCAGGGTCTAAAATAGTAATTCCCCAGTGGTGTAGAATTTGGGAAGGGTCAACCATTCACTATCCCCTGTCGTACTCTCCTGGTAATAGCTAGAAACGTTTATTTATCATAATTTCGTAGGGTGTATAGTCGCCACACTTTCTGTCAAGTATGATAAGGATATGTCGAATAGTTTTAAAGTACTAGGTAAATAGTAAATAGTTTTTAAATTTTTTAATTAAACACCTTGTAACTCTGTAACATTTACCCTGTAACATTTTATTTAATTGATTTGGGTTAAATCTTAATATTTTGGGGTCTAGAATCTATAATTTAGTGATTGGGCATTCTTAATGAAACACCCTGTCTTCTTTACCTGCCATCTCCGTGACGAAGGTTGACAATCATCATTGCTATTCTAACTTTTTACACTACAGCCCGAAAGAGTTTAGTTGAGCTGCATCCAAACCATTCTCTAAGGTTTCTCAGCCAGAACATTTTCCTTCTAACAATGCTGCGCCTTCCTTGAAGCTTTCCATACGTTATTAATTTTAGGAGTTCATATCTATCACCACGTGTTATATGATCCAAATATTGAAGTTTTCTTATTGTGATGGAATCCAGTATCTCTCTGCCGTTCTTTATTCTTCGTAGTACATCTTCATTTACTATTCTGTCTGTCCAGGAGATTCTCAGCATTCTTCGATTTGTCCATATTTCAAATGCCTCCAATCTATTGAGACAAGAGTCCATATCTTCACACTATACAAAAGAACAGAAAATACATAACACTTTAGTACTCGTTTTCTAAGATTTAGGCTGAGGTCTCTACTACATAATATTTGTTTCATGGTGTTGAATGCACTTCTAGCCTTTTCTATTCTTACTCTGATTTCTTTGGTATAATCATTTGTTTCATTATTATTTGTCCCTAAATATAATTCTGAACTTGTTCTATCGTCTTATTATTTACGTGTAGATTGATGTTTCTATAATTTTTCTTTGATATAACCATGTATTTTGTTTTCTTTGTGTTTAGTGACAGACCAAATTCTTCACTCGTTGCAACAATCTTATCTAAAATTCTGTGTAGATCTGTAATATTTTCTCGTATTAGTATTGTATCATCAGAATATCTAATTTCACATATGGCTAGGCCATTTATTTTTATGCCTGCTTCTTCATCTTCTAATGCTTTTTTGAATATTGCATGTTTCAATACACAACTATAAAACACCCTGTATAATACTGCTAGTATCATCCACATGCCAATATGAAATAACTGATATAATAAAATAAAAAAATTATATTTTACAAAACAACAAAAGAAGGATCGATTAACTCAATGAAAAATGTGCCATGAATTCCTGCAGAGGGAGATCAAGATATTCTCCACTTACCATATTTTACAGAATGATAGATATCAATTTGGTAAATTGTTATATTTATAATACCCCAGACTTTCCGAGATAAATTGGACTTTAAATTGGCAACATTCGAGATAAAACGCAGGATTAAGAATTCTCGCTCAAATCGTTAAGTTGAAATACGTATAGAATAGTAGTCCAGGGTAATAAGGTTTTTTTCCACCTACCTCTACCGAAAGCATACTTTTCCGGACCTGATTGTAGGGAGCAAAGTTGTACTTTTCATCCCTAGGGAGGAAAAGTAAAAGTGACGTCATGGTATTTCATTTATGAAATATAACTTATTGACTCCCTGTACAATATCTATTTTCTATTACGAAAGTATCTATACACTTTAACGTTTATTTATAAAATCATACAGAAGTAAAAACTTCGTTTGTACAATGGTATAAAAAAGTTTATTAAAAACCATTAAAAGTCATCCAAAAGAATTCGCAAAACGTTTTCGATCTAGATCAGATCATCTTCAGTGCGTTCTCCTTAGTACATGAAACTAGCAACCCTACGAAATTGGTAACATTGAGAAATATGGTTTACATGATACCTATATAATATTTATAGCGACTCCAAGTCGATGTTAAAAGATTAAATGTGTTAGGAGTGCTCAAAGGGCAACATGGTTCCCTGCTCGATAAAAACTTGTGGTTTTTGCCAGTTCAATGGACACAGACCAACATGGTTCCCTGCTCGATAAAAACTTGTGGTTTTTGCCAGTTCAATGGACAGAGACCATGGACACAGGCCAACTTCAGGTTGGTCTGTGTCCATTGAACTGGCAAGAGCCACAAGTTTTTATCGAGCAGGGAACCACATTGCCCTTTGAGCACTCCTAACACATTTAATCTTTTAACATCGACTTGGAGTCGCTATAAATATTATATAGGTATCATGTAAACCATAGGTTCTCAAACTTATTTTGTCTGCCGCCCACATCGAAAATTAATTATTTTCTAGCGCCCCCCATTTTTTTTTACTTTACTACATCTTAAGAATCACAATCGCAGTCATTATTTTAATAATTAAATTATGCGTGTCATGTGAAAATAAGACTTTCTGATGAGAGTAATTTAAAACACCATTTTGTAATATTAGAAAAACTTTTATTCATGTTATTAAAACAAACATTTCAATTTGAATTTTAAAACTAATCTAATGTGAAGGATGAATCTGATGATTTTTAACAAGTTTGTTAATATCAGGCTCGAATTTACTCAAAAACAGCCGTAAGTCACCGCGTTTGGTAATCTGCAACCGATTTCTCTTTTTAGTTAGCAACGTTGTCACAGCACTAAATCCACGTTCACACAAATACGATAATGGAAATGCTATCAAAAATAGTTGAACGATGGACCACAATCCAGGGTACAATTGCGGGATTAGCCTTTGTAGCCAAAATTCTTGGTATCCATTTTTGAATTTTATTTTTATTTCCTCGTTCGTTGACAGTTCTATGAGTTCTTCTTCCAGCTGGGGTGATCCTGCTGTGTTGACATTTGAAAAAGGATCCAACACCCAGTCCGGTATTTCCAAGTTTAAAATGTCCTGGAATCGTTCTGTGAAATTCCTGTGGAGGTTCTCCAAATGTTGGCAGTAAACAAGCAAGTCGTCGTTGTTGAAGGATACTGCTGACAAATTAGGGAAATTGTGAAACTCACGTCTGCCGATATTATTCTTGTATAAGAGCAGTTTAGCTACAAAAGCAGCAATGACATTTTTTGTTTTAATCAAATTCGAGTCGTCACCTTGAAGTTGGAGATTGACATCATTAAATAATTTATATAGGTCTGTCAAGTACGCAATATCATTCTTTGAAGTGATGAGGTTGTCGTGCAATTCTTTGTATTTGTTTTCCAAGAACTCTATCACAGACTCAAACAGATTGTAAAATCGAGTCAGACAGTTACCTCTTGATAACCAACGTACTTCTATGTGAAATAGCAATCGGTTGAAATCTTCATCATTAGCAACACAAAGCTGATTAAATAATCGGTCATTTAAAGAGCTGTTTCGGATTTTATTGACTGCTGTGATGATATATTGCAGTGATTGAGAGAGACGCTCACTCAAATTTCTCGCAACCAAATGTTGTCTATGAACGACGCAATGTACAGCGAGCACATCTGGAATTTTATTTTTTAAGTACGCTATGAAGCCTTTGTGACGTCCTGTCATAGCCGGAGCGCCATCCGTAGCAGCTGATATAATATTCTTCAGTGGAATTTCTTTCTCATCACAAAATTTTTCCAGTGTATTAAATATGGTCTCTCCTTTTGTATCGGTCTCTAAATTTCTGGCAAATAATATTTCTTGACATATTTTATCATTTTTAATAAACCTCACGTATGACAGCAACAATGCTTCACCAGTTGGTTAAGTGGACTCATCTAACTGAATTGAGAATTTAAAAGTCTTCAGATGATTGCACAACGACTCTTCAATGTTTTCAGCCATCTCATCAATTCGTCTTTGCAAGGAACTATTGCTCAAAGGAATTTTTCGGATAATATCTGCCGCTGGTTTATGGAGCACAGTAGTTATTACTTCTTTTATTGCCGGTAAAATTAAATCCTCTCCAATAGTGTGAGGTTTACCTGTTCGAGCAATTAGCAAGGAGATATTGTAGGAAGCTCGGAGTCCGTCCTCGTCTTGCTTAGAAGCCGCTGAAAAAAGTTTTGACACAGTTGGCTGAGCTTCGTGCTTCTTTTCCAAGTCTTGAAAATAAGTCACATTTTTGTCTTTTTTATCTGAATGCATTTTATTCAAATGATCTTGCAACCTTGAGGGTTTCATCGCTTCATTCGAAAATGTTTTTTGACAAAGAAGGCACATAGGCGAAGATGGATTTGTAGGATTTTCAATAAATCCATATTTTATATATTCCGCGCTGTACTGCCGTTTCTTCTTTTTTGCTTCCGACATAATTTTGTCTTCAAAAATGCCGAAGTAAAGAATCGAGTATTAAAAACTTGCTAATGACACCACTCACAGTATTCTTACTGAGCAAATTAGGCACTGTACGTACAGCACTTTATCTCGTCACTAAATTCACTTGTTTTCGTAATAACGCGATGCTCCTTGACGTCTGAGACGTTCGGTCCCTAGTAGAGCAGATTGTCGAATGACATGACTGGATGGCGTGCGCTTTTATATGAGGCAGCGGGCGGGCCTCGCCTCGGCCTCGGCAGCGGGCGGGGAATCGATAAAAAGCGGTATTATAACCAGTAGGAGTAGGTAGGTTTTCCTCTCAGAGAGCTAGAGTATTATTATATTTTCTAGAAAAAGCAGTTTTGATATTTTTGAGTATTCTTTAAAGATAATTTTTGTAATAGAATTGTGTTGTTTTTTTTGATATTTTAATAAACTGATTAATTATTGTGGTAAAAAATTAAATTAGCCATTGCCCCTGTAAACCGCTTCAACGCCCCCCAATCTTCTCTGTGCCCTTTACCGCCCCCCTAGAGGCCTCCAGCGCCCACAAGGGGGCGTTATCGCCCACTTTGAGAACCACTGATGTAAACCATATTTCTCGATGTTACCAATTTCATAGGGTTGCTAGTTTCATGTACTAAGCAGAACGCACTGAAGATGATCTGATCTAGATCGAAAACGTTTTGCGAATCCTTTTGGATGACTTTTAATGGGTTTTAATAAACTTTTTTTATACCATTGTACAAACGAAGGTTTTACTTCTGTATGATTTTTGAAGTTATACTCCTTTAGGCGCCATTGAGATTGAGGGTGAATTTATATTGATCTGCGCACATGCGTACACCGACAGTTTGGTATTAGTCTTTATACGGGCTCTGATTGGGTGTTGAAATGATCTGTCAATAATTGTTCAATATGGAGGTTATCGGTAAACAAAAATGTTGTATAATATATTAGTTTTTATTGTTGTGAGGACAGAAATAAAATCAAATTTATAATTATAGTGACTTTTTAAATAGTTTTGAAAAGCCACAGGTACGTAATTCTAATTGTTTCAGTTGTATTCCAATAAAAAATTATCTTCATACCTATTTGGAAAATGTAAAAAAAATAATGTACTTACCTAGTACTTGCTATGCTATACCCCTAGTAGGCAATGCTTTAATTTACATAATCTGATTACGAACAAACTTTCTACAAATTTTCATCTAATGTATCATTTTCTTACTCTATAAATATTGTTGTATTTTAATTCGACAAAAATCAAACTAATAAAAATTCATATAAACAAAATGTCAAAAAGTTGTTCAGTTTGTGTATATTCCCACATGACGTATACGCGAAGGTGGTGCAGTTTGAAATCGCTTCGACTCTCGTACGGCGGGATACACGGGAAGTAGGTTCAAGCCCAATGCAAGTTTTATCATTTTTTTATTTTTTTTATAGATTTTATGATTGTAAGTATATTATTATATAATTTTTTTCAAAAAATACGTATTTAATTAAAATTTTTGGCAACAATTATTATTGTTCAGAAATCATTTGTGGCATTTTTCAATGTGTTTGTGTGTGTTTTATTCTTTCATTTTTTTAATTTTTGGTATTGTTTTAATACAAGTTTTTGGAACGTAGTAGAGAAACTGTTTAAAGTATATTGATTTCGTTGAAATCATATAATAGAAGTATAACTTCTTACGTGCGTACAAAGTACACATATTCTTTTTTTTTAATTATGGTATACAGCCATCTACTTGGATTTTCCCATTGATTTTGTTTATTTATACAACACCCTGTATTTTGCAGAATGGTAAAAAACAGTAAATTGTTATTTTAATTTAACAATGTTTTCATTAATAATTTCACTTATATTTGACAGTTGACAGTTATATTGTACCTACTTGTTAGATTTAGTTCTAATAAATTTTGTTGTAGTTACATAAATAAATTAAGTGAAAATGAAAAAATGACTTGTTATTTGAGGAAGGTGGAAAAACCATATGTATAACATGGGAGTAAAGTGCCTTTTCCTCCCTTGAATGATTACCCTCCCTTGTTATACAAATAGCTATTCTATGACACTTCAACAGCCAGGGTACTGAAGCGTTTTGTCGACAGGTAATACCTATAAAAACAAATTATAACTATTTCCTGCGTAGGATCTGGCGGCCATTTTTATTTATAAACAATTTGGTGTCAAAAAACGGGTCATTATTCCTTTTTTTTTTCAAATGAATGGAAAACAATAAGACTTATGGTGTTCTGAGTACAAACGTCTTCGAGAGAATGGAAAAAGTTTTAAATGGCGTATTATAAAGTTTAATGTGCTCATCTATGATTAATATAATTGCGAAAAAAGGTCGAAATTTCAAAAAATTAATTTGGCAATAACTATTTTAAAAATAAGTGTACAGCTTTGAAATTTTTTTCAAATGAGGGTTCTTTGGTGCTCAATATGTGACAAAAATTTCAAAGCGATTCATTGAATTGTTTAAATTTTATTCAAATTGTTTATACCAGAGAGCTTTTTTTTTACAATAACATAAGTTAGAAAAAAATAATGTTAGAACCATTCGACAGGTATCAAATGAAAGAGCATGAGCCACATTTTCAAACTGGTTTAAAAAAAAGTAAATAAAAATGGATTTATTAGTAACATATATTTATGCAAAAGTATGGTCAGTTTTTCCTAATAAACTTTTTATTTTTTATATCACAAATTATATATATTTATTACACTTTTCATCAATTATCATATACATAACATTACTTGGTAGTTGTGCGCCTAAAACATGGTAAAAAATAGATTTTTTTGAAAAAAGTTATTCAAAAAGTTTATAAGGAAGAATTGACGATACTTTTGCATAATTATTTATTACTAATAAATGCATTTTTTTACTTTTTTTAAACCAAATTTAAAGTTTAACTTATGCTCTTTCATTGGACACCTGTAGTATGGTTCTAAAGTCATTTTTTTCTGACTTATGTTATTGCAAAAAAAGCTCTCTGGGATAAACATTTTGAATAATATTTAAACAATTGAATGAATCGCTTTGAAATTTTTATCACGTATTTATCACCCAAGAGCCCTGTCCTGGAATAAGATTATGAGATTAAGATTTTTATAAGTATCAGAAGATGAATTATTAATATTAAATAATGTCCAATATTGAACTGGGTCAAGATTGCGTAATATCGACTAACATTTATTCATTGTTTTACAAATATAATTGTACTAATCCTTGAGCCACGGGTGCTGAATAAGCAACCCGTGTATCTGCAACAATAACACACATTGATTGTCAAAAATGAGAAATACAATGAGAAATCAGAATAAACTTGGTGTTTGTCGAGGTAAGATGTTTCATTCTCCCTTAACTACTTAACATTGAAAAGAACCTGAAGTACTACCACCCTTAGCTCACAGGGTGACGTATATACAAGTTATATTAGAGCCCTCATTTGACAAAAATTTCAAAGCTGTACACTTATTTTTAAAATAGTTATTGCGAAATTAATTTTTTTGCTATTTCGACCTTTTTTCGCAATTGTATTAACAATAAATGAGTATATCAAACTTTGTAATACGCCATTTTAAAGCTTTTTCCATTCTGTCGAAGATGTTTGTATTAGGAAAATCATGTTTTAATGTTTTCCATTGATTTGAAAAGAAAGGAAAAAGGCCATTTATTGACACTAAATTGTTTATAAATAAAAATGGCCGCCAGATCGTACGCACGAAATAGTTACAATTTGTTCTTAAGGGTGCTTTACAGCTTGCAAGAAAACTTGCTGCAATTTCTTGCATGCAAGACTGTCATGCAAGTCTATTGCATGGTTTTTTACAGCTTGCAACCCGGCTTGCGTGCAATTAATGTTGAAAGTTTTACCCTAAACCTCACTTATAAACATTTGTTTTTATTTTAATTACTTTATTTCTGTTTATTTAACTTGGTAAATTTCGAAATGCTAAGACTATCAGAAATACCCAAATATAAAAGGAAAAAGGCGGTAGCAGCAACTTTAAGTATTATTATTGCTGCAGCCAGCCTTTTAGTCACTAATTTAGAATGCCGAGATCAGAGATGGTGGGTAAGACCTTAGTTGAACAAGAAGAGGTGTAATAATGTATCTCTAACAGAAGAATTTATCCATGTAGATGATAAAAATGACTCCAATTTTCTAGGAATGAATGTACATTTTATAAACTCTTGGGAAAAATTAAACAAATAATCACAAAGAAATCTATATTTCGAGATACTATTTCTGCGAAACACAAATTATTATCCTAAGGTACTAAGCTGGAGGAGAGAGCTTCCGTAGCTTAATATACAATTTACAATAACTATAGAATCTCAGAAAGTACCATTTCATTATTAATTCATTTCCACCGTTATCGTTGATATATTTCACAAACAGAAAACAGCTGATCGGCAGGTATTCGTGAATCGTGAATCCGTGTCAATGACATTTGATATTGTTGAAAAATCAAATTCCCCTAGACTTGCATGAAAACTTGCAGAGAAAATGGCACGAAACCGATTATCGCGCAATTGCAAGAAGTTGCATGCAATAATCAACTGACGACATACTGCGCATGCCTTTAGGCAACTTTCTTGCGTCTTGCAGGTAGAATTGCAAGCTGTAAAGCGCCCTTTAATAGGTATTACCTGTCGAAAAAACGCTTCATTACCCTGACTGTTGAAGTGTCACGAACAGGGTATATTTTTGTCTTATTACCCTGGCCTATCTATAGGACGAGTATTGAGCATCAAAGAATAATAATTTACAATCATTCATAATCACTGAAACTAAACTGAAAAACATAATGTTCTAATAATAAAATATTTTTTACAATGCAGAAGGCTAATTTGTCTTTAGTAACGTAGAAAAATATGTGCAGATTAAAGTTAAAAATAAATCTTACATCGAACCCTTGCAGATTTACTGAGCATGCTTTTATTTCAAAAGTCATTCTTATGTTTTAGTGTGACCAGAATTTCTTTCTGTTTTTATTTTTTATTAGAATTCAGTTAGGTACCCTTTGGATGAAACAATCATCGATTTCACGTAAATAACTTTACATATATTTGAAAGCTCTAAAAGGTATATTTATACGGGGTAGCTTATGACAACTCCTTGAAGATATGCAGCTGACTTTGCTTTGTTTTTTAAACAACCATAGAGAGTGAAAAAATAAAAAAATTCGTGAAAATTTGTTTGTCTATAAAACGTTTCTTATACAGTTTAGAGAAAAATTGTTCAAATAAGAATTGTAGACCTTAAAAAGTTCTTTAATTTACTAGTTTCTAAATTAAAATACATAAACAATTAACCTTAATTTATAAATATTAATAACTTTGTTTTTTTTTGTAATAAACTTTTAAAAGTTCTATTAAACTTTTAAAAGTTTCTCTTCTTGGTTGTCGTCTATCAGGGAATTGCTGAAGATGTAGCACATTTTTGTTATACTATACAGTTCTAGCACAAAAACCATACTAATTAGTTACTCATTAGAAAAATTCAGATCAGTACTGGTAACAAAGCAACTAGGACTATAAAAATAGTATAATGTCAAATGTTTAAGAAAATTTAGTGTCAAGGTAGAAAATTTAGTGTCTAGGTAGAATATTGTATGTTTTATTAATATTTTACGCACCAGAAATCTTAACTACGTAGGTATTTTGATATCTGATCTAATATTAATAAATTAAGGAGCAGTCTATATTAATATGTATTTCTTTTTGGATAAAATAATTTTTGATTGAATATTTTCACGGCCACCTAATAAAATTTCACGTAATTTTTGTTGCAATTAATGTTTGGCCTAAAGAATCACGAATAACTCACAAATTAAAGCACTTAGATATAGAGAATGCTTACTAAATATAAAAGTGCCATACAATATCATTTTATTACAATACTAAAATACAGGATGTTCCATTTAAGAAAACTCAGAAAATATTCATTCCGATTTTCGACCAACCCTGTATACTAAAATTAAACGTTTCGCTATACTAATAATGTGAAACAATAGTAGACTATATTAAAAGTCGTTTGAATATAAATAGAAATTTTGATGTCAAATCACTATAGTCCAGAAAGCCACTGCGCAAAGGTGGTCAAAATTTTTTTAATTTTTTTTTGTTTTTTTCCTAAAATTATTTTTGTTTGCATGGAAAAAAGTTTTTTTAGGTTTTTGGATCATTCCAAACAGAAAAGGTCTTAGTGACTTTTCTCTAAAAATGATAGTTTTTGACATATAAGCGATTAAAAATTGAAAAATTGCGAAATCGGCCATTTTTAACTCTCAAAAACTATGTGAAAATCTGAAAATTTGAATGCTGCCAAGGTAGGTAGATATTCTTTAAACATCGATTGATGAAATCCCGAAGAGTTTTTTGCAATACAATATTTAGAACTCCTTTGTTTTTTAATTGCTAATCAAGCGTGCGCGACACTATTTTCCACCGTTGCATATGTATACAGTATGGTGCAAATGAAAGGAATAAATTCGTTTTTTCGTAAACCGGTGACTTTAAGGAAAAATCTCGAAACAGGTCGATTTTTATTTTTAAGTTATGATATTGTGGCATCTATGGTATACTAGTGACGTCATCCATCTGGACGTGATGACGTAATCGATGATTTTTTTTTAAATAAGAATAGGGGTCGTGTGCTAGCTCATTTGAAAGGTTCTTCAATTCTCTATTCAGTAATAAAAACATTTACATAATTATTTATACAGGGTGTCCAAAAATTTTTTATTAAATTAAATTATTTGACAAAAAAAGAAGAATGTATGTAATTTATTTAATTCAAAATACATTTTACTGCTTTCAAAAATTAGAAAACAAAGTTAATTTCACAAATAAACATTGCTTTTCGCTTAAATTAAATGTTCAAACTTCCAAGAGGCAGGTGGCTGGCGGGAGTTGGCTTGAACATTGCATTTAATCGAAAAGCAATGTTTATTTGTGAAATAAACATTTTTTAGTTTTCGGGTAACAGTAAAATGTATTTTGAATTGAATAAATTACATACATTCTTCTTTTTTTTCAAAAAATTTAATTAAAAACTTTTTTTTGGACACCCTGTATAAATAATTATGTAAATGTTTATATTATTGAATAGAGAATTGAAGAACCTTTCAAATGAGCTAGCACACGATCCCTATTCTCTTTTAAAAAAATCATCGATTACGTCATCACGTCCAGATGGATGACATCACTAGTATACCATATATATGCCACAATATCATAACTTAAAAATAAAAATCGACCTGTTTCGAGATTTTTCCTTAAAGTCGCCGGTTTACGAAAAAACGAATTTATTCCTTTCATTTGCACCATACTGTATACACATGCAACGGTGGAAAATAGTGTCGGGCACGCTTGATTAGCAAATAAAAAACAAAGGAGTTCTGAATATTGTATTGCAAAAAACTCTTCGGGATTTCATCAACCGATGTTTAAAGAATATCTATCTATCCCTATATAGTTTTTGAGGGTTAAAAATGGCCGATTTCGCAATTTTTCAATTTTTAATCGCTTATATGTCAAAATCTATCATTTTTAGAGAAAAGTCACTAAAGACCTTTTCTGTTTGGAATGATCCAAAAACATAAAAAAACTTTTTTCCATGCAAAAAAAATAATTTTACAAACAAAAACAAAAAAAAAACGTTTAAAAAATTTTTGACCACCTTTTGGTCCTGGCAACATGCAAATTTGTTAAAAGGAGTTCTTTTTGAGTAAGATTGTGCAAACAATCCGAATCAGAATATTTTCCTAGCGGATGCGCAATAGCTTTCTGGACTACTACAATTCTACAGCGTGTGAATATAACTACGAAATTAACAAAAAAAAAACGTAATTACCTTTTAAACTACATCATGTATTACTACAAAACCCTATATTTTAAGTAGGAAAACATCGAGGAGAATACAAAAATTGTACAAATATACAGGGTATTTCATTTAAAAAAACATAAGTTTGTGTCACCCTGTCAATACGGGTGGCCCTGTATATTTAAAAATATTTTTATGATATGGTCCTATCTGTACCCCAACTTTTACCTTAATAACTTTTTTTCGTATCTCTTATCAATGCTCTTATGACGAACGAGTAATTGGACTTTGTCACACCAATGCCTACCCCTGTAGTTATTAAATTTTACTATTATTTCGTAAGAAATATTGAAATTTTAATAATAATTAATGTATATTATTTATATAAATATATAATATTAATTATAAATTCATACTCCAAATGTGTTTATTCCAATTAAAATATGAAACGAATTAAAATCATTAATTAAATTTCAATTAAAATCATAGACGAGAAAGGTCAGAAAGAATGGGAACTGAATGACAGATTGGCAAAGGGAAATCAAAATATGGGAAGCCTAATAATCCGGTCAACTTAGACATCAAAATGCTTGGCAAATAACAAAAATTGCCGGAGAGCCAAATTTTGGTGGAGAGCTAGGGTATACCATAACAAATAAAGTTTAAAAAGTCCCCATCGATCCCATGTGTGCGTCAAAAGTTATTCGGGGTCAAAGGTCAAAATTTGAGATTTTTTGGATTTTTTTCGAAAACGGTAAGTTTTATCAAAAAAAAACCTCAAACCAAAGTTGTAGATCTTAACATTCTCTACAAAAATTGTCCTTACAATTTTTTTCCTAAGAGTTACCATTCCTGAGATATCGCGATTTTAAAAGTTACTTTATACATTATATGCACATATAAGCCACGTATATACATATGTGGCCCTTAAGACAAGTATAAATGCCTATTTGTGTCTCTTTTATATAGTATATTATACTATTCTGAAAATATTTCTTCAAAAGGTAATCAGTCCCAAACTGATGAATTTCCTCTATCCACGTGGCCTTGAAAAACATTTGGCTATACCATTGTTTAAAAAAGAACAGATTGTCTATTATAGGCAATGGCTACAGTATTGTCCGTAGGTCTGGTACATAATATTATATGTTTCTTTTAGTGCTAAAGGTTCAGTTCAAGTGAATATAAGTACTTATTACAAGCGTCTACCATTTAGTACCGTTACCGTTATTTGTACAGTTTTATAGTTTTAAAAATGTCTCAGTTTTGCTTTATTTGCAATAAACTTTTAAGTGAAACTAAAACAGTTGTGGTTGATCGTGGAATGCCAAATTTAATCGAGGCTAGTGTCGAGAGAGGTGATGAGTTTATTGAGTATTTAAGAACTCAAAAATCCGTTAGAATACACGTGAATTGCAGAAAATCATACATTCGGAAAACTTTAATCGCTGCAGTGAAAAGACAACGTGAGGAGGAACAGGCTAGTACTTCAAAAGTAAGTCCACCTCATACTAGAACGCGAGTAAGTAAATCACATTTTTCTTCACACGTTTCATTTCCATGTTAACTGACAAATTAACAGCTGCGAATATTGAAGTGAAATAAGCTAAAAATGACGCAGATGTCCTTATAATTGAGACAGCAATTGAAAAATTTAAGGCAACAAACACAACAATTGTAGTTGGCGAAGATGTTGATTTGTTAGTACTGCTTACTGCAAGGACTCCAGTAGATAAAGTTATTTATTTTCTGAAACCTGGAAGGGCTCAACAGCGAACAGAGATATATTCTTCGAAAAGTTTATCGGCTTATCCCAAATGCCAAAAGTACATTTTATTTTTACATGCGATAACCGGCTGCGACACTACGGCCGCAATGCACAGAAGGGGCAAGACGTCAGTACTTAAATTATTCGAAAAAAAAGATTTGACTGACTGCTGTAAAGTTTTTACAGAACTTGATTCTACACCGCAAACAATAATTACGGAAGGAATTCGCTTTCTTCTTGCGGTTTATGGAGCTGCAAAAAAATTATTTGTCTTGATAAATACCGATACTTAACTTTTGTAAAAAGAAACAAGTACAACTATCATGTCTTCCTCCTACATTAGCATCTGCTTTTCAACATTTGTATCGAGTATATTATCAAGTTCAAACATGGCTAGGCAATGAACTGAATCCAGAAGACTGGGGTTGGAAATTAATAGATAATACTCTGGAACCGATTAAAACCTTACTCCCACCTGCTCCAGAAAAACTCCTTAACACTATTTTTTGCAATTGCAAAAAAGGTTGTAGTGCCAAATGTGGATGTAAAAAAGTCAGGTTGCTGTGTTCTCTAGTGTGTACCAATTGCCAAGGTCAGTCTTGCTCAAATGTCCAGTTTAGTACAACAGAGGAAGACTCCTGTGATTTTAATGAAGAGACCAATGACTCAGTCACATTTGAACAATTTTTGAACATCCAGCAAGAGGAAGAGGAAGAAGATGAAATCGAAGAAGACTTGACTGTTGAAGTAGACTTTCAATATGTTGTTCTGAAGCTATTTCCTTGTGGCATTTTTATAATTACGTATTTTTTATGGGAAATAAGCCACAATTTTAATATAATTATATTAATATATGTAATTATATATTACGTATTTTTTATGGGAAATAAGCCACAATTTTACTAAAAAATGAATTTATTAACGTTTCGAAGCCCAAATCGGGTTTCGTTGTCAAAATACAAAATACAATAGTATTTTGTATTTTGACAACGAAACCCGATTTGGGCTTCGAAACGTTAATAAATTCATTTTTTAGTAAAATTGTGGCTTATTTCCCCTAAAAAATACGTAATTATAGACTTTCAAGAATATGAATCTGATTAAAATATCTAAAGAAATCAAAACAATAGTTAACCTAATAATCAATAGAAATATCAATAATCAATATCAATAATAAGGTAATATCTAGAACTTGATCGGTACTGTTTCCTTAAATTATCCTAAAATTGTCAAAACAGTTAGTGGAGTAGGCCTACAGGGGAAACCACGATAAAAAAACGCGCCGAGTACACTACTTCACAGGTGGTGTGGAAACGTGTGCATATCATGTATAATGTGACTCTTTGAATCGCGATATCTTAGGAATGGCAACTCTTAGGAAAAAAATAGTAAGGACTATTTTTGTAGAGAATTTTAAGATCTACAACTTTGGTTTAAGGTTTTTTTTGATAAAACTTACCGTTTTCGAAAAAAATCAAAAAAGTCTCAAATTTTGACCTTTGACCCCGAATAACTTTTGACGCACACATGGGATCGATGGGGACTTTTTAAACTTTATTTGTTATGGTATACCCTAGCTCTCCACCAAAATTTGGCTCTCCGGCAATTTTTGTTATTTGAAATGTCTATATAGACCGGGTTATAAGGCCACTGATGAAATCCAAATATGTATCGAGAGAAACAAAGCTAAGGATAAATAAAACAGTAATAACGCCCACAGAATAATGAAACAGGACAATGAAAAAAGCAACCACGGAAAAATTGGAAAGGTGAGAAAGTAAAATGCTTAGAGCTATACAGGGTGTCCCAGACTAATTTAGCCAGGCTATATCTCTTAAACGAGTAGAGATTTTTGAATGGGACAAAAACCGATCTATTCCATTTGTAATATACTTTAATATGGCGTAGAAAAAATTATCCCCTAAATATTCATCCCTTAGTTACAACCCTTAACTTTATTTTTTTTAATAGCACCCTGTATATTTTTCTGTAATTTTGGATGTGGTCTTCTTTGGTCTATTCAATAGATCTTTTTAAAATAAAATCGGTTTGTAAAAAATCAAGAAAATATCAGTTTATTTTTTATTTTTGTTAATTATGGTATTCGCGGTGTGCAAGTACTTGGACGGGAATTGAGAAACGATCGTGCGCGAATAGCGGAGAAATATTGCAACTTTCTTAAATAATTCATATTGTCAATTGAAATTGTCAAATTGACGTACATTTCATATCTACTGTCATTGAAGAAGAACAATTATATGTTGCTCCACAATATTGATATGATATGCAATTATTATATAAAGGTAAATTTAATTAATTGTATTTTGCTTGCAGTACTGCATTTTAATAACTAATTTTATTTACTACATACAATTGTTTACGTTTTAATAACATAATCTGAATCTTATTTTTTCTTCTTATTATTTTTTTGGACTATGGCCTTGGCAATTATCCAGTAACCAGGACTAATATAATTGGCCAATATAATTAAAAGTGCGAATAAAGTTGCAGAGTCTAGAAATAGGTGTCGCTTTGCCGAACTTGCACGGTCCCAATAGTTATTAAAAATTAAAGTTAAGGGTTGTAACTAAGGGATGAATATTTAGGGTATGATTTTTTCTACGCCATATTAAAATATATTACAAATGGATCGGTTTTTGTCCCATTCGAAAATCTCTATTCGTTTAAGAGATATAGCCTGTATATGGATTTAGACCCCCACCGCGATGGACTGACGACCTCAAAAGAATTGTGACCAATTGGATAGCGGAGGCGCAGATCAGAAGAAGATGGAAATATCTGGAGGAGGCCTATGTTCAACAATGGACAAATCAGGGCTGATTGATGATGATCATGATGATCATCACATAGCAAAAAGAGGGAGCTAGAGGAACTGTATAACGAACCAAACGTCAGTCTCTTCATGAAGGCACAGAAAGTGAGATGGATGGGACACGTGATGAGAATGAAAAGGAAGAGGATGCCAAAAATGATCCTAAAACGGGGCTCAATCACGAAAAGAAGGAAATAAAAGCCCAGACAACGAGTACAGTTTTTCAAATAATCGCTCTCTGGGATAAACAAATTATAGGTTTTTTTCCAATTTCGGTCAATTTTTCTTGTATTTTAACTAATAAACTTGCAAAATTAAAGACCTATTTAATATATACAACTTTTATTTGAACCGTTTTTGTTTAAAATTTATCAATCTATCTATCAGCAAAAATAAAATAAGAAAATCTACGGTTTCGTTTTGATTAAAAACTGTCTTCCCCCATGCCCTGATAGTACTATTTCTAGGTCTACCTGTTGTCAAGTAGGCTCTGAGGAAGACAGATTTTTACCATCACGACCGTAGATTCTCGATATAAATTAAAACAATTTATATAGCAGTATGGTTAGATCGCCCTCTAACGGGAAATAAGCGAGGAATAAGAGAACTTGAATCGAGTCGAAATTCATTTCGCTATCTATCAGCCTTGCAACATCCAATATTGGACATAGGCTTCCCCCTTCGCTCCTCATCTCATCTGTGGTCTCCCCCTCTTTTGTTTGTATATCCATGGTCTCCACTCTGTAATAATTTTATTCCATCTTTCGTCTTTTTGACTAATAGTATGACCGCCGATAAATTTCCATTTTAGTTTAGCTGTTTGACGAGTAGTATCCTAGGCCTAGGCAACAAAGAAATTCAAAGGCGAGTTGAACAAAGTAGGAAGGTAGTAGGTTGCTTGAATTCCGTGTGGTGGGATAAAAATATATCCAGAACTACAAAATTAAGAATAGGGAAGACATTTGTGGAATCGGTACTCATGTATGGAAGCGAAGTCTGGACATTAACAGCAGAGTCCAGAAGAAGGATCAATGCTGTGGAAATGGACTACATACGTAGAAGTGCTGGAATCTCCCGATTGGACAGAATACGTAACGAAGAAATAAGAAGAAGGATGCAGGCACACGATACAGCGGTAGACAGGCTCGAGAGAAGAAGCCTAAAATGGTTCGGTCACTTACTTAGAATGGACGACCAAAGATGGCCAAAGAAACTCCTGAAATGGAAACCCCCAGGTAGAAAGAAAAGGGGAAGACCAAGACTATCCTGGAATGACACGATAAGGAAGGCCATGGAACACCGAGATTTGGAAGAGGAAGATGCCCAGGATAGAAATAGATGGCGGTTAGGTGTGGGGATGCGGCGTCAGCCGATATGACACCCCGTATATATATATATACGAGTAGTATCCTTAACTTTTGTGATATTTCTTACCCAGGAATTCCTTTTTCTATCTGACAGTCTTATATTGATCATTTGTCTTTCCATTTCTTTTTGTGTTTTCGCAATTCTGTCCATATTCGCTTTTGTGAATGTCCATGTTTGACATCTCTATGTGAGGACCAGAAGAATCATCATCATCAGCCTCTCTCAATCCACTGCTGGACATAGGCCTCCCCCGTTTGTCTCCAAAGTGTTCTATCTTGTGCTTTTTGTATCCAGTTTTTTGTTGTCTTTCGTAAGTCGTCTTGCCATCGTATTGGTGGTCTTCCTCTGCTACGTTTATCGGCTCTTAGTCTCCATTCAACTAGTTTGCGAGTCCATCTTCCGTCCTTCATTCTGGCAACGTGTCCAGCCCATTTCCATTTTAAGTTACAGCTTCTTTCAATGACGTCTATGACTTTGGTCTTAGCTCGTAGATCTTCGTTTCTAATCCTGTCTCGCAGAGTGGCCCCTATCATTGATCGCTCCATTCTTCTCTGCGCTACTCTTAGTTTTTGTGCATTTTTCTTTGTGAGCGATAATGTTTCTGCACCATAGGTCATCACCGGTAGCACGCATTGGTCGAAAACTTTTTTCTTCATGTTAGTTGGAATGTCACTCTTAAAAATGTCCCTAAGAGCTCCGTATGCTGCCCATCCTTGTATTATTCTTCTGGATACTTCTGTTGTTTGATTGTCCTTACCTATCTTAATTTCGTGACCCAGATATATATATATATATATATATATATATATATATATATATATATATATATATATATTTGTCTACCAGTTCTATTTGTTCATTTTGTATTTCAAGGTGTTTACTTGGTACTAAGTTCGTCATATATTTTGTTTTTGTTATATTCATTCTTAAGCCTATTTTATGACATGCCGTATCAAGTTCTTCCAACATTTTCTTTATTTGTCCCAAATCGTCTGCGATCAGGACTATATCGTCTGCGTAGCTTAGGTGGTGTAGCCTCTCTCCGTCCACATTTATTCCTTTATCACCCCATTCGAGGGTTTTTGATCGCTTTTTCTAGAGCCGATATGAAAAGTTTAGGTGACAACGTATCCCCTTGACGGATACCTCTTTGGATTTTTATTTGTTTGCTGTTAGCGTGTAGCTGTATCGAGCTTGTCGCATTTTTATATATATTACATATTAGCCTCGAATATCGGCTATCAATGCGGCTCTCGTTTAGTGCTTCTATAACACTGTCGAGTTCTACTGAGTCGAATGCTTTGTGGAAATCTACGAATGCTAAAACTAAGGGCTTGTTATATTCTATGGATTTTTCGATGAGTTGTTTTATTGTTTGGAGGTGATCGTTGGTTCCAAAGTTTGCTCTGAGTCCAGCTTGTTCTCTACTTTGATACAGGTCTAATTTCTTGTCTAATCTTGTGGTGATTACTCTCGTGAACATTTTATAAATATGGTTTAACAGACTGATTGGTCGGTAATTTTCCAGATCAGTTTTTTCTCCTTTTTTGTGCAGAAGAATTGTTTTGGCTCTATTCCATTCAGATGGTATGGATTTCTTTGTCAAACATAGATTAAAGAGATCTTTTATTTTTCTCATTAGAGGTTCACCGCCATTCTTAACAGCCTCGATCACTATTTCATCGTCTCCTGGTGATTTATTGGATTTCATTTTATTCATCGCTTGTCTAATTTCACTGAGAGTTATTTCTGGCATGAGTTCAGAGCCTTGATTTAATATTGTTTTGCTTATTGCATCTTTTAGCTGTGTTTGGTTCATCCGTCTGCTTTTATAAAGTTCTCCATAGAAGTCTTCTACTATTGTTAAAAGCTCATCTCTGTTTGTTGTTATTTCGCCCTTTTTGTTTTTTAATTTAATGATCTGACTTTTTCCATTATTTAGTTTTCTTCGCAGACTTTTTAGGCCTTTATTATTTTCTATGGCTTGTTCGATTTTAAGTGTATTATACTTTCTTAAGTCTTTTCTTATTGCTTTCTTGACTTCTCTGTTTATCTCTCTCTTTTGCTCTCCATTTGGATCATTTCTTTCTGTAATAAGATTTCTTTGTTTCATTAAATTCCTGGTGTCAGTACTAAGTTTTTCTTCGTTCTTACTTCTTGGACAGTGTTTTCTCATGCTTTCTCCAATGGATTGCGTAATATGTTGGTTTAGTGCATCTATGTTTTCATTGAGAGTTATGTCTGTGTTGTTTCACAGTTTGGTTTCAATGTCGTTTTGATATTCTTTAATGTCTCTAGGTTGAGTCCATATTGGTATTGGTTTCGTATTTACTAATTTGCGTCTCTCTTGTTTTGTGCTTATTTTAACTGCTGCTCTTACTATTCTATGTTCACTACCAGTGTTGAATGCATTTAGGACCGTTACGTCTTGGATGATTTCTTTTTTGTTTGTAATTATGAAGTCAATTTCGTTTTTTGTTTTATTATCTGGACTTGCCCAGGTCTATCTTCTATGTGGTTTCTTATAGAAAAAGCTATTCATTTGGACTAGATTATTCTGAAGGAGAAAACCAATTAAGGTCTGGTCTGGCTGGCTTTAATTTAACCAGAAGAATACATTGACTAAAATTGACTAAAATTTATAAGAAAAGTTTTATAGGCAAAAATTGATTTTTTCACTTTTTATGACTGTTTAAAAAAACAAAAAAATTAACTGTTCGTCTTTAAGGATTTGTCATCAGCTGTACCTCATAATTTTTAGAACCTTCAAAAACCTGTATAGGATTTTTTCAGCTGTTTTTTTCTTTACTAGCGTATATTGTCACATTATATTAATTAATTTATTAGATTGCTGAATAAATGTACAAAAAAGTAGTTTGTGTAGATAGTCGAGGCAATAAAGCACCGAACCTCCGAAAAAAAAACGACAAGACGGATCTTAATAATTCTTTTTGAATTCGATTCGTGAATGCGCCAGGAAACTTTGTGACCCCTAGCCATGAGATAATATTGAAAAACTGCATACAAAAAATGCATTCTTAAAGTGCATCTCAAACAGACAATAAAAAAAATTCAGAACTCGTCAATTATCGGCGGAAATGAGTTAAATTTTGTTACTCGGAAGATTTTGGGGTCGCTGAAAATAAACGTGACGTCATAACTGATCTCCGGAGTACCTGGTGTCCAGGGTACCTACTGTTTACCTCGTCTTCTGGAGTTTTCGACAAATTAATTAAAAAATTATTCAAAAATCATTACTAGGGGGGTTTTTGGGGTCGCTGACGACGAATATGACATCGTAAATAATCTCCGGAGTACCTGGTGCCCAATGTACCTACTGTTAACCTCGTCTTCTGGAGTTATCGGCAAATTCATTAAAAAATTAGCCAAAAAGCATTACTCGGGGGGGTTTTGGGGTCGCTGAAAACGAATATGACATCGGAAGTGATCTCCGGAGTACCTGGTGCCCATGTAAGATATCTTTAAAAATTACACATTTTTTTAAAATTCGGCGCTTGAAATTCTGTGAAATTGTGGTAGCCTTGATGAATCTTTATAAAATCGATAGTACCACTGCGTATGAAAAGAAGGAGAGAATAGAGAAAGTAAAACTATGATTTTCCGCTATATTTTTCCCTTGGTGCTAAAAGGGGCAGTGTCAATATTTTACTTTTTGAAGGACAAAAAAGAAAAGAGGAAGAAAGAAACAAGGAGAACAGAAAAGAAATGTGGAAGCTGGGAACCTGGAATATTAGAAGTATACAAGGCAAAGAAAAAGAACTGAGAAAAAGAAACTAAGAAAAAAGGACAAGGAATGGTAAAAACAGAAAATGATCATGTCTTAATATACAGGGTGATCAACTTCTGTGACAAAGTCCAATATATCTGTTATTATACAATATATGAAAAAAAGTTGTTAATAAAAGTTATAGACACCTTTAATGTACACATTTTAAAATTAGTCAGAAATATACAGGGTCATCCATAATACGGTGCCAAACCAAAGTTATGTTTTTTTTTTAAATAGAACACCCTATATTTTATTCAAAATCTGGTTTCTCTACATTTTTATGATTAAAAATATATGCCACTTGTCTAGGGCTATACCGAGCGTTTGAAAGTTATGAGCACTTTTATTAAAAAATCATACTGATTTGATCGCCCTGTATGTTTCTAACAGTGTAATATAAACTAGTGTTGTGACTACTTTTGACTGTCAATATTAAAGTAGTTTTGCAACAATGTACATTTTTTTATAATTACACAAATTGTATACAGGGTAAGTCAAAATGTAAATTAAAGATTTTCTTCATTTTTTTAAATGGAACACCCTGTATTTTATATTATCACCGAAAAGCTCTATCAATATATTTACATATCTTTTAAATATTCCCTATACCTAAAGTTTTTAGTTTTCGAGATATTTTAGTTTTATTGTTGATAACAACATGTATTACTTAGTCATTAATAACAATACTTTAATTTATCAAGAAAACTAAATTAAATATAAAAATATTCAACGTACCTCTTATATTTCTTATAAAAGTTGATCAAAGTGACCTCCCATAACGTCTACACAGCCTGGAGACGAGTTTCGAAAGACCTACTGACGTTTGTAAGCATTTGTTATGTGACACTTTGAAAGGCGTCTTTAATCCTTATTTTCACATCGTCAGCTGTTGTTGGAGATGTCCTATACACTACGTCTTTAACATAACACCAGAAAAAGAAGTCAACTTTGTTAAATTCTGGTGATCTAGGTGGCCAATGAATTGGCCCATCTCTTCCTATCCATCTTTCAGGAAATAATTCATCGAGTTCACCGTTGACAAGTGCGTTGTAGTGAGCAGGGGCTGCAGGGTATTAAAGACGTAGTGTATAGGATACCTCCAACAACAGCTGACGATATAAAAATAAGGATTTAACGCCTTTCAAAGTGTCACATAACAAAAATGCTTACAAACGCGAGTAGGTCTTTCGAAACTCGTCTCCAGGCTGTGTAGACGTTATGGGAGGTCACTTTAAACAGCTTTTATAAGAAATATAAGAAGTACGTTCAACATATTTCTATTTAATTTAGTTTTCTTGATAAATTAAAGTATTGTTATTAATGACTAAGTAATATATGTTGTTATCAACAATTAAACTAAAATATCTCGAAAACTAATAACTTTAGGTATAGGGAATATTTAAAAGATATGCAAGTATACTGATAGAACTTTTCGATGGTACCTAATATAAAATACAGGGTGTTCCATTTAAAAATATGAAGAAAATCTTGTATTTACATTTTGACTTACCCTGTATACAATTTGTGTAGTTATAAAAAACTGTATATTTTTGCAAAACTACTTCAATATTGACAGTCAAAAGCAGTAAAAACATTAGGTTATATTACACCGTTAGAAACATACAGGGCGATCAAATCAGTATGATTTTTTAATAAAAGTGCACATAACTTTCAAACGCTCGGTATAACCTTAGACAAGTGTTATATCTTTTTAATCAGAAAAATATAGAGAAACCAAATTTTGAATAAAATATAGGGTGTTCTATTAAAAAAAACAAAACTTTGGTTTGGCACCCTGTTATGGAGGACCCTGTATATTTCTCACTAATTTTAAAATGTGTACATTGAAGGTGTCTATAACTTTTATTAACAACTTTTTTTCATATATTGTATAATAACAGATATATTGGACTTTGTCACATAAATTGATCACCCTGTATAGTGGAATAAAAGAACACAAAAACATACACAAGTACACAAGAGAAGTTAAAAGTAGAGAAGAAAAATCGATAATTGATTACATGTTAGTAGAAAAAAATAACAAGAAAAACGTAATGGACACAAAAGTTAGAAGGGGTCCAGAAATAGGAAGTGACCACTATTTAGTAATAATGAAAATAAAACAAAATATGTCAGATGATAATAACAATCACAAAATGCAAGAAAAGAAGCAAGAATATGAAACTATTAGGTCATATAAGTTGAGAAATACAGAGAATACTGAGAAGTACCAGATGATCGTAAATCAAAAACTAGAAAATAATAAAGAAAATAGAGAGGGTCAAAACGTTGAACAATTATGGGACTACTTCAAAGAGATAATACTATGTACAGCGACAGAAGTATGTGGAACAAGTAAAAAGAGCAATAAAAGAAAGCAAACTGCACGGTGGAATGAAGAAATAAAACAACAAGTTAAAAGAAAGAAACATGCTTGGACAATATACTTACAAAACAAAACACCAGAAAACTATGAAGAATATAAAAAACACAGGAGACTAGTAAAAGAACTGGTTACAAAGGCAAAGAAGGACAAATAGACAGAATTTGGAGAAAATATGGAAACAAACAGTAAAGAGAATCAAAAACTGTTCTATGGAGTATTAAAATCAATGAGAAAAGAAAGAATTCAAGAAATAAAAACATAAAGAATAAAACTGGCGAAATTCTTAGAGAAGAAAATGAAATAATGAACAGATGGAGAGAATATTTCCAAGAGATGCTACAAACTCACTGCTATCATGAAGAAAACAATGTAGCGAACCAAAGAATAGAAGTAGACAATGTAGACCCTATAACCATAAATGAACTTCAAGAAGCTATTACAGAAATGAAAAACGGAAAATCACCAGGCTATGACAGAATAACCAGTGAAATGATAAAAAAATGGGACAAAATGCAACAGAGCTATTATTAAAAATATTTAATGCAGTTTGGAAAGAAGAACAGATACCGATGGACTGGCAGAAGGCACAGATAGCGCCGATTTATAAAAAGGGCGATAGAACAGATTGCAACAATTACAGAGGAATAACACTGTTAAGCACTGCCATGAAAATACACGAAAAAATACTGAAAAGAATATTCGGAAAAATTGACAGCACACTCGAGGAATCACAAAGCGGCTTCAGAAAAGGCAGAAGCACCCAGGATCATATATTTACAATCAAGCAAATAATAGAAAAATATCAGCAACAGGAGAAAAAAATGTATATGGCTTACATAGATCTTGAAAAGGCTTTTGACACGGTACCAAGGCAAAAATTATGGGAAATATTAGAGAAGAGAGGTATAAGTAACAAAATGATAAGGGTAATTAAGAACATTTACAACAACAATGTGAATTATATCATCAGCTAAAACAGAACATCAAAACCATTTACTACGAACGAGGGACTGAGACAAGAAGGAGGATTAAGTCCAACACTGTTTATAATTTACATGGATAAGATAATTAAAGAATGTACAGTAAAAGTGAAAAAAATGCATGTGGGTTATAGAAATTTAAGAAGAGTAGACATTTCAGAAGGAGCATTCGCCGATGACGTCGTCATATTGGCCGAAAATGAGAAACAACTACAAAGAAATATAGAAATATGGAATGAAACACTAAATAAATATGGAATGACAATTAATAAAAATAAAACAAAAGTTATGGTCATGGGGGAAAAGGAAGAAGAAGAAAAGATAAACATAAAAATAGAAAAACACGAACAAGCACGAACATTCCAATACTTAGGAGTAGAATTAGAAGACAACGGAAGACAGGAAACAGAAATTAATAATATAATTCAAAAAACAATGGACTTATACCATGCAATGAGCAATAAATTCATAAATAAAAAAGAAATAACACGAAAAACAAAAATTAATGTGTTCAATATATAGACCTGTATTAACCTTTGGTTGCGAGTCATGGGTACTAACAGAACGACAAAAGAGTAAAATACAGGCAGTAGAAATGAAATACCTTAGACGAGTTCGAGGAGTTACCAAAAGAGATAGACTACGGAACACTCAAATAAGAGAAGATTTGGAAATCGAGTCAACGTTAGAATTTAGAGAGAAGCCAACTCAGTTGGTGGGGTCATCTTCAGAGAATGGATCAAACAAAACCGGTGAAAGAAATTTGGCAGGCAAAAACGCAAAGAACAAAGAAGAAAAGTAGACCACGACAAACCTGGGATAGAACACTAGCCAACATAATCGAGAAAAGGGGAACAACGTGGATAGAAGCAAGGGCGCTGGCTAGAAATAAGAAGGAAGGGGTCAAATTTGTACATAATATAAATGTATAGCAGTAGTTATTAGTTAAATTTAAGATTAAGTTGTTTTTTAAAATCTTTTTATATACTTGGCTTGGTTGGTGTCACGGACTCCGCAAATTTTGTAATTCATTTTAAAAATAGTTCTAGACTACCTAGACACCTGAAATTTTCAGGATAGCTTAGAACTAGCTAACAATGCAATATTTAACTGCTATTATACAAGGTGATTAATTATATAGTGGGGTGAAGCTCCGTAGATCCGGTGTAGTAGTGTATAGCGATAAAACTTAATAACAAAAATTGTAGCGAACTTTGAGCTTCATATTACAAAATTAGCTAGAATATTACAGGGTGTTCAATAACATAGTGGCAGACCAAACTTATGTTTTTTTAAATAGAACACCCTGTATTTTATGTTATATTCGAAATCTTTGTAACTTTTCGATTACAAAAATATAAAGGTTTGGTATGTTATACGGGGTATTTACAAAGTTATAACCAATTTTCTATGAAAATCGTAACAAGTTTAACTACATGTATAAATAAAATCAAGCACAATTTCAATGGTTTATTGACGTCACATTTTTTTATTTATTGTCACAATTTTGGTAAATGTTTGTTTTGCTAATTTTCTTTATATTGAATACAGGGTGAGTCAAAACTCAATTACATTATTTTCTCAGTAATTTTAAATAGAATACCCTGTATTTTATATCATTATCGAAAAGTACCATTACTATACTATAATTTTTGTATAACATTCCCTATGTGTAAATTTATTAGTTTTCGAGATATTTTCATTTTTCAGAGCAAAATTATTAATAATTACGGGTCTAAATCTTTCCAAATTTTAAGTAAGCCATGGCTGAATAATTGTCTAACTTACAATTTACGATTCCTGATTATTATCAATATGTAATCAAATATGGCTACAATTTTTGTTATTAACTTTTATTACTATCTACATATTACTTATAACGGATCTACAAAGCTTTACCCCACTTACCAATCACATTGTATGGATAAATCGATTTTTTTTTTAATTTCAAACTATTTTAAAAATGTGACTAATGCAATGATATTTTAAAGTACGTTAATAAATCGATATCTACAAATTGATGGTGCCTCAGTGGCATTAGACTGCACATCAAGAGGCCCCCAGTTGGAACCCGGCTGTTGCGTATCTTTTTTTAAATTGTTTTAATAAATAATTAAAAGTTTATATACTTAAAATTATATATACCATTTTAAACAACCGTGGTATTATAAAAAATACTATTTTATACTAGTGTAATTTTTGCAATCATAATTATAAATAACAGTTAATACATCCAATAAAAATTCATATTTTATACGTTAATTATTATTCTTTCCAAACATGTTGTGTCCTACATATGTACATGTACAGTAACAAAACCGTGATATTATAAAATAGTTATTTATGAAACAGTTCGTGAAGTATGCTTTTTGCGAACGCACGCAATTTTTAGAGCACGAGCGACAACGAAGCGAGTGCTATAAATCGCGTAAGTTCGTAAAAAGTACTTCACGCACAGTTTCATACAATATTTTATCTACGATAAACAAATAAAAAAAGCTGTAACTCTTCGTCAATGGAACTTGTTTCTATTCTACAATTTTTAGAACTTTGACATTTAAAAATTCTAACTACTGTCAAACCACAAAACTGTTAAAACGTTTGGTTGTAATTCATTGCTCATAATGTCATCACCATGACAACGCGAAAGTGAAGGATTGTCACCATGACAACTCGAAAGTTAAAAACAGTGCGAAAAAGTAAATCCCATTTAAAACACATTGTTATTTCACGCACACTTTAAATCCTTCACTCACTGCTATCTATAATGACAGTTTTCACAAACTAAAAACTTATACATAATACGACATAGAGAGTTACTTTATAAAGTAATTTATCGACTCTATGTCATATTATGTATAAGTTTTTAGTTTGTGAAAACTGTCATTATAGATAGCAGTGCGTGAAGAGTTTAAAGTGTGCGTGAAGTAACAATGTATTTTAAATGGGATTTACTTTTTCGCACACTTTCAATGGGTTTTTTGGCACACGATTACGCGATTTATAGCACTCGCGCCGTTGTCGCTCGTGCTCTAAATATCGCGTGCGTTCGCAAAAAGCATACTTCACGAACTGTTTCATAAATTATATATTTTTATTAGAGTGTAATTCTTGAAATTTTAAGCATTTTATCGTTAAATCGTTTATCGTTAAATTATTTTATGTTCTTTCCTATAAATAATAAAAAGGTTTTATTATAAAAAAGTTCTTTTTTATAAAAGTGTAATTATTTGTATTGTATTATAATGTAACATAATGTAATGTATTGTCGCCAAAAAAAATATTAAGATCCATCTGGTCGTTTTTTTTCGGAGATAAGGCCGATTTTATTGCTTTATTGCCTCGCCTAAGATATTTCCATACAGTGAAGTTTCTGCTATTTTGAATAATACATAATTATTGTGGTTGGATGCGCAATAATGTTGAATGTATGATTATAATACTAAATAGAGAA
Organism: Diabrotica virgifera virgifera; assembly: GCF_917563875.1. Lineage (NCBI taxonomy): Eukaryota > Metazoa > Arthropoda > Insecta > Coleoptera > Chrysomelidae > Diabrotica > Diabrotica virgifera. The sequence continues at coordinate 6,048,260 of NC_065452.1, read as the reverse complement.
TTAATGTTTATTTGATTGCCAAAACGAGAAAATTAATTGAATTATGTTCTAATTCTATTGTGAATTATATGCGATTGTGTATATATTTAATATATTTAACAGATTCTGTATACATATAAATTGGAAAAAGTATATGCAATAAACAACACATAGGCAGAAATCTATAAGAAGAACAAGCTAACAATGATCTTACTTATTGATTTTAAACAGACGTTAGAAGGATAAAAAGAAAATAATAAGCAAAGCACAACAAATCTGAAATTTGAGTTTAATATTTTTTAATAGAATATGAGACAAATTCTGAGAGCATAGCCTGCTAAAAATTCTGTAAAAATAATTGGTGCTACTATAGTATGCGGTCTCCGTCGCAGTTATAAACGCATAAATAAGAATAACAATTATTACTTTAATTTTACAAATAATCCTATTTACTGTTTGAGTTGGGAATAAAATTTTGTGGCTTATTCCCAATTAAAATAATAAATTAATATGACAATGTATTAGCAATTAAAATGGCAATTCTTCTGATTTATGCGTTTTATTCACTTTGTAAAGATTTTTGGCACCAAAGCCAAAAAAGCAACAGAGTATGTTGCTAGGTCTCAAGTTGCACCTAAACTTCCTAAAAACGTTAGAGAATTACATAAGTTATTAAATTCTTAAAAAATAAAAATTAATAGGGAAGAACGTTTTCTTCTAAAAAATGACGACAATAATCATATTCATAATGATCTCGTAAAGCAATTTTTTGGCTTTAAGACATTTTATGTTGACGGCACTTTTTAATATTGTCCAAAATTTTTTTTACAACTATTTACTGTTCACGGTTTCAAAAATGGGCATTATATTTCCCCGTTTTCTTTCCTATAAAAAATAAAAATGCAACTTCATATATGTTAGCTTTCGAATATTTAAAAGAAGTATATGAATCTATAACCAGTCAACAGTTTTTACCAAAAGGTATAACAGCATATTTTGAGGAAGGAAAGTATACATAAAGGAATTCGAGAAGTTTTTCCAGATACTGAACTTAAGAGATGGCTGTTTCACCTGGGTCAAAGTTGGTTAAAAAAATTCAACAGTTGGGACTGTCCCACGAATATCAGTTAAAAAACGGTGTAGAAAGAAATATAATTAAATATCTTACTTATATATTTGGTTTACCATTTCTCAAAGCAGAGGACGTTGAGGATTGCTTTGCCATAGATCTTGTTGTATTTCAACCAGAAGATGAAAGAGTGGTTAAGTTAGTGATTATTTAGTCGAAACCTATACTGAAGAAACGTCAACATTTCCTCCTCACATTTCGGCAGAAAATTCTTCGTATTTACAATGGACAACAAATGCAGGTGAGTCTTTTCACTCTTGCTATAATGCTTTATTTTACAATATACATTCAAATTTTAACCAGTTTATTCATGTTCTTCAAAATTTTCAATTAGATACTTATATCAAACTACAAAGTATAGATACCGTTGTGAAAGTAAACGATAGAAAAGTGATATTGAGAAAAAACTAATAATTTGAAAGAAATACAAATTGACCGCATTACCAATTTTAAATTTATAAAAAAAATTCTGTTAGATGTAGAATTTAATTGTTAAACAGTAATTGTAGGTATAAATGTAATTTTCATAAATCTATTTCTTAAAATAAAAAATATTTTTAAAAAATTTAGAATTTATTAAAATAAAAATATTCACGAGTAACTACTGTTTTATTTTTGAAATTAAGATAAAGCTATTTGATGAAAAAATAATATCAAATATGTTGTAAAAAAGTAAGCCGGGCAGTTATAGCAATTTCATGTTTACTTTAATGTATGTATTCAATGAAACTTAGTGACCAAATATTAACAAGAACATAACAATGAAACTTTGGTTTTTTTGAATTATCACAAAGTTGCATTTTTAAAAATCATCTCAATTAATGGTAGATCTGCAAAAACGTCCAATAAGAAATATAGGTACTTTTAAACGGGTGATTTGTCAACACTGTCCAGATTTTAAGGTATAATAATTACTTATACTATAACTCGTCCCAAGATTTTCACTATACCGGGTGTCCACTTATATTTTCCCCATTTTAACTGCAGATAACTTCTAAACGATTCAAGATAGAAATATGCGGTTTTCGCTGAAATGTTTTATTTTAGTAAAAATTTTTTCTGAATGGATTGAATTTTTTATATCGCTTTCAAATACGAAATAAAAAATGGCGGATTTTTGAGAAAAACTTTGTTGACTTTTTTTTAATGGAACACCCAATATATTTTTTTGTAAATTGAAAGAAAGGTCATTCACCTATCCAGCGATATAAAGTTTTTCAAAATCGGTTGTCAAATCACTGAGTAATTAATTTTTAAAATGAGGGGTGCAACGTGGATATCACATACCTAAATAACATAACTGAGTAAAATGATATTATGTTATGTAATTTCCACATTGCATCTCTCATTTTAAAAATTAATTGCTCAGTCATTTGGCAACCGATTCTAAAAATTTTTTATATCGCTGGATAGGTAAATGACCGTTTTTTCAAGACGCAAAAATATATACTGGGTGTTTTAATAAAAAAAGTCAACAACGTTTTTTTTTTCAAAAATCCACCATTTTTTATTTAAAAGCAATATAAAAAATGGTCATTTATCTAAAAACTTGAAAAAAACGGTCATTTACCTATCCAGCGATATAAAATTTTTAAAATCGGTTGTCAATTGACTAAGCAATTAATTTTTAATATGAGAGATGCAATGTGGAAATCACATAACTTGCTTAGTTATGTTATTTAGGTATGTGATATCCACGTTGCACCTTTCATTTTAAAAATTAATTACTCAATGATTTGACAACCGATTTTGAAAAAAATTATATCGCTAGATAGGTGAATGATCTTTTTTTCAATTTACAAAAGAATATACTGGGTGTTCCATTAAAAAAAAGTCAACAAAGTTTTTTTCAAAAATCCGCCATTTTTTATTTCGTATTTGAAAGCGATGTAAAAAATTCCATCCATTCAGACAAAACTTTTACTAAAATAAAAAATTTCAGTGAACACCGCATATTTCTATCTTGAGCCGTTTAGAAGTTATAGGCAGTTAAAATGGGGGAAAATATAAGTGGACACCCGGTAGTTTACAAACCCTTATGAAAGCCCTAACAAAAGATTATGGTATTTCATAGGTACAGGTATGTAAACTACCAATTCAATGCCAGCAAAAAAATTTTTACAAAGTGAATAAGGCGCATAAATAAGAAGAATTATTGTTTTAATTTTGCAAATTGATACTTTGTCATATCAATTTATTATTTTAGTTGGGAATAAGCCACAAAATTTACTTATTTTGCACACTATAATAGATAGCGACAGGTAGACCGCATGCTATAGTAGCACGAAATAATTTTCATAGTTTCAAAAGAGGTTTACTTAGCTATTTGTTGAAAATATTAAATCAAATTTCGTTATTATTTCGTTGATTAATCTTCCAACACGAATGATATTCATTACGTGATGAAGAAAATACTGATTTTGTTATAAATATTCATTTACCAGTGTATTTTAATTGCTTAAACTCAAATCGCTTAGACACCTTATATCAAATGGACTGTTACTACTTACTTTTTAAATATATCTTCCTGATACTTATTTAAAGTCTTGAACAAGTTGGATAATTCCTGAGGAAATTGGAAATTTTCGGGAGCAGCACCTGGACCTGAAAAACTGCCAGAATAACCATACCCGTAAGAATTTCCATTGTTGTTGGCAGTTCCTATGTCATTTCCAGAAGAATGATCTGCAAAAAGAATTCCAATAACTAAAACTCTGACGCAAAAATCACAGACACGAACAACTAATGAGCTCATGGTTGACAAGTTAAATTCTGTGTGCCAACATTTGTAGTTGAAATTATAATAATTTGAAAGGAAAGGATCAATTATTTTATATAAAAAATGGTGCTGTGTATATTATTACTGATTAATTAAACAGAAATGTAGAATATGTTTCTTTGTTTTTAAGACCATTTATATAATTATTTAGAGGATTAGGAAATAAGGTAAAACAAGCGGACTAGCCACTAAATCTTCTGTTTTTGTATATTTTATATTATGCTGATACGAGGTCCTGTCATTAAGTTCTGAGACTATTGGTATAACAAAGTAGTCAGCAAACTTATTAGCCAAAGAGCCAAATATGAACACGACAACAATGTAAAAAAAATTGGGAGCCTAATCTGCTTGTTTAGTACACTTTTTTCTTCTTCTAAAGGTGCCTATCTTCTAGAGATGTTGGCGACCACATTGACCCATCTTATTCTATTTACAGCAGCTCGATCAGCTGACGTTAGACCAGTCCACTTCCTAAGATTGGCCAGCCAGGATATACGTCTACGTCCAGGGCCTCTCTTGCCCTCAATCTTGCCCTGTAGAATCAACTGTAGCAGTCGGTATTTATCATTACGCATAATGTGGCCGAAGTAAGCCAATTTTCTGTTCTTTACGGTGTTAATTATGTCTTTGTCTTTTCTTAGCCTCTGGAGAATAGTTATATTAGTTATGTGGTGTATACATGAGACCCTCAACAATACTCAACATACGTCGGTAGCACTACATTTCAAACGCCTCTAACCGTTTTATGACATCTTCTGTCAGACTCCAGCTTTCAACTCCGTAGAGGAGGACACTAAAGACGTAACATCTAGGAATTCTTATGCATATATTGATACTTAAAGACAAGTTGCACAGAATCTTCCTAAGACTGTTAAAAAAGCTTCTGGCTTTTTCAATACGAGTTTTTATTTCGTATCTAGCTATGATCCCAAGTATCCTTAATGTTGCAGCCCAGATGGCATATTTTCTGTACTCTTTCTAGGAGTGTATTGTTTACGGTAATTTGGGCGTTTATGTTGGTGTTTTTACTAATGATCATTATTTCTGTCTTCTTATAATTTAGTTTTAGGCCATTTGTTACATGCTTCTACAACATTATCCATGATCCTTTGGAGCCCCTGCGCACTATCTGCCAGAAATACTGTATCGTCTGCATATCTAATACACAAAGTTTTAAAAGTTATGCATCACCCCTCGTATTCACGATGTTTACGCTTTTATAAATCTGTATATTTATCACATATTTAATGGGTCTTTTTTATAAAAAATATACCATTTTTGGTTTTTTATTTTATTTGATTACCCATTTAATTGACCTGGTTTTGCCAAGGTGTAAACATTTGAAAAATTTATTTTGGTGACATTTTTGAAAACGCGATTAAAAATGAATGGTACTTTAATTTCTGAGTTGGACCGTACAAGAATTATCAATTTAGTTGAAGAAGGCCATTCACAGCAGTTCGTGGAGGAAAGAGTGGGTGTTTCTCAGAGTGATGTCTCACGGATATGGAATAGGTTCCTGGATACAAACTCGATACGGAATAGAGCTCGGTCTGGTAGACCCCGAGTTACCAATGATCGACAGAATAGATATATCAGAATTTCCATCCGTAGAAATTCTTCTATGTCTGTACCAGCCCTCCAAAGGGAATTCAGGCGTGCTACAGGAGTCAGATTATCGTTGGCTACAATAAAAAGAAGAATTTTACACTCAGGTTTGAGGAGTCGTCGACCAATAAGAGTTCCTCAGCTACAACCTAGACATGTTTTGGACCGCCTCCAGTGGGCTCAAGAACACATAGAGCTCCCCCAACTGTTTTGGAATTTTGTGCTTTATTCAGACGAGACCAGAATTTGTTTAAATAGTGATAACCGGCGAATTTGTGTGTGCCGAGAGCCAACAAGAGCTGCACAACTAGCCACACACGAATTCACCGGTTATCACTATTTAAACAGATTCTGGTCTCGTCTGAAAAAAGCACATGATTCCAAAACAGTTGGGGGAGCTCTATGTTTTCTTGAGCCCACTTTAGGCGGTCCAAAACATGTCTAGGTTGTAGCTGAGGAACTCTTATTAGTCGACGACTCGTCAAACCTGAGTCTAAAATTCTTCTTATTGTAGCAAACGATACTCTGACTCCTGTAGCACGCCTGAATTCTCTTTGGAGGACTGGTACAGACATAGAAGAATTTCTACAGATGGAAATTCTGATATATCTATTCTGTCGATCATTGGTAACTCGGGGTCTACCAGACCGAGCTCTATTCCGTATCGAGTTTGTCTCCAGGAACCTATTCCATATCCGTGAGACATCACTCTGAGAAACACCCACTCTTTCCGCCACGAACGGCTGTGAATGACCTTCTTTAACTAAATCGATAATTCTTATACGGTCCCACTCAGAAATTAAAGTACGATTCATTTTTAATCACGTTTTCAAAAATTTCACCAGAATAAATTTTTCAAATGTTTACACCTTGGCAAATCCAGGTCAATTAAATGGGTAATCAAATAAAATAAAAACCCAAAAATGGTATGTATATTTTTTATAAAAAAGGCCCATTAAATATGTGATAAAGATACGGATTTATAAAAGCGTAAACATCGTGAATACGAGGGGTGATGCATAACTTTTGAAACTATGTGTATTATTTTAGTAGAGGATCCGATATAAGGTCGATTTGCACCGATCTGTTTAATGGATAAAAATTATTGGATATGTAATTTAGCATGTTAACAATTACAAGGTCGGCGTAGCTACGCGGTAGTGTGCTTGGCTCGCATGCCGGTGGTCCGGAGTTCAAATCCTACCGCCGGCAAGAACAAGTAGACATTTTTAAAAATGTCTATAGACCCCAGGTCGACTCAGCCTGAATAAAAATGAGTACCTTGGGTAAAGCCAGGGGTAATAATAGGCGGTTGAAGCGTAGCACTGGCCCTGTTACCTTCCTTGTATACCGTAGGCCCTAGATATAGCAGACTACCCTGCTACACTCCCAAAGCCACAGCGGGATAAAACGGGAGACTAATATTATTAAAACAATTACAAAAAACAAGGCTTGCCTGATCTAATCTTGTTCGAACTATAATTAATTAGTAATTAAAAAATGACATATTTTCATGAATTAAAAAAAAATCGACCCAGACAGATATTATTTCAGATTTTTTGTATCATTCTAAAGAAAAAAGGTTTTGTGTAATTTTTCTTTACCCATTAATGCCCAAAATTAAAATTTTATCAAAATGAAAACAAAACTTCAGAATGAAATAAATAGAGCAGTGATTCTCAATCTTTTTGAGTCATGTACCACAAAATACTTTTTAATATTTTTGGTACCACCTAACTGAAATATCTACCTATCTAGATAGGTAATCTAATTAACTGTAAAGGCCGCGTCTCACCATCAAATAATTTGATTAAACAGTTTGAGCAAACTCCGGAAGTACGTCAAAGTGACGTCACAATTGCAGTTTTTTTGAAATTCTAAAAATCTGTGCTCTCACTATCAGTCTAGTTTGATCAAATTTTTTGTATTGAGTTGTCTAACTTGTTTGTACTTTATTTAAAATTAAAATTTTTCATTATTATCCACAATGAACACTCAGGATGTGACGTCACTAACTGTCACTTTTAGTTTGCTCAAACCAGTTTGATCAGATTATTTGATGGTGGGACGCGGCCTTAATAGTGGTGATTTTGACAGTTTTGCGTTTTGTGTACCACCGCAAATAATGATATGTACCACCAGTGGTACATGTACCACAGATTGAGAACCGCTGAAATAGAGGTTGTTTTTAATAGCAATGTGTAAAATTTACTTTTTTTTCTTTGTAACTCTCTTTTTTTTGAAGTATGATATATCATACGCTGGGCAACGAAGGAACAAAATATAATCAGGCATTAATTTATTTTAAAGTTTTTAGAACTTGTGATATTTAACGAAACATTGCTCGGGATGAAGTCCTACATTACATAATGCACCGATATTAGGTGCACTTGCCACATTTGCCACACCTTCATTGTTTTTCAATTTTATCCACCAAATGACCCATATTATCCAAGCGAATTTCCTCACCAACATGTTTTGAGGAGTTTTGACGTACACCACGTAGCGTTGGAATATATGATCTGAAGCTGTCAGCAGGGCCTCCACAATTATCTGGGAAAATTCTAATAAATAAATTGCCTTATTTTGCGGTAAAGAAGCCATATGTTGAGTATTGCCCCATTCAAACAAAATCTGAATGTCGCCCAATATATTTTTTATATTGAATTCAAATACTATACAAATCTCTTAACTTATCGAATAAATCTACACCACCCATTCCCTTGTTATATATTTGCACAACGTTTGGTTGCGGAACCACCATTTGTTTCTGGACCATTACATCGGTTACAGCTTCCTATAAATAGTAAATACATATTTCTGAAATTAAAATATTAGTTGCCATAGTAATTTCATTATTACTTATCATCCCAGCGAATAAAAGTGAGCTATTTTTTTTCGGTATGTAGAGCATGAATAGTTCCACGAATTTTTTATCTCTTTGAGTGGGGTTCTTCCAATCCTGTATTTTCTAATTTTGCCGGTACAGTGAATCTCTTGATCCCTCAAACTTGTCAGTAAAAGTAAAGATGTAAATAAATTAAAAAATACCTATGGTGATAACAGATTCCTGTTATCTACAGTTTATTATGTGGTATAATAAAAAGCCTACGCAGCTTCTCTGAGACGAAACTTCCTAACGAGTTACCCTGTAGTTTATCTCCACTTTGAGTATAGGGATGCAATTGTGCAAGGTAACCTTTACTGGTTGCAATACACCGGAATTTATATCCATAATGGATGGGTTTCCCCCAGTAGACCGCTGCGTTAAATTATGTCCATAATACGGCTCCATCGCTTCTTCTACTGAACAACTTCCAGTCACTACTGGAGGTAATAACGAAAACTTTAATTTAGATTTCCGTTGTTTGGACAATGCAAAGTGAGTGAACTTCGTTACACTGGTAACTTTTCTGTTCCAAAGTATCGTCATCTATTAAACTCATTTCTACATTACATTCTACATTCTACATTAAATCACATTTTCAACAATTCAACACATCCTTGGGATTGTTATGATCATACTTTTTCGTCATTTTTTTCTAAAATCGAAACAATGTTGATTAGTTACCACGAGTGTCCAGCGTATTATAATGATACGCAAAAATCAATAATCTTCAAAATACTCACCGGTATAAATTTCAACAATATTTATATCACTATTCGATATTTAGAAGCCTTATTAGTTGAGTACTACAAAAGTTTTCTCAAAATAAGTCGAAAAAGTCCTACAAACTCATTTGTCATGCAACTGGTGCACCTAGCGTGGTGACATGGTGTCATGTAACCTAATAAAGCTTAGCACAAATCTAATCACGCTTTACTGTCAAACGATAATAAATTTTTAATAATACGATAAACGGGGTCCGGACAAATAATCCCCGGACAAAAAATCCCGGACAAAAAATCCCCACAAATTATCCCCGGACAAAAAATCCCCGGACAAAAAATCCCCACAAAAAATCCCCACAAATAATCCCCACAAATAATCCCCGGACAAATAATTCCCGGACAAAAAATCCCCACAAAAAATCCCGGACAAAAAATCCCAACAAATTTTTTTTGGACAAAATATCCCCACAAAAAATCCCGGACAGAAAATCCCCGGATGGAAATATGCAGTCTGGCGGCCTAGAAAAAGGTGGAAAGATGCAGTCTGGCGGCCTAGAAAAACGTTTTTTTGACGTTAAACTTACAAAAAGGAACAGAATTTTTTGCATTACAATCAAGATTATCGTTTTCTGGACCAGCAGTTATCATCACAAATAGACAATAAGTACAACATGATTCCCAAAGCCTTAGCTTATTCCCCATATCTTCCACGATATTTGAAAAAACTCACAATTGGAATTCGACATTTGGTAATCGAAATTAAAATGTATGCTTAATTTTAATCGCTAATCATTATTTTCGTGCAGAAAACTGGTTTCATGGCGATTGCTATAACTCTCATGCACTGAAGCTGAAAAACATTTGCATCGATTGCATTCACGGGAAAACTTTATTTTATTTTTCAAATTTGGTAGCAAAAAAATTTCTTGGGGATTTTTTGTCCGGGATTATTTGTGGGGATATTTTGTCCAAAAAAATTTGTGGGGATTTTTTGTTCGGGATTTTTTGTGGGGATTTTTTGTCCGGGGATTATTTGTCCGGGGATTATTTGTGGGGATTATTTGTGGGGATTTTTTGTGGCGATTTTTTGTCCGGGGATTTTTGTCCGGGGATAATTTGTGGGGATTTTTTGTCCGGGATTATTTGTCCGGGGATTATTTGTCCTAGCTTCCGATAAACAGTTACCTTCTAACATCTACTCTGTGCCGTATATTAGGACAACAACTATTGTTTACTTTTTTTTTCTGATAATTAGATGGCGAAATATGTAGCAGTGTCTTGCGTATTACATAAAATACGGTGGGCATTAATGGGTTAAAGTTGGTCGTTTTCGAGTTATAAATAATTTAAAACTGAAAAAAGAACGAAAGATGACAATTTTCAAGGCTCAAAAACACAAGTAAAAATCAAGTACATAAATCATCATCATTTTGTAACCATCAAGTACATAAATTCAAGTTCAAACCTTTTTCTATCAGGTCTCGATAAGAATTTTAGCAATGTTTTATTCTAAAACATATTTTTTTAATTGTTAAAGAGGAAGGTTTCTTATGGGGAGACGGCATTTATAACTAAAAAACAATCTTTCAGAATGAAATAAGTCCAAAAGACTTATCAAGAACTGACAGAATAAGGTTTGAACTTAAATTTAGGTACTTCGTAATTTCAAAAATGATATTTCATACTTATGTTTTTGAGCCTTGAAAATCGCCATCTTTCGTTATTTTTTCAGTTTTAAATTGTTTATAACTAGAAAACGACCAACGAGAAAAATTACAAAAGACATTTTTTGTTTAGAATCGGTGCAAATCGGCCTTATATCGTACATTAGACTATTCATAAGTTATCCATTTACTGCAATACCATCTTCTGACTCGTCCAAGGCCTCTCTAAAGATGTTTTCAGAGTATATGTTAAATAATGCTGGTGACAGTATGCACACTTTTTTTACTCTAGTTAAAGTCAGGTCTCTTTTTTGAGTAAGTCAGGTTTGTATGCTGTTTTTATTTTTAGGCATGATTCCTAGTTCGTCTAGGTTTCTAGACGAACCTCAGATAACGGTTTGGATGCAGCTCAACTGAACTCTTTCAGGCTGTTCCCGGATAGTTTTATCCATGTTCATCGACTTCATGTCATTTAATTTATTACTTATATATAATTAATTGTTTTTTCTTCTTTTAAATTTCGTTTGACAATCACCTGGTTTCTTTATTCTCAAACTTCTCTCTTGAGGATTTCCAAGTATTTTATTAGCAGTATCGTTGAGTATACTAGCTGTAGTCCTCCAAATTGTATTAGGACTTTTTTCATTTTCCAGATTTTCTTACGAGTAATACATAACAGAATAAACACGATATTTATGTATTATGTAGTATGCCATATTTTCATCATTTCCTATTCTTGCATTCCAGTCTCCTAGTAAAATGATGTTTTTGCTTACCTCTTGTATCTCATCAATAAGTTTCTGTATCTCATCCAAAATAGTTCTGTTTTTTCATGCTCTGTTTCTTCTACCGGTGCATATACCTGTATTAGGTGACATTCTTCTTCTTCTAACTCTATTTTTATGTACATACATATATGGTTCTTGATGATACTGGTTTGAATTTGGTTATTCTTCTATTCATTTCTTTCGTTACAACTATTCCCACGCCTTCTTTTGCCCTTTGTCCTATCTGAACTCCGGAATAGTATAGTATGTGCTGCCCTCCGATATCGACAATTCCATTTCCTACTTTTTTCGTCTCGCTTATTCCTATCAACTGCAGCTCAAATCTTTCCATTTTTTCTGTTAATTCACATTCCTTTCTTGTTATCGAGGTTATATTCCATGTACCTATTCTCGTTTGACATTTGTTTTCATTTTTCTTTTCTTCCTTGTTATTTGTTATCCTCGTTGTTGGCTCTTTCATAGTACTGGATGTTCCTTGTCTATATACATGAGACTAAAAATATGCTGAGTCGACAGAGTTAAAAATGAAGAGGTCTTTAGACGGCTGAACTAAACGACACAACTAGTCAATATAATAAAGGGACACAAGCTGGAATACTTCGATCGCATGATGAGACACCCTGTAAAATGTGAACTTTTACATCTGATCATTCAGATCATTCAGGGAAATATCCAAGGTACACGTGGACTTGGTAGAAGAAGACGTAGATGATCAATAACATTCATGGAACTAGAATAATATATTAAATAAAAGTTTGGGTTATTTTTAAATCCAGCCTTTACTTTTTCAAAACCAACTAAAACGTAGCTTAATAAATACTAAATTCTTCTATTTGGTTTTCGTAAACGATTTTATGTTATCCAATTAACGTAGCTATTATATATAAAAGCTAAAAGCTCTGCTGCCGCGATATAGTCATATATTAAATTTAACTTCAACTGAAAGGGATATGCTCATTTAATAGTAGGTATAAGCCCTGCACCTTTAAAGGCTCATACGAGGTGTGACTACAAAAGAATATTATTTATTTTAATAATAAGCCGTTACGATTAACTTTATTTGGGAAGCTAATTACGGAGTGATTTTAGGGATTTTTGTACCAAAAAATAAAAGGGACCAACAATGAATTAGAATCAGGGCCCAGGTCATCTCTCTATTGCCTTCCCTCCGTATAGAGTATTGAGAGCTCTTGCCCTTCTTAGACAAAAGTGAACGATGGCTGAGTGCCCGGACCAGTGCCTCTTCTGTTTGACCTCTCTCCATCTCAGGCCAATTCTTTCATGATCTCTTGTTACAATTCTTCTCCAGCTATTATCGGGTCTTCCTCTTCTTCTTCTTCCGTCTGGTTAGTGTTCGACTGCCTGAGTATTGAAAACAAATTGTGCATGAAAATATTCAATACTGAAATAAAAAAAAATATCCAATATCTAGTCGTGCCGCTTGTGATTTCAATTTAACAACCTACTCAGGTCATACGTTAGGGTAAATTCTATGTATTATAAAACGGTATTTAAAGAACCGCATTTCACCCGAGACGAATTTTTCTTCTTTTGTAGTTTCTTTATATTGCAGTAAACGAAGTTTTTCTCGCTGAATTGAAACTTTTATATATGAGATTTTCAGAATGGTTATATGAAAATGAAATTTGGTAGCTTTTAAGAACTAGTTATTGCGGATTTTTTGACATAAAATTAAGAATTTTATATTCACCATTAGCGTGCATACGGGTACTATGATCGATCATATTACACGTATGCGCGCTAATGGTGAATATTAAATTCTTACTTGTATGTCAGAAAATGTGCAATAACTACGTTTTAAATCCCACCAAATTTCATTGGCATGTCTCAACCGGTTTTAAAGCAATAAAATAAATCGTCAGTTTGTAAGTAAAAATTTAAAATCCCGTATCTCGGAAACGAATCATTTGCGGACATACGTTTATATAGCCAACTGTCATTATTTTTTCATGCAAAATTATCCCTTAAAGTTTGTTGCACTTATTTAGAAACACCGTGTATTGATGAAGAGTACCTAATTTTTTATTATCCAACATAAACGAATGATTCAAAAAACATAATGTTAAGAAAACCTGAGGCTATAGTTGGGTTCTAGTTTCAGTATTTTATAAATGCCAGAATATTCCACAGGGTGATGCGAACTTTAAGAAAAAACACAGTTTGATTGGTACACCCGGTATAAAAAGAAAATTTACCTGTTTAGCAACAATATTATTACAGCGGTATTGTCAAAGAATCAGGCTATAACATGTTCAAAAAACACTTAAATCGGTCAACAGGTTCAGGAAATATTAGACATCAAAAATGACAATGTTTATAAGTGGGCCGATTTCTATGCACGTAAGTTTATTATGGTGAATTTGAAAAATGCCCCAGTTACATCAGTTGATGTCAAAAGAAGTTTTTCTATGTACTCAGATAGAAGCCATATGTTTCTGTTAAAAAAAAACAGCATTTGATAATTTTGTTGTTACCACAATTCGAAACAATATCATTTATTTGTTAAAATTCTTAAATATTTAATTAACATAATCTTAGTTTATAAAATACATACACATGTTAATTAATACAACGTGTGAAGATATTTTAAATATTTTTGTAAATTAATAAATGTTGTAAATATTTTTTATTACATGCATATTTTCAAGATAAACTTGCATATTTTTGGGTAAAATACTGCATATTTATGCGCATATTTCATACCTTTATATTTGCATATTTGCCTAAGTCTAAGATAAGACAATCGCCCCGAAAAGTTACGTGAAGATTTCATACAATTTGCGATTTAGTTTTTATAGATCAAGTTTTCTGAGAATATATATTTTTGACCTGTCGGTATTGTTAATACACAAGTTTTATGATAACTGTTTTTCCTTTCATGAGAAAAACATACTTTTTGGTTCTAAATTAGTCTTAATTTATGTATTTTTAATCCATTAATATGGATTCTAATGAATAAATTGTCAAACGACATCGCGCACACCTTATGGAAAATATAATGTCACTCAAATGACATAAAACTTACATGAATAGATTGGTCTCTAAACTCTTTGTTTATTTTCTCGGCCGTTAATGGACTAAGTAGACACGCTGTATAGTAAACACCACAAACATAAATACTAAAATAAAAAATATCTTATTTTTCTTGTCTCTCATTAGAGTATAATTCTGGTGGAAATGCATCCTTCTACAACGCAACCAAATCGATCTGTCGCACTATGCGTTTTGATGCGGTGGAAACGCATCCGTTTCCAACGCAACCAGACCGACCTGTCATACTACGCGTTTTGACCAGATGCGGTGGAAACGCATCCGGTCAAAATGCATAATGTGACATCGCCCCAATAAAACTGCAGGTGGAGTTAACTCAAAACAACTCAAAATATTGACAATGTTATTTTAAAGTCATCTACTTAAAAAAATATTTTGTCTGAATTGTCAACTAAGAATCAAGTTCCAAAAATGTTATGTGTATCCTGTATTACTATATGGATGTGAAACCCGGATCATAAAGGTTAACATGATGAACAAATTAGAAGCCTTCGAGATGTGATCATATCGTAGAATGCTCAGAATATCTTGGGTTCAACGCATTTCAAACAAAAAAGTGTTAAACAGAGTAGATCAAGGCGAAGGTGACATATAATCAAGATGATAAAAAAGAGATATAATGAGAGGTAGCAGATACAGGATGCTGCAGTTAATACTCAACGAAAAGATAGGCGGGAAAAAGAGTAATTGGCAGAAAGAAATATTCATGGCTCCGAAACCTTCGTCAATGGACTGGCTTATCAGCAGATCAACTATTATATGCCGCGAAAGATTGTCACGGTACTTAAAGAAGAAGAAGAAGAAGAAGAAGAAGAAGAAGAATAAGAATTGTCAATAGGAATGGCTCAGATAAAATTAAATTATCGAAATAATTTTTTTATTACCAAGTTATTAACAAAAACAAAATTTGTTCAATCCGAAGTGGATTTTTCAAAGGTCAAAATGAACTAATAGTATTTAGTTGTATCGCTTATTTTAAAGTATGTATCTAGATATTAAGTAAATTATATTTTACTCTATCTCACCGACAGTATTTAACCTGATGTTGAAAGTAATAAAACAAAAACATTATTACAGATCAACTTCAACTAGTAGCATATGCAGATGATATAGTCATCATAGCTAAGACGATGATTACATTTACAAAAGCAGTTGAAAAAAAAACACAGAACCATAAATTTGAATCTGTATCCACCTTTAGCTACTTGGGAGTAACAATAGGAAAAACCGGAAAAGAGAGAACAGAGTAAAGAATTCTGAAAGGCAAAAAAACATATGGAATGAATAGAAATCTGCTGAGAAGCAGTACTCTAAGTAAGAGAACCAAGATGAACCTACATAAGATGTAATAAGACCTGTTGTTACATATGGGATGGAAACAACAACGATTAACAATAAAGAGAAAAATAGCCTTCTGAAATTTGAAAGAAAAATAATGAGAACAACACTGGGCCACAATGTAACAGGAGAGGGAGAAATACGAATTGCCGAAATTAAAAAAAAAAAATAAAGAGAGAAAATATAGTCAGATACATAAAATCGCTTCGCTTATGCATATACAGAGACGCCCACAAGCAGATATGTTGAGAAGGATAACTAACTGGATACCACTATGGCCCAGGTGTAGAGGAAGATCCAGAAGAAGATGGCTGGATGATGTAGAAGAAGACATAAGAGCAATGAATGTGAAAGACTGTAAAGTTCAGTGCAAGGTCAGGAAGAAATGGAAAAGTCACGAGAACAGCAGAAACACAGCAAGCTATAAATGATAGAGGAGTAATCTACCTCACTTAAGAATAGGATCCTCTAGGGATTATAATGATTAATGAATGAATGAATGAATATTTTAAGATTTTACTGTAAGAAATGTATGTAACAATATTGAAAAAATTTCATGCCAAGTCAAGATATTACGAAATTTTTTCTAAATACTGGTACGATTCCCAATATCACATAGGCCGGTCCTGACGGGGGTTTTTGAAACAAGACATCTAAATTCGCCACCAAAAATGATGTAATACCCAGAGAGCGCCACATACGTCTTTCAAGGCTCATTTAATAGGTTCAATTATTGTTTTTATTACCCACTCTACATACTTTTTGAATCAGAACTTTTTTCTCCTTAATATTTTGCTTAAAAAAGGTATACTACATTCATCTCGCTAAACTCAACCGTTTTTGAGATATGTAAACCTAAAACCATAAAAATTTCCAAAAATGTATCGCAACTTTCTTCAAATGGAATTTGCGATGCAATGACATGAATATGAGAACTGGCGCAATTATTATGGTTTCAAGTTTATTTTTCGAGTGTAACTATAAATCGTTCTACATATTTCGAGTGTAACTATAATATTATGCAAAAAATTATGTTGTATCGCAGATTTAAAATGCGTTTATCTCGAAAACAGTTGAGTTTAGTGAGATGAATTTAGTATTTAGTATCCCATTTTTAAGTAATAATATTAAGAAAATAAAAGTTTTGATTCAAAAAGTATGTAGAGTGGGGGATAAAAAAAAATGAACGTATTCAATGAGACGTATGTGGCGCCCTCTGGGCAATACATTATTTTTGTTTTCGAATTTAGATTTCTCATCCCAAACCTCCAATTACCAAATTTTGTGATATCCCATGCCTGTCAGGAAATATTCAAGAATAAATAAAATAAAAGTTGAACTTTTTTTGTATTTCGGTTATTATCAACTTTCGTTCGAAGGTAAGTTAGCTTAAATCGACCTATTTTAACCTCAGGAATCTAAGGTTAGGCTATGGCCCATTCTTTACCAAACACTTCTATATATGGAAATTACCGACATTCATTTACCTCAAGAAATTTTTGGTAACATTTCCTTATCTTTCTTATTTTTGTTTTATTTTATATTTTTGAAATGCATTTAGATTTAAAATACACTTGTTGTGACTGGGTGAGTGGTGGCAGCCGATGCCAAAAAAAAAACTCTGCGAGGTTGATATGGGTTTGTATTTAAATAAAAAAAGATTGTTTTTAGTCAGTATTATTACAAATTTTTGGACCTGAAAAAATACCTTGAGAATATTAAGCATATTTTATAGTATTTTATTTGTGGTTTATTAATTTATGTATTCTCTAAAAAAATATTTGCGGTTTAATTTTTAGCAACAAACCTACTCACCTACACATATTAGAATAATAAATTAGTTAACTCGACACTGATGTTTTAAAATAAGTATTAGTCCAGGAAAATAAGGATTTTCTCAGGACACTAAAATATACAGCTAGCTGACAACTTTGTTAGTTATTGTAGACCTATATGAAGAAAACCAACCTGTTTCCTGCATAGAATTCGGAGCAGTTTTTAATTATTAAAAATTTAGTGCAAACAACGTGATTTTTTCGATTTCTTGCATCCCATTAAAAAGCTAAATAGTTGAGATAAAATTACAAAATTTAATTTTTTAGAACGTTGAAAAATCTTCGAAATGCCGATTTTTGAAAGTTAAAAAGTCAATTTGTTGCTTCGCAAATTGCAAAATAAGTGAAAATCGATATTTGTTAATAACTTTTACTAAAACCAACCTACAACTTTAATGTTTCACCCAAAAATGGGTATTGGGTACTTAACAAACCCTCAAAATTTGAGACAGATCCATTTATTCGTTTAAAAGTTAGTTGTTCGATTTTTTTATCCCAGAGACTTTTTTTTTGCAATAACATAAAACATAAAGTAATAAAGCTAGGGTAATTCTATGGCTGCCAAATGAAAGTAAAAGACTAACACTATAAATACGTATTAAAAAAAATTATTATAGTCAAAAATCTTAATGCCAAATTTTAAATTTAATTTAAATTTTAAATTTTGTAGTTTAGAAACATTTAGAACAACTTTAAAAATATTGTCCGTAGAAAAAATCTTTTTATACATTCGAAAAGCTAGTACCTATTTTAAAACGAATAGTCAAATAGAAACAGCCTATATCAATTTTAACCAAAGTTAGTCATGTGTTTTTTTAATTCACAGTTCATTTTTTCTAATAATTAAGGAACCTCATTGATACCATTTTAAAGAATGGGATTCGTGTAAAAAGATTTTTTCTATGGCCAATATTTTTAAAGTTATTCTTAATATTTATAAACTCCAAAATTTAAAAAATTTGCCTTTAGGATTTTTGACTATGTTAGATAATTTTTTTATCTATTTTAATACATTTTGATAGTATCACTCTTCTACTTTTATTTGACATACGCAGAATAATTGCCCTATCTTCATTATTTTCTATCTTACGTTATTGCAAAGCAAAGGTCTCTGGAATAAACAAATAGAATAATTTTTAAACTAATACATGCATCGTTCTCAAATTTTGAGGGTTTGTTAAGTACGCCAATACCCAACTTTGGGTGAAACACAAGTTTTAAGTTAGTTTTACTAAAAATTATTAATAAATAAGGATTTTCACTTATGTTGAAGTTTGAGAAGCAACAAATTAACTTGTTAACTTTAAAAAATAGGCATAAGGTTTTTTAATGTTCTAATAAATTAAATTTTGTAATTTTATGTCAACTATTTAGCTATTCAATAGAGGGTCAAAAATTCCAAAAATTCGAGTTTTTGCATTAAATTGTTAATAATTAAGAAACTGGTCCGAATTCTAGGCAGTAAACAGGTAGGTTTTTATCCTATAGGTCTACAATAACTAAAAAAGTTGTCAGCTACATACCTGGATATTTCAATGTCTCGGACATGATCTATTTCTTGCTTATTTCCCTGGAGTATAATACTTCAAAGTATTGTTTGTGTTTCATAAATGTTATAAAAGCCATTAAGCCGCCACGTTTACCAATATTTAAGTACCGTTTTCAAGAAAACTCGTGTTCACTTTTATTTATGCTATAACATATTATTTGATTAAATATGTACATAAATAATTAAATATTCTTGCCCATAAAAGTTTTTAACGTGATTAAATTATTTTCTATCTTAACTCTTCTAGTGATAATAATTATTGTTATTTACAAACATATTCGTTAGCCTGGATGTTTTTTTGTTGATACTATTTTGACAAGTAGCATTCTTGTCCGTCAAATATATAAAGCTTATTTCTTAAAAAGTTTTTGCAAAAGCTATTTTTTTATACGGGTGTCCAGAAATTCTCCCGACAAACGAAGATCGGATATTTCTCAGATATAATTTGAAGATAATTTAACCCAATTCACCTAGTCCCAAATTGCTTCCTAAGGGAGCTAGAGCTCTTTAAAGATCGTGACTAGTAATTAGTTTTTTTAAATAGCTCCAGAACGCTTCTATTTAGAAAAACGAAAACTGGTACGCCTATTTATCTTCCAGAGATAAATCGACTCTATTAATTGCGAATTTCTAGTACCGGTCATAGGCGTCCGTTTTGGTTAGGGCACCGGTTATTTAATCGCACAACTTTCGTGTCTCTAATTTTTAAGTAATTTTGACACTGGATTATTAAATTCTGCACCCTTTGCTAGAAAAATCGATTTGAAAATGTTTCGTTTTTTGAATTTGAAAAAATTTTAAAAGATTTTTCAAAATAAAACGGTGTATTTTATCGACTTAAAGCAAGAGTAATTTTTAGTACATACTAGAATACCTCATAATTTAAAAATCTATTGTCAAAAATGCTTAAAAATTAAAGACGAGACCGATAAAGCGATACAATAACCGATGACCTACACAAAACGGACGCCTATAACGTGCAAATGACCGGTACTAGAAATTCGCACGTATCTGCAATAAACATTTTGTTGAAACAGAGTACGTATTGTCCTTGGATTCGACTGTAAAAAATCGAATACTTCACTATAAAACTCAGATTAACATAAATCTTTTTATTTTGGTCTGAGCTATAGAAATAAAATGTTAAGACGATGACTAATATAGCTTACCCTTCGATAAGGGCTTCCTTTTTTCCAGTAACTCTCGCATTCCAGCAAAAAGAATATCGAAAGAAAATTGAAGAACTGAAACTTATTAATGAAAAGGCGGTTCAAGATATTAATCAATTACTAAATGAATTAAAGATCTCCAACGAAAGAGTACAACAAAAATTAGAAAGAGAGGGAAGAAGGAAAAATATTGTGATTTAAGGACTGCAGATTGACACCGATCAACCACTCTTGCTAGGGAATGAGGTAGAAAAATTCATAGAAAAGGAAATGCGAGTAAAAGTAAACGTTAATGAAACAAGAAAGCTGGGAGAGAAAATATATTTGGTATACTGTTACCGCTAGAATTTTATTAAATTCTAGTAGCATGTTTGCCTGATTTAGTTTTCTTTCAAATTGGAGTACATAGTTCTTATTTGTTTTTCAAAACTCTGTTTATCGAGATGGATAGCAAGACCGAAAAGACCAAAGTATTGCAAAATAAGATAAAACTCAAGCAACTGAGAGAAAGAATATACATAAATGATGATCTGACGAAGGACGAAAAGGGAAATAATGGCCAAAATAGGAAGAATTGCTAAGGAAGAGAAATCAAAGGAAATAGCACAAAAACAGGATACCAAAGACTGGCAATAAACAATGAATTATGGAAATGGAATAAAGAAAAGGAGCAGCTGGAAAGAATAGAGGAAGACATTGCAAAAAATAGAATTGAATGCAGTATTAGGAGACCCAACAAAGATGACCCGGCAGTGAAAACGGAAACAAGAATCGAAAAATAATAAACGAGATAATGGCAATAAAGAAGAACCAGGTAAAACAGCGACGTGGAATATAAGAGGATCATTCCAGGACGGAAAACTGAAGCATCTAAACGAAGCCAAAAAATATAAATTTGATCTTGTGGCAACAAGAGACTAAGAAACTGGGACAGGGCAATTAGGAAGAAGATGGCCATATAAACAGTGGAGGCTGTTAAAGGGCTTCCTTTTTTTCCAGTAACTCTCGAATTTCTTCTCCTCAATTCGTTTTCAACGTATAAACAGTCCAAGATCCGTATTTTTCTGCCATAATTTATTATTTATTAAATGGTAAACAAAAACACCATATACAAACTTCACGAATTGTCAAAACGTTGACCCCCAACTATACCAGCGCCGCCAAGCGGGAGCAACGGCGTACATAGCTGCCATTGATAAAATCAATTCATCTCTGGAAGATAAGTAAACGTAGCAGTTTTCGTTTTTCTAAATAGTCTTTTTTTGAAAAAATTTTTCAAATTCAAAAAACGAAAAATTTCCAAATCGATTTTTCTAGAAAACTGTGCATTCTACCGACTTAAAGTAAGAGTACCTTTTAGTACTAGAATACCTCAGAATTTCATAATCAAGTGTCAAAAATACTTAAAAGTTAAAGACAAAAAGTTATGCCATAAAATAACAGTTGCCCTACCCAAAACCGACGCCATGACCGGTACTAGAAATTCGCAATTAACAGAGTCGATTTATCTCTGGAAGGTAAATAAGATAAATAAAAAAACAGTTTTCGTTTTTCTAAACAGAAGCGTTCTGGAGCTATAAAAAAACTAAGTTCAAGACACCATCTTTAAAGAGCTCTAGCTCTCTTAGGAAGCATTTTCGGACTAGATGAATTGGGTTAAATTATTTTAAAATTATCTGAGGTTTCTGGAAAAAACCATTGATTAATATTGATGCAATATTTGTTATCAGACAGATAGCGGAAAATCCATAGAATTTAATAAACCTGCATATATGTGTTTCGTCGATATGACCAAGGCTTTTGACAGAGTGTGATTAAAGGACGTGTTAGAAATAATGAGAGAAAAAGGGCTAAACCACAGGGTAATTAACCTAGTACACTATATTAACAAACAATATAAAACAAAAATAAGAGTAGGATATTTGACACTAGAAGACATAGTTATAAACACAGGAATCCATTAAGACAATTCACTGAGCCATTTCATATTTAATTTAACCTTTAACTACCCGCGCATCAAGTTATAACATAACTACACGAGTGGCGTACTTTATACGCCATAAGAAAATACATTTAAAAACAGCGGATTTGTTTATTTTTTTTTAAATACACTTAGTTGTTTGTTATAAACCTTATTCGGCATCACTGAATACTTGGAGTTCCTTCTCAGTAAGCCAATTGGGATTTATAACTGGAATCATGGAATAACAACTGGATTCGATGATAAATAACATTATGTACTAATAAAATTTTTTTTGAAATGTGATTTTTTACAGGAGAAAAAGTATTGTTTATAAAGAAAAATATATTTTGTGCCATAATGACTAAAAACAATTGAAATATGTACTTATATTACTAATTATATTATTATAATCGTGGCGGATATTGTCCACCACCGGAAATAACAAACATTAAACTGTAAATTACGATCTTCCCAGAATGCCGATAATAACGAAACTAAAACCAAATTGTAAAGCACATTCCACTGATAGGTTAGAGAGATAAACAAGTTCAAAAATTGAATTTTTAAATATATTTACAGTAGAATTCTTATATCTGGCGTACAAAATACGCCAGTGCGTGTAGTTAAAGGTTAATAATGGACAAAATAATTGAAAACCTTCCCAGAACAGCTGGATTTAAGATGGGTAATACATTATTTAGAGTCGTTTGCCACGTTGACGATGCTGTCCTTATCGCCGGTTCTGAAAACACTCTCCAAAGGCTACTGCATGCATTTATTACTAAAGCTAAAGAACTAAATATGCTCATCAACACCGAGAAGACTAAGGGCCGGTTGTTCGAACGCTAATCAAGAAGTTGATTATTATCAATCATTTATTGTAATCAATTTTCTTGATGGGAATCAAATCGCGACATGAAAAATACATGTAAAACACTAATCAGTTATTGATTGTAGGTAAAACAGTAATTAAAATATAGCCGCAGCTCTTAAATTATTAAAAATTGCTTATTATTATTATTGATTTGTAAGTAAAAACAAGAAATTAACATCAGAAAGAGTTTAGTTATGTTTTATTTTAAATTAAAACCAAAATAATAAAATAAATCAGTCAACATAACCTCAAAATGCGACATCTGTCAGAAGTATGCTTAATCAAATATAATTGTAATTAAATATTTGATAATGATCAGTTTTGATTAGCGTTCGAACAACCGGCCCTTAGTGTCTAGTAATTCCCAAAGAACCTATAAGATGCAAATTGGAAATGGACTCCAAAACTGTGGAACAGGTGAATCACTTCAAATATCTTGGAGCGGAAATAATGAGCTATGGAAATCTCACAAAAGAGGTCAGAAAACAAACAAGTTCGAAGTTCGAACCCAGTTTCTTTGCAGCTTCATTTGCTGTAGTAATAACATCATTAAATTTGCTATCTGTCCCAAACTCGAACAAGAATTATTTTAACTCTTGTAAAACATTTAAGGCCAGCTGCATATTCATTGTTTTTTATTGTAAAATTTTGCTAACAAAGTTAACTTTCATCAGAACTTCATACCATAATATGTGGAATGAGCGTATGAATATAAATGTTGATATATTTCATATCCTAAACATTTTTTTGACTGCATGTCTTTACAAGATTTTTCTTGGTTATGCAGATTTAAATCAATACGTAATGTGCCTACCTTTGAAGTTGAGATATACAGGGTGATAAGGTCGGTAAATGGGAACAAAGGTGTTGTTTTTACCCGCGTAAAAATTTTGTAACACATTGCACACGTGGACGGCGCGGTCCTGGCAACGACCAACGTTCTTTTAAACTTTAAATTCTTTTACAATTTTTTTGTTGATTGCGATATTGGTTTTGTCGTCTACTTTTTGGGCGGTTAGCCATTTGTTATACGCTCGTTGCTTTATCTGTTTCTGTTGTTTGAGTTCTTCACTCCGTAATGTGCTCTTAAGTAAAGTTCGCTCTTCTTTTCCCAAAGCTTCATATGCAGTGCCCTTTAGCTTTATGATTATTATTTTCGTACGCTGTCAACATAAAAACTCTTTATATTAAACTTTATTTTCATTTCAGTTGTTTCATAGTTTTCGTTTGGGATTTAATTGATTTTATGTTTGTAGGAAATTTGAGCTCGAGATTTCAATAATTAATGATCCGATCCTTATTCTATACCCCTTTATACTCGGGTATCTTGTATTTTCACTTGGGATATCTGCCTAAATATAATATATCCAATAACTGATTTTAATTGTCTTGTGTTCTGATGCCAAGTATATTTATGTAAAATTTTGTGGGGATAGAATCCCTTCATGATTTTCAGGTCAAATTGTGTAATGGGTTTATAAGTATATTTCCAATATTATTGGTCACTTCTTCGCCGAAAAGTTATTTATCATGTGCTTAAAACTCTGGTGTATGGTGCAATTTTTTTTCTTAACAATAATTTAGTAAGACTTCTTAATTTTTGTACTTTGTATACGCAGAAAAAGTTAATATATATTCTGATACATTTTGGTTGACACACCTTTTTTTCTAAATATTATATACTGATAACGTTTTTTAGGAGAAAATACTGAATGGGAATCTTAAAGACTGAAGACTGGAACTTGGTAGGCGTAATCCATTAAGACATGGATCTTACAATAATTGGAGATTGGGAGATTTTAACGCAAAATTTGGGGAAGAAATAGTAAAAGAATGTAAAGTCCGACCAGATTCACTTTGTATTTGAGATTTGGATGCGCACTATTATTGACGTTCGGTTTTTCCACATTTTCTGAATTTGATTTTGGTACCGTGAAGGTATTTTACTTGGCGACAGGTCACCAAAATAAAATTCAGAAAATTTGGAAAAACCGAACGTCAACAACAGTGCGCATCCAAATCTCGAATACAAAATGAATCTGGTCGAACTGTACAAGATCACACGGTCTGTGAAACAGAAACGAAAGTGGTGATAGGCTTATCGAATATTGTCAAAACAATTATTTTGTTATAGCGAATATATTGTATAAACTGCCAAAGAGAAGAAAAGAAAAAAGAAAAACGAAAGAAAGAAACAGAAAACGAGAACGAGAATTAAGGAACCCACTTATAGGACAACGCGAGAGGAGTTAGGCAGGGATGTATTATGTCTCCAATACTATTCAATGTTTATAGTGAATCCATTTTTTAATAAACATTACTATCTGAAGAGTTATTAACAACATCAGATTTGCAGAGGACACCGTTATTATGGTAAGCTCTACTGAAAAAGTACTACTAAACAAGACAAGTAGTTTCTGTGAAAATTATGGACTAAAAATTAATATAAAAAAGTCTAAATATATGATAATACCAAAGAAGACATATACAAACATTTGATGATGTACCGATAGAAAGAGTTGAAAAATACAAATACCTGGGAACTTGCGTTTCAGAAAATAATGATCAAATAACAGAAGTAAGAGCCAGAAAAGAAGTAGCAAGAAATACATTTGTAAACAATTCATTGTAACATGTAAACAATTTGTAAACAAAAATGGAAACAATTCTCTGCAATAAAGACCTTAGATGAGAACTGAGAGTAAGATCTCTGAGATTTTACGTGTTTTTGATACTTCAATAGGGACTTCAAAGGTGGATACTAAAGCAAGAACACATAAATAAGCTACAGTCATTTGAGATGTGGTGTTACAGAAAGATGCTTAGAATAGTATGGACATAGAATAATACGAACACGGTATTGCGAAAAATGGGCAAAGATTGCGAAATAATAAACACAATAAAATAAGAAAGTTACAATATCTGGGACACGTACTGAGGGGACGGCGATATGAAATGCTAAAATTGATATTACAGGGAAACATAACGTCGTCGTCAGAGTCAAACCTCGTATGTACCGGGTGTCCCAATAAGAATGGCGCTCGGCCATATCTCAGGAACCGTTTATAGTATAGCTTTGGGAAAAAAAAATTTATAAGAAAAGTTGCCTCGAGAAATGCCTGGAAATTATTTTTATAATTGTAAGTCCATCGCTAGAGGGAGTAATTAAATATCAAAAATTAAAATAAAAAAATCGAAATTTTACAAAATTTGCCTAATGAAAGGGCACTGGAAATCCGATTATCGTATTCTTCATAAAATTCTGCGCATATTTTATTTCACAAGTTTAATTCTACCTATGCAAATAAGAGGTGGGGTGAGTGGGAACCTTGTTATGAAAAAATCGCTGTAAGTCCGGTTCTGCTTAATTGATTTTTGCAAACTTGGTCTTGTTGAAAACAGCTCTTTTTCGTCAATGTAATAGTTATAATTTGGAAACAGCCTATTAAGTAATATGCCGGCTAGGAGGCGCTATTTATTTTCTTTTTAGAAATCTAGTTTTATTTGGAAAATATTAAATACAAGTATGTATTTTTTTTCCTGTATTACAAAATTAGACGAAATTACCAACAGAATACAGAAAACCGCATGTCGATACATTTTTTCTATCTCGAGATATCTTAAGAAACGTGTAAATTTTAAACATAACTGTTGCTGTCATATAAGTGGAAATATATAGAAGCAAGTAGTGTGCTATGGAAAAAACAAAGAAACATTTTCCAGATGTCACCGTATATAATAAATCAAAACAAAATATGAAAAACTCTACTACTGGGGTGACGTCTTTGGGGATATTTCATTGCATATATTCTAGCCGCAACAGTTGCATTTCTTATGCATTCAAAGAATGTGGCTATTATGTCAAATGCTTCTTAGTTTGTAAGAATCATCTTGAATTTCACTCTGCATAAATTGTATATAAAATTTAATAGAAACAAACCGCAACAAACCATCAATGAACAAATTTTTATGTTTTACTGATTTGACACATAATTTGACACATGATGACTTCTTGAAGTTAATACTTCTACTAGTTCTATTTTTTTCCATAGCACACTACTTGTTTCTACTTTGACGTCCTTAACTTAGTTTACCGGTGACAATAAGTTATGTATTTATCTTAGTTGGGAATAGGATAATTGATATTAAAATATAATGAAATAAAAATTAAAAATTTGTGTAGAAAATCTGACGTTTTTACATTTTCTACGATTCATCGAGAGAAAAGCAAATGGACGGAGGCAACAATTCATAAAAATTTACATATTAACGCTATTTTTTTGGTATTATTTTAAGTATTAAAATTAGTGTAATATTTAAATAAAAATAAAATTAAACTTTTTAAAATATATTTATTTCGTTAAAATCATAATAATAGAAGTATAACTTCTTACTTGCGTACAAAGTACACACACTCTTTTCTTGTTATATTTTATAGTGTTATTTCTCTTACTGTTGTTTTGATTCATTATATACGGTGACATCTGGACAATGTTCCTTTGTTTTTTTCCATAGCACACTACGTGCTTCTATATATTTCCACTTATATGACAGCAACAGTTATGTTTAAAATTTACACGTTTCTTAAGATATCTCTAGATAGAAAAAAGGTATGGACATGCGGTTTTCGGTATTCTGTTGCTAATTTGGTCTAATTTTGTAATACAGTCGAACCCGCTTATTGGAATAGCCTTCGTGCCAAGCAAAAATATTCGTATAACCAGGATATTCTATTAACCGATCATTGTTAGCTAGTAGAAAGGTTTCGGGACCTCAAATTTTTATTCCTTAAACCGGGATATTCTTATAACCGGTATTCTAATAAGCGGGTTCGACTGTACAGGAAAAAAATACATACTTGTATTTAATATTTTCCAAAGAAAACTAGATTTCTAAAAAAAATAAATAGCGCCTTCTAGTCGGCATATTACGTAATAAGCTGTTTCCAAATTATAACTATTACATTGACGAAACAGAGCTGTTTTCAACAAGACCAAGTTTGTAAACATCGATTAAGCAGAACCGGACTTACAGCGATTTTTTCATAACAAGGTTCCCACTCACCCCCACCTCTTATTTGCACAGGTAGACTTAAACTTGTGAAATAAAATATGCGCAGAATTTTATGAAGAATACGATAATCGGATTTCCAGTGCCCTTTCATTAGGCAAATTTTGTAAAATTTCGATTTTTTAATTTTTGATATTCAATTACGCCCTCTAGCGGTGGACTTACAATTATGAAAATAATTTCTACGCTTTTCTCGAGGCAACTTTTGTTATAAATTTTTTTTTCAAAGCTGTACTATAAACGGTTTCTTAGATATGGCCGAGCGCCATTCTTATTGGGACACCCGGTACATACAAATTCCATAGCACATACGAGGTTTGGCTCTGACGACGACGATAAGAGGAGCAAGGAGTGTATAAGGAATAAGATACTGGTTTAAATACAGTTCAATAGAACTCTTCAGAGCAATCTCCGATTAGTAGACGACACTTAAACAAGTTATGAGCTGTGAGACAGTTAGATTTTTGCATATATATTGTGAGGCAGATAAAGGGCCTATTAGAAATATCTCGAGAACTAAAGGTAAGAGAATAATGAAAATTGGACTACAGGAGTTTTGAGGTATGAACTATTTAATGAAAATATTTTGTTCTCTTTTCTACTTCCGGTTATACCGGAAGTTGATTGTAACTTCGTTTTTTCAAATGGGACACCCTGTATATTTTTACATTTTTGGATTCTGCTCGATGTCTTATTTCTTAAAATATGAGGTTTTGTAATATTATATAGGGTAGTTTAAAAGATAATTACGGTTTTATATAAATTTTGTAGCAAACTTCACACCCTGCAGAATTGTACTGATTTGATATCAAAAACTCTATTTATGTTCAAGTGATTTTTAATACAGTCTATTATTATCAAAAATTATTAATATAGCGAAATGTTTAATTTTAGTATACAGGGTTGTTCGAAACTCGGAATGAGTATTATCTGAGTTTTCTTAAATGGAACACCCTGTATTTTAGTATTGTAATGAAATGACATTTTATAGTACTTTTTTATTTCTTAAGCATTCCCTATACCTAACTGCTTTAATTTGTTAAGTTAAGTTAAGTTAAATTTAAGTTATTCGTAGTTCTTTAAGCCAAACATTAATTGCAACAAAAATACGTGAAATTTTATTAGGTTTGCCGTGAAAATATTCAATCATAAATAATTTTTAGAAAATAAGTACATGTTAATATAGAATGATCCTTAATTTATTTATATTGGATGAGATACCAAAATGCCTACGTTGTTAAGATTGTTGGTTCATAAAATATTAATAAAAACAAACCATATTCTACCCAGCTGGCTATTGCTTTGACACTAAACTTGATTAAACATTAGCCATTATATTATTTTTATAGTTCCAGTTGCTTTGTTATAATTACTAATATAAATTTTTGTAATGAGGAACTGATTAGTAAAGTTTTTGTTCTAGGAGAGTAAGTAGAACAAAAATGTACTAGTAGCAATAAGAATTTATTATCTGCAACTCCCTGATAGACGACAGCCAAGAAGAGAAAATTTTCAAAGTTTAGAAGAGAAGCTTTTCAAAGTTTACTAGAATAGTTTCGACGTACTAGACACTTCTCAGTGACACTAACATTTAATTCATTTTAATCATTCAAAATATTTTTTTCGATCAGATTTCTCGTAATCTAAATTTCCAGTTCGTTGAAACCTCTCTAGTAAATTTTGAAAAGTTTCTCTTTTTGGTTGTCATCTATCATGGAATTTCTGATGATAAACTCTTATTGCTAGTAGCACATTTTTATTTGTTATACTCTCCTAGAACAAAAAAACATCTGAATCAGTTCCTCATTAGAAAAATTCATATTAGCAATGGTAGAAAAGCAACTGGAACTTCAAAAATAGTAGAATGTTTAAGCAAAGCAAATGTTTAAGCATATTTAGTGTCAGTCATAGCCAACTAGATAGAATATTGTATGTTTTCATTAATATTAAACACACCAACAATCTTAACTACGTAGGTATTTTGATATATCAACCAGTATTAATAAATTAAGGGTCAGTCGAGATTAATATGTGTTTATTTTCGAAAAATTATTTATGATTGAATATTTTCACGACAAACCTAATAAAACTTTACGTAATTTTTGTTGCAATTAAAGTTAGGCTTATTACCATCCCACATAGGCATAGAAGGAAATATGAACAAGCAGATACTAGTGCGCGTAACGCTATCACTAATGATGCATCAGAAAGAGAGTGTCAGAGTGTCGCTAGCAATCTAAAAGTTCATTCCAAAAATAAAGTGTTAGTGCGTGGAATCCAATTATTGTTCTATTCTTATTATATTGTTCTTATTGTCCAATTAATAAGGTTTAATTGTCTACAAATTGTAATTCATTTTTACCAATTTTCGATTTAATATTGTTACAAATGTTACAGAAATGTCGCTAATAACCTTCGGGTGGATGCGACTTTGTCTAAATAAAAAAAAATAAATAAAAAAAAAGTTAGGCTTAAAGAACTACGAATAACTTAAAAATTAAAGCAGTTAGGTATAGGGAAGGCTTAAGAAATAAAAAAGTACTATAAAATATAATTTCATTACAATACTAAAATACAGGGTGTTCCATTTAAGAAAACTCAGTTAATACTCATTCCGAGTTTCGACCAACCCTGTACACTAAAGTTAAACATTTCGCTATATTAATAATTTTTAATAATAATAGACTATATTAAGAATCACTTGAACATAAATCGAGTTTTTGATATCAAATCAGTACAATTCTACAGGGTGTGAAGTTTGCTACAAAATTTATAAAAAACCGTAATTATCTTTTAAACTAGGTACCCTGTGTGATCTTACAAAAACTTATATTTTAAGAAAGAAGACATCGAGCAGAATCCAAAAATGTAAAAATATACAGGGTGTCCCATTAAAAAAAACGAAGTTACAATCAACTTCCGGTATAGCCGGAAGTAGCAAAGAGACCAAAATATTTTCATTAAATAGGTCATACCTCAAAACCCCTGTATTCCAATTTTCATGATTCTCTTAGCTTTAGTTCTCGAGATATTTCTAATAGGCCCTTTATCTGCCTCACCCTGTATAGTCTAGTCGCAACATAGGGATCCCGTGGATACTTTTAGTTCGCCGCGATTTGATGGTGGTATTATAGGTTTTTTGAGCCGCTGAATCCAATAGAACTGGCCTGGAAGCCCAAATATGGTGCGTTTAATTGTTATTAACAAATTATGATAAAATTAGGTGTTTTTCAGGAATTATTAGAAGCTCTATAAATAAATTGATAGTGTTAAGGTCTTCTCTGGTGTATTTTTGGTCGTTGAATCGAATGCGACTAGTCGCGATTGCTCAAAATGTGTTCTTATTTTGTTAATAACAAAACAATTGTTTATTCGCCGAAAAGCTCGAATGTCGTGATAGCTTAAACCACGTTCCGAGTTTGTTATTAATAAATTATTGCAAAAATAACGGTTTATAGAGTACGTTTACTCACGGTTTTTGCTCTAAATTAAAAAAAAACCACTTCGAATGACATGAAGTTTGGCATGCACGTAGCTAACATGTCAAACAAAACAGTGATATTGTGCCGATGTGTGCTTTTACCTTGGGTGTGGGTTTCACCCTGTTTCGGGGGTGAAAGAAGAAACCATTAAAATAAGTCCGGAATTGGATAACCTGATTAATTCTGAAGCAACGTTTGTTCCATCCAGTTTTTTCACTAAGTCAATACTTTTCGAGTTATTCGCGAGTGAATATGTTTTCATTTTTCAACAAAAAACCAAATAACTCGAAAAGTATTGACTTAGAAAACGCGAAAAAACTGCACAGAACAAAAGTTGCTTAGAATTAATCAGTTTATCCACTTCTGGACTTATTTTAAAGGTTTTTTTTCACCCCCGAAAAGGGGTGAAACTCACCCCTAGCGTAAAAGCAGACATCGGCACAATATCACTTGTTTTGACATGTTAGCTACGTGAATCCCAAATTTAATGTCAATCCAAGTGTTTTTTTTTTAATTTAGAGCAAAAAGCGTGAGTAAACGTACTATAAACCGTTATTTTTGCAATAATTTATTAATAACAAAGTCGTAACGTGGTTTAAGCTATCACGACTAGCGGAAATCGATGTAGCGTATTAAAATACTATGAAAAAGACTACAAACTTGCTGTAGATAGTGCATTTCGAGCTTTTCGGCGAATAAACAATTGTTTTGTTATTAACAAAATAAGAACACATTTTGAGTAATCGCGAGTAGTCGCATTCGATTCAGCGACCAAAAATACACCAGAGAAGACCTTAACACTTAACACTATCAATTTATTTACAGGGCTTCTAATAATTCCTGAAAAACACCTAATTTTACCATCATTTGTTAATAACAATTAAACACAGCACATTTGGGCTTCCAGACCACTTCCATTGGATTCAGCGACCCAAAAAACCTATAATACCACCATCAAATCGCGGCGACCTAAAAGTGTCCACCGGACTCCCTATGTTGCGACTAGACTAATATGTATTTCGAATCTTTTATACAAAATGTTTTACACAAAATTTTAATTCTAGTTAATAAAAATTAAAACATTTTTGTAGATATAAAAATACATACACTTTTAACTGCATGTTATATATCTCCCCAAGGCTATACGTTATGAAAATGAAAATATTTATATTAATTTATATGTACATAATATATTAACAGTTGCATAATTTTCCTAATCTGATTACTGCGTAATTAATATATCTGTATTCTGATTTTAGATTTTTAAATAATGACACTTTCTGTAAATTTTTATATTTTTAAAGTGAGATTTAATTTAAAAATAAATAGTAACTTCAAGAGTATATTCTTTGCTTTCATCTCTTCTTTTGGCTTCGTAACTCTGGGGTTTGTCTGGGGTGGGTCTTTGTCTGTCTGGCTATGTCCTTCCGTTCAGACCTCTCTTGTGCCCTTTTCCCCCTTATCTTAAATTCATACTTTTCAGGTCGCTTGTCACGTCATCCATTCATCTTTTACTGGGTCTTTCTTTTTCCACGTCTTCCTATATGCTTCCGTTAGGTAATATTTTCTTTGTTGATTTTGTATCTTATTGTCTGTGGACATCTTACAATATCGTGCCTTTCATTTAAATCATTAATCCCGTCGTTTCTTCTGATTCTCCATGTGTCATCTTCCTCTTGAACCAGGCCGTATACTTTTTTCAGTTTCTTTCTCTCAAATGTCTTGAGTTGCATTTCATCTTTTTTGTTATTACCCAGGTCTCACAACCATAGGTTACTACGGGTCTAAATCATGTTCTATAGATAGTCATTTTAGTTCTTTTGTCTAATAATTTCGATGTCTTCAAACTTATACTAGCATATTAGGCTAGCATACAAGATGCTGCATGGAAGTCAACTCCAGATGATAAAAAAATTACCACCCATGATCATAACATTCCTTTACAAATTAAAGAAATTTTAAATGAAAAAAGAAGAGCTAGAGACAAATGGCAGCGGTCAAGGAATCCCCGGGATAAAACACAATTAAATCGGTTAACACATCAACTGCGTACAGCTTTAATCCAGGCCCGTAATGAGACTTTTAAATATTACATCTCCAACCTAACACCTAATGACCATTCATTATGGCAAGCGACCAAAAAATTCAAGAGACCAATAACATCTATTCCACCAATTAGAAAATCGGATCTAAGCTGGGCAAAAACTGATGAAGAAAAATCAAACACATTAGCACAACACCTCGCCCAGGTATTTAGTCTACATACAGAAGTCAATGCTGAAGATGAAGAAGTATACACATTTCTCGACGCTCCTTGTCAATTATCACTACCACTGAAACCATGTACACCAACAGAGACCTGGAAGGCGATAAATAAAATAAACCCTCATAAGGCTCCAGGTTATGACTTAATTAATGGTGATGTACTAAAGCATTTGCCTAGAAAAGCGATAGTCCTGCTAACTATTGTATATAACAGCATGATAAGACTGTGTCACTTTCCTATTCGATGGAAATACACACAAATAATTATGATTGCGAAACCGGGCAAACCGCCTACAGAACCCTCCTCCTATCGTCCTATAAGCCTTCTACCAATAATGTCAACAATTTTCGAAAGACTTCTTTTAGTCCGAATTCTCGAAAGAATAAACATAAATAACATAATACCTGACCATCAATTTGGCTTTCGACAGAACTACTCAACAATACAGCAGTGCCATAGGATTGTAAATTATATAAAAGAAACTTTAGAGGGAAAGAAAATGTGTGCGGCAGTATTCCTTGATGTGGAAAAAGCATTTGATAAGGTGTGGCATAAAGGCCGTTGTATAAAGTGAAAAAGAATATGCCTAATGAAATATACCTGATATTAAAATCATATCTGAACGAGCGATTTTTCCAAATCAAAGTAAATACCTCACTTTCCAAATATCATCCTATACAATCCGGAGTACCTCAAGGTAAAGTCCTCGGTCCCTTCCTTTATCTCCTTTACACTGCTGATATACCTGCTGATGATGACATTACTATGACCACATTTGCCGACGATACAGGAATCCTTACATCAGACGATAACCCAGATAGACCTTCTAACAAACTGCAAAACTATTTAAGTTCACTTCAAACATGGTTAAAAAAATGGAAGATTAAAGTAAACGGTGAAAAGTCTTCACAAATTACGTTCACAACAAAAAGGATCGACTGTCCACAGGTTCATATTAACAACATTCCTATCCCCTTAAAATCAGATGTCAAGTACCTGGCACTCCATTTGGACCGAAAGCTGACATGGAAGAGCCATATCAAAACTAAGAAAGCTCAACTAAATTTAAAAGTCAGACAAATGTATTGACTGCTAGGTAAAAGATCCCAGTTATCATTAGAAAACAAAGTATTATTATACAAAATTATACTAAAGCCGATATGGAGTTATGGTATAGAGTTATGGGGCTGCAGCAAACCGAGCAACACTAAAATACTGCAAACTTTTCAATCAAAGACGTTGCGCATGATAGCGAATGCACCATGGTACGTCTCCAATATAACTATCCATAATGACCTTGGGATACCATTCATCGAAGATGTTATTAGACTACAGGCAACCAAAGCCCAAGAAAGAAATTTCGCCCATGAAAGTCAAACTATTCAACAACTCTACCAGCCGCCACTTGTGGGAAGAAGACTGAAAAGGACATGGCCAGAGGACCTAACTGATTAGGTGTATTGGAGAACCATCGATGGATGGTGCCCAAAGCATGCCAGGATTCAAGACTTTGCTACTATTTGCTAAATACTCTGTGTTGTAATTGGAGTAGATTGTAAATTTGCACTTAATAAAATGAAAAAAAAAACGTGCATTAATTTCGCTACTTACGAAATTCTTTTATTTGATTTCTATTCCCCGATATGTTAAAGTATCCACACGTTTGATAGTTTGATAGTAGTAGTTGGAGTGGATATATAGTTGTCTATTGCGATATTATTTTCATTATCAGGTGTTATTTTGACGGTCCGGTCATGTACCTACTTGGTTTTTATTTTGCTTATTTTAAGCTTCCTTTTTCGTGTCTCGGGATTAATTTTCTTGAATAATTCCATTAGTAGTTGCTTGCTTCTACTAAAGACAGCTACATCAACTGCATATGCAGTAATTTGTACTGCTTTGGTATTTATATGGCCGATTACATTGGTTTTTTGATGACTGCATCAATAACTAGGTAAACAACATGGTTGTTATTGCATCCCCCTGTCTCACTCCCACATTGATATCAAATAGGGGAGTCAGTTTTCCATCTACTTTAACTGCGGCTTTTGAACCCTGCAACGTCATTTTTAGGTATATTCAGATATATATTTGTTAGGTATATCTAGATTACAAATATCTTTCAGCATTTTGTTTCTTTTCACACTATCAAAAGCTTGTCTGTTAAATTCTATATACGTATTATTAAGCTTTTTGTTGAATCATTCTTAGTATAATATATTGTCTGTAGTGGCTCTATTTGGTCTGAATCCATTTTGGTAACCACCTATTATATTTTCGGAGTATTCTGACAATGCGGCAATTTAATATAACCGCTAGAAAATTTAAGATGCAAATTTCCCCAAAAACGACCAAATGCATGGTTATAACAGCATCTAATAAGATGTAAATTAGAGCTGTAGAGGAAGATAATAGAACAAGTTATGGAGTTTAAATATCTAGGCATCACACTATCTAGCTACGGAAAGCTCGAAACAGAAGAATACGATCAAGTGAATAAAGCAAACAGAGCCGCAGTTTGCCTGAATGAAAGAATATGGAGAAATAAAAATATCGGAAAAGAAGTGAAAGGCAGAATTCATAAAACAGCCATCAGACCAATAATGACATACGCAGCAGAAACACGACCTAAAGAAAGCGAAAAGGACTCTACAATATGCAGTCACATTCCGCTTTCATTCATCTAGAAAATGGTCCGAAAGAAAGAACCTAGTACTCAAAATTGTTGTTTTTCCACTCCACTGCTTTAAAATTTTCAACTAGGATGTGCGTCGTTTCCCCGATCCTCTTTGTCCTTCCACTTTCCCTTCATCACCACCAACGTAGCTCATTCTTTTTTCCTTCATAGTGTTGAGTATTTCTTTTTCATCTTTCTTAATATTTCCGTGTTTGTTACGTGTTGTGTCCATGATAGTTTCTATATTCCCAGTTTTTTATTGCATAATACAGTTTTCATCGTATTGAAATAGTACATTATTTCACGGTTTTTGCTGTAAGTTTTAAAGAACCACTTGGATTGACATAAAATTTGGCATACGCATAGCTAACATGTCAAGGAATAAAAGTGATATTGTGCCGATGTGTGCTTTTGCCCTGGGGGTGAATTTCACCCCTTCTCGGGGGTGAAAAAATATACGTCCAGAATAAGTACAGAAATGGATGAACTGACTAATTTTTAGCAACTTGTCTTCTATAGAGTTTTTTCATTTATTTAATACTTTTCGAGTTATTTGTGAGTGAATATGTTCATTTTTTAACAAAATAACCACGTTTTTAGATATTTTTTCGCAAATAACTCAAAAAGTAAATATTTTGTCGAAAAAACATTCTAAGCAAAAATATAACCGGTAAAAAGATAAAAAAAATGGTGTATGCGTGAGGTCTCTAGACCCGGTAAAAGCAAAGTTATAGCTAATGAAATATAGGTTCATATACGCCAAATTTCAAATAGAATATTTCAATGTGAAATATTCAAAAAATAAAGCCCTTTTTGGAGAAAAATCATTACAACTTTTTTAAAGTATTTAAAGAAATCTTTATTTCTGTTTATATAAAAAAAGTTTCTAGTATCCAATATAAGCACATTAGGCTCAATTGGTCCCCTTTTGCTTTGGCAAAAAAAATCGGGAAGATCACCCCTAAGTAGCAACTAAAATGGAATTAGTCGTTGTTGCTTCACAAGTTGCTTTAGTTATGTTGTTTTTATATGATCTGTAAGCTTCATCGAATCAAAGTGCTTATTTTTGAAAAAATTTGGTTTTAAAATAAAATTTTAAAAATTTTTAATTATTGTGAAAAAAATACTTTCTTTCCAAATAACTTGAAGAAACTTACAGATCATATAAACAATACATACGCGAGTAAATAAACTTGTGAAGTGGAAACGATTAAGTTCATTTGAGATGATATTAGGGAGTGATTTTTCCGATTTTTTACCAAAAAAGAGGAACTTTATTTTGAGCGTAATTTTTTTACTTTTGACGCTAGCAATTTTTTTATAAAATAAAAATAAAGCTATTTTTAAACACTTCAAAAAAAGTTTTAATGAGTTTTTCCCAAAAAGTGTTTTGTGGTTTGATTATTTCACGTTAAAATATTCGATTTGAAAAGTATCGACTTAATGAAAAAACTCTATAGTACAATAGTTGCTTAAAATTAGTCAGTTTATCCATTTTCGGACTTATTTTGGAAGTATATTTTTTCACCCCCGAGAAGAGGTGAAATCCACCCCCAGGGCAAAAGCACACATCGGCACAATATCGCTTTTCTTTTACTTGTTAGCTATGTGTATGCCAAATTTCATGTCAATCCAAGTGGTTCTTTAAAATTTAGAGGTTTTGCAATGTTTTACCGTTAAAGAACGTACTAAAACCTAACATAGCCTAACCACACATTATACTAGTCAAAAACAAAACCACCACCAGGTAAAGACAAAAAACACCGAAAACAGTAAAAAATGTTGGATCTGAAGATATAGAAGATATACCAGATATAACAGAGGAAGAAATAATAATCGCAATGAACACAATGCGAAATAAAAAAGACGGTATAGTATTAGAAATGATAAAGTATGGAGGACAACACTAAACAGGAAAAAAGTGAACCTTGGTTAAATGCTCTTAATAACACCGACATGTAAAGAGAGAAATAAATATAAATTAGACCCATTATCCTGTTATTAGTCTTGTAAGCTGTTTGTAACGATAATTATTTTGCGATTAACAAACAAACTGGATAGTTATCAGTCTCGGGAACAGGCAGGATTTAGAAATGGTTAAGGACATAGATCACATTATACAAGTAATTATAAAATATCATATACAAGTAAAGAACGTTAATCAAAAAATCAAACGAATACAATATATAACTCTACATAGCTATGGTAGATTATGGGAAAGCATTTGAGCCCATAGAAATTTGGGCAACTTTAAATGCCTTAAGCAATAATAGAGTGATGACCGATATACAAAAATCAGTAAGTATATATATGAAAATGCAACATCGCAAGTAAAAACAGAAAAGATAAAACTACAGAGAGGCGTTAGACAAGAAGATTCTATCTCACTCAAGGAATTTACTTTAGCTTTAGAAGATATGTTTCGAACTTCAAAATAGGCAAATAAAGGAGTGCCGATAGACGGTGAAAACCTAAACAATATGAGATTTGCCGCTGTTGTTGCGTTAATAGCAAAAGGCAGAGAATAATTGTAGAAAATGCTATTAGACCTAAATACAAAATCAAAAGAAATATGATTAAAAAGAAAATCTAGCAAAAACTAAATATCTAACAAACGAATCTGTAGATATTACAGACGATATAACACTAGACAATAATAATATAGAAACTTGAGTCGTATATATACTTAGAAAAAAAATCGAACTATCCAATTATATGTATAATTCTTTTGGTTTGTTTCATCTATTCATCATATTTTCCTATCACCCTTGTTATTTACCTTTAGCATCTTGAATCGCAACGTTTGTTTCTCCAGTTCTGTTTTACGTTAGTTAGCTAAACCACTTCAACCACGTTCAACCTGAAGGGAGCGTTCTTCAAGAACCAAAACCTCTCTCTTGGCGTAAAAGCAAGAATGCTGCGATGCTATGTCTTCTCTGTCCTTCTATATGGTGTTGAATCGTGAACCTTGAATGAATATATGTGCAGAACATTGGAAGCATTTGAGATGTGGCTATATCGGAGTATACTTAAAATCCCGTGGACTGACCGGGTCACAAATCTGGAGGTCCTCAAAAGACTGATGAAGAACTGAGAGGTACTGACCACCATCAAAATCACAAAAGTTAGAATACTCCTACAAGCCATCCAGCAAGGAAAAATATTTGGAAAGCGAGGTCCAGGAAGAAGAACATCCTGGTTAAAGAACCTCAGCTCCTGGTTCAACACAACATCTGAGCAGCTTTTCCGTGATGCTGCAGATAAGATAAAGATTGCCATGATTATCGCCAACATTCGTCATGGACAGGCACGTCAAGAAGAAGAGAACAAAACCACTCATATTCATTATTTCTATTTATTATACTACTTGCGTTACTTTGGCCTTGTTTAATTTTATTCTTATCCTTTTTTACTCGAGATTTCTGTTTTTTGAGATATCCAATTCGTTAATATCTAATTTTTCGTCTATATTAATATATTATTTATGTCAAATAAGAAATGTATTCTTCTTGTAAGAGCAAGAACTAAAAATTAGGAAAAATGAGTTGGAGATAATAAGATAATGTTGATAAAAAT
This sequence comes from Diabrotica virgifera virgifera, assembly GCF_917563875.1. Classification (NCBI taxonomy): domain Eukaryota; kingdom Metazoa; phylum Arthropoda; class Insecta; order Coleoptera; family Chrysomelidae; genus Diabrotica; species Diabrotica virgifera. The sequence continues at coordinate 6,007,830 of NC_065452.1, read as the reverse complement.
TGGGTAGATAGAAATAACACTAGAAGCAATATACCTATATAGATACCATGAGTGAGAAATCAGGACACAGATTGAAGTGCGATGGAATAGACAAGATGTGGAAAAAGGTGAATATAAGAAACGTGAATAGAAACAATATATAGGCAAGTATGAATGCTTAGAATAGTTTAATATATTTATGTTGTTTCTAATATTATGTATAATTGTATCTAAACTACCTACAGTATTAAAACCCTGACCAATTACAAATACTTGATGGTCGTCATCAAAATACAATTATTGTAAAAGACCATTCAAATGTTTGTGTAATTTATTTGGAAAATTGCGCATCACAGTTAAAAATGAAATAAAATCTAAATTTATTCATAATTGCCGGACAGTGTTATTACTCACCTGGGTAACCAGCCAGAATTCCACCTACCAAACAAGCGAACAAAACAAACACAAATTGCAACATTCTTCAAAGAGATGATCGTATTTCTTATTATACGAGTCTTATAACAAATCTTTCTCAATATCGAGATAATCCGAAGCCCGCCGAACAACTTTCAGTTTAAAAAATTTAAGTTTTTAATAATGTATTTATTAAATTAAGAAGGTACTCTACCGCTGTACATTGCAAAAAATTGCACAGATGAGATGCAGTGACGTTATCTTTTATGTCAAGTTCACCTACTCGTCACTAAGGTCATGTAGTACCGGATTATAACAATATATAAACATATACAAATTTAGCGCATGGTCGAATGAATATCAATACAATATACGAGTTTTATTCAGTACAGGTACACAGGGCCACATGTAGATTTCATTAGATTTGGACGGGCTATACAAAAAACTAATTAAAATATTATTTACTTAATTGCTTAAAATTAAAATAAACTGCAAATAATAAAACAAACTAAGTAAATTACTGTACTCATTATAATAAGTCATTATTATTCATTCATCTCCATTTTTCAATTAAACAATGAAGATAATGCACATTTTAACGCACGCATACATGCAATACAAAAAAATAGGCTTAAAAATGAATATCACAAAAACAAAATATATGACGAACTTAGTATCAAGTAAACACTTTGAAAAACAAAATGAACAAATACAACTGGTAGACAAAATATATCTGGGTCACGAAATCAAGATAGGTAAGGACTAGTGTTGCCCAAAATCGGTCTTGGTCTTGCAGTCTTGGTCTTGTTCTTGCGTTTTCGCAAGACCAAGACCAAGACCAAGACCGCCTAATTTTAGCAAGACCAAGACCAAAAGACTTACCGTGCAAGACTTGAGCAAGAACAAGACTTGCAGTTAGAACTGAGGGTCGTTTTAGGGAGTATATAAGTTCGGCTATATTCTTAGATACTCTATGAGAAACAAAAAAAATTGTAACAAAAATTTTGAAAATTGGACTTATGCGCATTACGAACAATACCATAAACATACATAGCGAATCAAAATATCCATTAAAAGAACACTCGACACATTTGACATGTACTGAGAGGTCATTATTATAATGTAAAATTAAAATTTTTTAGTCATACATTCTTTCTCAGCACCAGTGGCGTAGCTAGCCCCACAGGGGCCCCGTATCAAAGATTTTCGCGGGGTCCTTTTCAAGAACTGATATAAGGTAGTGCTAGAAAATGTTCGATGGAACACCGTACTTATGTGAATGTAAACTCTTTTGTATGGTGTCTAAGGTTATACTTTAACGGATACCCTTTTCAAAAACCTGGAAGCCTTTGAAACCTTGGTGTATCGGAGGATCCTACGAATAAGTTGGGTGGATAGAGTTCGTAACAAAGTTGTTATACATTGGAGGGGAAAAATTACGGGAGGTCATCAGAACAGTAAAAACTCGCAAACTTGAATATTTTTTTGGCCATGCTATGAGGTGCTATGTGCTATCCGTATTATACTACGGGATGGAAGCGTGGACACTGAAGAAAATTGACGTGAGAAGACCGGAGACATTCGAGATGTGGATGTACCGAAGAGTGCTGAAGATCTCATGGGTAAATAGAATAACCAACGTAGAGGTAATGAGACAGACGTATGCATAAGGAAAGAGAAGTACTTCTAACAATTAAGAGAAGAAAACTGAGATATATGGGATATGTGATGAGAGGAGATAAATATCTAATACTCCACTTCATTATGTAAGTAAAATCCAGGAAAAAGATTTATAGGAAGCTGATAGCTGATTTAACTCATGGCTGAAGAATCTTAGGGCATAGTTTGGATGTAGTAACAACGAATTATTTAGAGCCGCACTCTCAAAAATAAAAATCGCTTTGATGATTGCCAACCTTCGAAGCGGAGACAGACGGCACCTAGAGAAGAATGCGCCACCCAGAGAATTATAATATACTCCATTTAATAATAAAAGGCAAAGGAGACGGAAGAAAAGGGTCAGGTCGAAGAAAAACGCCATGGCTTAGAAACTTAAGAGAGTGTTTGAGAAACTCCAGCTTCCATTTTCCGAGCTGCCGCCAACAAAATTACTATAGCCAATTTGATAGCCAACTCTCGATATTCGAGCACGGCACATGAAGAAGAAGACATGTGTGAATAATTTTATTCCACTTTAAAATTCCTGAAATTCAATTACTCATCAGTACCAACTAACCAGCATCTGAAAGAATTACTAAGAAGTGCTGTCACCATTTATTCACTACGATTTAAAGAATTATCAAAAGAAGTAAAATAAATTTATAATATTTAAATTTAGTACAAATAGGTTGTACTTTTATTTACACGTGTTCAATAAATATTCTGTACAAAATTCTGTAAAAAAATTTTTAACACCTCTTTTGCATAACTTTTTAATACGCATTTAATGATGGCTTCTAAAAAATTTCAAATTTCTATCAAAGAATATCAAGGACCTTGGCCATCCCTGTTACAGACGACAATTAGATAAGAATTAATTATTGTTTCATTAGTAGATAGAGATCTAGATCTAGTACTTACCATTGCAATCTAAATCACTTTGAGAATCTGGTTGATGGAAAAATGAAGAAATTTTGGGTATGATCTTCTTCAAAACTTCTTCCTTTTTTTGTTTCATTTTTCTTTTCATCGCTCCACTCAGCTACTCTCTTTTTATTTCACTCATTTTTTTCACTTCACAATATTTTCAGAATTTAAAATTTAAACTTTCTGAATCGACTGCAAAAATTAAACTTAATATACCTAATAAACTCTAATAAACCAAACTCAAAAAATAGATTTGAAAACAGATTCAGTTTTTTCAACAGCACTTGTTATATATAAGCTAAGGGCGACTGGACAATGAAAAAATGGGCTAAACAATAAATAGATTAAGTACACGAAAATATACCTACCCAAAACAATACATATACACACTGTTCCAAATCGTCAAGGATTAAGCGATAGCAAAAAATTGCAATTTGGCCATTTTACAGTGTGTCACCGCCAACGGTAAATGAACAATGAAAAGTACCTAACTTGAAAACAAAAACAAAGCTTCTTTGTTGTTATGGAATACGGCGGCAAATGGATATATTATGATTTAATACAATACAATATTATAGATACAGAATCCATTACACGAACAGGTCGACATCCACACAATACACTGTTTCAAAGCGTTTTATTAGGGAAATTGTAGAATATTTTGTTCAATTTTTTAAATGGAAGTTTTGTTTCGACATTCAGCGCCTGGGCCCCGTATAATATGCCGGATATCGTGTAGATATAATACCGAAATATTATTTTAACGATATAGGTACACTTCTCCAAGAAATTAACGCACCACACATCTTTATTTATACGTCCATGGCACCACCTTAAAAATGGGTCATTTTTAATGTCTCAAATTTCCTAAACCTGTTGTTATTTAAATTTAAGTGATTTTTTTTAATATTTGGTCTTATTCTATTCTTTATAAAAATATCGCAGTAATAATAGATATTGTTGCTAGACAGGTCAATTTTGTCAGTGTATACCGGGTGTACCAATCAAATTGTGTTTTTTCTCACTCTGTGGAATATTCTAGCATTATGCTAACTTATTATTCTAGCATGTAATAATAGCATACTAAAATTAAAGCCCAACTAAAGCCTCATATTTTCTTAACATTATGTTTTTTTATTCATTCACTTATATTGGGTAATAAAAAAGTTAGGTACTTTTTTAACTAGCAATGTTTTTCATCAATACAGAATGTTTTTAAATAAGTATGGCAAACTTTAATGGATAATTCTGCACGAAAAACTAATGACAGTTTACTTCATAAACGTTTACTTTATAAATGCTTTGTTTACCAAATAGGGAGGGGTTGAAATTTTTCTTACAAACTGACGATTTATTTATTGCTCTAAAATCGGCTGAGATACGCAAATGAAATTTTGTGGGTTTTAAGAGGTAGTTTTAACTTTAGTTAGTTAGAACATAGACAGCATCACTTTAGATCGTGGGTTCAAACCCCATCCGGTGTCAGTTGTTTAGATATTTATTAATTTGGCTAGTCTTTACTATGGCTATGATATTCAAGCTTAAAATGTACCTCTCTGTTACGTTGTTCTAAGAGATGAAATAGGCTAATGGGCAACTGCGAGACTTGCAAGACTCTTGCTGCAAGACCAAGACCAAGATCAAGACTGGGAGCGCAATACCGAGACCAAGACCAAGACCAGGTGCACTGGCGCAAGACCAAGACCAAGACTGTCTAAGTCTCGTCTTGGTCTTGCATTTGGGCAACACTAGTAAGGACAATCAAACAAACGAAGTATCCAGAAGATTAATACAAGGATGGGCAGCATACGGAGCTCTTAGGAACATTTTTAAGAGTGACATTCCAACTAACATGGTGATGACCTATGGTGCAGAAACATTATCGCTCACAAAGAAAAACGCACAAAAACTAAGAGTAGCGCAGAGAAGAATGGAGCGATCAATGATAGGGGCCACTCTGCGAGACAGGATTAGAAACAAAGATCTACGAGCTAAGACCAAAGTCATAGACGTCATTGAAAGAAGCTGTAACTTAAAATGGAAATGGGCTGGACACGTTTCCAGAATGAAGGACAGAAGATGGACTCGCAAACTAGTTGAATGGAGACCAAAAGCCGATAACCTTAGCAGAGGAAGACCATCAACACGATGGCAAGACGACTTACGAAAGACAACAAAAAACTGGATGCAGAAAGCACAAGATAGAACACTTTGGAGACAAACAGGGGAGGCCTATGTCCAGCAGTGGATTGAGAGAGGCTGATGATGAATACATGGAGGACTAGGATTGAACTAAGAATGAAGCTGGGGATGATATGCTTGAATTAGCAACAGCATTAGATATGGCGATTGTTGACACATTCTTTCAACAGAAGAAACTCAACTTATTGCGTTAAAGGATGGACAAAATAGTTCCCAAATAAATTATTTAATGACAAGAAAAAAGATATACATAGATGTAAGAACTGCAAGTTAATAGCTAGTGAGACAGTAGTAAGACAACAAGTTGCTTGCGCGAAGTAAAAAGCGAAACTAAACCAAAATATCGGGGAGGAACACAAAAAATTAAGTGGTAGATGGTAAACGATGATAAAGAAGGTCTATTCAGTGCAAGAATAGTATAAGAAATATGTTGGATTATGAAAGGAAGTCATAATAAAATTTGGAGAAAGGTGGCCAGTGGAAGTCCTTGGAAAACATCAGGAAAGAAGATCGGGAATGAAAAGACTTGGTGGTGGGCAAAAGAATTAAAAATAAAAGAGAAGAGACAATTATACAAACAGTAGCAAGAAAATAGATCAGACATAGTGATAGAAAATAGAAATATAATTAGAGTCTTAAATTTTACAGGTAATATCATGTATTACTAAAAAATTATAAGTACAAATATTTCCATTACGTAAATATTTGTTTGTTCTATCATAAGCCATGCATTTCTATAGAAATTTATTGTTGAATTAAATAAAAACAATACAACATTATGTACTTTTAAGAGTTGGAAAAACCTGCAAATTATAGCAATAATGATGTATAATTATATTCCAAATGTAATACATTTTTATGAGAATGAATTAAGATAATATGATGTCATCTAATTAGGTATATGTAAATAATAATTATATTTGATATTTTCTTTTTCTTACATTGCTTATTTGTTCCGGATCTTGACTATTAAATAACATGGCTATCCTTATTTTACTCGCAGCCGCAGCTCATCGGAATGGTCCTGTGCTAGATTTTTTGAACCATTTTCTCAGGGTGTAGAGCCAAAACATTTTTCTTTTCCTGGCCATAGATCAACCCCTGTTGAGCTGGCCCCCCTGATTTATGAGCTTTCATATCCCGCAAATTAAAAATTTTGAGCTCGTTACATTGGGCAGGAATTTAGTATTTTAGTGGGGGTGCCTTAGGGATATTAGGGAATTAGGGATATTAGGGAGGGCATAGGCCAAGCCATAGTTCTGGTCATTTTTCATAATGTGGCCCTGATATTTTAATCTGCGCTATTTGATGTATGAAAGATCTCATAATTTATTATATTATTTTCTTTGCCATATTTTCAGAGGATTTTCTCCAAGAAATCTTATTATGTTTGTCAAAGGTGCCTGCAAGTGTGATTTATGACACACGCATATTGTTACAAATTTTAATATTACGCCATGTTTGTATATACACACACTAAAACTTATATGGATTCACCATGTATTTCAAAGTTATATTTATTTCTTTTGAAAAAACTTGTTATTGTTGCGAAGAATAAAGGTTTTTATTGAAAATAAATAAATATATAAGACAATCGGATAGTACAGCTCGCTATGGTATAGGTTATTTGCTCATCAATCATCCTGTATATTGAATTTATATTATTTTAGGACGAAACACTTTTTTGTCATTACTTTTTAAACCACAAAAATGTTTTGCAATTATTACAGTTCATATTTCTAATAATGTTTAAAAAGTAATGACAAAATAATTTTTCCACCTACCTCTACCGAAAGTATACTTTTCCGGACCTGATTGTAGAGAGCAAAGTTGTACTTTTCCTCCCTAGGGAGGAAAAGTAAAAGTGACGTCATGGTATTTCATTCATGAAATATAACTTATTGACGCCCTGCACAATATCTATTTTCTATTACGTATCTATACATTTTAACGTTTATTTAAAAACACTCTGTATTTTGCAGAATGGCAAAAAACAGTAAATTGTTATTCTGATTTAACAATGTTTACATTAATAATTTGACTTATATTTGACAGTTGATAATTATATTGTACCTACTTATTAGTTTTAGTTCTAATAAATTTTGTTGGTTAGTTACATAAATAAATTAAGTAAAAATGAAAAAATGACTTGTTATTGGAGGAAGGTGGAAAAACCATATGTATAACATGGGAGTAAAGGGCCTTTTCCTCCCTTGAATGATTACTGCTCTCCGCTACGCGTCGGGCAGTAAACTTCATTCTCGGGAGGAAAAGTAGCACTTTCCTCCCTTGTTATACAAATAGCTATTTCGTCTTACAATTTTACTTTTCCTCCCTAGGAAGGAAAAGTAAAAGTGACTATGTCACTGATGAAATAACTTATTGACGCCTTATACAATATTCTATTATCTATTACGTAAGTATCTATACATTTTAACGTATATTAATAGAACACACTGTATTAAGCAGAATGGTAAAAACAGTAAATTGTTATTTTGATTTACCTAACAATGTTTACATTAATAATTTGACTTATATTTGACAGTTGACAGTTATACTGTACCTACTTGTTAGTTTTAGTGCTCTAATACATTTTGTTAATTAGTTACATAAATACATAATTTAAAAATGAAAAAATACTTGTTATTTGAGGAATGTGGAAAAATCATATGTATAACATGGGAGTAAAGTGCATTTTCCTCCCTTGAATGATTACTGCCCTCCGCTACGCGTCGGGCAGTAAACTTTATTCTCGGGAGGAAAAGTAGTACTTTCTCCCTTGTTATACAAATAGCTGTTATTACAAGGTAAAAACGTTTTTTTGTGCAATATTTTGGCTTTACTTTGTACATAAAGGTTCATTTCATTACCTTACTTTTTTGGAATATTTACAAAGGTCTATGTAACGGTAAAATCTGCATCCAAAAAACTATGTAGCTAAAAAGCAATATTGCAAGTTAATAGCAAGTTTTTTCTGTTGCAGATTTAACAAGGAAAACTATTTTATTATTATGATCCGTCCAATTGATTACTTTTTGTGACAACTTGTTTTCCGTTTTGGAACTTTTTATTTATCTGAAGGAAAAATATCTAAGTTTGGAAACAATTAGACTAAAGAGTATCAATGATTGGGGTCTACCCCAAAATCCCGACAGCCAAAATCCCGACAGCCACAATCCCGACGGCCAAAATCCCGACACGCCAGAATCCCGAGAGGCCAGAATCTCGACAGGTTTTTTTTTATTAAACACAAGCTGTGTTTAGACTACTGAAATCTGGTCATCAGTTGACCAATTATCAGTTCTTCTTTAACTTATAGTACTAAATGATACATAATCTAAGATCTTAACCCTATGGTGTCCTCTTATTTTTTTTAACAAGTATGCATTTTAAAACTAAAACTAACACACAATACAACACTATGCTCTGCTTTTACACTAACACTTTACACTAACTCAAATGGTTTTTTCGTTTGAGTCTTCTTTCTAGCCCAGTATTATCGAGGAGCTGGATGGCTTCGATGTTTACATGACTATGGAGCTGTTGTTCGTGACTACCTGCCATCTTCTTGATAACTTTGTCTACATCTTCCATCTCAAGATCCTTGTTGAGGTCGACATTTCGGATATACCAAGGAGCATCAACGATGTTCCGTAATACCTTTATTCTGGAATCTCTGGATAATCTGAATATTACTTGAATTGGCACAGCCCCAGAGTTGGCAACCATACATCCATACTGGTCTAAGTATTTGTTTGTATAAAGGTATTTTGTTATATGTGGACAATCAGAGTTTCTTCCCATCAGCCAATACATTTTTTTGTAACGGATACCTAATTCTTCCCTTTTATTTTTAATGTGGACTTTCTCCAGCGAAGCCTTGCATCAAGTGTGATACCTAAATATTTTGCAGAAGATGCATATGGTATTTGGGCATAATTTATTCTAATTGGAATGTTTTCGATTTTTTTTATTTGTAAAATTGACATGAATAGATTTAGTGTATTTTATTTATTGCCAACTGTAATTTTTTTGCTTCTTCTTTAATGGTATCACCTACTGCTAAGATAGAGGTGTCATCTGCAAATGTGGCTATAGTATCATTTTCCATTTCAGGTATATCGTACGTGTATAACAGGTAGAGAACAGGACCTAATACGCTTCCTTGAGGGACTCCTTCTCTGATTTCTTTTAGATCAGTGTACACGTCTTCTTGCTTAATTCTGAAATATCTGTCAGATATGTATGATTGTAAAATTTCTGAATATTGTTTAGGCATAAGAATTTTGAGTTTGTAGACTAAACCTTCATGCCATACTTTGTCGAAGGCCTTAGCTACGTCTAAAAAGATTGTAGAACATACTTTCTTTTCTTCTAATGATTTTTCAATTATGTATGTTAGTAATTCTGTGTACCTGATCAATCGTAGAATGTTTATTTCTGAAGCCAAATTGGTGGTTTGGAATAATTTTTTTTCTCTTTATTATTGGTTTTATTCTTTTAGCAGAAGTTTCTCAAAAAGCTTCGATATCACTGGTAAAAGTGATAATGGTCTATATGAAGACACTGCATTTGGTGATTTTGCTGGTTTTGGTATCATTATAACCTCAGCTATTTTCCATAAATTTTGAACATATCTCAATCTAAATGCAGAATTGATGATGTTGGTCAATTTGACTATGGCTTTACGAGGCAGGTTTTTTAGTAATTCTCCAGTAATTAGATCATATCATGGTGCCTTCTTAGGATTTATATTGTCTTCTATTTCATCAGCTACTTTCTTCGGGGATGTTGGTCTGATTATCTGCTCTGTCTGATTAGGCTCTATCGATATTTGATCATTATTTTGGTTTGACAGGTTTGATAAGATTCTTTTTAACATATAATTACATTTATTTCTTGTTTTTTGTTTATGGTCATCTGTTTTTTATTTTTTGTTACTAAACAAAAGTATTTACCATTTAATATGAACTAATTTTCTAAATAAAATTTTTAACATGGGTATATGAATCAAATTATTTTTTTTTGCCAATATATAGTCCAATGGTAAATATATGTATAATAAAATCCTGAATTCAAGTTTACTTTCATATAATAGATATTATCATGTCATTTACAACCTTCCATTTCAGTAAGTATAGCTTTTATATTATAAAATGAAGTGTTTAAATAATTTTTTCTTTTAAAATACATAATAATTAGTACCCGCACTTATTAGTAAGTAATAATTTTTCAATTTCAATATTCTATAATATGATTTGGTATTGCATTTGAAAAGGAAACAATTAATATTCAAAATGTAGTGGTCGGAATTTTTACTTATGCGAGGATTGTTGCATGTCGGGATTTTGGCCTGTCAGGATTTTGGCTGTCGGGATTTTGGGCGCCACCGCAATGATTGTATATTGGAAAGTTGCAAGGTAATTTAGAAACGTAACATTGACAACCATAATTAAGCCTGATAGTCTTTAGCGAGTACTTTTTGTAAGTTTTACTAACTTATGACCAAAGATTTTGTAAAACTAAAAAAAGAAAGGTAAATGTATCCTGTTCCACTCTAATTACCTCTTGTATAGAAGGCGAAATAGAATCATGAGATGGTATTTTCCCATTCTGACTGAAATATTGGATATATCTATATGTAAAAATTGCAACTAATCCTCCAAAAAAATGATTGCACGGCCCCGAAAGAAAATCATATGCATTTGAAATCTTTTAGACAAGATCTAGTAAGTTTTCTTTCACATACAGGAAAAGAAAGGAAGTAAAAGAGGTAGTAGACTAAAAATAAAAGTCAATATCTTGTATGAGATAAAGTCGCTAGCCACAGGATTCAGTTGCTCATTGACCCAAACATAATATTACTAAGGGTATGTGTAGAGTGTAGATAGTGTACATCTGGATTTGCTATTATAGAATGCAGTAAAAAGCTACAAACGACTGTCTTTGACTAAAAATAAAATATTTTCATGTTTTCAGAATGAAGCATAACAATTTGTTTTACTGAGGATTCAATTCTAATAATTTTGGAAGAATTTCGTATATTCTTCTTACTTTATCTGAACATGTTTCATATTTTCTATTACGTTTTATTATAGATAAATATAAAATGATTTGAATGTTTGATTATCTGTAATCTGTCACTACACCTTAGCTCTGTATAGCTATAAAGGAATGTAGCGTCTGAGCTACCAATTCAGAAGTCACTACCTTTTGGTTTTTTGAGTTTAATTTTTGTTGCATATCGTTTGTGATGCCAAACTGACATCGAAAATCAAATTTCATATTATTTAATACACTCTAAAATATTCTGCCATATACAGGGGTAATGATGTCAAAAGCCAGTTAACATTCGCCATCCCATTGTCAAACTACATTTTATTTTATATAAACGAAATTTATATAAATATTAAACAATGTTTGGGACATTTATAATAAATCGATTATAGTAGTTTATACTTCCCAAACATGATTTCAGATGTGTCACATTTGTAGGATCTGCGATTTCTTCAATAGTGCGGATTTCATCAGAGTCTTTGAAAAGTTTGAACCTTGCTTAGTTTGAGGATAGCACTTTTTTGCTGTCCTTTTGGCTACTATACAACTCGTGCATAGAATATAGTTGTTGTTGGTTATATTACTATATTATAAATCCAATATAACATATTTGGTTTTAAACCTCACATTTTTCCAAGAGTGCATCTGGCTACCATTAACGTAGTTACTGCTCTCTAGGTTATTTGTTCTAAATGCTGATATCAAGCAAATCTTAAATTTAATGTTGCCCTAAGATACTCTACTTCATTCCTCCGATTTATTTGTGTACTATTTAGGATTAGGGGATGCAGTCTCTCTAAATTCCTCCTTCTGGCAAATTTCATGATTTTGTAATTGAAGGGGTGGCTGCAATAACCAGGTAGCTCCAAATTTTAAAATTCGTGGGAAATCGAAAAAAACCTCCTAAAAATTCAAAGGAGAATTCTCCAGGAGCTGCCCGGTTCTTGCTACAAACCGAAAGCAAGCCCTAATAACACAAAACATTCCAGAAATGTTCCTAGAAGGTACACACAGGACATTGAAAACATTCCTGGAATGTCCCCAAAAGCCCACGAATGTCCCTGGAAAGTCCCAGGAAAGTGCTGTGTCAGCATTTTAAACATTCCTTGAATGTCTTGTTGGAACATTCCATGAATGTCTACGAATGTTCTTTGAACATTCACAGTATATTGTTTAGACTGAATGACTTGTTGAAACATTCCATGAATGTTCGTAGGACATTCAAAGTATATTTTTTAGACATTCTCTGAAATATATCGTCAGTGATATGACAATACCTCCTATATGTTTTTCATGAGTTTTGCAGGAGACGAAAAACATTTTTTACGGTCACCTCCTGTTTTCATACGTAAGTTTTGACTTGTTTTGTAGTAAATAGATAGTTGAATTTACTACAAAACAAATCAAAAAATATATGAAAACACGAGGTGGCCCAAACAAGTTTTTCATCTCCTACAAAATTCATGAAAAAGCAGATAGGAGGTATTGTCACATCACCGACGATATACCAGAAGTACAGTAGGAAAAATGAAAGAATACCCATGAACGGACATATAAAACACGCTGTATTTTCCTGTCACCGTGTCACACAAAAAACTGGTCAGCACAAGTACATCTAATAATTATTGTTACTTGCACTGGACAATTTTCTTTGTGACACGGTGATAGGAAAATACAGCGTGTTTTATATGTTCATTCATGGGTATTTTTTCATTTTTCCGACTGTATATGTAGCCATACCAAATAATACATCCTTGATAAATATAAACATTTTTATTGCACAAAATCTTGTCATATATTTTTTTCCATAACCATCACTACGATGACAATTCATTGTATTGAATTGTTCATTAGAATTACAATCTGGTCATAACTCTGACCAATGAGCAATTTTAATTTAACCTAAATTACTACTGTTCCTTAAAATGAAGAGCTTACCCATGGCGTCTCTTATCTAATCTAACAGGCACACAAGCACTATGCTCTGCTTTTCTAACCGCACTATTCTAACATACACATGCACACAAGCATTATGCTCTGTTTTTCACTATCACTCAAACTAGTTCAAAAGGCTTTGTCCTCTTCAATCTTCTAGTTTGCCCAGTAGTATCCAGGAGCTGGATTTCCTCAATATTCTTGTAGGTACTTACGAAGTTGTTGCTTGTGACTTCCAACTTTACTCCAACTTTAATACAGCTATAAAATATGTATGTGCCTGAAGGCTTTTGTATGCTTTCATCTATAATATCTATAATAGTAATTTGGTGGAATGCACTTTATGGTAAAATCCAATTCTGACTGAATTGTATATGGATCAAAATCCCCAATTATTTTCAGCTTCAATAAATATCTAAAACAATAAAAGAAATAATGTTATTGCTTGCAAAATTCATCAATATTGATAAAATTCAGAGAAAAATGAACATTGATAAAAATTGTTTGCCCTACCTTTCTCCAAACATCTGGTGTCTCCAATAATAATTTCCTTAAATAATCACTTTGCAGTGTGGTAAAGTTTATAAAGTTCACAAAATACAGCAAACGAAATCCAAATGAATCCAAAATATGACGATAAACAGTGAAATGATGAAATGAAATGATATTACAAACATAACCTCTGTAACCTGGATGCCATGCCAACCAGAACCAGAAGTCACGTGGTTTGGATTGCCTAAATACATATACACGCGCAGCAAATTTGAAAATGAATGCAAATTGAATAGTAAATGGCCTCTCTTAAAATATAGGACATTGGTAGTATGTTCATAGAATGTCTTGTGGTAACATTTCACGAATAACTTAATCAGATATTCACCGAATGTTCCTTGAATGTCCAGTACATTCAAACATTAATAGAACTTTGATAGTACATTCCTGGAATGTTTTGTGTTGTTAGGGAGGTAGCTCCAAATATTGTTGCCAGTTATGTGCGTTATTAAGAGATACCCGTTTGTTCCCGCAGGGAACGATCGGCCGATTTTTGTTAAGAGTAAGTGGAGCTGCCTGGTTATTGCAGCCACCCCTTCAATTCTGGGGGCTTATGTTAAGCTCATTAAACATTTGAAGGTCATTTTGTAACTACTACTTGCCGCTCGTTGCATGCTACCTCTGAGTTTGTCATTCAATTTTTCGTAGCCTAAGATGATCAGGTCGCCAACCCTTAAAAACAATAGTCGTAAACCATGGATCAGTGACCAAACATGGAAAATTATAGAACAAAGAAGGCAACTTAAAGTTGGCAGTTTTGATTTAAACGACTATTGAACTTATCAAGAGAAATTCAAAGAAATTGCCAGAAAGATAAAGACAAATCTGTGTCTAACATTAGCCAGGAAGTAGAAATCCACTTACATCGAAATGAAACAAGAGATCTCTTTCAGAAAGTAAAGTTACTGGCTCGGGAATTCAAACCCAGAAATTACGCTATAGAGTATGAGACAGGTAATATGGTAAGTGATATGGATGCGGGTCTGAAGACTTGGAAGAAATACTGCACAGAACTCTATAAAGCTGAAACCTCTAACATTAATCATATAACAGCACTGCAAGTCTCAACAACAACCCTAGAACCAGATATTCTAAGGTCTGAAGTCGATGAAGCCATAAAACACCTTAAAAGAAATAAAGCACCTGGTTGCGATGACATCACGGCAAAACTTTAACAGAACATGGGTGAACATGGTCTCCAATTAATGTGGAGACTGTGCAATCATGTATGGAGAATCGGCAAATGGCCCAGTGATTGGTGTGCCGCACTATTTACTCCCATTCATAAGAAAGGCGTAACCACAAAATGTAGTAACTACCGAACCATCTCACTAATTTCACATCCAAGTAAAATTCTGTTGAGAATCATCAAGTGTCGCATGCAGACATACCTAGATAGACAAATACCACAAGAACAGGCAGGCTTCGTGAAGGATAAAGGCACAAGGGAGCAAATTCTTAATATGCGACAGCTCATTGAGAAAGCACGGGAATTCAAAATTCCGATGATCATCTGCCTTCTGGATTATCAGAAGGCATTTGACTGTGTAGACTGGACAGTTTTGTGGAAAGTTCTACATGAGATGGGGGTTCCTGATCATCTGCCAGCTCTGGTGAAAAGCCTATGTGAGAACAGTGAAACCAGGATAAGAATTGAAAACCATAAGTCCGATCCTTTTAAAATAGGTAAAGGAGTCTGACAAGGATGTATTCTATCTCCAAGTCTTTTTAATTTCTATGGGGAATATATAATGAGAAAAGCACTCGACAAATGGAATGGCGGTATTTCTATCGCAGGAAAGAAGATCTCAAATCTCAGATATGCAGATGATACAGCATTAATAACTGCATCCGAAGAAGAAATGTCCAGCTTGCTGCAGCTAGTGGAAGCCAAAAGCAATAGATGTGGTCTCAAGATCAATAAACAACAAACAAACATTATGATAGTAGATTATTCAAATTCACTTCAGACAACAGAAGCCTTAGATCAGTTTGAAGTGGTTAACGAGTTCAATTATCTAGGATCCTACATCAGTAATACAGGATCTTGTGAAACAAAAATACGTAGGAGAATAGGCATGGCCAAAAACGCTATGAGTCGATTATCGAAAATCTGGAAAGATTGCTCCTTGTCGAAGAACACCAAAATAAGATTAGTACGTGCCTTAATTTTTCCCATATTTAATTACGGATCCGAAACATGGACAATGAAATCGAACGACAGAAAAAGGATTGACGCCTTTGAAATGTGGTGCTGGAGAAGAATGCTTCGGATCTCATGGACGGAACACAGAACAAATCACTCAATCCTCCAAGAGCTTAATATTCAGACTCGACTTTCCTCTATTTGCCTGTTTACCGTCTTAAAATTTTTCGGCCATATTGCAAGAAGAAGTGATGATAATCTTGAGAGACTTATAATTTCGGGAAACGTTGAAGGGCGCAGAAGTAGAGGTCGCTCACCTACTCGATGGACGGATCAAGTACAGAAAGCCAGTGGAAAAACATTCTCTGAATCCATGAGGGAAGCTCAGGACAGAAGCCGATGGAAAGAGATAGTTGCTCGTATTATAGGGAATCACGACACTCTGCAATGAGGAAACGACTGAGGAGAGAGAAGGTGATCAGATTATCCGCATAGCTCAGGACGTGTTGCCTGCCGTTGCTGACTCGAGCTATCAGCATGTCTATGACCAGATTCCACAAGAGAAAAGATAGTATTCCTCGATGTGGAAAACCCCCTGTTATTTTCTGGCTCCCCCAATAACGTTGCGTATATCGCACGGCTCGTTATCATACAGTTTATCCATCAGCAACTTGTTTCATCTATTCCTTTTAGACGGATCGCCCTTGTGATCGCTTCGTAGGAGGTGTTGTCAAATGCTCCCCCTATAAAGACAAATGGACCCAATATCACCTTTTGGCTTTCCAGAACTTACTTATTCTCTGTACGAGATGCTGCAGTGCCGTATTCGTAGAAACCATCGGACTTTCATCATCATCCACACCATCCCTAATATGTTTATCGAGCAGTTTTTCTAGAGTCTTTAGTACAAAAGATATAAGACTTATTAGCCTCAGATACTTAGCTTTTTCCTATCCGGTTTTGTCAAGTTTGGTTATAAAAACATACTTATGAGCCTCCATTCTTTTATTAAGTATTACAACCTTAAGCTAACCTGTAATATCAAGCTCAGAGTAATTGATACCGGTCATAAGCGTCCGTTTGGGTAGGGAAACGGTTACTTTATCGCATAACTTTTTTGTCTTTAATTTTTAAGCATTTTTGACTCTGGATTATTAAATTATGAGGAATTCTAGCACTAAAAGGTTTTCTTGCTTTAAGTCGAGTGGATACACCGTTTTATAGAAAAATCAATTCGAAAATTTTTCGTTTTTTGAATTTCAAAAAAAAAAAATAAAAAAAAACTATTTAGAAAAACGAAAACTTGTACGTTTAATTATATTCCAGAGGCAAACCGATTTCATTAATTGCGGATTTCTAATACCGGTCATATGCGTCGGTTTTGGGTAGGTCAACAAGTATTTTATCGCTTAACTTTTTTGTCTTTAATTTTTTAGCATTTTTGACACTAGATTATTAAATTATGAGGTATTCTAGTACTAAAAGTTACTCTTACTTTAAGTTGGTAAAATACACAGTTTTCTTTAAATTTTTTCCATTTTTTTTTCAAATTAAGGAGCTGAAAAATTTTCAAATCGATTTTTCTAGAAAACGGTGTGTCCTACCGACTTAAGCAAGAGTACTTTTTAGTATTAGAATATCCCACAATTTAATATTACAGACTAAAAATTGCTTAAATTTTAAAGAAGAAAAAATTATTCGATAAAATAACAGTTGCCCTACCCAAAACGGACGCCTTTGACCGGTACTATAAATTCGCAATAGATGGATTAGATTTATCTCTGGAAGATATATACCAATTTTCGGTTTTCTAACTAGAAGCGTTCTGGAGGTATTTAAGAAAAACTATTTACAAGATGCCATCTTCAAAGAGCTCTAGCTCCCTTAGGAAGCATTTTCGGACTAGGTGAATTCGGTTAAATTGTCTTAAAATTAGCTGAGGAATCTCATGCCTTCGTTTGTCGGTACAGTTTCTGGACACCCTGTATAAGGATATCCTATAATAGAGATCAGAATTGGTTGCGTTAAAAATCAAGAAATCAAGATACATGTGGAGTTTGCTATCTTAACAGATAAATACAAGGAAATCGTAGGAGAGAGAAAGAGAAAAATTATTAGGAGTGTATTTATAAGAAATGGACAAGTTACTTTAGTTGTGATAATATGTCTCCTCTATTAAATCACCACTCGTGTTGGTCACTGGTCAGTGTCAGTTGGAAATCTCTTTTTACAATACCGGTGTAAGTATATATTGATTTGGTTAGTCGTTCTGCTGTCGGAGGTCTTCTCTTAGGGCCGATTTCTCATATCGAGTTCAACTCCAGTTTAACCTGAACTTTTAGTGAACGTCAGTTTAAAGTCAAAATCGTCTTTCTCAATTCACGTTCAACCGATAGCAGTTTAAACTTGAACGATGCTTGAACGGTGGAATTCGGCCGTTCAAAGATTTCTGAAGCCAGTTCAGATGATTTCATGGATTACGCATGCGTTGTATTAACACGAAACGCTGTCATAATATAAATATATCCTATTTTATTATATTAAGCCTAACGATAAACGATAACATTATTTTTGTTTTTATAACATTTATTTATAATTATAAAAATGACTATTTGACTATAAATACTTAAATTTAACTTTATTCAAAAACAGCATAAAAAGGGTAGTTCAAAATGGCGACAGTTTTTTACCTTTTGCCATCTATTGGCATTTCTCGAAAGCGGTACAACGTGCACTGACATGAACGCGCAATGAGAAATGCATTCCAAACAAAACGGTAGTTCACCAGTGAACCTGGTTCCACTGAACCATAGATTACCGCAGGTATGAGAAATCGACCCTTAGACTGAAATAGGGCCTATTTTCCCACTAGGCCCGTGAGGCACCTACCTCGGAACTGCATTTTAATGGGACCCAGAAAGATCACCAAAAAACTTTTTTTGTAACATTATCAGATTTAGCCATACGGCTCACACTCCCTCTAAGGGGAAAATTGACTCATCCCAGATACCTACGGTATCAAAAGGATTGAGTTCTGGTGGGACTCTTTCCGTGTTATCGAGCCCTAGGTGACTTGGTATGCAGGTGTATCTCCCAAAAATTTTCGTACACATCTGGCCATTGCGACTAGTACTGCTTTCTGCATGGTCTTATAAAGATGTTCATTAAGACCCAGCTTTTTTATGCTTTCGAGGAGGGTCTTCGGAATGACTCCAGTAGTAGACATAATAATCGGTATCGTCTGGGTACTTTGCATTCTCCATTGTCTCCGTATTTGAATTTCCAGATCTCTGTACTTGGCGATCTTTTCAGTAAATTTAGTACGTAGATTATTGTTGTTAGGAATCGCCACATCAATGAGGGTGGTTTGTCTCGTTAATTTATTGACTAATACGAGATCTGGTCTATTATGCGCCACTGTTTGGTCTGTGAGCACAGTGCGGTCCCAGTATAGCTTGTAGTTGCCATCCTCAAGCATACTCTCAGGGACGTATTGATAATATGGGAGATGGTCGGTTTGGAGAAGTCCCAGCTTGATAGCTATCTCCTGATGAAGGATTTTTCCCACTGCGTCATGCCGTTCCTTGTACTTAGTTGCAGCAAATGCCTGGCAGCCCCGTGTAACATGTTGGATGGTTTCTTGGGCTTGACATCCATATCGGCATCTGTCGTTTTGAACATGAGGGTCTTTGATGATATATTTCAGGTAATTTCTGGTGGGTATAACCTGATCCTGAATGACCAGTAATGAACCCTCCGTTTCAGGGAACATCTTTCCTGATGTCAACCAGTAGTTCGACGCTATATTGTCGACATAATCTTGGCTGACCTCATTGGGATGTCGCCCGTGCAGAGGTTTACTTATCCAGGCGCGCAGTTTTTCGTCCTTAGTAAGGTGGTTTATGCGCAGTTCTGCTTCCCTCAGTTTTATCGGTGTTGTGTCATCTACTGCGCAGATATCGCGATGTAGAGTAGATGTTTCAGCCTGCATCTGAAAATAAGATCTTAAATTAGCAATTTGTTTGTCTAATTGCTCACCTATATCCATAAGTCCTCTTCCTCCTAAATTCCGTGGTAATGTCGCTCTTTCTACTGCACTTTTTGGATGGTGTTTTTGTGCCTTTGTGAGGTGCGTCCTTACTTTTCGCTGAAGATTTTCTATGTCCGTTTTTGTCCACTTAACAATGCCAAATGAATAGCTAAGCGCGGAACATGCGTAGGTGTTTAGTGCCTTAAACAAATTTCTACTATTAAGGTGTGAGCGAAGCAGCTGTTTTACTCTTCGTATAAACTCAGTAGTTAACTCTGTTTTCATTTGTTTATGGTCAATTCTCCGCGCTTGCTTTACTCCAAGATATTTATACATATCGTTTTCACCCATGGCCTCGATGTTCTGGCCATTTTGCATATCGAATCCTCCGGGCTGTACTTTTCCTTTGACTATATTTAAAATACAGCACTTGTCTAGTCCGAAGTGCATGCTAATATCATTGGAAAAAGTTTCTACAGTTTTTAGCATCTCATCGAGTTGGTTTCGAGTGGAAGCCATTAATTTCAAATCATCCATATACAATAAATGATTAAGCTTCGCCACCACATTGTTGTTATTTTTGATGCTAAAACCTGCGTCTGTGGAGTTCAATAGCTGAGATAGTGGGTTCATAGCTAGACAGAACCACAGTGGACTCAACGAATCTCCTTGAAACAGGCCCCGGCTGATTGCGATATTTTCAGTTTCGATGTTATTTTCACCAGGTATTTGAAGGTGAATTCTAGTCTTCCACTCCGTCATTATATGCTCTAAAAAGGTCACTATATTATCATCGACTTTATATATTCTCAATATATCTATAAGCCATTCATGCGGCACTGAATCAAAGGCCTTCTTGTAATCAATGAAGGCAGTAAAAAGATTCCTCTTTTTGGAATATGCCTGGTTAGAAATGACTGAGTCGATGATGAGTTGTTCTTTGCAACCCATGGAACCCTTAGCGCATCCTTTCTGTTGAGGCTCTATGATATTGTTCAGAGCACAGTGTTGGTAGATACGCCGGGCTACACAGGATGTGACCAATTTATACAAAGTTGGAAGACAAGTAATTGGGCGGTATTTGGCTGGATCTTGGGTGTTATTTTGATCCTTCAGTAACATCCTTGAGTGTTTGATCCTTGAGTGTTTGTAACATTATTATTTTTATTATTATTATTAAATTATATTTACGGGTTCGAAAATTGTGTAGTACGTCGGGCCTGATTTGAAGTAAAAGAGGCTCTAGTTTAAAAATAGAAGTGGTAAAATTAGAGAGGGGAGATGGAAGTATTCACATTCAATTCGGAACGATATTTATTATACATAACTGTATATTTAAAAATAATATATCTTTTGTAGTTGTAGATACAAAAAATCAGGTTCCTTTGCTAAGGTTTAAGGAATGTCTGGAATTAAATTTAGTCAAACGGGTAGATTCATTAATAAGTTTTAAATTTAACAGTTTAAATGATCTAGTAACAAAATATTCACATGTGTTTGAAGGTCTAGGAAAATTTCCAACAAAACACCATATAACCTTGAGGGAAGATACCAAATCTCGAATAAACACCATAAGACGGGTTCCACATGCTTTACGAAAACTTGAGTTACAAGGAGTCATAACAAAGGTAGATAAACCAACAGAGTGGGTTCACCTACTTGTCATTGTGGAAAAGCCAAATGGTGACTTACGATTATGTCTTGATCCAAAAGAACTTAATGCGGCCATCAAGAGAGAACACTTTCAAATTCCTTCTGTTAATTAACTTGTAACTTTACTTGGTAGGGGACAATTCTTCACCGTTTTAGACATGAAGGATGGTTATTGGCAAGTGGAGCTGGATGATGAAAGTGCAGATTTAATGACCTTTGGTACACCATTTGGTAGGTACCAATTTAATAGACTGGCTTTCGGTATCTGCTCAGCCACAGAAGTATTCCAGAAAAAGAATTTTGAAATATTTGGAGATCTTGAAGGCGTAGGCCTTTACTTTGATAATTTAATAGTCACTTGTGCCTCAGAAGCAGAACATGACAGGAACTTAAAAAGGGTTCTTGACTGTGCTACCAAATACAACATAAAGTTCAGTAAGTCTAAAGTACAGTTCAAACAAACCAGTGTTAAGTACACGGGTCAGATATTTTCAAAGGATGGAGTGAAAACAAGTGATAAATATATCAAAGCAATATTAGACATGCCCACATCAGAGTGCAAATAAGATGTTGCAAGATTTTTAGGAATGGTAAAATATGTAGCCAAGTTCGTGCCAAGCCTATCAAAAATATCTGCCCCGTTAAGAAACTTAACAAAATTAATTAATTAATTAATTGGATGTAGATTAGCAGTGGTCAAGTGAGCGTCAAGATTTACTGGATCAACTAAAGCATCTGTTGACTAACTCGCCAATCTTGGCAGTATTTGACCCAAAGAAACCAATAGAAATTGAAACAGATGCATTAAAAGACGGACTGGGAGCATGCTTGTTGCAAAAAGGTAGACCTGTGGCCTTTGCATCTAGAAGCCTTACAAAAACTGAGCAGCAGTATGCTCAAATAGAAAAGGAAACCCTGGCTATTTTATTTGCAGTAAAGAGGTTTCACTACTTTGTCTATGGAGCTTGTGTAAAAGTTCATAGTGATCACAAACCATTGGAATCGATTTTTAAAAAAATATTTACTGTCGATTTCCCCAAGAATCCTGAGAATGAGGTTAAAATTATTAGATTATGATTTAGTTGTGTCATACAAACCAGGAAAAACCATGTACATATCTGACACACTGTCAAGGGCATTTCTAAAAACAATAAAAGATCTGTTGATACAGAGATAGAGTTTGCGGTTCATTCAATTGTCAAAGATTTACCGTTATCTGAGGAACGAAAAAATCAGTTTCGACAAGAGACAATAGCAAACCCCTCAGTGGCTGGTCAGAGCAAAAATATAAAATTCCAGAGAATGTCAAAATAAAAGAGAATCTATTTATAACTAATGATCTTCTTTTTCTAGACAATAAATTAGTTGTCCCTTTTTCATTAAGAAAATCAGTTCTAGGATTACTTCATGAGGGACATTTAGGCATAGAAAAGACAAAAGCGCTAGCACGCCAAATTTATTATTGGCCTGGTATCGTTATGGATATTGAATCATATATAAGGGCATGTAAGAGTTGCGAAAAATTTGCTAGAATAAACCCAAAACAAACACTATTGTCATATCCACTACCTAAAAGACCATGGGAAAGGGTAGGGTCTGATATTTTCACATATGCTGGAAAAAGTTATGTAGTTTTATTTGACGCATATCCTAACTGGTTAGAGGTATTACCCATTAAAGACAAAAGTGCTGATGCAGTAATTGATGAAATTAAGACAGTTTTTGCACGATTTGGATCACCTGGTTTTCTTGTAACTGACAACATACCATATAATAGTGAAAAATTTAGAAAGTTTAGCAGAAATTGGAACTTTACCTTGATCTTTCGTAGTCCTAACTATCCATGTTCAAATGGATTAGCAGAAAAAGCAGGCTTGATTGCAAAAAACAAGTTAAGGAAAACCAAAGATGAAAGAAAGCATGCAGACCTTCAGTCAGCATTAATAAATTATATAAATTATCCATTAAAAAGCATGTGATACTCCCCATCACAGCTTCTTAATAGTAGAAGATGTAAATCAAAGGTTCCAATTTAAATTGAATTGTTGCATCCATGTTTGTGTGAAAATGTTGAAATGAAAATGAAAGCTAAAAAAGAATTAAATGAGACAACTTTTAATAAAAATGCAACAATATTGAAGCCATTAAACAAAGACATGGATGCAACAGTCCTTGATCACCGTAATAACACCTGGAAGTTTGCAAAAAATCTTGAATCAACATGAATCACCTAGATCATACATCTTGCAAGATGACACTGGAAACTCTATCAGAAGGAACATATGTTACATAAGATCATCAGCAAATAAACATGTTGTAGACTTTGGTGATGATCGAATAAAGAGTAACCATCATCATTTGGATGGTGATGTTAGGGAGTGTCATGAATTGCCAGACAATAAGGGTATTGAACGTCATTACTTTTTAAACCACAGAAATGTCTGGCAATTATTACAGTTCATATTTCTAATAATGTTTAAAACGTAATGACAAAAAAATTTTTCGTCTTACAATAATTATTTTAAATTCGATATGTTTACCTGTACAAGTGTGCTGCGCAGTAATGAACGCAACCTGCATCAGTAGCCAGATGGCCGGTACGGTGTTCGAGGAAGCATAGGGAACAATATATGAAAGAATCAGCCGTCTTAAAATGATTTTTTTCCGACGTTGCTAGCTCTTGGTCCATAAGGCCACAATAGACTTTGTTAAAAAAGTTAGACTGAAAGGACAACTTTAACCTAGGGATGAGCCATAATAGGCCCCTTAGGTTGGGTGGAAGGGTGGTTAAACGCCCACTAATATTAAACCTAAGCTAACCTACCACAATCACAGCAAAACTGAATATTTATCAAATTAAGTAGGGACAGGTTGTGGAATGCACAATAAATAAAAAAATCTTTATTATATTTAATTTAACTCACTACACAAATAATATTATTTTTAAGTATATTTACAGACAAAAAGTGTCGTTATAAATATTCCTTATTTCCTTATTTCATTTTCATTTAATAAAATAACGGGGAACTTATCAATGTATCCGTCAACATTATTCGAATCGGGTTTTTTCGGTTTCTCTGATGTGTTTTGATCTTTGCTTAAGTCAATGTTTATTGTAGAATCTTCGATGATGCTTTCATCACTTGAAGTATCTTTGGGGGCAGGACGTGGTGAAGAATGATGATGGTGGTGCATCATATGTGGGCGTGGTTTATTTGTAGGTTGTGTAGGATTTAGTCTAGAATTATCATAAATATTAGTGTTCCAAGGGTTTCTACCATCATAGGGATATCTGTTATGATTGGGTGGATAAACATTCGGGTCAGGATATGTTCTGATCGGTCCTACTGGAATTAGCTGCCCATTGGGGTATCGTCGATTTGGATACCTCTGGTTAATTGGCTGTTCACCAGTATATACATCATATACTTCAATATTAGGATCGTTGGAGTATCTTGTATCTTTTGTAATGTAAACATTTTCTCCCATACTTTGTGGTCTCTGATGTGTACGTTGTGGCCATTGCTGTCGGTTGAAATTCTGCTGTGACCAATAAGTTTGACTATTAGAGGTTTGATGATTTGGCATCTGGCCAGCATCTATTATCTCTATTGTGACAGGTTTTCCATTTACCTGCGTTAAGAACTGTTGAGCACCTTTGATTACATTTTGAGCACCTTCAGTATTTAGTAACCGCGTGACTGCACTCAGATCAACATCAAATCCACTTCTGTTGGGAAGTTCAATTTCTATAATTTCTCCGGTATTTGGCCTGCATAATATCAGAACTGTAACAGAAGAAAATAATTTGTTAATATATTTTAATGTCTATCATCAACAAATAAAAAAAGACAAAACAAAACAAACAATAGAACTAAAACATACTGATAAGTTTTATATTTTCAATATTTGTTGAAGACTAAGGTCTCTCTGTAATCCGTTTTAGTCCAGAGAAATAAGGTTTTTGTCGAGACACTTGACCAGCCAGATTGCAAATGGGGTTTTTGGGTACTATAATATACCTAATACATTATAAATACAAAAATGCCCGTCATAGTTTGGACGAGAATTTAAGTTATTAACAACAAAGGGTTAAAAATGGCAGTTTTTTCGTTTAAATCGCTACAGGTAAAAACAGGGTAATTAAATATCTTATGTAGAGTACTTATTCATCTTTTAGTAGATGAGCAAAGGTATAAAATGGCAGTTTTTGAATTTTGGTACAATCATTTGTTGCGTCGGAAATTGTAAAATAAGACTAAAATTTCGAAAATCAAAAGTTTGCTATAATTTTTGCGAAAATGAACTTAAGACTTTGATATTGCATGAAAAGTAAAAACAGTCCATATAATACACAAAAAATGTGTAATTTATCACCCTTCTATCACCATCCCCTATTTTTTAAAAGCCATCTATATATTTACATATAAAAAATTCTCCTGTTATAGTGTTAATTGCCATGCTCATCCGAGACGGCTTGACCGATTTTTCTGAAATAATATTTGTATATTCTGTAGGTCTGAGAATCGGTCGTAATCTATTTTTTTATATCCTTAAGTGATAATGGGGGTTCCTACCTAACATTGTAATGTTAGGTGAGGATATGTATACATAACGTTATCTACAAGACTACGAGTACATATAAATTAAAAAAATAATGATCAAAATCCATCAACAAGCTCCGGAGATATTAATCGCAGCATAATTTTGAAGAATCAATCTCATTTTTTGAGTGCACGGATTTTAATAATTCCCCTTCACCGACCCCGAGCCGAGTTTGTTATGACGTCATTTTTAAAGCTTTATTAACCGCTCTGTTGAAGTTCAAAGTTTACTCAAACTTTTACACATAAACTATATACCTTGAACTTAAAAATGGCGATAGCTAGGTTGCTTAATTGTTATAAACAAGCTATGAATTAAATAAAAAAAGTGGCTAACTTTGACCTTAATGGATCTAGGCGAATTTTGTGATAATTTGTGTAAAAATATTATACAAATATATGTATAATATTGTACATATTATACAGATGTGTGGTGGATTCGACAAATTTTCAAAATATCTCGATAAATACTAGCTTATCGAAAAAGTACTAAGAGGCAAAAAAGTTTTAAAAACATTGTTTTTAACTAATGGTAATACAATATGGATTTAATTCGAATGTACACAAAAGTTTGGGCGGGTTTAAGGGAACAAAACCCCCATAAAATTTTTATGGGGTGCACAAATTTCACTTTAATTTTTGTTTAAGATGTTGCTGCCATAAGAATGCCACATGTCCATTTTCAATAAAAAATCGAAAAAAAGAGTTTTCTCTTAAGTTAGAAAAACAGTTAACAACATTATTTCCGAATAAGGACACGGCTTTGCGTATTTGTCATTCATGCATATTTTGCGCATGAATAATGACATTTTATGCATCTGGAGAAAGATCATTCAGCGTGTAGAAAATAATCAGAAACTACTTGAGGAACTCGACTTCTGACGAAGATTCTAGATTGTCTAGTTTGACTTGTTTTGTTTCAAATGCTGAGGTTTTTCAAGCCTTAGACTTTGATTTGATTAAAGATTTTGCAGCCAAAAAAGCTAGAAAAGTGAGTGTTTAGAGTTTAGATATGAGATTTATTATGAGTATGGAGTGGAGTGAGTGTCAATGTTAATCACTAATCCAACTTTATCCAAATTAAGAACATGACATTGACGTTTTTCAGTATAAGAGAATAATATGAGAATTGAACGATCTAGAAGTTTATTTGTTGTATTCTTAATATTGTTAGAGCTGTTTTGGGGTTTTATCCAAATTTGTAAATCAAGTTTGTTTCTTATGTAGTAATATGAAATGTGTTTTATACTTTAATTACACCCTCGTGTGAAGTTATCGGGGGCCGCTCCGGGTAATTTGGCCTAGGGCCGCAACTGCTCTAAATCCGGCACTGCTCCTAGCCCTAATGCTTATAACAATTCATTTTAGTTTATTCCTATATATAAAATATTCAATGAACATGCCACAAGAAAATAGTTTCAGAACCATAATGAAATATGTCTATACAAAAATTATTTAAAATACAAATGTACGGCTGTGTATGTGGGTTGGACTCGTTGTTTAAATAACATGTCACCTTCACACTAAACACAAACGGTTTCTTTGATTAATAGTCCCTCTCATAAATTATTCCAAAGCACTTATTGTGTCTTTGAGTTTACCCAGAGAAAGTTTGTTTACGTCTTTCGCTACATTAAAAATGTCGCAAAATGATAACGTTGTCAGTGCGACTCGAGCTGTTTGGATTTTTGGACAAGCTTTTGGTCTGTGCTTTAGTTCAGCTTCTATTAAGTTTAAAAATAAGATATCCTCCTCCTCAAGAAATATTTTCAAAATAAGTTATTGGGTTACGTCGCTATCAGTAACTGTATTTTTGTCTGTACACAATTTTGCTCTTGAAATTGATCCTAACAAGAACATTGTTATTCAAGCTGGGGATATTCTTAATGGAATGTCGAGCATTGCAGCTGCTGCCGGTTGCATTATCACTGGTCTGATATACGAAAATCGCCTTACCACTGCCATTAAAAACATCAACGATATTGACCAGAAATTAAAGGTGTACCCAAAATGGATAAGTTACAAGTTTATTAGAAGATTCTCTTATGCTTGTATTATTTACACTTTAAATTCATGGGGTTATTTCTTACTAAGCTATTTGTGGACTTGCCAAGACAATACTGTTGAGTGCTTTGGTTCTTGGATTTTAATGTTTACTATAACAAAAATATTCGATATTAACTTAATAAGATTTGTAATTCATATGAGTTTAGTTTGGCATAAACTGTGCATTGTTAATAGTAATATAAACAATTTAGCTGAGGAAAAAGTATCACAATCAATTAGTTTGTTTAAAGAAATGCAGAGAATAAACACTTTAGACAGTTTAAAGGAGCTGTACGAAGAAATCCTGAGAATCGGCGAAGAAATCAACAGCATATATTCATTTTCTTTACTCCTAATAATAACTAACCAATTTGTATCGATATTTAGTTCCTTGTATAATTGTTTTTTTGGCTATTACATCAATGGAAATTATATACAACCAACTTCTTTACAAGAACTTTTTGTGCCATTGCTATCGTTAGTGCATCCCGGAGGTCAATTATTAGCAACTGCCATTATGTGTCAGCTAACTATTTCGGAATCCAAACACACAGGAAAACTCATTTTCAAGATTCCATTAACTAGAACTAATAAAACTCTTATGAAACGGGTAAGGTAATACGTTTCAATTCTTAGTTATCTCTTTCTTTAAATTTTTTATACTTTATATATGGGCGACAACAGGATTGCAGCGTGTTGCTGGATGTTTAAATATTCGGCCATGGGTTGAATTAATATATAATTAAATACAACAGTGTCTTGGAAACCCTACCGTTTATTAATTAGTGTACATATTATGACGTAATGCTAAGAAGTTTACAACACATCGAGATTAGTGTTGCTCAAATTCGGTCTTGGTCTTGTTCTTGCATTTTCGCAAGACCAAGACCAAGACCAAGACCGGCTAATTTTAGCAAGACCAAGACCAAGACTGACCGTGCAAGATTTGAGCAAGAACAAGACTGACCCTGCAAGACTCTTGCGTCTTACAGTTAGGACCGAATGTCGTTTTAGGGAGTATAGTAGTTTGGGTATATGCTTAGATGCATAGAGGCTCTATGAGAAGCAAAAAAATATGTAACAAAAATTTGGAAAATTGGACTTACGCGCACTACGAACAATACCATAAGCATACATAGCCAATCAAAATATCCATTAAAAGAAAACTTGGCACATTTGATACGTACTCAGAGGTCATAAAACTACAATGTAAAAATAAAACATTTTAAACAATTATTAAGACTAAACATCGTTTGTGGGTAGTGTGTGATATCGGTTAAACAAACCAGAATTTGCTGAAAAAGCGCGGCTAACAACTATCAAATAACAGTCCATTTCTTATTGAACATAATAATGAACAATAAGTTTCTTTGACATTGTTTATGACACCGACACATATTATGTCGCGTTGTTAATCACGAAACAGATTATGTTACCTTTTCGATATTTATATCTTTGATAAAGAAATTTAAACTCATCATTCGACACCGACACACTCAACAATATCCTACTTAGGGTATTGGATAGTAACGAGTATAAAAGAATCTTTGTATTCATTCTTGGTCAAAAAAATTAATATACAGATAAATTAAAGTCAAAGTAATTGCGTACTGTTCTGTAATTTAATTTGTATTGTATTTTACTTTTTATTTAAATAAAGGGCAAATTGTATAACTCTTTTATTCCATTTCATATAAGGTGAGGGTCGATTAATCCTTTCTTTGTTCTTTGAATACATGTTCTTTTTTTGTTCAATGTTCTTTGAAATACAGTCAACTTTATGTCATTGTCATTAATTTGGTTTTTTGTATTTTAACCATGTTTTAGCACATAATATGTTTACATATTATGTAAGCTTATTAAAAACAAACGTTTATTAAGACACAGACTGTCTCCCGTGGGCCATGGTATATAGTTGATAGTTAGAGTATAGGCACGGATCGCTTAGATCGTGAGTTCATACCTCACCCAAAGTCAGTTTAGACATTTATTAATTTTGTTGGTCATTACCATGGCTATGATAATTCAAGATTAAAATGTACCTACTCTGTTACAGTTTACATATTCTAAAGGTGCCGGTGGGGGATGGCGTCTATGCGCAGTATTATAGTCGGTGTAAAGAGAGAACGTATTCGAAATAATGAAATAACAAATAATATAAAATTTGTTATTTCATGATTTTGAATACTTTCTCTCTCATAAACCGACTATAAGTGTGCACTGTACCTACGTTCTTCTAAGATCTAAAGTAACGCTTAAAGAATAGACATAGGCTAATGTGTAACTGCGAGACTTGCAAGACTCTTGCTGCAAGACCAAGACCAAGACCAAGACCGAGAGCGCAATACCAAGACCAAGACCAAGACCAGGTGTATTGGCGCAAGACCAAGACCAAGACTGTCTAAGTTTCGTCTTGGTCTTGCATTTGGGAAACACTACGAGATACGGAATTAATCGCAAATTCCAGTTCGCTGCCATGTGTGTAATAAAATCCTCCAGCAACACGCATCTCCGTATCGTCTCATCACACTCTTCCCTCCTAGATGAATTTACTCATCATAGTCCTCCAAATACCTTGGATGTTTTCTTATTCGAACGGGTGGCTTCTTGGCTTCAGAGGCCTGCTCTTCAAGTTTTGGTTCTGGATCTACCAAATCGTTAGGATGCGGAAAAAGCTGTTGCGGTGTTACGCGTATCCCTGTTTCCATCGAGGTTGACGGGGTAACTTCGGTAACTTCGTCTGTTTTTCCTGGTCACTTAAACGAGTTCTTATTTGGTCAGAATGACGACGTACAATTTTACCATCAGGTGTTTGAACTTTGTAGCTTAACGGTCCGGTGGTTTCAATTATTTTGGAAGAAAGCCACTTTACAGTCCCGTTTTCTTGAAAACATCTGGGCACTGCTTTATTAGGATATTTCATCTCTTGCTTGGATAGCATCTCTTTTCTAAAATCAGGCTGTAGACGATCAAATAGTGAGCCTAACTTCCGCCCCATTAATATTTCGGATGGGCATCTCCCTGTTGCACAATGGGGTGTAATGTGCTGAGTAAGGAGATATCTGTGCAATGCTACTTGTATGTTGGTTTGTTCATTGCTAAATGTCATTTTCTTAAGTGCATTTTTTACATTTTGTACCATGCGTTCCATTTGCCCATTACTACTTGGATGGTACAATGCAACCAATGCTTGCCTAATAAGGTTTTTCTTTAAAACATCTTGGAACTCAGCCGACGTAAAACTAGTTCCATTATCCGATACGACAACATCTGGGATGCCATGGGTGGCAAATAAACCACGTAAAATATCTATGGTCACAGCAATAGAGGTATTTGGAACGATTTTAACCTCAAACCACTTTGAATATGAGTCTATGATTATCAGAATCATTTTTCCTTTAAATGGACCGGCAAAATCGAGGCGTATCCTTGTCCATGGAGCTCTGGCCCACTCCCAAGGATGGATTGGAGCCTTTCTTGGCATATTTCTAGACTCCTGCCACTCGCTGCATGTATTTACTAGGTGTTCAATTTGTTTGTCGAGATTTGACCACCAAAAATATGAGTGTGACAATGACTTCATGTTTACAAGCAATATTTTTACTTCGATGACAGCAAATTCAGTATAGTTTTCCTCCCTCCAAGTGGAACTATTACCCTTGTGCCCCATAAAAGGCAGTCTTCTTCTTCTTGATGTGCCTATCCGTGACGAATGTTGGCGATCATCATTGCAATCTTCACCTTATCTGCAGCAACGCGGAAAAGCTGCACAGATGTTGTGTTGAACCAGGTTTGAGGTTTTTTAACCAGGATGTTCTTCTTCTTCCTGGACCTCGCTTTCCAAATATTTTTCCTTGCAGGATGGCTTGTAGGAGGGCATATCTTGATTCATTTCGCATAATGTGTATAAAGTATTCCAACTGTCGAGATTGGATGGTGGTTAGTATTTCTCGGTTCTTCCCCATTCTTTTAAGAACCTCCTCAAGTCTTGATAACAGCTAATTTCGTTTTTACTTTGTAGATAAGGAGTATATTCGTTCTCAGGCCAGCTTTTCCATGCCCACTGCAAAACTTTAGATAACACTGGGTATTTCTTGGTCTCATTAGCGATCTCTTTGGCACGGATTAGTTTTTCTAGGATGTTCTCGAGCATCAAAACGTCATCTTAGTTTGGCGGTTCTGACGCATTTACCTTTTGTGGCAACCTGCTAAGAGCATCTGCATTCTGAATTTTTGCACGTGGTATGCAGCATAATTCGTAATCATACGCAGATAACATAAGAGCCCATCTAAGCATTCGAGGTGACAGTATCTTTGGAACACCTTTTTTGGATTAAAAATACCTAGCAAAAGTTTATGCTCCGTTCTTATGTTTATTCTCCTGCCATATACATAGTGTGACCAACTCCTATTTAGTCAAATTCGGGACACGGCTGAAAAAAATACCTGAAATCCGGAACTTTTCAATGAAAATCGGGCAATTTTTTTAATATAGAACTTTCATAATATCATCATTTTATTTATTAAACATTTTTATGTTGACAATTATATTTTTAATGGGGTTAAGCCACAACAATTGGTTGTAATGATAATGACGATAATTAAAATACAGAAACGAAAAAAAAAAGTTCACAGTTTGAGTTTTTGCAGAACTATAATGCCAAATACCACGATTTGCAGCGTTTTGGATGTGGTATTAATATTCTTCTTCAGCCTTCAGAAATCCAACTTTGGACATAGGCCTGCCCCAATTCAATCCAGTGTTGTCTATTTTGCGCCACGTGTTTCCAGTTGTGTCCTTCAAAGTTCTTTATGTCATCAGCCCATCTCATTTGTGACCTTCCTTTGCTTCTTCTTCCTAACCACGGTCTCCATTGTTGTATTTCATGATTCAATGATTCCATCTTTTATCCTTAAGTCGGGCATTGTGTCCTGCGAAGCTCTATTTTAATTTGGCAGCATGTTCTCCTGCGTCTTTTACTTTGGTTTTGTTTCTAATCCATTTATTTGTTTTTTTTTATCTATAAGCCTCACCCCGAGCATTGATCTTAATATTACACTCTCGAAATTGTCGACTTTTTTTCGTCCTACCAATTCAGTTTGATATGACTTCTTAGAAGAATATTCAAAATTTCAAAATAGAATTTTACCAAAACATTGAAAATTCGGATGGCCCGGAAGCCTGGTCCGGGACACGACTTCGTAATTCGGGCCATGTCCCGGATTTTTCGGGCTAGTTGGTCACACTAGTATTCATGGAATTTTTTAACGCCCGATATCATGACCAGTGATTCTTTGTCGATTTGGGCGAAGTTTCGTTCAGCAGATGATAGAGTACGACTATGGTACGCGTCCCTCATTTATTCGCGTCCCTCATCATCGCCCTGGTTAAGCACACAACCCATCCCGTAAGGGCTAGCATCACACGTCAAAAATAAATCCTTTTGTTCACTGTAATGTCCCAACACCGGTTCTTTTGCCAAAAATAAATCAAAAAATTTTGTTCCTTGAAACGCCACTGCCAAGGAACGTCCTTTCGGAGCAGTGCATGTAACGGATTTGTAATAGTTGTCTTGTACTTTAGGAAATCATGAAAACATTTAAAAGTCTAAGAAAAGCTTGTAACTCAGTTTTATTGGTCGGAGCAGGCGCATTGGTGACAACTGCGATTTTGTCTTTAGTGGAACGTAACCCGTCTTCACTGATTTGAAAACCAAGAAACTCTATGGTATTTGTTCGAAAAACACACTTTACCTTACGCAAAATACGCCTTTCCAGGAAGACACAGTCAGTCTTCCTGGAAACGCGATAATACTGAGCGCACTTTTGAGTTCAAGCCTATTTCTGAGCTACCAACTATTAAAATGTCATCGTAATACTGTAGTACACCCGAAATACCCGCTAATCTAGTTCTATGAATTTTTGAAAAATTTGTGGAGCCACGGATATACCGAACTGTAAACGATTGCATTTAAAAGCTCCCTTATGCGTGATTATTGTTTGTGCTTCTGCAGCTTCGCGGTTGACACTTAACTGCAGATAAGCTTGCGCCATGTCTAGTTTTATAAAAAACACTTTATCGCCCGTAAGTATAGATAATATACTCTGTACTGCTGGCACTGAACCAGGTTCTGGATTTAGCGTTAAGTTGAATGTAGATTTGTAATCGCCGCAGATCCGAACCTCTCCGTTTTCTTTGCAAACGGTCACAACTGGGGTGCACCATTTTGGACGTGTACACCCTGCGCTATAAGCCTGTCCAATTCAGCTTCAATCTTGTCTTTTAGTGCAAAAGGAAACTTACGCGCTTTTAGCATAACTGGCCTTACGTTTTTGTCTAACGAAATACTTACTGGGGGACCCCGGTAAGATCCCAAATCCGTGTTAAATACATCTGGGTATTCTTCTGCATAATGAATAACGGATAAAATATGACTTACACCTGTTATAGTTAATCCTAACCTATCAAACCAGTAGTTTCTGCCCAGTAGACTGGCGCGGTTGCCTCCTTGACTATAAGAGGAAGTTTCGCTGATCGTTGATAAGGATCACTTGCATTCTTGTATTGAGCACAAAAGGATAAATTGGACAATGGAAAAATTTCGGAATTTGTTTTAATTCAGAAATAATTATTGTAGCCGATGATGTAATGTTGGTAATCATCATCATGGCATCTACACTCCTAGCGGAGTGATTGCCGCCCTCTTTGGCATCTTCCGATTCGTTTGTCGCGGTAAATCAATCCGGATTAACATTTTGGTTTTACAATTGGTTGTGCGACTTGGCATCTACTACAATTTTTCTCCATTCGTTGATGTTTTTGCTTATGGTTACCCATTCTCTGACTCACATCTTCTTAAGGTCCTCGACTATCTGTTTCTCCCATCTAGTTTTGGGTCTTACTCGTGGTCTGCCTGATGCAGGTCTCCATTTGGAAATTTTCTTGATGACTGCTTCTGGATTTCTCCTTTCTATATGTCCATTCCATCTGAGTCTCTGTGCCTTGATAAATCTGACGATGTCTTCTCCTTTCAGAAGTTCTCTTACTTCGTGGTTCATGAGTTTTCTAAATTCATTATTACCTAAGTTTAGTGGGCCTGCTATGCTTCGAATTATTTTCCTCTCTAGGCTCCTCAATCTTTCTTCCCCTTTCTGGGTTAGACACATTACTTCAGTACTGAGTAAGCTTCTTATCTTTGAGGAAGTTATTGTATTTCCAGTAGGTTCTGTTTCCTGTCTGGATTCTTTCATTAATTACGATGCTTCTATAATTAGTTCCATTAACTGAGATTCCAAGATATTTAAAGTGTTCTACCTTTTCAAATCCATATTTACCAATATTTAAACTTGTCACACTAACTGGATTTTTTCTTGAGCATATTAGGTATTTTATTTTGTTTTGAAGAATATTTAAAAAAATTACTAACAGAACAAAGACCAGAATTTGTTAACATAGAAGACAACACGATAGGTATACATATAAATTCATCACCATTACAAATAAGTAAATCACAGATGGAAGAAATAACCAAATCCCTGAAAAATGGAAAATCCCCTGGTCCTGGTGACATCCCTGCAGAATTAGTGAAAGCCGGTACAGACAAACTCCAAGAACAGCTAAGAAAACTCTTCCAAAACTGCTTAAATGGTGCCGAATTACCAAAAGAATGGAAAATGTCTATCATGTCAACCATCCACAAAAAGGGTAGCAAGGATCAATGTGAAAAGTACAGAGGAATTGCGGTAAACAGCACAATAAGTAGGATGTATGGGAAACTTATTAAGAACAAAATAGAAAATGACTATAGAGATTACGAAGCAGAGGAGCAAGCTGGCTTTAGAGCTGGGCGGTCCACAGTCGACCACCTGTACTCTATTACGCAAGTTATTGAGAAAAAAACAGCCGTCAATAAAGAAGTTCACCTGGTATACGTAGACTTACAAAAAGCATATGACAGTGTGCCCCTCAGCAAACTATGGTCAACTCTACATCAAACCAACATTAAACATGGTCTTATCAAAGCAGTCCAAAGTCTGTATAATGGAACGACTGCAAAAATTAAAACTGGATCAAGGATGTCTGAGGAATTTAAGGTCACGAAAGGGTTGTGGTATTTCGCCTACCCTTTTTAAAATTTATCTGAAACAAGCACTCAAGCTGTGGAAAAAATGTAAGATCATGGAAATCCCTCTCAAGGACGATACAACACTATACACTTTATGTTTCGCTGATGACCAAATTCTGATTGCTCAGGATCATGACGACTTGAGTTACATGACACGGAAGCTAATAAAAGAATGTAACAAATGGGGTCTCGAAGTCTTAAGAAAACTGAAGCCATGTGTATTGGAGGAACAAAGCAGTTCATTACATTAGACGATGGGGTAGAAAGTAAACACTGCGATGAATATAAGTACCTGGGCATGAAGATAACTCAAGATGGAACAATCGATGTGGCTATAAAAGACAGAAACATACAGGGTAGAAAAGCTATATCCATGATGAACGGCATTCTGTGGGACCAGACAATATCTAAAGCGAACAAACAGCTCATATGCAATAGTATACTTAAAAGTATAATCACATATGGCAGTAAAGTTTGGCCACTGAAACAAAGAATGGAGAAAATGTTACTAGTAACAGAAATGGACTTCTGGAGAAGAGCAGCAGGCAAATCAAGAGAGATCGGATACCAAATGAGAATACGAGAAATGATGGGAGTCACACATACAATAATTGATGACATAAAAACAAAACAACTAGTATGGTACGGCCATGTACAGAGAGTGCCAGATGAGAGGATCCCTAAGCAGATTTTGGCATGGACACCACAAGGAAGAAGAAAAAGAGGAAGGCCAAGAAGAAGCTGAAGGGAGGGAATTGAAAAAGAACTAGAGGAAAGAGATATCCCTCCAGGTCTATGGTTAAACAGAGAAGAATAGCGGTTAGGAGTCGGAAGGCGTCGGAGAACGCTTTAAACCCATAGTAGTAGTAGTTTTCTTTTGATTTATTTCTAAACCCCCTTTTGGATGCTTCCTTGAATAGCTTCGTAAATTCTTCCTTTAAACTTCCCTCTCTAAATCCGTGCTGGTAGTCTCCTATTTTAGTTTCAATGTATTTTGAGAGTTTTTATTCTGATTAGTGATGTCAATATTTTGTAGCAGCTGTTTAACAGTTTTTCTCCTCTATAGTTGTACTCTGTGGTGTCCCCTTTCTTTAGAATCGGAAATATCCATCCAGCTTTCCATTCTTCGGGCATTCTTTCTTCTTTCTTCTTCCCAAATTATTATTATTTTCCGTTGTGGTTCTTCTCCGCCTCGTTTTATTAG
The DNA here is from genome assembly GCF_917563875.1 of Diabrotica virgifera virgifera. Taxonomy (NCBI): domain Eukaryota; kingdom Metazoa; phylum Arthropoda; class Insecta; order Coleoptera; family Chrysomelidae; genus Diabrotica; species Diabrotica virgifera. The sequence goes on along the minus strand of NC_065452.1, from coordinate 5,970,296 downwards.
CTCGTTTGGGATTTCATCTGGGCCTGCTGCTTTCTTTTGTTTAAGATTTCTTATCACACGTAAAAAGTCCTCATATGACGGCTTTTCGATTTCATCATCAAGGTCTGTATTTTCTGTATATTCGAGAGAACTTTCTCTCGCCTTAAATAACTCTTCGTAGTATTTCCCCCATATTTAGTAATATATACTATTATTTCTTGGTGTTTCATTTAAAAGTAAAATTATTTATTCTGTTTTAGATAAATTTATTTTCCTTGCATATTTTGCATAAAAAGTTCGATATAACAGCCAGTGGATTCTTCAGTATCAACTGTTCACTTCTTCTCATGGTAAGTTTCACAAAATTTATATCTAACTGCGTATATAAGAGAAATAGAAAACTACTAAAATATTATGAGAATCCATGGTTACTTTACGGATATAAAACCTGGATCATGAAAGTTAATATAATGAACAAGTTAGAAGCCTTCTACGTGTTATCTTATCACAGAATGCTCAAAATATCATAGGTTCAACGCATTTCAAATATTAAGAAGTATTAAACAGAATAGGTCAAGGCGAATATAACTTAACAAAAATTACAAAAAAGAGAAAACTGGAATACTTGAAGTATGTGAGACGTGGCAGATACCGAATACTGCATTTAATACAAAACGGAAAGGGAGAAAAAGAGAAAGTGGTATGAAGAAAACCTTGGTCAATAGACTGGCTTATCAGCAGATCAATTGATAGGCCACACAAAATCGGGAAAAATATCAACAAATTTTTATGTAGGCTACCAACACCTGAATCTGGGCATGGTACTCAAAGAAGAATATAAAAAAACAACTGAAAGAACTAGAAAAGTATAACACACAAATGGAAACGCGGAAATTCTACAAGAAGATTAACCAGACCAGAAAGAAATTCAAACCTAGACTATCAATAGTTAGAAACAGAACAGGAGACATAATTGGTGATCAGGACAAGGTGCTGAAAAGATGGACAGAAAATTTTGAGGGTAGAATAAATATAAGAAGTGCGATGAGGTTGCAAGAAGCAGAAATACTCCTCGAAGACATGGATGACGAAAGAGAGAAAGATACCATCTCAACAGGGCAAGAAGTTATCAAAGCATTACACAAATTGAAGGAAACAAAGCTCCTGGATCAGATGGCATACTGTCTGAACGTTTAAAACATGGCGCAAAAAATGTTATCTGTAGTATAAGTAGGCTTCTTCTTCTTCGTCTAGCCATTCACGTCCACATCTGAACGTAAGCCTCTTCAAGTCTCCCTTTCCATTGTTTTTTGTTATACGCTACTTGTAGCCAATTTTTCCCGGCAGTTCGTTTCAGATCATCTGTCCATCTCATAGGAGGTCTGCCTCTGGGTCTTTTCTGTTGGTATGGTCTCCAGGTTAATTGTTCTGTGCCATTTGTTTGAATCGCTCCTAGCTACATGTCCAGCTTATTCCCATTTCAATTTTAATGATTTTTGTACCACATTGGTGACTTTGGTTTTCTGTCTTATCCATGTGTTTGTTTTCCTGTCCTTAAGTGATATGCCAAGCATTGCTCTTTCCATCGCGTGTTGAGTGGCACTGAGTATGTTCAAATTCTTTTTTGTGATTGTCCGTGTTTGTGCCCCATATGTTAATATCGGAATAATGCATGCATCAAAAACTTTAAGATCTAAGATGTAGTTAAATTTGCTGATTTCTGAGTATATAGTTCAGTTTGCCGAATGCTGCCCATGCTAACTTTTTTCTTCTTTTTATTTCTTCCGTTTGAATTTCTCTGTTTAGTATTAGTTTTTGTCCTAAGTATATATTGTTGTAGAATTGTTTTTTTTTTTGTAAAGAAATTCAGAAAAAATTAAATTTATATCAACGACCATGAAATCATAGTTTTTCATCACCCTGTATATCACCAAAATTGTTTAGAATTTAATTTTGCTATTAAGCAAGTGTTTCGGGAAAAAGTGAAACGACAAATAAGTGATTCGACGAAATGCATAGGACATGAACAAACAATGCGGTGATTAGATAGTGGACATCGTGGTCAAAAACAAAGACGGTTTTAAGATCCTTCCGGGAAGGTATTTTAATGTGGTAAACAAACTGTATTAGTTTTTAGTTGTAAAAGTAGAAAGTAGTAAAGAACTAATTATGATATTCTTTGAAATTTGACAAATTGTAAAAGTTGTGTGGAAGAATATTTGGTTTCTTAAGAAATAAATGGTTTGAGAGAGGTTGTTGTCTATTGGATGGAAAATATCAGGAGAAGGGATAATAAATGTGAGAGTATGGATTTGAGAGAAAAATAAAGACACTGTGTAACTGACATCGGAGGAGAGCAGTCTAATTTTTTATAAAGTGTAGAATCAGTGTAGAGTGGTGTGATCGGCCTTTGCGAGCAGAATCAAGTTGAAACCAAATCGTCGACAGGTTGGAGAGTTAATTTTCCTGGTCCGAGGGAGATTCTTTGTTTTGTCTAGAACGAGTAGCTGGTTATTATCCGTTTGTGCACAAGATATTCGAGCAAGTCCTGTGTGTTTTTCTTGGAAGCAGTTTGGACGAGAGGGACTTTTTCGCAACATCCAGAGGGTACGTGTTGGGAGAATCAAGGACGGCGCAATCCAGAAAACGAGGGAGTGAAGAATAAAAGGTTAGTCAAATCATTTGTCGGAATTGAGAAAATTTATTTATATCAAAACCATATTTGTTTATTTTTTTATTGAACAATTTTTTAACGCAGTTAGTCATTTTAAATTTGAGAAATCAATTCAAAAGAAGAAAAATAAAATTCATTCAATTTAGTATGAGTAAATAAGAAACTAATCAAATAAATATTTTGTCAAAACAAGGAGATATCAGAGTTAGAGTTTAATTTATTAAGTTAGAGATTGTTGCAACAAAGTTAAATTTTAGTATTTTTTTAATCTTATGTACACGGCTTATTTGATAAAAACAATATATTACATTCATATGATTTTGAGTGTTTTCAATTTCCCTGTTTCTTCCCTGGAAGAAGTAAGCAACCAGAAATACTAGAAGCCACAGATCACAGGTATTGTATCAAATACAAGATTACCCCTGAGAATAAAATTGATTGGAAAATTTAATTGGAATTTAGTTGGTGTTTTTACATAGGCAAGAAATGAAATAATTGAATAATCAATTAATTAAGAATTTGCTAATTAATCTAAATAAATAGAAAAAGTAGAGCATAACAATATATTCTTCAACTTTTTCTATAACTTTGTCGTTTATTATTGTCACGGTTTCTTCGGAGTGCATGACTTTTGTTTTGTTTAAATTCATTTTCAGTCCTATTTTAGAAGATTCTGTATGTAGTTCTGAAAGCATGATTTGCAGTTACTGTAGGTCAGTAGCTATTAGGATTATGTCATCCGCAAATCATAAATTACTGAGGTAGCGGCCATTGATGTTTATTCCTTTATATTTCCAATTTATATTTTTAAACACGCCCTCCAAAACTAAGGTGAACAGTTTGGGTGATAGTGTGTCTCCCTGTTTGACTCCCCTGTTTAATGGTAAAGGGTTCGTGTATTCATTTTTATTTAGGTAGTATGTAGCTTGGTTCATAGTTTCTTTTATTAAGTTAATATAGCTGCTCTCTATTCTACAATTTTGCATTGCGTTTATTACGGCCGTGTGTTCTATAGTGTCGAAAGCTTTTTCGTAGTCTACAAATGCTATAAAAACTGGAAACTTGTATTCGTTACATTTTTCTATTAATTTGTTTGTGGTGATCGGAAGTTGAATAGCCTTTTCTAAAACCTGCCTGTTCATATGGTTGGTATTCATCTAATTTCCTTGTTAGTCGGGTAGTTATGACTTTAGTGAGTATTTTAAGCAGGTGAGACAGCAGAATGATGGGCCTGTAGTTTTCCAACTTTCGATTATCACCTTTCTTGTGTAATAAGGTACTTTAGAGTTGTTCCAGGTCTTAGGGACTTTGCCCTGATGTAAACAACTGTCTATAAGCTTAGTTACAATTGCACTTAGTTACTTACCTCCTTCTAATATCATATCTATGGTAATCCTATCTTCTCCTGAGCCTTTTAGTTCTCTTCATGTTTTCCAATGCCCTAGGTACCTCTGAAATTGTTACTTTTGGCATTATTTCCGTTCCAACATTTTTTTTATTAATTTTCGTGCTGGTCTCATTTCATCGTCTTATTGATGTGTTCTGTAGAGTTCCGTGTAAAATTCTTCTATTCGTTTCAGTATGTTTTTTCTAGTTGTGATTTCATTTTCGTCTTTTCCCATTAATACTATTATCTGACGTCGTCCTAAGTAGGCTAGTATAACTGATTTGGAAGCAGGTGAAACTACCAGAAAACTGGAACGTAAGTATAATTGTACCTATTCACAAAAAAGGAGACCAAACAGTTTGTGATAACTACAGAGGCATTACCCTGCTAAACGTAACCTACAAAATGTTGGCTTACATTTTTTACGATCGTCTGTCGGGATATTATGAAAGCATAATAGGCAAATACCAGAGTGGGTTTCGCAAAGAAAGGTCTAGAACTTAATAGAATTTAATATCCCAATACACTTAGTGAGGTTGGTGAAAGCAACCGTTTCAACAGTTGAGTGTAAGGTTAGAGTGCAGAATGGAATATCAAGAACTTTCCAGACACAAACCGGAATTCGACAGGGGGATAGTCCATCGTGCCTTCTATTCAACATTGCCCTAGAGACAGCTATTAGAGAATCTGGAATAACAACATTTCTAAGCAAAAAAATTAACCAAAAAGCAAAAAATAAAAAAAAATTAAAAAATCTAACACATTCGTTAAAGAAAAGCGTGGTGCGAAAACCGTTTATTCGATGAAGACGTGCCACGCTTTTCTTTGACGAATGTGTTAGATTTTTTAATGTTTTTTTACTTTTTGCTTTTTAGATGATTTTTTATAGTATGTTTAATTTTAGTAACTAAAAAAGAAAAGCGTTTCTTAAAAATATTTTTTCATATTTTTTTATTTTTTGAAAATGGTAATCATACAGCGGGTTTTGATAGCGGATAGCATAGATTTTGCGGGTACTACATGAAAGAAAAAGAGCTATATTTTCAATATACATATTTAATAAAAAATAAACAAAGGTAATTTTTACGATCGCAAAAACATTTTACTAAAGTAGAGTTATTTGTGGCTTAAACAATTTGAATAACTTTGTGTAGACTACATTCACTTTGTTATTTGTAGAGCTGATGCCTTTACACAACATATCACAATAAACATTTTGTCTAGATCAATTAGGGTCAAAGTTACAAAGTATAAATAGAGTACAACCTATTCTCAGTTCTACAGCAAATACGTGTAAAATTTCATAAAAATCGGTCAAGCCGTTTCGAAGAAGTGTGGTAACTAATATTGTGAGAGGAGAATTTTATATATTATTTAAGTAGCTGTGAATTAATTAAAAAAGTAGGTACCTTTGACCGTAATTACTAGGTAAATTTTTTTTTTTGAAATGATGAAATTTAAATACGTTGAAAATATAAGTATTCTTCTTTCATGCGGTTTCCGCAGAATTGCTGTATCATTATTATTTTCTGAGCAATAACATTGCAAAAAAAGCTCTGTGAGAAAAATAAATTAAATAAAATTTAAACTAATTGACGAATAGCCTTGCAATTTTTTTTGCATTATACAGGGTGTCCAGAAACTCTACCGACAAACGAAGACAGGAGATTCCTCAGATAATTTTAAGATATTTTAACCCAATTCACCTAGTCCGAAAATGCTTCCTAAAGGAGCTAGAGCTCTTTGAAGATGGCGTCTTGTACATAGTTTTTCTTAAATAATTCCAGAACGCTTCTATTGAGAAAAACGAAAATTGGTACACATATTTATCTTCCAAAAATAAATCGACTCCATGAATTGTAAATTTCTAGTACCAGTCATAGGAGTCCGTTTTGGGTAGGGCAACAATTGTTTTATCGCATAACTTTTTTATCTTTAATTTTTAAGCATTTTTGACTCTGGATTATTAAATTGTGAGATATTCTACAACTAAAAGGTACTCTTGTTTTAGGTCGATAGGATACACCGTTGTCTAGAAAAATCGATTTGAAAATTTTTCTTTTTTTGAATTTCCAAAAAAAATTTCAAAAAAAATTATTTAGAAATCTGAAAACTGGTACGTTTATTTATATTTCAGAGATGAATTGATTTCATTAACTGCGAATTTCTAGTACGGGTCATATGCGTCCGTTTTGGGTAGGTCAACGGTTATTTTATCGCATAACATTTTTGTCTTTAATTTTTAAGCATTTTTGACTCTAGATTATTAAGTTATGAGGTGTTCTAGTACTAAAAGTTACTCTTGCTTTAAGTTAATAAAATACACCGTTTTTTTTTTGAAAATTTTTTTCAATTTTTATTCAAATTCAAAAAACGAAAAATTTTCAATTCGATTTTTCTAGAAAACCTTATGTCCTACGGACTTAAACTAAGAGTACCTTTTAGTACTATAATACCTTACAATTTAATAATCCAATAACAAAAATGCCTAAAAGTTAAAGACAAAAAAGTTATGTGATAAAATAACTGTTGCCCTACCCAAAACGGACGCCTATGATCGGTACTAGAAATTGGCAATGGATGGAATCGATTTATCTCTGGAAGATAAATGTACGTGTTGTACGTACCGATTTTCGTTTTTCTAAATTGAAGCGTTCTGGAGGTATTTAAGAATAACTAATTACAAGAAGCCATCTTCAAAGAGCATTGTCTTAAAATTATCTGAAGAATCTCCTGTCTTCGTTTGTCGGTAGAGTTTCTGGACTCTATGATGCTATTTGACTCAAGTTTTCGTGCAATATCAAAGCCTTAAGTTCATTTTCGCAAAAGTTATAGCCAATTTTTCATCTTAGAACTTTTAGTTTTCGAAGCAATTTTCGAAGCAACAAATGATCGAACTAAAATTCAAAAACTGCCATTTTAAACCTTTTGATCATCTACTAAAAGATGAATACTCCAAATAAAATGTTTAATTACCGTATTTTTACCTGTAGCAATTTAAACGAAAAATTTGCCATTTTTGACCCTTATTTTTAATAACTAAAATTCCCGTCCGGACTGTGACGGGCATTTTTGTATCTATAATGTATTAGGTATATAGTGCACAAAAAACCAATTTGCAACCTGGCTGGTCAAGTGTCCCAACAAAGACCTTATTTCTCTTGACTACTGGTATTCTCCTATGATTTATACTACCCGGACTATTTTGGAGTGTTTTCTACCAAAGTTCGATCGTTATATAATTATTGCCTTTACAGTGTTTTGTATTTAAAATAAAGTTGTGACAGTTTCTCTTTTATTACATTATTTTGTTTTAGAAACAAAGAAAATCAAATAAAGCAGGCGGTTCTTTTTAACGTAATCAGAATTGTATCGATCTTGCGAGTAAATATTTTATAAGCAAATATTGTCGGTTCTTGGAGTTATGTTACTCGATTGTGTAACGAATATATTAACGATAATACACTTAATAGATTAGGTTTCGTATTTTGAAAAGTTGGATGAGGTATGCAAATTGAAAAACAAGAATGTCAAGAAGATGGATCTATACATAGAAATTAGCCGTTGTGAAATTAAACGAGCTCCGAATGCCACGAAAAATAATAAATAAAAAGGAAAACATATCCACAATCTGCAGAAGAACGTACAAATCAAAACAAATACAGAAGGAAGTCCAATTACTCATTTATTATAAGAGATAGGTACCTACGCAAAAAAAAATTATTTAGGTAAAAGTTGGAGCATAGATAAGGCCATACTTTAAAAATATTTTCAAATATACAGGGCCGCTCATATTGGCAGGGTGAAACAAGCTAGCCTTTTTTTAATGGAACACCCTCAATATTTTGACATTTTTGTACTCTTCCCGATGCTCTCATTTTTGCATTATAAGGTTTTGTACATAGTGTTATAGGTAGTTTAAAAGATAATTACCAGAGTCAGGCAAATATGCAATAGTGCATATGCATATGCATTTGCATATTTTTGTAGTTTCTTTTGAATTTTGCATATACTGGTATATTTAAAAATAAAGTGCATATAATAGGTTTTCAAAGCGAATTTATTTGTTTATTCATGGTCCAAATACCTTCGTACCTGATATTTCTGTGTGGATCAAGGCATACTAATACAAAGTAAACCTAAATATTTTAAACTGCATAAAAATAGTCAGAAAACCAAAAATATGCATTTTTAATTTAAAATGCTTTAAATAACCCCCGATCTAAAAATTATTTAGTTTACTGTAGAAATTTTTTTGCAGATTCCATGCGAAAAAAGAATCCAAATAGTCCATCATTGCAAAACTGCTTTACACACCGGTAAAAAAAATTAGAATCGGGGAGAAAAAGCAAGATTCGATATCTAGGTGCTTAAAATCAACTAATCGGAAATCAGCTGAGCAAGAGACATTTAACCATGACCCATGATTTGTTCGAAGCATTGTTAAGCTAAAATATATCTTTGTCCAAATTATTAAACGAAAATTTGCGAATATTTCTTGGCAAATACTGCAAATGGAATATTCCAAGTGAAAGAAGCTTAAGAAGAAACGAGGTCGATTGTGTAGGTATATTCTCCGGTACTGAGTAATAAAATTAGAGACAATAGGAGACAATTATTTTTATGTATATTTGGATGAAACAATTGATTCTTCTGGACGTTACATCGCACATTTATTAATCGGATCTCTTAAAAATGGGCAAGCCTGTAAATCGCATTTAATTACTTCCAAGATGTTAAATAAAACCAACGCACTAGGTAACAGTTTTAAGATTTTTGCAAGACAGTTTAGCAATTCTTTTCCTTTAGCTGTTCCCAACGAAAAATTTTTTTTTTCAGATGCTGCATCTTACATGGTTAAAGTAGGAAGCAATTTGAAAAAAATTTATCCTCGTTTAGTACATACAACTTTCCTAGCACATGGTTTAAATAGGGTCGCAGAAGAAATTAGAAATAAATTTCCTCTTGTTAATAATTTTATTTCAATTATGAACAAAATATTTCTTAAGGCACCTATAAGGTATCAGTTGTATAAAGAACATTTGCAGAATCTTCCTCTTACACCAAAACCTATTGTTACTGGATGAGAACTTGATTAGAGGCTGCAATGTTTTATGCAGAAATTTTTGCTGAATTGAGCCAGTAGATTTTTCCGAACCACTTATATTTTTCAAAGAATTGGTGAAAAATAAAATAGTACCACAGCAACTTTCATACTTAAAATATTATGTACATACATGCATATTTGACACAAACAATACATGCATATACATGCATATTTGACATAAATAAATACATATGCATGCATATTTGACACAAATAATATGCATAAATATGCGCATATATATGCGCATATATCTTCCTTTTCAGCCTGCATATTTGCCTGAATTTGATAATTACACTTTTTTTGTATTAATTTCCTTGTAATAACTAGATCCTCTGATGTATGTTCGACGGTACTACTTCTAATAATTCCGGAAATTCCTTGTTCAGAAAATGTAGATACATTTTGCCGTTTACGTGATCCTCAAAAAGTAGGTTCCTATGACATAGTTTTCAACAATGCTAACCCATACATTCAACGGCCATCTTATTCGATTGTGGGCAGTAATGTGGTGTGGATTAGAGGTACAGTTTTGGAAAGCAGCTTCATCTTCAAATAAAACGTATTTAAAGAAATATGCATCATTATGTTTTTTTTTCTGCGCCCACCAACAAAATTCTATTCTGTTATTATAGTCATCCTCAGTAAGCTCTTGATGCAATTGTGACGATATGAATGCATCTTAATCTTCTGTTAAATTCTCCTACTACGACCACTAATTTTAAAATCATTCTAATTCTTAGTTTGTTGATATTGGGGTTTATATTTTGTGCATTTTCTGATAGTGTTGCCACTGCACTTAGAGACACACTGAAATATTTATACCATCTTTTGAGTTATCCTGTGGCGAGGTTATATCTTCACCTATGTATATTGCTTTTTATAACTGGTTGGTAGGTATTTGTTATTGGCTAGTTATTAGTGATACTATATAATGGTCGCATGTTTTGACGTTCATCGGCGATACACACTTCTTCAGGAAGCAGTTATGTCCACTTTCTTTTGTCTTCTTTGCTGCATTCTTGACAACTTTATTCGCCTCTCTATATTTCTCTTATCCGTTTTAGTCATATAGATGAATGTGTTTGCCATTTTCTATTTTGTTCCTCTATGATCTATATTTCTCTGATGATTCCCTCTTTCTTTACGTATTTCTTAAGACCTAAAATGTTTTTACTTGTCTTCACAAGGACATTGCGAATCGTTTCCCAATTTTGTCGTGCCCTTCGTCTATTTTGACTCGCAGTTCTCATATTAATTTGATATTTGTCTCGTTGTTTTGTAGATTCTTACCATTGAACTTATCATATACTCCCTTTCGGTTCTTTTCTATTCCTACCTATCTTGAATTTAATTTCGGCCATCATCATATAGTGATCACTGACCGCATATGCATCTCTCCATGATCTGATATCTAAGAGAGATGTTCTCCACTGCTTCTCTCATCCATATTTTATATCGGATGTTTTAATTTGTCTATGAAGGAAAAAGCAAAACGAATGTTAGAGGTCACCGAAATGGATTTCTGGAGAAGAGCTGCAGCAAGATCAAGAAGAGAACATGTCACCAATGAACGAATACGAGAAATAATGAAGGTCACACATACAATAAATGACAAAATCAATGAAATACAAGTACGATGGTTTGGTCACGTACAAAGAATGCACGAAGACAGAATCCCAAAACAAATACAAAACTGGAAACCGCAAGGTAGAAGAAGAAGAGGTAGACCGAGGAAAAGTTGGCAGGCAGGAATAAACAAAGCCATGGATGAAAGAGGTCTGCAGCAAGTAGATCAATGTGCGGACAGAGAGGAATGGCGAACGGGTATCGGAAGACGGAGAACGTTTTAAACCAATAATATATATGTTTTAATTTGTTCTAATGTGGCTTCAAGTCATTCGTAGTTAGCCTCCTCTTTTTCTTGTTCTGTTGGTGAATACTACTGAATCAGTGTTACCTGTTTTAATTTGGTCCTACTCCTTGCAGTGATTATTCGCTCTGAAACTGGTTTTTATTCCATGACAGAGTGTTCTGTGGCTTTACTAAACGTGAGTTCTGCTCTATTTTTATATATTTTTCCGTCCGTTTTACCGGAGTATATCACCAGGTCACCTTTCATGTTGACTTGTTCTCCCGTTCTATTCCACCGTGACTCAATGAGACCTAGTATATCAAATTTATATTCTTTAATTTCTTTACAAATTTGGGTAAGGCGTTACGCTTGCACCATTTTTATTTTTATCTCCCAAAATTCGATTATTGTCCGTTTCCATAAGCCAAAGGTCGCTATCAAAGGATCCGTCCCGTTATTCTCTATGAAAGTCTCGAAAATCAAATAATTTAAGACGAATAGGTGATTGGTCTCTCAAGTCAGATTCTGATGCTGGGGTTGCCAGCTCTAGCCCTCAGACTGGCCTTGGGAATTCCTGGATTGGGAACATGATAGTTCCTTCATATTTTTGGTACTAAGGTTATACCGCCTCTACTACTTGGTTGTCAGAGCCTCGTTGGCTATCTAGCAGGGTGCACCGTGTGACCTGCTATATTGTTGTTATATTAGTGTTGGCCAGGTAATCTTTAGTAATCCGCGATGTGTGCCATCGAGTGTTATAACGCTTTAGCATGAAGCCGTCGTTCATGTAGCCGGTGTAAAGAACAACATTGTCTTGGAGAATATCCGTAATGTAACGACCTGCTGTCAAATCCCCACCGCGACCATCACCGGGCTTTTTTTCTTTTAAAGATATACCACACCAAAATATACATGAACCCAGGCGCGGATACAGGGGGGGTCAAAGGGTCTATAGACCCCCCTATTATATTTAGTCTATAAGTATTTTTTTATTATTTATTATTTTTTTCTGTCAACTCTAAACTTTAAGCCATCAGTAGAACACTAAATTAAACGACAACCGCTTCCAAAGAATTATTGAAAGAAGCTATAAAATCTAATAAAACCAGCCTTTTCTGAAAAATAAATTGAAGCCGTATTTGTTTGGGTACCGATGGAGCCATAAACAACTGAAATATTTTTCTCAATTCAAAGAATAACAGAAATGATATCTTAAATGCAAATACATTACACTGGGTATAAACCTTACCTCATGAAAAGACACGTTTCAAATTTGCGGTAGGTATAATAAAGATATAAAAATTTGAATTTTACTAGATAATCCAGGGGCGCGTACCTACTCATTGATGGTGGAAACGTTAATCTTTACACCTCCAGTTGGAAAAAAGTTACCAGTGAGATTAATAGTCGTGAATTGTATTTGCCAGCGTTGACTAATAATTATTCATTAATTATTAATAGTGAATATGTCCAAACGAAAGATTCAAACCGACATAATGCAGTTCATAAAGAAGCCACTTTCTCAAGTAAGTTTTCCTCCTTTTAATGGTGGTCAAAGGTTCTCTGTCTCCTCCGGTTTTTGCAACACCATTTCGTTCGTAATATGATCAGTCCATGGTATTTTCAAAATTTTTCTAAGAAGGCACATCTCAAAAGTCTCCAACTTTCTAATTATGTCAACACTAGCAGTCCAAGCTTCAGTACCTTAAAAGAAGAATAGAGTAGACATTTTACCACTCGATATAGGAGTTGCAATTTGAGTCTTTGGTTACTCATACTTAGTAATTTCCTTATCTTCAAAAAGGCTGCTTTTGATTGGTCTATTCTTGATTAAATTTCTTATTGCATATTTAGATTTTCCTAAATCCAGATTCCTAAGTATTTCATTTTGTCCATTTTATACAGGATTTTACTGTTTTTTGTATTATATGGTATACAGCCAACTACAGGAAAACTTTTTCCTTGTGGATTTGTTTGTCCATTTATTCAATAACTTCATTTTTATCTGGATTCTTGTTACGACTTTACATTTCTTACTGATAACCGTAAGTTTTCTTAGATAAACTAGGATAACTTAGTTTTATTTTCTTTATGTGTATTGTTAAACCAAACTGTTCCCAGTATCACAAATTGCGTTTAGTAGCGTATGTATTGCTTTCCGTAAATCTGGTTTATAGTTACTTTATTCACAACTTGTAGAAACCATTATATTAATATATTTGTCTTTATTGTTATATTATTCCCGACCTTAGATAAAGATTTTTGTCACATTTGTCACTTCATATTTAAAATTGTGTATATTAATAATGATTTAATATTAAATGTATTTATGATAATTCCGATTTATTTTACTTGCAACTACGGCTTGATAATACGGAAAGAGTCTTATCAGAGCTCAATCTTTTTGATACTGTAGGTATCTGGGATTAAAAATATACTGTATTTCATCGTTAGAGTAAGTGTGAGTCGTAGGTATGGCTAAATCTGGAAAATATAATATTTGAGGTAAGTCTGACCCCTCTATTATGAATTTCTAGATCCGCGCCTGCATGAACCACCACCATAGCTCACTGTTTCGACACTGCAGCACTGGACAAATCGTTATTCGGGGCTCCGATAGACGTGTCGTTTTTTGTCATTGCTTTACAAGCAAATTCGACTCTCATCAGACAATAAAACTCTACATCATTGACCAAGGTCCCAATTGACGTGTTCTCGTGCAAACCGAAGTCGAGCTTGTTTCTGAAGTGCATTCAAATTTGGTCGTCTGTTATCTCGCCTGAGAGTCAAAGTGGCAGCCTTAAGTCTTTTCCTAACTATCCACTGAGTGACAATGACACCTCGAATATTGCTCAAGGATTATTGAAGCTCAACTCCTGTCGCGTGCCGATTCCGCAAGACACTCAGGACAATAAATCGACCATCCCTTTCTGTCATTACACGTCGCCGACTTAAACCTACTAGTCGACTCGACTGTAGCTACTAGTCTTCTGGTAGCGACACTAAGCCCTTGAGACTGCCGACGGCGTCATAAGGCCGATGCCACATTATGCGTTTTGACCGGATGCAGTGAAAACGCATCCGTTTCCAACGCAGCCGGACCGACCTGTGCGTTTAGTCTGGTGCAATTTGTAAGCGCGTACCGATGACTCAAAACGCATCCGTTTCCAACGCAACCGGACCGATCTGTCACACTATGCGTTTTCACCGGATGCGGCGGAAACGCATCCGGTCAAAACGCATAATGTGGCATCGGCCTAAGGAGGCGACGGGCGACAGTCCTTTGACTATATCCCTCTCGTAATTATAAAATTACCTGGACCGCCTTCACCGGTGAAGTATCCATTTTGTAAACTATTCACTTACTGCACTTTGCAGTGTATACACAGGTCAACGTTTGAAAAGGGACTGAGACGACCACCGGCAAATGCATTACAATGTTTGTTGCATTTCCTATGCTATACAGAAGGAGACAAAGTTTACAATACGTTGCCAATTTGCATAAAACAATTATTTTTTGGAAGCTATATAATTGACAATATTTGTTTTGCAATAATTGTTTTAATTTAAAGAACATAACATGAAATTACTAGGCATAAACTTCAATTCATCGAGCGAGTATATTTTTTTACTCGCAAGTGTAGTTTAATAGTACCAATACCACTATAGTAAACTTAAACAATGTTATAGTTTTTCTAGCATATTATTCTAAAACGTTTATTTTATGCATTTATTTTTTCATATAATTATCTACCAAATAGTTTCTTTCATATACTAGAAATAATTCTATAATGAGATCAATTGCAGTGTAAGCTTTTCTTTATGATTAATAATTATTATGTTTCAGATTGTGGGAGCTGTAACGGTATATCTGGTGATGTTTATACAGTTTGATCTAGCCTCCAGGAAACAAAGTGAACAAACACAGTGAACCAGGTTAGGAAAAGCAAATCCAGCAGTTAGGTTATATTAATATAGTCTATAAGTGTAGGTAAATAATGTTAAATGATGATTGTGAATAATTATTTTGATTTATTGTCTGTAGACAATTTTTTTTTGGCATACACATTAGTGATTCAGCCAGTCACAAGATACATATTATAGCCCTAACTAACCTAAATAATCCTAACTACCCTAAGCGAATTTTCGAAATAAAAATCAATAATTATGACAAAAGGAACATTAACTGGGACACACACTTCTCGTCCAGGGACCCATCAGGACATTTTCATACAACAACACAAGACTAGGCCACGGATTAGGTAAATTTATAAAAGGTTAGATATAGGTGTCAAACACTAACTAAACCCTAAGTTACTATTATAATACAATTTGACAATTTGTGAGAAAGTCAATAAGTAACCTAAATATTTCTTTCAATCCCAAAGTTATCAAATACTGTATATTAAGAGGAGATTGCAATCCCAACGTTAAAAAACTATTATATAATTTATTTGATTCTTGTATATTTTTAATGCATCCAAAAATAAATGGTCTAGGTCACCTTTCACGCCACAATGTTGCCACATGCATGACCAAATTTCATTCTGGTTATCGTCGTGATGTATTTCCTTGGCACATCAAGTTCTTTGTGCCAATATTCTTTGGGGAGAAGTGGTTGACTACTGTTGTATCTATTGGGGTTTGTAAAACAGTATTCCTTCCATGTATGGTTCCATCTATTAAGGACTATATTTTTAGACATCCTAAGAACTTCTGGAGCGCATATATCATAATTAGCTTCAGTTTCTACGAAAATGCTCTCCTTTGCTAAAAAATCAACAGTCTCATTATCTTTAATCCCAATGTGTGCTTTCACCCTAATGAATTTTATGTATCTTCCAACACTTCTTAAACTGAAAATGTTTTTCTGATTAAAGTTATGAACTGTAGACAATTTTATTTTCTTAAATAGGTAATAATCTTTTCTAAGTCGTTTAGACTTTTTCGTAATAGGTCTTTCGTATCCCAGGTTTTTATCTTATAGTATCTTAAGAAATGAGATGGCAAGGCGGCTGATATCACTTCAAATTACATAAAGTATAAACAAAGTAGCGCGAATACTTTGAATCTATATATAAAAAGGGAAATCTATATATTATATGAAGAGCTAAATTAAATTGAACAGAAAGATACTGCAGATCAGATGGATTTAAACCAGGCAGAATATATTTTCAAAAGAGGAAATAAAAACGGCAATAGAGAAAATGAAAAACGGAAAAACAGCAGGAATCGACAAAATACCGGCGGAACTACTAAAAGTTGACGTAGAATGGGTTAGTGGAATATTATATGAGTTGTAGAAATATGGGCTAAAAACAGATTCCCATAGATTGAAAGGAAGGAATAATCCTGAAATTGCCTAAAAAGAGGGACCTCAAGAAATAAAATAATTGGAGGCCAATAACACTATTGCTTACAGCCCCAAAAGTTTTAACAAGATTATTACTACAAAGATTAAAACCAGAAATCGATAAAAAATTAAGAAACATCCAAGCAGGATTCAGGACAAACTGTTCTACCTGTGATCATATATGTACCCTTAGAATTATCCGCGAACAGGCTACGGATTACAAAAAGAAGATATGCATCAGCTTTATGGAATTTGAAAAGGCCTTCGACAGAGTGGACCGTGAAAGTATGTGGAAAATACTAAACATATATGGGATACCAGAAAAATACGTCAACCTGATCAAAATGTTTTATGAAGACTACCAAGCAAAAATAGAACGTAATGGAAGTATAACAGAAAACGTAAAAACAGAAACAGGCGTCAAGCATGGATGCATATTGTCGTTAATGCTATTAGCAATAATTATGAACTGGATAATGAGGAAAGTGGAAAATGGAAAAACGGGATTAACACGGAATATGACAAGAAAACTGGAAGATTTAGAATTCGTGGATGATGTATGCCTACTGACAGAAAATAAACATCGGGTGGAGAAAAAATTTGAAAAACCTATCAAACACAGCTAACAGAGTAGGATTAAAATTAAACATGAAGAAAACGGGAATACTCATGAAGAAGAAAATGACAAAATTAAGCTGGATGAGGAAGAAGTCAAAGAAGCAGAAAAATGCACATATTTAGGAGCAGTTATACAGAAAGATGGTGGAATAAAAGCAGACGTCCAAAACAGCATAATTAAAGGGCTATGGGCCTTTAACTCATTATCTAAAATTTGGATTTCCAGAGAGATAACAATAAACACGAAAATTATAATTTTTAACAGCTGTGTAAAAAGTGTATTACTTACTATACGGTGCTGAAACATGGAAAACGATAAACTTGATATAGGTGAGGTACAAAAGTTTATTAACAAATCACTTAGAAGAATACTTAGAATATACTGGCCACAGAAAATCACAAACACCGAATTATGGTAGAAAACAAGGCAAGAACCCGTTCTTGAATCTATAATGAGAAGGAAGTGGAAATGGAATGGGTCACACGCTTAAGAAAGATTCAAACAATGTAATGAAATAAGGAATTGAGCACGAGTTATTGGGCAAACGAAGAAAGGCAATACTTTTGGAAGAGGAGTGTAAGGAAAGAACACGAATCAGTAGGACTAAGTTGGGGAGAAGTAAAAATTAAAGCTAAAAATAGAAGAGAATTGAAGATATTAACAACCGAAATAATAAATAAAAGACCTGACGAAATGACCCGTGTTGAGTGCCCCCCCCCTCCCCACTTGCAAAAATTAAAAAACAAATAGCCCTGATTTATGAGCTATTTATGAGCTTTCATATTCCGCAAACTAAAAATTTTGAGCTCATTCCTCTGAGCAGGAATTTAATACTTTAGTGGGGAGGGGGGGCTGAGTCAGCCCCCCACTACTTAAAAATAGGAATATTGAATTGGTTTTTGCGGCAGAATTACGAGCTATTTATGAGCTCTTGAAATTATATATTTTCGATTTTTGAGCTCATCCCCTTCACCCCCAAACAACCCTTTAATTGATTTAACTTAAGAGAAAAATGATGAGAAATATCGTATTGCGGATATAATTCCTATAGCTTATATACTCTAAGAATAAACCATTAAATCACGTGCATTTGGATTATTGAGCTACAACCCCTTCGCAAGAAAACCACCCTATCTTCCCGGCTTAAGAGAAAGTTGTACTTAAAATGCATTAAATTGATTATTTGGCGACTACATATCATTTAATAATTTATAAGCTTCCAAATTACGCGCATTTAGAGCAGTAAATTGCAATTTATTTTGTATAGTGCAGTCACTGAAGGTAAAAATCAACGATTACCTTCAATTTCGGTGAACCTTCATCGATTTTCACGAAAATTGGTCAGTGGGTAGAGGATACCAAGGTGACATGGTACCACCTTGCGCCTTTACCCAGAGGGTGGATACCGCCCCTTCTCGGGGGTGAAAATTATTTTATAAAAAATAACAGCACAAATCTATAAAAGAACAAATTATAAGCAAAATTTATTATATAAAGTTATTAAAATAAGTCAATACTTTTTAAGTTATTAAAGATCAAAAATTTTAATTATTCGTGAAAAAAATGCATGTTTTGAAGCGGTTTTTCGTAAATCACTGAAAAACTGTAAGTTTTTACAAAAAAGATAATAGTAGTTTAATTCGTATAGCTTATATTCTAAGAATAAACTCTTAAATCACGCGCCTTTCGATTATTGAGCTACAACCCCTTCGCAAGAAAACCATCCCATATTCCCGGCTTAAGAGAGAGTTGTACTTAAAATAATTTAAATTAATTATTTGGCGACTAGATATCGTTTAATAATTTATGAGCTCGCAAAATATACGCATCTCAATTATTGAATTGCCATTTTCTTTCTATAGTGCAGTCACTGAAGGTAAAAATCAACTATGACCTTCGATTTCGGTAAATCTCCATTCATTTTCACGAAAATTGGTGAGCGGATAGAGGATACGTCAAGAAAGAAAATTAACAATAACAACTTAGCCGGGGTATATGTCACCCCTTCTCGGGGGTGAAAATTATTTTATTAAAAATAACCCCACAAATTAAGAGAGGGACAAATTGTAAGCAAAATTTGTTATATAATGTTATTAAAATAAATCAATACTTTTGACAGTTTTTCAACCAAAATTAATTTGACAATCTTTTTTATCTATCTTTTTATCTAACTAGTTTTCCTATAATCCTCTACATTTCATAGATTTCAAAGTGTCAGGCACCTACAATTATATTAAATATATGACATCCCTTAGTCCTTTGACTGGGAACAATACATTTTTAAAAATTTTTCCTATTTGTCATTTTCCATACTTTGACCTCTGCCCATATCTCAATAACATCTACGAGCAAAGACCTTCACATTAGTACAAGTGTCTACTAAACAGCTGTGCTGACTCAGCCCCCCCCCCACTAAAGTATTAAATTCCTGCTCAGTGGAACGAGCTCAAAATTTTTAGTTTGCGGAATATAAAAGCTCATAAATCAGGGCTATTTGTTTTTTGATTTTTGCAAGTGGGGGGGGGGGGCAGCTCAACACGGGTGACGAAATGTCTACATAGCAAACAGCGACGTAAGGAGTGCATTGACCTAGGCCAATCAAACACTATCATCTACATATTTCTATACCGGCTAAGAAACGCGCAAAGCGCCCTTTGCTCCACTTAGGAGCTGCAGTGCATAGAGAGATTGGAGGATACTGTTTTGGAAATATTGGTAATAAGAAATTGGAAAGAAAAGAGCTTAGATGGAAAGAACTGAGTGGCAATACCCTTGGCAAAGCCTTGAGATAACTAGACTTGTATACATATTAGATTCAAAATGAAAACATAATATGTACCTACATTTCCAAGTTGGCAAACATGACAGTTATATAAGACTAAAAAATAGCAATAACATCGCATAAACAATAAAAAAATAAATGGAATTCCATTTCCAATATTACGGATACAATATACGGATTTTAAACAAAACTGCTTTTATAATTCTGTTGAATAAAACCTTGAGGAGATTACATCACTAAGTCATATACTTATTTCGTAAATTATAGACAAAAACCTAATTATAAATAAATATTTAAATTAATTGTTTCTTGGATTTGTCCGGTAGATTAATAAAACGAAAATTATAGCTATTTAATTTATACACCATCAACATATAAAATGATATATTCAAACGGCAGGTATTCAGGAATTTGAAAAATTTTCAAATTATAAAGAACATATATGCATATATTGTTTACAGTAAATAAAATAGAAGAAAACAAACAAGGTCCCCTGTTTTTAACTTTCTTGCTCCCGGAACGTTATTAGCTATTAAAAAGACTACGTAAAAAGCATCCATCAAAAATAATCGACGTAAGATACCTATATAATAACTCAGCAGATGTAGAGAGTGACCACTGCAGCCTGATAGTAGTATTATGTAAAATAAGAATCATCATGAAATACTTCACACCCAAGAGAGCGGCACGTACAAAAACTAAAATCCGAGACGAAGGACTAAATACAGAATCCACGGAATATTTATACAGAAAAGAATATCAAAGAAGATAATATCAACTCACTTAACTAATAAGGAAAAAACTCCAAGATAACATAATTAATGCAGCAACAGAATCACTTGAACATACCAAAAAAGAAACTCCCATTGTTTAGAGAGGAAGTGAAGATAAATGTGAAGAAAAGAAGAAAGCCCTTTTACAATACAGAACAAAACACAATAGGTATGCAACCACTATAAACGAATCAGAAACGAAACAAACTGGGAGAGCTTCTCAAAACAGATGGAACACGACTTCTACGGAACACAAAAGGAAATATAGAGAATTATCAGAGGACAAAGAAAGGAGATGAACGAAGTAATAAAAACGAAAAACATTCAAAAGGAAATATGGATAGACTAGTTTCGATCTCTATTTGCTAAAGGTGACGATAATGAACTACCAACAACTGAATTGACAACAAGTGAAGAAATAAACATTGAAAAGCACAGCTAAAGGAAGCACTAGAAAATTACCAGGCGATGACAGAATATCAAAGAACTCCTAATACGGATAACAAGACCTGACCAAACAACAAACTATTAAACCTAATCCAAAAAATAATAGATCAAAACTAAATACACAAGAATGGAGATCAAACATCTTAATGCTCCTTTTCAAAAAGGGAGGCAAATCGGACCTGGAGAACTACAGAGGCATTAATTTATTAAACACAACATTAAAATTAATAACCAAAATGATAACAAATTAAATAAAATTATAACATAAGCAGAAGAACAAGAAGGTTTTAGGTCGGGAAGATCATGCACCGACGCTATATTTATAATGAGGCAAGTTCAAGAGAAGTCATTAGAATACAAAAAACCAGCATATTTATGTTTCGTGGAGCTTAAAAAGGCATTTGACAGGGTTAAATTCAAGGGCGTTATCCATTTATTGTAACAAAAGAGAGGTGCATCTAGGAACAAATAAAACGAACGAAAATGTCTACCAGCACAACACTAGGGATGGGAGAAACCTACCGGTTTTAACCGAAAACCGGTTTTTTTACTTCGCAATAACCGGTTTTACCGGTTGTTTTTTTGTCCCGGTTATAACCGGTTTTTTCTTGTTAAAGTAAAAAGCGGTTATTAGGTTTTTACGGTGATTAGGATTAGGTTAGGTATTATTTTGGATCCCAATCATAATTATTATTCTCAAGTAATTATTCCAAACAAAACCATAATTCAAATTTTATATTATAAATACAGAAGCAAACTGAAAGTGCAAACTCACATCAGCCAGGAACAATTTAGTTTTATTATAATATTCCGTTGAAAAGGTATTTGTAATCATAATATTTACATAAGAAGTGATCTGATGAAGTAGACGCAAACATCATCTATTTTTCACACTTGACTCTTGACATTGAAGGTGGGTGAATGACTTTTTCTGATTACCAAAAATAATGTCTGACTATGAATATCGACATACCGATCACGAATACTAATCTGCAAAGGATTTCTTTACGTTTTCAAAATGATACACCCATACAGGAAGCATTAAATGAGTTAAAATGTACCTATTATACAAAAATATACAAACGTGTTAAAAAAATACATGATACATTTTTTTTGATGGTAGTAAAAATAAAAGATAAATTGCATTATCCAATTTATTTTTAAGTAAAATAAGTATGTTGATATTATTTTTTTTAAATCCCATTTGAAAGAGTCTGGGAAATTTTGTATAAATAAGTTGAAATTGTTGGGTTAAATTGTATATTATTGCAATATGTATATATTAATCTTACGCTAAGTAAAATAATAAATAAATATAACAATTAATAGAATAACATGGTTTTATTAAAAATTGTGTTTTATTTATATTGATATTGATTTTCTTTCGATAGTACATACTAATTTTGATCATATTGATATCGAGTATCGAGTATCGATAACAAAAACGGTATAACCGAAAACCGGTGTTTTGTCAAAAACCGCCATCCCTACACAACACATTAAAATAAAAGTGGCAGAAGAACTGACCCAATTAAAGCTGGAAATGGGATAAGATAGGGCATTCCCTGAGTTCTCTATTGTTCAACCTGATCATGGATCAGGAACTACAAAAAAGTAACAACTAAAAATGATACCAAATGAGAGAAAACAAGTTAAAATAATTTGCTATGCAGCCGACGCAATATTGATCTCTCAAAGTGAAGATGATTTGCAACGTACCTATGGTGCACCAATTTATATAACCGCTAGAAAATTTAACTTGTTAATTTCCCCAAAAAAGACCAAATGTATGGTTATAACAACAAATCTACTAATATGTAAAATAAAGCTGGAGAGTCAGATAATAGAACAGGTCATGGAGTTTAAATATCTAGACATCACACTGTCTAGCTACGGAAAGCTCGACACAGAAGTGGAAGATCAAATGAATAAAGCAAACAGAGCCTCAGGTTGCATGACTGAAACAATATGGGGAAATAGAAATATCGCAAAAGGGTTGAAAGGTAGAAATTAACAAAACAGTCGTCAGACCATTAATGACATACGCATACAATAGAAACAACAACCTGATACGTAGAGGATAAAAAGAACGCTAGAAACAGCAGAGATGAAAACCTTTCGAAAAATCGATGATAACACTATGGGATAGAGCTAGAAGTCCGAAGATAGAGCTAGAAGACGACGGAGATGCAAAGTGGACAACATTAATAACTGGGTAAAAAACAGAAGAGTAAAATTGAACGACCACATAAGCCGAATGACAACACATAGGGTGGTAAGGACGGCGAAAGACTGCAACCCAATAGGAAGGCCTAGTGGAAATTCCATGAAATCAATGGAATGACAACTTACTGGAGGCATATTGAAAAAATATACGGATTCATATCTACACAAAAAGAAGAAGAAAAAGGTTAGATAGACCTGAAAACGTAGTGCAAAAACTTTTTAGAGAAATGGAGCTGTGTTACGGAGTTATCTTATGCTATATAAGTCCATATTAGCCGAAAGGTACACATTTAATATTTGCAGTCAGAAGTCAGGTACGTTAATAACTGATGTTATACTAGAGTAAAGAACACTGTCGGCTACATCCCAGGCAACCAAGTGACGTCATATAACGTCGAGGAAACGTCAGCTTTGGTTGAATTTATACACGGGTTTGAACATTACGTCATATAGACGTCTTCTGCAGGTGATTTTAAATACGTAAGATTAATGACGTTAAAATTACGTTTAAAAAATATTTTTACTTCAGACAGGCAAGTCTGACGTCACAAAATTGGGAGGAGCTTAAAAAGCTTGTTTGTATTGACTCCAAACTCCAAACAATTTCGTTTATAACGTTGTCCATAAGAAATTTCTCATTTATTGTTTACGTGGTTTGTGTCTTGTGTGATAAAATAAGACTTTTCATTTAGATATTTAGTTGAAGAAACGTGTTAATTGAGAGATTTTTATTCGTTTTTGCCCAGTGAGTTAGTTTAATGCAGTAATTCTTCATGTTAACTATTTGAGGTTATGTTTATTTGTTTTTGATGTCTATTTTCTGTTAATGAACTAATTATGTGTTATTGAGTTTAATTAAATTAATTTTTAGCCTACATTTTCGTGTTACCTATTTTTATACTATTTTGAAACATCTGAAAGATGTCACTTTTTGAAAGTATTAAAGACTTGATTTTACCGACGGCGACGTGTAAAAGTCGTCATCTTTTTGACGTTTGAAAATCGTCACAATCTCGACGTGAAAAAAACGTAGGTACAATGACGTTTTAAAATCGTCACAATTATGACGTCAAATCGATGAGACAAATACACGTGATTTTCAACGTCAGTACTACGTCATAGAAACACGTCAATTAGTCATTTTTATGACATGTTATCTACGTTATAAAAACGTCGTTTGGTTGCCTGGGATGTGAACACGGAGCATTTTTTTCAAGAATGTCTATGAGACAGATTTGTCTGTGGTCTAAGATCAGCTCAAGTAGTTAACAGTTTGCTTGCTGAAGATGATTCTTCAATATTTTTGCTATCGCATCATCCCATGTTTGTTTTGGCCTTCCTCTTCTTCTTAGTGAGTCGCTTCTTGCTTCCCATATTGTTCTTGTTGGTCGTTTGCCGTCCATTCTTTGGAGATGCCCCCACCAACTAAGCTATCTCTCTTCTATAAATGCTAAAACTGGTTGTACTTTTAAATCATTTCTTTTTTGCCGATTTCTCATTTTATCCATTTTAGTCACTCCTCTAACTATTCTTAAGTATTTTATCTCTGCAGCTTCTATTTGACTTTTTATTCTTTTTGTTAACACCCAGGATTCACATCCATAGGTGAGTACTGGTCTGTACATTCATTTATATACACTTATTTTGGTTTTCCTAGACACTTCTTTTTTATTTATAAATGTGTTGTTTATAGCGAAGTACAATTTCGTTGCTTTATTTATTCGTTCTTTCACTTCTATTTGTTGTCCTCCATTTTCATTTATTATTACTCCCAAATATTGGAATTGGCTAACTTGCTCTATTTCTTGGTTTTCTAACTTTATTCTCAAATTTTGCTTTTCTTCTGCTATTGCCATAACTATCGTTTTCTTCCCATTTATTCTCATATTACTTTCTTTTAGAACTTCATTCCATATTGTAATATTCTTTTGTAGGTCTTTTTCGTTTCCAGTCATGATTACTACTATCGGCTAAGGCGCATTGAGATATTTCTACATGCTGCAGATTTCTTACTCCAATATACATATAATTTGTGAGTTCTTTCATTGCATATTTTAATGATGTCATCCATAAAAACTATGAAAAGTAGTGGGCTCATTTGGGTTAGCAGTCTTAAAAGTTTGTGATTTCATGTTTTTAGTTGCGATGTAGTTTTCATTTTTTATGTATAGGCTTCGTATGGCTGTTAGTAGCTTCTCTGGAGTTCCTCTTCTATTAAGACTTTCCCAAACTTTGTTCCTGGGTACTCTGTCAAAAGCCTTTTATAAATCCATAAATGCAAAATACACTTTCTGTTTCTCTTTAAAACTTTATCAATGATCTGATTTATTGCAAATATATGATCCTGGACACTTCTTCCCTTCCTAAAACCGCTTTAAGACTCTTCTAATGTAGGTTCAATAATTGGTCTCAATCTGTTCTCCAATACTCTTTCATACACTTTCAATACTGTACTCAACAATGTAATTCCTCGGTAGTTATTGCAATCTTTGGTATCTCCTTTTTTGTGGATCGGTAATATGATTCCTATTTCCCAGTCTTTTGGTATTAATCCTTCTTTCCAGCTTTTACTAATATTTCCAGAAGAAGTTCTTTTCCTTGTCGTCCCATGTATTTTATCATTTCTGTAGTAATATGGTCATGTCCTGGCGCTTTTCCATTTTTCATTTTCATGATAGCTTCGTTTAATTCATCATGGTTAAATAAAAAATTGTAATACAATCAGATACTATTAAGATGCTCATGTAGACAACCTCAACTAGTGGTATTTTTATCTTCTATTGGCGTAAGTTTAATTTTTGTACTTTGACATACTATTTTCCACTTCCTGGATTTATTCAAGTCTGTACAAAATTTATCAGTCTTTCAACTAACAATAAAAAGTATTTTGTTGTACAGCACCGAATTTTGGGAAATAAGCCAAAGAAACAAATAAAACATGAAGACCATGGAAATGAACTATTGGAGACGAGGTTGTCGGCTCACTAGATTTGAGAGGGTGAGGAACGAAGATATTTGGAAAGAAATGGAAATTGATCTAGATATAGTAGACATAGTAGTAACAATACATCAATCAAAGGTAGTAAATAGATAGAAAAACAGACTCTGCCCACTACAAGAACACGAGGTAGGCCAAAAAAGTCCTGGAGAGAAGAAGGTCGAAGATGAAATGACTGTCTGAGATCTTAAAACTGAAGATTGCTTTGACAGAAAACGCTGGAAATTATAATGCGACAAACGGCACCAGCTTTTGAAAACTGGCCTATTATAATATTATATAGAAATTAAAATGGTCACTCCCATAACAGCAAACAAGAAGTCAACGAAACCAATATCATTGACAAGCTGTTAAATCAAGTGGTTGTATGTAGATGTGGTAGACAACATAAACCTAATGACTATTCCCCAAAAAGATGGGAATATTTTACCTGTATAAATAGCATGGTCACACCAATAAGGTATACAAAAATACCAACGTGCTTACCTTGGGGGAACTTTCCTTGAGGGGGAACTTCCAATGAAACACTAACCAAAAGACATAAAAAAGATAAGCCCCAACTAGACAAAAGACATAACTAATAACTTATATGCTTTAAGTTCCTTTAATTTTCATAACTAGCGGGTTTATTAAGTTGAATTTGTCTGTCTATAGTTTAATTAAGTCTCATGTCAGCTAATATATTTTTATGTTTCAACAATTTTTTTTCTTTAATTTTGGATTTTGTTAGGGGACTGATAATTTCCCCCCTTAACAATAATGATCATTTGAAAATATGTGAATATAAAATAAATGTGAACAGTGTTTTCTTGTCTTCCGAATCAAAATCGTTTTTATTTACTTGAAAATAATGAACAAGGATTTTTCCTGCCCCCAAAAAGTAATCAAAATTCTGCTTTAACGGCACACAAACCTATAAACCGCATTTCCTAACATGCTCTGAATTTAATATTAGTTCAAGAGGAAAACAAACTCTCCTATCATACAATCTCCAATTCATAAACCTATTTTCCCTTTTATATTTGGGTCCACTCAACCTTTACCGGCTAAGTACACCAGTCTATCTGTGAAAAAATCATTGATTTCACATAAAAATCTTATACAGATATTTGAAGGTTCTAAAAGGTATATGATGCGTAGATGATGGAAAATCTGTGAAAACGTAGGTAAAGCTGATTTTGCTTTTTTGAAGTTATACTTCTTTAGGCGCGATTGAGAGTAAAATTTCATAATACTGCGCGCATGCGCACACATACAGTATGGCGTTTAGTTGCTAAATCTTTCAAGTTATGTACAGTCCGTCTAATTTACTTACAGTTGCACGTCATTATCTACGCCAGAGATCTAAGTTGACATAGTTGCCAAAGTATAAAAAAATCCTGAATCCATTTTAAATCAAATAGATCACATAATTATTGTAAACGTGGATTATACAACAAAACAAATTAATATTCAATGTAAATAAATAAAAACTTAAGAAATAGAGTACAAGAATTAAGTTATACTCATTGAAGATTTGCAGTGCAAGCGTTTTTGCACTGCATTGTTAATACCCCAGGCTGTGGGTGAAAAATAGGTCGATTTCAGGATATAATTCAGAAATTTTTGAAACCTATCAGGTGTTGTAAAGGACGATGCCAGGAATAACTTCTACTAAAATGTAACCAAAAATATTGTGCGCTTTTTTTTATATTGCGATTTTCATTTGTTAAATTTGCAATTTTTAAAGATTTTTAATTTTGCAGCTTAGGATATTGATTTTAGAGAAAAACTTTTTAATAGAAAGTTGTAGTAAATTAAAAAACCTATAATTTGAGCTATGGTAAGATTAATTTCGTTTATTGGTTATTGCAAAACAGCCTGCGAAAGGTCCAAAATGGCCGTTTTTTACAATTGCATTATTTATTGTACAAATCATTTTTTTTTTATATTTTTTAAAGCTTTAAAATGAAGATCTTTCAATTTCAAACATAAAAAAAGGTTGTAGAGCCAGGTTAACGAATTTGTTGCTTAGATATTATAAATTGTTTATCCCAAGAGGTCAAATGTCGAAGGCTACAACTTTTTGAAAATAAATCGTAGAGAGTTGGTGAAATATCCAATCTCCTTCTAAAGAGTTATATTTTCATATTCTGATGTAAATAAATGCGTAGATCATTTTTAAACCTCTAATTTTTGGGTTTGAAAATAAGGGGGCAAATTTCGTTATAAACATTTAGAGCTGAAGCGGCCCTGTACATCCTATGAGTTTTTAACTTACAGATTATTGTTGCTGAAGACGAAACCAAGATTTATAAAAAATAAAAAAAATCTACTACCAACTGAAGCCGAGATAATTTTTGGGTTTGAAAATAATTGGGCAAATTTCGTTATAAACATTTAGAGCTGAAGCGGCCCTGTACATCCTATGAGTTTCTAACTTAAAGATTAAAGTTTCTAAAGACGAAACGAAAATTCAAAAAAAAAAAAAAAATTTTCTACAACCAACTGAAGCCGAGATAATTGTTTTTTTTTCTTAAATCGTAGTTAATTTATTTATAACAATTTAAGAAATTATTTTACAGTTATTGACTAAATAAAGACTTATATTATGTTAAAATAAAAATTATTATAAAATATAATTACATTTAATTATTAAAAATTATTTTTAAAATCGGTGCTTTTGCGAACGGCCGAATTTTGCAAATCGCCCGGCTCGCTTCAAATCCGTGCGCTCGGAAAATTTTTACGTAACTTGTATTAAATTTTGACAGAAAACAATTTAATAATATTACCATTATAACATACAGTCTGTTTACCATTGTATTTGTTTTTCTTGATAAACTTTTATTTGTGAAATCTCATTTCTGAAGAAATAATATTACGAAAATGATACATATAATAATATATGAAATATATAACTATATTTTTAATTTGTTCATTGTTATATAAATATAATAATAATGTTACTTCTTATTATACAATATAAAACTTTTTCTTCTTGTAGTGACTATCCGTTTTGGATGTTCGCCAACATCCAAAACGGATAGTCACTAGGTACAAGAAGAAAAAAGTTTTATATTGTATAATAATAATATTATACAATATAAAATTTTTCTTCTTGCAGTGACTATCCGTTGGCGAACATCCAAAACGGATAGTCACTACAAGAAGAAAAAGTTTTATATTGTATAATAAGAAGTAACATTATTATTATTATATTTATATACCAATGAGAAAATTAAAAATATAACTATATATTTCATATATATGTATCATTTTTGTAATATTATTTCTTCAGAAATGAGATTTCACATATAAAAGTTTATAAAGAAAAACAAATACAGTGTTAAACAGACTGTATATTATAATGGTAATATTATTAAATTGTTTTCTCTCAAAATTGAATACAAGTTATTGTACGTAAAAATTTTCCGAGCGCGCGGATTTGAAGCGAGCCGGGCGATTTGCAAAATTCGGCCGCTCGCAAAAGCACCGATTTTAAAAATAATTTTTAATAATTATATGTAATTATATTTTATAATAATTTTTTATTTTAATATAACATAAGTCCTTCTTTAGTCAATGACTGTAAAATAATTTCTTCTTAATTGTTATAAATAAAGGCACTACGATTAAAAAAAAAACAATTATCTCGGCTTCAGTTGGTTGTAGAAAATTTTTATTTTTTTATGAATCTTCGTTTCGTCTTCAGCAACTTTAATCTGTAAGTTAGAAATTCATAGAATGTAGAATAGAATAGAATAGAAATATGCTTTATTGTCACTGAAAATTATACAATTTTATGGACAAAGCTTAACATAGAGTCACGAAAAAGATATACATAACAATAACAAATACAATTTTATAAAATTAGATAAATCGTCAATAAAAAAAATACAAACAAGTTAAAAGAGTGAAGTAAAAAATCAAAAACCAATATATTGCAAAATTAATATAAATTGCAAAATTGACCATACAACATAATATAATAAAACAAAAACAAAGGAACTAATAAGTTTAAGCTGCTGTATGTGACACCCAAATATAGATAAATACACTTTAATTACTTGTACATTACTGTGATTTCTTAGTTAGTCATTAAGAAACTCTTCTACTAAATAATATGGTCTTTTAGATAAATGAGCTTTTGTCATTTTACGGAACTTGAGAAATTTGTACAGGGCCGCTTCAGCTCTAAATGTTTATAACGAAATTTGCCCCCTTATTTTCAAACCCAAAAATTATCTCGGCTTCAGTTGGTCGTAAAATTTTTTTTATTTTCTTATAAATCTGCGTTTCGTCTTCAGCAACAATAATCTGTAAGTTAAAAACTCATAGGATGTACAGGGCCGCTTCAGCTCTAAATGTTTATAACGAAATTTGCCCCCTTATTTTCAAACCCAAAAATTAGAGATTTAAAAATGTTTTACGCATTTATTTACATCAGAATATGAAAATATAACTCTTTAGAAGGAGATTGGATGTTTCACCAACTCTCTACGATTTTTTTTTTCAAAAAGTTATAACCTTCCACATTTGACCTCTTGGGATAAATAATTTATAATATCTAAGCAACAAATTCGTTAATCTGGTTTTACAACTTTCTTTTTTGTTTGGAATTGAAAGATCTTCGTTTTAAAGCCTTAAAAAAATATAAAAAAATGATTTGTACAATAAATAATGCAATTGTAAAAAACGGCCGTTTTGGACTTTTCGCAGGCTGTTTTGCAATAACCAATAAACGGAATTGAACTTACCATAGCTCAAATTGTAGGTTTTTTTAATTCACTATAACTTTTTATTAAAAAGTTTTTCTCTAAATTGAATATCCTAAGCTGCAAAATTAAAAATCTTTAAAAATTGCAAATTTAACAAATGAAAATCGCAATATAAAAAAAAGCGCACAATATTTTTGGTTACATTTTAGTAGAAGTTATTCCTGGCATCGTCCTTTACAACACCTGATAGGTTTCAAAAATTCCTGAATTATATCACGTTTTTTCACCCACAGCCTGGGGTATAATAATTATTAAAAACCGGCTCCGAACTCTTGGGAGAAGCCGATAGGTTTCTTTGTATATGTCTACAAACAACTAAAAAAGTTGTCAGATACCTCGATTATTCCAAGTCGTGATAAAATTAGGTGAAATTTATATTTTTATTGTAGAGGATCTTTTTATAGTAAAGTAAATAATAAAAACAGTAAATATAATAAAACAGATACCTACTTATAGTAAAGAATATAAACAAATATGAAGTGTCATCACCGCAACTGTCAAATAAATGTTACCAATTTATTCTAAAATGTCACCTTCGTTCGATTACAGTTACAGTTTGTTCCGAACAAATGTGCTTCATAAAAACGCTTTATAATCCATTTATACAAATTAAATGAAACATATTGTGTATTTCTTTAGGTTAACAATAATAGAAATCTTCAAATATTATTTCTACGCGTATATAATAAAATATGTCTACTGGATGTAATTCCAGTGTACTCGGCAAAATGATTCTAAAAAAGAACACATCTACCGCCAAATATTTCGTGTTGATATCATACGACGTCACAGGCTATGACGCGGATGACGTGCAACGGTTAGTAAATTAGACGAAGTATATAAATATATCAGTGCAAGAAAAGGTGTGAAAAGAATATATTAGTGTTTTTAGTAAATATATGTATTATAATTTTTGTGTCTTTGGATTTGTCTTCCTCAGGAGTAAGATGAGTATTATTAAAACATTTTATTGTATATTTATTATAATTCACCTTGTCTGTTTGTTACCGTGAATTGTCATTAGGTACCATACAGACACAGTCCTCGTAGCGTATTTGGTATAGCATTCGGCCAGGGATCGAGAGGTCTTGAGTTCAAATCCGGAGCAATCCTATACTTTTTTTTATTTTTTTGAAAGCGGTAAGCACAAAATTAATTTGGTGTTAAAAAATATTAAAACAAACTGTTTAAAGTATAAGTATTTATTTTTAAGAAACCATATAATAGAAGTATAACTTCTTACGTGCGTACAAAGTACACACACATTTTTTTTAAACAATTTTAAAAAGTGAAAAAATATTTTTTGCCTTTAAAACATTTCATATACATTTTGGAGACAAATGGTTTAAATAAAAGTTGTAGATTATAAAAAGTTCTTTACTATTGAGAGTTTTAAAATTAAAATTCATAAACGATTGACCGACATAATTATTGCAAAAATTCTTTATTTTGCAGTAATTTATAATTTGTTTTCTTAAAATCATATTTCCATCGTTTATTAAAGAGTTGGAAATTTAACGGATTCTAAATAAAAACTAAATTTTATGATTTAACTTGTAGATGTCATATACAATGAAGGAGTTAACAGTTATTACCAGTTAAAGTGATGTTACTGGTAAAATACCGCCACGGATAAGTGGAGGGGTGAACTGTCTGATGCAATAATATCTCGGTTTGCTTCTGCATAAAAGAAGCAGTTTTAAACACCAGTAAAGAAACATTAATTAAAGTCAATAGAAAACAAGAAGCATGATGAGGAATGTCAAAAAATAGGAGAAGAAATGAGAAAAATAAGAATAAAAAACCTAACAAATAATAGTGACGTTAGCACACAACACTATAGAGAATTAAGGAGAATGATGAAGAGAACATACAGAAATAAAAAAAAGAAAATACAACGAAGAAAATCTCAAAGTGATAGAGGAAAAATTCCAAAAAAAGGAAATAAGATCCTTTTACCAGGAAACAGAAAAATGGAAAGAGGATATCAGAAACATAACCCATATATGAAAAATGAGGAAGGAATATTAATAAATGAACCAGGGGAAATAATTAAAAAATGGGGAAACTTACTTTACACAACTGCTAAACAAAAACTAGGAAGAAAGGGAAACAATCCAGGAAATTAAAGATGACCATTTAGTAATAGAAACACCTACGAAGGAAGAAATAGGAAATGAAATAAGGGGACTAAAATACAATAAAAGCTCAGGAATATCAGAAATATCGGCGGAAATGATAAAGACAGGAAGAAAAACACTACACAAAGAGATACATATCCTGATAAAAAGCACATAAGAAACAGAAAAAATGCCAGGAGAGTGGACCATAGCAAGGATATGCCCCATACATAAAAAATGTGACAAAATGAGATGTGAAAATTATAGAGGTATCGCGTTGTTAGAAGTCATTTACAAAATCACAAGAAAGCATCATAAGAAAAAAGCTAAATCAATGCACAAAAAAGATATTGGGCGAATATCGGGCAGGATTCAGAAGCAATAGGTCGACGACAGACCAAATATTAGCATTAAAAGAAATCCAGACTACGTGCTACGAACTATATGTTCTGTTCGTCGAGGCCTACGATAGGTAAAGCGGCAAGTGGCAACAGAATATATTAACTACTAATGAAAGAGATGGGCCTACCAAGTAAAATCGTCTATGGTAAAAATGGATGGAAAACATGACTATGGATAACAGCACAAACGAAATAGCATGGAAGGAACATAGCTTTGAAACACAGAAAGAATTAAGACAATGAGACCCACTATCAACGACTCTTTTTAATATAATACTGGAAGGAATAATTACAAAAAGGAAAATAAACACAAAGGAAACGATTTTTAAAAATGGCCATCAATGTATAGCATTCGCAGACGATCTAACACTATTAACGACAAGTAAGAAAGCTAAAAAAATTAATGAGCAATATAATAAAAGATGCAAAAATGTTTGGTCTTCTCATAAATAAGGAAAAGACAAAATACATGATAATGGGAGAAACAGATAAAGAAAAAGAAGACAATTTCACATTGGAGATAGAAGGAGAAAACTCATGCGCGTTTAAAAGAGTTTCAGAATTTACTTACCTGGGTGTAAAAGTAGATGAAAAGGGACATGGGGAAGGGGAGATAAAAGTAAGGATAGCAAAAGGAAACAAAAAATATGGAGCATTGCGACCATTAATGAAATCTAAATATGTTTTAAAAAACCCAAATAAGAATCTACAAAACAGTTATCAGACCTACAGCTACATATGCATGTGAAACATGGGTGCTAAAAAAATCAGAAATAGACCTTTTAGAAAGATGTGAGAGGAAAATATAAAGAGCAATATATGGAGGCGTGACAATAGATGGTCAATGGAGAAGAAGAAATAATAAGGAACTGGAAGAACTATATAATGAACCAAAAATAACGATGGCAATCAAAGCACAGAGAATCCGATATATAGGACACATTGAAAGAATGGGAAAGGAAAGAATGCCAAAAATGATACTATCACGTAAACCAATACAAAAAAGAAGAATAGGTAGACAAAGAAGGAGATGGAAGGAGAGCGTATATGGAGACTTACAAAAAAGTAATATTGTGAACTGGAAAGAAAAAGCTTTGGACAGAAAACAATGGAAGGAAGTGGTCAAGAAATGCATGGAAAGACTATAAGGAATATTAAGTGTAGAATTAAGTGTTTGTATAAATAAATGTATGTAATATTGTAAATAGTATAGTAGTATAGGATATAGTATTATATACAAAAATAAAAGTTATAAACTATAAAAAGGTCTTTAATATTGAGAATTTCAAAATTAAAATATATAAACAATTGACCGAGCTAATTGCAAAACCCCTTATTTTGCAGCAGTTAATAATTTGTTTTCTTAAACTCATATTTCCATCGTTTATTAAAGAGTTGAAAATTTAACGGATTCTAAATAAGATCTAAATTTTATGAACCAACTTGTTAGATGTCAGTTGCAATGAAGGAGTTAACAGTTATAACCACAGATCACTTAACTCTCTTTAGATGTTTCACGCAGGTATCTCAAGGTCATACTAAACTAAATGTCATTTTTAGTAATGATACGTTTTTTGAGATGTCCCCATGCACCTGGAGTGAAGATTTCTTCTATATTATTGAGTCTGAGTGTCATTATAATTTGTCAATTGTCATCATTGTCAGTATGCCTTTCTTTATCTTTTATCTTTATGTCAGTAAAAATGTTTATCTGATTGTTAGCAATAATAAAAAATCCTGATTTAGATAAAATGGATTCAAATACAGTTTTTGAAACAAAACGAATGTGATTTGAAGATCCCTAGGAAGATCAAATTCCTAGCTTACATTTGCATGGTGAGTTCAACAAGTATTTGTTATTAGAGGACAAGTAACACTAACACAGTTAGTGGTGTAGGGAAGCAAACGAATGTAACACCAAGTAAGTAAGTAACCCCTACAGAAAATATATAATTAATACAAATTATTTTACGTGAAATGAATATGGTTATTATCAAATCAATTATATTAATTTTTTATTTTAGTTGAAAGTCCTTCAACAAGTAGATATGCACACATGTTTCAATCATTTGAGATACCCTTTTGTAGAAGTATTTGGAAGATAACTATTAATAATTTCATTTGTAAAGATACGATTTGTAAAAAAGTATATACAAAGTGGTTTTGCTGGTATTAAAAAAATAAATAAAAATACGTTGTCATGTCTTATTTTTTCCCAAATGGTATTTTGTATATTTGAAATTAAAAATAATTTGCATATTTTAAAACTAAATTATTTTTTTTTTCAACTATACAAATATTTTAACATAACATTTTCTTCCCACCAAAATTACATTTTGAAATTCCCGCTTGCATTAGTTCCGATACAAGCGGCATGGAGCGCTGTTTTTCATATTTAACCAAAGCGTTATCGTGAAACATCTAGAGGAGGTAGGTGATCTGTGGTTATAACCAGTTAAAGCGATTACTCGTAAAATACCGCCAAGGAAAAGAGGAGGGGAGAACTATCTGCTGCAAGAATATCTCGGTTTGTTTCTTGTTATTGGTAATGGAAGATTCTATTTTTTTGAAAATTGTGTTTTTTACCAGCTTTTCATGGAGACTAATTACAAGCGTCTGACATAACCAATGTCAAAGTTATTATAATTGCTTATATGCTGACAAGTCAGCCCTTTTCAAGCTGTTTTTTAATAACAAATTTATAAAATGTTGAAGATTTTATAATTTAACTAGAAAATGAAGCCTCAAAGCATTGACTGGGATTTACAAAATTGCTCTCTAGTGATTGTTTGGACAAATTCTGTTGTTCAAATAGTCGCTCTTTTAGACAAACAAATCGAATAACTTATAAGCCCGATTAAAGAACAATCTGACCCCAAAAAAAATAAAGGAAGGATGAAAATTTGGGAATAGGTAGTTGAAATTGTCCATTATTATATAAGAAAAAGTTTACAATTCTACATTCCCTCCATTTTACAAAAAATGGAGGGGACTACCCCTTCTCTGGGGTGAAAAATATACATTCAAAATAAGTCCGGAATTGGAAAAAATTACTAATTCTAAGCAACTTTTGTTCTACAGAATTTTTTCCCTAAGTCAATACTTTTCGAGTTATTTGCGAGTGTATGTGTTCATTTTTAACAAAAAGAAACATGACTTTGGACGGTTTTTCGCAACTAACTCAAAAAGTAAGTATCTTATCTTAGAAAAAAAATATTCTTAACAAAAATACAGCTTATAAAAAAGTGAAAAAAAATGGTATTTGCATGAAGTATATATAGACCAAGTAGAAGCAAAGTTGTAGCTAATGAAAAATAAGTTCTTCTTCGTCAAATTCCAAATAGAATATTTCAACGTGAAATAACCAAAAAAAACGGAGCACTTTTCGGGGAAAACTCGTTACAACTTTTTTAAAGTGTTTAAAAAAAGGTTTAATTTTATTTTTTAAAAAAACTTTTAACATTAAAAGTAAGTGAGTGTCGCTCAAAATATTGCTGGCCCCTTTTATTTTTTGGTAAAAAAATTTGAGAAATCACCCCCTAATTAGCATCCCAAATAAATTTAATCGTTACCGCTTCACAAGTTACTTTTCTTATGTATTATTTTTATATGATCTGTAAGTTTCATCGGTTTAAAGTGGCTGTAGTTCAAAGTGTTCAAAGTTTTTTGAAAAGGCTGTAACTAATCACGAGTTTATGCCAATTTTGAACAGCCAAAGGATAACCAATTTTTGTCTAACAAGCAAACAAAAAATCCAAAATATTCAGAAAAGCGAAACGTACATTTTATTACTCTTTGAGATTTTTGGTATTACTAATAATTTTTAAGTTATTTTAAAAAAAATTTGGTTTTCCTTTTTATTAATTAATTTTGATTAATTTTATTTGGGATGCTAATTAGGGGGTGATTTTCGCGATTTTATTCCCAAAAAATAATAAAGACCATCAACATTTTGAGCGTAACTCACTTTTTTAACTCACTTTCAATGTTAGAAGTTTTTTAAAAAACGAAATTAAACCTTTTTTTAAACACTTTAAAAAAGTTATAACGAGTTTTGCCCAAAAAGTGCTCCGTTGTTTGCTTATTTCACGTTGAAATATTCGATTTGGAATTTGACGAATAAGAACCTACTTTTCATTAGCTACAACTCTGCTTCTATTGGGTCTACAGACTTCACGTATACAGCATTTTTTTACTTTCTTATACGCTATATTGTTGCTAGGAATATTTTTTTCGATAAAATACTTACTTTTTGAGTTATTTGCGAAAAACTGTCAAAAAACATATTTTTACTCACTCCAAATGGAGGGGATGTAGAATTGTAAACTTTTTAAAATATAATCATAGACAATTTTAACTACCTATATTCCCAAATTTTCATCATTCCTT
The DNA here is from genome assembly GCF_917563875.1 of Diabrotica virgifera virgifera. Lineage (NCBI taxonomy): Eukaryota > Metazoa > Arthropoda > Insecta > Coleoptera > Chrysomelidae > Diabrotica > Diabrotica virgifera. The sequence goes on along the minus strand of NC_065452.1, from coordinate 5,932,429 downwards.
TATTTTTTTGGAGGTTTTCGGAAAATTATGTGTTCTTTGATCGGGCTATATAAGCTAGTTGGTCTATCTGTTTGAAATTCAGCAAACTTTAATTACTGATTAACTGCTACAATTTTGGGTAGTTATATTATATGTTGTTACGTCAAAAACAAAGTTATTAACATTTATAAATTACTACAAAAATAAGGGTTTTTTGCAATTATCTCAGTTAAAATTGTTTATGTATTGTAAATAATAAAAAGTTATTTAATCTTGAGAGCTTCCATCTCAAGATTAAATAACTTTTTATTACCGACAACTTTTATTTGAATCATTTTTTTCCTAAAACATATAAGGAAACATGCAAAAAATATTATTTTAACTTTTCAAGATTATTTAAAAAAACAAATCAAAATCAGCTGTACCTGCGTCTTCACGTATTTTTCATCAGCTTCCCCTCATATACCTTTTAGAACCTTCAAATATCTGTTTAAGATTTTTTCAGCTTTGTTTTTCCTTGACTGGGATTAACCCACATAAGTAAATCTAATTATCACAAAGTGGAAAATAAAAACCATCGACAAAGACTATGACAACTTTTAACGCGCATTAAGGGCTTGTCATGTGAACGTTTCTTTACAAAATATTCGTTTGATAGACGCCAAATTGTTAGACGATAAGACAATAAATTACTGTATTGGAACAGGTTTTAGGTACAATAAGCAATGGTAGGTCATATTGACTGTACAACAGATTTTAAAAATTCGTCAATGAAATGCTAAATTTATTATGTTAAAAAAAGCTAGTTGTTATGTTAGTGATAGTTATGTCACTGGGAACGTTTTTCAAAAGAAATGGAACATGATTTTTATGGTCTCCAAAAGGAAATATAGCGCTTTATAAGAGGTCAAAGAATAGAGGTAAAGGAACTAATAGAACCAAAACACATAGAAAATGGATACATGGATTGACTATCTAAAAAAGCTCTATGCAGAGGAAGAACAAATGATGCTAGAACCGGAAACACCAGAAATTACCACAAATGAAGATGTTAATATAAGTGCACAGGAAGTACGAAAAACACTCTAAAAGCTGAAGAACAGAAAAGCTGCAGGTAAGGATGAAATACCAAACGAATTACTGAAATATTGTGGAGCAGCAATGACAGAACAATTAACAACATTAATTAACAAAATCATAAAACACAATAAAATATCGGAAGAATGGAGAACGAGCGAACTAATTCTACTATACAAAAAAGGAGATAAAAAGCAGCCAGAAAACTACAGAGGTATCAACTTTTTAAATACTACCCTAAAACTTACAACTAAAATCTTACAAGACGTAATGAATTAGAGGATAAGTTTAGCAGATGAACAACAGGGTTTTCGTACTGGAAGATCGTGTACAGATGCAATATTCGTCATAAAGCAAATTACTGAGAAATCACTAGAGTATAATAGACCAGCATTTCTATGTCTGATTGACTTAAAGAAATCATTTGACAGAGTAAGACTCAAAGATGTAATCCATCTTTTGTATAATAGAGAAGTCCCTCTAGATATCATACAAACTATTGAGAACATCTACCAAAACAATAAAATGAAAGTCAGAATAGATGTACAACTTACAGAACCTATAGATATAGGCAGCGGAATAAGACAGGGAGACTCATAAAGTCCTATGCTTTCCAATTTAATCATGGATGAAATCACCAAAAACGTCAACAAAGGAAGAGGATATAGAATGGGAAACACAGAAGTAAAATTACTCTGCTACGCAGACGACGCAATATTGATAGCCCAAGATGAAGATAGTCTGCAAATATTAGTCCACAGATTTAACATAAGATCAAAAGAATTCAATATGACAATTATTTCATCTCAGAAAACCAAAACAATAGTAATCAGTAAAGAACCAATCAGATGCAAAATAGAAATTGATGGTACCAGTATTGAACAAGTAATGGAAGTAAAATACCTTGGAATTACATTGTCAAGTTACAGAGACCTAGACAAAGAAGTGAGAAATCAAGTAGAATAGCAAATAGATTGGCAGGATGCCTTGATTACACTATATGGCGAAACCGACATATTAACACTGAGATGAAGTCAAGAATTTATAAAGCCAGTGTAAGACAAATAATGACATATGCATCAGAAACAAGACCCGATACAGCCACAACACAAAGACTACTGGAAACGGCAGAGATGAGAGTACTAAGAAGAATTACAGGAAATACACTGAGAGATTGAAAGAGGAGCGAAGTTATTAGAAGACAATGTAAGTGTATAAACGAATGGACACTAAAGAGAAAAAAAGAATGGAACAACCATATAACCAGAATGGGGGAGACACGTGTGGTCAAAATAGCACGAGATAAATCACCAATAGATAGAAGAAGTATCGGCCGACCGCGCAAAAGATGGACTGACAACCTTCCATAGAGGTATCAATCCGCCAGTGAACAAGCAGAATTGCTTATAAAGAGGAAGAAGAAGAAGAAGAAAAGGTAGTTTAATATACCACTAAAACAGTGAACAAATTGATATTCTGCTATTAGTAAAACATGGTTAATAAAAGACTCTTAATATACTTCTAATGGTTATACCTAATCTAATTAAAAGAGATAGAGACGATAGGTTAAAAACATTTTCCAGTTTCCTACGCCATGGACACTTTCAACAAAGACAGAGAAACAACTAATAGAATAATTATTGTCCTATGATTACAGCCTAATACTTCAATGTGATAAGGACAAACTTTAAATTTTGGAGCTGTTTCCCATGAATATCGTGCCATTAGCATTGCAGCATTAAAGGTTTTATTACTATTTGGGACTTCGTACTTGTGCAAAACAGACTTTTCTGCAGTTGCACGAAGAACTGCAGAAGTTGTAGTCTAACGAAGAACAAGTACATGTCAAAATAGACGTAGCGAGAGAAATTAGAGTGGCAATTTCCAAACTGGAGCCTCAGTTTCAGAAGCTATGCTCAGAAAAGCAATCACATCCTTCTAATTAGCCAGCCAGTTAGATGAATACCTCTAGATAAACAAGCATAATAATTATATCTTATTATGCTTATGTTTTGATTTTGTTCCTTTTTTTCTAATAAAAATTATAAATGTCCAAATAGCGATTTTCTGATAATGTATTACTGAGCTGTTACTAAAATTAATAAGTATTTTTGAGGACTGGTTTGAGGGGCAACGTAAAAAAGGTAAAGGCAAAGAGGGGCAAAGTCCCACAGGCGTCACACTAGAAATAAATTTGGAAAGCTCCGATCTAGACTAAAAAGACTTCCCTATAAATTCTCTTTCTAGGCTTCCTTGGAGGCACAATCTACCAACTCACAAAAACATAGCTGTAACGAAGAATCTAAGACTGCAGACAGAAATACAGTCGCTGAACGACGGAGCAGGAGACCATAATCTGATCCTACTGGAGATTGGCACATTGGAAGAAGTCCACCCCTCAACTTACAAAAAGAAGAAAACAAAGTGGCCAACCTTCAGACGATTAGTCAGCAAAGCAATCGTAAACATCCCAACCATAAGAGTCCGGAAGAACTAGAGGCAAGAGTCCTAGACTTCAAAAATATGGTCAGCCTTTCTGCAGATGACATGTCAATAGCTTCACATAACACTAGACGCCCTAGAAGAATGAGTCCTAGAATAGATGCCCCAGAGGAACATTGCAGTAAATCAGAGAAAACCCAAGAAATGATGTTTAAGAAGAGACGCGGCATACCAGTCGAAGAACTAGAGATGTTCGACACACCCATCGGATGGTCAAATAAAGCAAAGTACCTCGGGGTCGCCATGGACAAGGGACTCACGTTCACATCCTATATTACAAGAACAGAACAGAAGGCAAAAATGGTACAAGCCAATATCAAAAGCCTAACTGGGAGAATAAGCAAATTAACATTCAGAACAAAGACAAGGCTCATTAACAGTATCATACTGCACATCCTGACATACACATCTCGCGCATGGGGACAGACTTGCAAAACGAACATAAAGAAGTCCAAAGCTGCCCACAACGGAGAACTACGAGAAACAACGAAGGTCCCTCGATACGTAACGGAAATATTCCTTTTCAGAGACACCCAACCCATCTGAGTATTAGACTAGATGTACTACAAAGCAAAAACAAAATTTGCCGAACTAATGAACTATCCCAACCACATACTGCGCAGATCATATGATTGTATGATGTCTTCCACCGATGGAAATATAAAAGACCCAAACAGCAACTGTTTGGCAATGACTAACTACTCAATGACTTTTGTTTGTTATTGAGTAGTTAGTCATTGCCAAACAGTTGCTGTTTGGGTCTTCTGTCAACAAAAGTCATGCACTCCGAAGAAACAGTGACAATAATAAACTACAGAGTTATAGAAAAAGTTGAAGAATATATATACTTAGGACAAAAAATAATACTAAATAGGGAAATTCAAACGGAAGAAATAAAAAGAAGAAGAAAGTTAGCATCAGCATTTCGCAAACTCAACTATATGCTCAAAAATTAACAAATTCAACTACATCTTAGATCTAAAGATTTTGATGCATGCATTATTCCGATATTAACGTATGGGGCACAAACATGGACAATCACAAAAAACAATATGAATATACTCAGAGTCACTCAACACGCGATGGAAAGAGCAATGCTAGGCATTTCAGTTAAGGACAGGAAAACAAACACATGGATAAGACAGAAAACCAAAGTCACCGATGTGGTACGAAACTCATTAAAATTGGTATAAACAAATGGCACAAAACAATTCTAACCTGGAGACCATACGAACACAAAAGACCCAGAGGCAGACCTCCTATGAGATGGACAGATGACCTGAAACGGACTGCGAGGAAAAATTGGCTACAAGTAGCGTACAATAAAAAACAATGGAAAGGAAGACTTGAAGACGCTTACGTGAATGGCTAGACGAAGAAGAAGAAGAAGAAGAACTACTCAATAGTATTCTCTCATAGTGGATCAGCGTGCTCTGAGGGGGGTTATGGAGAAGTTTCTGAAGAGCATTGGGATCATACGTCCTTGATCTACCTGGACCAATCGTCCTCACTCCAATGAATTGTATGCCCAAATGTTCCTAAAGGTATGTAAGACTACTTCAGGTCGGGAATACATTTGTGTGTAGACTAAAAATACAGAAATAAAATTCAATAATTGGTTACCGTTGATTTTCAAAAATCAATAATGGGTGAAAGACACTTCGCATTTCTTTTAATGTTTTCATACTAAATTTCAGTATGGATGTTGAATCGTTAATAGGTTTCAGTTTGTGGTTTTTTCTTTCATGCTGTAGGATGGTCATATTCAAAGCATACATTATTACTTACAAAAATAAGGTCTATGCCTTATTGTTACAAAAATAAGGACTATGCCTTATTGTAGTAAGGAAATTTTCATTTCGTTTAATTTCATCTATTAATGTTATTTTCTGATTTAAGTACTGGCCAACAACCAAACCAAGAAAATCACCATGATACAGAAATTTCAGCAATAAATTTCTAACACATTACAAAATCTTTTATTGGCAAAAATTCATACCAATCTTATATTTTACAGCTACCAAAATTTCCTTTTTCCGAACAAGACCTTGAAGTTCTGGTAGACAACTACATATTTTTCGAATGCCTTAATCATAGAAATCAGACTCGGAACCTATATTTAGGTTTAATCAATCTCAACATTAGAGTAACAGTTGATCTCAGCAATATGTTATGTTATTCTGACAAATCTATACATTTTAATTAAGTTTATAAAGGATTCTAAGATAAAAATTTAAACACCTTTATAACAAAGTTCCGTGGCGAAAAGATTCTTTGTCTGATGCCATCTCTCTCTCCACCACAGACACACAGAATACGTATGTTAGTTTTATCTATTTATGTGCACAATAACAAATATTATTAATTACTTACCAGGCAAATATAAATATATTATTACACACGCTATATCTTTCATGTTGGAAACACACATACTAAATACCAGCGATGTTTGAGATAACAATTGAACACTAATCGTGAAACCAGTTTTAAATCGGCTTCTAATTGAACTATTAGTCAAAACATAATTAGTTACTATGTTTGGAGATGCATAAGCGTCTAAGATACGAATAGTGACCACGTGCGTGTGTTTGATTTAGATATTTATAGATAAATGACAATAAAGTTACAGCAAAAACTATAATTTCTCGGATTTGCGTATTTTCCTTAGCGCAACGTATCGTAGTAGATTGATAATTAATAATTAAAAAGGATGCTACAAGTGCACGACCTGAGACACTGTGTTCCTTGAGATTTATAGGCAAGGAGCAAAAACGTATACGTAAACTAAAATATATGAGGCGCTTAAAAGCAAAACGCTTTAAAACAACTGTTTATTGAAAATGAGATATTAAGCTTAACTAGTTCCTCAGGGTCTATTCCATAGGGTAGCGGGTAGGAATTTCGGGTCATCATCATCATCAGCCTCTCTCAATCCACTACTGGACATAGGCCTCCCCTGTTTGTCTCCAAAGTGTTCTATTTTGTGCTTTCTGCATCCAGTTTTTTGTTGTCTTTCGTAAGTCGTCTTGCCATCGTGTTGGTGGTCTTCCTCTGCTACGTTTATCGGCTCTTAATCTTCATTCAACTAGTTTGCGAGTCCACTTTAAGTTACAGCTTCTTTCAATGACGTCTATGACTTTGGTCTTAGCTCGTAGATCTTCGTTTCTAATCCTGTCTCGCAGAGTGGCCCCTATCATTGATCGCTCCATTCTTCTCTGCGCTACTCTTAGTTTTTGTGCGTTTTTCTTTGTGAGCGATAATGTTTCTGCACCATAGGTTATCACCGGTAGCACGCATTGGTCGAAAACTTTTTTCTTCATGTTAGTTGGAATGTCACTCTTAAAAATGTTTCTAAGAGCTCCGTATGCTGCCCATCCTTGTAATATTCTTCTGGATACTTCGGTTGTTTGATTGTCCTTACCTATCTTAATTTCGTGACCCAGATATATATATTTGTCTACCAGTTCTATTTGTTCATTTTGTATTTCAAGGTGTTTACTTGGTAACAAGTTCGTCACATATTTTGTTTTTTTATATTCATTTTTATGCCTATTTTATGACATGCTGTACTAAGTTCTTTCAACATTTTCTTTATTTGTTCCAAATCGTCTGCAATCAGGACTATATCGTCTGCGTAGCTTAGGTGGTGTAGCATCTCTCCGTCCACATTTATTCCTTTATCACCCCATTCGAGGGTTTTGATCGCTTTTTCTAGAGCCGATATGAAAAGTTTAGGTGACAACGTATCCCCTTGACGGATACCTCTTTGGATTTTTATTTGGTTGCTGTTAGCGTGTAGTTGCATCAAGCTTGTAGCATTTTTATATATATTACATATTAGCGTGGAATATCGGCTATCAATGCGGCTCTCGTTTAGTGCTTCTATAATACTGTCGAGTTCTAATGAGTCGAATGCTTTGTGGAAATCTGCGAATGCTAAAACTAAGGGCTTGTTATATTCTACGGATTTTTCGATGAATTGTTTTATTGTTTGGAGGTGGTCGTTGGTTCCAAAGTTTGCTATGAATCCAGCTTGTTCTCTACTTTGATATATGTCTAATTTCTTGTCTAATCTTGTGGTGATTACTCTCGTGAAAAGTTTATAAAGATGGTTTAACGGACTGATTGGTCGGTAATTTTCAAGATCAGTTTTTTCTCCTTTTTTGTGCAGAAGAATTGTTTTGGCTCTATCCCATTCAGATGGTATGGATTCCTCTGTCAAACATAGATTAAAGAGATCTTTTATTTTTCTCATTAGAGGTTCACCGCCATTCTTAACAGCCTCGATCACTATTCCATCGTCTCCTGGTGATTTATTGGATTTCATTTTATTCATCGCTTGTCTAATTTCACTGAGAGTTATTTCTGGCATGAGTTCAGAGCCTTGATTTAATATTGTTTTGCTTATTGCATCTTTTAGCTGTGTTTGGTTCATCCGTCTGCTTTTATAAAGTTCTCCATAGAAGTCTTCTACTATTGTTAAAAGCTCCTCTCTATTTGTTGTTATTTCGCCCTTTTTGTTTTTTAATTTAATAACCTGACTTTTTCCATTATTTAGTTTTCTTCGCAGACTTTTTAGGCCTTTATTATTTTCTATGGTTTGTTCGATTTTTAGTATATTATACTTTCTTAACCCGCCATTACACGCGCTATGAGGGAATCCCTCACCATATTTGTTTTTAACCAATGAAATTGTGTAAACTAATACGATAACCTTAAGCACCCAAGAATGCCTTTAGCATGGTTCATGAGAGGGTATGAAAAAGTTATAGAATATTTCAGGCGCGCAGTGTGCTGTGTGATAGTTGAAAGAAGAGACATCCCTCTTCAAGTGAGGGAATTCCTCACTGCGCGTGCAAACACGGTGAAATCACGTTTCTGTTACCTCAAAGAAACTTTTAGGTTTGTATTTAATGTTTAGGTAGGTTTAATTAAAATATTATTGTTTTGATTAGGTTAGGAACAGTGGCACACCGAGGGGGGTTTGAGGGGTTAAAATCCCACCCAGAGCATATAGAAATATATATAAAAGAAAGTAGGAAAATGTAACTTGTCTTTCACAAATAATACAAAAAACTTTCGGTGTCCAAGCAAACCCCCCTCCCCCCCAGAGGAAAATTATTGGTGCGCCACTGGTTAAGAACCCATTTTTAAATTTACCTATTCTAATTTAGAAATAAGCCACAATTTAACTTGAAAAATTGATTTTATTGACGTTTCGAATTCCACCTCGGACGTCGTTATCAAAATACAAAATATTAATAGTTAATTACATAAATGCCACAAGAAAATAGCTTCAGAACAGTTGTTAATTTTTATTCGTATTTTTAGTAAAATGAATTTTCGTAAAGAACGTTAATTTATTCAGTGGCTTGCTGAAATTGAAAATTAAGAAAACTTGCTTTTGATCTATATTATTTTTACTTTTGTTTTGTTAAATTAATAAAAAAAATTGGTTTACGAGACTTTCTATAATATGTGAGTACAACCAATTTTATATTTATAGATGTTGACATTCATTCTTCCTCGAAATAAGTCGAATTTATGTAGGTGAGGGCGACGCTCATACGCGTGCAACCACGTCACAATAGAAGACGCGTGTAACGGCGGGTTAAGTCTTTTCTTATTGCTTTCTTGACTTCTCTGTTTATCTCTGTCTTTTGCTCTCCATTTGGATCATTTCTTTCTGTAATAAGATTTCTTTGTTTCATTAAATTCCTGGTGTCAGTACTAAGTTTTTCTTCGTTCTTTTTCTTGGACAGTATTTTATCATGCTTTCTCCAATGGCTTGCGTAATACGTTGGTTTAGTGCATCTATGTTTTCGTTGAGAGTTATGTTTGTGTTGTTTCTCAGTTTGGTTTCGATGTCGTTTTGATATTCTTTAATGTCTCTAGGTTGGATCCATATTGGTATTGGTTTCGTATTTACTAATTTGTGCCTCTCTTGTTTTGTGCTTATTTTAACTTCTGCTCTTACCATTCTTTGGTCACTACCAGTGTTGAATGCATTTAGGACCGTTACGTCTTGGATGATTTCTTTTTGTTTGTAATTATGAAGTCAATTTCGTTTTTTGTTTTATTATCTGGGCTTGGCCAGGTTCATCTTCTATGTGGTTTCGTATAGAAAAAGCTATTCGTTTGGACTAAATTATTCTGAAGGAGAAAACTAATTTAGGTCTCTCCTCTTTCATTCCTTCCATTTAGTCCAAACTGTCCAAGCGATGTTTCTTCTGGACATGCTTTGATTCCTATTTTCGCATTTTGGGTAGCAGGTAGGAAGTCTTCAAATTCTTGAAGATGGTCCTATCAGGGAAAATGAATCAATCCCGACAACTAGTACCTATTTAGGATCCCTTGTCCAGGGTTACGGATGAAGTTCACAACGGCAGTCACAGCGGAGAAGCGGAGCTTCGGTACGATGCGGATGGTGGAAGTGGCAACCCTCGATTTAGGGTTAATATAGAATCAAGCCAGTAGTGTCTGATCCAGAATAGACTGCTACGAACAGCGTCTGACCCAGAGAGGGCGGCTGATATAAAACTCACCAATCCGTCTAGCCAGCGTGGTCTTTTAAGGCTACTCATCCTTCCAACTACATAGAAATGGCGAATACTAAAACGAAAGGCAACAGTCTCCAGGTGGTTGGAGTATGTTATGCCAAATTGCACACCCAGAAAAGGATCTGCCTCGTGGAATCTGGGGGAGACAAGTATTCGCTTAGTACACACAGAATGCACATCGGAACATTTATCATTAAAACGATGAGGACAGAAGATAACCTAGAAGACTTGCAAGAAGAACTTAAGACCATAAAATGGAAAATAGGCTTATGCGAGACAAGGGTTAAAGGCGGAGAATCGACTCAACTAAAATCAGGGCACATTTTGTACCAATACAATTCAGGAAATAACCAAGGTATAGAAGGCGTAAGTTTTTTGGTAAATAAGAGAATTAAAAACTTGTTAACTAAATTTCAAGCGATTTCCAATAGAGTTACCTATCTGGTAATAAACTTAAATCGTAGACACAGCCAGGGCCGCGTTTAGGTCAATTGCCGCCCTAGGCAATTCTCTAGTAGCCGTCCTTAAAACATGTACCATTTTTGCGAAAAAAAATGCAAGCAGAATTTTTTATTTAAATATGAATGTTAGGTTCTTCATTGTTATCTATTACTATAGCGGATCTACTGAGCATTATCACACTAATCAAACAACTTTTATATTGATTTTAAAATTATTTTAAGGCGAAACATTTTTTTGTCATTACTTTTTAAACCACAGAAATGTCTGGCAATTATAATTCATATTTCTAATAATGTTTAAAAAGTAATGACAAAAATTTTTTTAGCCTTAATAGTTATTTATGATATAAGTGTTTTACAATTTAGTACAATTTTAAGGCACGCATATGAAAGTTTCTAGAATGAGCGAAGCGAATTCTGCAATTCACATGAGTGCATTAAAATTGGTACAGGTAAATATATCGAATTTAAAATTATTTTTTCTACAACCGTGGTAAAAATGCAATTTTTAGCACTCCATAGGAGCGTTAAAAATGCTACTTTAAAGCACTAGTGCTTTAAAATTTTCAAGGCACTGCAGTTAAAAGTGAATTGTCAAAATGTGAAACGACAAAATATTTATATTTCATTTATTAACATTAATATTAATAGTACAACTAGCGCAATTTGAAAAAGGTGGTTTAGAAGGTTATTTAAAATTTAATTTAAACTGTATTATTGCATTTTTAACACGTTTGTAGAAAAAACAAGTTTATGTAACGGTATAATATTTTCGCTAAGAATTTTTAGATATTCCCCTCGAGTGTAGACAACCAGTTCTACCTTTTACGGGTCATAGGTTTTATGGTTTCAGCAATTAACAAAAATATTGTATTTTATAAATTTATAACGTTTGTAGAAAAAATATTGTATGATATACGTGTTAAAAAGTACATTTTTAATGTGAATATTTCTTACTTACCGAGCCGAGATGTTTAACGTAGAATTTATGAAAAATAATATTTTACACATGTGAGAAGAACAAAAATAACAGTATGGTATGAATTCACTTTTGACCGGTGAAAACAAGCACAGAATGTTTTAGATAATAATGAAAAATTATTATTATGTATAATTTGCACTAGTATAAGATAGGAATGTGTTGCGATAGCAGTAGCCGTTATTTTTTAATTGTTATTTCACTGAAGCTGTTTCACACTGTTACAACATTTTCATAATAACTGAAATATTCAGGTAGCTGACTACTTTTTTAGTTATGTATTGTAGACCTATAGGAAGAAAACCTACCCGTGTCCTGTCTAGAGTTCACGTCCGTCATTTTAATTATTAACAATTTAATTCAGGCCCGTGCGCAGAATTCGTTTATGGGGGGGGGGGGGGGTTTGACATATGTGTATCATGTTAGGTTATGAAGTTAATAAAAAATAATAAGAAACTTTTCTTATAAATGAAGACATTTTATTGTGTCTTGGTCTTGACTTGATATTCAGTTATTATATAATAAATTAACTCTGCGAGGTGTAGAAAAAAACTTCTCCAAAACTCTTTGCGGATCGACCTCGACATCGCGATGTATATTGAGCGAAGCTAATCCGTTCAGCCGATCTTCAGACATTGTTGGCCTAAGGTAAGTCTTGAGGCGACGCAATGTTGAAAAGGAGCGTTCATTCGTTGCTGTCGTTACAGGCAGAACTGCCAAAATGCGAAGCATTTGATGTACATTTGGAAACGCATCTCCATAGGGCTTTTCATTCACAGTCATTTGTTTCGAGCTTCTGTCATATGTCACATAATATTAATATATCTACGTCATACGTTATTGGTATATACCAATGATACAAACCAAAGACGTATGACGTAGATATATTAATATTATGTGACACATGACAGAAGCTCGAAACAAATGACAATCGATGAAAAGCCCTATTGCACACATCGAGTGCTTCAAGCGAATTTTTAACGTTCTTTCCGGCGATGCGTTGACGCCAAAGTTTGACTTCGTCTACCCAGATGTCACGGGAATCATCCCGCAAAATTGAAGAGTATGGTTCAAACAGTTGAGCGCAGGATTCTTCATTGAAATTCTTCATTTTGTTGGGGAAGAGGCAAGCAAAGTTTGATAAAATTTTGCGGTGATTCAAAAATCGATCTTGTATATGGGTCAGAAACAAATCAATGTATGGGATGTAAATCGTTATGCGAAAATAATCTTGAACTGAATCAGTTTGTACGTTGGAGCGTTGAGTCTGTTTTGACGCGAGCCTTGGTTTCCGCAGTTCGATGTCGTATTTTGCGCTGATTTCGCTCACGGTTTTGAAAATTCCTCTGAAGTCCTTTTCGGCGTTTTCTCTTCTTTCAAGCAGGACTTGTTTCGCAGCATCAGCCAGTTCGATAGCCTCGCCAAGATCCTGGTTTTCGGACTGAAGTACTCGACTGAGAGACAAAGTCAAAGAATGTACTGAGCTCAAAATATTCTCAAAAACTTCTTACAGGTCTCCATAATCGATACTATCGATGGTTGCATTCACAATGACACTGATAATAGGAGGTAAAAAAGGCGGGAAAATTCAAAAAAAACGTGCACAAGATCGAGAAAGTTGAGAATGTCGAAACAAAAATTGACAACAAAATATTTATTATCAAGTCGGTTTGACTTTCGTAGAATAAGGACTATTGCTAGTGGAAAATTATGTGGAAAAATTCTCGATGGGGGGGTTAGAACCCCCAAAACCCCCCCTGCGCACGGGCCTGATTTAATTTGTATGTAATTTCTACATACATTACATATCAGTGGTCGTTTGCCAAAAGCAGATATGTCCATTTTTGGTACTTTTCAGAAGAGCAAATTCAAATTTCCACAACGGCCATTAAATTATAGTTTTTTCTTGTATGTCAACTCACATAAATAGCTGTATAAACATTAAACTCAAAACCAAATATGATATTTCTAAAACTGTGATTTTATGGACATCGTGGACATTTGAATTTGCTCTTCTGAAAAAATATCGAAAGTGGACATATCAGCTATTGGCAAACGGCCACTCAAATATGCAATTTTATTATAAATGTATTAATTAATAAAGGGTCTAATTCGTTTAAACATTCCTTGAAAAAAAATTTTTTTTCATCATTAATGATCATAGAAAAAGTCAAAGTATATTTTAATAAATAAATTATTTTTATTAAATAATAATTTATTGAACATAATTTATTCATTAAAGTATAACTTAACTTTTTTATGATTAATAATGATAGTATCATTACAAAAAATGGATTTTTGAAAAAATATTATTTTTTCAAAAATTGTTTAAAAAAATTAGACTGTTTATTTATTAATAAATGTCTAGACAAATTGCATATTTGTAATGTACACAAAAGTACATATAAATTAAAAGAAGAAATATCAAAATCCATTGAGTAGATCCCAATATATAGAAAATGGTAGTAGTTTTAAGTTGCTTCTTTAGTTTTCGAACTCGTGCATTTTTCGGCTCCCGCCAGGTAGCTGACAACTTTTTTAAATATTGTTGACCTATAGGATGAAAACCTACATGTTTCCTGCCTAGGGTTCGCGTTTGTTTTTTAATTATTAACAATTTAGTGCAATCAACGCAGAAGCTCCCCCTTCACTTACTATGACTAGTCATCATTTGAACTACATTTTTAAAAATTCGACTAAAATATCATCTTTTCGGACATGTAAGAAGATGTTTTCTACGGACAAAATTTTTAAAGTTATTCTAAATGTTTATAAACTAGTATTTTTTACTATATTAGATAATTTTTTATCTTTTCTTAATACATTTTGATAGTATCAATTTTCTACTTTCATTTGGCATACGCAGAATTGTCCTATTACATTATTTTCTGTCATTTGTTATTGCAAAACAGAGGTCTCTGGGATAAACAAATAGAATACCTAACTTTTAAACTAATTAATGGATGGATTGGTCTCAAATTTTGAGAGTTTGTTATGTACCCCAATGCCCAACTTTGAATGAAGTGAAACACTACAGTTCTAAGTTAGTTTTAGTAAAAGTTATTAATAAATAACAATTTTCAGTTATTTTGCAGTTTACGAAGCAACAAATTAACTTTTTGACTTTCAAAAATCGTCATTTTGAAGGTTTTTCAATGTTCTAAAAAATAAATTTTGTAGTTTTATGTCAACTATTTAGCTTTTTAATTGAGTGCAAAAAATGGAAAAAATCGCATTGATTGCACTAAATTGTTAATAATTAAAAAACGCGAACTCTAGGCAGGAAACATGTAGGTTTCATCGTATAGGTCAAGTCAACAATAACTAAAAAAGTAGTCAGCTACCTTGATATTTCATTGTACCGAACATGGTCTATTTCTTGCCTATTTACCTGAAGCATATCAGTGCGACGATACGAATGAATCGACTTGTAATATGTAATACAGTTTGAAAATCCCAACTCTAACTCGATGTCCTACTGTAATATTTAGTTTCTGCAATATTAGCAATAGGTGCAATATTGAAGTGTTCTAGTGTTCAGTCAATGGCTCACCGTCTTTGCCGAGCTTCTGGCGGCCCAATAATCACTAAAGGCTATAGCGGGATAAGATGGTCAAAATTGCACCGGGCTCGATTCAGTTTTGGGTTTAGCCATTCAAAAATATACAATTGAAAACTCACTCAGCCAAATTTTCAAGTCCCTAGGTGCTTCTTGGGCTCCGCTATGGAAAAAAATTTGTTTTTTTGAAAAATATTTTTTTCAGGCGCTGTATTGCTGCAAAAAATTTCAAAAAATTCATGAAGTCATATCTTAATAATACAAAGCTGCCTGATTTTTTTCAGATTTTTAGCTGAAAAATTGAGCTCAGGAAAAATTTTTGAAATTTTCAGGGATTTTTTAGGTTATGTTCGAAATTTTTCGCCAACTTTAAAATAATCTTTTTTTATGAATATTTTTCCGTTCTTTCGAATGACAGGCATAATTATTATTTTCAACGTGGAAAAAACTGTTTTTTTTTGCCATTTTCCAAATGTTTGTTTTTTTTTTTGTCAAATTATTGGTCATTTATATTTTTATAAAATATGTTTTCTTACCTTTACAATCAAAATCAGCTATTAAAACTAATTTTTTTTCTACAGTATGCACAAAAACCCAAACACCCCGTTCTTCGGCCTTTTTACCAAATAACCTCAAAAATCTGCCAATAAATAATTTTTTAACGCTTAAAAAATTAAAATTTTGTTGTGATCGATAGAATGTAAAAAAATAATTAATACTTAAAAAATGACTTGTCTGCACGATTATTTGAATTTCATATACTTAATATAATAAAACCGTCCCACTAAGGGTACGCTGCCATAGGCTTATAAAAAGTCAAAATTAATAAATTAATTTTTGTAACGTTTAAAAAATAAAATTTTTGTAGTGATCGATAGAAAATGTACCCCTTTTATAAAAATGTTCGTAGCAGTTGTGATTTTAAAAGTGTGCGGAGGTTTAAAAAAGCACACCACTTTGGTGCCGTACTCAAGGAAGCGCTTCTAAACTGAATTCACTCAGCCGAGATTCATTTTGACACATTCGGAATAGCAAACATACAACACAAAAATTCCTACCTCACACTATTAACTGCTCAAATCAACTTAATCTTTCATATAGTTTTATTTATTTAAATTACCCTTTCTGCTGTGGCTCAGTGGTAAGAGCGCCTACCTTTAGATCGAAAGGTCCGAATGATCGTGAGTTCGAATCTCACCAGGGTCAGAGATTTTCGTTTATTATAAATTAATAAATGAAGATAGTTTCTGTTTTCTGTCCTTGTGGGATCGGCACTCACCGGAGGGACCGCAGACGTTCGGATACAATTATTAGCGTCTCGTTTCAAAGACAATGACGTCGACTTCCATTTCGCTAACACAATATTTATCAGATTTCTGATTCTGACGTATGGGAAAACTAAATCTCTGGATACGGTATTTTTGTAGGTCATATTATGATTATCCAAATCAAACAAAAGATTTTGTGAACTTTTATTTTGTTAATTAAATCTATGCCATATACTAGTATGAGTGTAGTATTGTGATCACATAAATTGGATGTAGTTCTGCATAAAGGAACCAACACATTTTAGCAGTTTAGAGATAAAGAAGCTTTCGATTATAAAAATTCGTATTTTATAAAATGCAAGACAGAACCAAATTATTTATATGCATAGTGGCGCCATCTGTGGGATAGTACCTACTCTTACGTATACACTAAAACGCGGTTACAGAATTCTGCATAAACGATTCAAAGTGGTTATTTTTTCTTTTACGCAAATTTCATACCTATAATAATAATAGTTGTCCTATTGTTGGTTCCGGTTGTGTTTATATAAACCGTTATCTTTCAGTTTTATTTTTTAAGTGTTAACGACGTGATATAAATAATATGTCTATGTCCAAAGACCAATATATGGTACAGCTAGCACAAAAAAAAACAAAGAAAACAAAGCTGAGGCATGTAATAAGTATCACAATGTATGCAAATATTCGTTTGTTTAGATAGCAAAGAGTGAAACCTAACCTCAATATTTTTAGGAGCCTGTTATTGTCGGTGATAATCTGTTACAAGATTCGGATGATTTTTCAGAAGATACCGATGATAGCATTGCTGATGCCAATTATATATTATAGATACTAATTATATATATATATATATATATATATATATATATATATATATATATATAATATATGAAACTTAAAGCTAAAATCAATATCAACAAAAGAATTAATATTAAAATTAAACTCACCAGGCTTCCGGGTTGAACCGTGTCGTTGGTTTCTAGGCCGAGCTTTCGACGTCCTCTCTGACGTCATCTTCAGGGCTTCCGGGGTCTCAGTCTCCTGAGGCTCCAGACACTACACTCACTACTCACTACTTCACTACTCACTGCAATACTGTTGTTGCTGACGCTGCGGCGGTCATTTATACCGTGTATACCGTCATTTATATATATATATATATATATATATATATATATATATATATATATATATATATATACTTGAACTTGAGACTGTCATTTTCAGGTTGGGCGTAGATTTACGCTCCTGTTATGTCTATGTCTCGGATGTTGTTTTTTGATGGAATGTGTCTAAAGATATTCAACCTCTCATCTTTACCGATGAGCCCACGGAGGTTGAAGAGGGCGAAACACATTTCTAAGAACTGGTGTTTGGATCTTTGATTCTATTCGAAAAATTTTTCCCAGCCAGAAATAGTGGATGTGCGAGTTATTCGTAAGGGGATTTTATCACATTCTCTATTTCATTTGTTTGATTTCGTACGAGTGGTCGTTAAACCAGTACCTGTGGATCTTTTGATCACTGAGTGTGTTTCAAAGATCTACATCTTTTGTTTTTTCATAAACATTATCTTACTTACTCTAAAGTAATTAGGGAATTAAAACTTGAGACTGTCATTTTCAGGTTGGGCGTAGATTTACGCTCCTGTTATGTCTATGTCTCGGATGTTGTTTTTTGATGGAATGTGTCTAAAGATATTCAACCTCTCATCTTTACCGATGAGCCCACGGAGGTTGAAGAGGGCGAAACACATTTCTAAGAACTGGTGTTTGGATCTTTGATTCTATTCGAAAAATTTTTCCCAGCCAGAAATAGTGGATGTGCGAGTTATTCGTAAGGGGATTTTTCCACATTCTCTATTTCATTTGTTTATATATATATATATATATATATATATATATATATATATATATATATATATATATTGATGTGATCTTGATTATTGATATGAGATAATATTCTTATATGTCATTTAATTTAATCAATGCATTTATAATAATCTAATTAATTTACCAGATCACATATCAATATGTTTTCAATCTCAGGGCGAATTATAAAATTAATTACTTACTCTCGTGGCTTCTAAGTATTTCTCAATGGTTCCTAATCGGGATAGGAAAGAAAAGAGTAAAATAATACACACATATGGGTTACAATTATAATCAAAATATTGTTTATTTTATTTAAATGGCAATCACTGCTTA
Source organism: Diabrotica virgifera virgifera (assembly GCF_917563875.1). Classification (NCBI taxonomy): domain Eukaryota; kingdom Metazoa; phylum Arthropoda; class Insecta; order Coleoptera; family Chrysomelidae; genus Diabrotica; species Diabrotica virgifera. The sequence goes on along the minus strand of NC_065452.1, from coordinate 5,913,816 downwards.
ATACTTGCTAGATCTTATTTTTCTTAAACATAACATTTACAAATGGGAATCTTATTTCCTTTTGGTTTCCAATTGAAAGTTTTTATTAACATTTAACTATTAGGATTTATTAGCAACAATTCTATTTAAGTTTGATGAAGCTTTTCTGATATTATTTATTATGTTCTTCAATTTATAATGTGGTATTTAATACGAAAAACCCATACATTCATGTCCAAACAAATGAGACTGACCTTTTTCTGGTGAACTGAGAATGTCTTCACACATGTTCCCGTTTCCTGCTATCCTTGGCTGCGACCAAAACCTCGTCCTGGCTTTCAGTAATGTTCTCCTTTGAAAACTAGCTCGTATAGCTCTCGTACCTGCTTCTGTCGTGATGCTGTATTCTACCTTTTTCGAAACTGCAATCAGCTACCGGGACACTCTTGGCTCAAGGAGGTTCTTTTACTCTCAACCTGGCCTACCTCTCGTTCCACGATAGATACTCCACACTCACGGAACTACACCGGCTTTCTCACTCCCCGTACACTACCGTCTACTACTGGACTTCACTTCTCGACAGCTCAAAACATTCTGATCTCTATTTGTCATTCATTCCCCTACTTTCTAAATATCCCTTCCAGATTCACAAATCAACCTTCCACCACCAACTCTCATTCGCAGTATTCCTCAAAACCAATTTTTAATCTTTCTAAATATGCTTAATGGATTTCAAAGAAAATAGTTAATTCCCATTCTAAAATTACTTTCTACTATTTACAAAATTTAATGACCTATTCTCTATTTCCACTAAGTCTTATTTAGCATCGGCTAATGATCGAACCTTCCGCGAACAACGATAATGACCTATTATCGATTTCACTTGAGTTTCGTAAGCTTTTTCTAATCACTTCTTAAAATTAAATATAACAATTTGTTGTATACAGGTCGTTCTAAATTTATATGCCCGTGGTTGAGAAAATTGAAAATATTTTATATTAAATTGAATTCTGTTTATAATTATCAAAATTTAATCTTCATATCAAATAGACATATAACAATATATATATATATATATATATATATATATATATATATATATATATATATATATATATATATATATATATATATATATATGTTATACTCTTCTCACCAGATACAAAACATGAAAATGTCCCATTGGGAGATGTAGTTCACAATAAAAGTGCTTCTGCAGGCAGACCGCCAAATGGTCTAAAACGTAAATATAGCAATCAAACACGTGATACCTATCAGGAAAAAGTTCAGGAACAGGAACAAACCTTACATAAATTGTAAAGGGATCCATGTTAATTCCAAAAATTTGAAAACTAACTGTAGAAATGTAAAGATAGGTGCCATGAGATGGTTTCTCACTGCTCCTATCTTTCGCTCACAAAAAAGTTAATTACTCACCTGTAATCTATGTGAAAAACTAAATGCTGCTATAAAATGTGCTGAGAGTATCGGTGATAAACAAAAGTTTATGCAGGAGCATAAAATATATTTAACTTACAGAAAGGTGCTACACTTTTGAGGATTGATGAGTTGTTTAAAGACTATTCTTATCACGTCACATACGTTATTTTACATTTATAATGTACATTACTATTTCTAGTTCATCTTTTTATAATTTCTTTTCGCGTGGCAGCATGTTTAATCTCAAATATTTATAATTCATATCCGAGAATTAAACAATATGGTTTAACACTCCGTATATCAAATTGACTTCATTTTGTTATTGTATATAACAGGTGCGAACTGCTAATTTAGTTAACACGTTGGCGGACAGAAAGTCTATAGACGTCTAATTTCCATTGATGTAATGTGACACAACGTCTATAGACGTCATGTTTAAAATAACGAGTTGTGACAAAAAATGTCACATTACATCTACAGATGTATATTAAATGTGACACGATGTCCGTGGTCGTCGTTCACATGTTTACAAAAAATGTTAAAAAACTCAACTAAAAAAATTCAACAATTTCCCTAATCTACTTTGCAAAATACAAAATAGTGTCACAACACTTGCTTATACATTTGACGCACTGTCCGTCAAAATCATAAACAATAATTTCGGACATGACACATTAATTTTGACGATTTAATATAATTTCTTTGTTCTTTAAGATTTTGTAGTTATATTCGGTGCGTGGGGTTGACCCAGAAAAATACTGCCACCAAGAAAAGCGTATATTAATATTCATTCATTCGAATCACTTCATAGAGTAAAGATCTACTCTCTGATCATTGATAATTTTATCATCATTATTATTAACAGTTAGATCTTGTTACTGTCATATTGAAACGTTATAAGTTTCCCGGGTCAAAAGTGTCGATTTAAATAAATTACTATAATTTTAATTGTGGCCGATCTCATTCAGTGTTCTAGTAGACATTTTACCGAAATTAAAGCAGACTGTTCAGATAATACAAGGAATATATTTTCGCCATCTCTAACTCAACTGTGGCCTAGATACTGACAAACCAATATCACCCAAAAAGCTTGAAGACATCTCATCTTTACTACATATTATTCCTGAAGATATTAAGCAACACTATATCACTCTGACAAGTGATACTATACTAATGTTGAAGATTATCTTGACAGTTGCGGCACTAATTTAGATTTAAAATTTTATGGATAATACATTTAGTTTATTTGAGCACAAATAAAGTATTTTGCCCGTCCAAGTGTTATTTTTTATCGAAATTTTATAATCCAAGTATTCACATTAAGCGAAAAAGAAGCCGCGTAACAAAAACAAAATAACATTTTTTATAATATGGTTATTAAGTTATCTTACATTTACACCAATAATTTATCCATAATATCCATAAATGAACGCTTACATAATTCAAACTACACTACTACATTTTTTACAATTGAAATACATAAAAAACCTGTCGTAGATCATTTTTCATATATTTTGGCTTTATATAATCCTAGGGCTCAGTGTAGGCTGTTCTTCAGATTAAGGGAAACACCAATAGCGATAAAAGAATTTATTTATAAAACCGACACTAGGGTAATTACCCCGGGAGAACTTTGAATACTGACTTGTTACTGTTACGCGTTTAGTTGAAGACCCTATTTGAAGTTACATCTTGACAGCTTGAGTTGATTCTTGAGAATGATTCTAAATTGTATTATTTCTTGTTGGCAACATGAATTAGGTCATGGGCCACACGACAACAAAGTTAATTAGTCAGCTAATTTAATGTTCATTGCCAAAATATAGCTTATAAATTACGACAAATAAACAAATGAAATATCCCGCACATGTTTAAATATGATAACAAATTGGTTAATATGATGTACGGGGTGATAAATATATACTGTTCAATATCGGAAATTAATAATGAATGTTTGATATTGCTTGGTTCTTTTATGCATAACTACATCCATTTGAATGAAATAAATGTGAGTAATTCCTGTGCATAACCTTTGGTTCTTCAGAGAATTTCTTTTAGTAGAGGATCCGATATAAGAAAGACCTTCACCGATGTGTTTAATGGATAAAAATCATTTGATATGTAATTTAAATTTCTAATTTCGTATGTTAAAGATTATAAAAAACAAGAGGTACCCGATATAATTTTGTCCAGATTATAATTAATTAATAATTAAAAAAAGGGTTTTTTTTATAAAAATTCTACTAGTGAGTTTTAGCACAAACTTACTCAAAATGAGGTCCTTATAACATAATATCCAACAATTTTTTTTCACAAAAATAATTTTTTAATTTCGAACAATTTTTTTTTTCGATAATTTGGGTTATTCTGAGCAAAAAAGGTCTCTTGTCATTTTTTTCTAAAATTGATTGTTGTCGAGTTATATGCGATTAAACATTTGAAAAATGCGAAAATAGCCATTTTTAAGGCTTAATAACTCAATTAAAAATTATTCTTATAAAATTCAAAAAGTGAACAAATCAAGTTTTAAACCTCTTCTTCAAGGTCCTGAAGAGATTTTTGTCATTATTTTATTACAAAGCTGGTATTTTTAATTATTAATAATTAGCACTACAGTCCAGGATGTGTCGTCGCCCCCGTTAGTGAAATTATTCAGATTCGATTTTTTTGCACAAACTTACTCAAAAAGAGGTACTTATAATAACATATCCACAGGGTGCCGGGCGGTGCCGTGGTCCAAAAAGTGTTTAAACAATTTTTTTAAACCAATTCACAAAAATAATTTTTTCTTTCATTCTGAGCAAAAAAGGTTTCTTGTGATTTTTCTCTTAAACTTATTATCGTCGAGTTATACGCGATTTAATATTTGAAAAATGCGAAAATACCACTCTACCTCCTGAAGGTGGGGTGGGGGTAACATTAAAATCTTAAATGGAAACCCTCATTTGTTGTTGAAGATTTGGATTGCTTACATAAAAATAAGCAACTTTTATTCGAAACATTTTTTAAATTTTGGATGTAAGGCGCTATAATCGGAAAAAACGATTTATCGTGATACAATAAGTAAATTATAGAAAGGGTCTAATATCTCGAGAAATACACTTCCAAATAAAAATCAAAAAAATACGTATTTAATATTTTTCAAGAAACTATCGAATAACATCAAACACGACCCTCCACTCCACCCCTCGAGGTGAGATGGGGAGTAACTTTAAAATCAAATAGGAATCCATATATTTTATTGCTGATGTGGATTCCTCATGACAAAATATGTAACATTTATTCGAAACATTTTTTAGAATTGTTGATAGTTGGCGCTAATAAATAGTGTTTTTCCGATTATTTATTTATTGTTAATAAACGGGGCAAGTCCATTGACAAAAATATACAATTAAGCAACATTTATAAAAATTACAAAAAAATATTAAATAAAATACAAAATCATAAAATAAATATGTATATAGGATTACAATTAAATTTAACGCTTCAGAGATTGTTTAAAGGCACTTAAGGACAAGTTAAAAAAATCTGTCTCATGAGGCAACCGATTAGCATGACCAAGAAGTCTAACCAGACCTATATTCACAGAATAATTAGTTCGACGAAAAGGAATATGAAATAGTGTATTCTCACGAAGGGCACGGGAAGGAATGTGAAAACAAACCAATTGAAGCAGTTCAGGTGAATGTATAATTCCGTTAACCAATTTAAAAATGAAGATGAGATCGAAATAAACTCGTCTAGTAGACAGAGGATCAAGTTCTAAGTATCTCATCATATCAGAATATGAATGAGGTCTGTGTAATTATAGCGCCAACTATCCATAATTCGAAAAAATGTCTCGAATAAAAGTTACTTATTTTTAAGCAGGGAATACAAATCTGCAATAAAAAAGGGGGCTCCTATTTAAGATTTTAAAGTTACCCCCTATTCCACCTCAAGGGGGTGGAGTGAAGAGTAGTGTTTGATTTTATTCGATATGTTTTTGAAAAATATTAAACACCTACTTTTTGGTTTTTTATTTGGAAGTGTATTTTTCGAGATATTAGACCGTTTCTATAATTTACCTATGGTATCACGATAAATAGTTTTTTTTTCGATTATTGTTTTCACCTGTCAAATTCTGACGTTTTTGCTTTTTCAGCCAATCACCACGCGTCGTTCTAGCCAATCATTGAGTGTAATACTGATAAAACAGCCTCTTCCTTGATAAAACAGTCTCTTCCCTGATAAAACTTAAGGTACCCTAAATTTAAAAATATAAAATAATTTATCTATAACCTACTTAAGACATTGATCCTAGTTGTCTTAAAAATATTTCACAGATGCCCGTATTTACTAATAATACATATTGGTTCACAAAATAATCTTTTCAAATACCACTCGTCCTCTAAATTTTGCGTGATAAATTGTTTCGTTTTCATACTTAAATTTCTTTATTTAGGGTAAAATCACTCAAACAAACCGAAATGGATAAAATCACTCGTCCTTCGGACTCGTGATTTTATCATTCGGTTTGTTTTCGTAATTTTACCAAATAAAGAAGTTTTCGTGAAAACAAAAAAATTTATCGATAAAATTTAGAGGACTCGTGGTATTACCTTTGATTATAGCGCAATCTATTCACAATTCGAAAAAAATGTCTTGAATATAAGTTGCTTATTTTTACGTAGGCAATCCAAATCTGCAATAAGGAATGGGAGTTTCCATTTAAGATTTTAAAGTTACTCCCACCACTGGCGAAGCGTCCATGTAACCACTGTTACCATCGGTAACAGTTAAAAATCTTGCAAATAAATATTTTATGACGATGAATAATTCTATTTACCAATATTTTTACCAATAGAAATATATTATTATATTATGTGGTAATAGTACCTAACTCAGTAAATAGCCAACTACTCGTAGACACGAAAATATTGGCGAGTTTATGTGACTCAGTTGCACTTTATTATACTCTGTTACCAGACTCATTTCTGGTTACAATGGTTATATACCCACGCTGGCGCTCGGAACCGGCTAGTGACTGAAAATTTTGAAGAAACGACGGCATAAGCGCGCTGTGTATCAGTAGCGCTGTTAAAAGATTTAAAATTGGCGACAGTGCCTATAAAAAGTGTGCGTGCAGTAACCATGCATGGATGAGTGTCGCTTCTTAATCGATCAACTACTTGAAAAGTAATTCTCCTTGTATAATTTTGAAGAAAAAAATGAGATTAAAAATGAAAGACCTATTTTAAACAATTTAAGAAAGGAATCAACAAAAGTAGTTCGAAATTTTAAATTTAGTTGGTACAGTGAAAATTCTTGGTTATATTATGGTTGCAAGTAAAATATACTGTATTGTTGGCCATGTCTTCTGGTTTCTACAGAAAAATGGGTAAACCAGGTTCACGATTTAAATTTCTCCGTTAACTACATGTAAGATGTATACCCAATTTGATTCAGTTTGGCAAAACAAAAATCAATAGTTTTCTTAACCAAGCTTTTAAAGCAAATATTGCTAAACATAATGAGTTTGTTAAAAAAATAGATAGGTATATCCTTAGCACACTTGTAATAGATACTGTATGTTTTTGGGCAAAACAAGAACTAGCGTTTCGTAGTCATTTTGAGTGCGACGACTCTGACAATCCAGGCAATTACAGGGAATTGTTAACATTTATTGCCAAAAAAGATCAAAAATATTTGTCAACATCTAGAAACATCTGTTTTTTCGAGAGTTTCAAGTGATATACAAAATGATATTATTGAAGCTACACTCACCGGCACAAAATTCCGCCACCCAAAATTTTTTATTAAGTTTGACATTTTATAACTTTATTATTTGTGCTCCGATTTTCAAGATTCTTACACCAGTTTGTAGGTACATGTATTCAAATTTTTTGGTATTATTCCGGTAACAAAAATTTTTGCTTGCATGTCATTGTACAGGGGTGAAAGGAAGCGTTGTATTTTCTCCTAATTTTAAAAAATTCTGTGGAAATATGGAATAGCTAATTTTGTTACATAGTCCTGCCATATTTTCCCGGAGGCATCAGCAACACTTTGCTTTTTGAATTATCCGAATACCTTTTTTCTTGTAAGAGCTGTACCATTTTTTGTAAATAAAAACACTGATTGACTCATACAATTGAGGTTGGATTGATAAGATTAGAATGGCCCGCATCCAGCCCAGATCTCAATAATATTGAGCGTTTATGGGATGAATAAAAAAGCTATTTGCCGTCATCCTAGACCTCCAGAAAATTTGGTACAGTTATGGCCCTGGTAGGGGAATATCGGGCTATTCCTCAGGCAAGGAAAACACATCTTTATTAGATGCTAAACAGATTGCGAGCAGTCGTTGCTGCAAGAGGTGGACATAACCGCTATTGAATTGTTTTGTTTTGTTGTTAAATTTGTTTTGTTTTGTTAATTTTAGTGCGTTTGATATTTTTAATTAAATAAACCTTCAAAGCAGTGTTTTTAATTACAGCTCTTACAAGAAAAGAGATATTCAGATAATTCAAGAAACCTTAGTGATACCTCCAGGATAATACAAAAGGAGTATGAAACAAAATCAGCCCTCCAATTTTTCCACAGAATTTTTTAAAGTTAGGAGAAAAAACAACGCTTACATTCACCCCCGTATAATGCCATCTAAGCAAAAATTTTTTGTTACCGGAATAATAGCAATTGACATCAATACATGCACCTACAAACTCGTGCAAGAAAGTCGAAGTACAAATAATAAAGTTATAGATTGTCAAACTTAATCAAAAATTTTGTGTGGTGGAATTTTGTGCCGGTGAGTGTATACATATACAGGGTGAGGCAAATAAAGGGCCTATTAGAAATATCTCGAGAACTAAAGGCAACAGAATCATGAAAATTGGAATAAAGGGGTTTTGAAGGATGATCTATTAAATGAAAATATTTTCATCTCTTTGCAACTTCCGGTTATACCGGAAGTTGCTTATAACTTCGTTTTTTTAAACGGGACACCCTGTATATTTTTACATTTTTGGATTCTCTTCGATGTCTTCTTTTTTAAAATATGAGGTTTTGTAATATTATACAGGGTATTTTAAAAGATAATTACGTTTTTTTATTAATTTCGTAGCAAAATTAACACCCTGTAGAATTGTAGTAGTTTGACATCTAAAACTCTACTAACGTTCAAATAATTTTTAATATACTCTACTATTGTTAAAAATCATTAGTATAGCTAAATTTTTCATTTTAGTATACAGGGTTGGTCGAAACTCGGAATGAGTATTTTCTGAGTTTTCTTAAATGGAACACCCTGTATTTTAGTATTGCAATGAAATGATATTTTATGGTACTTTTTTATTTCTTAAGCATTCCCTATACCTAACTGCTTTAATTTGTGCTTAATTGTTAATCGCACCAACTTTCTTAACTAAGTAGGTATTTCGATAGCTAAACCATTATTGGTAATTTTAAGGACCAGTCTGGATTAATATGTATTTATTTCTGAAAAATTATTTCGGATTGAGTATTTTCACGGCCAACCTAATAAAATTTTACGTATTTTTTTTGCAATTAATGTTTAGCTTGAATACCAATAACTCACAAATTAAAGCAGTTAGGTATAGGGAATGCTTAAGAAATAAAAAAGTGCTATAAAATATCATTTTACTACAATACAAAAATACAGGGTGTTCCATTTAAGAAAACTCAGAAAATACTCATTCCGAGTTTCGACCAACCCTGTATACTAAAATTAAAAATTTAGCTATACTAATGATTCTTAACAATAGTAGAGTATATTAAAAATCATTTGAACGTAAGTAGAGTTTTAGATGTCAAACTACTACAATTCTACAGGGTGTGAATATTGCTACGAAATTAATAAAAAAACGTAATTATCTTTTAAAATACCCTGTATAATATTACAAAACCTTATATTTTATGAAAGAAGACATCGAAGAGAATCCAAAAATGTAAAAATATACAGGGTGTCCCATTAAAAAAAACGAAGTTATAAGCAACTTCCGGTATAACCGGAAGTTGCAAAGAGATGAAAATATTTTCATTTAATAGATCATCCTTCAAAACCCCTTTATTCAAATTTTCATGATTCTGTTGCCTTTAGTTCTCGAGATATTTCTAATAGGCCAGTTATCTGCCTCACCCTATATACATTTAGCCATAATATCTTCATTTTTTTAAATAAGATTTTTTGCATCTGGTTTTGGTAACACTTCAGAAAAAGTCACGCGTCGCCACTGACTCCCACCCTACCTCCAGGGGTTGGAGTGGGGGGAGGAGGGTCGTGTTTAATGTCATTCAATAGATTTTTGAAAAATATTGAAAAAGTATTTTTCAGTTTTTCTTTCCAATCTTTATTTTGTGAAATATTCGATTGTCCCGCGATTTATTCGATTGTCCCAGACGACGAGTTCCACCCTGGGCACCAGGTACCTCGAAGACTATCGTCGTCATGAAATTCGTGTTCAGTGACCTGCTAAACCCCCAAGTATAAAAACTGAACTAATTTCCGACAATATTTCCTGACTTCTAAATTTTTTATTTTCCATCTTTTCGAGATGCACTTTGAAAATGCATTTTCGTATACACAAATTGTTTTGCCGGAGATCAATTTAGTTCACAAACTTGCCTGATACTCTCTCGAATCGAATGCAAAAAGTTGCATGTGTGTGTGTGTCACGGGTGGTAGTTGGCTTCGGACATAATCCATTAGCCACATATTTGTTTATTTTGATTATTTTGTTGATTAGTTAAGATTAAATACGAATTTGAGATTGTTTCAGGAAATCAATTAGTACATCAAGAACCTCTTTATCAGAAGTACATAATAACGTACCAATACTAGTAGGAAATTGTACATTACGACAAATGAGAGAGTTTACTAGAACTGAAGTATTATTTTTCTATTTAGTGCAAGAAAAGAATACATGATTAAGGTCTCCATAAGAAGAATCATCACAGTCACAAAATGGAGTTCAACTGATACCTAACCTATACAGGGTGAGTCACCACTAACGGGACGGAAGATTACAGCGAAATGGTAAAAGATTTGAAAAAAATTTTAAATTAGTAGTTTGTAAGTTGATAAAATCTACATTTTAAAATTATTTTGAAATATACAGGGTGTCCCAATAAATGGCGGCGTATCAAAGTTATATTTTTTCTTATGGAACACCCTGTATGTTATTGCATTTTTAATTGTCCGCAAAAAATAAGCTATAGTTTCAGAAGGCTTCCCTATACCTATGTACAGAGTGTTCTGAGTTATGGTGACTTTTCTTAAAATGTAAAGTTTTAAAAGAAGGCTTATTCTCAAGTTATTTAAGAAATTATGAAAAAAATACTTTTACATCTAAATAGTTGGATATTGGTTGAATGTATTCCATGATTAATTATTACACAATTATTTACAGGGTTTAACACTTACAGTTTCATTATTGGATTATTCAATGTGTCATATGATGCTTATTTTAAATGTAACACCATGTATATTAATACACCATTATACTAAACGGAGTCACCTCTTTCGAATGGTATATGGATGTCCTATACCTAGGTCTCATAGTTTTTGCGTAATTTACAATTATTTAAATTCTTAATCTGTAAATCGAGTTTAAAACAAAAGATGTATCTCATTGTATGACATCGTCATTTTATGACAGTACGGTCTGGTAATTATCAAAAATATAAACATTCGTGTATGATATTCAAATTTAATTGTTCCTAAAAATGAATAATCACGTTATCTACGAAAGAGTAGACATGGTACTTTGCATTGGGGAGTGTTTGCAAAATTGTATCTTACTTTCTTAAGTTTACGCTCAAAAGTATCCTGATAGAAGACACCCAAAAAAGGACGTTTTTGAGAGATTTCAATAGATTCCGTGCTACTTGTAATGCTATATACGGAAAGTTAAATAAAAATAAACCAGTTATTTGTGATGACGTCAAGGAGCTTGTTGTCCTGCTTTCTGTTACGGAAAACCCAAATACTAGTTAAGAAAAAATTTCGGGTGAATTGTAAATCAGTCAAACGACTGTTAGAATACTTAAGAGAAACCACTATTATCCGTATAAAACTCAACTACACCAGTATTAGACCAAACAGGACTATGATAAATATTTAACTTATCGTTTATGGACTTTAGACTTTATAGAACATCCTGATTTTTTTAATGTATTGTATACAGACCAATATACCTACTTTTCATAATAATGGTCTAGTAAATAGACATAATTTTCATTTCATTATGATACAGTAAACAAACATTTATTTCGTAATAGAGTTTAAAAATCGACAGTGACTATAAATATTATTTTTAAAATCAATTTACCATTTTAGAAAATTGTAAATTGCGCAAAAACTATTACTCCTAGTTATAGAACATCTCTATACCATTCGAAAGAGGAACCTGTGCTTAGTACAATAATTTATTAATATACATGGTGCTTTATTTAAAATAAGCATCATATGACACATTAAATAATCCAATAATGAAACTGTAAATTTTGAACACCCTGTAAATAAATGTGTAATAATCAATCATGGAATACATTAATTATAAAATAATTACCAGACCGTACTGTCATAAGGTGACAATGTCATACAATGCAATTAATTAACTACATCTTTTGTTTTAAAATCGATTTACAGATTAAGAATTTAAATAATTGTAAATTACGCAAAAACTATGAGACCTAGGTATAGGACAGATACCATTCGAAAGAGGTAAAATTGTTTAGTATAATTATTTATTAATATACATGGTGTTCCATTTAAAATAAGAATCATATGACACATTAAATAATCCAATAATAAAACTGTAAATTTTGAACACCCTGTAAATAAATGTGTAATAATTAATCATGAAATACATTCAACCGATATCCAAATATTTAAATGTAAAAGTAATTTTTTTTATAATTTCTTAAATAACTTGAGAATAAGCCTTCTTTTAAAACTTTACATTTTAATAAAAGTCAACATAACTCAGAACACTCTGTACATAGGTATAGGGAAGCCTTATGAAACTATACCTTATTTTTTACGGACAATTAAAAAATGCAATAAAATATAGGGTGTTCCATAAGAAAAAATATAACTTTGATACGCCGCCATTTATTGGGACACCCTGTATATTTCAAAATAATTTTAAAATGTAGATTTTATCAACTTACAAACTACTAATTTAAAATTTTTTTCAAATCTCTTACCATTTCGCTGTAATCTTCCATCCCGTTAGTGGTGACTCACCCTGTATAAATGAGTGGGAAAACATCCATGGTTAAATCTTAATCTGGTTATGGTAGTGGCATATGCCCTACTGATATTATACGTAGATATATGGGGTATAATTCTTGGAAGAGTTGGGTGAATGTCAGCATAATGATTGGTCGAAGTTGATACAAAAGTAGTCCAAATGTTTCCCAGTTTGTACGTCCTTCTTTCTTTAATACACAATTTAAATCATGAATAGCAAAAACATTCTCTATTTGTTCAAAGCTACAAGCCTGTTTAGCGGCTATGTCGACAGTTTCATTTCCTTGGATACCAGTATGACCCTTAACCCATATCAAATTTATCTTTATATTTTTTAAGTATAACTGGCATAATAAACTTCTAATGCCTATGACTATTGGATTGTTATAATATTTTAATGCATGGTGCTCTAAAGATTGTAATACGGATTTAGAATCCGACATGATTACTGCACTACTGCTATTGCTTTCGCTTTAGCTGTGAAAATTTAACAATAATTCGGTATTCGTCTTTGATACAAATAGTTAAAGCGCGGAACGAACACTGCATACGCAGTACCCGATCCGCACCTCGACCAATCTGTGTAAATTTGTGTTGATTTTTGGTACTGTGAAAGTATACAGTGTGTCAATTTTAAAACTTACAATGGGCTATATCTCACGAACAGAAGCAGATATCGAAAAATGCTTGAAACCGTTTCTAGGATAGTAAGGGGGAACTAAAATGACATGAAATAGAAGTCACCCTCATCAACCCCCTAGGGCCCACCCACCACAACCAAAAAAGTTTAAATAACAAACCCCTACTTGTGATACATCATTGAAAAGACTATAAAAAATTCTGTCCAATGGTATAAATAATAATTATACAGGGTGAAGCAATAATTGTGAAACTTTGGCTTAAATGAAAAATTTAATAAGGTTTTTGTTGAACTACAAATTTGTTAAAAATGTCAATTAAATAAATGTTCAAAGTGGCTTCCGTTGTTTTGTAAACGATAATACAGCCTATTTTCTAATTCTGCAAGAACTTTGGCAAATGTTGTTCTTGTAATAGCGCGACATGCTTGCGTAATTCTTTCTCCCAATTCCTCAAGTGACGCAGGTTTAGTTTTATTAACAACTGACTTGAGGTAACCCCATAGAAAAAAGCCAGGTGGCGGTAAGTCTGATGATCTAGGTGGCCACTTAATAGGACCTCTCCTTCCAATCCATTTGTTCGGATAATTAGTGCCTAACTGGAGCTGCATAGTGAGGAGGTGCTCCATATTGTTGGAAGTGCAGCAAATCTTCGTCTAGAGCTAGGTTGCCTTGGTCGTTCCTTTAGTTCTCTAATTCGTGCACAATTAAAGGTTCGATGGTGTTTTCCAGCATATCGAGATAAATGTCGCCACTTAAATTGCCTGGTATGAACAAGGGGCCAATTATAGCATCGCCTAATATTCCTGCCCAAACATTCATTTTTCAGGATATTGAGTGTGACCTTCTCTGAATCGATGCGGGTTCGAATCACTCCAGTACCGACAGTTTTGTTTATTTACATTACCATTCAGCAAAAAAGTACATTTATCAGTGAAACAAATATTATTTAAGAATCTCGGTTCAACGCGAATTCTTTCAGTCTGAGTTCACAAAACTCAATTCGTCGGTCTGGATCATCATCGCCTAGTCCTTGAAGAATTTGTGTTTTGTACGGGTAAAACTTATGTAATTTCAACACCTTTCTGACCGACTCATGTGAAAGTCCTCTCATTGCAGATACTTGACGTGTTGATGCAGTAGGCTCTATTGCAAAATTTCCAAGGACCTCAATTTGGGATGCTTCATTCAGTAATCTTGGGGCATCCCTTTTTTTATTTTGCACTGATCCCGTTTCTCTAAACTTTTCAACTAAATCGCAGACGTACACGTGACTTAAATTTTTGTCCGGATGCCTTTCATTAAATATTTGAGTTTTTTTTTATTTATTTTATTCTGGCCTTGGTTCAGAACCTTTAGCCACGTAACTACATATAAAATTATTATTCTTCGTTCATAAGTATAAAATTGTCCAGTATACACTTAAAATAAAAAATAAAAAAAATAAAGCTTACAAATAACAATGCCTACATACTATGTTAATAAATACAACTATATTAATTTTTTTTTCACTACGGTAAGAACGAAAACATACATAGGTTACAAAATAATATAATTAGTTACAGTAAATATCTCATTCATACATTACATAATACAAAAGAAATACCTATTCATTCAAACGATTAGTTTTACATTCACACTTTTAATTTAATTTTTTGAAGAAATGTCATAATTAGTTTAAAAATTTTAATGTTATCCACACTTAATAGCACATTTAAGTCTAGGGGAGTACTTAACCTGCTTTCAGCAATTCTTGTAGCAGCCACATACTTGCATTGAGATTTAAGGGACAGTTAAAAAATATATGATTTAGATTAGCTATGCCACAGTCACATCTGTCTGTTGGGAGAACTCCGATTTTATGTAGATGCTTCGGGAAACATCCATGATCTACTTTTAATCTTAGGATGGTCGACACTGTCTTTCTACTTAGTGCAACAACTTTGTAAAATTGGTTAACAGCTACTGTTGGTTGTAATTTAAACAAATTAGTGCCTGTACTTTCACCGAACTGAATCCAACGTCTATCCCATTTACATTTAATATGCTGTTTAACGTATGCAAAAAGATCACATGTGTTAAGTTCTTCAATCAATATTTGAGGGTACTTTAGTGGATTTTTAGCTATTGAATCCGCAACACTATTACCTAATATGTCTGAATGTCCCTTAACCCACACAAATTTAACACTATATGTTGAAGCTGATAATTTTAGTAATTGTTGCAATATTTTTAATATAAATATATTGCTGTTAATTGTGACTTTAAAGTTTTGTAATGCATTTAATACTGATAGTGAATCACTGCACACAACAATTTTGTTCCATTGTTTCTCACAACACCATTCAAGAGCTTTATATATAGCACATGCTTCATATGCTAAATATTTGAGTTGTTCGTAAATAACACTGGTTCTGGGACGCAAATATGAAAATGATCTCCACGCGTTCAGGTATACATACTGTAAACCATCGTGACAACTACAGCTTAATGACAGTACCGATCGTACAAATGATGAAAACTAATGACATTTAAAGGTCTAAACAGATGTTTTTAACTTGTTTTGCAAAAACGGCAAATTAAGTTTTTATACAAAAAAATGTACCGACGGACATTTATCATTCACAATAATAGTCCGGGAGATAGCATTACAAATATAAAAGTCATAGTAAGCCGGCTGATATTAACACCCTGTATAATTATTATTTATACCATTGGATAGCATTTTTTATAGTCTTTTAAATGATGTATCACAAGTAGGGGTTTGCAATTTAAAATTTGTTGGTTGTGGTGGGTGGGGCCTAGGGGGTTGATGGGGGTGAGTTCTATTTCATATCATTTTAGTTCCCCCGTACTTTCCTAGAAACGGTTTCAAGCATTTTGCGATATCAGCTTTTGTTCGTGAGATATAGCCCATTGTAAGTTTTAAAATTGACACACTGTATATGTTAGGAGAGTATGATTATAAATATTAAGTTCACTATATTTTGGATATAAGACTGTAAACTTGGTTGCTGTGACCTTAAAATGCTGATCAAAAAGTGGAAATTTTGGCATATTTATGATATCATTATTAAATTTAGATGTATCGACAAATGCTGCTGCCAGCAGTGGAGATGCCTCGCCTAGATATCATGAATGGATTGCCGAACCGGCTCCAAGAAGTCCTGAGGGCCAGAGGAGGCAACACATTATTAATATGTACTCATATTTTTTAAATTAGGCTATGAGTTTTAAAATTACGTTTGTTTGAATTTTCTTCGAAGATTTTTTAAACATTGGATTTTTGCTAAGCATCCCTTGATAAACGACATTTTTCAATAATTTTATTGTTTTCTTTTCCTCAAATGTAGTTTTCACCGTATCTTTTATAAAATGTAGTCCAAGATTGGCAATTTCTGCAAATTGAAAGAAATACAAGGTTGGCGGTTAATTGTACAGTGAGTGTATTATCAATTATTTTCATTATTTCATATCATTAATTATTATCATTAATATTTAACTCCTTGAAAAAAGTTTCTCACTAAAATAATAATTAACTGATACATATTTTATTTTTAAGTTATTCGATTATATTTATCATTTTAACAGTGTAAGTTATTTCTCCTTGAAGTTCATCTCCGGTTTGAATACCTGCGAGGTGCTAGATTGAATCAGTAAAAATTATTTAACATCTTTAAATAAAAGTATAGTCATTATTATAGTACAAAAGTACATTTTAGTCTCATCACGATTCTCACGTTTTCATAAAAAATTGACATGACTAAGTCTTTAACATGTGTTTAAATAAATGAACAAAACATAATTTTTTATTATTATTGATTAATTACACATATATTTTAATAAAAAAAGTCAAAAACAAAGTGTATGGCGTATATACACAACTAAACTTACATGGAATCATCTTATATTTTCTTATTAATTCAAGCGAATTAAAAAAAACAACATACGAAGTCAAATAATATTTGTTTTAAAGCAATTTATTCCCCAATACATACAAATTCAAGCAAACAATAAAGTATGGAAATAAAAAATTAAAACTATTTGTTTTAATTTTAATGTAATAGCATGAAAAATTTCAATGTAAAACAAATAGTGTTTAAATTGTTTTTATTTGTTTATGTTTATTTTAGTAGTCAGTGTTACCACCCCAGAACCTTATGCAAGCTTCAATTTACGTGAGCATGCTCCTAATCAAATTGGCGACATTTTGTTGTGGTAGGTTGTTCCATTCTTCAAGAGAAGCTTGTACTGGCCGTGCAGTATTTTGTAGATTATCCCGGCGAGCTCTAATTTTTCTTTTAAGCATATCCCACAAATTCTCTATAGGGTTAAGGTCGGGTGAGTAAACAGGCCACTGCAGAAGAGTGATACCTTTTGCTTCAAGAAAATCTCTAGTTACTCTGCTGGTGCATTGTCATGCATGAAAATTATCTCACATTTCTTTTCTCCTGAACCTACAGGTTCTAGAACCAAATCAACAAACCTCTTCTTCTTCTTCTTCTTCTTCTTTTGCCCTTTAATTCGTTCAATTTTGAACATAGGCTTCCCCAGTTTCCTCCATTTGCTTCTGTTTAGTGCTTTCTGTTTCCAGTGCGTTCCTCCTATCTTTTTAATGTCGTCTCCCCATCTCGTCTGGGGTCGTCCTGTTGCTCTCTTTCCTGTCCATGGTCTCCATTGTTGTATCGTGGTATTCCCCTATTGTCCGTTTGTCTAGCGTTATGACCTGCGAAGCTCCATTTTAGCCTGGCTATATGTTGTCCTGCGTTTTGTACTTTTGTTTTATTTCTTACCCAGTTGTTTTGCTTTCTGTCTGTTAATTTTATTCCTAATATTGCTCTCTCCATGGCTCTTTGTGTTTTCATTATTTTATCCACGTTTGCCTTGGCCAAGGTCCATGTTTAACATGCGTATGTGAGAAATGGGAGTATGCACTGGTCAAACACTCTTGTTTTTAAGTATTGTTTTATTTTTTTATTCTTTAGGACCCATTTTAATATCCCAAATCCTGCCCAGGCTAATCTGACCCTTCTTTGTACCTCCGCTGTTTGGTTTTCCTTATTTATTTTTATTATCTGTCCCAAATATATATAATCATTAACCGCTTCTATTGTGGTGTCGTTTAGTATTACGTTTCTATTATCCTGTGTGTTTGTCATTGTTTTTGTTTTGGGAAAATTTATTTTTAGACCTATTTGTTCGGATTCATTTGCTAGTTCGATTAGCATGGTTTGTAGTTCTTCAAAACTTGATGCTATTACTACATAGTCTGCATATCTTAGGTGGTTTAGTTTCTTTCCATTTATTCCCATGTTTGTCCATTCCATTGTTTTGAAAACATCTTCCAGTGCTAATGTAAATAGTTTAGGAGAAATAACATCTCCCTGTCACACTCACTCCTCTGTTAATTGGTATGGGTTTTGTGGTTTCTTCCAATTGTACTGTCATTGTTGCTTTCTTATATATATATATATATATATATATATATATATATATAAATATATATGATTGTTAATATGTAATGACTGTTGGAATGTAATAAAATTTTTTTGGGGAATGCAGTTAATAAATTTTTGGGCTATTCAGTGAAACACTTTGAACTTATTAGTCGAGCTTTCGAAAATTTTATTTTCTTTATCAAGACTATCTACAAATAAAAATGTTTAAATTTAGATAAAACTCAAAACAAAACTTAACTTACTGCTCGTAGTTACAAATTAATAATTATACAACTTATATAAAAACATGAAAATTTCTTAAAAGTAATATGTAAACGTAAAATTTTTTTGATAGTATGTCAATTCGATATCACTCAAAAAAGTGTCGTTGGACTACTATAATAATTCGATTGGTTGGGAAAGAAATTAATGACATAATTTGTTGCAATTTATGATAGAAGAAATAAAAAAATATTTTAGGTAGAATTATTAGTAATATTTCAACAAATTTTCAAAAAATTAATAAGACAAAATGTTATTATAAATGATACTTAATTTATCAATGTCAGATCTCTTATTAATGCAATTTGATTTTTTTATCCAAACCATTTCTTTAAATTCTCTTTTACGTAAATTAATTTCCCTTTATAAAATTATGGTTTCTTGAAATATGAAAACATGTTCATCATTAATCACATGTTCTGCCAAGGCACAAGATTATGGAGAGCACACTCCACTACAAATTATGGAGAGTTCTAATCTTATTTACTCTATACCTTGTAACACTTGTAGTAAATGTTACGTTGGTCAAACCTCACGGAATTTATCCCTTAGATTAACTTCACACAAAAGTGATATTAAGAGAAATGTCCCATCTTGTGCCTTGGCAGAACATGTGATTAATGATGATCATGTTTTCATGTTTCAAGAAACCACAATTTTAGAAAGGGAAATTAATTTACGTAAAAGAGAATTTAAAGAAATGGTTTGGATAAAAAAATCAAATTACATTAATAAAATATCTAACATTGATAAATTAAGTATCATTTATAATAACATTTTGTCTTATTAATTTTTTGAAAATTTGTTGAAATATTACTAATAATTCTACCTAAAATATTTTTTTTTTATTTCTTCTATCATAAATTGCAACAAATTATGTCATTAATTTCTTTCCCAACCCATCGAATTATTATAGTAGTCCAACGATAATTTTTTGAGTGATGTCGAATTGACATACTATCAAAAAATTTTTACGTAATTGTTAAATATACATTCGTTTTTGGTAACCATGTTTTTTAGTTTTTATAAATCAATATGATTTTTTGAAGTTTATTATAATTTTTGAAGGTATAAATAAGAATTAAAAAAATAATAAAGCGTTCGAAAGTTTACAAATGTGTAGCAAGTTTTCACGGCAAGTGTTATGGTAGGTTGTCCGTGAAAATATTTAACAAAAATAATTTTTCGAAAAAAATACATAATAATCTAGACTGATTCTTAATTTGTTAATATTAGAGATATCAAAGTATGTAGGTACCTAAGCAGTTAAGATTTTTGGTGTATAACATATTAATAAAAACACACATTAGCTTAAACTTTGACAAATAAACTGTGAAGATATATTTACGTATATACGAAGATATATTTACGTAACTTTTTAATAGCCGTCTATATATTTACGTCTATAAAATTCTCCTGTCACAGTCTTAGTTGCCATATTCCTCCGAGACGGCTTGATCGATTTTTATGCAATTATGTATGTATATTTAGTAGGTCTGAGAATCGATCGTAATCTATTTTTCTTATCACTGAGTAATAAGGGGCGTTCCCCCTAATATTTTGTAATGGTAGGTGGGGATATGTATATATAACGTACTCTACAAGACTGCGTGTACATACAAATTAAAAAAATAATGATCAAAATCCATCAACAAGCTCCGGAGATATTAATCGCGGCATATGTGTAAAGAATCAATATCATTTTTTGAGTGCATGGATTTTAATAATTCCCCTCCACCGACCCCGGGCCGATTTCGTTATGACGTCATTTTTAAAGATTTAGTACCACTCTGATTAAGTTCAAAGTTTACTTAACCTTTTACACATAAACTATGTACCTTGAACTTCAAAATGGCGCTAGTTAGGTTGTTTAATTGTTATAAACAAAGTAGCTGTGAGTTAAATAAAAAAGTGACAACTTAAAAAATTATCACAAATTTTTTTTGTGATGAAAATATTGGTCTTCTTCTTTCATGTGGTACCCGCAAATAAGAAATCACATTGCAAAAAAAAAACTTTGTGCCATAAACAAATTTAATAAAATTTATACTAATTGGCGAATAATCTTGAAATATTTTAGGCATTATGTGGACTGTTTGACTCAACTTTTAATGGAATATCAAAGTCTTAAGTTCATTTTCACAAAAGTTATAGAAAATTTTTATTTTTCGAAATTCTAGTCTTATTTTGTTATTTTCGGAAGTAATAAATGATCGGACCAAAATCAAAAACTGCCATTTTAAACCTTTCCTTATCTACTAAAAGACGAATTATCTAAATAAGATATTTAATTACCCTATTTTTACCTGTAGCGATACGAAAAACTGCCACTTTTGACACTAATTTATTAATAACTAAAATAAAATAATAATTAAAATGCTCGTCCGAACTGTGACGGGTATTTTTGTATTTACAATGTATTAGGTCTATAGTACCCAAAAAAACTATTTGCAACCTAGCTGGTCAAGTGTCCCGAATATGATATATTTTGCCGTATTTCCCTGGAGTATCAATTGTTCAGTGCAAATCAAACCATTTTATTACGTGACACATAAAAAACGTATTTACGTATGTATTTGCTGTACTATGACTTCCAAATTATATCCTCAGTGCCGGATTTAGGGTACTTGCGGCCCTAGGCCAAATTACCCCGAGCGGCCCCCGATAACTTCACGATTATGTAACTAAAGCACAAAGACTTAATAATAATAGTAATAATTAAAACTTTTATTTTAAGTTTACTTTTTAAATTTCGTAATACAAAGTATAACATAAATGAATAGAAATGCCTCTAATGTTATATTTGAATACGGACACATAAATAGGTTGAAATGTATTCACTAATTAAATAATCTTGGTTTGCAAATTTGGTGTAAACCCAAAAACAGCTCTAATAAAAATTTATAGAAAGAATTCTATATTTATAAAAGCCTTTGAGATGTTGGTTTTTCGAAGGATGCTGTGAAAATCTCTTGGACAGATCACGTGACCAACAACGAGGTGCTGGGAAGAAGGGAGACTGAGAGAGAACTCCTAAATATTGTAAAAAACAGAAAAACGAGTTAGGTATCTAGAATATAATTTACAGAGCAGAAAGATACAACTTTTTACGATTCATAATGGAAGGGAGAGTGTAAGAAAGAAGAGGTTCAGGAAGAAGAAAATGCTCCTGGCTGAAGAACGTGAGAGACTGGACAGGCATGGACCCACACATTCGATACTAGGGATGGCGGTTTTTGACAAAACACCGGTTTTCGGTTATACCGGTTTTTTTTTGTTACGGTTTAACCTGGCAGTTATAACCGACCAAAAAAACCGGTTTTTGGAAAAACCGGTTATCGGTTTTTTTAATCCAATAGGTTACAAAGTTACATTTACAATACACTTTAGTTTGCGATACTCCATTCGACTCGATATCAATATGATTAAAATTAGTACTATTGAAAGAACATGTATTACTTTTAGCACGTTTGTATATTTTGTAGAATAGGTACATTTTAACTCATTTAATACTTCCTGTATGAATGTATCGTTTTGAAAACGTAGCGAAATTCTTGGAGATTCGTATTCGTAATCAGTAAGTCGATATTCATAGTCAGAGCATTATTTTTGGTAATCAGAAAAAGTCATTCACCCACTTTCAATGTCAAGAGTTAAGTGTGAAAAATAGATGATGTTTGCGTCTAATTCAACCAGATCACTTCTTATGTAAATATTATGATTACAAATACCTTTTCAAGGAAATATTATAATCAAACTTAATAATTGTTTCTGGCTGATGTGAGATTGCACTTTCAGGTTGCTTCTGTATTTTAGAAAATAAAATAAAATTTGAATTATGGTTTTGGTTGCAATAATTACTTGAGAATAATAATTATGATTGGGATCCAAAATAATATCTAACCTAATCCTAATCACCGTAAAAACCTAATAACCGGTTTTTACTTTAAAAATAAAAAACCGGTTATAACCGG
Organism: Diabrotica virgifera virgifera; assembly: GCF_917563875.1. NCBI lineage: Eukaryota > Metazoa > Arthropoda > Insecta > Coleoptera > Chrysomelidae > Diabrotica > Diabrotica virgifera. The sequence goes on along the minus strand of NC_065452.1, from coordinate 5,890,808 downwards.
GACAAAAAAACAAACGGTAAAACCGGTTATTGCGAAGTAAAAAAACCGGTTTTAGGTTTAAACCGGTAGGTTTTTCCCATCCCTATTCGATACTAATAATGGAGAAGGCACCTTAAGAAGAAGATAGAAAATATATAATTCAAAATGTTAGCAAACAGCAGTTATTTGTAAAATTATTAATATTGCTAAAATTATTATATTATTAATTAGTATTGTAGCTAATTGTTAAAATGAAATACCATTGGTTTCATTCCGAGGAAAAAGTACAGATGACAACAAAAGATTATAAAAGCTGAGTTGAAAAGACATTATAAGTAAAAGAACAAGCAAAATAATATGAACAACTGTACTATTAATAGGCTACGGTACTGAAAAATAAAAATATTAATGCCTGCGGTTGCACCAACAAATCTTAAGATCCAGCTTAACCCAGCTCAGCTTATAGATAGGGTCGATTTAAGTGTCACATACATTGCACCCTAATTTTGAATTCTTATCAATGCAATCCACATGACAATCCATTGTATCAAGCTGAAAATTGATCATCTAAGACTCAATGTTGCAACGCATGTGTTTCTTTAATGCACGCCTTAAGCTTAAGATCTGTTGGTGCAACCAAGCATAAGAATACAACAAATAAACCTCTAGATCAGAGCTTCTCAATCTGTGGTACATGTACCACTGGTGGTACATATCATTATTGGCGGTGGTACATAAAACACAGAAAAAATTAAAATAGTAGTACTTAGTAAGTGTTGATAATACAATTTAAAAATATAGGTGGTACCAAAAATAATAAAAATAACTGTAGGTGGTACATCACTCAAAAAGGTTGAGCACCACTGCTCTAGATCGTTCAATTCATTATTCATTATTCTCTTATACTGAAAAACGTCAATGCCATGTTCTTAAATTCTTAATTTGTATAAAGTTAAATTAGTGATTAACATTGACACTCACTCCACTCCATACTCATATAAATATCATATCTAAACTCTAAACACTCACTTTTCTAGCTTTTTTGGCTGCAAAATATTTAATCAAATTTTTAAAGAGGGCTGGTTTCACCAACGACAAATAGTAGTTTATTCTATGAATAAAGTTATTCGACCAATAAATTGACATTTCTCCATTTTACTAACGTCAAATAAAACTTATTTTAATTATTTATCAAATACATACTTACTCGTCGAACAAATTGGTAAGTTAATCTCGCTGTAAGTATTTATGAGAAAAAAATTTCGCCAGTTTAACTTTAAATTATCAAAATTATATTGAAACAAAATGTAAATATAAACGTCTAATAAATTTTATTCGACGAATAGCTATTCATTGATTTATTTGTTGTTGGTGAAACCGGACCTAAGGCTTGAAAAAGCTCAGCATTTGAAACAAAACTAGCCAAACTAGACAATCTAGAATCTTCGTCAGATGTCGAGTTCCTCAAGTAATTTTTGATTCTTTTCAACACGCTGAATGATCTTTCTCCAGATGCATTAGATGTCATCACGCATAGTAGAATGAGCAAAGCCGTATTCGGAAATAATATTGTTAACTGTTTTTTATGAATGAGTTTCAGATACTCCATAAGTGTAGGTATTCCTCAATTTCTCGAAGGCTTGGTAATCTTGTTGTCATGAGGTTCTCTTTCTTCATTAAATATACCTTCAACAAAACCTTTGAACTATACACACTCTTCTCCAAAGTCACCATCTATGTCGATTCGATACTTTTTAGTCAAAATAGAAACTTTTACCTTGATTTCTTCATTGGAAATTGACGATAAGTTGTTTAAAAATCCAAATTTTTTATTAAGACTGAAATAAACTTCGGACCTTTCATTCAATTCTGAATAAAGCGTGTCAATTACAACATTGAATGTATTAATATTTAAGACTTCTTTTCCATTGAAGTGGGGCTCAGTGGATTCATCTTCTTTGTCTTAGCCAAGGAGAGCTTTTCTTTTCGGGCGTCTTTTTATTTCAAGAATATAAATTTCATTTTTCCTTTCCTTTCCTTTCCTTTCCTTTCCTTTCCTTTCCTTTCCTTTCCTTTCCTTTCCTTTCCTTTCCTTTCCTTTCCTTTCCTTTCCTTTCCTTTCCTTTCCTTTCCTTTCCTTTCCTTTCCTTTCCTTTCCTTTCCTTTCCTTTCCTTTCCTTTCCTTTCCTTTCCTTTCCTTTCCTTTCCTTTCCTTTCCTTTCCTTTCCTTTCCTTTCCTTTCCTTTCCTTTCCTTTCCTTTCCTTTCCTTTCCTTTCCTTTCCTTTCCTTTCCTTTCCTTTCCTTTCCTTTCCTTTCCTTTAATTTCCTTTTCCAGACAACTCTATTCCTCTTTTTTCATAGGAATCAAAGTTGTCTCTCAGACTCAATGCGTACTCCTTTAAAGATTTGTATGTTGCAAGTCACATTCAAGTCTGTAGCAGTTTTGCAATGTTTTGCTACTCTTGTCAAAACATTGTAAAATATCGTACCACGTGTTTAGCAGAATAGCCATTCTCTTATTTGAAAAATTGTTTACTGATTTCAATTCAATTAGTAAATTTTTTTTTACCAAAAAAGTTTTTTTTTACAAAACGCTGCGGCTCCCTTTTGCTTGCGGCCCTAGGCCGCGGCCTAGTCGGCCTAGTGGTAAATCCGGCACTGTAATATCCTTAATTATACTGCAAAATTTGATTCCCAGACAGGCAGAGAACTGCGTGGAAGTTTCAGTCTCGAAGCTATTAAACCTTTTAAAAGGGTTAAAGACTTAGGGCTAGAAGACCACAAAGGATCTGAAAAGTTTACAGTGGCATAGGCCAAAAGCCACCCCATTGAATCGGTCTACCTATCTAGATTAGCAGACCACAATGCAATTATTATGCCTGTGGCTACAGGAGAAAGTCCTAAACCAACCCCTTTCATACACACACACACACAAACAATTTTTAATTAAACGTATATTACATAAATCAGGAAACAAAATACTTATTTTGTTCATTTCACTCAATTTTAATACTTACGCCGACATTACCATTATTTGTGATACATTTATAAAGGACTATAAATAATCCCTAAAAAGGAGAAATAATTTTGCAACAATCTCGTTATTTTGGTTATAGCCTTTTTACAGATTTTGTTGCCTCAGGACCTCTTTCGAGGACGAAAAAACATTTGAAGTGGTTTCTGTGTAGTAGACAACGTAATCACCATAGACGTGCTTTCTCTTTTTAACTAAAGAAGGAAACAAGAAGTTTAGATTTATTATTTTTTGCGTTTCTTCGATATTAATATGTGTACAAGACATGTTTTCTAAAAAAATACAAAATATGATACAGTGTGAAACGCACTTATGGAATAAAATTATTCCTGTCCTTGTTTTAAAATATAAAAAATACTAAGATTCGTCAATTTTTATACATAATTGTTAACTGTGCGCTTTTTAAACATAAATTTAAATGTACAAGGTGATTCACGCAAGCTTAGCATAGTCTTTAAACTTTATTTTTAATAGAACACCCTGTATATTTTTATAACTTTTAGAGCTCCTTAGCAACCCGATCTCAACGAACTATATCATGTCCAGGGGCGTGCAGTCCATGGAAGCAAGGGAAGCATTGCTTCCCTTGGTTTCCGTAGTAATGCCGTACCAACTGAGTAACTGAGATAATTTAAAAAAAATTGAACAAACACATAATAAGCAGGATTTTAAGTTGCATACGAGAATATTTAATTATGTAGTACAAGCAGCAAGTACCTACCTAATAAGAAAAGACAAACGTATTTTACTCTATTTTTGTCATACAGTAAATAACAAAGCAATGAAATAGGTACTCATACTCGTATAAGCAGCGCTGCATGCTGCATCCTTCCGTACTCGGACCATGATCGTATTTCTACGGTGGTATTCGGAGTTATATCGGCATAATAATCTGATTTTTAAGTTGCTTCTCTCCAGCGACTCCAGCCTATGTAAAAATCATCGGGGTTACACGGTGAGCGGTGAGTTCAAATTTGGGGTATATCTTTAGCTTATAAGCAGTTTTGTCAGTTGCATACGAAGCTGTTTTTGGTGAATTTAAATGGGATTTACCAGCATTTGACAATGACGGGCTTCGTTGACTGATTTTTTGAAAGTATGAAGATGGATTTTATTGAATTATTTATATAAATAAATACATAGAATTATTTATATTATAAATACTAAATATAAATATTATTTATATAAATAAATTATAAAATATGTATTAGTGTTTTGGAAAATGGTGAAAATGTGAAAAGTGGGATACAGAAACCATAAATAGCTCGAGAGGATTTTTGGATAGTTTAGATTATTTGAATTTTATTTTATAACTTAGCTTTTTTCAGAAATATTTCTATTCTCAGATAATTTATTTAATGTATTGCAATGCAAGATAAACGAGATTGGTTTCTGTGTAAAAAAATTAGCGTATTTAAAGATATTATTAACAAAAAGAGATGACTTTGAAAAATGCTCAAATAATATGATGGCAAGAAGTTTTGAGCCTAAAAGGAAACGACTAGGTACGCACTGATAATGTTTGAGATGTCGAATCGTGCTACCGCCGACTCGCCGACTATACTATTTACCAGATTTTAGATCAAATATGCCAACGAATGGAAAATAGGTTTTAAGATTTTTGATGACCGAGACTTTCTTTAGCTGTACAATTTTAATACATTAAGAAAAACACATTTTCCTGAAAAACAAACAAAATCTTTGATGCGTCTTTATGGACAATATTTTGACTTGATTTCATTACCTTCAGAACAGCTTTATATGAGACTGAGGATATTGAGTATTGACACAAAAAATATTGCCAGTGAGTTACTAATATTTTTTTCCACCTACCTCTACCGAAAGTATACATTTCCTGACCTGATTGTAGGGAGGAAAGTCGTACCTACTTTTCGTCCCTAGGGAGACAAAGAACTTTTACTCCCTAGGGAGTATACAGTATACCTAGTAGTATGTATACCTTTTATAAAGTATTTTTCTTGTTTTCTTTTTCAATTAAATATAATCTGATTAAAGAAATGTCACAATATCCACGTCTGTACAAGGAAGTTATAGACAAGTTTTCGAAAAATGGTAGAAGAATTGAATTACATTATAAATAGATGTTTTTACAATTTTTTTATAAATTGCTTCCCCTGTTTCAAATTTCACCGCACGCCCCTGATCATGTCGGATATATTATGAATATTACAGGGTGAAATTTTGAAATTATGCAGTGTGAAACCACTTTTGTAATAAAATTATTTGTGTCCTTATTTTAGAAAATAATAAAAAATGCTGGTACACACCTTTTAAAATTTAAATGTGCGCCTGTTAAATATAAATTTAAATGTACAGGGTAATTCACGCAAGCCTAGCATAGTCTATAAGCTTTATTTTGAATGGAACCTGTATATTTGTATATTTTTAAAAGCTCCTTAGCAACTTGATCTCAACGAACTATATTATGTAGGATCTATTATGAATATTACAGGGTAAAATCTTGAAATTATACAATGTGAAAACCACTGTATAAATTTGTAAAAACCACTTATGAAATAAAATTGTTTTGTGTCCTTACTTTAAAAAATAATAAAAAAATGCTTGTACCGGGTGTCCCAATAAGAATGGCTCTCGGCCATACCTTAGGAACCGTTTATAGTACAGCTTTGAGAAAAAATATTTATAACAAAAGTTGCCTCGGGAAAAGCTTGGAAATTATTTTCATAATTAAAGGTGACCGCTAGAGGGCGTAATCGAATATCAAAAATTAAAAAATCACAATTTTACAAAATTTGCCTAATGAAAGGACACTGGAAATCCAATCATCGTATTCTTCATAAAATTCTACTCATATTTCATTTCACAAAAGTTTAAGTCTACCTTTGCAAATAAGAGGTGGGGGTGAGTGGGAACCTTGTTATGAAAAAATGGCTGTAAGTCAGGTTCTACTAAATCGAATTTTGCGAACTTGGTCTTGTTGAAAAGAGCTCTTTTTCGTCAATGTAAGAGTTATAATTTTGAAATAGCCTATTAAGTAATATGCCAACTAGGAGGCGTTATTTAATTATTTTCGCAAATCTAGTTTTCTTTGGAGAATATTAAACACAAGTATGCATTTTTATTCCTATATTACAAAATTAGACCAAATTAACAATATAATAGCGAAAACCGCATGTCGCTACCTTTTTTCTATCTCGAGATATCTTAAGAAACGTGTAAATTTTAAACAACTGTTAATGTCACCGATAAACGAAGTTAAGGAAAAGTAGTGTGCTATGGAAAAAACAAAGAAACATTTTCCAAATGTAAACGTATATAATTGATTAAAATAACAATGAGACAAACAACACTATAAAATATAACAAAGAAATAAAAACAACTACTTAGTGACGACTTAAATTTTCAAATTATTGCCCATCACTTTTTATTCAAGCATTTACTCTTTCAAGAGTAGATTGAACAGCAGTCTTATTTTTCTCTCGAAATGCTTTGAATGGGGTTTCGTATTCTCTGGATCATTTTTTCTCGAGTAGGCCTAGCTGCAAAAACAAGGTCTTTAATCCGTCACCATACCTAAATAAAAGTGAAATACCAAACCTTCCCCACACCAAACAGTTAAATCTGGTGATAGTCAGATAATTGGACCCTTTCTTTTCGATAATGCTATTATTGGTGAACGCTATGTAATTTTATTAAGGCATGAATTGCCTCTTCGTCTGGAAGATGTACCGCTGGCAGTTCGTAGGTCCATGTAGTTTCAGCACGATGGTTGTCCCGCGCATTTTTTCAGAGTAGTAAGAGATTTTTTAGATGAGTCATTCGCTGATAGATGGATAGGAAGTGGAAGCCTATTTTTGGCTAGTCAGATCACCAGATTTAACTGCTTTAGACTTTCATTTATGGGAGCGGATTAAAGACCTTTTTGCGCTAGGCGGTTTTTGCCGCTAGGCCCACTACTCGAGCAAACATGATCCAGAGAGTAGGAAACGCCATGCAAAGCATCTCAAGAGCAGAAACTGAGACTGCTGTTCAATATACTCCTAAAGAGTAAATATTGGCATCGAAAATTATGGGCCATAATTTGAACATTTAAGTAGTCACAAAGTAGTTATTTTTATATCTTTGTTATATTTTATAGTGTTGTTTGTCTTATTGATATTTTACTCAATTATATACGTTTTAATTATACGCAAATATATACGTTTGTCCTATTGTTGTTTTAATTAATACACGATGACATCTTTTTGCAGAAAGTCTAGATGCACTGCAACTATTAGTAAATAGATTACATCAAGTCAGTATGGACTATGGACTACAAATGAACGTTAAGAAAACCAAGTTCATGATTATTTCTAAGCAACATACAGTAGGAAGGTTGGATATCGAGGGAAAACAAGTAGAAAGAGTGAATAACTACAAATATCTGGGAACCTGGGTAAATGAAAACAATGACCAGGGTAGAGAAATCAGGACACGCATTGAAATTGCAAGACAAGCATTTATAAAAATGAAAAAGATGTTTGTTAATCGAGACCTTCCTCTGGAGTTGAGGATAAGAGCCTTAAGATGATACGTGTTCTCGACTTTATTGTATGGAGTGGAAAGCTGGACACTAAAAGTAGAAAATATAAAGAAGTTGGAAGCCTTTGAGATGTGGTGCTACAGAAGGATTTTGAAAATATCATGGATCCAACGAGTTACAAATGCAGAAGTGTTAAGAAGGCTGCAAAAGGATTGCGTGCGAGGTGATAAAGAACATCAAAACAAGAAAGCTAGAATATTTAGGCCACATTACCAGAGGTGCGAAATATGAGATATTAAGGCTCATAATGCAAGGTAAAATAAAGGGTAAAAGATATATAGCTAGAAGAAGAATTTCCTGGCTGAGAAACTTAAGAGAGTGGTATAGTTGTAGCTCAGTAGATCTTTTCAGAGCAGCCGCCAATAAGGTACGGATAGCTGTGATGATAGCCAACCTCTGATAGGATAAGGAACTACAAGAAGAAGAAGACATCTAAAAAATGTTTCTTTGTTTTTTCCACTACCTTTCCTTAACTTCGTTTACCGATGACAGTAACAGTTATGTTTAAAATTTACACGTTTGTTAAGATATCTCGAGATAGAAAAAAGGTATCGACATGCGGTTTTCGCTATTCTATTTCTAATTTAATCTAATTTTGTAATACAGGGTTAAAAATGCATACTTGTATTTAATATTTTCCAAAGAAAACTAGATTTCTGAAAATATCTGTTCTGAAAATTTCTGTTTCAAAATTATAACTTTTACATTAATAACCCGGTCTATATAGACATTTCAAATAACAAAAATTGCCGGAGAGCCAAATTTTGGTGGAGAGCTAGGGTATACCATAACAAATAAAGTTTAAAAAGTCCCCATCGATCCCATGTGTGCGTCAAAAGTTATTCGGGGTCAAAGGTCAAAATTTGAGATTTTTTGGATTTTTTTCGAAAACGGTAAGTTTTATCAAAAAAAGACCTTAAACCAAAGTTATAGATCTTAAAATTCTCTACAAAAATAGTCCTTACTATTTTTTCCTAGGAGTTGCCATTCCTGAGATATCGCGATTCAAAGAGTCACATTATACATGATATGCACACGTTTCCACACCACCTGTGAGGTAGTGTACTCGGCGCGTTTTTTTTACCGTGGTTTCCCCTGTAGGCCTACTCCACTAACTGTTTTGACAATTTTAGGATAAGTTAAGGAAACAATACCGGTCAAATTCTAGATATTACCTTATTATTGATATTGATTATTGATATTGCTATTGATTATTATTAGGTTAACTATTGTTTTGATTTCTTTAGATATTTTAATCAGATTCATATTCTTGAAAGTCTACTTCAACAGTCAAGTCTTCTTCGATTTCATCTTCTTCCTCTTCCTCTTGCTGGATATTCAAAAATTGTTCAAATGTGACTGAGCCATTGGTCTCTTCATTAAAATCACAGGAGTCTTCCTCTGTTGTACTAAACTGGACATTTGAGCAAGACTGACCTTGGCAGTTGGTACACACTAGAGAACACAGCAACCCGACTTTTTTACATCCACATTTGGCACTACAACCTTTTTTGCAATTGCAAAAAATAGTGTTAAGGAGTTTTTCTGGAGCAGGTGGGAGTAAGATTTTAATCGGTTCCAGAGTATTATCTATTAATTTCCAACCCCAGTCTTCTGGATTCAGTTCATTGCCTAGCCATGTTTGAACTTGATAATATACTCGATACAGATGTTGAAAAGCAGATGCTGATGTTGGAGGAAGACATGATAGTTGTATTTGTTTCTTGTTTCGCGTATTTTTTACAAAAGTTAAGTATCGGTATTTATCAAGACAAATAATTTTTTTGGAGCTCCATAAACCGCAAGAAGAAAGCTGAAAGAAAGCTGAAATGTTAACTGACAAATTAACAGCTGCGAATATTGAAGTGAAACAAGCTAAAAATGACGCAGATGTCCTTATAATTGAGACAGCAATTGAAAAATTTAAGGCAACAAACACAACAATTGTAGTTGGTGAAGGTGTTGATTTGTTGGTACTGATTACTGCAAGGACTCCAGTAGATAAAGTTATTTATTTTCTGAAACCTGGAAGGGCTCAACAGCGAACAGAGATATATTCTTCGAATAGTTTATCGGCTTATCCCAAATGCCAAAAGTACATTTTATTTTTACATGCGATAACCGGCTGCGACACTACGTCAGCAATGTACAGAAGGGGCAAAACGTCAGTACTTAAATTATTCGAAAAAAAAAAGATTTCACTGACTGCTGTAAAGTTTTTACAGAACTTGATTCTACACCGCAATCAATAATTACGGAAGGAATTCGCTTTCTTCTTGCGGTTTATGGAGCTCCAAAAAAATTATTTGTCTTGATAAATACCGATACTTTTGTAAAAAATAAGCGAAACATGAAACAAGTACAACTATCATGTCTTCCTCCAACATCAGCATCTACTTTTCAACATTTGTATCGAGTATATTATCAAGTTCAAACATGGCTAGGCTACTGAATCCAGAAGACTGGGGTTGGAAATTAATAGATAATACTCTGGAACCGATTAAAACCTTACTCCCACCTGCTCCAGAAAAACTCCTTAACACTATTTTTTGCAATTGCAAAAAAGGTTGTAGTACCAAATGTGGATACAAAAAAATTGGTTTTGCTGTGGTCTCTAGTGTGTACCAACTGCCAAGGTCAGTCTTGCTCAAATGTCCAGTTTAGTACAACAGAGGAAGACTCCTGTGATTGTAATGAAGAGACCAATGACTCAGTCACATTTGAACAATTTTTGAACATCCAGCAAGAGGAAGAGGAAGAAGATGAAATCGAAGGAGACTTGACTGTTGAAGTAGACTTTCAAGAATATGAATCTGATTAAAATATCTAAAGAAATCAAAACAATAGTTAACCTAATAATCAATAGCAATATCAATAATCAATATCAATAATAAGGTAATAGAACTTGACCGGTATTGTTTCCTTAAATTATCCTAAAATTGTCAAAACAGTTAGTGTGGAAACGTGTGCATATCATGTATAATTTGTATAATGTGACTCTTTGAATCGCGATATCTCAGGAATGGCAACTCTTAGGAAAAAAATAGTAAGAACTATTTTTGTAGAGAATTTTAAGATATACAACTTTGGTTTAAGGTTTTTTTGATAAAACTTACCGTTTTCGAAAAAAATCCAAAAAATCTCAAATTTTGACCTTTGACCCCTAATAACTTTTGACGCACACATGGGATCGATGGGGACTTTTTAAACTTTATTTGTTATGGTATACCCTAGCTCTCCACCAAAAGGCTCTCCGGCAATTTTTGTTATTTGCCAAGCATTTTGATGTCTAAGTTGACCGGATTATAAAGAAAAGAGCTGTTTTTAACAAGACCAAGTTTGCAAAATTCGATTTAGCAGAATCGGACTTACGGCCATGTTTTCATAACAAGGTTCCCACTCACCCCCACCTCTTATTTGCAAAGGTAGACTTAAACTTGTGAAATCAAATATGCGCAGAATTTTATGAATAATACGATAATCGGATTTCCTGTTCCCTTTCATTAGGTAAATTTTGTAAAATTTTGATTTTTTAATTTTTGACATTCAATTACGCCCTCTAGCGGTGAACCTACAATTATGAAAATAATTACCAGGTTTTTCCCGAGGCAACTTTTGTTATAATTTTTTTTTCTGAAAACTGTACTATAGACTGTTCCTGAGATATGGCCGAGAGCCATTCTTATTGGGACACCCAGTACAAGTCAACTTTTACATTTAAATGTGCGATTTTTAAACATAAATTTAAATATACAGGGTGGTTCACGCAAGTTTAGCATAGTCCATCATATTTATGTTTGATGAAACTGGATATTTTTGTTTTTAAAAGCTCCTTAACAACCTGGTCTTAACAAATTATAATTACGTAAGGTGTATTATGAATATGTAAAAGGTGAAATTTTGTACTTACATATTTATAAATTTCGTCAAGATATGCAATACAAAACCCAATATATTGATACTTAGTTTGGATAATTGATATTGGTATTTTAAAAAATATTACCCTAATTTAGAATGTGAAAAATTACTGATCTTAAATTTTATGTCTTGACGAAAATTATAGATACATAATTTCAAAATTTCACCTTGCATCATTCATAATAGACAATACACTTTTTTAAGATGAAGTTGTTAAGTAGCTTCTAAAAACATAAAAATATACAGAGTGTTTCATTAAAACTAAAGATCATGGACTACGCTAGACTTGCCTGAATGAGCATGTATGTGTATATTTCAATTTATGTTTATACAGCCCCTGTTTGAATTTAAAGGTTGAAGTATGCTTGCCTTTTTATGATTTTCTAAAATAAGGCCACAAACAATTTTACTCCATAAGCAGTTTCCGTACTTTAAAGTTTCAAAATTTTACCCTGTATTATTCATAATACAACCTACATGATATAGGTCGTTGTAATATAAAAATATACAGGGTATTCCATTAAAAATAATGCTTATGGACTATGCTAGGCTTGCGTGAATCACTCTGTACATTTAAATTTATACTTGTTTAAAAAGCGCACATTTATAGATACAAAACGACGATTCTAATCGTTTTTTATAGTTTTTTAAACAAGGACATAAATAATTTGAATCCTTAAGTGCGTTCCAGCTTATATATCAAAACAAGAATAAAAATATCAAACAATAATCTTGTGTTGATTTTCATACTAAAAGTGAACAGAAAGACAGATCTGATAAAAAATCTAATCAGATTTAAATGGGTAATATAAAACATACCTCTATATAGACCAGGGTATTTAGCACAAAAACACCCGAATAAATACATTTTTAAATACAGCACCTAGAGACTTGCAGTTTTTTGCATTACGTTCAAGATGATGTCAGGAAAAAAGTCTACTATTCAAAAATGGGTGGAAATGCATAATTGCACTGTAAACTGCATAAAATGCATCCAAAATTGCATAAATATAAAAATAAAACCAAAATCAGTATACTAAGGAACAAAATTTATTACTTGAGGGTTTTTTGGGTCACTGAATACGATTACGCCATCAGAACTGATACCTGGATCACCTGGTGCCCAAGGTCACGGCAAGAGACATCATCTTCTGGAGTTTCTATGGTTTTCGGCATTAAATCGATGCAAACGGATTACTCACGAGTTTTAGGGGTCGCTAAATACGAATATCTTATAAGAATTGACCTTCGGAGTACCTGGTGCCCAGGATCGCTACTAAGGCACATCATCTGGAGTTTCGAGGGATTTCGGCACTATATTGATGTAACTGGACTACTCGGGGGTTTTTGAGGTGATTAAATATGAAGATGCCATCAGGACAGAAATTAGGATCACCTGGTGCCCAAGGCCACTGTAACGGACGTCATCTTCTGGAGTTTCGAGGGCTTTCGGTATCAAATTGATGCAAACGGATTACTTACGGGTTTTTCATGTCTCTAAACACGAATATGCCATCAAAACAGACCTCTCGATCACCTGGTGCCCAAAGTAACTGCAAGGGACGTCATCTTCTGGAGCAGTGCCGGCGCTAGGGTATAAGGTGCCCGCCTTCAAAACTAGCACAGGCGCCCCCCACTCCACACGCATACACACAGATACTCGTACAACCCCAGCCTCGGGAACATTATGTGTGTTCAAATGGAACAGTGAGACCCACATGTCCGAAGATCAAACCGGTCACACTGCGTAACCTGACCCCATATCTATCTGACCCCCCAAGCTGTACCACCACCCCTCCCATCACAGTATATAACGAATAACCGAAAATACTTTCCGTATCCTGTTTTCATAGGCGTAACCAGGATGATCCTAAGGGGGGGGGTTACAACTACCTGAAAGGGGGGGGGTTACAACTACTGGAAGGTCTCTGAGGGCTATGGTGTTAAGCGTATAGAGCTCAAAGTACATCCCAATGGGGGGGTTACAACCCCCAAACCCCCCCCCCTGGTTACGCCTATGCCTGTTTTGGTATCGATATCGCTGTAAACCGCGATGCAAGGTCGCGAGGGTGAACGGGTGACACATCCTTGGTATGTGCGATCTCATAAGAAAATGAAGATTTGTTTTGATATCGATGTAGCGACCTACACCGCGCCCATCCATGTATCTTCGGCATGTTTTTACCCTCAGGAGGCTTTGTACTGAACGTTACCTTGGATGCACTGGGTAATGGAACACATCATCTGTATTACTTTATGTGGTTAAACAACCTGATTTTAGGGGTAGTTAGAAGAGCTTTTCTCCCTATTAATGACTTGATTTTGGACTTTTGTCCTAAAAATGTGTGTTCCGGGCAGCGAGGCACCGACTTAAGTCGGTGTAACGCTAGCCGCAAATGTCCCCGGTAAATAAAGTTCGGTTACAGTTTTATTGGACCCCTCATTGACAAAACAACTTCACTTTAACTTTTTTAAGAAATTGGCTAAGAGAACTAAGATTTTTTTTGTGTCATTTCTTCTTTTTCAGCTTTTATTTTTCGATTTCTGCCCCAGATAATTTTTTTTAATCCATTTTATTTAACTAAATAAAAATAATAACTTAACCGTAAATTAATAATAGTACTGAGTGAGTAGTACTCAACAAATATAATTTTATACATTTGAATGCTATTCTTTAACTGCAGAGTACCTACACAACTGACAAACTATTCTGTAATCACATGAAATAATATTAAATCTAAAGAGCTCTAAACTAAATTTATTAATGTTTATTTTAAATATTATATTTTTATGGGATTAATACTTAACTTGATACCTATTAATAATAATACATAATACTTAAATAATTAGACAGGCGCAGGCGGCAACAAAACAGTATCACAATTTTGTTTATTTTACTAGAAATCATTCATTTCCTCTCATAACTGCTGATACAAAACTAACAACTTGCAAGAAATTTGAAGAACATAAACAAGTTGAGCAAAGTTGTTTGGTTGAAATATGATATCTTTGACCAATAAAATTTAATACATGGTAAGAATTCTATGCCGCATTGCATATTTTTGTATAGGTATTATGTGATATGCAAAACTAACAAACACAGATTAGGGTATTATGACGAATTTAAACCACATTTAAAAAATAAATTTTTGTATTTTAGTATTTTACATAACCCCAGCAGAAAAAAAGCTCATTTTGGCGCCCCCCAAACAGGGGCGCCCGCCTGCAATGCATCCCTTGCAGGCCCGTTATCGCCGGCCCTGTTCTGGAGTTTCGAGGGCTTTCGGTATTAAATTGATGCAAACGGATTACTTGCGTGTTTTTGGATTTGCTAAACACAAATATGATATCAGAATTGAACTCCGGAGTATCTGGTGACCAGGATCGCTACTAGGGCAATTCATATTCTGGAGTTCCGAGGGTTTTCAGCATAAAATGGATGCAAATGGATTACTCGGGGGGTTTTTGAGGTCGCTAAATACGAATATGCCATTAGAACAGACCCACGGAGCACCTGGTGCCCAGGGTGACTGTGAGTTTCGAGAAATTTCGGCATTAAATTGATGCAAATGGATTACTGAGGGGATCTTGAGGTCGCTAAATACGAATATGCCATCAGAACCGAATCTTGGTGTTCTGTACATTAATTTTAAGTCCATATTCACGACTAATAGTATCTAGTCTGTACATGATGTATTCAAGTTCATTTGTTGATGATGCTAGTACTAAAGTGTCGTCAGCATAGCGGAGATTGCTGATTTTTCGGCCTCCGACTGATATTCCTCCTAGCCAGCCGTCGAATACAATGCGCATGATGTGTTCGCTATATATATTGAATAACGTGGGAGAGAATACATCCTTGACGAACACCGGCTTTTAGTTTAAAATTATCGGAGTATGTGTTGTTGACTCTTACGTTTGCTGTGTTGTTGATATACAGTTGTTTCAGCAGGTATATTAGATGTTCGGGGGTACCCATGTCTCTCAGTATTCCCCACATTTTATGCCACTTTACATTATCGAACGCTTTCGAGTAGTCGACGAAGCACAAATATGTTTCTAGATTAAATTCTTTAGATTTTTCTATGATTTGTCTGAGATTAAGAATTTGTTCTCGTGTGCCTCTTCCAGGGACAAATCCACATTGTTCTTGTGGGATCTGTGGTAAAAGTATTGATTTTAATCTCTCGTTAATTATAGTTAGAAGGACTTTACTTGCGTGGGAGATCAGGGCTATAGTGCAGTAGTTATTACACTCAGTTGGTGAGCCTTTCTTATAAATGGGTATGAAAGTAAGCTTACACCAATCATCTGGCCATTTTCCTGTGTTCCAGATTTCATTACACAGTTTGAACATCACTTCAACTCCTATGTCTCCCATTTCTTTAAGTGCTTCCGCCGTGATTCCGTCTTCTCCTTGAGATTTTCTAGTTTTCAATTTTTTTATTGCGGTTTCTATTTCCGATTTTAAATTATGTCATTTATTTCTTCTGGATTCACGTCTTCATGGTCACTATGAAACAGCATTTCACAGTATTGTTTCCATGTCGCTGCCATGCCCTCTGCATTGGTGATGATCGTTCCCAAGTTATCTTTAATGACCTGCGTTTGTGGTTTAAACTCTTTAGTTAAGTATTTCACTTTGGCAAACAGTTCTCTAGATTCTTGACGGTCGGCGTGTTCTTCTAGTTGTTTGCATATTTCTTTAATGTGATTATTTTTGTCTCTTCTACTTGATGATTTTATGCGTCTGTTTACATCTGCTATCTTGTTTTCAGTTTCTGTTGGACTTGCAGCGTTGTTTCTAATATTTCTTCGTTCTTCTACTAGGTTCAGTGTCTCATCAGTCATCCAGTGTTTTTCTTTCCGTTGGGTTTCTTTGGGGTTTGTAATATTTATTGCGTCTATAATCCACGTCTTTGTATGTTCCCATGTTTGATTGGGATCGCCAGTAATGTTTGGTGTGTTACTATGTCTTAGTGTTTCTTTGTATTTTCCAGGCTCTCTAGGAATATATTTAATTGTTCTAGTTGTTTCAATTTTCTTACAAAATTTGATACGGAATTCGGATTGTAACAGTTTATGGTCTGTTCCGCAATCCGCAGCTGGTTTTGTCTTTACGTTTACTACCGAACTTTTTCATCGTTTGCTGACAAGAATATAATCTATTTGATTTTTATATCTTCCCCCTGGTGAAGTCCAAGTTGATAGTCTTCGCGGGTGATGTCTAAACATGGTGTTCATGATACTAAGTTCAGTGTCGATGACAAATTGTAATAGCCTTTCTCCTCTCTCATTTCGTTCGCCTATTCCAAACCCACCAACTGTTCCTTTCACCAGCTCTTCTGATGTTGTTTTGCCTATTTTTGCGTTCCAGTCACCCAATATTATGACTGGCTCTTTTTTGGGTATGTTAGCGATGTTACTGTTTATTAACTGGTACATCTCTTCTACTTCTTCATCTGTCCCGTCGCATGTTGGCATATATACTTGTAGTACATGAACCTTTGTTGGCTGTCCATCAAGAGTAATTTTAATTAGGCGCTCATTTATTGGGAGATATTCATATACACATTTTGTACCAGTACTGCTACGCCATTTTGACCAGTTTTATTGGCTCCCGACATGAATATTTTATAGTAGTTGGATTCCCAGTGTTCTTGGCCTTCCCAGTGTGTTTCTGAAACTCCACATATGTCTACTTTTTCTCTAATAAGCTCTCGTTCTAAGATATGTAGTTTTCCTGGTTCTAGCAAACCTCGGACGTTCCATGTGGCTATACGGTGTTTTGTGCGTAATTTTAATTTTGGGTTTCCAGTCACCAATTTCGCAGATGTAGCCTGGTTGCCCACATCCATCTGCCCGGTCGTCCATTTCACACCCGTCGACCCGGAATCGACGTGGCGCCGGTTGCTTGCCGGATCGCATAGCACTATATTACTTTCCTTTGTCATTCCATAACGTGCTCTGGAATATGTAATCAAGTGGTTTTCCGTTTGCCTGCTTGATCCTTATGCCGTTGACACATTGTTGGTTCATCCGCCTGCGGAGCCGATTTCTCAACTCCAGGGCAAAAGAGTGCCCTAAACACTTACTAACTCATCCGCCCGAAGCCGTTGGTCAGTAAGTGGGGGATTGCTTATTCCGGCAATCATTCGGTTTATCTGTAACCCTAGACAAGGGGCCCTTACAGGGTGCTATTAGCCGGGCCAGCTAAACCCTGGTTTTTTATAGAGGTGTTACTCCTCTCCCCTATAACTTGATAATTTCTACTCTCATGCATATGTTATAGTCAAAGCCCGAATTTCAGGCACTCCTAGGTTTGACTAGGCAATCCTCAGGTCCGACTGACGGTCTTAGTCAAAGCCCGAAATAAATTACAGTTTCGGCCTTTGACTAGTCAAACCTAGGAGAGACTACGTTGGTCAGGCATAGGTCGAAATTTAATTTTATGATCAGCTACTAAAATGTCGTAATTTGTTAGATTAGGTTTAAGAGAACGTCATTTTTTAATTGTAATGTTTATTATTTCTATATTTGTTTGACTAGTCAAACACCGATTTCATAAAATTAAATTTCGACCTTTGCCTGAACAACTTAGTCTATCCTAGGTTTGACTAGTCAAAGGCCGAAACTGTAATTTATTTCGGGCTTTGACTAAGACCGTCAGTCAGACCTGAGGATTGCCTAGTCAAACCTAGGAGTGGCTGAAATTCGGGCTTTGACTATAACACATATATTATACAATATTCAAATGTACTAATAGCTTCCAATAGCAGAATGTAAATTTGCAAACTTAATAAAAAATTTTTACTAGTAATAATTATATCCTGACATTCCCCTACAGACACGCTCTTGATAATCCTGTTGCTTAGGAACCAAAAGCAGGTGAAAGGGAAATGGGATAAGAGGAAAACGTAGCTAGCGTATGTAATCAAATATACAGAAACAATCTTGCGTATGGTGAGCATGTTTTGTTGCGAAAAAAGTCGTTTATTTAGGACTTTGTTGGAGCACATTTTAGAAAGTCCATTGTGCTGTCATATAATTTATTTCTCGAATTCACTTAAAGTTAGCAAAGAAAGTTTATATGTACAGTTTGATGAAAAAGTAAAGAGTTAATTCAGTATTTCAGAAACAGAAGACTTTTAAAAAATCTTAAAGCATGTCACTTTTAGTTTATAAATGGCCATCAATTACTAATTGCTACAAAAAAATTGGCCCTATTGGACCAAAAAATTTCCCATCTAAGATTATTTTGTACATTATGTGACTTGCCAAGCTTAAGATATTTAAATGAAAAAATAACCAATTTATCAAAAAATCAAATACCTCTAGAAAACTTTGAAGCCTTAATTCGAGTTAGTAAAAAACTAACTGATAATTTACCTGTTTTCATTGAGACATACGATTTATTTACAAAAAATGAGGGCAAGCTGGACTATTTAAAAAAATTGACAAGATCTATAAACCATAACCATCCATGACCATAACCTGCTAAATCCTGAAAATGTTTTAAAATCTGTAATAATAGAGGATCCGATACAAGGTCGATGGGGACCGAGCTGTTTAATGGATAAAAATTATTGGGTATATAATTTTAGTATGTTAACAATTACAAAAAACAAGGGGTCCCAATCTAATCTTGTTCTGACTATAATTAATTAATAATTAAAAAAGGACTGTTTTTTTTTATAAATTATAACAAAACTTTTTCGACCCGGGCAGACATTATTTAAGATTTTCTGGATCATTGTGAACAAAAAAGGTCTTTTGTAATTTTTCTATTAAGTTGATCGTTTTCGAGTTATAAACAATTTAAAACTGGAAGGAGAACGAAAGATGACGATTCTTAATGCTCATAAACAGAAGTAAAAATATTATTTTCCACCTACCTCTACCGAAAGTATACTTTTCCGGACCTGATTGTAGGGAGCAAAGTTGTACTTTTCCTCCCTAGGGAGGAAAAGTAAAAGTGACGTCATGGTATTTCATTCATGAAATATAACTTATTGACGCCCTGTACAATATCTATTTTCTATTACGTAAGTATCTATACATTTTAACGTTTATTTAAAAAACACTTTGTATTTTGCAGAATGGTAAAAAACAGTAAATTTTTATTCTGATTTAACAATGTTTACATTAATAATTTGACTTATATTTGACAGTTGACAGTTATATTGTACCTACCTGTTAGTTTTAGTTCTAATAAATTTTGTTGGTTAGATATATAAATAAATTAAGTAAAAATAAAAAAATTACTTGTTATTTTGAGGAAGGTGGAAAAATCATATGCATAACATGGGAGTAAAGTGCCTTTTCCTCCCTTGAATGATTACTGCCCTCCGCTACGCGTCGGGCAGTAAACTTCATTCTCGGGAGGAAAAGGAGCACTTTCCTCCCTTGTTATACAAATAGCTATTTTGTAATCACCAAGTACCTCAATTCAAGTTCAAACATTTAGTTCTAAATACACAAATAGATTGTAGGCACTCTAAAGCCGATGCCGCACTGCAGGATGCTAGATGGTGGCTTGGAGGGTGGATTTTAAAGGTGGATGGTGGAGGGTCGCTGCATCCTGGACGCAGTGAAAGAGTGAAATGAACTCAGAAGTCAGTATCCAACTGACTACTGAGGAATCGTTTGTTTCATTTGTTACGTTACATTTGGTTTGTTTTTTTAGCATATCGTCATATTAGAGGTAAAACTCACTCACTAAACTTTTCAGAAAGTGGAGAAAAATCGACTTAAAGGAAAAAATTGTTTTTTAAATTCACCTGACTTGAATATTGGATTTTTTTAATGCAACTGCAAAGAATAAATAAAACAGATATTTTAAGCCATGTTTAGTCACATAGTGGGTCTGCTGGGTCCCAAATTGCCCTTCTTTTATACACAGCACTTATTACGCTTTCATCCATAGCGAGGCTACCCGGATGGATTATCAAACACGACTGATATGGGTGGATAGACGCCTGGCGGACCACCGGGTGGGTAGATGGTAGTGGGAGGCCACTGCGGCTACCGTCGTTGTATTAGTATCGTTCGCGGTAACGATTCCGTACTTGTCCAGGACAACTTCGCATGCGCACTTTAAAAAAGAGCGTTCTCTTTTTTAAAGTGCGCATGCGATTTTTAAAGTGCGCATGCGAAGTTGTCCTGGACAAGTACGGAATCGTTACCGCGAACGATACTATTATTCGTGGTATAAGTAGCTGGATGATCGCCAGGCGGGTATCTACCATCCACCATCCTAGCAAACTTCCTGCACTGCGGCATCGGCCTAAAGGATCGTTGGGAAAAAACAACGCTTTTAGTTAGCTTATTCTAAAAAGTTACGACCGAAAAAATAAGGCGGACTTAAAAGTACTGTTGGTAAGTAACTGTCAAAAAAAATCTTAACGTAGTGGGAGACTATGGGTTATATTACTTGTCAAATATAGGAAAGAGTTTGAAAATCTTACAAAATACTAAGAATCTTAACCTCTACATTTACATTATTTACATTTATTGACCCTCTTGACTCTTCCATAAAAGCAGAAAAATTATATGCGGGGACTTCAACATTAATTACGCTACTGCTTGTGCTACCCAAATGTCCTTGGTCAAATTTGAATCGTATGGTCTCACAATGCACGGTAATTCTCCTATTACAAGGATTACAAAAATTACATCTACCATAATTGTTTATATTGTCACAGATTTCTCACCCATTGATGTCAGCTCTACAATTACTAATGCAGGACTATCTGATCATGAAGCAGTATATACGAAGTTTAACATCTACAGCAAAACCTCCTCGATAATCCGACATTTAGGCATGATTTTTTCCGCTTGGAATTTTCGTAAATTACAAAATTTATGCTTAACCTCTGAGTGGCACTTTCCTTCTCTAGACGTGGACTATAATTTCATTGACTTTTTAGATAAGCTTGTCTGTCTCTTCAGTAGGTAAGGCAAAACCTTTTGTAGATTATATAAGTGTTTTCTTAAGAATATCGCGGGGCTTTCCCTTGCCGACACTCCTACGATCATCGTGGTTTTGTGGTTTATGCCTCACCTGTCGGATCTGGGATTCCGATTACCATGATCAGTGCTGTTTACGTTTCTTGTCATTGCCATGATGACTGTTCTAGGGATATTTTACATATCTTTAATGCCCTAGTTTGCCGTTCCTTTGTGCCATGAGATAATGTGTATTTGTGTAATTTGAGCTATACGATAGTAAAAATGACTCATGGCACATGGCGGCAGGTTCATTGGCTTGAATTATCGGAAACAACAGGCACCTGTTGTAGTATTCCTTTATTTATTTCAATCAAACTGTCTTAGAATTGTTTAAAAAAGACTAAAAGACTATTTAAAAAATTATTTTTTAAACAATGGTCTTAGTTCTTCACTGTTCTTAAATAACAACATTGTTCCGATTGTGACTGTATTGTGTGTAGTCTTGTATTGTTCGCTTCCGTTTGCTTAGGTTTGTGTTTACGTGTTTTTAGTAATTTAGATGTGTACTGTGCGTATATATTTCATACTATGTCAATTATAACGGAGTTTATCTGTAAGTATACCGTAATTTATTAATTTTTACCATATTCTCCCGCTAACCCGGATTTTCGATAACCCGGATTTCGATAAAATGTGCTTGAAATGTTGATGTCAAACCATACCCTCCCCCCTTAAAAAAGGGTATACTTAATAGCTTATTATTAAAGTGCGTCTCGCACCCAGACCAAATGTTTATAGTTTGGCCCTCAATACCTTGTAAGTTGGAAACCCCTGGTCTATTTAATGAGTATAATCATAATGTATTGTTATGTGAATTTCGCGGCACACCTACAGGGACTTCAGGGCACACCAGTGTGCCGCGGCACACTGGTTGGGAACCTCTGTAATATAGAGATGAGTCCAGACCAGAAAAAGGAAAACTATTTAAAAACTTACAAACAAATCAGTTTAAAAAAACGTCAACGGCTTACATTAAACCGTTAAAAACTGAATTAAAAATATAGCCAAAAAAGTTATTAAGACCAGTACCGTTACAGTATACATTAATTTTTATTTTTACCAAATAATACAAAAACCAGAATTTCAGAAAAGATGGTTGGTCCACTTATAAGAAACGGCTTGTTGATTCTGCATTGCATTTACCTGAACAGTTAACTCACCTTTGAATTTACGTAGATTCAGACAAGGAATCCAAAATGTTATGAGTCAACCCACAGAGGTAAAAAAGTCAGCGTGTCGAACACATGTCTCAAGTTCGGGGTATTTGCGATCCATTCAAGTATTGCTTCCATATCTGAAGATTAACATTAGGCCAGTCACTTAAGTTAACTTAAGCCAACTATTAAGAATTATATATAATATACAGGGTAGAGAAAAAGTATGGAAACAAGGTAATTTCTCTTAAACCAATGAAGTATATTTATGAAATTATATGATCGTGAATGAGATGATATTCTGTATTTTCTAGAGAACATTTGAAATTTATGTGACATCAGAGTTTAGCGTATCGCCGCCATCTTGATTTTTTTAAATGACAATCCAGATCGAGTGATATGTCATAGAAAAGCTTATTATTTCCTGTTTTCATCAATATCAAAAAAGTACCATATTACTGAAATAATAGTACCTAATAATAAAGTAGTAAATAAATAAAGTATTTAATTTAAATTAGTTGCTCTGTTCACATAGACCTGGTCCTTAACATAGTCCTATAAAAAACTCAAGTGGAATCAAGTTGGGAGATCTTGCCGGCCATTCAATTTCACCTCTTCGACTAATCCATCTCTGGGGAAAACGGTAATCAAATATTGCCTAACAATTTATGATAGTGTGCAGGTGCGCTATCCTGTTGAAACCACACTGTCACATTTATAAATAAATTGATTATTTCAGGAATAATTGGATGCTGGAGAAGATCAAGATATTATTCTCCGGTAAGTGCGCCATCAATAAAAAACGCACCTATCAAATGATTTTTACTAAACCAGCCCACGCATTAACTTTTTGCGGATATTGTGTGTGAGTTTCATCCATCCAGTGTGGATTGAACTCTGACCAGTACCGGCAATTGTGAACAGTACCGTTCAAGCAGAATGTCACTTCATCACTAAATACAAAGGAATCTAAAAAATCGTTTGGTCTATCACTTTTCTGTAACACGGTTTTACAAAACTCTACTCCCCGATCAAAATCATCTTCTGTTAATTCTTGGTGGTTTTGAATTTTATAAGGGTGGAACTTATTTTTGTGTAAAAAATTATTTTACTGTCTTCGTGCTAATACCATGATTTCTAGATAGTTCATACGTAGATGTTTTAGGATTTTCTTGAACATCTAGAAGGAGATCTACAGTCTTATCTTCATTAGTTGCAGTTTTTGGTCTGCCACGTTTAAATTGTTAAAGAGTTAACTTTCTTACTTCTTCATAAGTATGTTTTTATCACCATAACCAATTAACATTATTACCTGGATTCATGGAATGGAAAATCGTATAAGTATATGTGTATGTATCTGCTGTATATTATAATGATATATGAAAATTTAAATGTAATTTAACCTGTGAAATTGTGTTAATACCAAACTAGACTGCCCAATTGGCTATGTCAAGACCATAAAGAAAGACAAAAAAATTAACATTAGTACCTGGAATCGTTCTCTTACTTATAATTTTGAAATTATTAATAAATTACATTTAAACACTGCGATATCAAATACAAGTAAGACTAATAATTTAACACTTGACATTTTATTGTATACAAAATGTTTTTTGGCATGTTTTCAGTGCCTACTACTGGTGTTAGTTTTAGATTATCTATCTATCAGTGGTGTACCAAGAATAGTGAAAAATGAAAGTGGATTAATAAAATTTCAATGTAATAGAGTTTTTCATAAGTAATGCGGTACTTTTTTGGTATTGATGAAAAGAGAGCTTTTCTATGATATATTACTCGGCCTAGGTTGCTATTTAAAAAAATCAAGATGGCGGTGAAACGCTAAACGTTGACGTCGCATAAATTTGAATAGTTCTCTAGAAAATGGAGAATATCATTTGATTCGTGATCCTAGAATTTCATAAATATATATTGTTATGCTCTACCTTTTCTATTTATTTCGATTAATTAGCAAATTCTTAATTTGATTGATTATCCAATTATTTTATTCATTGCCTATGTAAAGACATAACTAAATTCCAATGAAATTTTCCAATCAATTTTATTATCAGGGCTAATTTTGTATTTGATACAATACCTGTAATCTGTGGCTTCTAATATTTCTAGTTGCTTACTTCTTTCAGGGTAGAAACAGGGAAATTGACAACACTCAAATTCATATAAATGTAATCTATTGTTTTTATCAAATACCGTGTACATATGGTTTAGAAATATTAAAATTTAACTTTGTTGCAACATTCTCTAACTTAATAAATTAAAACTCTAACTCTTATATCTCCTTGTTTTGACAAAATTATTTATTTAATTAATTTCTTATTTACTCATACTAAATTGAAGGAATTTTACTTTTCTTCTTTTGAATTGATTTCTCAAATTTGAAATGACTAACTGCGTTACAAAAAAATTGTTCAATAAACAAGTAAACAAATATGGTCTTGATATAAATAACTTTTATCCATTCAGACAAATGATTTGACTAACCTTTTATTCTTCACTCCCTCGTTTTCTGGATTGCGCTGTCCTTGATTCTCTCAACACGTACTCTCTGGTTGTTGCGAAAAAGTCTCCCTCGTCAAAACTGCCTCCAAGAAAAACACACAGGACTTGCTCGAATACCTTGTGCACAAACGTATAATAATCAGCTACTCGTTCTAGACAAAACAAAAGAATCTCCCTCGGACCAGGAAAATTAACTCCTCAAACGGTCGACGATTTGGTTTCAACTTGTCTCTGCTCGCAAAGGCTGATCACACCACTCTACACTGATTATACACTTTTAAAACTCGACTGCCTTGTTCAGATGTCAATTACACAGTGACCTTATTTTTCTCTCAAATCCATACTCTCACATCCATTATCCCTTCTCCCGATATTTTTCGTCCACTAAACAACAACCTCTCTCAAACCATTTATTTCTTAAGAAACCCAATATTCTTCCACATAACTTTTCCAATTTGTCAAATTTCAAGGAAAATCATAATTAGTTATTTTCTACTTTCTACTTTTACAACTAAAAATTATACAGTTTGTATACCACATTAAAATACCTTCCCGGAAGGATCTTAAAAACGTTATTGTCCCGTCAACGCTCTCTCCACTTTCTAATCACCGAAATGTTTTATTAATGCCCCGTCCATTTCGTCGAATAATTATCACTAATCGTTTTAATTTTTCCGACAATTGTTTAATAGCAAAATTAAATTCTAAACAAATTTAGTTATATACAGGGTAATAAAAAACTATCATTTCATGGTCGTTGATATAGATTTAATTTTTTTGAATTTCCTTAAAAAACAATTCCACAACAATATACATATTATTCATTAGTTCTAGAGACAATATTGTCTTTTCATACTTTTTCGCTACCCTGTATACCTACCTTAACGTGGTTTACCAAGTATTTGTTAAAAAAATGCTCAGAACCACCCCCGAGCGAGAAAATTGTGACACTTGTCTTAATCCCAAAATGTTTATTATGATTCATCTTCCCAAAAAAATTGAAGTTGAAAAAAAGTGAATAAAACTATTATAGACTTAATACTTACTTCTTTTCTGGCTACCGATAGAGAAAAATGTATGATAGGCATTACAAAATTAGCGAAAGATTTTATTTTCGCCAGGGTGAAGATTCCTTTCAGACATTGCCTTCTGAATGCCGCCTAGCCATGATTGTTTCGTCCTTCCTCCCTTCCTTCTTTTCCTTGGCGTCCATTTTAAAATTTGTTTTGGCAGCCTGTCGTCGTCCATTCTTTCTACATGACCATACCAGATAATTTTTCTCCTTTGAATTTTGTCTGTGATGGTTGACTTGACTTCCATTATATTTATGATTTGGTCATTTTGTATTCTTTCAAACTTTGATTTTCTAGCCGATCTTCTCCAGAAGTCCATTTCCAATGCAATTAGGCGTCGTTCCAGGGATTTAGTAAGTTGCCATGCTTCGGATCCATAGAGCACTATACTTTTAAAGATGGAGTTAAAGATGAGATGTTTTCTTTGATTAGATAGTTCTTTTGACCATAACATCCGGTATAGGCATCCAATCACCATTTTCCCTTTTACGAGCCTTTGCTCTATCTCTTTTTCGGTGCGCCCACCGAAAAATAGATTGAGCAAAGATACTAACAGAAACAGTAGCATGATGTTTCCTTTTATGCAGAGATCAAAATCATACAGGGTGTCTGCGTAACTTGGAACCATATGGGAAACTTTTTTAATATCAATTTTACGAAAAAAAAGTAATTCTTTATAAAGTGCTCTGCATAGTCTAAAACCTAAGATGCAATCATCAGATATCAAATTTTGTCAACAGTATACGAGGTATGTCAAAAAATATAATTTCGCTCAAGAGCAAACTACCTTTATATTTCAAAATATCAAAAAATTTTATTATGAAAAGTTATTTGTAATTAAAAACCATATTCAAATATGCAATAACAGCCTTCTACGTGAAAAAAAAAATTCTGAGATTTTCCTAAATTACCGATTCCGAACATCATTTTTATTTATTAGATTAGTCATGTAATAATTCTTTTATTAATAATTTTAGGAAAAAAACTTATTCTTCATAAAAATCTGTGCATGGTCTAAACCTCAAGATAAAATCATCAGTTTTCCAAGTTTGTGAATTTTATACGAGGTGTGTCAAATAATATGAATTTAGAAAGAATATAGAAAGAATTCTGTCTAAATTCATATTATTTGACACACCTCGTATAAAATTAACAAACTTGGATAACTGATGGTTGCATCTTGAGGTTTAGACCATGCACAGATTTTTATGAAGAATAATTTTTTTTATCCTAAAATTATTAATAAAAGAGTTATTACGTGTCTAATAAATAAAAATGATGTTCGGAATCAGTAATTTAGGAAAATCTCAGAAATTTTTTTTTCACGTAGAAGGCTGTTACTGCATATTTGAATATGGTTTTTAATTACAAATAACTTTTCATAATAAAATTTTTTGATATTTTGAAATATAAAGGTAGTTTGCTCTTGAGCGAAATTAATATTTTTTGACATACCTCGTATACTGTTGACAAAATTTGATATCTGATGATTGCATCTTAGGTTTTAGACTATGCAGAGCACTTTATAAAGAATTACTTTTTTTCGTAAAATTGATATTAAAAAAGTTTCCCATATGGTTCCAAGTTACGCAGACTGTATATCATAGCCGCCTGATTAAAACCCGAATACTTATACACATAGTTTCAAAAGTTATGCATCACCCCTCGTATTCACTTTAATAAATTCGTATCTTAATCACATATTTAATCGGCCTTTTTTATAAAAAATATACCTTTTTTGTTTTTTTATTTTTTTTTGACTACTCATTTAATTGACCTGGTTTTGCCAAGGTGTAAACATTTGAAAAATTTATTCTGGTGAAATTTTTGAAAACGTGATTAAAAATGAATCGTACTTTAATTTCTGAGTTGAACCGTAAAAGAATTATCGATTTAGTTGAAGAAGGCCATTCACAACGGTTAGTGGTGGAAAGAGTGGGTGTTTCTCAGAGTGATGTCTCACGGATATGCAATAGCTTCCTGGAGACAAACTCGATACGGAATAG
The DNA here is from genome assembly GCF_917563875.1 of Diabrotica virgifera virgifera. Classification (NCBI taxonomy): domain Eukaryota; kingdom Metazoa; phylum Arthropoda; class Insecta; order Coleoptera; family Chrysomelidae; genus Diabrotica; species Diabrotica virgifera. The sequence continues at coordinate 5,862,551 of NC_065452.1, read as the reverse complement.
AGCTCGGTCTGGTAGACCTCGAGTTACCAATGATCGACAGAATGGATATATCAGAATTTCCATTCGTAGAAATTGTTCTATGTCTGTACCAGCCCTCCAAAGAAAATTCAGGCATGCTACAGGAGTCAGAGTATCGTTGGCTACAATTAGAAGAAGAATTTTAGACTCAGGTTTGAGGAACCGTCGACCAATGAGAGTTCCTCAGCTACAACCTAGATATGTTTTGGACCGCCTCCAGTGGGTTTAAGAACACATACAGCTCCCCCAACAGTTTTGTAATTTTGTGCTTTTTTCAGACGAGACCAGAATCTGTTTAAATAGTGATAACCGGCGAATTCGTGTGTGGAGAGAGTCAACAAGAGCTGCACAACTAGCCACACATGAATTCGCTAGTTATCACTATTTAAACAGATTCTGGTCTCGTCTGAAAAAGCACAAAATTCCAAAACTGTTGGGGGAACTGTATGTGTTCTTAAGCCCACTGGAGGCGGTCCAAAACATGTCTAGGTTGTAGCTGAGGAACTCTTATTGGTCAACGACTCCTCAAACCTAAGTCTAAAATTCTTCTTCTTACTGTAGCCAACGATACTCTGGCTCCTGTAGCATGCCTGAATTCTCTTTAGAGGGCTGGTACAGACATAGAACAATTTCTACGGATGGAAATTCTGATATATCCATTCTGTCGATCATTGGTAACTCGGGGTCTACCAGACCGAGCTCTATTCCGTATCGAGTTTGTCTCCAGGAAGCTATTGCATATCCGTGAGACATCACTCTGAGAAACACCCACTCTTTCCACCACGAACCGCTGTGAATGGCCTTCTTCAACTAAATCGATAATTCTTATACGGTTCAACTCAGAAATTAAAGTACGATTCATTTTTAATCACGTTTTCAAAAGTTTCACCAGAATAAATTTTTCAAATATTTACACCTTGGCAAAACCAGGTCAATTAAATGGGTATTCGAATAAAATAAAAAACCAAAAAAGGTATATTTTTTTATAACAAAGGCCCATCAAATATGTGATAAAGATACGGATTTATAAAAGCGTAAACATCGTGAATACGAAGGGTGATGCATAACTTTTGAAACTATGTGTATATATATTATTATATGGGTTTTATAGCGTTCTACGCCTTTCCGTTCCTAATCGCCACTCCTTTCTATTGTGGCAGTCTTCCTCTCTTAGATTTCTTTCAGACATCGCCTTGGAGATGCCCTTTATCCATGTAGTTGCTGATCTTCCTCGTTTTCGTTTTTCTGTGGGGGTCCATTCTAACACTTTTTGGGGATTTAACTTTCGTCCATTCGTCTTACGTTTCCGTACCAAACTAGCTGTTGTCTTTCGATGTCATCTATGATTGTTCTTTCTATTTCCATTTGTTGTCTAATGTCGTCGTTTCTTATATGTTCTAGTCTAGATTTTTTTGCTGACCTTCTTCAAAAATCAATTTCAATGGCTAGTAATTTATCTTTGTACTTGTTGGTTAATTGCCAGCAGACTTCAGCTCCATAGGTTAAGACTGGTTTTAATATTGTGTTGTAAATTCGTTTTTATTCTCTGTTCTTGTACTTTTTTGCCACAGTTCCGAATTCAGGGCTCTTATCACCTGTTTTCCCTTTAATATCCTTTCCTTAATATTTTCTTCGTTTCGTCCTGTACTAGTTAGTGTTATTCCCAGGTATATGTATTCATTGCAGCTTGTAATTGTCTCCTGTTCCAGGTTCAGGTTCTCCGTTTCTTCCCATCCTAAGCATAGATATTGTGTTTTTTTGATATTCACCTCCAGGTCCCATTTTCTATATTCCTCTATTAGTTTCCTTGTCATATATTCAAGATCTTCCTTTTCCTGTGCAATTACAATTTGGTCATCTGTACAGTGCAGCGTGTAAAGTATCGCATCTCTTATACAGTCGGAAAAATGAAAGAATATCCATGAACAAATATATAAAAACATAAAATCCTTTATAAAAGGTATATTTGTTAAAATCCCTATACAGGGCTACATCAAAGACAGAACTAGTTTTCGATCGGTTGACCGATCATCATCAGTGCAATCTTAGAATCTACATGCTAACCACCAAAGTAAAAATATATGGGTAAAAACCCTTTACAATTGATCCGTCATCGGAACATATGACAAAGATGTGAATTATAACATGGATGAATAAAATATTCAATGTTTTTCGCCCGAGGTACCAATGAGCTCTATCTGACAAGTTCACATCATGGCTGTACGGAAGCAAGTAAGGGTTTTTACCCATATATTTTTACTTTGATGGTTAGCATGTAGATTCTAAGATTGCACTGATGATGATCGGTCAAGCGATCGAAAACTAGTTCTGTCTTTTATGTAGCTCTGTATAGGGATTTTAACAAATATACCTTTTATAAAGGATTTTATGTTTATGTAATGGTATACAGCCAACTACAGGAAATTTTTCCTCGTGGATTTAAATATATAAAACACGCTGTATTTTCCTGTCACCGTGTCACAAAGAAAATCGCCCAGCGCAAGTACATGTAATAACAATTATTACATGTACTTGCGCTGGCCAATTTTTTGTATGACACGGTGACAGGAAAATACAGCGTGTTTTATATATTCGTTCATCGGTATTCTTTCATTTTTTCTACTGTAGGTAATCCCATTCCATTGCAATTCTTCTTCCATTGTCTAAGAAGGGCTTCATCAACCCGAATACTTCTGATCGAACTTATCACTGTTTAAAATAAAATCTTGCATTGCCAGGTGTATGATAATTATCGTTTTATATGATAATTGTAACGTCCGCAATGTACGATAGATACCAATATACTATAATTTCAGTTGATGCTATAATTATCTTTTTTAGATATTTAGATTAGGAGCTAAATTTCAACATCTTAACGCAACTTAAGTAAAATAAAATTAAAATTAGTGCATGAATTGGAATGGGAAATTTTTACCTACTTTTAGAATGTGTTTTACCAACATTTGTGGAAATAAATAATTTTTTCCAAAGCGATTAACAAGTTATCACAAATTTGCACAGCGAAATGTTGAAACAATTATTGATCCTCAATATATTACAAAATTTGTCAACTTTAATAACGTGAATGTAAGAATTAGGGTAAGGCAAAACATTAATGATTTAGGTGATATTCAAACAGGATTTTTGCGAAAGATGCAGGCGTTCTTGATTATAGCTTGTATGGAAGTAAAAAAGAAATGAAAATATCGAGTTATGGGGTCTATTGAATAAAAAGAAGTATTTGCTTTTACTTACAAGTATTTAAGTATTTACTTAATTGTAATTAAATAAAGCATAAAAGAAATGACTTTATTCAATTACTATTAAGTAAATACTTAAATATTTGTAAGTAAAAGCAAATACTTATTTTTATTCAATAGACCCAATGTCAAGACACGTATTCTAAACAAAATAGCTTTAACAGTTGATAAAGTCTTCTACCACTAATGTTACGAATTTATTATCCTCAAGACCTACAAACGATGTAAAAGTTCGATGACGAATGGAGGAAATATGAATAATACCAGGACATTCCAATAGAATTCGAAAAATGAATTCTTTAACTGGGTCAAATAAGACATTTTGACGGTAATATAATATTTACTAATTTGAGTGTCTCTGTATTGGCTGTGCTAACTTTACCTCATTCAAATAAAAGTTGTGAAACATCTCCTCAATCAGTTTATCTTCAAAAGGGTTGTGTCATTTTCACTCCATCAGAAATAATGGTTACAACTATAAATACAGTCAATTTATACAATAAACAGGCGGATGATGCACTGCAAGAAATTGAGTTCACATTAACTGATAGACTAAGAGCCGCTATAGGTGAAATTTCTTAATCATTTTAGGCACGATGGGACCCTATAACTTAAATAGTAGAACCTAAAAGAAAACGTTTGAACACTGTGCCGTCACTTTTCAGTGGCACATGCGTCGACAGTGGCGCATCAAACTTTACACTTATGGACGGGATAAATAAATTAAAAGTTACCCTCCATTACTAACAGAATTAATTTTTTTTATTTTTTTAAGTTTTATGTGATTAACACATACGATTCAGCGTAATTTTAACCCACCACCCCCTTCCTCCTACCCCCACCATCAAAAACTTCATTTTTCGTTTTTATTTTTTTTGGTGGCATGCAATCAATTTTAAAATTTCAAAAAATTTACACGCATATCTGCGGCTTTTATAAAACATGCCTATTTTTTATAGACCCATAAGTAGAGTGTACATAACCTCAAAAAATTAAAAGAAATTTATTTTTTCAAAAAAGCGTATAACTTTTTTTGAGGAATAGTTGCAGGTCTAATTTTTTCTTAATCTTATGTGTTTTATAAAACACTATATTTTTAATTTTTTTCAGATTTTTCCGTAAGGCTCCCCCCCTTAAAAAATCCGAAAAACTGTTTTTTGGGGGGTTTTGGGGGATTTTCCCTATTTTATAGACTTCATAATATATCAAATCAATTTTTTTTATAGAATATATGTAACTTGAAGTAACTGAGTCCTTTAAAATATTTAGAAATCCGAAAAACACGTTCAATCCCCCCAAAACCCCCTTAAAAACAGTTTTTTGAATTTTTTAAGGTGACCAGCGTTACAGAAAAATCTGAAAAAAATCAGAAATATAGTGTTTGATAAAATACATAAGACTAAGAAAAAATTAGATCTGCAGCAATCCCCAAAAAAAAGTTATACACTCTTCTCCAAAAAACAAATTTTAAAATTTTTTTGAGGTTATGTACACTCAACCTACAGCAGGTCTATAAAAAATAGACGTGTTTTATAAAAGCCTTAAATATGCGTGTGAATTTTTTGAAATTTTAAAATTGATTGCATCCCACCAAAAAAAAATAAAATCGAAAAATAAAGTTTTTGATGGTGGGGGCAGGGAGAAGGGGGTGGTGGGTTAAAATTACGATGAATCTTATGTCTTAATCACATAGAACTTAAAAAAATGAAAAAAATTAAATTCTGGTAATGAGGGAGGGTATTTTTTAATTTATGTATCCCGTCCATAAGTGGAAAGTTTGATGCGCCACTGTAGACGCATGTGCCACTGAAAAGTGACGGCACAGTGCTCAAACGTTTTCTTTTAGGTTCTACTATTTAAGTTATAGGGTCCCGTCGTGCCTAAAATGATTAAGAAATTTCACCTATAGCGGCTCTTAGTCTCTTAGGCTCGGAGCACACTAGTTCGCTCCCGTGGTCAAAAAACCCTTTTAATCATATACTAGTTCGCTCCCATGGTTAAGCGGATTAAATATTTGTCTACTAAGATCTATGAGAATTAATATCGGCAAAAGTAGGTACTGTAATTTTTGTATTTTATAAAGAAATTATATAAAATATTATTTTTTACATTATTTATAAACAAGACAGTTGAATTAGATTATTTAGTACAATATTCACTTTATTTTAGTCCTTATTTTGAAAAATTTTAGTGATTGATTCAGAAATTTTATTAGAAAATTTGATTTCTAATGGCCGGAGCGAATTTACCTTTGAGCCTTTTCTGTAGGGGGATTAAAATCTGACCGCCGGAGCGAACTAGTATATGCCCAATTTTTTGGTTTATTATATTCGTTTGTGTATTTGTCTTAATTTGTTTCTTTTACAATAAATTAAATAAACCTAATATTTTTTCTACTTTGTTAATTTCTTGTTCAATAGAATACAGTCACCGGCACGAAAAACGGGCACCCTAAAAGGGTCATTTTTGATGTCTCGTATATCCTAAACCTCTTGTCAGATTTAAGGAATTCTTTTAATATGTTATAGTCTTATTCTGTAACAATATAGCCGTAAGAATATTGTTGCTAGACAGTTAAATTTTTATTGTATACCAAGTGTACCAATCAAACTGGGTTTTTTCTCAATTTTCACAACACCCTGTGGAATATTCTAGGCTTTATAAAATATTAAAATTAAATCCTTACTATAGCCCCAGGTTTTCTTAACATTCTGTTTTTTTATTCATTCGCTTTGTTGGATAATAAAAAAATTAAGGACTTTAACAACTAGCAATGTTCTTTATCAATACAGGATGTTTCTAAATAAGTCCGACAAACATTAACGGGTAATTCTACATGAAAAAATAATGACGGTTTGCTTGATAAACCTATGTGCGCAAATGCTTCGTTTCCGAGATATGGGATGTTGAATTTTTTCTTACAAACTAACGAATTATTTATTGTTCTAAAACCGGTGGAGACATGCAAATGAAATTTGGTAGGTTTTAAGAGGTAGTTATTCCGCATTTTTTGACATACAACTAAGAATTTATATTCACCAGTGGCGTGCATACGGGTCATATTACCCGGTCACATTACCCGCATGCACGCCAATGGTGAATATAAAAATTTTAATTGTATGTCAAAAAATGCGCAATAAGCACTTCTTAAAACCTACCAAATTTCATTTGCATGTCTCCACCGGTTTTAGAACAATAAATAATTCGTTAGTTTGTAAGAAAAAATTCAACATCCCATATCTCGGAAACGAAGCATTTGCGCACATAGGTTTATCAAGCAAACGGCTATTATTTTTTTATGCAGAATTACTCCTTAAAGATTGTTGCTCTGATTTAGAAACACCCTGTATTGATAAAGAACATGGCTAGTTGTTAAAGTCCCTAACTTTTTTATTATCCAACACAAGTGAATAAATAAAAAAACAGAATGTTAATAAAACCTGGGGCTATAGTTGGGTTTTAATTTCAATATTTTATAAAGGCTAAAATATTCCACAGGGTGTTTTGAAAATTTAGAAAAAAACCCAGTTTGATTGGTACACCCGGTATACAATGAAAATTTACCTGTCTATCAACAATATTATTATAGCGTTATTGTTGAAAAATAAGGCTATAAAATATTTAAAAAAATTACTTAAATTGGACAACAGGTTTAGGAGATACGAGTTATCAAATATTACCCATTTTTTGGGGTGTCCGTTTTTCGTTCCGATGAGTGTATAAGTAAGTAGGATAATTCGTACTATAAAAAGCAATTATTTGAACAACACCATACGATTTTCTAACTTAGATTACCTACGAAATATACATACGAAACGAATTGATTTGGTGGGCCTACCTTCTCTCGGTAAATACGTTACTCTCAGTTCCTACGGTTGAAAGCCTACACCTACGTTAAATTAATTCCGATACTGTGTATAGATCTCTATATACTATACAAATACAGTGGAACCCCGTTAACTCGGATTAATCGGGACCGCGGCCGATCCGGGTTATCGAAAATCCGGGTTAGCCGGAGAAAATAATAAAAATTAATATAATATGGTATGCTTACAGATAAACTCCGTTATAATTGTCACACAGACACTGGTAAACCACGTTCGCGTTACGCACAAAACCACACATACAAAGCGTGCGTCGTCGAGAGTCTCATTTTAATCTTTGCACCGATTGTCCAAACTGTCTTTTGTTATCATTTTGAAACAAAATTCTTCGATTTTAGTTCTATTTTTCCTCCAATCCGATACTGTACATGTACCGACACCAAATATGATGCTGCAATATTCGCCTTTATCAATTCTACTTTAATGCTTCTAGTTTCTTTTCCATTGTCACTACAACATTTTAAGTTTTGTTGCCCTTACGTAGACAAAAAACACGCAAACACAAAATCTGAATAGATTTACGAACGATTACAGAACGGAAGCGAACAATACGACTTTACTACACACAATACCGTCTCTGATGTTATGTTATTTAATAACAGTGATGACTAAGGCCATTGTTAAAAAATAATTTTAATAGTCTTTTAGTTTTTTCTAAACAATGCTAAGGCAGTTTCAAATAAATAAAGGATACTACAGGTGCCTGTTGTTTTCGATAACACGACAATGAATGTGGTGTGCCATGAGTCATTTTTACTATGGTATATGTAGTTCAAATTACACAAATACCCATTATCTCTTAAATATTATATTACATACATTTTATTGTTGAAATGTTTGTCTGATAAAAATCGGTCCGGGTTAGCCGGAGTTCCGGGTTATCGGGGGCCGACTTATCGGGGTTCCACTGTATATGCATGGACAGTCAGATCAGGTTAGTTGGACCAAAATGTGCCTCAATACAGTGTCGATGTTGCAGTCGAAAACGATACAGCTAATTTTTTTACTGAACCGTTATGTGAGTTAATATTACACTTATAATGTCTAAAAGGTGTATTGAAACTTCAAATTTATAACAGAGTTGAACGCCTTTTCAAAATCTATAAAACAGTCAAAAAGTTCGGCTTGTTGATCTTTGCACCTTTGTGCCAGAGTTTGAAGACTGAATATCACTTCTCGTGTCCACATACCTTTCCTGAAGGTATATGTCCCATATTCTGTTCTGTATGATTCGCAAGAAAAGCTTTAGAATGTTATTTAGTAGACTTAGAAGGCAGAAGTTCCGTTTAATATTTTTTGCAAAAGTCAACTTTACGACTGATTTATATAACGAGAGTCTGGCCTAATATCGCAGAACCACTTTATACCTATAAGATGAAACGCATATAAAAGGTACTCTGAGAGTCAATGGCCAGTTTGTTGTTCAGTGCTTCCCAGTGTGCTTGCCGTTTGTAAATTCAAGTATACCTACAAATTTTAAAATGTTCTTTCGGATGCTGGTATTATTCTCCCTGTCTCTCATCTATATAGAGATTGCCGGTGTGTATATTATATTTAACACTATCATTATGACTTTGTTTTTCGTATATAGTTAAGTAGGTAAGCAGTTTTTCTCAAACATCAACAATAATTCTATCATGACGTTATGTACTACACTTAAGATAGTTTATGATATACACAAAATAATATTGATAGTACTTATTAAATCAAAAATGCTGATGTTATTCTTCCTCTTTCTTATCTACATAGTGATTGCAAATACCTACATATATAGGGTGTTTCATTAATAATTGTCCATATAGTAACTGGAGAAACCTTAGCACAAAATACGAAGATTTAACATAAAACACTTAAATAAAATGTGGTTCCTTACTGAGTTACAGGGTGTTTTATCTAAAAATTTAAAATCTATTTTTGCTCAGCATTTTAAAACTGTTCGACGTATCCTTTTCATACTTGGCAGAAAATGCGACTACTATACATCCTACTAAATTATCATAAAGAAACGTTTCTAGCTACTACCAGAGGCGTACGATAGGGGATAGTGAATGGTTGACCCTTCTCAAATTCTACGCCACTGGAGGAATTACTATTTTAGTGCCATTTTTAGATTCTCGCAATACTTTCTACGTAAATAATAGACTCTTCATTGGTAACGATAAAGTTACTAGTTTTCGAGATATTTGAAGTTAAATATGAAAGGGCACAGTTATTTTGATTACATTTATGATATGATTCATATGATTAAAATTTAAAAATTATTTGTACCCAGTACTTTAAAACTATTTGGCGTATCCTTATCATACTTGGCAGAAAGTGTAGGCACTGTACACCCTAATAAATTAAGATAAATAAACATTTCTAGCTACTACCAGAGGCGTACGACAGGGGATAGTGGCTGGTTGACCCTTCTCAAATTCTACGCAACTGACGAAATTGCTATTTTAGTGTAATTTCTTAACTTTCCAATACTTTTTATGAAAATAATATACTCTTCATTCGTAACGATAAAATGATTAGTTTTCGAGATATTTGAAATTAAAAATGAAGCGACACAATACATTAATCAAAATAACCGTGTCGTTTCATTTTTAACTTCAAAGATTTCGAAAACTAATGACTTTATCGTTACGAATGAAGAGTATATTATTTTCATAGAAATTATTGGAGAATCCAAAAATTGAACTAAAATAGCAATTCGGTCAGTGGCGTAGAATTTGGAAAGGGTCAACCATTCACTTTCCCCCGTCGTAAGCCTCTGGTAATAGCCAGAAACGTTTGTTTAACGTAATTTAGTAGTTTGTATAGTACCTATACTTCCTGCCAATTATTAAAAGGATACGTCGAATAGTTTTAAAACGCTGAGCAAAAACAGTTTTTAAATTTTTAGATAAAACACCCTGTAACTCAGTAAGGAACCACATTTTATTTAAGTGTTTTAGGTTAAATCTTCGTATTTTGTGCTAACGTTTCTCCAGTTACTATATGGACAATTATTAATGAAACACCCTGTATAGGCTAGGGTAATAAGACAAAAATATACCCTGTTCGTGACACTTCAGCAGCCAGGTTACTGAAGCGTTTTTTCGACAGGTAATACCTATAGGAACAAATTATAACTATTTTCTGCGTAGGATCTGGCGGCCATTTTTATTTATAAACAATTAACTGTCAAAAATGGTATTTTCCTCTTTTTTTTTTCAAATCAACGGAAAACAGTGAAACTTATGATTTTTTTAGTACAAATATCTTCGAGATTATGGAAAAAACTTTTAAATGACGTATTACAAAGTTTGATATACTCATTTATTGTTAATATAATTGCGAAAAAGGGCGGAATTGTAAAAAAAGATATTTTCTCAGTAACTGTTGTAAGCATTAGTGTACAGCTTTGAAATTTGTGTCAAATGAGGGTTCTTTGGTGCTTAATATGTGATAAAAATTTCAAAGCGATTCCTTCAATTGTTTAAATTTTATTCAAATTGTTTATTCCAGAGAGCATTTTTTGCAATAACATAAGTCAGAAAAAAATGACCTTAGAACCATTCCACAGGTGTCAAATGAAAGAGCATGAGCTACATTTTCAACATGGTTTAAAAAAGTGAATACAAAATGCATTTATTAGTAATAAATAATTATGCAAAAGTATCATCAATTTTTCTTTATAAACTTTTTGAATAACTTTTTCCAAAAAAAATTAACTTTTTTACCCTGTTTTAAGTGCACAACTACCAAGTAATGTTATCTATATCATAATTGATAAAAAATTGTAATAAATATGTATAATTTCTTATATAACAAAATAAAAAATTTATAAGGAAAGATTTACGATATTTTTTCATAATTATTTATTACTAATAAATGCATTTTTTATTCACTTTCTTTAAACCAAGTTGAAAATATAGCTTATGCTCTTTCATTTG